>NC_138184.1:131661566-133119438 GCF_964194105.1 Spermophilus citellus | reverse complement strand
CTGGGGTTCAAACCACATGCATTGTGGGTACATACATGCATGTACTCTATCACTGAGCTATATCCCAACCCCCCCCCACACACACACACATCAATAAATGAATCTGAACATGTAGAATGCTTAGGAAAGTACCTTGAATGTTTTCAATGCTCACTAAACATTAGCTATTATTGTCATATTTTATCCTGAGCCTGCAATTTAGCAAGGGGTTTAACCATCTTTTAGACAACTTTAACTATCATGAAATTGCCATGACTCAGACACTGCCAAGCTTCCTACTCGTGTAACTAAAGGGAATTAGCATGATTATTTTTCTCCATAAGTATTTTAAAAGAAAAGGAGGAGGGAAGGAAAAGAAGAAAATTTTTTCAACATTTGCAAAGGATAGCATAAAAGTATATTTTAGCCAGGCACAAGGGTGCCTACCTGTATTCCCAGTGACTCGGGTTTGGATGTGATTTGTCCCCCAATTGTTCATGTGTTGGAGGCTTAGTCCCCACTGTAGCAGTGTTGAGGTGGCAGGACCTTTAAAGAAGTGGAAACAACAGGTAGGTTACTGCAGTCAATAGATTTAAGACAGTTCTCATGAGATCCTGAAGTTAGTTCTTATAAGAACCAGCTGTTATAAAAGATCAAGCCTGGCCACTCCCCACCATCTGGCTTCCTGTCTTGACATGTGATATTTCCTTCTTGCATGCACTCCAGCCATGATGTGATGCAGCTAAGGGGCCCTCACATGACGCTGGCTGGCACTATGCTATTTGGACTTTCAACTTCAAAACTTTAAGCCAAGTAAACTTTTCTTAATGAGTTACATAGTCTCAGATATTTTGTTATAATAATGGAAAAAGCACTAGCAATGGACTGTTTGCTTGCTAGGATGTCATCATGAGATACCACAGATTGGGAGGCTTTTCACAGACATTTATTTGCTCACAGTTCTGGAGGCTCGCAGTGTAAGATCAAGGTGTCAGGCTGATTTGGTTTCTCCTGAGGCCTCTCATCTTGGCCTGCAAATGGCAATCATCTCTGTGTCCTCACATGATTTTCTCTATGTACACACAAACATCTCTGGTGTCTCTTTATCTGCCCAAACTAAGGACACCAGTCCGATTGGATTAGGGCCCACTCTAATGGCCTCATTTTGTCACTTCTTTAAAGATCCTAACTCAAAATATAGTCACATTCTTATATTCTGAGGTACTGGGGGTAGGGCTTCAACATGAATTATGGGGGATAAAATTCAGTCCATAAAAGATAAAAGGTGAGGACATGGAAGATTTACTTGAGGGGGTGGGGGGGGCTAGGGATTAAACCCAGAGCCTTGTGTATGCTAGGCAAGTGTTCCACCACTGAGCTATACCCCCAGCCAAGATGTACTTTTCTTAAGTAATATTTTCTACAATGTTTCTATAATATTCAAATATTCTATGAGGAGCCTAATTATTTTATAATCTGGAAAAGCAATGAATTAAGACAAAATAATAATATATTTATATTTAAGATAGAGTTAGGTTGTAGACTTAGATAATTATAAATAGATTTTTCATTTACACAAATGTCTCCTGGAGCATTGGAAGGTCACTCTGCTTTTAGAATTTACTTTAAAAATTATACAATTTAGTTTTAGCTTAAAGTAAAGTACTTTTTTATTATAAAATAAGACACATAGTTTCAGAAGTGATAGAAACTAACTTATAAATTAGTGTGTTGTTTATCTTTGAGAATAGAGTAAGGATTTTTATTGTCAAAACAAGAGATCACAATAGAAGACACCAATAAATTATTTGTTCTGACAATTTTAGACTCCAGGGCTTCTCTATGAGAAGGTCAGCTCCTTATATAAACGGAATGCTACCCAAAACAAAACCAGAAAGTATCTGAGACAGTGTTTAAGACAATAAACATGTACACAGTGAGGAGAAATAAAAATGCAGTCTATTTCTTTTCTGCTGTAAAACATGTTGCATAAATGTATGAGAATGAGAATCATTTCGGTAAAAAATGCTTTCATTATAAAAAAGTTTTGAATTCTTCTCTCTCTCCTCCAAAAAAGTTTCAGTCTGTGACCTGGATAAAGAAGTCAAAAGATGACAGATGACACTAATTTCACATGAACCTTAAGTCTATAATGTAACTGTACTTACCATCTTCTTTACTCTAAAAACATTTAACATTCAGGGGTTGGGGGTGGCTAAGTGGTAGACCATCTACCTGTCATGTGCAAGCCCTAGGTTCAATCCGCAGCACTGCAAAAAAATTAAAATAAGTTTAACATACATATACCAATATCAAATCAGTAGACTTAACTTTCTTCCTTTAGGAAATGCCCAACCAAATTGGAGTTAAATTAATCTTACTTTAAAGTTCAAGAGGAGCTGGGGTTGTAGCTCAGTGGTAAAGTGCTCGCCTAGCATGCTTGAGGCACTGAGTTCGATCATCAGCATCACATAAATGAAAAATAAAGATATTGTGTCCACTTAAAAAAACTAAAAAATAAATATTAAAAAAAATATAAAGTACAAGAACAGATATGTAAGACTAGTGACTGTTTTGTGACTTATAAAAGAGAAAGCATCTCTCCAAAAGCAGTGGCCCAAAGAGGTACTATGAGACGGGAAGAACTGGCTGCAGGACAGTGATTTCTTAAGTTGACCAAAAAGGAGGGAGACTCCAGTTTAAGCCTAGAAAGAGGGATCCCTGCCAAGTCTAGACAGTAATTGCATTCCACACCTCAAACATGTCCCCCTAACTAGCAAGGCTGGAGCATAGCCCTACCAGAGTCAAGAAGGGAAGGTCACCCAAACTTAACAGTAGGCACCTCTTTGCCATGATGTATCAATGCTCACAGTGATGATGGTAAAAAGAATCAAGAAACCTAGGTTTTGGAAACACATAAACATTATTTATCTAGTAAGCAATGATCAAAGTCTAGGATTAATGAGATAAAAATAGATAATGAAAAACATCACTGATAAGATTTTTTTTTTAAGTCTGGCTTTAAAGCAGCACAAAATGGTTTCTTCCACACAAGCATAAGCTTTGTGCCAATGTTTCTCAGAATCAATATGGCTCTAGTCTAGCCTCAGTTTGAGAGGTTTTTTTTTATAAACATACTATACTATATAAAATTCTCTATGAGGTAAGCTCCTTATGTAAACAAAATATTCATAGGAATATAATATAATATATTTCTTTGTCAGAGACAAGGTAAAAGAAGAATGAACAAGAAAACTTCCATTCAGAGTTCCTGGAATAGAAAGCACTCTAGATTCCTGTGGGTATGATGAGCACGTGCAAACATGGGATATTATGGTTTGGATATGGGTGTCCCTCAAATCTCCTGTGTTAATGCAGAAATATTCATAGGTAAATGACTGAATTGTGGGAGCTGTGACTTAATCAGAATGGACTGACTTGGTGGTAACTGTGGGCAGGTGGGGCGTAACTGGAGATGGTCTTTGGAGTTATGCACTGAAAGGGTGCTTCTTCCCTATGGCCCCTTCCCCTCATTCCCTGCTTCCTGACCCTGCCAGGAGCTGAGCAACTTCTCTCTGATGGGCTCTTCCCTCATGATGTGCTGCCTCACCTTGGGCCCAGAGTAATGGACCCCACTGTCTATGGATTAAGACCTCTAAAACTATGAGCCCCAATAAACTTTTCCTCCTCTAAGTTGTTCTTGTTGAATATTTTGGTTACAACCATGAAAAAGCTAACTAAAACACAGAGTTTGATATTAAGGTCGATGACAACTGTTTCTTCTCTTCTATCTCTGGGACATCCATCCTGGGTGGTTTCATCCATTGAGATGACCTGTGCACAGATCAGTTCCATTGGGGAGGGCTTCTAGGCTCTTTTGAAGGCCTGGATGGTAAACTCCAGAATCAGACATCTAAAAAGGTCTTGGTCCCCTCCCCCCCCCCAAAAAAAAAAAACTCCTTTCTGAAGAATTTCTGTCCTTATTCCCACTTCCAGAATCCATGGTGCTAGGATTTGGCCAAGCAAAGCTGTTAAGAAATGAGAACCAGCCTCTAGGCCTTTGCTTAGAAGAACAGGGAGGGGTACTGCTTGGGATATACTGGGTTCATGCAGGCTGCTTCTCTTCTTTTGTTATCTTTCCACTCTGCAGTTTGTGGAATACTTTTGCCATCAGAGGCACTTGGTCTTCTCCATGGTAAGGCCCTTGTGGGTTGTGTAGCCAGCATGTCTCAGCCTTGTCTATTGCTCAAAATGCTAAATGCTCTCCTGGGTCTGTTTTGTGATCAGAGAATTCATGATGCTATGGGTGACTGTAGCCTTCACCACTGGGACCTTGTCCATACTGTCAGTGACCATTGACAGGAGTGGGTGGGATTGTGTCTCAGTGGTAGAGCACTTGCCTAGCATACATGAGGTACTAGGTTCGATCCTAGGCACCATATAAAAAAATGAACAAAATAAAGGTATTGTGTCCATCTACAACTGAAAAAAATATTTTAACAAAAAAGGGCTGTGAATGTGACTCAGTGTGTGAATGTGACTCAGTAGTTAAGCGCCCTGGGTTCAATTCCCAGTACCAAAAAAAAAAAACAAAAAAAAAAACTTATCAGTAATTTAGGTTATCTGTGAACACCATCAGGCAGACAGAAGTCTAATATCTAATAAGAGATAGTGTTTGATAATTGAATGGATTTGAGAAAATAATCAGGGGTAGGGATGTAGCTCAATGGTAAAACACTTGCTTATCGTGTATAATGCCCTGTGTTCAATTTCCAGCACTGAAGAAAAACAAAAAAGATAAAGGTAAAACTATTTGTTAGTGTGTATCCAACATAGTCCTAATAAAAGAAGTTTTAACTGAATGCTCAGTCATTCACAGGGTCAGCTGTAAAACCTGTAGATTTTAACTCCTATTGCTTTAATTCAGTCCTTTACCAATTTTTGCCTGGCCTCTTGGCATAATCCTCCTGGCTTCCCTGTGCTCCACATTACCAGAAGTGTTGCAGAGGAGACCTGCGGGCAGAGCTGAAGTAGCTGCCAGTATCTATAGCTACAAATTCTTGCAATCCCACAGGAAGATTGTCCAGTGAGTCATCAGAATATAGACAGGAGTTGATTATAAAAGTGAGAAATGAAGGTAATGAGATAGGCACCATACACACTGCCTCTGGAGAGAACAGTATGGCTTTTGCAGAATCTGGGTGGTTTTTTTTTAAGTTTTGAGTTCTTTCATTCTTAGTTTTGCATTCCCCCTTTTGTAGAACCCTCAGCAAATTTCCTTTGGGAGAGTCCTGATGACCTAGTAACAAGGTATGGGTGTGACTTATGCAATTATCTATGGTTTGACATACCCATTTTCCAGATGTTTGTCTGTTTTGTTAAGGTTCCCTGTGATTCCTAGTTCTATAATCTATGGCTTGTCTTTGATGTATATGCCTGATGTCCTCCCTATAAGTTACTGCCCTTCGTTTTCCTTCCCACACCTTCTTGCTCATGGCTGACTAGTTATCTAACAGAAAAATCTTTCTAAAATTTAAGTTTGACCATACCGTTATTTTACTTGTTGTCTCTATGACTGTAAAGCAATGAATACCAGCCTTCCTTTGCAATGTGATCTCCAATCAGTACAACCAAAGATACTCAAACATCGGTGATAGAAACATGTGCTATTTCCTAAATAATCTATATCCTTGTAAGTATCTGTTACTGTTTTTTTAATATTTATTTTTTAGTGTAGTTGGGCACAATACCTTTATTTTATTTATTTATATGTGGTGCTGAGGATCCAACCCAGGGCCTCACATGTGCTAGGCAAGTGCTCTACTGCTGAGCCACAACCCCAGCCCTCTATTAGTTTTAATCAACTGTGACCACTGTGACAAAAAGACCTTAACAGAACAGCATAGAGAAAAAGTTTATTTGGGCTCACAGTTTCAGAGGTTCTTTCCCCAATCAACTGACTCCATAGCAATTGACTATTGCTCCATGGCATAAGGACATGGCAGAGGAAAGCAGCAACCAGGAACCAGAGAGAGCTCCACTCACCAAGGACAAAAAGTCACAGCCCCAATGACCTACTTCCCCCAGCCATACCCTACCTGCCTACAGTTACCACCTAGTTAATCCTTACCAGTGGATTAATCTACTGATGAGGTTATACCTCTCATAATCTAATCTTTTACCTCTGAAAATTCTTGCATTGTCTCAAACATGAGCTTTGGGGGGGACACATCATATCTAAACCATAATGGTTATGGTGCCTGGAATGAATTTTTTCCACTGTCTCCTCTTTGCACCCTCCCTCCCCTTTGCCCAAAGTTCCTCCATTTTTCCCATGCCTCCCCCTCCCTGTTATGGATCAGCATCCACTTATTAGAGAACATTTGGTCTTTTTTTGGAGGGGATTGGTTTACTTCGCTTAGCATGATATTCTCCAACTCCATCCATTTACGAGCAAATGCCATAATTTTACTGGTAATAATACATACCCAAATTGATTTTTACTTTTATTAAAATTAATTAAATGCTCATATTATTTTTAATGAAATAAAAACTATCATTTTCTCAAATTTTTTTATAAAAAATAAATTGGCTTTTTTAGATTTAGTATGTGATTTAGTAACTGTTTTAGGTTTTTTGTGGTTTTTGTTTTTTGATTTTTAATGTGAAGATAGGACTTCTGTATTTAAATTTGTATTCCTCTTAACTGCTGCTAATAAAAGGATAATCAGTTTTGATCACTTATTCAGTTTCAAGCCTTTATGTTTTCCATAATTAAAGGTAATTTACTTAAGTACCTTACATCTCCATTACAAAATACACTCCTGTTTCCCAGGAGGCCTATCAAGGGTAATTCCCAGAAATAGCAGCAGCAGCCAGGATGGAACCAAAGCAGCTGCAAGCTGTCAGCATTTAAGGAACTGCAGCCTGATTTCAGGAAGCAATGCTGGGGAGGCAGTAGACAGACATAAGGTCATACATCACCACAGAGACCAAGACAATGACTCACCAAAAGTCCCTTTCCAAACCTTAGGACATAGAGGAAGAAAACACCTGAGATCTGTCACTAATAAAATATTTATGTGTAGTACTTTACAGCATGTGATTGTACAAGCAGAGAAATTCAGAACACAAAGGAATATAATTTCAGTAAAGACAAGCCCCATCAACAAGAAAAGCATGTGTATATGAATTAATTATTGTTGTACATAATATAAATTTAAGTACTTAGTATATTAAGTAATTACTAAAGCACTACGTTAGATACTATATACCACAATAATCCAATTAAGATTCCCAATATAACTTAACTTTTAATTATTTTAACAGTTTCAGAGTTGGCTTTGGAATACACAAACTAAGGCACAATACATGAAGGATATTATTTGACACATAGTAATAAATAATTCTTTTTTTGTGGTGTTAGTTCACTGACAATGAATTCTTTTAGTTTTCATTTCTTTTAAAGTGCCTTTAAACCAGGCCCAGTGGCCCATGCCTGTAATCCCAGCAGCCAGGGAGGCTGAGACGGGAGGATCAGAGTTCAAAGCCAGCCTCAGCAATGGTGAGGTGCTAAGCAACTCAGTGAGACCCTGCCTCTAAATAAAATACAAAATAGAGCTGGAGATGTGGCTTAGTGGCCGAGTACCCCTGAGTTCAATCCCTGGTACCTGCCTCCTACCCCCCACCAAAAAAAAAAAAAAAAAAAAAAAAAAAAACCTTAAAGTACCTTTATTTCACTTTCATTTTCTAAGGATTTCTTAACAGACTTTACTTTTTAAAGAAGTTTGGGTTCATAGCAAAATTGAACAGAAGGTACAAAGAGTTCCCACATACTTCTTGTCCCTATATATGCATAGACTCCCTGGTTATCAACATCACCAGAATGGCACATAAATGTATATTTTTCTAGTTGTAGATGGACACAATACCTTTATTTTATTTTTATGTGGTGCTGAGGATCAAACCCAATGCCTCATGTGTGCCAGGTGAGCACTCTACCACTGAGCCCCAGCCCCAGCCCCCATAAGTTACTCTTGGTGAACCTGAACGGACACATTATTACCCAGAGTGCATGGTTTGCCCCAAGGTTCACTCTTGGTGTTGTGTATTCTATGGGTTTGGACAAATATATGACATGTAATCCACCATTGTAGTATTGTATAGTTTCATTGCCCTAAAAACATCCTCTTTGCCCTATTTATTCATGCTTCTCTTTCCACCTAACTCCTGGCAACCACTGATCTATATATTTTCTCTATGGTTTTTATTATCTCCACAATGTCATATATTTGGAATCATATAGTATGTGGCATTTTAGATCAAATCCTTCCACTTAGTAATATGCATTGAAATGTCCTCCATATCTTTTGTGGTTTGATAGCTCATTTCTTGTTAGCACTTGATGTATCACAGTTCTATTTACCTACTAAAGTACAACAGAGATTTTCTCCAGTTTTTGGCAATTATGAAGCCTCCATAAACATCTGCTTACGTGTTCTTGTGTGGACATACATTTTTAATTGTTCTGGGTAAATACCAAGAAGTACAATTGCTGACCATATGATAACTTGTTTAATTTTGTAAGATATTACCAAAACGTCACTACCATTCTTTCATTCCCACCAGCAATAAGCAAGAGTTCCTGTAGCTCACTGGGTGTGGTGGCACATGCCTATAATCCCAGTGACTCAGGAGACTAAGAGAGGAGGATCACACAATTTGAGACCAGTCTCAGCAACATAAAGCAAGATGCTGTCTCAAAATAAAAAATAAAAAGGACTGGGAATGTAACTCAGTGGTAGAGCACTCCTGGGTTCAATTCCCAGTGCAAAAACAAAAACCAAGAGCTTCTGTATCTCCCTATCCTCACTAGCATTTCATGTCTGGGTTCTGGATTTTGACCACTGCAGGTATGCAGTGATGTCTCTTTGTTTTAATTTGCATTTCTTTGGGGATATTTTTTTCCTAGAGGAAGAATTCTATATACTTTAGATAGGAAATAGATAAATTCTAAGGTTTATTCCCACCCCCATTTCCTTTCAGCAACTTTCATTGCCTTCTGGTTTCTGGTAAAAAGTGAGGTGTTATACATATCCTTGTTGCCCTGTTTACAATGTACTGGTTTTCTCCTTAAAGGTGTTATCTTTGATTTTGGTTTCCAGTAATTTGATTATGATATGCCGAGGTGTAGTTCTTTTTGTACTTATCCTGCAAAAAAAAAAAAAAAAAAAAAAAAACCACTATCTTATATATTTCATCGTTTGGAAACACATTGGCCATTTTCTTCAAATTTTCAGTCATGATATCATATTCATTCTCTCTCTTCCTACCCTCCTTTCTCTCCCTTTCTCCCTCCTTCCCCTTCTGTAATTCTAATTACATGTGTTAGAACTCTCAGTATTGTTATCAAGTCACTGGGGCTCTGCTAATTTTTCCCAAGATTTCTCCTTCTTCTTCTTCTTTTTTTCAGATTGGATAATTTCCATTGATCTATCACCAAGAATACGAATTCTTTCTTCTGCTTTCTCTAATCTGTAGTTAAGCCTATCCAGTGATTTTTTTAAAAAATTAGACATTTTAATATCTAGTTCTAGAACTGCTATTTGGTTATTTGTGGGTTTTGTTTCTCTGCTGTAAATTACTATATGTTCATTCATTAAAATTATATTGCCTGGGTTAGAGTTATGGCTCAGTGGCATGTGTGAGGCACTCGGTTCAATTCTCAGCACCACATATAAATAAATAAATAAAATAAAGGTCCATCAACAACCAAAATATTTTTTAAAATTATATTTCCTTTACCCTTATCAAGTATAATTATAAGAACTGCCTTGAAATCCTTGTCTTCTTATTATATATAACACAGGAAGCATCCTATAATTGGTATTCAGTGACTGCCTTTTCCTTTGAGCACTGGTCACATTATCCTGTGTCTTCTTATGTCTAGGAATTTGGGGTTGTATCCTAGACATGGTAAATACATGATATGGTATATAAATTCTGAGCTTTGTCATGTTCTTCTCAAGAATATTGATTTTTGTTTAATAGTATGTAATTACTTAGCAGAACTTAAACCCTAAACTCTTATCTCCTCTGTATCTCTGTGATGAACAGTAGCTGAAATCTGCTCAGTTGAGGGTTTTTGTTTGTTTTGGCTTAATGCTTTCTGGAATATTCTCCTTCACTTTCTGGCTGTGGTTTCCCCAGACTGACTCTGAATTCTTAACCTACAAGTTTACAAGTTTCTGGGCCGGACGTATCCTGTATATTGCAGACTAAAGCTTTTCCTCAAGTTTAGTCTTAAAAAATGGAAAACTCACCCCATTCTTCCAAGGTTGATTCTACTCCATTTTCTATCTGCTTTGGTCACTTTTCAATGTCTTCATGTCATTGTTTTTCATATTTTTTCCAGAGTTATAAGGGTTGCTTGTGAGATGGTTGGATTAATGTATGCTACTTCATCACTAATGGAAATGGAGCCTCATTTTTTCTTCAATTAAGAAAAAATCTGCTCCAAATATGTAATGGAAATATGTATTTTCTGTTTGCTTATTTACTTATGTCAACCCTGTTACTCCCCATCAAAACATGCTTTGATTTCCCCCTTCTTTTAGAGATAAAGCTTTTTTTAAAAAATAAGCTTTTTTAAAGAAGATCTAGAGGACCAAGTTAGTCAGGAGGACTCCTATCTAGCCTTTCTGTTAATAAGCCACTAGAGTACTTTTTCTTCAGAACCTACATACTAATAAGACCTTTTGTTTATCCTAACTTAGGCTTAAATTTTATTCCTATGGATAGGTGAGTAGAAATATTGTAGACTAGGGTTTGTTTTTTTTTTTCGTTTTTTTTTTTTTAAGGTTGAGAAGGACATTTCTGGGAACATTTCCAGGCCTTCCATTCTATTATTCTTTTTAATTGATGAAGATTTTATACAGTGTTTTTTTTTTAAAGAGAGAGAGAGAGAATTTTTTAATATTTATTTTTTAGTTTTCGGCGGACACATCTTTGTTTGTATGTGGTGCTGAGGATCGAACCCGGGCCTCACGCATGCCAGGCGAGCGCACCGCTTGAGCCACATCCCCAGCCCAAGATTTTATACAGTGGTTTTATGGAAGTTCACATGGTAAGTTTCTGAATAAAGGGATTTGAGTTCACATCCAGTAGCATAACCTCAGAGGAGAAAGGAAAAGGATCCTGGGACACATCTGAGAATGAAAAATATTGCCAAGGAACTCAACCCATGAAGTCAATTCAATTCAAAAACCCTTCATGTGGCAAACTATGCTGGCCTAGGGGGAAAGATTTTGGGGTATGATGTAAATGACTTTTTAAAAACACCTTAAGAGGGCTGGGGATGTGGCTCAAGCCGTAGTGCGCTCGCCTGGCATGCATGCGGCCCGGGTTCGATTCTCAGCACCACATACAAAGGTGTTGTGTCCGCCGATAACTAAAAAATAAATATTAAAAAATTCTCTCTCTCTCTTTCTTTCTCTCCCTCTCTCACTCTCTCTTTAAAAAAAAAAAAAGCACCTTAAGATATACGAACTGAGTTTCTCTGATGATTCAAAGTCCAAAACTTGTAAAGTGCTGACACTACTAGTGGAAAATTCTATACCTGACCTCATATGACAGGTTGCAGTTAAAACCCAAGTGCACTAAAATATAGTATAAAATTATCTTTGATCTGTGAGTAAGGTATGTGAACATAAATGAATTTCATTTTGAAATTTGGGTTCTATTCCTACTATATCTCATTGTATATATGCAAGCATTCCTGAATCCAAAGCATTTCTGATCCCAAACATTTTGGACAAATAATTCTCAACCTATAATTTACATTTCATACTATAATATTTTTTAAGGATGAATAACATCTGAGTGAATGAATGAAGAGTTCCTAAACAACTTTCTCAGTAACTACTCTACTGCAGATAGAGAGGGAAATGGTGCCCTCACCTCCTTTTCTCAAGTACAATCATTTGAGATATCATTGTATCTATTCAAAGCTGTTGATGATGGCATTGAACAGTTACATTGGTGAGTTTCAAGCCTGGAATGATTGAATTTAAAGATAAAAAAACAGAGATTCAGCATTCAAGGAACTCATCTGGAAACTATTTTACCTCATCCTGAAATGAAAAGGAATCAGACCTTTTTTGTTTTTTTTCCGGTCAAATCTATATATAGCATATTTCTTTCTCTAACTCAACCAGCTAAGTCCCTGATCCAAACATTAACTTTCTCCATTGACTACATCATTTTCTTGATGTCTGGCCTTGATAGTTGAGCTAGAAAAGACAAAATCAGTCACATGTGGCTGAGTTTCCCATCATCAAAATACTGATTCTTGCTTGGCACAGTGGTGCACACCTATAATCCCAGTGACCTGAAAGACTGAGGCAGGAGAATCACAAGGTCAATGTTAGCTTCAGGAATTTAGCAAGACCCTGTCGCAAAGTAAAAGAGGGTGCTGGGTATATGTGGGGAGCCATTCTGACACGTGATTGGGTGACTCCCGTTAAGGGCCTGAGGCGCTCTGGCTGTGTCAGAGCTTTCCCGACCCTTTCCTGATGAGAGAGCCCATCCGTGTGGGGGTGTGCGTGACCACTGACCCCGGAGACCCAATCACTGACCCTGACCTTGGAGTGCAGCCCCCCCTCAACCTTCATTGGATGGAATTCTCCCCTGAATCTCTTGTTCCCCAAATAAAAGGCTACTCCCAGGCGTGTTCGCTCTCTCTCTCTCCTGCTAGCCCAGAGTAATCCTCGCTGCCCTGCTGGGCGGCTGGAGGCGGGAACCAGGGAGGTGAGCCGTCTCAGACCTAGCAATATAAATAAGGTAACTGGTTTGTGTGTTTTATTTCGATCTCTTCTAACTAACTTTATGCCTAGAACCTCATTAATGAAACCACTGCGCAGGCCGCGTGGTAGAATTGGCGCCCAACGTGGGGCATTCTAGATTAGTTAGATTGAGTGGGAGAGCGCTATAAAGATAAGAAAAAAAAATAAAGATAAAGGAAGATAAGGAATAAAAATAAAGATAAAGGAAGATAAGGAATAAAAATAAAGATAAAGGAAGATAAGGAATAAAAATAAAGATAAAGGAAGAGGTGACAGTTGGGTCACAAAAGTACCTGGAGATATTGAAGGAAAGAGACGTTAAATTACTTAAAATGGGAAATTCTACTTCTACGGATAAGGAAATGTATCTGACTATTTTAGACAGTATAATTAATCAGAAATGAAAACAGATAAAGAAAACTCAGTTGTTACAATTCTTAAAGATTGTAGGTGAATATTGTCCTTGGTTTTGTGACCAAGAGTCTCCAAATTTACTTACTTGGGAGAAATTAGGAAGGAAGTTACAGAGAGTCTGTCTTTCTACTGAAATACCTGGAGGCATAGAAAATATACAGAAAACTTGGACAGCCCTATAAGTTTGTCTTTTTGAATATATGGGCCAAAGATCGCGGCCCCCTGAAGACCTTTTAAAAGGCATTCAAAGAGCTGTTAAGTCTATTCAAATGGAAAATCATTCTGAGGCTAAGTTAATTCCCTTTCCCTTGAGCCATTTAAAAACAAAGGCAGGGGCCAAGCAGCCCCATGCGGAAGATTTAGATGGCGCGGATCAGCCCGCATTCTCGCCGCCATCGTTCCCTCCTAGCCGGAACCCGGGAATTCCAGGAGAGGTTGCACAGTGTGACGTCACTAGCGCCGACCAGGACAATCCACGATTTTTACCGGGACAGGGACAGAGATCACAGACAGTTTTCTTAGGACCTTCAAAGACAGTTGAATTAGATTCTAAAATGGGGCCAGAACAAATCCGTACTGGGATTTTCGGGCCGCTTCCTGAGAATACTGTAGGTTTAATTTTGGGGCGTGATAGTTTAAAGGGAGCCATTGAGGTAATACCTGGTGTGATAGATTCAGAATTTAAAAGGCAATCATATGTTACTGTAAAATCCAATTATGCCCTAAGGCTCACCCCAAAGGATATTTTTGCTCAATTAATATTATTGCCTTGTGTATCAGAAGGGCACCTGCCGGTGGATTCAGTTTCTAAACCGCCGGACAGAGTATATTGGTCCCAGTTAGTACGACAGGAACGCCCTTTATTAAAACTTAAAATTAATAATAAAAATTTCCTAGGTATAATAGACACAAAGGCTGATATCTCAGTATGGTCCAGTAGGTTTTGGCCTAGGAACTGGCCTTTGCATGTAGCACCAGCTAACCTAGAGGGAATAGGACAGGTTTCACAGCCTGCTCAAAGTGCCAACTATCTCCGTTGGGAAGATTCTGATGGGAACAGTGGAATATTTAAGCCTTATGTGTTAGAGTCTTTACCAGCTAACCTATGGGGAAAAAATATATTAGCCAAAATGGGATTGTTATTAGTTACTCCAAATTCTATAAGGTCAGTTGAAGAAGTTAATCAGAGGTATTTTCCTGGAGATGATAAGGAGACCTTTCAGGAAGAATATCTGTTTACAAGCCAGTCTCCACGACAAAGATTAGTAAATATTCCAAACCAAAATTTTTACTAGGGGCCCTGAGTACTTCCCCGATCCCTAAGACAGCTGAAAAAAATCACGTGGCTCACAGAGGAGCCTATATGGATTTCTCAGTGGCCCATCTCAGGGGAAAAACTTAAAATAATTCATAGATTAGTTGAGGAACAACTTCAGGCTGGTCATATTGAACCAACGCTTAGTCCTTGGAACACACCTATTTTTGTTATTAAGAAAAAGTCAGGAAATTGGAGATTACTACAGGATTTAAGGGCAATAAACCAGGCAATTCAGCCTATGGGATCATTACAGCCAGGACTTCCCTCCCCCACAGCCATTCCTTTAGATTATAGCTTGATGGTAATAGATTTAAAAGACTGTTTTTTCTCTATAAGGTTACATCCTGAAGATTGTGAAAGATTTGCTTTCACTGTCCCAGCAATTAATTTTAAGGAACCTGTTAAAAGATATTGCTGGAAGGTACTTCCTCAGGGAATGCATAATAGTCCTACATTGTGCCAAAAATATGTTGACCAGGCAATAGATCCCATTAGAAATAGCTTCCCTGGTGCATACATTATTCATTTTATGGATGATATATTATTGGCTCATGCTAATCCAGAGGTACTTTCAGAAATTTTTACTCAGTTAGAGACTTTGCTTACAGCAATGGGTTTATGTATAGCTCCTCAAAAAATTCAAAAGGTATCTCCTTTTCAATATCTAGGTCAGATAATTGAAGGAAGTACAATCCGTCCTCAAAATCTTCAGATAAGAGTTAAAGAGTTACGTACCCTTAATGATTTTCAAAAACTATTAGGAGATATTAACTGGCTAAGACCATCTTTAAAACTAACTACTTCTGAGTTAAGTCCTTTATTTCAGATATTACAAGGAAATCCTTCTCCAACCTCTCCACGTCAACTAACTTTAGAAGCTAAGGCAGCCTTGAGAAAAATTGAAATTGCAATTAAAAATGCACAGCTTACTAGAATAGATCCTAAAGAAATAGTGTATTTATTAATATTTCCAACTGAGCATACCCCAACAGGAGCCATATGGCAAAGATTAGGAGTTATTGAATGGATTTATTTATCCCACTCCCCTCAAAAAACATTAATTCCTTTTCATGATTCTATAGCTCAATTAGTAATTAAAGGTAGAACTAGGATTTTACAATTAATCGGATCTGAGCCTGATATCATAATTATTCCATTTTCTGTTCAACAGACTAATTGGCTTTTTCAAACTTCTAGCTCCTGGCAGATAGCTTTTGCAGATTTCCCTGGCCAGATAGATAGCCATTATCCTCATGATAAGATTGTACAATTTGCATCATTAACATCACTTATTTTTCCAAAGATTGTACGTTCTCATCCAATAGAGGAAGCTTTATCGGTGTTCACAGATGGTTCCAACTCTGGTAAGGCAGGTTTCTTCAGCCGTGTTCACACAGAGGTAATACAAACTTCTTATACTTCTGCCCAAAGGGCAGAGCTTCAAGCTCTGATTTGTGCCTTAGATTATTTTTCAAATGAGCCTATTAATATCTATTCTGACAGCTTATATGCAGTCGGAGTTACCAAAAATATTGAAACCTCAGTTATTGGGTTTACTTCATCACAGGAGTTATTTGAATTATTTCATAATTTACAAAAGACAGTGCTAATGTGAAAGTACCCATGTTTCATAGGACACATCCGTGCCCATACTAACCTCCTGGACCTCTAGTTGCAGGTAATGACAAAATTGATAAGTTAGTAGCCTTTTGTCAACAGATGTCTTCGTATGACTGTGCACTAGCTTCCCATTCCTTGCATCATCAGAATGCTTCTAGCTTACATAAAAAATTTAATATTACTAGAGAATAAGCTCGTCAGATTGTAAGCCAATGCCCTAAGTGTGTTATTCACACTCCATCTCTGCCATCAGGGGTAAATCCCCATAGATTAAAACCAAATCAAATATGGCAAATGGATGTAACTCATATTCCTAAATTTGGTAAGCAATGTTATGTGCATGTCATAGTGGACACTTATTCTAGATTTATTTTTGCCACAGCACGTACTAAGGAAAATACTCAACATGTAATTTCTCATTGCTTAGCAGCCTTTTCCGTTTTAGGGTGTCCTGTGCAGATTAAAACAGATAATACTCCAGCTTATGTAAGCTCTTCCTTTCAACAATTTTGCCAAGAGTTTAAAATTAATCATAAAACAGGAATTCCTTATAACCCCCAAGGTCAAGCCATTGTGGAACGAGCTCATTTATCTATTAAGCTTCAATTACAAAAATTAAAAAGGGGGAATAAGATTGTGATGTGACTCCCCAAAATAGCCTTAATCATGCCTTATTTGTTTTAAATTTTTTAAACTGTGATGCAGAAGGTCACACTGCTGCTGAGAGGCAAATGTCTCCCTCAGTAACAGGCCCCTTAGGCAGAGTTTTGTGGAAAGATTTACAGACTGGTCAGTGGAAGGGTCCAGACCCGGTAATAATGCGGGGAAAAGGCAATGCTTGTATCTTCCCAGAAGGCTCTTTCCATCCTATTTGGGTGCCTGAACGTGCTATCAGACATGGAGGAGATAAAACCCAGATTCAAGAGACTGTGGATCGACTTGGAGGAGCCACAACCCAGAAGGAGGAGATGTTGGAAAAAGATGAAGAAAAAACAGATTGAACCAGCCGAAAAGCTGATTTCATGGAAAGATGTGAAGAAACTAACAACCCAGGCTTCCCAAATACTTCGACGCCTAGGAAAGAACAGGACCCCAGTCTTGATGGTAGCGACAGTAATTGCCCTACTGGGCTGTCAGGTAAAAGGGAATCAAGTAGACACTTATTGGACATATTTCCCAGATCCACCCCTGGTACACCCAGCTGTGTGGACTGGAGAATCTATTCCAGTATTTACTAATGACTCATTCATGATGGGAGGATTTACAGATACTCATATTACTCCCAATCATGTGACTAGATTTAATTATTCTGGCTACAGTGCCAAATTACCTTTATGTTGGACACATGATAAACATGCTGGCTGTCTGAAAGTATCATTTGAAGAAAAGACGGCGATTGGTAAACCTAGACTGACAAATAATTCTATTTATGGGGACTTAAAACCTAATACTAGATCAGTAATTAAGATGGGACTTTCCCATAACAAGCCAGTCATTTCTGCAAAACCTCCACCGATACCCCACTGTCCAAATAGTTCTACAATTGAAATTGGCACCTTTCCTAAATGGATGGATTGTGTAAATACCTTTCCTGTACAACATAAGGTGTCTAAAGCTAGTGGGTATATTTTAGACTGGTCTCCAAAAATTGATAAGAGACAATTACGAAGAAATTCTGCTATGACACCTGCAGGATTTGTTAGTAATATTTTGACTTATAGTGAAGGAGGTGTTCAAAAAGATATTTGGCGTTTAATTGCTGCCTCAGAATATTTACATTTTACAGATAAACCTTTACCAAAATTTGTCGGCAAGAACTGTAAAGAGGGATCTTGCTATGGCTTAAGAGCCTGTGTCCAATCTCCTTATGTTTTAATTATTGGAAATGTAAAAGTTAAATGGATGGAAGATAGATATATTGTTACTTGTAATAAGTGCAACCTAACTAATTGTATTTCTAGGTATAATAGAGGAAAAGGATTGCTGATACTTCATGAGCCCTCTTTTGTTTTATTACCTGCTAATATTTCAGAGCCATGGTATGCTGATGCTGGTTTACAAGTCTTGCAGCAAATTCATGCCCAGCTAACCAGACCTAAACGTGCTATTGGAGTCATAATTGTTGGTGTTTTAGCACTGGTCTCTTTTATTGCCTCAACTGTCTCTGCATCTCTGACATTGTCTCAGAATATTCAGCATGCAAAATTTCTTAATAATTTAGCTCAAAATACTTCCAAGGCTCTGCGTAATCAAGTAAATATTGATGAAAGGATTGAGACTAAATTAAACACCTTAGAGGCGACTGTCATAAACATAGGTAATGAACTTTCAGCCTTAAAATTTAAGGAAAGGCTTAAATGCCATGCTAATTATAAGTATGTATGTGTTACAGCTGCCAAGTACAATGCTTCTCTCTGGGATTGGAAGAAGATTAAAAACCATTTATTAGGTATTTGGCAAAATAGTAATAATAGCTTGGATATTCTGGAACTTCATCACCATATCCAAGACATTCAAAATAATAGAGCTGATTTTTCAGATCCTTCTTCTTTGGCTAACCAAATATTGAAGGAGTTAAATGGATTAAACCCTGGAAATATTCTTAAGCACTCCGCTTGGTACATTATTGGATTATTCTCTTTGCTGTTAATTCTCTTTTGTATTGTAACTATAGGATGGCGATTCTTCCAATCAAGAATCCAAGAACTCCAGAGAGTGAACCGCCGCCTCATTGTTAAGAAAAGAAAGGGGGAATATGTGGGGAGCCATTCTGACACGTGATTGGGTGACTCCCGTTAAGGGCCTGAGGCGCTCTGGCTGTGTCAGAGCTTTCCCGACCCTTTCCTGATGAGAGAGCCCATCCGTGTGGGGGTGTGCGTGACCACTGACCCCGGAGACCCAATCACTGACCCTGACCTTGGAGTGCAGCCCCCCCTCAACCTTCATTGGATGGAATTCTCCCCTGAATCTCTTGTTCCTCAAATAAAAGGCTACTCCCAGGCGTGTTCGCTCTCTCTCTCTCCTGCTAGCCCAGAGTAATTCTCGCTGCCCTGCTGGGCGGCTAAAGGCGGGAACCAGGGAGGTGAGCTGTCTCGGACCTAGCAATATAAATAAGGTAACTGGTTTGTGTGTTTTATTTCAATCTCTTCTAACTAACTTTATGCCTAGAACCTCATTAATGAAACCACTGCACAGGCCGCGTGGTAGAGGTATATAGCTCAGTGGTAAAGTACCCCTGGGTTCATTCCCAGTACTGCCCCCCAAAATGTTTCTTTTCAAATTTGCACTTGTCACTTGAAACATTTGGGAACTGACTAAATCAAATCTTACTAGATCTAGAAATTTGTAAGTCACTTTTTTGTTGTTGTTGTTTTTGTTTTGTTTTGTTTTTTGAGTACTGGGGATTGAACTCAGGGGCACTTAACCTTTGAGCCACATCCCCAGCCCTATTTTGTATTTTGTTTAGAGACAGGGTCTCACTGAGTTGCTTAGTGCCTTGCTAAATTGCTGAGGCTGGTTTTGAACTCATGATCCTCTTGTCTCAGTCTCCCTAGCCACTGGGATTACAGGTATGTGCTACTGCACATGGCTTGTAAGTCACTTTTAACAACAGTTACTCATTGTATAGCTCCAATGTTTTCTTCTCCTGAACCACTATCGTAACCCTGCTCACCTCACCAGCTGGCTGTCTTATGCTCCCTGTGCATATTTGCATCATATATTATTCACCACATTGTACTGAAATTGCCCATTTACCTACCTATCTTCTGCATTAGACAATCTCCTTCTTGAGAATATGCTCCATCTCTCACTGAACTTTGTATCCTGGCCCTTTAGTCAGTACTTATAATAAAATACTCAATACATGTTTGCTAAACACATGTGCCCAAGACACAACTAATGTGGGGACATTAACATGTTAATACAATATGACTAAAGATATTTCAAGAGAAAGGTTCTGGAAGCAAATATGATTCTACATTACTGAAATTGGCTTTAAAAAAAATCTGTGCTTCCAAAGGCAATTTGCACCTAGACTTTTAAAAGACATTTCTATAGTAAGTCACGATGCAGTAGTACTTGCCATTATTTAACAATGAAAATGCAAATCTTGTCCCTAAAATGCAATCATTTTTGAACTATGGCTTCTTCACAGTAAAAGGATTCTATTAAAGTCTTTAGAATTGTAAAAGAAAAATATTTACTATAGATACACACTTTCTGTAATTGCTTGTGATATACCACATAATCAAATATTATTAATGTTTCTCTCAGAATCTTGTCTTTATTAGAATAGAGAGAGAGATTGGGATATATAATTGGAAAAGTGTTTAATTTACCATGAGGTTAATTCTGGAAAATTATCATATCTCTAAGAACCAACTTACCTAAGTTTAATATATCTCACTTTTCTTCCCCAAAATAGCATTACTGAGTTATACTTTCCTTCAGGTCATAAGCAGAAACATTGCTGAGTTTTCTTTTTTCTTTAGATCCTGGGAGGAAAATATCTCTGATCACCCAGCAAACCCTTATTTACTGTCACCATACAAATGGAAACCAGTGTCAGTGGAGATACTGGGTTTTTGCTAGTAGTGGCAGGGTAGGATAATAGATATGACCCAGAAAAACAGGATTGCAGAATTGTTTTGTTTTGTTAAAATGAACTTTACTCCACCTCTCCATATTTCAAAAGTTTTACCTCTAAAAAATGAGAGGTTTTCTGTTCTTAGAGTAATAGGCCAAACATTTCCCCATTTCCCAGTAGAGAACCCTGTTCTGTGGAGTCAATTCAGTTTCTTTGAATTTTTCCTGATGCTACAGAGCTTACAACATGGAAAAACCTCATTTCATCATCAGTTTCTATTCATGATAAGACTTTTGTAAACAAAAATCTCAAGAACTGCTGGGCCCAGTGGCACATGCCTGAAAGGCTGAGGCAGGAGGATTTCAAGTTTGAGGCTAGTCTGGGCAACTTAGTGAGACTCTGTCTCAAAATATAAAATAAAAAGGGCTGGGAATGTAGTATAGTGGTAGAGTACCCCTGGGTTCAATTACCAAAATAAAAATAATTAAGTAAAATACAATAAAATCTTAGGAGGTTTTGCAGGGACAAACTCCCTAGGCTTAGTCAATGATGCATTTAATAAAGCATCTCTAACCATATGTTCTTTTAGGTCTTTCTGTCCTGTCTCTTTGAAGCCCTCTAATTTGTTCCTTAAAAGGACAGAAGTGACAAATATGATCCCAGGACAATTGCTACTCCACAAAAATCTTTGTTAATTATCCTTGTGTGGCCCAGTTTTTAACATGAACTTGCTATTTTAATCCATTTTTTTATTTAATTTACTTACTATTCACTCTCTTCAATATGCAACCACTTTGGGGGTATCTCTTTATTATTATGCCTCTCAGAGTTAAATATTCATAAAAAATACTTGAAACTTATCTAATTTCATATCAATGTCAGATCTTTATAATGTTCCTATCAAGTGCCTACTTAATTCAAATGAGATTTAATACAAAAAAAGGATCAGTTAATTCAGGGAAATCAGACTATTCTTTACTGTTACATTTATAATCACGTGTCCTTGAGAATGAAAAATACTACCATAATCAGAAATTTTGTGAACTGTTATTAAACCTTTCACAATATTTTTGTAATAGTATTAAAGATATTCACTGAACTTTGATTTGAGTAAAATTGAACAATGGTAACTGTTCTACTACTATTTTCAATCTACTTACTGTCTCTACCAACTTAGCAATAAAGCCAGAAAAATTAGCATGCTCCCAGCCTAGAACTTCGCACTATACAGTTGGTTCCAAAAAAACTTACTTAGAAAACTTTTTAGAATTATGCCTAATCAAAAAGTAATTTTGGGCCAGGGTTGTGGCTCATTGGTAGAGCACTTGCCTAGCATGGGTGAGGCCCTGGGTTCGATCCTCAACAGTACATAAAGATAAATAAATAAAGGTATTGTGTTCATCTACAACTAAAAAACATTTTTTAAAAAGCAATTTCATTTTACATTTGGTTTTGTTTGGTCTGGATAATGCCTGTTTATATAAAATAATATCAACTAAAGCTCTCTTTTGGATTATATTGAAACCACCAAAAAGTTGCAGGCGTCTGAAGATGATGCAACTAACTTGCCATATGGGTTTGCTAGGGCTGCCATAACAGTCCTATGTCCACAGTTCTGCATCTCAGGTTCAAACTACTTCAGTTGAAAATATATCGGAAAGAATTACATCTGTACTGAACATATACAGGCTTTTTTCTTTCGTTATTTTTCCCTAAACAACACAGTATGACAGCTATTTGCATAGCACTTACAATGCATTATCATAAGTAATTTAAAAACACTTTAAACTACATAGTAGGATTTGTATAGGTTATATGCAAATACTACATCATTCTATGTAAGGAATTTGAGCATCAGTGGATTTAGGTACTCCTAGGGGCTCTGGAACCAATCATTGTGGATAAGCAGGATGACTGCACTCTCCATGTAGTGTCCTTTAATTTGCAGAGTCTTACACAAGGGAAAGAAAGAAGACTGAAATTTCCAAGTTTCTGCCAAATTTTCTATGCTCCCCAAAGTAAGATTCAAGGAGGATTGTTTCCATTCAGGACCCTTAATTACTTTAGACCAAACAGGATTCATGCCTATTGCATTCACCTGAGCCATCAGGGGGATGAGCAGATACCTAACAGCACCACATACAAACAAAGATGTTGTGTCCGCCGAAAACTAAAAAAATAAAATATTAAAAAACTACTAAATCAAATTAGCTTTAATCTACTGCAAGCTGTGTAATCCAAGTACTTTACATAAATGATTTCCAAACACTCCTAATATATATTTATAATATCGATATCTGTCACATATTAATATTGCAATCCTGCAGTACAGTGTTTTCTTTGAGATTCACATGTCAGTGATGATATACTGTATAATGAGAAACCAGGTTGCCTTCCCCAATGTGAGTAACCCTCATTCAATGGAGGGCCTGAATAAAATACAAATGCTAACTTTCCTCAAGTAAGAGAAAACTCCTGTGCCTGACTCATTAAACTGGGGCTTTGGTATTTTCCTGCTTTTAGTCTCATATTAAAACTGGCAAATCTTGGTCCTGAGACTGCTGGCTTTCTGCTGTCCTGGTTCTCAGGTTTGGGGCTCAGGCTAGAACTACATATGAGCTCTACTGGGTTTCCAGCTTGTTGCCTATAAACCTTGGGATATCTCAGTCTCCATTATCAGATAAGCCAATTCCTACCAGGCTCCTCATCATATATATACAAGCACACCCTTTGCTGGTGCTATTTCTCTGGAGAATCCTGATTAATACATGGGCTAAGAACTCCTCCCAAATCAAGTGCTTTCTCCAGTTCTTATAGGTGAATATGCATGCTTCTCACGTACTGCTGGATTTTGAGAATAATTAGAATTCTAGTTCTACTTTACTTTTTATTGATTCATTCATCATCACTGAGTTCTTTCTACTGGAAAATGGGAAAATATGGACTGAAGGGTCTTGGCTACATTCAGGAGTCATGGCAAAGCAATTTTTAAGAAATTCTCTGATCTAGACCATCTTAAAACTCTCATATGATTTTAAAATCTTGTTATTATCTTAACATACTGTTCTCACATTTTTTGCCTTTGGACTTTTTTTTTTTTTGATACTAGGGATTAAATCCAGGGGCACTTAACAACTGAGCCACATCCCCAGCCCTTTTTTTATTTTTTTAAATTTTGAGACAGGGTCTCTCTAAGTTGCTCAGGGTCTCACTAAATTGCTGAGGCTGACTTTGAACTTTTGATCCTCAAGCCTCACCCTCCAGAGCTGCTGGGATTATAGGCATGTACCATCATGCCCAGCTCCTATGGGACTACTGGCTTTATTTTTGTGTATGTGTCCAAAAAAAGAAAATTTAATAACAAAAATCGAAAGTAGATTCCTAAGTATTTCATTTTTTTGAGGCTATTGTAAATGGGGTAGTTTTCCTCGTTTACCTTTCAGAGGATTTGTCACTGATATACAGAAATGCCTTTGATTTGTGGGTGTTGATTTTTGTATCCTGCTATTTTGCTGAATTCATTTACTAGTTCTAGAAGTTTTCTGGTGGAATTTTTTGGGTCTTCTAGGTGTAGAATCATGTCATTAGCAAATAGTGCTAATTTGAGTTCTTCTTTACCTATCTGGATCCCTTCAATTTCTTTCGTCTGTCTAATTGCTCTGGCCAGTGTCTCAAGAACTGTGTTAAATAGAAGTGGTGAAAGAGGGCATCCCTGTCTTGTTCCAGATATTAAAAAGAATGCTTTCTATTTTTCTCCATTTAGAATGATGTTGGCCTGGGGCTTAGCATAGATAGCTTTTACAATGTTTAGATATGTTCCTGATCAAAAAATAAAATAAAATACTTGGGAATCAATTTAACAAAAGAGGTGAAAGACCTCTACAACAAAAACTACAGAACACTAAAGAAAGAAATTAAAGAAGACCTTAGAAAATGGAAAGATCTACCTTGTTCTTGGATAGGCAGAATTAATATTGTCCAAATGACCATACTACCAAAAGCACTATACAGATTTAATGCAATTCCAATCAAAATCCCAGTGACGTTCCTCATAGAAATACAAAGAGCAGTTATGAAATTCATCTTAAAAAATAAGAGACCCAGAATAGCTAAAGCAATCCTTAGCAAGAAGAGTGAAGTAGGTGGCATCACTATACCAGACCTTAAACTATACTACAGAGCAATACTAACAAAAACAGAATGGAACTGGCACCAAAATAGACTTGTAGACCAATGGTACTGAATAGAGGACACAGACTAATCCACATAATTGCATTTACCTTATATTAGACGATCATGCCAGAAATGTACATTGGAGAAAAGATAGCTTCTTCAACAAATGGTGCAGGGAAAACTGGAAACCCATATGCAACAAAGTGAAATTATCTCTTACCATGCACAAAACTTAACTCAAAGTGGACCAAGGACCTAGGAATTAAAGCAGAGACCTTGGACCTTGCACCTAATGGAAGTAAAAATAGGCCCAAATCTCCATCATGTCAGAATAGGCCCCAACTTCCTTAATAAGACTCCTATAATGAAGAATTAATATCAAGAATCAATATATGGGATGGATTCAAATTTAAAAGCTTCTTTTTCAGCAAAAGAAACAATCAGTGAGGTGAATAGAGAGCTCACAGAATGGGAGCAAATTCTTACCACGTGCACATCAGACAGAGCACTAATCTTTAGAATATATAAAAAACTCAAAAATCTTAACACCAAAAAACCAAATAACTCAATCCATAAATGGGCTAAGGAACAGAACAGACACTTCTCAGAAGATGATATACAATCAATCAACAAATATATGAAAAATGTTCAACATCTCCAGCAATGCAAATCAAAAGTACTCTACGATTTCATATCACACCAGTCAGAATGGCAGCTATTTAGAATACAAACAACAATAAGTGTTGGCAAGAATGTGGGGGAAAAGGTACACTCATACATTGCTGGTGGGACTGCAAATTGGTGCAGCCAATATGGAAAGCAGTATGGAGAATCCTTGGAAAACTGGGAACCAAACCACCATTTGACCCAGCTATGCCACGCCTTGGCTTATACCCAAAGGTCTTAAAAACAGTATACTACATGGTCACAACCACATCAAATTCATAGCAGCACAATTCACAATGGCTAAACTGTGGAACCAACCTAGATGTCCTTCAGTAGATGAATGGATAAAGAAAATGTAGTATATATACACAATGGAATATTACTCAACATCAAAAGAGAATAAAATCATGGCATTTGCAGGTAAATAGATGGAGTTGGAGAATATAATGCTAAGTGAAATAAGCCAATTCCAAAAAAATCAAATGCCAAATGTTTTCTCTGATTTAAGGATGCTGATTCATAATGTGTTGGTGGTGGGGCACAGGAAGATTAGATGAACTCTAGATAGGGCAAAGGGGAAAAGGGGAGGGAGGGAAATGAGGAGTCACAGGGGTAGGAAAGATGGTGGAATGAGATGGACATCATTACCCCAAGTACATGTATGAAGACACAAGTGGTGTGACTCTACTTTGTGTACAACCAGAGATATGAAAAATTGTGCTCTATATGTAATATGAATTGTAATGCATTCTGTTGTCATATATAACAAATTAAAATTAAAAGTGAAAAAAATCAAAAGTAGAAATAGGGAAAGGAGATGTAGATTGTATTTTTTAATGATCATTTCAAAATAGAGCTATTTGGGATTTAGACTTCAAATTTCATTTAATAAATTTTTGGCAAAAGAATGTTGATGTATTAAATATGCACTGTAGTTAAGTTTTTAATTTAACATTGGGAAACCTCATGCAAACATAAAAGGAATAGAAAATTCTAATCTCATTCCTTTTGACAATGATGAGTCCCTGGCTCCCATTAGGAACAAAAGGAAAAAGTGAAATTGTTCTTCTATGCTGCATAAATCTACTCCATCCTGAGTAGATTTTTGCTGAGCACGGAAGTGGAATTAGGTGGATGGTGGGCTATAGAAAACATCATCCAATTTGCTATATTTATGTATACACATGAGGATGTGCTTAGTATTTTCTACCTAAGTTTAGGGGCAAATTAGAAAATCCCAGACATAATACCAAAATAGCACTAAAACACAAATTCAAGAGAGCATTATAGTCATAAGAAGTTATTTATAATTAACTTAAACAATTTACAATCCAAAAATCATCAAATTATATGACTGCAAAATATAATCCTTTTTCGTAATTGCATTGAATTTAAGAAAAATACACTTTCTCATTTCAGAATTATTTGCATAAATTTGCCTTCTGTCATAATTTTAAGTTCAAATCTTTCAAGAGATAAGTGATAAAATTTTTATTCTTTTCTGAAATTTTTTTTACAAATATAAATTAGCTTTGATGTTTTGCTTTCTATCAAAATAATTACACAGCATATCCAAGTTCTTCTCAGTCTCATAATTCTATGAAAATATTAAGAATTACCAAGAGAGGCTATCCTCTATTGAATGGTTCTTTATTACATTTACTACTCCAAATTATGGTGTTTACTTAATGCCATAATTTCCCCCCTTTTTAGGATTGTCTGGTTTCTCTCCTTAGTTTGTTGTGGTAGACATAATAATGCCCCTCCAAAGTTGCCTATATAATTATCCTTGGAATGTGTTAGGTTAAATAGCAAAGGGAAATTAAGGTTGCAGAAGGAAGTAAGATTGATAATTGACTGGCTTTAAAATAGGGAAGTATCCTAGATTACACATTTGGGCCTAACATAATTCTTAAAAGTAGAATATGGAATTGGAAGTGAGAGCCAGTGAAATGGTAACACATATGAACTTGACCTGGCACTGTTAGCCCAGTGAAGGAAAGGGGCCAGGAGCCAAGAATGTTGGGCAGCTTCTAGGATTTTAGCCCAGGAAGATACATGTTGAACTTCCAATCTAAAGAATAGTAAGATAATAATTTGTGTTGTTTTAGACCATTAAGTTTATGGTAACTTGTCACAAAAGTAATACATAACTAATGCATATGTTTTATTTGTCTTTTTGCTTTTCCTCCGCACTGATTCCATTTCTACTGAAATCCTTAATAGCCATCAGGCCAAATCCAAAGATCCTAGCAGATAATCACCTTCCCTTGATTTTTTTAGTTCTGTCAGCAAAATTAATTTACAAGAACTACTGAATAACTTTAAAATCAACAGAGGTGCCATTGTCATGTGGATATAAAAACATGCAATTTTTAAAAATTGGCTTAGAAACAAAGCTATATTTACCTATAATTCTAAAATCTTTCAATAGTCAATACTTTCTTGAATGCCTATAAAATATTCAGCACAGGACTGGGGATATGGTGCAGTTGGTAGAGTGCTTACCTATCTAGCATGCAAAAAAAAAAAAAAAAACACAGAAAGATAGAAAACAAAGAGAGGAAGAAAAATTTGTAAACATAAGAACCCTCAGGACACTTGGTATCCGGACCATAAGAACTACTCAACAAATATTTATAGAATGACTTACTTCTTGTACTGATTTCTTGTTAGTGGAAAGTCAGGAAAAAGGCTAATGCTATTTAACATTTTATTTATACATGATTATGGTCTGATTAAAATTTTACATTTTCTGGAATTTCAGTATCAAGCCAAGTCTTCTGAAGGCATTCAGATTTAAAGTATAAACAATTGCTTTTAACAATTCTTTAATTCATTATACAAGACTATGGGCTTGTAACTGAAGAAATTATAATATACTTAATTTTAAAAAAACAATGTTCTCTCTGCATCTTACTTGGTTGTTAGAAATACTGAGGCAAGATCTATTTTACACCAAAGTCAGGCCTGTTTTATAAGCATAAAGATTTCAGTCAGATTTTTAAAAATCTTTCCTATCACCATAGAACATTTAGACAATAGTGAGTCCAACAAATCAGAAATATAACTCTCAAAAAAGTTTTCATCACCTTTTTGATGAACCTAGTTCCATATTAAGATTGGAAGCCATCTCGTCACAAAATCATGAAAAGTTAATTTCTGTTTTACTATAAATTACTGTGATTTCTAAACTTGCCTGGAATGCCTGCCTGTGCCTTGAACTCACCCATGCCTGGTTTTCCCTGACCAAATAACAACCCTCTCCGGAACCTTAGTGTTGCCTCATAAATTCTGATGTTGGGATCTAAATTTACTCCCTAAGTGTTGAACCATTTAGACCATTAACCTACTACCTGCCTTTGTATTTTGCTTGTCAAAATCCTGTTATCTGTAAATTCTCAAGACACTCACCTTTTGCAACTTTTTTATGCTATAAAATTGCACTCCTAGAGAGCTGGCGTACTGTCTTCTAACCCAAGGATTTGGGGAGAGGCAGTCCCAGCTGGTCCGAATTACAAGCTTGCTTTAACTTGATTTAAAATTGGAGCCGGTAGTCTTTTCTTTGCATCTTGGTTTAAAACTTTTCTACTCACTGTCTCCCCTTTTAATGCAAACTACAGGATAAGACCTCTTCTGTAGACCTAGAGAATCACTAGAACAGAAATCAGGAGGACTGACCCCCAAGAAAAAGGAGACTTAATGGATAATACAATGAAATGTTTAGAAAACATTAAGGAAATCTAGGTAGAAATAGATAATTATATATATAAATTATGTATATAAATGAAACAAGATAAATATGCAAAGTCATGTCTTTAGAAAAGGAAATGAAATCATTCTTTTCTATTTGACAATGCAGTAAAAAAACATTTACACCATTGATGAACATTGATTATTGGCTTATCAAAAAATGATAGGGAAGCCAGGTGTGGTGGTGCACGCCTACAATCCCAGGGACTTGGGAGGTTTAGGTAGGAGGATTTAAGTTCAAGGCCAGCCTCAGCAATTTAGCAAGGCCCTAAACAACTTTGCTAGACCTTTCTCAAAATAAAAATTAAAAAGGGCTGGGATGTAGCTCAGTGGTAAAGTACCTGTGGGTTCAATCCCCAGGACAAAAACAAAATTATGGGGAAAGTTGGATGCCAAATCTTCATCTACAAAATTGTCTATTAAAATAAGAAGTCAACAGATAATTTCTAAAATTGATTAAAAAAAAAAGAATGACAGTGTTAGCCCATTGTTGAGAAAGATGAAGAGTAGAAGAAACAGATATAAAAAGCTAACTGGGCACACTGTCACATACCTGTAATCCCACTGACTAGGTATGCTGATATAGAAGATCACAAGTTCAAGGACAGTCTTGGCAACTTAGCAAAACTGTCTCAAAAATAAAGAATAAAAAGGTCTAGGGATATGGTTCAGTGGAAGAACAATCCTGGATCTTGTGTTCAATACCCAGCATACACACACACAAAGCTAAAAATACTTGCCTTGGAGAAAGGGACTTTCAATATTATTTGATTTTTTTAAACTTACATATTTGTGGTATTGGTTTAAAAATTATTTATTGCAGTTGTCTGAATAACACCCCCACCTGAAGATGTTCATGTCCTAATAACAAACCTATGAATATGTTATTTCACAAGGAAAAATGATTTGGCAGTTGTGATTAATGATCCTAGATGGGGAAACACTTCTAGATCATCTGGTAAACCCAATGCAATCACAATAGTCCTTATAAAAAGGAGGTAAAAGGTTGAGTCATAGAGGAAGTGGGATGACAAAAGCAAAATAACACTGATGAGATTGCTGGCTTTGAAGATAGGAAGCCAGGTAAGGAATATCTGCAGCTTCTGGAACCTGGAAGAGGCAAAGAATAGATTCTCCCCTAGAGGAAACACCAACCTGTTTTATACTTCTGACTTCTAGAGCTATAAAATAATATATTTGTTTTTGTGTTGAGCCACTAAATTTGTGCTAATCTGTTACAGTAGCAATAAGAAACTAATATATTTATTTAGAAGATAAAAACACTAGTGAAAGAATGTTAGATAAGAAAAAATAAAACATGCTAAGACATGAAATTATAGAAACCTTCTGTGACAGAGTAATTGGAAATGAAGGAATTACTTAATCTGAATGACAATTTTAATATATGCTTGATCTTCTATTGTAATTCCTTATTATGCATTAGGACAAGGTTAGGTAACTTAAAACTACTCACAAGTCAATGCATAGCCACATTCTAATATTATTCATCACATGTACTTTTCATTATTCCTCCCTTTTTTTTTCTTTTTCATTCTTCTGTGTATCTTTTACTGTCACTTATAACTCTATTGGTGCAGCTACCTGGCTCCCAATTCAGAGAATCTATCACATCCTGGAATGATCCCTGTATCATTTGAGGTTTCCCAGGCAAACAAAACCAAACACACACACACACACACACACACACACACACACACACACTGAATTGGTTTATATGTTTGTAGCAACTGGCAAATCCAAAATGCAGAGATCCATTGTAGCAACTGGCAAATCCAAAATGCATAGATCCATAGGGCAGGCTGAAACTCAATTGTATTCCAAGATGACACTGCAATCTGTTTTTTGGTACCAGGGATTGAACTCAGGGGCACTTAACCACTAAGCCACATCTCAGGCCTTTTTTGTATTTTTTTTTATTTAGAGACAGGGTCTCTCTGAGTTGCTTAGGGCCTCGCTAAGTTGCTAAGGCTGTCTTTAAATTCACAACCCTCCTATCTCATGCTCCCAAGCCACTGGGATTATAGGCACACACCACCACACCCAGGTGACATTACAATCTTGAGGCAGAATTTCTTCTCCAGGAAACCTGCTTTTGCTCATAATCCCTCCAGCCGATTAGAGAGGTCTAGCCACACCATGGAGGATAATCTCCTTTTCTTCTTCTTTTTTCTCCCATTGGCACATTTTAATTTTATAAAATAATAAAGTTTCATCATGATATACTGGTACATGTAAATAACATACTTTCATCATATCCACTCCCCTTTACCTTCTCTTACACTCCCATCCTCATTCCTCTATCCCATTCCTCTTCTCTCTCTCCTTACTTTCATGTCTCTTTCCCCCTAGATTCCACATGAGAAAACGTGATACCTGTATTTGTGTCCCCCAAATTTCTCTTAACATTATGATCTCCAGTTCCATGTTTTCCTGCAAATGATTCGTTCATTCTTTTTATGGCTGAATAATATGCCATTTGTGTGTATGTATCCATTTTTATTATGCATTCATCAAGGCACCTAGGCTGAGGTAATCACCTTAAAGTCAACTAATTGTATTTTTTTTAAGGTGTTAGTCACTGCGCAAAATCCCTGCACAGAAACATCTAGATTAGGGTCTGTTGTGTTTGGATATGAGGTGTCCCCCCAAAAGCTCAGGTGAGACACTCCAAGAGGATTCAGAGGAGAAATGATTGGGTTGTGAGAGCCTTAACCCAATCAATGAATTAATCAATCACCTGATGGAATTGAGTGCTAATTGAAGGTAGGCAGGATGTGGCTGGAGGAGGTGGGACACTGGGGTCATGGCTTTGGGGTTGGAGGTATATATATTTGTATCTGGCAAGTGGAGTCTTTCTCTGTTTATGGATTACCAGGTGAACTGCTTCCCTCTGCCACACTTTTACACCATGATGTCTTGCCTCACCTTGAGCCCCGAGGAATGGACCTGTTGTCTATAGACTGAAACCTCCGAAACCATGAGCCTCAAATAAACTTTTCCCTCTCTAAAATTGTTCTGGTCAGGTCTTTTACTAATAGCAGTGAAAAAGATGATTACAACAGGGTCTGATTAAGTAACTGGCTATATAATTTAGCCAAGGTGACACATAAAATTAACCATGAAGTTCTCCATTTTTGATGAGTAGATGGCAGTTCTCATATATTTGTGCTCTATAACTATCTCCTGGTCAGATGGCTGGTCCAAAGGGACACATGACTCATAAAAAACACTCAGAGTCGTGACTCAGGATCTGCTAAGGATACAGGGGGGAGGGGGCAGCAACATTTAGCCTTCTCTGGCATGGTGGGAACCATCAGGTAAAAATTGGAAGGTACCAATGGGCATATGAACAGAGGAAACTGGAAGAATAGTAAGAAAAGATTCATAGAGTCCTGGAAGCAATTATCAACGGAAACCAGATGCACTCCTTCACTGTCAGTGTTTTAATTATTTCAATTTTATGATCTATTCCATCATTCCACCCCCCTCAAACCTTTTCACCCCTGAAGTATAAGGGATTGAACCCAGACCTTTTGAAGACAGGATATTGCTAATTTGCTGAGGCACCTTGAATCTGTGACCCTCTTAGCCTCCTCAGTGGCAGGGATTATGGTGTGTGGATCACACCCACCCTCATTATTATCATTAGTTTGTTTTGCAGTGCTGGGGATAAAATCCAAAGCTTTATGCATGCTAGGCAAGTGCTCTACTGCTAAGCTACATGCCCAGGCCCCTCCCTCATCATTGATAAGGATATTTCCCTTATCATTCCTTGAATTAGTTTAAGCTGGATTTATGTCATGTGCAACCCAAACAGGGGAAAAAACATGTTATCATTGTGCTACACACAAATGTTCATATTTCCCTCTCCATCCAGGCATGTGATTTGGTTACCCACTTTGAATAAGCATAACATGTGATTTGCTTTGTCAACAAATTATGAGTAGAAGTATGTCACTTTAAATCTTACATCATAAAATTTGTCAGGTTCTTCTGTCTACAGTGATTGGTGCCTCCAACAGCTGCCTCCTAATTATGTAAACTGTGCATTTAGCCTAGCAAGCAATAAGCTTTTGTGATGTTAAGTCACTCAGATTTTGAAGTTTTCTATCACTGCAGTATGACCCAGCTTACCTTTTAATTAAGAGAGAGGGAACTTATCTTTATAATATTTTCCCAAGGTTCATTCATCCAACAATCAATACTGAACCACTATAAGGAGAATAACAGTACACAAAACAGATGAAGTTCTTCTCTCCCTGGTGAATAAAGGAGGACAAACAATTCCAGGCTTTCCTGAGATTGATGGAAGTATTAAAGGAACATAAGTGGAGGAGTTAAAAGATAGTATCTGTGTTCTGAACCACAATGGTTGTACTACTAAGGTTGGTTTTAGAGCAGGAAAAGACTGAACCCATTGAATCTAATCTATAGTAATAACAGTAAGGAGGTAATAGCAGCTTGGATTAAGGAAGTGGCAGTAGAAATGGAATGGGATAGATAAAGGAACAATGCAAAGCAAACAGATTCTTTGGCTTTGGGCACTTGGGTATTATCAGTTCAATTAGACATATTGAGTTTGAGCTTAACACCTATAAAACACACAAGAAATTTTAGGTAGGGAATCTAATATGAAAGTTTCAAGCTTAGCAGAAACATCAAAGGACAGTGAAAGAAAATAAACAGTGAAGTATGGTATTACAGAAAACAAGAGAAGAGATTGTTTCAAAAAAGCAAAGAACAATAAGCAGCTTCAAATACTGTTAAGACATTAAGAACTAAGAGGCATCTTATAATAGGGATGATGTTGGTGACTTTATCAAGTATAGTTTCAGAGCAGTGTTGGGGTAAAAGCCTGATTATAAAAGGTTTAAGAGTAAAGTAGAATTGAGAAAGTAGAAATAGCAAGCATAGAAAATTCTCTCAGAAAGTTTCTTTTACAACAAAGAATGAGGATTTGAAAAGAAGCTAGAGGGAAGTTATGCATAAGGAAGACATTTTAAACATTTAAAATTCTTATTAAACTTATGAGAATGCTAATAGCAAGAAACCAGTTAAGAGTGAGAAGCTGACAGCAGAAAGAGCATAATTGATATAGCAAGAACCCCAAATAGACAAGAGGAGTCAAGATCCAAAATAGAGATTGAATGATGGCCTTGTATCACAAAAAGAATAAGGGATGAAGAGACAGGTATATTTAAAAAATTGTTTTATTACATTTTTCAATTATTATAATAAAATAGAGTATAAGTATAAAAAAGACAGAAGTAATAGGATTTGTTCAAATGTCCTACTTATTAGTATTAATATTATTTTCTGTGACTCTCAAGATTCAAACCAAATTTATGGGACCTAAATAGTCATTCATTCTTTTGTAAGATGGTTGGTACAGTGTCTGAAATACAGTAAATATTCAATAAACAGAAAATTAATTCTCCTTCCTTCACTTCTCAATTGTCCCACCAACTTAAAGTATAAAACAAAACATGAATGTGTATAAAATTCATACACATATCCTCCTACATGCCCCTAAAAGTGTCTAAGGTGATTTATAGCTTTATTATTTTTTTATTCAGCTAAATATCACAATATACTTTTTATTCATTCCTAACAATATTTTTGGAGTACGAAGTCTCATACCATGAGACATACAAAGACAATAAAACAAAGGCTGGTAACCACAGCCTTAAACATAAGAATTGTACTTTAAGATTACAAAATATTGTTTGACTGAATTTTAGAGATTATATAAGTAATCAACAATAATTAGCCAGAAATGCCTATATTATAAGTATGTTTTGGTAGAACTGTTATCTGAAGACCATGGTAAAAAGTACAAAACAGTAAAGAGGTAATAACAGATGAGTGAAAGTATGGAACGGTTGTGAAAACAAAATAAATAACACAAAGTTGAGGCAGCATGGGTCTTACAGATAGTGTTCAAAATTCTAATAATTGAACATGTACTATAACTTTTTTCACCAGTGGTGACAAATTACTATTAACCAACAACTTTGGGGGACCTTATCTGGCCCGAAATAGATCTATGAGGCTATTGTTATTGTTACTAGATTTACAGGTAATGTGCTTTCATATAATATTTTCATTAAGTGGCATATGGTAATCCTGTATATAAAAATAAATATGCATACATAATATTTATATACATAAATATACATATATACATACATGTATATGTACATATACATATATACATACATCTTTCAAAAAAGAAAACCTGAAGCCACCAATCTACTAAAAAAAAAGAAAAGAAAAAGAAAATGTCATCTACTTTCAGGATGGACACTGGACAACATCACACAGGACTATATATTTCACTATGTATTTCTCATCAGCCAGTGATGCAAATGATGAAAGGCTCCCAGGTACATTCATCTCAATGTTTCAAATAAACATACACCTGCATTTCAATTTTATTCTATAGAAGCATGAGTAATGTTACAGACTAATCATTAACTCTGAAACCTGATTCTGACAAAACCACCATACATACCATGTTTTTTCCCAAGGCATATATTAGCTGTGAGTAGCAGTGAACACAGTAACTGTGGTTAGTAAAAATTCCCGTTTTTTTGCTTTGGCAAATATATGTGTTACTAAGGTTTGATCATAAATAATAATAAGTAAATTCACAAGTAAAGAATTCTAAGCCTATTATAAATCCGGATTTATCATGTTCTTTGGAGTTGCCTAGGCAGCAAATTTAGAAATGTTCATGAGTTCTATTGTTATTTATGCCAATTGTTAACATGTACTTATACTTCTGCTTTCATCTAAATACCTCAAAGAACTCTTATAGCATTGTTACTTCTTATAATATCCCTGAGAGGCAGATTGGTAGAAAGTTGTTATTATCTTTATTTTATAGTCAGAGAAACTAGGGCATAGAAAGGTTAAATGCTTTAGCTAGGGTCATAAGGTGAACAACTAATAAAAAAGGACTCAAGTTAATTGTTCTGATTTTTAGTTCAGTATATTATCTATTATATTGTTGTTTTTTTAAATATAAATTTTTAGTTGCCGATGGACCTTTATTTTATTCATTTATTTATATGCGGTGCTGAGAATCAAACCCAGTGTCTCACACATGTGAAACAAGCGCTCTACGACTGAGCCACAACCCCAGCCCTATATAGTTGTTTAATATACCTAAATGTATTTTTCTTTTAGGAAAATTGAGAATAATGTATTTAAATCATCTAAGAACTAAAAGTAACTGAATGGATTTCTTACTTGGTATGTTGGAAAATACTGCTTTACAGGAATATAAAATTCAAAACTAATAGTCTTTGGTTTGCTGCTATAGCTATTATTTATAGTGCCTTCGTTACTTGTAGCTTTCAGAAGCCTCTACTCAAAATGAACTATTCTATTTCTGACTGCATTATGCTAGGTTAGCATAGCTATGAACAACCAAGAAGCAGCTGAGACAGACTAATAAATTCGAGGTTGTCTTTCATAGTGTTCCTATTGCTCACTCTTGAAGTCATCCTCCTTCTAGTTCTTCCCTTCAGCAGATATTGGTGTAGCCATCATCCTCAACCCTTGGTCTGCGGCTAGTTTAAGCTATTGTCAACTATTTAAAATTTATTTATTTATTTAAATACTTGAGATGAATGTAGGGGCCCTGCATAAGCACTCTACCATTGAGCTATATCCCCAGCCCTTTTTATTTTATTTTTAGATGGGGTCTTGCTAAGTTGCCCAAGATGGCTTCAAATTTACAATCCTCCTTCCCCAGCCTCCCAAACAGCTGGGATTACAGACCAGTAGCATTGTGCCCAGTAGATTTAAAATGTTTTTATTAAAACATCAACATAGACAATATTTCACCTCATGAGTTTATGATGCTATACTAGTTAGCACTGTCATATTCAGTTTCTGGTACACCTGACCTTTTATGGTTCTTAGGCCATTAAGCACAGATTAATGGTCTAAGCATTGGATGGACATGTATTACCACATGGGGATTTTTTGTTTTTTTAAATAGAGTATTTCATAAAATTTCCCAAGACAAGACAGGGAAGGGGGAGTGGTTTTGAAACTGTGCTCAATGAAGTGAGACTGCAGTCTGCTTGAATGTGGTAATATAAGCCTGTAGTGTTTCTAGCTTCGACCAACCTCCTCCCCAGAGCTCTAAACCCATATAGTAACCACCACTAGAAAACCCCAGGTCTTACTTCAAACTCACAAAATCCAAAACTGAACTCATTTTTCATTTTATGCCAAAAAAAAAAAAAAAAAGTGTCCCTGCAACTCATCCTTATCTCATTTGGTGAAGTACACCATTATCCTGCCCTTCCATGAGAGCAAAACAAGGTTATTTTCCTTGCCACTTCCATTCTCAACCTCTAGCTGCTCACAGCAATCAACTGATATGATCTCCTACATATTTTAGGACTCCATCTCCTTTGGATGTTGATCGCCAGTCACAGGGTCCCTATTCTGGTCTAGAGACTCTCTGTTTACCCTACACCAATAAAAGAATAACTTAAATTGTAAATCTTTCCAGGGTCATTCCTCCCGCATTGTGTCACAAGGATATATTCAAAAAAAAAAGATTCATGATTTGGCTTGTCTGCTTCTTTTTCAGAGACCCAGGCTTGAACATTGGGACTTGTCACTCAGCCTCCTCAATTATTTGACCCTGTGCTGCATGTCTTTTATTAAGATTTGCTATCTCTTCTATTTATGCTGGAAAACTGCCTATTTATCTTTAAAAGTTTAAGTTAGAGTTAGTAGGTTCTCTCCTCTATATACCTTGATATACCACAGTTCCAAACATCATTATTTGCTTTCATGTCTGTCATGCCCACTTAACTAGGCATTCCTTGAATGGGCAAATGTCAAGCATGTAGTTATTACTAAATTTGGAGGGGGAAGAGAAGGGATAAGAGAACAAATAAAGTCAACAGATAAGATCTGTTGGGCATCTAAAGATCTATTTCGAACCTGTGGAAGAACGTACATTTCAACCGATTTGGTGAAACTTCTAACTTAAGATACTAAGTTGCTGTCGTGAAGCCACAGGAGTATCTCACAGCCTACTGACACCACACTTAAAGTGTCGAAGAGGACCCAAGCCCAGTTTGAAAGGAATCACAGACCCTTCGCGGAGGTCAGCAGTTAAATATGAGGCCCATGGCAGCCACCGAGATCCTCCTTCCACCGCAGATGACTAACCCACCTCCTAGAAGTCGGCCTGCGACAAGGAAAGTCCCTGGATTCACTCTGGAAAATGCCGGCCACAGAACACAGCAGCCTCTACCCTAATAAGCCTGGGGAGAAGGGGCTGCCCCCAAGAAGCAAGATGGCGGCCTCCTTCTCCCCTACTCTCCCCGAGAACCTCTTCCTGGTCCCCAGAAAAGAGACAAGGACATCTCGGCGCCGAGATCCGGGAACTCCGCGAGGGCCGCGGCCACTCCCGGACCCCCGGGAGGTGACTTCACCTCGTCGGGCGCAGAGATCCGAGGGCGGAGCCGCCCCAAAGAAAGCCAGACCGCCCTCAGCAAGCAAAGGGCGGAGGCAAGCTAGCCTGAACCTTCCGTGCCATTGTTCTTCGTCCCGGGCCAGCGATTACCCTCCTCTGCGCCCGCGGACAGGAAGTCGCTCCCCCTCCGGCTCCGCCCCGCTCCCCAGCGCCCCGGAAGTGATCTGCGGCTGCTGCTGCAGAGCGGCCAGGAGGAGGGTGGATCTCCCCAGAGCGGAGCGCCGGAGTCCTCCTCTTCCACCAGCCGCACGGGCTCTGCCGCCGCTCGTCGGACTCTTCCTTCTGCCGCTCCCGGCGTGGAGCTTCCCAGACAACAAGGGCCGAGTACCCTCCAGCCAGAGGGGCTAGCGCACCCGAGGCTTCGGGAACCGTCGGGGCGGCGGACCGGCTCGCGGTGCAGGTGAGCGATGCCCGCCCGGGCCGCCCCGGGTGGGGCTGGGGCCGCCGTGGCGGCGGCGGGGGTGTGTCCGGCGGCGGAGGGCTGAGGCCCAGGCGTAGCGTTCCGCTGCCGAGATTGCTCATCTGTGTTCTGCTCTGGGACGAATGCGGGGCGAGCTCCGGCTGGAATCCCGGACGCCGCGTTCACGGATGTGCTGTCGAGTGCGCCCCTGAGACTAGGAGGCTGTGGCGAGGTCCCCTGAGCCGGGAAGCGGCTCAGAGTTGGCCTCTTCGGAAGGTCACCCCGCATCTCTGGTCCGTGGCTGAGGTCCCCTCCCGGGCGGTGCCCGCGACCTGAGGGGACTCATCGCCGCCGCCGCAGTCCCCGCACCTCACTCCACCTCTTTTCTCCTTACCTTTCTTTCCACTCCTTGTCCGTACTAGAGCAGTTGTTTTTAAAGCATCTCGGCCAGGGTTTTGTGCCAGTTGAAGGAATGGTTTTTTTAGACTGAAGTCGTTAGATGCTCCTTTCTGAACGGAATAACTGGCCTCGGGGTGTTGCACAGCTGTAGCCTATCTATATTAGGATAACCTAGACTCTAAAAGGAGGAAAAGAATGTAGGCATTTTGGGTGAGGGATGTTCCTTATGTGCATCGTTCCTGAAAGATTTCCAGAAGTGGAAGATGAGATTTGTGTGCTTTTGCCTAGGTGTGTGTGTGTGTGTGAGAGAGAGAGTGGGCGGGGGTGACAGCGCTCAGAGGTGGTAGTGTTGTTTCAAGGTTTAGGGGGAATTAGAGAGTTAACTGGCCTTTGCTTGGAAACCTGAATGTCCAGACCTGTGAGAGCTCATCCAAGTGTCATTGAAGCTGTGTGAGAATTCCAGTGCCACGCCCTACCTGTCAAACTGAAAAGCACCTAATTTACAAATAGTTTGATGTGTGTCTGGAAAAACCTTTCTAAAACACATGTCATAAGTTATTACTTTCCTGGAAATAAATTACAACTTTATGTTCCAAAAATTGGATAAAAAATTTCATTAGTAAACTCTTCATGATGGAAGGCATTCCTTTTAACTTTTGTCTTTTAATGTATTTAAATGTATCTTATTAGCTTATGTTTTTGTCTCAGTAAGTTATTATGAAATGACTCTTGTGACTCTTAAAATGTTGTTTTTAGACCTTGAATTTTTCAGGGCAGGAGCCATGTCTTACTCATCACTGTGTTTCCATGCAGTGTGCCTAGAACACCAAAGATTTTCACACATTTCTTCACTGAGTGATTGAATGCCTAGGTGATCTCACAGTTACCTTCCAGATGTCATTTATTTTGTTAGATTAAGATTTTTTGTTTTCTTTTGTTCATTTCAGGTTTTTGGTACATACAGATTTTGCTTTGTCAGTATATTCTTCATTCAAGAACAATTCAGAAAGAATTCTTTGCCTTTCAATACTCAATCCTTTCCTGAAAGGTTCAGTTATATTTGGGGGATTTTGATTGGGCAATATAACTTGTATTCTAGTAGTGTTAAATGCTTACTGCTTGGGCCTATCCGGGTTAGCAGGAAGAGATTTCCTGGCAGTAGGCTGTTAATTTATATGTAGAGTCAATATCCATACTCTGTTTTAATCAAAGAGAGGAAATCGGGAGTTATTGTTTGGAAACTGTTATGCATCACAAAATTGCTTATAGTGGCTCATTCTTCCCATGGATACGTGAAATCCTCTGACATCCTGATATGACCTTGATATGATTTACCAATAGCCACTTTCACATTTCTGCTCTGAGATCCAGATGCTGTTCTCTAGTGTCTGCTGAGTGTGCAGTCATCTGTATCATTTATTTTGAAGAAGTACTTCATTACAGCATTTTTTTTTTTTTTGGCGTGGCTTTCAGGGAAAAAAAAACACCACGATAATTATAGGAAAGAATCTTGTCTATCATTTATGAGGGAAGAGTTTTTTTCTACAGATGGATTATTTTTACTTCAGGGAGATCCAAATAGGATCCAGGTGCCACTGTCTTTCCTCTCCAAGAATCTGTCGATGGTCTTCCACTGGTTTTCCAAGCTCAGTTTCTACAGAACATGAGGGAATGTACCAGTATCACTTTTTATGTGTGGGCCTATCAGTGTTGCACTTGTGTTTTTTTGTAAATGAGTGACAAGGAAAATCACTTGTAAAATACTGGAATAAAAGCTGTGAATATTATTAGGGAAAAGATTGTGATTTTTAAAGAGAGAGGGAGAGATGGGTAATAATTTTATTGTTTTATAAAATGTTTTAATTCTCACAATACAGAGAGAGAAGCCTGCAATTTCTTATCTCAGCAGCATTACCACTTTTTGGAGTTTAGATTTTCCTTCTTTAATTCAACAACCCTCTTGATAATAACAGTTCTCTGTCTCCAGTATACCTATAAATACAGTGTTATTATGCCCACATGTACAGTTTGTGTGCCATGATGAAAAATATCTGGGCATTGTTCTTCTTGGTGTTCTGATAGAGTATTAGGAACTCAGCTCTGGTTTTTGATTACTGCTTATTTCCTCTGATGTATCTGAATAGTTCTTGTTTGAGGAGAGAACCATACACCTGTTTGTTGTGACATTTCCTTGACATCATATTGTTTTCTGGTTCTTTCTTCCACTAATGGAGATGGGGAGAAGTTATGAGACAGAAGGAAGAATGATTAAGGGGGGGCGGAGAAGAGAGGTGCACTAAGTCTGTTTTTTATCACTTGAGACTATAAGTTATTTTCTCTTTGAGATTAGTATGGAGGCCTAAGGGTTTTAGAGTTGTTTTAAGGGTCTAATTGTTATTCAGTGCTAGTGGAATTCTCTTCACTCTTTTCAATCCAAGTATTTTTAAAATAAATGCATTGTCAAATGGAGTTAATTTGAAGTATGTGTTCATTTTTTGGTTTAAAAAAAGAAGATAAAGCTCTAAGTAAAAAAATCTTGTTCATTACCTAGCTCCCATAAGTAACAGCTATTTTTTTTCTTAGACACCTTTTTACTACCTTTATTGCATTCAAAAAGATTTGGTTTTCATATATATATGCATATAAATTATTTTTTAATAAAAACTGAGTTTTTAAAAGCTGTAGAGTAAATTTTAGAACAACTTTGAGACTTTGATTTAATTATACGTGAAGGCAAATGCTTATTTCCTCAAAGTCAAGAGAATAGCCTGTACACATCAAGAAAAGTAAGCTTCCATAAAATATTATGACACTTCTCTCAAAGACTTTCACAACTAGTGTCCTGTATTAGATGCAGTAGACGAAATATTTATCACACATAAATTCAATGTCTGGGATCCAATTTCAATTGCTATACTCACTTTTGAAACTAAGTATCAGGGTTTGACAATGCCATTTTGAACAGCAAAACTCAACAAGATTATGAAATGACTTTTAACTCCTAGATGCATTCTTAAGATGGAGCAAAGATCACCAGTTTCCACAAAGATTGTAATTGTGGCCATCTACGCAACAGAATCCGTCTTTTTATGCAATCCATTAGCTAGCATAGTAATCCATTGAAAATGAAGGTTGCCGCACTGACTGGCAAATGCTTTAGTATAGTCACCCTGTCTAGATTTATTCTAGATGACTGCAGCTGTCCTCTAGCCTGTGATTGACTACCTTCTAATCTCTTTTTGTGCACTTGGTTAGAATAATCATGGCACTTTCTTGCTTAAAATTCTTTTGTGGCTTCTTGTTTGCCCATTAATAAAAGTCCTTTTATCCTCAATCATGTATACAAAACCTTCCAGTTGTACTCCTTACCTGACTAGCTCTCTAGCCTCCTCTCTCCTTCCATGATATTCCGTTCTAGCAATACTGAGCTCCTGGAGAGCTAGTATTTACTTATTCTCTTATTTTCTTTTCCTGAAAGTCATTCCTTCCCCCAGTCTATTATACTCCTGCTATTTCTTCAGACTCCAGTTAGATTACACCTCTCCAAAATTTGTATTTTGATTAGGTTCCTTTATCTGGACCCCATCCCACAAACAAAGCAAAACAGAAGACAATTAAAAACAACTTTGAGACTGGGCTTCTTGCTTTTATTGTGTGCTGGCATGTACCTTCATTAGCATACTGTAAATTTTGTTGACCTCAGTTCATAATAATCTCATAACTACACAGACACAACTTCTCTCTTAAAGGCTCTCACAGGCCTTTATCAAAAATTCCCACCGGGCACACATGCCTGTAATCCCAGTGATTTAGGAGGCTTAGACAGGAGGATTGCTAATTCAAGGCCAGCCTAGGCAGTTTAGCAAGACCTTAAGCAATTTGGCAAGACCCTGTCTTAAAATAAAAATAAAAATTAAAAAGGGCTAGGGATGTAGCTCAGTAATAGAGTGCCTCTGGGTTCAATCCCTAAAATGGGAGGTGGGGGGCAAAAGAAAAGAAAGAAACACTAACAGTTTAATTTATTGAATGGTTAGGCCCAGATAACTTAATGAGTATTTATTGCCTAACAACTTAGTAACTGTTTGAGAAAATAATACACATAAACCAAAGTAACTTTCATTATAGATATCACATAGTAGTCCATTGTGTATACCATGATTTTTTTTTCAGTGTCCTACTTGGACATTTAAGTAATTTCCAATATTGTACTAAATTATAATGATTTTTAGAATTAAAAGTTTTGCATATGTATATCTTTGTATTGTTGGAAGCAAATCTTCAGGATAAATGCATATCAGTTTGTTAGATATTGCCAAATACTTCTCTCTGTGGGGTTGTACTGTTTTGCATTCCTGCCAGTAGTATATGAGTGCCTGTTACCCAGAGCCTCACCAAAAGAGTATACTGTCAGCTTTTGAATTTTTGCCAGTCTAGTAGGTAAGAAATGTTATCTAAGTGCAGTTTTCATTTGTATTTTTCTTATTACAAATGAATTAAGCATTCATATGCTTAAGGATTATTATAATATTTCTTAATATTGTGTAGGGTATTTGCCCACCTTCTATATGATATTTTGGTCTTTTTTACCCTCTTGGCTTAAAAGAATTGTTTCATCTTTTTTGCCACTGTGACCTAAAAAACCTGGTTTCAGAGGTTTCAGTCCTAGATAGCTGACTCAGTTGCTCTGGGTCCAAGGTGAGCAGGGCATCAGAGCAGAAGGGCATGACTGAGGAAAGCAGCTCAGAACAGGACAATCAGGAAGCAGAGAGACTACTCTTTCTCACCAGGGACAAAATATAAACCCCAAAGGGACACCCCCAATGACATACCACCTTTAGCCACACCTGCCTGCTTACAGTCACCACCAGTTAATCTCTGTCAGAGGATTAATATACACTGATTAGGTTAAATCTTTCATAACCAGACCATTTCATCTCTGAACTTTCTTGCTTTTCTTACACATGAACTTTTGGGGGACACCTCACATTTAAACCACAACAAGAATATTAGCTATTTAACTTTGGCTTATGTTGTAAATTTTGTTTTGCCAAGTCATCTTTTGGCATTGCTTTTGTTGTTTTATATCATATAAAAGTATATTTTGCATAGTCAAATATGTTAACCTTAAATTTACTACATCTGGAGTTCAGTCATAGTTAGAAAATCTTTTCCTAACCTCAGGTCATAGAGTAATCCACACATGCTTTCTTCTAATACTCATGTAGCTCCATTTTTCACATTAGTTCCATTTGGTGTATATTTCTATGTGTGGTGTGAGGAATGGATCTAATTTATCATTTTCCAATTGGCTGTCAATGCCATTAATTTTTTAAATTATTTATTAGTGATTTTTTTTTAAAGAGAGAGAGAGAGAATTTTTTTAATATTTATTTTTTAGTTTTCGGCAGACACAACATCTTTGTTTGTATGTGGTGCTGAGGATCGAACCCGGGCCACAAGCATGCCAGGCAAGCGCGCTACCGCTTGAGCCACATCCCCAGCCCAATGCCATTAATTTAAAAAAAATAATCTGTGCCCCATTTGTCACATATTGTATGTAGTTGGGTGTATTTTATTCTGTTGGATTGTCTGACCATTCATGAAGCAATATTATATTGTTCTAATCATAGAAGTGTTGTAGAATGTTTTAGTACATAGAAGCTTAGTAGTTTTATTATAGTATGTTGCCTGGTACAGGTATTCCCCCATTATGGTACCTCCTCTTTAGTGTTTTCCTGTCTCCTCTTTATTTCCATATGACCTTTAGCTTCCAGTTGTCTTAACTCTATTTAAGAAACAAAAAACAAAAACAAAAACAAAAAAACCTCATTGCTATTTTTATTGGGATTGCATCAACCTTCAAGATTTAACTTAGAATTGACATCAAGATAGTATTGAGACTCTTAACCTAGAACAAGCCTTGTCTTTATTTTCTTAATTCTACTTTTGTGTCTTTGAGGAAAGACTTACAGTTTCTTCATATAAGTTTTAAACAACCCCCGCCCTCCCACCTTCCTCAGTACTGGGGATTGAATCCAGGAGCACTCTACCATTGAGCCACATCCCAATCCCTTTTTATTTATTGCCAAGGCTATCCTCAAACTTGTGATCCTCTTGCTTCAGCCTCCCTAGTAGCTGGGATTACAGGCATATGCCAACATACCCTGTTGACTATTTCTTGTTCAGCTTATTCCTAAGTATTTTTTTGTTGCTATTTCAAAGTTTTCTTATCAATTAAAACTTTTAAATGGTTATTATTCATGTATATAAATACTGATTTTTGCATGTTTTGCTACTACCTTACCAAATTCTTAAGTTACTTTTATCATTGCTTTTCTTAGGCTTTCCAGGTATACTATCATTTCATCTATAAATAAAGGGTTTTTCCCCTCTTCCTTTTCAATGTTTATCTTATCTAATTATATTGACTGGTATTTCCAGAATTGTGTTAAGTAGTAGTGTAACAATGTCTTTAATAGAGATGCTGATTCCTTCATTGCATCTTCTTCTCTTGGAATACACATGCATACATTTGTATCTGGATATTAATTTTAACTATGGATATGCCTTTCACAGGTTGTAGTCCTTCACTGTCTGTGTGTGTCTGTCTGTCTCTCTCTCTCTTCCTTTTTTGCAGAACTGGGAATTGAACTCAGGGAAACTCTACCACTGAGCTATATCCCCAGTTCTTTTCATTTTTTATTTTGAGACAGGGACTCACTTAGTTGCCCAAGCTACCCTCAAACTTTTGATTCTCCTGCCTTACTGGTAAAGCTACGTAAAGACTGTTCTGTCGTTTCATAGTACATACCACAATCTTGAGTTTTCTTCTTGCTTCTTCTGGACTTGATTGTCATTTCTGCCCAGCTAATCATGAATGCCACAAAGTAATTTCGTTTTCTCTTTTAGGCTACAGCTGTGGAAATGTAGGGGTTCTCCTTTAAGCTCTGTACTTTGCAGATGAATTAGGCTCACTTTGTAGTGGTTCTGTTCTTGGGTCTCTAGGGCATATGGCAAAGCAGGTTTACTGTTAGATGAACTTACCCAGAGGGGATGGTTCAGAATGCATGACTATGGGGTGGTTATGGACAAGATTGTAGAGCCTGGGTCATCAAGCTTTAAGGCAGTTCTTACTCCATAATTTGTGTATGCGAACTCATTTCTCTGGCTGGAATGCTGTGTTAGTATGAAATCAGGTGTTGACTCTACAGCTTGCACACATTCCATTTACCTGGCAATGGTGGACACTCACCAGTGCTCAGTCTACTAAGTTCTGGAGAATGTTTTAATTTCATTGCCATCAAATTCATTCAGAAAGTTAAAGTTGCTTATTTTCTGAAGATTCTTATAATTGTAAGATTATATAGGTCTGTACATTGACTCCCAGTCGATATCCTGTTGTCTGTCATTCTGAATCTTTCCTCTCCCAGGAGTGCTGGGTAGTAGAACATTTATTAATTTTTTTGGCCTTAAGTTAAAGAGCTCCTTCCTAGAACTTCCCCTGTCTGTGTGTGACCTCTTGTCTTCCTGCCGCAGGAGTGCTAGCAGGTGGTGTAGTTATCTCTTCTTCCCCTCAGGTGCATGAGCTCTCACTCAAGTGAGCCCCTCTGGTCTGTGGGTAGCACTCTATCCCCATCTTTCCTATGATCCATATAGCCTTTTTCTCTTTGAGACTTGCTGTCTCACTGGCATGAAATTTGTACTTGGGTTGGTGTGTAGGGACTTCCTACCTTAGAGAGATAGATGACAGTCTTATCCTCTGGTACATGCTACCATGCCAGTGGCAGGGCTTGGAGAGTGATCTTTTGTTTCCTCTTTTTTGTCTTATTTCCTTCCTCTCCTTTGCATTTTTAGTCTGAGGGAAATCTGGCTCTTCTCATCTTTCTGCCTCAGACATGTAGTCCATGAAGGAATACCTCCATCCTCTGATGACTTAGGTTTCTGAGACACCAGCCCTTTTCACTTAAATTCTTGGCTAATTGGTTAACTTTCCCACTACCCTTTTAGTCTCCAAGGTCTCCTTATTTCTTCTGTCTAGTACTACAGCTAAGATTATTCTCTTTGCCTGTTACTTCATTTATTCTTATTTGCTGCTTGTGGTATCTTTCTTGCTAAGAATAAAATAAAACTTGATCATTTGCTCAGTTTATCTCTCCTTATCCTTTGCTTTGGTTCAATTCTTAAAACCCAGTCTTGTCATTGTTTTTTTTTTTTTTTTTTTTTTAAAGAGAGAATTTATTTATTTATTTTTTTATTTTAGTTCTCGGCGGACACAACATCTTTGTTTGTATGTGGTGCTGAGGATCGAACCCAGGCCGCACGCATGCCAGGCGAGCGCGCTACCGCTTGAGCCACATCCCCAGCCCCTTGTCATTGTTTTAAAGCTTATATTTATCTGGTAACAACTGTTCAAACTTTTTATTCAGTCTTTTTTTTTTTTTGTATTGTTTTTCTTTTTCTGTGAATTGTCTTTTTTTTTCTTTTTCCAGTGAAGAGGCTGATTTGTTCAATAACAGATTTATTGAGATATAGTTCACATACTGTAAAATTCACCTTTTAAAAGTGGTTTTTGGTATAGTTACAAGTTGTACAACCATTACCTCTAATTCCTGAATATGTTCATTTCTCAACCAAGAAGAAAGCCATGCTTATTAGCCATCACTCCGGACTTTTTTCTGCCTAAACCAACTAGTAATCTACTTCCTATCAGATTTGCATACTCTGGACATTTTAAGATTTCATAAATGGAGTCATACAATATGTGGTTTTTTCTGTCTGGCTACTTTGTTCAGCATAGTATTTTTAAGATTTATCCATGTTGTAGCATGTATGAATACTCCATATTTATATATTTATTTATTTGGTACCAAGGATTGAACCCAGGGGCACTTAACCACTAAGCCACATGCCCACGTGTCTTTTAGGGTCTCACTAATTTGCTAAATTGCTCAGGCTGGCTTTGAACTTGCAATCCTCCTGCCTCAGTCTCCTGAGCTGATGCATTATAGGAATGTGCCAGCATGCCTGGCTTCAGTACTCCATTTTTTTAAATGACTGAATTATGTTCCATTGTGTGAATATGCTATATTTTGTTTATCCATTCATCAATCTCTGGACATTTGGGTGTTTCTTATATTGAATAATGTTGCATGAACATTGATGTATATGACTTTTCATGGACATGTTTTTATTTCTCTTGCATATATATCTAGGAGTAGAATTGCTGGGTCATATGATAATTCTATGTTTCACATTTGGAGAAACTGCCAAAGCAACTGTATCATTTGGTGAAAATATGGAAAAACCAACAGTGAGTGAGTGTTCCCACTTTTTTCACATCTTCACCAACACTTTATAATTGTCCATCCTTTTTATTGTAGTGATGTTAGTGGGTATGATTTCTGTCAGCGTCTAGGTCACTTTGTCTTGGCTGTCCTGTGTGTCCAAAATAGTTTATATTTTAGTATATTGTGTCTTTTTCTTCTTAGATAGTTTAGTGTGATCCAGTGCCAAGAATACTTTCTTTATTACAGAAACTATAAATGTGACTTCATTTCAACTTCTAGGTGAACTTTGCTTTTGGTTCATTAACAAGACTTGTTTTCTGTTGGCATTTAATGTGTTTCAGACTGTTAATACTTTATATTGTTATAAATACAATGTTAGAAATTGTGGCCTAGCGAGTAATAAGACAAAATGTCTAAAAGTAATGAGGGGGAATTATTCGTAATGAACACTGACGGTGTCTTTAAGAGAATTATTAGCATAATGTTTATTATAAAATTGAGGAGCACCAATTATAACCAGAATAACCAAAAATGATGTAAGTTTCATCAAACTGTGTATAACCTAGTATAGAGTGTGACTATATTTTTTTAAAATGGAAAAAACTTAGCACTGCTTTTGTATACATCATCTCATTTAATCTTTTTATAGGCCAAGAGGTATAGGTGAGATGGGTGTTCTTCTAGATGGGACAATTTATTGACCTCTACTCAACAGTCTTATTTTGGTTACACCTATGAATTATGTCTACTTCCTTAGGATATTCGTCATTTTTCTCACTTTTAGGAGATTGAGCCCAAAGTAATAAATAGAAGGTTGATATCTGGAATAATTTTTTAAAAATCATGTTTGTTATCTCATTAATTTTGACTTTAAATTGGACTTTACTAGAAGCACTGTTTTCTTATATAAAAAAACACATGTGATACTTGATTTTAGGTAAAATATTCGACATACCTTTTTCTACCTCCCAGGGAGGTAAGGGCGCCTACATTGAGAACAATAACAGCAACTTGATAATTGTGACTGGCCCCTATTCACACTTTTTATGGACATTGTTTTATGTAATTTTCTTTAGCTTTCTGAGTGGGGGTTATATCCAACTCTCTTGGAGTTCCTACGTTTCTACAGATTGCTGAAATCAATTTTTTATAATTAGTTTGCTTCCCCTCTGCATTCACTTAACTTGGATTCTCAAGCTCTGTCAGTGTCCATATGTTACATGATTCATCTTTGAAGTGATGTTTTAAAAAGTAAGAATAGTTCCCAGTTCCTTTTCATTACACTGGGCGTTTGATATGTACAGCAATAGTAATGGTGCTATTGATGTAGTTATGATTTTCCTGCTCAAAAAGGAAAAAAATTTTCACCAAAGAATTTCTTATGTAAGCCCTTAATGGATATATTTATAAGCAAATGGTATTTGCTTATATAGCTGATCAAATAACTTTGGATCTTGCATCTCTTCCATATAGTATCCTTCAGAATTTATTTTCAGCATGAAAATTAATACAAAAATGAAAATTTCTGGTCTTGGATTGTCTGAATAACACATTTCTCAGAGAAGGAACGAATCTTAAAATAGCATCTAGTATATTCTTTCCCCTGTGGAGCTACAGATAACTTCTACCCATTTTGCTTTTTCTCATTGGTGCAGACCCCTAAAACTAAACACAGTGCATATCATATAGGAGAAACTCCAATGAAAACAGCTCAAAGCAGTGGCTTAGAACTCTGGCTTATAGAATCTTCAACAAAGAACAATAAATTTGTGGAGAAATGACAGGACTTAGAAAGGGTTTTTAGGCTTCCAAGGTCAGGAATCTGTAAGAAGATAAACATATGGAAGGAAACAATGGAGTAAGACTTGTTTGCAGATTCCCCTGGTGGAGTTAGAGTTGTCTCCGGTAAAGGAGAATTTATGTCCTGTCCTTAGAATTCAGAAACAGGGAAGATAGTGTTATTCTTTGGTTTGCTACCTCTCAGTTGTCTTTAGCTCTGAAATAATTTTTATGTCAGAGACATATTTTGGGGTGAGAAACTCTTTTCTTCATACCCTTTCCTTAAATCTCAAAACTATCCAACCATTAGCCATTCTTTTGTGGTGCCAGTATTGAAACATCACGCGCTAGACAAGCACTTTACCACTGAGCTACATCTCCAGCCCTAGCCATTCTAAATAATTACAGTGATCATATGGAAATCTTCATTTTTGGATGCTTACATTTAAAAATCTGGCCTTGTTTGAACTAAGATGTATTATCTTCTGACTTCTTCCTTATTTTGTTATGTGGAACAGCACTTAGTATAAAACATTTTTGAGCACTGATTAAACAGTGACAGAATTGTGACAGAATATATAGTGACAGAATTGTGAGCAGTTGTATAACGTATGTATACGTTTATTCAGATAATGGAAGCTGGCAGTCAAACTCTCTTGCTGGCTTCCCAAGTGGTGTGCCAGTTCAGGTCACACATCCTTAATTTCTTTCATTTCTAACCATCGTAATCACAACCTTCTAAAAACAATACAGTAGCATTCACTAATTTGGAGTTCAAGTTTTATAGCTTAAATGTGAACCACACGTGAAGAGGGAGGAGGAATTTCCTGAAATCTGCAGAGTCCTTCTGTGGATATTCCCTGATCTAAATAATTTCAGATTTCTTGTTTCCATTTAATTATCTCACACAACAATTAATCTTGTACAACTCTGTGAGGTAGAAGGTGAGGAAACTTAAGACTGCACCATTAAGAAATAGGAAGTGAAGTCTAAAAAAAATTTTTTTTTAAAAGCCAAGGACACTTTTGAGCATCCAAATTAGAAATGGCAAGGTCCAGCCTGGAGATGTATCTCAGTGATAGAGCTCTTGCCTAACATGTTTGATCCCCAGTATCCAAAAGAAAGAAAGAAATGCTACTAAGGACTGTCATGCATCTAATGCCCAGAAGAATAATTGGGCATCACCCAGAACCTACTTAACTCTTACTTTGGATCTTATAACAGTGAGTCTTGTATATTTGCTTCCAAACATTGGGTGGGATTGGGGGGATGCTGCTGAGGGCAGGCAGATAAACTGTAGTGAACACTGAGGAACAACTTAAAAAAAGGAGGCAAGAGGCAAAAAGACTGTAAAATGCCTATAGAAAAATTCAGAGTGCCACATTATAGGGTTTTTAATCAAGGAAAACTGCCTTGAATACATAAGAGCCTCTAAGAACAGGATTACAATTGACCGTAATGATTTGAGTCATCAAGAATTTTTTAAAGAATTACTCAGTTAAATTAAGGAATTTGTGAGACAGATAAAATTATGAACTCATAAACTTTGTTGAATACAACTCAGTGTGTTATTTTATAATAAGGTAACTATGGAAAACAATAATGTACTGAATCTTTCAAAAAGTTCAAAGAAGGGATTTTGAAGGTTTTCCCATCTTAAATGTGTTCACGTTTATCCCAGTTTGACTTCCCCTGTATGCACATTCGGGTTCATTTCTTCTGTTACCAGTTTTTAAGTACTTAGAGAATGCTGTTATCCTCAGTGAAACACACTTTACTTTTTCATATAAGAATGTTCATGAGTACTTGTTAAACAATCTGGTTAACAGTTGCTTTCTTGGGGCTGGGGTTGTGGCTCAAGCGGTAGCGCGCTTGCCTGGCATTCATGGGGCGCTGGGTTCGATCCTCAGCACCACATAAAAATAAAATAAAGATGTTGTGTCCACCAAAAACTAAAAAATAAATATTAAAAAAATTCTCTCTCTCTCTCTCTCTCTCTCTCGCTCTCTCTCTCGCTCTCGCTCTCCTCTTTCTCTAAAAAAAAATTTTTAAAAAAACAGTTACTTTCTTTTGGATTCAGAATTAAAAGAGTAAGATTGTATTACTCCAGAAATACTTTTTTTTTCAAATTAGCACATTGTATTTATTTTCTGCTGAGCATTCTTCTCTTTCTGACACAAAACCAAATCTCTTTTTTAAACAAATGTCTAGGGTTAAATCTACTCTGTTACTCTAAAAAATACTTTATCTTTCATCTTATTTTCTTCCAAAACCCAGCTGTTTTTTCAGTGCAGTTTTGCCATAAATGGTCAAATAGAGTATTGCCTTTTATTCTTATGGATGCAAACTAATTTTATTACATCTTTAAATCTTTGATGCAGATATTGAAGACTTATTTTTCAACAAGATTAAAATGTACAGTCCAGAAAACTTATGCTGCCTTTTTTTTTAAGCGTTTAAAACCTATAATTAATCCTTTTCAGAGTATCACTGTTGTTGAGATTATAAAATGGTAAGCTTATCTGTGCTTTTAGTGAGGTTTTAGTAACTTTATATTAAAAGCAGTTTTTTTGGAGGGGGCAAAATAGAATACGTGTATTCAGGAAACCCAGATTCAGCTTGTAAATTATGTTTTGCTGTTTCTGTATGTCAGCAGATTAAGAGGTGTGATGCAATCAGACTTTGCAGTTATTTTCCTAGATCTTAAAAGTGAAAAGTGCTTTGGGTTTAAAACATTGGGGTTATAATTGTAACATCATTTGAGTTCAGAATTCATTTTGTGGACTCATTTGTGAAAAACAGCAGTTTTCCTTTTTGTGGCTATTTTTATTATAATAGCTCATAAAACTGTCCGGCAAATTTATGTAACAGTGTGGGAAGTGAGGGCACAGGAATTAAGAAAGGATCTTCCCTTTTAAGTCAGACATATAAAAGTTGTTATTAATTTATGTTTTCTTTATCCCCAAACTGGGAATATTGACATTGACAGTTGTGGCCTTGTAAATTAAATGAGAAAGGGAAGAATGGTAGTAATTGAGGTTTGTTTTTGTTTTGTTTTATTTAGAAATAATAGTTCTTTCTTTAATATTTGAAGCTAATAGATGTTCATTTATTGTCAATAAAGTGTAAAGTTTTGAATAGTAGTATAGAGCCTTTGTTAGAAATAGTATGTTGTGATGACATGAATATAGATCTTAATTAAATGTCTGTTAAATTAATAAATACCTATTATATGCCAGGCACTTAACCTAAGCTTAAGGAATAGTAAAAGCTTTCCAAAAGTGACCACAAGGAAAATGAGTAGGAGTCTGATAAAAGAGATATGTCAAGTTTAGTTGGACACTGGGTGTTCAGGACTGGGGAATATATGCCATGAATTTAGAGCGAATATAGTGTACTTCTAAGGAATTGAGAGGAGAAAGAAAGAAAGAGCTTGGTAGGAGAGGATTCTGAGGGCTGTGGGCCTTATCTCAAGACTATTGGGAAATCATTGAAAAAAATTTAAGAAGCATTTTGATCAGATATGCCTTTAGACAGACTTTTGCCTGTTATCTGCAATAGTGCTCCTGAAATCATCTCTGGTGAAGTATTATTTTTAATTTTCATTACATAGAAGACACTTTTATAAAATATAATAAAAATGAATTATCATGAGGATAAAATATTACAAAGACAAAAAAACAAGCCTACTTTTTAATTAAGTTGAACAGATAAAAATTACTATCAGGTTTGTCTAAAAGTTTCTAAGTCTCAGTGTCTTCTTAAATTTGTTTTCTCCTAGTCATGATCTAGTTCATTTTGAAGATGTCTACTGCAGAGAAGCAATCTCTTTATGGTCATGGATGCCATTAGTACTTAAATCCAGAACCTCCCATGTGTATATTTACTTTGGGTCATATCTGTGTATTGCTGTGCAGTTATGTGATATCCATTATAAATCATAAGGTATAAATTAAAAAATAATTACCACATTATATAATTATAATGCACCAATAAAAAATAGGAAATAGAGTTTAGATAAATAATTAAAATTTAATATTTTATTTTTAGTCATAAAACAGTGCATTGGCACTAAAACATTGTTTTGTGAAAATAATAATGTACTTTTTATTACAACTTTAGAAACTCTTGCTTCATTTGTACAACAAATAATTATCTAGATCCTCTTTCTTCTGCTGGAAATACAGAAAATGTACAAAATCCCTGCTTACATGGAGTCTTCTTTATTCTAATGAAGGGTAACACTTTGTGATATGGTAATTAAGAGGCCTGGTTTTAGGTTCAGCCTGTTTTATTTTTGTTTTTCTGATCATTATGGTTGAATGGATGCCACGTAAAATATATATAGATCAGAATGGAAGAATTATGTTGTTAGCTGGGTTTTCTTAGTAATAATAATCCTAGGTTTTCAGTTTTGTCAAATAGTTAAGCACAGATTTTTAATGAAATTTGGCTTGCTAATTTTCATTTTACTTGAGGTTGGTCAGTTCCTTAAAACTCATCAAAATATGCTCTTTTTTGTTTTGTATTTTTAATAAATATGTTCAAAATCCAGTGGAACTGGAAAATTTAAACAAATTAGAAGTCAATTTTCAATTTAGTGTTCGGGTAAGGTTATCTTTTAAAAGGGATATGTTTTACACATTTACATTTACAGCAGAAAAAGCCTTCCAACTCCTGCTTTATCTATACACTTATACCAAAAAGGCAAAATAGTAAATTTTTTCATTATTAATTTTTTAATGAGGCGATTGAACTCGGGGCTTCATTCATGCTAGGCAATACTGTACCACCAAGCTACTTCCTCAGTCTCCAGATAGTAAATATTTTAGGCTTTCCAGTCTCTTTGATCTTTGTTCTAGCTACTCATTTCTGCTATTGTACAAGGAAGTAGCTTTAAAAAACATGTATACAAATGAGGCCAGCTCTGTCCCAATAAAACTGTATTTACAAAAACAGGTATCCTAGTTTGTCAGCCCCTGCATACTTTGATGCTGTTCTTCAAGGTTGTTTAGCATTACTAAATTTTAAAATCAGCTTAGAAGTTTCCACCAACCCCCTGCTGGAGTTTTTATTGGGCTGTGTTGAATCTGTATATACATTTGGGAAGGATTGATGTTTTTACAGTAATGAGTGCTCTAATCCATAAATATGACCTAAAGAATTATTTAGGTCTTCCAGTTTTCTTAGCAGTTTCATAATTTTCTATGCAAAGTTCTTTGTGGTAGTCATGCTTCAAGATGCTCACCAAAGATTTGCCTCTCAATATTCACACCCTTGTATAGCTCCTTTCACAATGAATGGGCTGACCTGTGGAATCAAAAGGATATTGGGTAAATGTAATTTTCAAGGCCATGTCATAAGAGCCATTGCAGCTTCTGCCTTGCTGTAATGGATGGTTCAATCTGGAGGAAGCCCACTGTCACATTATGAAGATATTTATGCAGCCCAGTATAGAGGCCCAAGTGGTAAGGAACTGAAGTCTACCAACAGCCACATGAGTGAAATACCTTGGAAGCAGATTCACCCGAATTAACATGATTCTTAGCATGACCCAGGCTGATACGGTGGTGTCCTCGATAGGGCTAGGGATATTAAGAAAGATAATTTGAAATAGTAAGGAGTAGAGTATATAGGATTTGGGGTTAACTGCATATGAAGAGTTAGGGAGGAGGCATCTAGAGTAACTCAAGTTTCTGGTGTGGGTACCTGAGCCTGAATGAATGGTGACACCACCCACTGAGATGGGGAATATGGGAGGAAAAACAAATTGTTTTAATCATTTTGAGTTGGAGTTATCTATGACTATCCAAATAGATATGAGCAGTAGCAATTGGAAACAGATGGGCTCTACTCTGATGACTGTTAATATTGAATTTGAAGACAAGATGCATAATCCTTTGTGCAATCTTTTTTTTTTCATCTGTCTGATGCTTGCCTTATGTCATTTTGATAAATAAATACCATAAAATATTAGAATACCATAGGCATTTGTTCATAAATTTTAGCATTGTTTCCTTTAAATATAAGTAGGAATGTCTTAATTTATGAAACTGTTTCCTCTTTACTTATAAACACATTTGTTGTAGTAGGAAATCTGTATGGCTTTCACCTTTATGGAGTTTACTCTGAATTCAGGGACTATCTTTTATTGTATAAAACGATTTCTGTAAATATATTAAAGACAGACTACAGTTGCTTAGATCTGATCAAATGGTTCCTTAGGTATAAATGGCTATTATAGTATATTTGTGTGGCCTGCAACTAAAAGCTGAGGTATTGTAGTATGTTGGAAATAATGTAGATTTGAAGTTCCACAGTTCTGTATTTGAATTTCGGCTTAGGCATTTATTAGCTGTGTGACCTTGGGGTTTCTTTGGAATGGGCTGACTATTTATGTTCCCCCAAATGCATATGTTAATATTCTGACTTCCAAGGTATTAGGAGGTGGGGCCTTTGGGAGGTAATTAGATCATGAGGACTCTGTCCTCATGGAATTGGTTCCCTTTTAAAGAGGCCCCAGAGGGATCCCTCAATCCTTCCGTCATATGGGGTTACAGTGAGAAGACAGCCATCCTCAGTGAGAAGACTACCAGCCCTTTGATTTTGGACTTGCTACCCTCCAGAACTATGAGAAATTTCTGTTGTTCATAAGCTACCCAGGCTATGATATTTTATTCTAGCAGCCCAAATGGGCAAAGGCAATGTTATATAACTTTGTGGGGAAGGGGGCTCCTTTATATCATCTGTCAAGATCATTGTATTGTCATGAGCAACTAATAAAAAAATAAATAAATAAAAAACTGAAAATTCCTACCTACTTTTCCTTGTTAGTGTTGAAGACAGAGAGATGTTTTTAAGTATGAAGCATAAAGCCTTAAACAATCCCTTTAATAGATGTTGGTTTTTTTTTTTTCACCAACTTATCAGCTGGTGTGACCCTGCCGTATAGCTGGTATGATGTGTCCAAGAGGTCAGACTTGTCAACACACCCTTATAGATGATGTCACAGCATAAGCCTCTGAAGTCATATACAGAATTTTGTAGTTTCATAGATTTTCAAGGAACCAAGGACTGTATTCAGTCCTCTCATTTTATGGGTCTGAAAACCATGGTCTTAGAGGTTTGTAAGTAGCAAAGCCCCAGTTTCTTTAGAGGCAGGTGTGCAGTAGAACATAGGTCTATATTTCTGTAAATATATTAAAGACAGACTACAGTTGCTTAGATCTGATCAAATGGTTCCTTAGGTATAAATGGCTATTATAGTATATTTGTGTGGCCTGCAACTAAAAGCTGAGGTATTGTAGTATGTTGGAAATAATGTTAGATTTGAAGTTCCACAGTTCTGTATTTGAATTTCGGCTTAGGCATTTATTAGCTGTGTGACCTTGGGTTTGTTTGGAATGGGCTGACTGTTAGGCTAACAATTAGAGAAATGCAAATCAGAACTACACTGAGATTCCATCTCACTCCAGTCAGAATGGCAATTATCAAGAATACAACTAACAATAGATGTTGGCAAGGTTGTGGGGGGAAGGATACACTCATACATTGCTGGTGGGAGTGCAAATTGGTATAACCATTATGGAAAGCAATATGGAGTTTCCTCAGAACACTTGGAATGGAACTACCATTTGACCTAGCTATCCCTCTCCTCGGTTTATATCCAAAGGACTTAAAATCAGCATACTATAGTGATGCACCACATCAGTGTTTATAGCAGCTCAGTTTACAATAGCCAAACTATGGAACCAACCCTGGTGCCCTTCAACAGATGAATGGATAAAGAAAATGTGGTATATATACATAATCAAACATTACTAAGCCTTAAAGAAGAATGAAATTATGGCATTTTTAGGTAAATGAATGGAGCTGGAAAATATCATGCTAAGCAAAATAAGCCAATCCCCCCAAACCAAAGGCTGAATGTTTTCTCAGATATAAGGATGCTAATTCATAATAAGGGGGTGCTAGAGAAGAATACAGGTACTTTGGATTAGGTAGAGGGGAGTGAAGGAAGGGGAGGGGATATGGTGGGGGTAAAAAGGATAGTAGAATGAACCGGACATTATTACCCTTGTACATAAATGATTACATGACCAGTGTGATTCTACATCATGTATGACCAGAAGAATAAGAACTTATACTCCATTTTTATAATATGTGTCAAAATGCATTCTACTGGGCTGGGGTTATAGCTCAGTGTTAGAGCGCTTGCCTCACATGCGTGAGGCCCTAGGTTTGATCCTAAGTACCACATAAAAATAAATAAATAAAAATAAAGATATTGTGTCCATCTACAATTTAAAAATGCATTCTACTGTCTTGTATAACTAATTAGAACAACAACAACAACAAAAAAATGACACTAAGGGCTGAGGGCTTTGACATAAGCTACTTGAAGAGTAGGGATGCCGTTTACTGACAGAGGGAAAGTAAAAGAGAGACAGGTTGGAGTAAGTAAAATCAAGAGTTGAGTTTTGGACAGTTTGGAGTTTAGCCAGTTTGAGGTGTTAAATAAGCACTTATACCTGAATGTAATTTAGGAGACAGGTGGAATCTGAAAGTATAAATTTGGGTGTCATCCTCATACAGATGGTATACTGAGTGCTGTGATTGGAATGTCATCCTCAAAATTCATATTGGAATTTAATCCCCAATGCAACAGTAGTAAGGACTGGAGGAAACTTTTGCTCTTCTGCCATGCCAGGACACAGAGTTTGTCCCCTCCAGAGGATGCAATAACAAGGTTCTTTTCTTTTTTTCATTTTTTAAAAAAAATATTTTTATTTTATTTTACTTTGTTTTGACATAGTACTGAAGATTGAACCCCCGAGTGCTCTACCGTTGTTTTTTCAGCTATTTAAGGCAGGGTCTCACTAAGTTGCCTAGACTAGCCTTAAACTTGTGATCCTCCTACCTTAGCCTCCTGAGTACCTGGGATTACAGTGTGTACTACCATGTGCCACTACCAGATACCATCTTGAAATAGAGTAGCCCTCACTAAACATCAAACCTGTGGCATCTTGATCTTGGACTTCCAGTCTCTAGGACTGTAAGAAATAGATTTCTATTTTTATAAATTACCCAGTCTCAGTTACTTTATGATAGCAGCACAAACAGCCTAAAAACTGAGTGAAATCATCAAGGGGATGAATGTAGGCAGAAAAAAAGAGGTTCAAGCTAAACTGTTAGTTCCACCAATATTTAGAGTGAAGTGAATAAAAAAGGAGCAGCCATAGAGATTAGTGAAAAACCAAGTAATTATGATATCCTCTTTGATTTAGAGGATGTTTAAAGTAAAAGAGGGAATGATTATCCAGGGCTACTACTATAATAAGTGAAGTATAATGAATATTAAAAATTGGCAATGTGGAGATCATTGGTGACTTAAAGATCCAGTGAGAGTAGGCTTGGAGACAGCAAGTGGATGTTCATATTTCTGATCTCATGATGTCCCCAGTCTGGACTGCAGACAGGTATGGGGTGCCTTTGGGAAACCCCAGGGTACAGTGGCCAGGGTTCACATTGGCCAAGTCGTCATGTCCACCTGCACCAAGCTGCAGAATAAGGAACATGTGATTGAGGCCCTACACAGAGTCAAGTTCAAGTTCCCCGGCCGTCAGAAGATGCACATCTCAAAGGAGTGGGACTTTACCAAGTTTAATGCTGATGAATTTGAAGACCTGGTGGCTGAGAAGCATCTCATTTCTGATGGCTGTGAATCAGTATATTCCCAGTCATGGTCCCCTGGACAAGTGGCAGGCCTTGTACTCATGAAGGCTTTCGCTGTGCTGTCCCCTTAATTTCACACACACGAATAAATCCTGTATTGTATCCAAAAAATAAAAACAAGATAGGATGGAAGAAGTGGAAGACAAATCTAGGAAACTGAACATTTCAAAGAAGGTATTCAAATAACTGTTCTGGTTTTGATCCAACCGGAAATAAAAACCTTGAAATTTAGAGCAAAATGACTTGCAGCTTAGGTGCTTTTTCCTAAACTTGGTTCTTGGAAAAGTCCTTAGTCTCCAAAACTGCAAACTAACTGTACAGTTATCTATTGCTGTGTTATACATTATCCCAATCTTAGCTGCTGAAACAACAAATATTTCTCTCATAGTTTCTGGGATCAGAAATCTATAGGCAGCTTAGCTACATGATTCTGACTCAGTATCTCATTAAGCTTTTATCAAGTTGTCAGCTGGGGATAGAGAATCTGCTTCCTAGTTCACTCATAGCTATTGGCAGGAGGCTTTGTTCTTTGGCACATGGGCCTTTCTGCATAACTGCTCACGACATTGTTTCCCCCAAGTAAAGTAATGAGAAAGAACACCCAAGACAGAAGTCTCTTTCTTTTATAACCTAATCCTGGAAATGATGTGTCTTCACTTCTGCTGTAATATTTTGATCATGTAATATTTTGATCATGTAGACCAGCTCTGGTAAAATATAGGAGGCCCTACATATAGATATGAGTACTGGGATGTAGGGATTGTTGGGGGGCTTAAGTGTCTATAAAATTTTGTATTACTATTTCCAGCTGTGCCATGTAACCAGTGTTTCCATAATTGCCCAGTACAGCTATTTGTGACAGTTTGGTTATATTATAACCACACAAGCTATTTAAATATCTTTTCTTTTTTAAAGTTTTGCTTTGTTTTTCCTGATTGCAAAAGTAACATTCATAGTAGAAAACTGTGAATGGGATATAGATCAGTAAAAAGCCCTGGAAATTAAACATTTTGTGTATTTCCCTGGTCAGGTTACTCAGATGTTATTTTGTTGTTAAATTTTTTTCCTATTTGTATGAGTTCATATGTAAATGCTTTTTGTAAGCAGCTTTTGCATTTTCCTAAATATTTTGCAATGGCATTCAGTACTCATTATTTTTAAGTGACTCTTGTATTATTCCATTGTATAACAACACTTTTTTGTGATTATGAATAATGTTACAATACATATCTATCATTAATTGTCTGTGCACAATCATGATTCTGATAGCCATTTTGCCCTTCTAAATATCATTTCTTACTAATAATTTACATGTGAGTTTGGCAAAAGGAACTGGATTTAAGATCTGTAACATTTATATTAGTTTTAAAATAGGAACATAGTAGTGCTTCTGGATTATGGTCCCTTGACTTTTATTAGGTTCTCAGGGAAGACTGGGATATTCATAGTCTCAGTTAATTACAGAAACAGTGCAGTCACTATAAATATGTTATATACATCTGTTTTTCTGAACATAAGAATATAGCAATTCTAATATCCATCACATGAGATAAGAAGCAAGTTTTGCGGAGATTTGCCGCTTGCTATGCAGTGATTTTAGTAAATGACTGTCTTATTAGAAGAGCAAATTTTTATTGTAGTCAAACCTTATGTAAAATCAATATGGTTGTATTAATTTATTATAAAAAATTGCTTGAAATGTTTCTTCAACTCAGCAGAATTATCTCAGATAATTTTATTTTAATGGGGGGGTCTGAATAGTGATCTCATAAAAGCTGATTTAGCTTCTAAATCCAGTGTTTATTTGTCCTTAGTGCATTGTATTGTAATTTCAAGCAATATAGCATAGCCTTATCAGGTGTGTGAACAGTCTGACTTGTCTGCTTTGCTGGCACTCCCTTCCCTGCTCATCCCTTTAAATCAGGAATATTGAATAGGGTTCCTGTTCCTGTGAAAGAGGGCCAAGGATAACTCAGAATTTTACCAATAATGATGAACTTCAAAGTCATTTTCTAGTGTTCTTTTTTAAATGCATATGTATATACTAGTTATTTGCAGATGAAAAAGATAACTCTGTTGTAGAAAATCTCCTAATAATTAATGTAGTGAGAAGCACGGATAGTATTTATGATTGGAATGCCATGAAACTACCAAAAAAACCACTCTGACCTGGGAAGCAGTCAGAAGAGAGTAAACACTGCACAAAAGTTTTGTTAAACAACTTCCCTTACCTTAATGGACATATTCATCTCACCCTATTAATGTTTTAATTAAAAATATTTTGATTGAAGTGTATGGATCAAGAATATAATTGCTTCTTTTTATCATTGAATAATACTATATCAAATATGCATTAAATTGGTCATCTTAGAAATAGCTAAAGTATGTATATAGAATAAGAAGGAACTCAAGACTCCAACCCCCTTTGTTTCTCTGCTTGAATTCTTTGATGAACCCTTACAGCTCATTTTTTTATAGTAATAAGTAATCAGAAAGATCCTGCTAGTGAGCCAAAATCTGCCTATTTTTGTCTTTTCCACAGTAGTTCTAGCTTTAAATTCTAAAAATTATCTCTCAGTCTGTGGCTTATTCTTTCGTTTTCTTAAACAGTATTTTAAAGAAAAGAAGTTTTAATTTTTCATGAAGTCTATTTTCTCCATTTGATCTTTTATAGATTTTACCTTTGGTGTTGAAACTAAAAAATCAGTATCTAAATGAAAGTCTCATAACTAATTCTGTGCTTTCTTCTAGAAGTTTTGTGACTTTAGGTTTTACATTTATTTAGGGTTTTTTGGTTTTTGTTTTGTTTTTGTTTTTTTAATGCTATAGTAGGGATTGAACCCAGAAGCACTCTGCCCCTGAGCTATATTATATCCCAGTGCATTTTATTTTTTATTTTGAGACAGGGCCTTGCTAAGTTGCTAAGGCTAGCCTTGAAATTGCAATCCTCCTGCCTCAGTTTTCTGATTTTCTGGCATTACAGGCATGCAGTGCTACCCCTGACAGTTTTTACATTTAGAATGGTCCATTTTCAGTTACTTTTTATATGCTATAAGGTTCATTTTTTCATGTATGGATATTTAATTGTCCTGGCATCATTATTGAAAAGATTATCTTTTCATTACTGTATTGCCTTTGACCCATTTGTCAACAGATGTTGAAAACAATAAACAACCTAAATGTTCATTAATGAGTGATTGGGTAACAAATTACAGAATATCTATACTGTGGGATGCTACTTAGCAATAAAAGGAAATGAACTATTAATGCAAGCAAAATGGATGATTCTCAAAATTATGCTGGGAGAAAAAAATCAGATAGAACAGTACATATTTCCACATTAATATGTACAGTTTTATGTATCAGTTTAAAAATTAAATTTGCCAGGCACAGTGGCATATATCTGTAATCCCAGTGATTTGAGAGACTAAAGGCAGGAGACTTGCAAATTCAAGGTCAGCTTTGGCAACTTAGCAAGACCCTGTGTTAAAACTGAAAATATAAAGGGCAGGGCATGTAATGCATTCGTTGAGCACCCCGGGTACCAAGGAAAGAAAGAAATGAAGGAAGAAAAGAAAAATCATTTAAAGTTCTAAAGAAGTTAATATAAGAGAAGCAGTCTATATTGCATAATTTCATATTTATACAGCTCTAGAAAATTCTGACTATAATTACAGAAAGCAGATCATTGTATGGGGAGAAGAAGTGAAGGGGAAGGGAAGAATTACAATTGTACAAATTTTTAAATATGTGCAATTTCTTATATGTTGTACTTCAGTAAAGGTGTTACAAATAAAATTCTAAAATTTATATAGTTAAGTAAACTTGATAGACAATGTTTTCTTTTCCCATGCCTTAATCTATTCTTCATGCTGTAAATTCAGCCTATTATTCCTATTTAAAATGATATGTAGATATGAAAATAGAGTTTCAAAAATATTGTAATTCATATAAATGAATTTCAAGTGTACCTTCTGTTTTTTAATTCATATCATGTCCTGCCAGTCCCTACAGGGTCTGTTAATCTTCCACTGTTTAGCTACTACGGGTCCATTTTGCTTGTTATCATTTAACCTAAATGTACCCAAATTGATTACAAATTACATTAGTAGAAATTGTACAACATACCAGGATCAAAGTATAAAAGGTTTAAGGGGCAAGGAGTAAAAAGGGAAATGAGCAGTGTCAGATCACATGGGAAATTGTATTAAGGAATTGAGACTTTAATTTATAACCATGTGCAGTCTGAAGATTTTAGCAATGTGTGTCAAACTAATTTCACTTTTCAATGTGATAGGTTGAGCTTACATAAAAATGCAGGCAACATTCATATAAGGAACTTTGTGGTTACTTTGGTATTTAAATCTATACTGTGCTATTTTACATACATTATCATGCTCTATTCATTATAGTTACATCCTGTCATCTGAAATGTAACTAGTAATTCAAAATGTTTCTTGGGTTATGAGAGTGGAAACTATAGGTTTAAGGATTTATTCTACTGAAATTTAACAAATACAGACGTCATCTGGTCATGCTTGTAATTCTCAATTGAAATCTTATAAAATAGCATGTAACAGCTTTAATCTTTTTCTTCTTTTCAAACCTTCAGAGTCAAGGCTCAGCTAATTTGGGATTAGTTACAAGGCCATTACTGATGTGTGACAGCAGCAAGAAACCAGAAATGGAAAAAAGTGGTTTATAAGTTGCAACTAATTGTCTGACAACTGGATGTCTTGTTGTGAAAGAGTCTACTGAAACATGTCTGTATCTTCATAAAGCACCTGTCGCTGTGCAACCAAGACCATGTGTTCGGCCAGGGGCAGTGGCACTCACCTGTAATCCTAGCAGCTCCAGAGGCTGAGACAGGAGGATCGCAAGTTCAAAGTCAACCTCAGCAATTTAGTGAGACCCTGTCTCAAAGTTTAAAAAGGGATGGGAATGTAGCTTATGTGTTTGAACACCTAACACAACATGAAACCTCTGGATCATTTTGTGGCCAGTTCTGCAGGAAGTTAAATTCAGGCTCAGTTACTTAAACTCAGTTCTCTAGTATGACACATTGCTGAATATGGAAGCCTATGAGAGGGTACTAGTTCCACTCTAAGTAAAACAAATATGTTCGATCTGACTCTTGAATCTCATCATCCTGGACCAGTTCCAATTGTAACTCCACAACAATTCTGTAAAACTTCTTGTGTTTCTTCTGAGCCCTTATTTCCACATATGAGAAATGAATGAATGATTTTTTTAAAGCTTCCTTCTTTAAAAAAGTTTTTCAGTTTTGTTATATTTACTTTAAAAAAATCTTGCAGTGAAACATCTTGGTAAAAATGAAAACAGCTTGTTAAAATCATATCATATTGTAAAATTGGAAGAAGTAGACAAGTGTACTAAAAAAATAGTACTGTGTTGTAGGAGGTCCCCACGAAAAGCCTACTATTTGTGAGAATTGGACCTTCTAAAACATTACCTGTTTAGCAATTGAACTGGTCTCTATGTTAGTTAAAGCCTGTAAGCCTTAAAATGATAATAAGGTGATGCAACTTTCCTTGCAGCCACTATTTTGAATTTAGATGAACATGTTTAATATTTGAATTTCAAATATGTGATTGATTTCCAGTGATAAAACTTTAAAAGATGGGAGGTTTATTTGTGCCTAGGCCTGCTGCCCAGTCTGTGTGAAACCAGATCATTCCTGATGAGCCAAGACTATACCACATAAACTCCTTAAAAGAAGCCCCCCCCCCCCCGCAATATCTCTTTCTCTCTCCCTTTTCCCCCCTCCCTCTCTAAATTAGAGCAATAGGACATGCATTCTAGTCCATATTCTTCCTGTTAGAAAACAACTAAAGAAGATTGTCCCTTCTTTGAACACATACATAATTGCTAAATGTGGAGCTTGTCTAAAATTAATGTTCTCTGGTCTCTTCTGCCAACATCAGTCCACCTGTAACCCCAGACATAATAATGATTTGCACTGTGGCATCCATGACTCTGCCTCTCTTCTTTCTTAACTACCACTCTGTCCCTTTCACCACCCCATACAGTCTAGGTAATATTTTTGCCCACCTCTTGCTTAGTGTTATAATAATTTGTGTTTTTTTTTTGGTACTGGAATTTAACCCAGGGGTGCTTTACCATTGAGTCACATCCCCAATTCTTTTTATTTTTTATTTTGAGACAGGGTCTCACTAAGCTGCTTACGGCCTCTCTAACTTGTTGAAACTGGCCTTGAACTTGTGATCCTCCTGCCTCAGCCTCCTAAATTGCGGTAATTAGAGGCATGCGCCACCTACACCAGCTTATGACTCCATAAATTAATTTTTTTTAATTTTAACATGATCAAGTCACAAATTAAGATTTATTAGCACTCAATCTTAGGATGAAAACTCTAGGTACTATAGGAGCTCTTCATGGAATTTCTGGGTCTTTTTTGTTTTTCTACCTTGTAACTTCACATTATCTTTTATATGACTTAAATTTAGGATTTTGTACATTCCAAATACACTTTTGCCTTTTCATAAAACACTTGTAAGTGGACCACGGTTCATTGTTAAGTTATCTTAATGACTCTCGATGCAGCAAACCTCCAGGATTTATAATTTTAATGTGTTCGAGAGAAGGTGAAGGAAATTTTTTTGAACAGCAGATGTCTTCCTTTACTCATGATAATTTGGTGATCTGCTCTTATTAGCCAGTGTTTTATATTCTCTGTATGAATGGGCTCTAGATAAACCCAAAATTATGAGCAAATTTTTTTTAAGTTTATTGGCAACTAAAGAAAAGAGTTGTAAAACATAGAAAAGAGACTTCTCTGAGCATTCTTCTAACTTTATCATGTTCTAGTTTGCATTTCTTAAAAATGAAGTTGCTGGCTTTAGGGACATATACTTTGTTTTTCCCTTTGCTTCTGGGGATCGAACCTAGGGTCTCACATATTCTAAGCAAGTGTTCTACCACTGAGCTACATCCCCAAGCATGTACTTTTTAAAAATACTGTTTAGTGTGGCGTCTGTACAAAAATATTTTTCAAATTTGTGATGCATTTCATTAGAAATATACACATGCATACACTTCACAAAGTGCAGCTGCTAGTGTTTAACTCAAGAATTTTTATTTTGAAGGAATACTGAATTTTATCTAATGTCTTTTCTTCTTGCGTTGATAATGTGGATTTTCTCACTGGGCCTACTCATGAGATAGTATTTTAATATCATGTGTGTGTATGCATGCTCTCTTTCTCTTGCTCGCTCTCATCTGTGCTAGGGAATCAGACCATGGCCTCTTACATGCTAGGCAAATTCTCTACCCCTGAGCTACCTCACCAACCTTTTTTATTATAAGATAACATCTGCTAAGTTCCTAGGACTGGTCTTAAACTTGTAATCCTCCTGCCTCAGCCTCTCAAATCACTTTTTACAGATGTGTGCCATTTTCCCAGCCATACAATTCTTAATAGTAAACTCATATTTCATTTCTGCAATAAAAGATACTAAACTATAATGGGTAGTGATGATGATATGATGATGATACTGGGGACTGAATTCAGGAATGCTAAGCTACGCCCCCATTCCTTTTTATTTTGAGATAAATTCTTGCCAGGTTCCTGAGGCTGGCCTCAAATTCATGATCCTCCTGCCTCAGCCTCCTGACTCACTGGGATTGCAGGTGTGTGCCACCATGCCCAGATGGATTATTCTTTTACTGAGAAATAAGATTTAGGTGTTGGTTTTTTATGAAATTTCTACAACTATAAATAAGGTTGTAATAGTTTTTTTGGTGTGATTGTTGCTATTTTGGCCTCACTTTGTTTATTTGTGGTATTGCAGATTAATCCCAGGGGTATTGTACCGCTGAGCTATAACCCCCCCCCCTTCTTTGAGGCAGGGTCTCACTAAATTGGCAAGTGGTCCTTGAACTTTTGATCTTCCTATCTCAGCCTCCCAGTTACCTGGGTTTACAGGTGTATGCTACCATGCCTGGCAACATCACTGACTTTGTAAAATGATTTGGATAGCTTTTCTCTGCTACCTATGAGAATTACCTTTTTTTGTTTAGAAGAAATTTCCTGTAAAACTATCTGGGCTCCAATCCTTGTACAATTTCAATTCTTTCTTGCCTCTTTTATAGCCATAGAAATGTTTAGATGGTAATCACTTAGGATCTGGAATTTTTTTTTTCAGACTTCACATCAATAATGTGACCCTGGACATGTTTTTAAAGTTCTCTCTGGCTCAGTTTCCTCACCCATTAAATGTGGAAAACAGATACAAAGTTATTCTGAGAGGATTTGGAGTTAGTTAAATAGTTGAAAAGATGTCTGACATGGACATTTTCCCCCAGGGATACTGTCTTTTCTAGGTATTGTGGGTTTTTTAAATATCCCTTTTTTCTCCCCTGACTTCTGCTTTCCTTGGTATTTTCCCACCAGTCCCTAAACGATATGGTTGGTTGAATGTTCTGTACAAAATGGTCTTAAAAGAAGATAAAAATTTTAATATTTGGTGATAGGGCCAGAGAGGTAACAAGGTAACATTTCCCCTCTTCTCTTCACTCTCCAAGTTTTATATGTTGAGCATGTGTTACCTGTAAAATCATGAAAAAGTGTTGAGCTCAAATTCTACAGGTGCCTGTGCCTGTCAGGGAGTGATCAACACTGATGGTAGGATTTGGAGTACAACCACATTCAAGATAATCCATGAAAATGAGCCTGGGATAAACAGATGTGTGATAGAAAATTCAACTGGTGATAGTATTCATTAAACGTAATTTCAGGTAGTAAGTTTATGATATTCATTGTCAGGGGATTTTTTTTAAATATAAAAAGTAACATTTGCATTTACTGTATACTTTGGTATACAGTAAGCATCTTTTATACTATATACCAAGATATTAACCTCACTGGACAGGTGTATGTTGCTATGTGTAGCAAGTCAGAATTTTAAATTACTACTTTATATTATCCCCCTCCATTTCCTTCCTTTCTTTCCTCTTTGTTTTCCTCTGTGTTATTCCTTAAAAAGAATTCGTTATTCAACCACAGTTCCACAAGGTAGTATTTCAGCAGGTAATATTTAAGAGGAATTTAGAAAAGATTAATTGGCACAAAGGGAATCTTTTTGGCTCTAGAGTCAATCTTCAGTTTTAAATTCCTGGTTAGTAAAAATAATTTTAGTGGGTAACTTTCAAGGTCTTGATTGATCAGTATGTCCTCATATAAATTTTGAATGTTAGCCAACCTGTCCCACTGCTGTGAAAAAAATATTTTGAGAGGGAAAAAAAAAAGTCATTTTAGCCTTTCCTAACTGCAGTGAAGAATACTGGCTCTCCTTTCTTTTCTATCCCATTGTACCCATTCCCATGCCTTTTTATGCTGAGAGTGCCTAATCTAGTGAAACTTTTTATAATTTTTTTGATCATCCATATTAGGAAACTGACTTATTTTTAAAGGTGGTGCCAAATAGTAGTATTCTTTAAAGCGCAAGCTAATTTTAATTGAAAGTCTTTGAGATTTTTCATAGTTGCAAATTTGAAATATTTGAGTGTTCCAAATCCAGTCTCATCAGGATTTTAACTCAAATTTGTAGTGAAAGCCAATAGACTAAATTCAGGCATCTGTCTCCTCTCATCCCCAACTCCCTGTGAAAATGACAGAAAAAATTTACAGATGGAAATTTGTAAAGCCATAACAGCACTGAGGATGGGAACAGATGGAGTGACCATCAGCAAAGCAGAGACTTTACTGGTTCTAGAAGATGATGTTAATAGTTGAAGCAGGGTGGAGGAAACCCCAGTTCAGCATACCCATGAGTGAGGATGGCTAATGGAATCTATTTTTCTCTTGGAGTCCTGAAGAAACCTTAATGATGAGCTCATAGGAACAGAGAACAGAAGAGGTAATAGAACATGATATTAATTAAAGGGGTTTATATTAAAAGCCAGCTGTATATCCTACCTACACAGGCAACCCATACAATGATGGCAACATCAGTTCCCATGCTAATTTTGGAAATCAACTTCCAAAAACAATTTCTTTTTGAACTTTCAGTCTGGGAAAACTAAAGAGTTCTAATGAAAATGTTAGCACTTGATAAACTCTCCATGTTTTGATATTTAGAGAAGAAATCCAACCTGTCAGATTTGTTCACTGTCCATTGATCATAAAGTGAAGCCATATGAACATATATGGTCTCTTCCTGATCTGTTGTGGCAAGCAGATCTACTCAGTCAGAGAGAAAACTGCTCAGTGAATTAGGAGAGCCAGAAAAAAAGAAAACAGACTGGTGACATGAAATTACATAAAATACAATACATCACATCCTATTGCCAGGTGAGTAAATATATGGACTAATAATTCACAAAATATATAAATGCTTAGAAAAAATGCTTACCCTCTTTAAGTAATCCAAGATATAATTAGAAATAACAGATCTTCTTCCCTGCATATAATTGACAGATTTTAACAAAATTACCCATTGCTAGTAAGATGTTGTGAACAATTGTAGATACTAGGGTACACTACTCTGAAAGAGCAATTGAACAATATGTGTGATGAACCTTAATCCATTCATTTCTATTTCTTAGAATCTGTCTCATTGAAAGCATTTTAGATGAAGAAATAGGTGGTCATCTATTATAATATTAAGAAATTTTAAAACAGCATTATATTGTGGAATTTGGTGAATAAACTGCTGTAAATTTGCAGGATGATAGATTACATAACCATTAAAAATTAGTTATGGCTGAGTATGATGGCACATGCCTAAAGTCCCAGCTACTTAGGACACTGAGGCAAGAGAATCATTTGGGCCCATGAGTGCAGGACCATTCTAGACAACATAACAAAACATGTCTCAAAAAAATAAAATTACAGATTTGAAGTCAACAAAACAACCGAAAAGTGTGACTTAAGAAGGAAGGGATGCAGAAGACAAAATTGTATATTACAATTTAATACACCACTCACCTGCATTGTTTGCATTTCTGTACTTGATTCTAAGACCCGTAAAGCTAGGGATCCTGATATCTAAATAACCCCACTCCAGTTCCTCTCAATGCCCAGTACAGTACCTGACTATATATTGATGGGCATAAGAAAAAAATGACAAAGAAATCCAAGGGCAAATTAAAAGATCAGAGAATCCACTATACAAAGAGAGAACATGTATTACAAAGCAAAATATAACATATCTTTTTATAAATCAGAAACCTTACTTAGATTGTTCTTTTAAAAAACTTCACATGCTAATACTGTTTACTAATCAACCTTTTATTAATATTTTTTCAGTATATGGTTATATGCGAGTCCTAGACAAGTAACTGCCCCCTGCCTCAGTTACTGGGGATTGAACCTAAGGCCTTTACTATTCTACTTATTTTCAAGTTCAATAATTCAAGTATGGTTGGTCTAGTTGTTTTATTCTGATTGAATTGTTTTAATTAACAAATTAGGTAACATCAACTTCATAAGTATATCAATAAGAGAAACAAGTGGACTATGTATACACTTAATTTATAGCTCATGCACAGAATGTAAATTATACTTTTTAAAATTAGATTTTTTTTTACACTTCCAGCTTGAATGTTTTTTTTTTTTAACTTTGTGGCTGTTAAATTTAGTAAAAAAAAAATGTATTTAATTTTCAAATATATATTCACATTATTCAAAATTCAATATATATGTATATTCTTTACAATTAGTAATTATTAGTACTTTTCTAAACTACATCAGCAACTTATTTTGAATTAACAATTATTAATATTTTCCTAAACTACATTAGCTTAATTTTAAAAGCACAATTTAAGGACAAATGTTAAAATAGTTGTAAGTAAATACCAGCTTATTGGTCTTACTCTCCATCTTTGAGGTTCTACTCTGTTACTTCCCAGTATTGCTGAAAACATTCAGAGTCATGTGGTGGCAAAACCACTGGGGCTGGTGTACCAAAACTGCTTATACTTAAGAAATACTTATATTCTTCTTTTAAAATATTTTGATATTTTAAAATATCAACAGTGTCTTGGCCCAGCTGTGCATCCTCTAGCTCCAGCTATTTGGGAGGCTGGGGCAGGAGGATCTCAGGGTCAAATTACCAGCATGGGCAACTTAGCCAAGGCCATCTCAAAAGGGGCTGGGGATGTAGTTCCGTGGTAGAGTGTCCCTGGGTTCAGTCCCCAGTACCTCAAAAAAAATAAATAAAGGTCAATGCTGATTTCCATCGTTTTCTTGCATCAGCTCTTCTCTCACTCCCACCCACAACCTTAAGCCCAGAAAGCTGCTCTGTTTCCCTTCTTACTCATTTCCACTCAAGCCAGAAAGTTGATTATTTGGCTTGAATGCTCTCTTCCTTTCACCACTTGTATGTAATTTATCCCCTAGTTTGGTTGATTCTTTCTTTTTTTTCTTAATATCCTTGGAATCCATCCATCCTTCCCCCATAGTCCAGAGTCATTATCACTCTCTAGTCTCCACTTGTTTTTGCCTTCTAAATAATAGACTCTCACTTTAAAATTCCTAGTGTTCTCCATTGCCCTAAGTATAAAAATCTAAATATGTAGCTTACAGAGTTCATTTCTAGATCTTTTTCTTTGTATGGCATCACTTCTCACCATCATTCTCAGGTTCATTTGGTTTGCTAATGCTTTGCCTTTCAAGTCTCATTTAGCCATAATTTTCTCATGTGTTCTAGAAAATTTTCATTCATTTTAACCATGGTAAGGGCTTTACCTTTGTGCTACTTTTGGTAATTTTGTACTGACTGCAGGCTGTGTTGCATATAAAAGTAGGAGATTCTAAAAAGATGCCAAAATGTTTAAGTTAGCTTTTATAAATACTTATGTATTAGGTAGTTTGTATGTGTTGTTTTATTAATCTTAACTGTTTCAGAGAGGTAAAGTAATTTGAAGCTTTCTGATTTTAAGGGTCCATGCTTCGCTAGGTGAGGTTGTATACTTCGCAGCTCAAGTGGCTGAGTCAGGAGGATCCAAAAAAGGTCTGCTTTGATGTCTGACATCTTGTTTGGCAAGTGAAACAAACCTAATTTTGCAGATAATGCAAAGTATAAAGCTATCTTAAAGCAGCTTTTCAACTACCATGCCCTTAAAACAATATTTCTTTACTTAGTTTATTCTTTTTCTTACTTTGTGTTCTCCTTATTCAGGTTAATTTAAAAATATTAAGTTGTTGCATTTCAAAAGTGAAACAATATCTCAGGAACTTTCTTACTTTGAATATTTGTTCCTACAAAATTTGATTGCATATTTTTAAGTGGATGAAGGAACTGCTAAAGGTTTAGGTTGCCAGTTACTACTGAATATTATATTTTGTCTGGTCTTTCTTCCATTTCTCTTTTTAATAATTAATAACCTTCTCTTTTTAATAACTAAATGATAAAGCTTTAATTATAAATAGTCATAATATAGTAGCTTCCTTGTCCCTTAAAAATTGTCAGATTTTTGGGACACTAAAAGCATGAAACATTAAAAAAAAAAAACTGTTCAATTGGACATCATCAAAGTTAAAGACAGAAATCAGGTTAAGAAAATGAAAAGATAAACCACAAAGTGGAAGAAAATATTTTCAAAATACATTTCTGATAAAGGATTTGACTTCAGAATATATAAACAACTCTTAAAACTCACTAAAAAGACAGAAACATTTTTTTTTTTTTTAATCCAGAATGAGGTTAGGGTTGTGGCTCAGCAGTAGAGTGCTCGCCTGGCATGTACAAGACCCTGGGTTTGATCCTCAGCACCACATAAAAATAAATAAATAAAGGTATCATGTCCAACTACAACTAAAAAATATTAAAAAAATGAAATACTAATGTGAAAAAAACGATAAATGTTTGAGCTGATATGCCAGTTATCCTGATCTGATCATTCCATATTGTGTCCATGTATTGAAACATCACACTAGGTGTCCATTTACAGTATGTCAATTACAAATTAAAACACACTTTAAGGATACTAAATATTGAATCAATCAATCAACAAAATGAGAGTGCTGATAGTACTTGTTAGTGCTACCTCTGGGTGAAAATGCTGAACTGAGATAGAACTAATTAAAAAAAAAAAAAAGCTAGACAGAGAATAGGTGTTCATAGATACTTGTTGAATTTAATTCATATAATCTTAAAGTGAGAGAGGACTTTACAGATAATGTGCTTTCAGTTATTGCTTTTTCTTCTGGGATTACATGGTGTTTTTTGCATATGCTTATTAAAGCACACGCATCAACAGGTCTCATGTAGTTTTTTTCTGTTAACTCCTTGAGGACAAAAACATTGATTATAAGGACCCACCTTCCCACCTTCCCTGATGCTTGGAATATTGTAGGTACTCAAATGCTTGCTAAGTGAAAGAGTGAAAGGGAGTTTAAACTTCTCTTATCCATTATGGTAGCCATTAGTCAGTAGCTATTTTAATTAATTAGAATTAAATAAAATTTAAAATTCAGTTCCTTAGTTATACCAGCCACATTTCAAGCATTCATTTACCACATTTAGCTAGTAACTTCCATATTGGACAGAACAGAGAATATTACCATCAGTTGTGAGTTTTATTGCACAGCACTGGTCTGGACTGTTTCCTCTATTTTGCAGCTCAAAATGAGCTCAGAGAAGTCAGTTGCTCAAAATCAATCCATCAGAAGCAGAACTGGGATTAAAAATAGGAACTCCTTAATCAATATTTTTATTAAGTCACAGCTCTGATTCATTTCAGAATTCCAGTTATACATAAGCTTATAGCTCCAGTAGTATTACAAAATATAAAAAATTGAGAAAATAGTCTTGCATGACTGGTTGACTCCCACCTGGTCACTTGATTCAATCTTTTAATATGCTGGATTCTCTTTGTTTACATTTTTATTTAGAAATTTTATATTATATTCACATGATAAGTCAGTCAGTCTGCTTTCTTTTGTTAGGACTTTGCATTAATGTTAGGCTAGCTTTCCAGAAGGAACTTGAAATTTTTCTCTGAGAACATTAAATAGTATTAATGTCATCTGTTCTATAAACAGCTATGAAAATACACCTGTGATTTTATCTGGGCCTGGTTATAAACCTAAGCCTAAATCACTCTAAATCCTTTCAAAATAGAATGGTATATCTTGATTTTGTTGTTGTTGTTTTGGTTGAGTTTATTCTAATTCTTCTAAACTGTTTATTTTATCCAAATGCCTTCAACTTTTTGATTGGGTATTCTTAATGAAGATAGGAAGTGTCATATGTGAGTTGTTTATATGAAATACTTTGCATTAAATTTTAAGAGATCTTTACTAATTTGGCCTCTATCTGCTTGTGATTGGTAATGATTTACTAGAAACTTATTTACTGTTTACATCAGGAGAGGGAAGTGCTTTTAAATCTCTCACAACTTTTACCAGCCAATATTTTTGTTAGATTAAGCCTCATGATGAGCTTCTTTATTACAGAAGTCTGAAGATGATAATGAACTCTAGAAATATAATGAACATTGTGGGTTTTGTTCTGGTAGACAGGAAGTTTTGAGATCTTGGTAGTTTTCTTTAGTTAAGTGTTAGAAACTAGATTATTTCTTTAAAATTTTCTTAAAGTTTCATATGGATATCTTAAGAGTTCAAATTGTGGTCCAAAGCTCCTTGACACACTTCCTGTGTGTGGTAGGCTGGAACCGTGAATGCTCTCCTATGTGGCAAAAGGGGATTTTGCAGATGAGAGTAAGTTAATAATTTTGACACAGGGAGTTTATTCAGAATTATCTGGATGGGCCCTAATTGTATCACAAGTGTCCTTATAAGTGGGGAGTACAGGGAGGTTTGACTACACTAGAAGATACTGCAACATGGCCACAGATGCAGTAGTGTTGTAGCCAGAGGCCAAGGAAGGATTGCTGTGGTATCTAGAAGTGAAAGAGGTAAGTAACAGATTCTCCCCTGGACCCTTCAGGAGAAATCAACCTGGTGACACATAGATTTTTAGACCCTTATTTGATTCACTTTGGATTTCTAGCATCTGAACTATAAGAGAATCAATTTCAGTTTTTTGAGCCATTAAGTTTGTGGTTATTTGTTAAAGTGGCAATAGAAAACTAGTACAGCGTGGCATTTGTTAACTAAATACATGAGATCAGGAACTCTAGGCCTGTGGAATTCAACTCCATATCCTTAACATCCTAGAAGAGTGTCTTGTAAAAGGTAGGCACTCAGTGTATTTGGAGGGGGTGAGGACAAGGGCATGTGGGGAAAAGGGAAAAAAAAAAAGAAAGGAAACAACTCGGAGAGCTTATAATTAAAGTGAACCAGATGAACATGGTGCAGGTATTTAGCTTATGGATAGAGCAGAGAAAAACAGTGGGGTTGAAGTCTTAAAGCCCACCCATAACCAAATAGGGTCTGTATATTTGAAGATAACAGTTTGAAAGGTTGAACAGTAAGATGTAGAAAATAATTGAGAAATCAAATAAATCGAACAGTTTGAAACTCTAAAGATCCCTGTCTTACTTGAAGAAAAATACAAATGCATGCACACATGTATAAGGTATATTTTAATTAAAATTCAGATTCATTCCTACCATTCTTAATTTATATAAGGTGTCAAGAAGGTAGTTAAGGGGGCTGGACTAGTAGCTCAGTGGTAGAGTGCTTGCCTGACACCTGTAAAGCCCTGGGTTCAATCCTCTGTACCACGCATAAATAAAAAAAATAAAAGATCCATTGCCAACTGAAAAAGGAGACGACAGTTGAGTATACTCATAGGTCAAGTGAGTGCAAGAAACAGCTTTGTATTATTTATGACTAATTTTAATTTTATTTTAAAAAATAAGTTGTATGTTAACATGATGCAAAAGTCAAAATGTATGAAATGATATACAAGTTTGTTTCCCATTTCTGTCTCCCAGTGACAGTTTCCATTCTCCTAGACATCCTATTACTATTTTTATGTCCTATCAAATATTAAACAAACATATCCAAAGTATTCCTTTTTGGTTTTATCTTTTAGCAGTTCATAGTATATAAGATACATTTTTCTACTTCTTATTTTGTTTTTCACTTAATGTTTGAGCTCCTTCTATATCAATGCATAGAGCTTCCCCATATTTTATGATGACATATTATTCCATGTATCAGATTTACGATTTCCACAAACATGATGGAATGTGCCTATTTCTTTACACCACCGATAGACAAATATTTTATGTCAAGGGCCCAGTAATTTAGGCTTCCAGGCCACATACATTCTCTGTTGCAAATTCTTCTAGGTTTTGTTTTATTTATAATCCTCAGAAACAAAAACCATTGTATTGTTGTTTATTTTTGTGGTAATAGGAATTGAACTCAGGAGCTTTCTACCACTGAGCTATATCTTTATTTTATTTTTATTTTCAGACCATTTTATTTTTATTTAAAACAGGGTCTTGCCAAGTTGCCAAGGCTTGCTTCTAATTTGACATCTTCCTGCCTCAACTTTCCCAGTGGCTGGGATTACTGGTGTGCACCATTACAGCCTAACATAAAATCTTTTCTTAACTCATAGGCCATATAGAAACAGTCCAAGAGAGCTGATTTGCTTACCTTTGCAAACATTTTTATCAATCTGATGAGTAAAACAATGGTGTCCCAATTTAGTTTTGTTTGTATTCCTCTTATCTGTGAGATTGAAAGTATTTACAGCTGTTCATATTTCCTTTTCTGAGACTCTTTGTATGTTTTTGCGCAATTTCCGGCTGTTGATGTTAGTTATAGTAACTTTTCTTATAGGGAAATTATTTTTTCAATGAAATGGGTGAAAAAATCCCCAGTTTTTTTTTTTTTTTACTTAGTTTATAGATGATTTTGTCATGTAGAAATTTCTTTTGAGAGTTAAAAATGTATCAAACATTTTCTAACTTTTTAATTTTAGGTCTTCTCCAGCCTAAAGTTATAAGATAGTTTTTTTGTGGTTTTGCTTTTTCTCTCTATGCCTTTATTATCATTTAATTCTTTGATTTACTTAGACTTTAAGTTGTTGGAGAATAGATTCAACTTTATTTTTTCCAGATAACTCACCAATTGTCCTAACACCGTTTATTGAATTATTTTCCATCCTTCTCCTCTCTGTTTAAAATACTACCTTTGTTACTGTACTATAGTATTATATTTAGATCTATTTCTGTATATTCTGTCCCATTGGTCTAAAATAAGCTTGCTTTAGAAGTCTCAACCTTCACTAAATTATGTGTGTGATCATATTTTAATTGAAGAAATTCGGATGCTGCTTGCCCCTATATACACTTGTTCTTTGCTTGAACTCACTTCCCATTACAAAGGAAGAGATATCCCTACTTCTGTAAGGTCTGGGTCTCCACTTGCTGGTCCATTCTGGGACTTCGCTCCTCAAGTCACCCTCTCTTTTGCACCATTAAATTCCCCCCCCCTTTTTGGATGATTACTCTACAAACATTAAAAATATTAAAAAGTAACCAAACAACAAACTTTGTTCCTGATAATATTAACTCTAACCCCATTTCTCCATTCCTCTTAAAGAGTAAGAATTCATTTCTAAACCTACTCTTTAGCCCATTCCATTCTTGCCTTATTGGTGAGATAGCACTTCCTAAAGTCACCATCAGTCTCCATTTTGCCAAAACTAGTAACCAGTTAGTTATCTGTTCTGTTTCTCTTGTCACTGTATCTCGTCTCAGCCTCAGCATGATTGAGTTAACAAGCTTTGATAACTAGGATTACTCAGTTTCCTCCTTCTAAACCAACCTATCATGTTGTCTCAGGGCCCTTTCCTCTGCTTCCTCATATTCATCTCAATCTTATCCCTTAGAGAATTAGTTTGTTCAGTTTTATGAATTTAAATTCAGACTGTAAATTGATATTCAAAGTTTTGTTTCTATCTCTATCCTGATCCCAGAACTCTGGACTAAAATATCCAAATTCCTACTAAAGAACTCCAATTAGGTGTCTACAACATAGGCAGATCTTTTGATTTCTTTCTTAGACCTGTTTCTTGCTAGCCTTTCTCCATCTTAGGTAATGTACCACCACACATTCTGATATTTGGGCCAAAAGCTTAGAAGTTACTCCTGCCACTGCTACCCACCCCCATCCAATCAACTAGCAAATCCTGTCAATTGATTCTCCATCCTAGCCTGGCCTTGAGCAGGACAACTTTAGTGACCTGGATTTCTTATTTATTATATGAAGTTGAAATAGCATATACCTCATAGGTTTGTTAATATATGGAGTATGGTACTCAAGTTAGCATGTACAGAGTGCTCAGAATAATGTCTAGCACTTAGGGAGTGGTCAATAAATGTTTATTTTTTGTTATCCCCAGGATAGCTAGTAGTAGTAATTATACTTGTACTAGTTGTAGTGGTGAAGCTAGTATTCTTATTATTTCTGCTAATGCCACTGCATCCCGAATCTCTTTCCTCTCTTGCATGGACTCCTGGGATAGCCTCCTTCTATATCAACTCTTTATCCCATTACCTTCTTATTTTTTTCATTGCACTTAGGACTAATAGAATTTTCTTATTTGTGTATGTATTTTTAAGTTCTAGTAGGAAAAGGCATTGGCTGCTTACCATTTAAAACAACATCTAGTATTTCAGTTTGTATCTTCAATGTCCCACAAAGATCGTTTGTTGAAGGCTTAGTGCCCAGCCTCTGACACTATTGGGAGGTTATAGAACCTTTAGCAGGTGATTGGGAGCATGCTATGAAAGGGTTATTGGACCCAGCCCCTCCTCTCCCTTCCCAGCCACCATGAGGTGAGCACGTTTGCTGTACCATGCCATCTCTCTCATGATATTTTGCCTCACCACAGGCCAAAAACAATATGACCAAGTAATCATGTCCTTAAACCTCTGAAACCACAAGCCAATACCTTTTCTCAGGTATTTTGTCACAGCAACAGAATATTAACATGCCAGTATTAAGCAGCTAAGTTGTATAGTACCAGATTTATTTAATGGGAGCAAGGAATATTTCCTTGGTGGGAACTGCTTTTCCTGGATGGTCTCTTAGAAATCTCTGATGTGCCACTCATCATTATTAGGGAATGTCTGTACTTTGGAAAAAATGTCCTTAGAAATCTTTGTCTATTTCTGAGTCACAGACTAAATTGTTCTGGAAGAAAAAGTGTTTTAACCCATTTGGTGTAACTGCTTAATGTTTGCTCATGCTCCCTCCCTCCCTCCCTCCCTCCCTCTCTCTCTCTCTCTCTCTCTCTCTCTCTCCCCCCCTCTCCCCCTCTCCCCCTCTCCCCCTCTCCCCATCTCCCCCTCTCCCCCTCTCCCTCTCTCTCTCCCTCCCCCCCACACTTCCTCCCACCCCTGCGTGTGCATGCGCACACACACATAAACACACACCTTAGAGTATTAATTGATTTGGTAACACCCTGAGCACATGTGGTACTTACTGTTTTAAAAATAAAAGTTAGGGCTGGGGATGTGGCTCAAGCGGTAGCGCGCTCGCCTGGCATGCGTGCGGCCCGGGTTCCATCCTCAGCACCACATACCAACAAAGATGTTGTGTCCGCCGAGAACTAAAAAATAAATATTAAAAATTCTCTCTCTCTCTCTCTTCTCTCTCTCTCTCTCTCTCTCTCTCTCTCTCTCTCTCTCTCTCTCTCTCTCTCTCACTCTCTCTTTAAAAAAATAAAAATTAAAAATAAAAAAAATAAAAGTTACATAGCCATAAAATGATTGTAGCTACCAGCAACTTGGGATCATAATAGTGAAAAGAAATCATTTTCTTATTTGTTTAGAAACACCAGCAGTATCTTTCAGATTTTTGGTTAGTAATCTGTAGTACTTTCATTATTACTTTTTTGTTGTTGTTGTTCTTGATGTTCTTGATGGACCTGTATTTTATTCATTTAGTTATATGCAGTGCTGAGAATTGAATTCCAGTGCCTCGCACATGCTAGGCAAATGCTCTACCACTGAGCTACAACCCTAGCCCATTATTACTATTTTTGAGTAGTGATGATCATTCAGAATCTAATGACTATGTTCTCAGTACCCAGATGAAAAGATGGGGCTTCATCTTTGAGTTGTATTGAACCCTTAGCCTAAAAATGTAGATTACTTTTTGTCATACCTTCATAGTTCAAGCTGCTTCTGCTCTAATCATTATGATGTAATAATAATAACTGAATCAAAAATTGCATGTATGGTGTGAGCTCAGTTTTGCTGGGTATAGTGAAGGCAGTCTCAAAGGAAGTGTGTTAACATGCTCATGCTGGTAAATGAATACTAGGATTGTGGTTTGTTTGAATGTTTTTCAGTAATGGACAAGTGCCCTACAACTGAATTACATGCCCTGCTGCTTTTCTGTATTGGTCACAAATAGACATATAGGTATAACTTCTGGGTGAGACTTGAAATAAGGCCTCGCTCTTAGAATCCAATACAACTGATATGTTAGGCACATATCTGTGGCCTTTACTTGTAATAGGCAGCAGTAGCTGCTTTACATCAATTGGGTCTGAAGGGCATTCCTCAAGGTTAAGTCTGGCTATCTACATTTGTAGTCATTCATTGAACAGACATGCACTGAATGACTAATTTCACCAAGTCATGTTGATTATATTAAGCATAAGTTAAACCAAATAGGTCCTGCACTCAGATTGTTTCTAGTATTCTGTACCAGAGAAGACCCATATAGAACAACTACACAATTAAGTGATTTCAAGTTGTGATAAAGGGCTTTAAAAGAAACATAGCAGATGTTATCTGAGAATACAGGGCAGGGGAAAGCCTTATTTGTATTGAGAGTTTCAGGTAAGGTGAGACCAGAAGTTAGCCAGATCAAATAAAAATATGCCAAACAGAGGAAAACTACATGGCAAAGGCGAGAGGCAGAGGAAAGAATTTAAGGAACAGAAGGAGACCAGCATATGTTTAATGTAGCTGAGCTAAGAAATATGGGCACAGATAGGCAAGTAAGCAGGGTTGGGCATAGTTCTGTGAGCTGCAATTTAGGAAAACTATCTTTAACCTAAACAAGTCAGAAACATCCCCTCTATTCTCTAATAACAAAAAAGTCTCTTTGCTTGGGCCTCCATGTACACTTGAGATTGCTCTTGACCCTGCAGCCTTTTTTCCCCTAATGCCCAGTACCATGGCCAAAGGTGACTGAGTACTATTAAAAACCATATTATTGGGCTGGGGATGTGGCTCAAGCGGTAGCGCGCTCGCCTGGCATGCATGCGGCCTGGGTTCGATCCTCAGCACCACATACCAACAAAGATGTTGTGTCCGCCGAGAACTAAGAAATAAATATTAAAAATTCTCTCTCTCTCTCTCTCTCTCTCCTCTCTCACTCTCTCTTTAAAAAAAAAAAAAAACATATTACTACAGCTTCTGTAGAAATCTGGTCTTCTCCACACTGAACACCTAAATGTCTTAAACAAATGCATAGTCTGAGGAAAGTGAGGGCATGTTAGGCCCAAGTATTTAATTTAGATTGTCCACTCCAGGAAACACAAATGTTTTAGTAATGGTACTTTTGAGTATGCAGTGTTGTATTCAATTTATAGTTCTGTTGCCAAGTTGTTGGAATGTGGTCTGTCTTGTAACATGACAAGCCTTTCAGTGAGTTCCTTAACCTAAGGCATGGCAGTCTTTTTTTGGTCATTTATTTCTTCCTGAAATCAGAAGGAGCATCTCTCTAAGTATGGCCAATATGGATTAATATGAAACAGTGATTCTTTAATCTTTTTTCATAATTTGTGTGAATGTATTCCAGTGTAACAAGTACCTTGTTATTGCCAGCATGTGATTGCACTGGGAACTCCACATTTGGTCACAGCTCATTATGGAAATGACTATAAGAGAAATGCCCTTGAGTCATTTGCTTATTTCATTGTCATGGCATTCTCTGATAAGTGGTTCTTTCCCTAAGTGAGCGCACTTCATTTGCCATCTGTTTATCATCACTGCAGAATGAAAACTAGTATCATGAACCCTAGGGACATCATATCTCTTTCCTACACTGGAATTCTGAGGAAGAATATACTGAGCGTTACTTGTCCTTTCGTTCTTCTTAGATCCTTCTTAATCCTCCAGTGAAAACTCAACAACACACAATGGCTGCAAATAAGCCCAAAGGTCAGAATTCTTTGGCCTTACACAAAGTCATCATGGTGGGAAGTGGTGGTGTGGGCAAGTCTGCTTTGACTCTTCAGTTCATGTATGATGAGGTAAGCACTAACTTCATAATGAGTATCAAAGTCTGGCTTTGAGAGAATATTCACTAGCTTAGTTTTGGTGCTATTTTGTATAGATTCCTTGGATCCTTAAAAGCTACTCATAATGCATTTTTCCATTTTTAAGTTCAGAGCCAACATATGTATATGACTTCATTTTACAAGTCAGGAACTCAAGATCCTTAAAAACCTCAGACTTTAAAAACAGAACAAAACTGAAAACAGTATTCTTTTTTTTTTTTAAAGTAATCTACTTTAGATCTTAAATTTTAGTCCTTTTAATGAAGACTCCCACTCCTATTGAATTAATAGGACTGGTAGATGCAGAACCTTATTGAGACTTGAGGTTAACATATATAAAATGTTCTTTAATGATCTCAATGGAAAAGTTAGTTTTTATTTTGGATTTGATGTGGCATCATACATCTTTAACCAGGTAAAGACCATATCACTAAAATTTGTAATTATTAGGCTTACAAATTTATGTGCATGTATTTATATCAGATTTTATTATCCTTCAGTTAAGGTTTCAGCCTATATAAGACAATATATTCTTTTCCTAGAGGACTGCCATCAAGTCTTAATGATTTAAGAGTTAATAATTCAATTTAAACATTTATTCTCAGCACTTCCTCTCAGTAGAAACCAGGTTTTATGGCGGCAATGTACTCTTTTTTACTTAATTCTCATAACAATCCTGCATGGTAAGTAATGGCATCACCATTTCACAAGGAAGAAAAAAACCTCAGAGAGATTATCCACTTAGCCCAAGAAGGGCAAGTATTACAAGTGTTATACCTGGTTTTCTGCAAAATATAATCCTGCAAATTTCACCACCCCAAGTCTTTTTTTTAATTGTCTGTAATTTACATTTCTTTCACACACACTCCAAACCCTCAGATTCATTCATTTTCCTGATTGTTGCAAGTGACTATGAAAAAAAGTTTAGGGAGAAGGAGGATTGAAGTGTTACTTCAAATGAAATTACTGATTGATTCATTCATTTGTTTTTCACACTATTCATTTGACAGTCTTTTCTCAAACTAATCCTTTTATCAGTTCCCTTCTTGACAGTAAAGAAGCCAAAAGTAAGAATATCCACACACCTAACTTTTGATGATGGTTAAGCACGGTGTTAGAATATAAATGTGGTAAAATGTTGAATAACTTTTGCAGTTACAAAATACTGTCCATTTTCTAAATAATTGTTTATGAGTGTCTACCAGTCTAGATGCTATTCTAGGCTTTAAAGATACAGCGCTGAGAAGCATATCCAAAGTCTTTGCTCTCAAGGGTTAAATTCTAGTGGTGGGATATGGAAATTAAACAAATAAGAAAATATCAGATGATAAAAATATTTATAGAAGCTAATAAAAAAAACCCACAAAATAACTGTGTATACATGTGTGTCCATACATATGTGCTAACAGTGTTGTCAAAGGGTTCATTAAGATACATGAAAGAAATTTATGAAGTTGATGACAGGAGCAGGAATGTAAAGTTGCTTAATTGTATTATTTGAAAAATCAGGTTTGGGAAGAACTCTCACAAGTCCAAGCTTTGACCTCCTATAGAGTAGCATAAGTCACTTTTATTCATTTCATTTTGGAGAAAGAAAAGACTTAATGGTACTTTCATACTTACCTAAATATTGACCTATAAGTTATTTCCACAGTTCTAGCACAAAAATTTATATTTAGCATCTCATAGAAAGGTGTTCTTATAAATTTAATAAAATATATGTTTAATAGTTTTGACATGTATAGTATTTTTTAAAAAAGAAAAAGGCATAATTTTCAAGCTGTAAGCAGTCTAGAGGTATAACAGTTCATCCCCCATTTTTTATAATTAAATATTTCAAAGTAAGAAGTTTTAAAAAGCAAAAGTACCCTTAAAAAATAGACATGTTTTTCATTTTTTTCTAGTTTGTGGAGGACTATGAACCTACCAAAGCAGACAGCTATAGGAAGAAGGTGGTGCTGGATGGGGAGGAAGTACAGATTGATATCTTAGACACAGCTGGACAGGAGGACTATGCCGCAATTAGAGACAACTACTTCCGGAGTGGGGAGGGGTTTCTCTGTGTCTTCTCTATTACAGAAATGGAATCTTTTGCAGCCACAGCCGACTTCAGGTATGTTTGTGAATGATATTGCTCATAACATACTGCACAACAGTTCTCCAGAAACAAGGGGACAACAAGAGCTTCTTGCTTGTTAGTCTTTTACTATATCTCTAGTTGTGTTTATTTCTCACTTCAGTATTAGTATATGACTCTGTCCACTGTGTATGTACACACAATATTCAGGAAACTTTACATAATCTTACAGCCATCCTAGTGCCAGCTATATTAGAGCTTGAGTTTATGGCAGCTTCAAGTATCCAGAGTTCCTTTATGCATTCCTGAAGTATTTCTCTTTAAAATACTATTATTGCCCTGATAGTGAATAATCAATATAGTGAGCTTTTCCAGCTTTTAAGTCTTTTTTGTGTTAGACATTGATTTAGGAGCATTTTGTAACACTCAGCAGGCATTTTTTTGCCATTCTCCTCACAATTCATGTGCCCTGAATTTTTAGCGTAGAAATAATTTTATGGACTGAATTTGTAAAATAGAAATAATCATTGTAGACTGGCACACTAGGTTGTATTCTACAATATGTCTTATTTACTATTTGCTTAATTAAAAATCTTTTTGGTTTAGCAGGGATAGTTTTGGTGAATGGGAGAGAGGTTCCTCTATTTATCTAAGAAAAGTTTGGTACAAATAAGGTTCTTGAGTACTCTTGCAAATACTTTATGCATAATTAAACATGTTCTTTAATTACATATTTTTTTTAAAGAGAGAGGGAGAGAGAGAGAGAGAGAGAATTTTAATATTTATTTTTTAGTATTTGGCAGACACAACATCTTTGTTTGTATGTGGTGCTGAGGATCGAACCCGGGCCGCACGCATGCCAGGCGAGCGCGCTACCGCTTGAGCCACATCCCCAGCCCTTAATTACATATTTTTATTTCTGTGTTACATATCAGCTTTGGTTATAGGGGCACACAAAAGAAGGATATAATGTATTCTCTAATTTCAAAATTTACACAACCAAGTTGAATATGTAAAGCAAAAGCAAGCATAAGTAAATATTTATAATTAATATTATAATTAAATAATAATATAATTAAATACAGGATAATGTAGGGAAACACTGGCAGTGATCACTACAAGGATCCAGCATGGGAAAGGAGTCGCAAAGTAGATGAGCCTGAAAGAGAAGGATTCCACAGATGAGAAAAATGGCATTTCAATAGTTGTACAAGAAACTGAACCAATGCTTATACAGAGCATTCCTTTTTATGTACACTTGAACTTAAAGGATTCTAAGTTAACTGTCTTTGTAAAAAGGTACATCATTGAGAAACTGTAAAATATAGATGTGTTTGTAAAATTAAGTTTGTTGGTTTCTACAAGGAATTTCATATACGATAGAATGCAAAGGGTGGCAGACCTAATAACTTGCAAACCTGGAGACATGTCGAAAGTTATATAAATGTCAGTGCTTATTCATTCATTCAATAAATATGAGAGTTGATTATATAGCAGGTCCTGTTCTAGGTAATGGAATAAATTTGTCACCATAGTTACTAAAGCCAATGTGGTATTTCAAGGGAATAAGGTATTTTTATGCCAAGAGAGAATCTTGGGCTATTACTGTTACAAAAAATAAGGATGATTCATTACTCTTCTTGTATAGCTCCAATGTAGTGCCCTTCCCATAAATAAAAATGACCCCAGTGACTCACCAGCAATGAGAAAGACATTTGTGAGAATAGTTACAGTAGGCACTCCACATGGTATCACACTTTTTTACTGAGCTTGATTATGTTTTCCCTGATAAGGTTAAAACGTCTGGAAAGCAGAACCCATTTTTTACCCATCCCTATCTCTGGTACTCACTGTTGGTACAGTTGTGATCATATAACAATATAGTACACATTTAATAAACATTTTATTTGATTTGAAAACTCTTTACCTTTTTGGTGTTCTCTTTCCTTACAACAAAAATGAAGAAGTTTGACCAGATTGTAAAAGAACTTTTCTATTTTAAAATTCTCTAATAGCATAACATTAAGGAAAATGTGTATGGAGGCTATAGACACAGCAATACCTTTCTCTGACACCCAGAAAAGTAACTAATAAAACTATTATGTCTAGAGGGGAGGGGGAATAGGAAAGGTAGCAGAATACAACAGTCACTAATATGCCATTATGGAAAAATGTGAATGTGTAACCGATGTGATTCTGCAATTTGTATTTGGGGTAAAAATGGGAGTTCATAACCCACTTGAGTCAAATGTATGAAAGATGATATGTCATGAGCTTTGTAATGTTTTGAACAACCAATAAAAAAAAAACTATTATTTCTAAAGAATATTGTCTTCTCACCTCTGGCCAGTATATTCCAGATTTTTCATGGTCATGTTTCTGATACTATTAATCATGCCATAATTTTAGTATAGGTCTTCCTGCAGCATCTGACTAAAAGTAGCTTAGTAGGTAATTAATGAGTATATACATATGTGACCACAAGCACTAGAGTCATGAACATTTGAGTTAGACTCACCTTCCTGGTGGTTATTGAGACTGAGTGGAAAGTCAGTTGTTATCTTAGTTCAGGCTACAGATCATGATGGATGGTAGTTAAGAAAGTCTCAGCACATTTGTCATTACCAACCCTGGAAAAAGGTTTTGGTTGGCTAAAATCCTCTTCACAAGCACATCATAAATGTAAAGCAATGATGGTGAGCATTGACATGCTTTTTGCAAGGTATCATTTGAGTGACAGGAAACATAGAACTGTGTAATTGTAACTGTACAGTTTAGCCTATAATACCCAAATATTATGCTTTTAACATTTTTATTTTTTTAAAGGATTTTTAAAGTAAATACAAATCAGTGAAAAAATGGAAGTGACTTTCTTTGTGGTTCATAGTCCATACATATTAGAACAATTGAGAATTCAGGTTCAGGGAATTTGTTGCAAGCATTGAGTCTGTTAGAATATTTGCTACATATCAGTAATTAGGCAAATGAAGCAATAACAGTAACACTACCTGATATTCATATAGCACTTACCATGTGCCACTGTTCTGATTACTTACATAAATCAGTTCACTTATCAAACAACCCTAAGAGGTAGATACTACTGTGTTTCATAAGTTCTAACCTATACATTTCTCAAAAGTCAGGACTATGACCTGGCATCATAGCCTTATAATTGGCAGTTTTCTTGAGAGTACATAAAATAATGCTTATTAGTGAATTCTTAAATTTGACTTTCTGAAAGTATTATTTCCACATCTTTTAATGAAGAAACTGAAACACAGGGAGATTAAGTCATCTGTCCTACCTAGGTCATGCAGTTAATAGCAGAGAATTAAAATCCAGGAGGTCTACCTCCATATTTCTGAGTTTATCAGTGATACTACCATTAGTTTAATGGTGCTCATTAAACTAATGACAAGTTTTTTATAAAACCACATGACTACCACATTTCATATTTTTAAATAGAATGTCATGTTTTCTATTTAAAATATAGCATATTCTCTAATATTTATTCTTTTTTAATAATTTAACAGGTTTGTTTGTTTGTTTTTTGTGGTGCTGGGGATCAAACCCAGGATCTTGAGCATGGGAGGCAAGCACTCTACCAACTGAGCTATATCCCCAGCATTAGGGCATTATTTTTAAATCATATAAACTATCCTATGACAGTATGTTGTTATATCACTCATTATTTTACTACTATTAAATATAGCCCTCAGCTGAAACAATGTAAAACTTTTTTTTTTTTTTTTTCAGAAAGGTATGGTCTGATCACTGTATCATAATAGTACCAGGCAGGAAAGTATCATATAATATGGAGAACCTCACCATAATGCCAGACCCCTTGTTGTTTACTCTGTTTCAGAGATGGGGGTCTCTCATGATGAAGAAGTTTTGGGAACTAAGCCTTCTTGGTCAGGGTTTGTTCCCTTCATAATCCTGTTATGAGAATCCCTGTGGTATCTAGCATAGAAGTTGAATGTGTTTTCTGGAGTTAAATTTCTCAGGTTCAAATTCTTGATCTACTTACTCAGTTGTGACTCTAAGCAAGTTAACATAAATTTTGTGTTGATGTAAAAAGTAAACTTAACATCTTCCTCCAGTAGATAATCATAATAACAGCTAATAGCATTTATTGAATGTTTACTATGTGCCGTGCAGTTATAAGCACTTTACATTTACTCCTCATAGCAACCATATAAGGAAGGTATTGTTGATCCCATTTTATAGAAAAGGAAATGGAGACAGAGTACTTTTCTCAGAGTCACATGATTAAGAAGAGCAGAACCACAATACTTACAAATTGGTGACACTTCATAGTATATAATTTACCTTTAAATGAAAAATCTATGCTGAGGAGCTACTTCCTATAATTTCTGGCATGTGTGAGACTTTAAAAATATTTTGTGGGACCTTTGATATGATGTGATAAGAATAGCACTCTCTACCTGTGTGATCTTCCTCCCAAAATCCCATAACTCCAGTAGTGAGAAAAACATCGCACAAATCCCTGCTAGGAGACATTCTACAAATTACCCTAACCAGCACTCCTCAAAACTATTAAGGTCATCAAAAACAAGGATACTCTGAGAACTATTACAGCCAAGTGAATTCTAATGAGACTAAATGTCATGTGGTATCCTGGATGGGCTCCCAGAACAGAAAAAGGATGTTAGGTTCAAACTAAGAATGTCCAATAAAGTTTGGGCTTAAATAATACTGTATCATTATTGATTTATTCATTTTGGTACACATACTCATACTAATAAACGATGTTAATGATAGTGGAAACTTTTCATGCTATGATCTCAGTTTTTCTGTAAATTTTAAAAAACCTTCCGAAATAAAAAGGTCATTTTAAAAATATGAAAACATTTGGGGAAGGTTGTACTTGATACTTTTTGTTTTGCACCTCTGCTTGTTATGTTTATATTCCCAACTGGTTTATTTTTCTATCATTACTGAAGTGAATGTGCATCTCAGATAATTGATGATAGAATAAGAAGTATTTATTATTTTCTATGATGTAATAGATAAGCTTGTTGCTTATAGAAATATATATATATATAATTATAAACATGCTGATTGCAGATAGCTAGTTGCTACTTTTTTATCATGTAGAAGTCATGTTAATATTTCTCATTTTCTCTTATCCAGGGAGCAGATTTTAAGAGTAAAAGAAGATGAGAATGTTCCATTTCTACTGGTGGGTAACAAATCAGATTTAGAAGATAAAAGGCAGGTTTCTGTAGAAGAGGCAAAAAACAGAGCTGACCAGTGGAATGTCAACTATGTGGAAACATCTGCTAAAACACGAGCTAATGTTGACAAGGTAAAATGTGGCTCTCTTTAATACTACATCATGTTAAAAATAGACTGATTTGCTTTAACTCAGCTCCATTTTGTCTAGAGTGTTATGAGATTTAAATAGAGTTTTAATACAAGTTAATAAGTTATCTTTGCTGCATTCTTAAGTATAACGTGTTAGGAATTTCTTACATGACCTTGTCTTTAACTTCCCAAGAGACATTAAAACATGAGTTACTATAGCTGATTGTACTTTTTTTTTTTTTTTTTTTGGTAACACTGATGGCATTCTGTTTTTCTTATTCTGATGTTTTTCTGCCTGTTTTTCTTATACTGATGGGGCTGCCTAGTTGAAAAGGAGTTGTAGAAGTCCCAAGATGGCAGTACTGAATGTTCTCTCCATGACCTGATGCCTGCCCAGCCCATTTAAGTTCTCAGAATGAAGGTGCCAGGCTGGGGTTGTGGCTCAGTGGTAGAGTGCCTAGTATATGTGAGACACTGGGTTCGATTCTCAGCACCACATAAAAATAAATAAATAAAGTTTCATTCACAACTAAAAATGTACTTATTAAAAAAAAAATGTGAAGGTGCCCCCCAAGATAAAGTAATCTCCAAGATAAAAGGATTTTTAAATCTCTGTTACTACTATTATATTCTCTACCCTGAGCTTTTTTTTACCTCTGAGTAGAAAGGGAAATTCAGTTTCCTTCTTCCTTATGTTCCCACTTTGTGCTCCTGGGAACCAGATGTGGAACCCCTGCTAGGTGTCTAGGAGCCTCCCCAAGTATATTTCATTCTGCTGCCTCCAGTGATTAGGAAGATTGTGTTCTTGGTGGAGGCAGCACAGTTGCTTGAGGGCCTCCAGGTGAGACCTTTCTTCACCTCCCAAATATCCAGGCTCTATAGCAGTGCCTTTTAATCTCCAGTGTGCAAATTAATTGCCTGTAAAGCTTAATAAACACCCATCCTTAGGTCTTACCCCGAGATTTTGCATCATTGAGTCTGGGATGGGACTTGATTAGGATAGTAAGAAGACCCACAGTCTAGGGAAAATGGTCCAAGATCAGGAACAGGTATGGTGTAGAAAGAAAACACAAATGGCTTTTAAACTTGAAAAAAAGATTCTCACTTATAAAAAAGGAAGTACATTTTTAAAATGTAATGGCATATCCTTTTTTTTAACCTGACACATTGGAAAAAAGCAAAACAATTGATAATACATTCTTGGCAAGAGAATAGAAAAACAGGAAACTCATGTTGGTAGAAGGACAATGTGGTGATTATCTGTCAAAATTATGACCCCACAATTCAAGTTCTAAAATTACATTTTGCAGGAAAAAAAAAATCATATACTCACTTAAAAATGTATGTTCAACGGTAAACATTGGGGCATTTATAGAAACAAAAACACCGGAGCTATCCAAGTGCCAGTAACAGACTGGTTTAAATTATGAAGTGTTCATGTAATGGAATTCTACCCAACCATTAAGAAAGAAATGGAGATAGAACTAAATGTGCTGACAGGAAATGATCTTCAGCATGAAGTGAGTGAAACAAGCAAGGTGCAGAACAGTGTCTGTAGTTTGTTGTCATCTATATTTTAAATGCACACTGAAGGAATGGGGGTTGTAGCTCAGTGGTAGAGTGTTTGCTTTATGTGCATGAGGCCCCGGTTTAATCCCGAGCACTGTAATCAATCAATAAATGAAAAGTAAATAAATGTACACCCATATGTGTGTGTTTATCCTAAGAATATGTAAGGATTTGCTTCCTGTAGTCATCACCAGAGAACTAAATTACAGGTATATGCTCATTTCTCTGTAAATACTCTTCTGGACTTCTTTATTTGAACTTTTTGCCATATGCATATTTTACCTTTTCAAAATAGAAAAAATAAAGGGATGAGGCTGTTTTAGTTACTGTGGCTGCAGAACAAAATAATTTCCTAGATAAAACAACAGATTGTGTGACATTAAGAATTTAGAGAGGGCACATTTGGAGATTGTTCGTATCTTCTTTACAGTGTTTGATGCCTTAGCTGAAAAACTTCGTGTCTGTAAGTATCTGAATTTAGGTTGTAAGACTTGTTCATACTTGTCTGGCTCAACCAGTGGATGCTGACTTTTATCCAGGGATGTCTCAGCTCCTGTCCATGTGGGTTTCCCCATGTGTGTTGTCCACGTGTGTTAACTTGGACTTTCTCACAGTGCACTGACAGTTCCAAGGGCAAGTGTCACAAGAGAATAAGAACCAGTCAGAAGCTACACTGCCTTTTATTACCAAGTCTTTGAAGGGGCAGCATTATTTCATCCTGGTTCTATCAGTCAAGGTAGTCACAAAATCCCACCAAGCGTCAGGAGGAAGGCTGAGAATAGAATCTGCCTCCTAATAGAGAGTGTCAAGACTCTGGCAATACACATAGAAAATATTGATGTGACAGTTTCAGAAAAGATAATCTGTCAATTCGTGGTCACCTCCAACACAAAATTAAATTACATAGGCTGCTTATAAACTGAGGTACAAATTTATACTAAAAACTTGTAATTTCATATGCTGCTATTCCCTGAAAAGTGACTACTTTAATGGCTAAATAAAAGTAACCTTTAGCAACTAATCAGTTTCTAAAATTAGGTTATGCTTGGGGTTTTTTGGCTGAAGAAGTAATCTAATAGTTGGAGGAACTAATATTTATTAATACTTATAAGAGCTGGGCACTGTGGCAGGCACTAACCATGTAATCCTAAATATATATGAGGCAAAGGTGGATACTCTTCTCATGTTCACTTTTTAGATGAGAAAATTGAAGTGCAGAAAGATACATAACTGGAGCAAGATCACATCTTTCCTTATTCTTTTACTTAAAAAAGACAGAATAGGCATCATGTGCCGCAGTCTGGCTGGGCACGATTCAGGAGGCACTTGTCAAAAGAAACTAACTTTATTTTTAGAACTACAAATGCCAAACAAAACAGCTCCTCAGGAAAAAACCCTCAGAGCCCAACTGCCACCACCGGCTTCCCACAAGCCTCTCACCCCCAACAAACCTCACCACCTCCCACAATCCTCCTGCTCTTGAAGCTGATTGGCTGGGTCGTGTGGGTGGAGCCAAAGAAGTCCCCTAATGAGCAGCTCCGTGGAGGAGCCAATCAGCTAGATGTTGCTGGGGCCGCTGTGAGCCAATCATCAGCTGGCAGTCTGAAGGGCAGGGAAACAGCCCAATGAACATCACCGCAGAGGAGACAATCAGCTAGATGTTGCTGGGGCCGCTGTGAGCCAATCATCAGCTGGCAGTCTGAAGGGCAGGGAAACAGCCCAATGAACATCACCACAGAGGAGCCAATCAGCTAGATGTTGCTGGGACTGCTGTGAGCCAATTATCAGCCGGCAGCTGGAAGTTTGCTGGCAGCTGGAAGTTTGCTGGGGCCCCTTTGGCTGTGGCTCTCAACATCTCCCCCTCTCTGTTTAAACAACAAGCATGTGGCTTGGGGACCGTGCCTGCCTTAGGTTGTCCAATACTACACATGGTCCTTACCCGTCTTCGGATGAGCTGACCTCAGGGCGTCAGCCTCCTGTCTTAGGTTGGTACCATTGTAATTGGATCTTACCCGTCATTGACTACCGGTCCAGTATACAGCCACACCTGTGGAGAGGTCTTTGTCATGACAAGCAGAAGGGAGGACGATACACCAAGCCAACTGATGGCTCTTGTTGGAAAAATTGTACCACCAATGACATCATCAGCAGAAATACCCCAACACTACCACAAGTCGCTGCACCAACAGATAGTTCACAATGCATAATCTAGACAAGTCTAGGCAAGTTCTGCAAGTTCTGCACATAGTCTAGGCAAGTTCTACAAGCAGTTCAGTGATGGCTATTGCAGAAGCTGTAGATTAGTTTTATCTTTGTCTTCACCGGCACTGGGATGAAGATAGGAATTCTGGCAATAATGGCTAAAGAAAAAATTATGTAACATTCCAGAAGGCACTAAAAAAAACAATTTTCTTAACAATTTACATTGTCTTGAAGAGAATTATTAAATATGAAAAGGTAAGGTGAGAATTATTAAATATAATGAAAAGGAAAGGTGAAAGTAAACAAACAGATCTGTTAACCTCCTTTTTTGTTTACATATTAAAACAATTCTTAATAGTTATTTACCCAATTTAAATTAAACCATTTAAATCACGTGAATAAAAAAAATATTTGGATCCATTTTTTCATGAGCGCTCATCATATATGATATATGGACATACGTACATTCAAACATATAACACAAAACACAAGTGTGCACACATAATATAATACATATAACACATAACATAATAGTAAAGGTCTTATAACTTTTTACAGGTGAAATCTCCATTGCAATGTTTAAAAACTCTATAGTCAAAAAAAAAAAAAATAGAACTGATCAGCAAAACATTAACCTAGGTCTGTATGAGCTCAAAAAACAAAATAGAACTTCATGATATGGGAAAGGGCAATAATAAAATAGATATTGAAAAAAGCATCCTGGTTCTGTCGCAGATGTAAGGATAGCCAAATTGGAGTTTTGGATATCAGCTGTTATAGATTTGAGCCAAATCATCTTCTTTTTGGTCTGTAGAAATCGCTTTAGTTAATCTCTGTGGAATCCAAATCGGCTGCTGTTCTCCCTGTGGAAATACACAAACAGGCCCCCGACTCCAGACAATCACTGGGTCAGGATTTTAGTTAATCTTTCCGGAATCCAAATCGGCTGCTGTTCTTCCTGTGGAAACCACACAAACAGACCCCCGACTCCAGACAATTACTGGGTCAGGACCTTTCCATTGTCCTGTTAGAATATCTTTCCAAAGTACCTTGGGCTTATGTACATTTTTTGGACATATATGCCTTTCTGCAGCACTAAGTCCTGATGAATCCAAATTTAAAAAGTTTAGAGTAAAAAGGGTTATTTTAAGTTTATCTTTGGGGAATATATACCCCTTCCCAATTCCGTCTTTTTGCTTTAATAAGTACATTTTAATAGTTTGATGAGCTCTTTCAACTATGCCTTGTCCCTGTGGATTGTATGGGATTCCTGTTATATGAGTAATGCCAAATGATGAGCAAAATTGTTTAAAAGAGGTAGAAGTATAACCAGGGGCATTATCTGTTTTTAACTGTTTTGGAACGCCCACAGTGGCAAAATTTTGTAAGCAATGAGCTATAACATCTTTAGTTTTTTCTCTGGCATGAAAGGAGCCCATCAAAAATCCAGAAGAAGTATCAACTGTAACATGCAAATATTTTAATTTTCCAAATTCTGGCAAGTGTGTGACGTCCATCTGCCAAATATGGTTAGGTATCAGTCCTCTAGGATTGACTCCAAGATTAACTTGTGGTAAAAATGTCACACAATTTTGACATTGTTTTATTATATGTCTGGCTTGTTCCTTAGTTATTTTAAAATGCTTTTGTAAAGTATTAGCATTGACATGGAACCTTTTATGAAAATTTATAGCTTCTTCTAGTGTAGAGAAAATATGTATGTCATGTGTAGTTTTATCTGCTAAATCATTGCCCAAACTAAGGGCTCCAGGCAATCCTGTATGTGCCCTGATATGTCCTATAAAGAATGGATATTTTCTGTCCCAGATTAAACTTTGTATAGTGGAAAACAAAGAGAAAAGAGTAGAAGAAGGGGAAATCCTACCAGCATCTTCAAGGGATACTATAGCATTAACTATATACTGACTATCAGAAAATAAATTAAATACAGAATCTTTAAACATCACAAAAGCTTGTAATACTGCATTAAGCTCTACCTTTTGAGCTGATTGTTTGGGTACTAAAAATGTAAAAGTTTGATCAGGTGTAACTATTGCTGCTGTACCATTATTTGACCCATCAGTGAATATATTTGGAGCATTCATGATAGGTGTTTTTCTTGTCATTTTTGGAAAAATTACAGGATGCAATGACCAAAAAGACAATAAAGGATTAGATGGTAAGTGGTTATCAAATGAAACATTAGATTTGCACATGATTATTGCCCAAGTATTTAACTCATTAGCTAATTCATGAATTTGATTCATAGTATATGGAGTAATAATTTTATTGGGAGAAATTCCAAACACTCCCTTTGCTGTTTTTATTCCTTTGAGTATTAATTGTCCTACAGCCTCAGGATACCTAGTAAGAATAGTGTTAGGAGAATAAGATAAATGTATCCATAATAATGGACCTTCTTGCCAAAATACTCCTGTAGGAATATTTTTTGTTGGTAGTACAATAAATAATAAAGGCAAACTTACATCAATTCTATCCAAATGCATATTTTCCATATATGTTTCAATGATTTTTAATGCCTTTCTTGCTTCAGGCGTTAACATTCGGGGTGAATTTGGATCTGATGGACCTTTTAAGATATCAAATAAAGGTCCTAGATAAGGCCTTATCCAATTTATGTCTCCTAATAACTTTTGAAAGTCATTAAGTGATTTGAGTTGATCTACTCGTATTTGAATTTTTGGTGGACGGACCATGGTTGAGGATAATAGAACTCCTAAATAATTAATTGGAAAATTTAATGGTACTTTATCTATTGCTATCTCTAGATTATAATTTTTTAATAAATTTGTAAGTGTGGCATAACATTCTAGCAATGTGTTTTTAGCTTTGTGTGCTAATAATACATCATCCATATAGTGATATATTTGTAGTTCAGGATTTTGATTTCTATGTGGCTGGATTACTTTGTTAACATAAATTTGACACATAGTTGGGCTGTTAGCCATCCCTTGAGGGAGTACTTTCCATTCATATCTCTGATCAGGACCTTCATGATTCAGTGCAGGGATAGTAAATGCAAAACGTGGACTATCCTCAGGATGAATTGGAATTGAAAAAAAACAATCTTTAATATCTATAACTAAAACATACCAAGTTTTTGGCAAAGCAGACAATTGAGGAATCCCCGATTGAGCAGGTCCCATAATGACCATTTCATTATTAATGGCTCTTAAGTCTTGCAATAATCTCCATTTACCAGTTTTCTTTTTGATGACAAAAATGGGAGTATTATGGGGAGACACAGAAGGTTGTATATGTCCTTCCGCTAATTGTTGTTTGACCAGATCATGGGCTACTTGTATCTTTTCTTTAGTCAAGGGCCACTGAGGAACCCATACTGGTCTTTCTGATTTCCATGTAATTTTTATTGTCTCAGTGGCCCTTTGTGAAAATCCAACCCATGTCTGTCTGTTCCTTGATCTATTTGTATTGGTGCTGCTATACCTTGTTCTTGTTTTTCTAATCTTTTTCCTTTCCTAAAACCTTGTCTAGCCATAATAGTGGGTGCATTTTGATTGATGTTATTTGTTAATGTCAAACCTAATTGATCTAAGACATCTCGTCCCCATAAATTTACAGGAAGATGATCCAATACATATGGCTGTATAGTTCCTTCACATCCTTCAGGATCCTTCCAATCTAATACCATTGCACTTCTATGGGGATTAGTCGCCACTCCTAGGCCTCGAAGCGTTTGAGTGGCTTGTTGTAATGGCCAGTGTTTTGGCCATTCTTGACGAGAGATGATGCTAAGGTCTGCACCTGTATCCAGGAGTCCATTAAATTCATGTCTTTGAATATCTAGTTTTAGCATGGGGCGAGAATCTAAATTTAAAGAAAGCATAGCCCAATCTACACCTGTGGAGCCTAATCCCTTGGAACCTCTTTCTACAGCATGACTGGAAAATTTATCATGTAGGCTTGGTATTATTAGTAACTGTGCTATTCTATCTCCTGGTGAAATTATTGATATACCCTTTGGAGAACTGGCTATAATTTTTATTTCACCTTCATAATCAGGATCAATTACCCCAGGACTTATCAAAAGTCCTTTTAGAGTAGAAGAGCTGCGTCCCAATAATAAGCCTACTGTTCCTTTGGGAAGAGGTCCTTTTACCCCTGTGGGAATGATTTGAACTCCCATCTCTGGAGTTAGTACTGATCTGGTGGAGGCGCAGATGTCCAACCCTGTGCTCCCTCTGGTTTGTCTGATGAGGGATCTGATGGACAATGTGTCCTGGGCACTACCCTGATGGGGTTGCTGGGTTCCTCCAGTGCTCTGTATATTTGTGGTTTGGGGCCCCGGAGCATTGGGGCCCCCTGTCCATTTTTTGGCAACGGAACCCGATGCCTTTGTCCACGATATTGTGGATAAACACCTTGTCCTTGTTCGTTTTTTGATAATGGAGTACCTTCTGTGGTGGTTTGAGAACGGCATTCATTAGCCCAATGTCTCCCTCTACGGCATCGTGGGCAAATACCCGGTATTCTACTCCTTTGATACCTAGTTTTGTTAAACCCTCCTCCTATGGGGCAATTCCTTTTAAAATGTCCTGTTTGTTGACAATTGTAGCATGTTCTTGGCCTGGTATATAAAGCCTGTTTTACTGCAGCTGCCACAATTTGCCCTTGTTCATTAATGTCTCTGGCATCTAAAGCCTGTTTTACTGCAGCTGCCATGACTTGCTCTTGTTCATTAATGTCTCTACATAATTTAATATATGTGTTTAAATCTTCCTGTTTCCATGGTCTAATGATATCTCTGCACCAACGATTCGCTTGGTCATAAGCCAGTTGTTTTATTAATGGCATTGCTTGTTCTGTATTCCCAAAAACTCTGGTAGCTGTTTGAATAAGCCTATCTACAAATTCAGCGTAAGGTTCATTAGCTCCTTGTATTATCTTAGATAATTGACCTTGTAAACCTCCATGTCCTTGTAAAGTCTTCCATGCCTTAACTGCATCTACAGCAATTTGTAAATATACACCAGGATCATATGCAATTTGTTGCTGCCGATCCTCATAAGGTCCCTTTCCTAACAACATATCTAGATTTCTCTGAGAATAACCAGCTGCTGCATTTCGCCTAGCCGTCTCCTTGCAAAATTCCTCATTGGCAACCTTCCATAACAGGTATTGTCCTCCATTTAGCACAGCTTTACAAATATTAGCCCAATCTGCTGGCGTCATGTTTAAGTTGGTAATGGATTCGACCAAGCTTACAGTGAAGGGTGCTTGAGGACCATAGGTTGTTACAGCCTCTTTTAGCTCCTTCACTGTTTTGAAATTTAAACCCTGGTAAATTCGCTGCCCTCCTACCTCAAATACAGGGCATACTTGAGATCCTGTCTCAGGATCCCAACTATCAACTGCGGGGGTTGGGAGCCTCCTAGCATATGGAGGTGGTGCTGTTGATTGGACACTTATGCCCTCTGGTGATAGAGTGCTGTTAGTAGCAGTCTCCTGTAGAGGTGGTGCTGTTGGTTGGACACTTACGCTCTCTGATAGAAAGGTGTTATTAGCAGTCTCCTGTTGTAACTTTTCCCCTGATGGCTTTTTCTGCTCTAAACTTCCTTCCTCTGTCTCACTAGCTTAAAAGACCTTCTCTTTTACTTGAATCTTTTCCTCTTTCTGACTAACTTGAGAGACCTTCTCTTTTACTTGAATCAATATGTCTTCTCCTTCCTCTACCTTTGTCTGAACTGAAGGCTTTGGACTAAGCAAACCAGATACCAACGCCCACAATGGCAATGTGACAACTGGCAGAGTCCCTGGGTTGTTCTTTTCTATTCTTTTTAAATCTTCACCATGATGGTTCCATTGTGATATATCTAACAACTCCTCCTTAAAAAGCCATGGGCTACATTTTGTATTGTATCAACGTATGCCCTGACTGTTCTTGATTTTACTGAGATGCCTCCTTCCTCTAACAATTTACTTAACAGTCTTTCGGTTTGTTTTTTACTAATTTCTGTTCCCGTATTTCTACTATAATACAACCCAACAAGATAACACCAAACAAAACCGAGACAGAATGAAATAAAAATGGAACCACACAAAATCACTTTTTAGATGAGAAAACTGAAGTGCAGAAAGATACATAACTGGAGCAAGATCACATCTTTCCTTATTCTTTTACTTAAAAAAGACAGAATAGGCATCATGTCTTCCATTTTGGATATCATCCACTTCTAGAAACCTGATTTGTGAATTTTCAGGGACAGCAAGTGTCAATATTGTCTTCTGTGAAGTTGTGAAGCATCATACATTGTCACAGACAATGAATACTGGTTCCCCACAAGATTATTGGACTCACTCTTTATCCTTATCTGGATTCCAAATAAACTATTAAATAAAAATTTCAAAGAGGCAGGTTTTTATTCTACTCTGAAATAGTAACAAACCAATTTGTTGAACCTGGGGCATGGGCTACCACAGAGGAATCACAAGAAGTTAGAGGACCATCTGGGTGAACTACTTGTGCACTCATTGGCTTCATTCAGTGACCTTTATAGGACCCTCTAGTTTTAGTTCTTAATATGAAACTCTGAGGTTGCTCTTGATTTTAAGAAACGTCTTGGCAAAATGGAAAGAATTTGAGCAAGTAAGTAGATGTCAGTCAATAGAGGAAGTATAATTATGATGTTAGTAGTCAGTTTTATGTTGGGGAAAGAATTTTAGGAGATATGTGCTTTATTTTTTCAAAAATATTACTGTGGGGGCCAAGGTTGCTCTCAGCAGTAGAGCACTCACCTAGTGTGTGCTGGTTTCGATCCTCAGCACCACATAAAAATAAATAAATAAAGTAAAGGTATTGTGTCCAACTACAACTAAAAGGTAAATATTTTTTTAAATTACTGTGAATTTTTTATTGTATGAGTAATGAATGAATACATGCTTATTTTATAAAGAATCATAACACAGAAATATAGGAAGAAAAAGTGAATAGCTTCACCCATATGCCACTCTCCTGCCCTCTCTGTAGTAACTAGTGCTAACACAGGTGTACCTTTCCAGCAGGCATACATACATATAAAGGAAAGTTAACATTTGCTTATTTTACCTATATATTAGTACGATTTGCATATGTTTCTGTACTCTTACCATTAATGCATATAAATAAATATACCCACATTCTTTTTAAAATCTACAAAATGTTCCATATTAGGTTTTTCCATATTTCTGCCATTTTCCTATTAATGGCACTTTGGTCATTTGCAATTTTTCTGTTACACACAGTATTTCAGTAAACTTTCTGCATTAGTGCAAGAGAAAAGACAAAGGTGAGCTGAGAGCTGTGGTGCACACCTATAATCCCAGCTACTCAAGAATCTGAGACTAGAGAATTCCAAGTTCAAGGCCAGCCTAGGCAAGACTCTGTCTCAAAATAAAAAAAAAAAAAAAAAAAGGACTGGGAATTTGACTCAGTGATAAGAGTGCCCCTGAATGTAATCCCCAGTACCACCAAGAAGAAGGAAAAAAGGAAGGAAAGTCAAGTATACATTTTAAATTGTAGTAACAAGTTACCCTCCAGAACAGCTGCCTTTACATTCCACCAGCAGTTTGTGGAGAAACATTTTACCATACAGCCTTGCCAGCCCAAATTAAAACAACCTTTAAAAATACCATTAAGATATTTTAATTTTTAATTTGTTGTCTGATTGCTGCTTTTTTGGGGGGCAGTTGGGGTGCAGTACTGGGAGTGAACCCAGAAAGCCTCACATGTTCTAGGCAAGCATTCTACCTCTGAGCTGCAACCCCAGCCCTGCACATCTTTTGATTGACACACTGACTGGATTATCTGAAATCCCTTTCTTCTTCTGCCCATTTATTAAATGAATTGTCTATCTTTTGGATTACTGAGTCCATTTTTTATTAAAGACATTGACCCTTTGTCTATTTACATATGTTGTAAATATTGCCTCCTAATCTGTACTATCTTTTTATTGGGCTTATTTTGTCTTTTGGCATGGAAAACCTTAAAGATTATGTTATCAAATATATTTCTATTTTCCTTTATGATTTCTGAGCTCTTAGCTTGCTTAGAAAGAATATCTACCACCAGCACAAAACTCAACTCAAAATGGATCAAGGACCTAGGAATTAAACCAGAGACCTTGCACCTAATGGAAGAAAAAGTAGGCCCAAATCTCCATCATGTCAGATTAGGCCCCAACTTCTTAATAAAACTCCTGTAGTGCAAGAATTAAAACCAAGAATCAATAAATGGATGGATTCAAACTAAAAAGGTTCTTTTCAGCAAAAGAAATAATCAGTGAGGTGAATAGAGAGCCTACAGAATGGGAGCAAATGTTTTACCACAAGCACATTAGATAGAGCTCTAATCTCTAGGATATATAAAACACTCAAAAATCTTAACACCAAAAAAACAAATAACCCAATCAATAAGTGGGCTAAGGAACTGAACAGACACTTCTCAGAAGAGGATATATAATTAATCATCAAACATATGGGAAAATGTTCAACATCTCTAGCAATTAGAGAAATGCAAATCAAAACTACTCTAAGATTTCATCTCACTCTAGTCAGAATGGCAGCTTTTAAGAATCCAGACAATAGTAAGTGTTGGCAAGGTTGTGAGGGAAAAGGTACACTCATACATTGCTGGTGTGACTACAAATTTCCAATCTGGAAAGCAGTATAGAGATTCCTTGGAAAACCGGGAATGGAACCACCATTTGACCCAGTTATCCTGCTCCTCGGCTTATACCCAAAGGACTTAAAAACAGCAGACTTCAGGGACACAGCCATATCAATGTTTATAACAGCACAATGCACAGTAGCTAAATTGTGGAACCAACCCAGATGCCTTTCAGTAGATGAGTGGATAAAGAAAATATGGAACTTACTCAGCATTAAAAGAGAAGAAAATCATGGCATTTGCAGGTAAATGGATGGAGCTGGAAAATATAATGCTAAGTGAAATAAGCCAATCCCAGAAAACCAAAAGCTGAATGTTTTCTTTGATATGAAGATGCTGACTCATAATAGCAATGGAAAAGGAGCATGGGAGGAATAGAAGAACTTTAGATAGGGCAAAGGGGAGGGGAGGGAAGGGAGGAGGAAAGGGGGTAGGAATGATGGTGGAATGAGTTAGAGATTATTACCCTAAGTACGTGTATGAAGACACGAATAGTGTGAAAATACTTTATGTACAATCAGTGACTTGGAAAATTGTGCTCTATATGTATAATATGAAATGAATTGCATTCTACCATCATGTAGAACAAATTAGAATAAATAAATAATTAACAAAAAAGAATACCATTCTAAACTTTTTAAAAATTTATTCAATTTTTTACTTTATTTCTGCATTTGGATTTTATAGGAGATCCTTAACCCATTTGAAAATATAATATTGTCTATCCTGTGAAGTAGGGGCTACTAACTAAAAATGAAAAAACTAGTGAAGGCAAAAAAAGTTAAACAAGAGCCTGTGTATTTGTTTTTTCTGGCTTTATTTTTATTTATGTGAGAAGAGTGATTTCTTATGGTCTGCAGAATTAGAAAGGACAATTTTTTTTTTTTTTTTTTTTTTTTTTTTTTTTTTTGGTGTGTGTGTGTGTGTGGTGCTAGGGAATGAATCCATAGCCTTGTGCATGTGAGGCAAGCACTCTACCAACTGAACTGTATCCCCAGCCCATAGAAAAAACAAATTTTGTACATAATGTATCGCCCTAAAAGGAGAAAAGAGAATGAGGAAGACGAGGAGAAGAAGATAGAGGGAGAGAAATAATATTAGAGTGTCTGTAATAAAATAAGTTGGAAGAAGCCCTGTGTCTAGGGGATTGTCATTTGTCTGGTTCATCAAAACTAGTTCTTTATTCCTATCCCTAGTTATTCATTTCATTTAATTGGCATTTAAGTAGGACTTCCTTCAGCTTTAACTCATAAAATTGGTTGATGCAGACTTTAAAAGTTTGCCATTGTTTTTTAGGCAAAATGACCTCGGAGGTTTCTGATAGGGATTCCTTGAAAATTTATTGCAGAGACTAAACAAAAATTAGAAATTAAACCTTCTTGTAATATCCTTTCTTATAGTTGTGTATCTGCATGAGAAAGCAGTACTGTAGTAATTACATTTAGTTAGGATGGAGGCTTCCTGCCGCAGCTAGTCAGCACTGGATTTGAAGTAGAGGGCTTCCAAAATTCCATCTCTGATGAAGTAGAAGTTGAGCAACAACTAGTGAATTTTATGCCTATTTCATTCTTTTTGTGCATGGTTTTGCTTTGTTTTGACAGAAATAGGGATTGAACCAAGGCCTTGCATCTGCTAGGTAAGCATTATATCATTGAACTACATACCAAGCTCTTCTTTAAATTTTGAGACAGGATCTTTCTAAGCTGTCAAGGCTTGTCTCAAGCCTGCAATCCTCCTGCTTGAGCCATCCGAGTAGGTAAGAATACACTACATACTGTGTATTTCCCAGTAACAGTGTTGTTGTTCTTTGAAAGTGTTTTATATATACTGCAGGATAATGCAAATAAAGACAATGTAACACACACACACACACACAATCAAACTACAAAGTGAAGTCTAGGACTTATTTTTATTTGTTGGGATTATTGTTTGTTTTGTTTTCGTTTTTGTTTTCTTTAAATGGTACTGGGGACCCAACCCAGGGCCTCACATTTGTGAGACAAGTGCTGAGTTCCTTCAGCCCTCTATTCATTGGAGTTTTGTTCTCATTTTTATTCTTAGCATATGAAATATTAATCTTATAATAGATACTATGTCTTAGAGACCCTTGAAATAATCCTTTCCTCTACATGATTATGTCACCAACTTGGAATACACTCAGTCTTATTTTATAAGTTTTCAGCTTTTAGGGATTGCTTTTTGTGTGTTAAGTGCATTTTTTGAATGTATAAAACATTTACATTTCCAAAGAAGTTGTATAGTATAACAAGGTATATGCAGAGGTACTTCACTAATCCCTCTACCTTCTTCCCTTCCTCTAACAAGGTATATGCAGAGGTACTTCACTAATCCCTCTACCTTCTTCCCTTCCTCTTGAAAATAAAATTATTAGCGTTTGGTTTTCATTTCATTGTTTCTTTTTGCAAGAGAAAGCAAATGTGTGTGAATTCCTGTTCTGCACACACACGAACATGTAGCTGTCTATGCTATTCTGCATCTTGTTTTTTTCAGTTAAAGTTTCCATTACAGAGTTAAATGCATTTTAGGAAAAGCATGTTGGTCACTACATACACATACTTGTTTACTTACAACATCCATTATCTTCATATTATTTGCTTGTTTTTAGTCTCATTAAATTTGTTAATTCTATAATAGCTGTTTTTTTTAATTTAGAGTGTAAAATTGTGAACTATATAGATTATTCATTATCATACACACACTCATAACCAATTATATATAGTGCAAATCCATATCCTTCCAGGCCCCTCTCTGTTAAGAGAACAAGAACATTTGTAATTAAAATTTAATTATTGAATTATTGTACTAGGAATTTTTAGTTATCATTCCTAAAGTCATTATTTGTTAATTCCTAGACATTAGACACAAATTCATAAATTCTCAAATATAGTGCAAAAAAAGGTATCAAAATGATAAAGCATCTGTTTTCCTTATCTCCTTTTCTGAATATTTCTTTAAAATGGAGCTGAAGAAAATGAGTCACTAAATATGATTAGTTTTTTTATATATTTTTATTTTTTAGTTGTAGTTGGACATAATACCTTTAGTTTATTTATTTTTATGTGGTGCTGAGGATCAAACCCAGGACCTCATGTTTTCTCAGCAAGCATTCTACCACTCAGCCACAACCCCTGCCTTATGATTAGTATTAAGTGTAAATTTTATTTTACAAATTAATCACTATTAAATGTGAATTAATAGAATACATTTGTTAATCTAAAGTACTCAGATATAATCCCATTGAGTTTTCTCTTTTTTCATTTTTATCCTGAAAATTGGAATAGAAAGATTTTATTACATGAACATTTTTACCATTTTACAATTTAAAGTATAATTCAGAAAATGTTCCGATTTTCCCATTTTCTCAAGGTACTGGGAAAATCAGACTTTAATTTTCAGACTTTAGTTTTTTCTTCTCCAAAAAGAGCTCTTAGGGCTGGGAGTGTGGGTGAACACTTGCCCAGCACAGGCAACACTCTGCGCAGCACTGCCCCCACTGCCAAAAAAAAAAAACTCTCAAATCTTTATTTTTCTATTATTCTCAAGATTTAACTGCTGAGATTTAAGTTCATATTGCTTGCTTATTTTACTTTATTTTCTTCTGTCTAGGTGTTTTTTGATTTAATGAGGGAAATTCGAGCCAGAAAGATGGAAGACAGCAAAGAAAAGAATGGAAAAAAGAAGAGGAAAAGTTTAGCCAAGAGAATCAGAGAAAGATGCTGCATTTTATAATCAAAGCCCAAACTCCTTTCTTATCTTGACCATACTAATAAATATAATTTATAAGCATTGCCATTGAAGGCTCAATTGACTGAAATTACTTTAACATTTTGGAAATTGTTATGTATCACTAAAAGCATGAATTGGAACTGCACTGAAAGTCAAATTCACTTAAAAAAGAAATTAACGTGGCTTCACCATGAAGCAAAGTTCAACTTAACTTCATAATTGCCTACATTTATCACAGTCCTGAATGTAGCGTGTGAGCTTGTGTTTCTCGGGCAGTCTTTCTTGAACTGTTAAAAGAGGTGAAATGTGGGTGGGGAATGGGAGCAAAGACCACTTTCTCTGGTGTTTATTATAAAGTTTAAATTTTATATCATTTTAAAATGTCTTGGTCTTCTACTGCCTTGAAAAAATGACAATTGTGAACATGATAGTTAAAACTGTACCACTTTTTTAACCATTGTTATGCAGAATATAGAAGAAAAAGTTATTGGCATGGTTGTTGCATATGGTTAAACTGAGAGTAATTTGTGGATCTGCATTAATTACCTGGTGATTAACTTAGAAAAGTGGTGTAAACTTGTACATGGAAAATTTTGAATATGCCTTAATTTTGAAAATGAAAAATGCCCAGTTACACCATTCTAGGTGTGTTCTCACTAGTACTGTGGGCCCACTCACTGCCCCAGGAGTCCTGGTGAGAGAAGATCTTACCTTGCTTAGATGAAGTGCAGCTTTTGTATAGAAGATTCTTGAGAAATTACTATCTGCTAGGAGTCTGTCCAAATTAAAAATGTGTGCCATACTCTGGTTCTTAAGAATAAAGTTCCAGAGCTCCTTGATTGCTTTTAAATAAACTATAAGGTAGTAAAGGAAGGGCCAGCATGTACTTGTAAGATAATTTTAGACTATGAGGATTCAGCACCAGTTATGTTTGAGTGAACCTTTTTTTTCTCTTAAGATGCTGGTTCCTGGAAATCACTTTCTATAAGTGGTGAGCATTTAAGTGTTAAGCTTCTAATCTCCTGGAAACAGGGCACAGGAAAAAGTCAACAGTGCTATGCAAATTGCACTAGAACACTTCGGGAAATATTCATGCTTGCCACCTGTCCTCTTCTAAATTTGTTCTCATGAGGTTACGGTTTGGCTTTATGGAAATTATTAGTATTTGTAGTCTGTTTATGTTCATAGTGAAGAACACTGTAACTACATTTTTCTAAAGTTAACATCAACCAATCAAACACAGGTATAGTGCAGAAAATGTTTGGCTCACAGATCAAACATTAGACTGGATCACCATTGTATGGTGTTCCCACGGGAAGAATTCTAGTGTGTTATTTAGGAACATAATTTCAATGGGAAGTTTACCACTATCAGATTTTTCTTATCCTCTTTAGGATGTGGCTAAGACAGTTGATTGAACAAAGTTTATCTTTCTGTTGCTCAGTCCTAATGTTTTAAAAGGTCAAAGATGTGTTCAGGCATTCCAGGGAACAGGTGTGTATGTAAAGTTATCAAAAATAGGCTTTTTAGGAACTCAACTCTTTAGATATGACATCCAGCTTGTCATGTTAAATATTTGTCCTTAAGGGTTTGAGATGTACATCTTTCATTTCATATTCCTCATGAGCTATGCCATGTGCAGAATTAAAGTTACCAGTGTCGCGCTGGCCAGCAGGCCCAGCAGTCTCCAGTGTACTCACTGCAGTCTTATTGAACCAGGGGTCCTAACCACTAACATCGTGACTTTGCTTTGAGACCTTTCCTCTCCTGGGTACTGAGGTGCTATGAAGCCAACTGACAAAGATGCATCACATGTCTTCGGCTGATGCCACTACCCGATCGTTTATTTGCAATTTGAGCCATTTAAAGACCAATAAACTTCCTTTTTTAAAATGTTTGTGGTGTTACTTGATGTTTACAATATGACAGTTTGTTGACGGGGGCATCTTTTTATATATATTTTTTAATTGTTTATGGACCTTTATTTTATTCATTTATTTATATGTGGTGCTGAAATTCGAATCCAGTACCTCACATGTGTGGGGCAAGTGCTCTACCACTGAGCCACAACCCAGCCTGGGGTCATCTTTATCAGAGATTTGAGGGACAATCTTTTTTTAAATTTTTTTTTAGTTGTTGATAGATCTTTATATTATTTATTTATATGTGGTGCTGAGACTTGAACACAGTGCATCATACATGCTAGGCAAGCGCTCTATAACTGAGCCACAATTCCACCCCTGAGAAACAATCTTTTGAGCCATCAGTTTGGGGACATCCTTTGTATAATGCCAGATTTCAAGTTACAAACAGTGGCTCGGTATTGAACACAAAGTCAAGTTGTAATTGGCATAATTCAGATTTCACTGTGCGGACCCATTCTTAGCACTAACATGGAATATGATATTAAATACTATGCACCAAACAAAGTTAGAGTAAGTTCTCCTCTCAGACTGAATTAGCATGTTTCGTCTCAATTATTTGGCAACCTTATATTAGTACTGTAAGGGTAAACCAGCAAAACATTTACTAAAATTCCTGTACAGGTTCCAGAGTAATCCTTTTTATTAACCCACTAGTCTCTTTTTGCAAATTACTTTCAAAATCAAGGAGAGGAAGTAAAGTTAAAGGCAAGCCTGGTGTGTTTGCACACGCCTATAATCCCAGCAACTCAGAGGCTGAAGTGCTAGTATCTTGAGCTTGAGGTCAGGCCTGAGCAACTAAGACCCTGTCTCAAAAATAAAGAGGACTGGGGGTGTGTTGCTCAGTGGTAGAGAACTCCTGGGGTCAATCCCCAGTATCGAAAAAAAAAATTTTTTTTAATCAAAATATCAGAAACTTAAGTCTAGTTCTTAACTCTGGCTAGCTGCCCCGCTAGCACATCTACATGTAAGGTCTGTATCTGTATTTAAATGTAATACTTAATCCAATGAGATGAGTGCCTTCATTGACCCATATTTTGCACACACAGAAACAGATCATTTGAGTAACTGACCAAAGGCCAGGAAGCTAACTTTTTTTTTTTTTTTTTTTTTTGGTACCAGGGATTGAACTCAGGGACACTCAACCACTGAGCTACATCCCCAGCCCTATTTTGTATTTTATTTAGAGACAAGGTCTCATTGAGTTGCTCAGTGTCTCCCTTTTCATTGAGATTGGCTTTGAACTTGCGACCCTCCTGTCTCAGCCTCCTGAGTTGCTAGAATTACAGACGTGCCCCACTGCACCTGGCTAAAGCTGACAATTATTAACTGGGATTGGGGGCAAGAAATCAGTTTCCTGAAACCATGTCCTTACTCACTACACCGAAGAGAAACAGAGTGGAGCTCAGACTATAGTCAATTTTTCATTTAGTACTAAGGTGGGAAACAACTGGGGATTTCTTATTCATTCAAGGGATTGTCTTCAGAAAGCTTTGCAGATGTTGCCATGTAAACAGCAAAGAGGCCTCTTCTGGTTGCTAAGATTAGCTTTGGGAGGGAAAACCTTGTGCAGAAGTCAGCTGCAGAGTCTGGCCTTACTGTGCTTTTTTCCATAACATCAGTAAAGAGGCAGCCTGCCTTTGGCAGCCTGGAGCTTTCGTTTCATGTTTATTTAACTGAAAATAATTTCCCAGTCCTTTGCTCCAGCAGCTCTGCATGCAGCTGTGTAGAGGATTGCCTGTAGATGCATGGCAAAGTGGTAGGGAGAGATCTTTAGTCATCTGCATTCTCAATCAACACCCAGACACCTTTTCTAGGAATGAGAAGGTGAGGGGCATTTAACATCTGTTTAAGAGAGGCTGTAAACCGTGATAACTTGCATAGCTAATCCTGTAGAAGGATAAGATTGCTTTTATCAGAATGCCAAGGAAAACAAAACAGCTTGTTTAGATACTTGTAAGCATCAAGCCATTAGAAAATACTCCTAAGGGCAGAGTGTTTGAAACAGCCAAAAAAGAAGTGTAAAGGCTTGTTGAACTGGAAGGGAAAGGAGCTGGTGTGAAAGCCAATTTCTGGAGCTCTGCAAACAGGCCTGCAGCAGGTGGGTGGTAGAATTCCAGGTTGTACCCTGATGGTTGCATCATCGTGTAGCAATTCTGGCTTATGGACTGATCTTCATAATTGATGTGAGATTTGATGGAAGGATTAAGACGGTTTTCCTAGGATCCTAGGAATTGTCTTACAAGGGACCTTAAAAGCCATTCCCTCAGTTCACAGTTCAGAAGAAAGAATGAATGAGACAGGATCCCATGAGTAATATAAAAACCCGAATTAAAACGCAGGTCTTATGTATATGAATACACCACAGTGAATCTCACTTGTGTACATCCACAAGACTGGGATTCTATTAGGAATAAGATATATTCTATGATTGTATAAATATATCAAAATAGTTTCTACCATCATGTATAACTGAAAAGAACAACAACAACAAAATGCGGGTCTTCTGTCTTCTAATTCCAGCTCTTCTCATTTACTTTTCCAAGCTCTGGGTGCGGGCTGAGGGTGCTTTAAATGGAGATGGCGCAGCTGAGTCTGAGGATTCCCAGAGCCTGAGGAACCAAAATTCAAATTTGGCCTCCATGCCTTCTCATTGGCCTGGAGGACTTTCCTTGAATATCAGGTTCCTGATTGTAAAACCAGCATTTTATTGACTAAATCCTGAAGTATTGTGAGGATTGTACAAGTAATAAGCCATTTTTATTACAGGGCATGTATTTTTTGAATCAGAATTTTTTTAATCAACCAGACTCAGGTTGCCCCACTTCTGGACTCACTGAATCTTTAAAAGACCCTTCAGTGACAAATCATGGGGCCAGAAAAATGAATGTAGAGACAGGTTCCCTTTTGCAGTATTGGGGATGGAAACCAGGGCCTCACACAGGCTAGGCAAGCACTCTACCACTGAGCTACATCCCCAGCACTTCTTTGTTTGTTTGTTTGTTTAGACAAGATGTTACTAAATTGCCCAGATTGACCTTGAACTTGCAACCTGGCCTCAGCCTCCCAAGCAACTGGGATTATAGAACACTGGGTGCTTCATGCTTTTTCTACCCTCCCTTAGTACCACTCATCAAAATTGGGAATGCCTGCCAGTGAGATAGAATGTAGAGTATGAAGATACTGGAAAAAAGATCAAGTCAGAGGTACAGCCACAGGAAGGTAAAGTTGATCTCAAGTAGAAAATTGAATAGTGGTTACCAGAGTCTAGGAAGCAGGGTGGGGTGAAAAGAGAATGATTAACGGGCTCAGAGGTGCCACTGGAGAGGAACAACAACAAATCACAGTGTTCTATAGCACAGTAGGCTGATTATGGTCACCACAATGAACATTTCAACACGGCTAATAGGATTATAAATGTTGTTAACACAAAGAAATGATAAACATCTGAGATGACAGACATGCCAGTTACCCCATCTAATTTACTACACATTGTATTCATATATTAATAAGTATCACGCTGTACCCCTTAAAATGTATAGTCACTAGTGTCAATTCTCAAAATCCTTTTTTAAAAAGCAAGAAGAGAAATTTTAAAATAGATGCACCTTGCCACTTACAATAAATGTCTTCTGAAAGAAAAAGAGAGAAAGAGCCACCAGTTCCTATCTCAGCCTCACTGGAGGCCCAGAGCATTGAGGAGAGGCAAACTTGAGGAACAATATGGGGATAGAGATTCTCTTTGGCCCTTGATATGAAAGCTCCTGGAGGAGGCCTTCAGAACACTTCTACTCATTGACAGACTGGGGCCATTCCACATTCTCACTCTTGGTTGGCAGGGAACAATGCTTACAGTTAAGCATTGCTTAAGAATTTCATCCAAGAAGTTTTTAAAAAACAATCTGAAGTGCCAGCTACAAGAGCTTGCAGATTTGTCTAGCTTTATAGTTTGTCATAAATGCCCCCCACAAAGGTACATGTGGTGAAGGTTTGATCCCCAGCATGGTGCTATTGGAGGGTAATGAAGCTTTGAGCAGGTGAGTCCTTGTGGGAAGAAGTTAGGTCACTGGAGGGATGCATTGAAGGAGGTCTGATCATGGCTTCCCTTTGCTTAAAATACTTCTGTTACATCCCCTTCCTTCTGGGATAAACACAGGATTCCAAAAATGTGTGACAAGCCCCCAGAGATGTCCATGTCCTAATCCCCAGAACTTGTTGACATGTTTTTATCTTAGATGGCAAAAGAGACTTTGCAGATGCGTATAAGTAAAGGATCTTGAGATGAGCAGAAAATCTTTGGTTACCTAGTGGGTCCAATGTAATCACAGGGTACTTTGAAAGAGGAAAGCAGATGGTCAAAGTGAGAGAGTCAGAGAGAGAGGACAATGGAAGCAGACAGCTGGGTGACAGGGTGCCATGAGCCAAGGAATGCAGGAAGTCATTAGACACGGGGAAATGGCAGATTCGCCTTTAGATCCTCCAGAAGGAACATAGTTCTGCCAACATCCTGATTTTGGCCTCATAAAAACCCACTTTAGGCTTCTGACCTCCAGATCTGTAAGATAATAAAATTGTGTGTGTGTGTGTGCGCGCGCACGCGCACGTGCAATTTGTTATTTTAATCTTTCAAGGGGGTGCTCCATTCCTGAACTGTGATACCAGGTAAATGCATGGAGTATAGGGCGCAAACTCTTATTCCACCCTGCTGCTCCAAAAATCCATTTAATATATTGTCTGCAGATAGAGAACATATCTGATATTAAACCAATAAGAACAGATGCTACACTTGATCTTTTTTTTTCCAACATCACTTTCTTTTTTTTTTTTAATTTTTTTTTTTTAAAGAGAGAGTGAGAGAGGAGAGAGAGAGAGAGAGAAGAGAATTTTTTTAATATTTATTTTTAGTTCTCGGCGGACACAACATCTTTGTTTGTTTGTGGTGCTGAGGATCGAACCCGGGCCGCACGCATGCCAGGCGAGCGTGCTACCGCTTGAGCCACATCCCCAGCCCCAACATCACTTTCTTAATAACGTGAAATACAGGTACAAAACTTTTTACTGAATAGAGATGGAATAATATATTTGGCTACACTTGATCTTAATCAAAAAGGCCAAGAAGCGATAAAATACTGTTGTTTTTAAGATACTGAATTTGTGGTAATTTGTTACAGCACAACAGGACAGTAATGATCAGGGCCTACTGGGTCCTGCCTGAGCCGGCCTGCAAGCTCTCCCCATCTTGCTCTGGGCTCCCTCCCCTTGCACTCCATATCTCAGCCATGCTATTTCCTTGTAACTTCCCAATTTAGGTCTTTGTATATGCTAGGAAGCCAGGAAGTTCCTCTTCTTTTCTCTTTGGCTAGTATAGCAAATGTCATTGGTTTCCTACCCACGATTTATTCCCCGCCACCTCCTCTTCCTTTCAGGAAGAGCCCAATTTTGTTCAGGAACCTACTCTTTTTTCTCTATGGAGACAGGCCCCAAACTCAATCTAATTCCAATCTAATGACTCATTCTTTTTTTTTTTTTTTCATTGTTTCTTTTTTTATTTTTTATTTTTTTAATTGGTTGTTTCTTGATTGTCCAAGCTAACAGAATGGTCATCCCCCTTGCCATTAATGAGATTGGGTGTCACGTGCTTCTGGCCAATAGGACTTGGGGAATTCCTGCTTCCTGACTTCAGGGACAAGTTTTCTGCTAAAAAAAAAAAAAAAAAAAATAGATGGGCGGGAGGTAGTGACTCCTATCCTGTTGGCCATTGTTGCCTCTGCACATAACATCTGACAGTGTGAATGACAGCTCATAACACAAGCTGACACACTGACCACAGCAGGAAGATGAGACCTGAGTTGTTATTTTTTTTTTTTTTTTTTTTTTTTTTTTGGTGTTGGGGATCAAACCCAAGGACTTGCATATGCCAGGCAAGCACTGACCACTTAGCCACACCCCCAACCGTGAACCTGCCTTCTTTTTTGGAGGGGGGTGGGTACCGGAATTGAACTCAGGAGCACTCAGCCACTGAGCCACATTCCCTAGCCCTATTTTTGTTTTATTTATTTTGTTTTTATTTTTTGTATTTTATTTAGAGACAGGGTCTCACTGAGTTGTAGCACCTTACTTTTGCTGAGGCTGGCTTTATGCTCACAATCTCCAGCCTCAGCCTCCCAAGCAGCTGGGATTACAGGCCTGTGCCACCACACCCTACATGAACCTGGGTTCTTGATGATATTGTTGAAACACTGAGTTCTTTCTGGACATCTTATATGTGATGATGCATTTTCCTAATTATGTGAGCTAGTTGAGTTGGTGTTTCTGTTACTTGAAGCAAAGAGCATCCTGACAAATGAGGTTCATACCTTCTCATCTTTCAGACTGAAGACTCATCCTTCCAACTGGTCATTATTTTCTGAGGGAGGCCTCCTTGGAGCACCCTGCCTGATCCAGTCCCTGTCTAGTAACTCTACGCATCCTCCTACACAATGTTTAGCAACAATTGTACATTTTTTAGCATAAATTACTACTTAATTAATATTTGAGGGCTCCCCTGATCTGTAGATTCAATGCTTTTACTCTTCATCATGTCCCCAGGGTGGCTCAGGGCCTGGTGCAAAGGAGCTCAATGAGGCTCACAGTGTTCCTTGGAGTGAAGAGGGTTGGTGCAGAGACAGAACAGTGAATAGGACTCTTCCTGTCTACAAGGAATCCTCAGATGGAAAGGAAGAGCAATAAATTCTATGACCAGTGGAAATCAACATGGGAAGTACCATCAGGGTATGAAAAACTCCTGTAAGAAGGAAGAAGTAGGGATTAACTGATTAAGTACTTTCTTTTTCTTTTTCTTTCTTTCTTCCTTTTTTTATTTTTATTTTTTTATTTTTTTATTTTTTTTTTGGTAGTACTGGGGATTGAACCCAGGGGCACTTTATCACTAAGCTACACCTCCAGCAGCTCTTTTTTTAAATTTAATTTTTATTATTATTTTTATTTATATATGACAGAAGAATCCATTACAATTCTTATTACATATATAGAGCACATTTTTTGTATCTCTGGTTGTATGCATAGTATATTCACACCAATTCGTGTCTTCATACAGGTACTTTGGATAGTAATGATCATCACATTCCTCCATCATTAATTACCCCATGCCCCCTCCCTTCCCCTCCAACCCCTCTGCCTTATCTAGAGTTCATCTATTCCTCCCATGCTCCCGCTCCCTATCCCACTATGAATCAGCCTCCTTATTCTCCAGCTCTTTTTATTTTGATGCAGAGCTCATTAAGTTGCTGAGGCTGTCCTTAAACTTGCAACAGTCTCCCTAGCCTGGTATTATAGGTATGTGCTACCACACCAGGCTTTCATTAACTTTAATAGTGCGGTGGGACTATTTGACTTTCTACTAAGGATTTTTTTTTCAGGGCTGGGGATCAAATCCAGGGTCCTATGCATGCTAAGCAAGCTCTCTACTACTGAGTTATATCCCCAGCTCTATCATGGGAAAATTTTAATCATTCAAATCATTCATAAGAGTAGAAAGAAGAGTATAATAAACACTCCACATACTTTACATCCAGTTTTAAGAATGTCAACATTTTGCTAAAGTCTTTCCCTAACCACTCCTTTTTTTTTTCCTGAAACATTTTAAAGTAGCCCCAAGAAATTATATAATTTTACCCATGAAAATTTCCATTGTTTGTTTTGTTTGTTTCTGGATGTTTTTAAACAAATCATGGGGGGGGCACTATGGCACATGCCTGTAATCCTAGCAATTTGGGAGGTTGAGACAGGAGGATCACAAGTTTGGGGGTCAGTCTCAGCAACTTAGCAAGATCCTGTCTCAAAATAAAAATAATAAAATAATTTTAAAAAGGGGGCTGAGATATAGTTCAGTGATAGAATGCCCCTAAGTTCAATCACCAGTACAGGAAAAAAATTATATAGATAAATGAATGGATGGATGGGTACACACACACACACACACACACACACACACACATAGGTAGATATGTTAGTAGCTCAGCAGTGCAGCACTTGCCTAGTATGTACAAAGCCCTACATTTGATCCCCAGCATCTCTCTCTCTCTCTCTCTCTCTCTCTCACACACACACACATTTTACCTTAATCTATAAGTACTTCAGCACCCACTTTCAGCAGGTCAAGATGACTTTTGTATATACACATAATATTGTCACAGCTAACAAAATTTACAATATCCTTAATATTATCTAATACCCAGCCTATCTTCAAATTTTGTTATTTCTTCCCCCAAAAGTTCTTCATACAGTTGGTTTGTTTGAATCAGAATCCAAATGTGGTTATGCTTTAATTACATGTTCAAGTCTTTCATAAATGTCTATTTTGGAATAATTTTAGACTGACAGAAAATTGCACAGATTGTACAGAAAGCTCTTGCATATCCCTCCTCCAGCTTCCCCCAGTGGCAGCATAACCAGGGTACACTTGTCAACAACCAATAGATTGACTTTCAACTGTTTAAGTTACAGAGCTTATTAGATTCCACCACTTTTTCCACATTTCTATTTCAGGGTACAATGCAGGATCCACCCTGAACTTAGTCCTCATGTCTCCTTGGTCTTCTCTGGTCTGTGACGATTCCCAAAAGGGATGAACTCAAAGTACACCTTCCAGTCCTGGGAGGTAGAAGGCACTCAGTCACTCAGTGTCCCTTTCCCACCCCCTACCCTGCCCCACACCCTGTGTCTGAACTGTGCTTCTGTTCAAGATCTACACATCCTCCTTCTTTGCAGTTGATAGACAGGTCAGATACAGAAGAGTGGGTCTTTGTTTAAAAATTGTGTTTTTTTCTGGCACTATAGATCAAACCTGGTACAAGTTCAGGCAAATGTTCTTCCACTGAGCTAAACTCCAGCCTTTTTTATTTTGAGACAAGCTCTAACTAAGTTGCACAAGCAGGGTTCAAACTTGTGATTCTCCTGCCTCAATCTACTAAATAGCTGGGATTATGGATGTGCATCACTATGCCCAGCCAATAGTAGGTTTCTTCTTCTTCTTCTTCTTTTTTTTTTTTAAACCAGGGGTTGAACCCAGGGGTGCTTAACAACTGAGCCACATCCCCCGCCCTTTTTCACATTTTATTTTTGAGACAGGCTCTTGCTAAATTGCTTAGAGCCTCCCTATAATGCTGGGATTACAGGCATGTGCCAGTGCACCAAGCTCAACAGTGGGTCTTATATTCAAAAACGTTGTGGTTGTTGACCAAGGTGTAGAGAAACACATCTAGAAGAGCAATTTGCTCAGGATCTATTAAAATATAAAAATGGACTTGGGGGTGTAGTTCAGTGGTAGAGTCTTTGCCTAGCTTGTGTAAAGTCCCTGCAGGAAAGCACATCTTTCACACTTGCAGAATTCCATCTTTCAATACCTTCTCTATAGAAATAATTGCACATGTGCCCAGAGTCAAGTACAAGGTGACACACTGTAGCACTGTTTACATAGAGGAACACTGGAAATTACCAAAATGTCTAGGAATGCATTACTACATAGCAGAATAAAGGAATGGACTAGAAGAATTTAACAACATTTGGGAGGTTAAGACAGGAGGATCGCAAGTGTGGGGCCAGTCTCAGCAACTTAGCAAGACCCTGTCTCAAAATAATAAAATAATTTTTAAAAAGGGGCTGAGATGTAGTTCAGTGATAGAATGCCCCTAGGTTTAGTCACCAGTACAGGAAAAAAATTATATAGGTAAATGGATGGATGGAGATATATATATATATATATATATATATATATATATATATATATACACACATATATATATATATACACACACACACACACACACACACACACAGATAGGTGGATATGTTGGTGTGTAGCTCAGCAGTACAGCACTTGCCTAGTATGTACAAAGAGAGCTCTAAAATATTATTGAGACAAAAAAATTCATCTTGCACAATGACAACAGTACAATAACTTTTGTGTAAAACCCATAAACAAAATAATACCCAACACATTCTATGGAATATATATTGCATATTATATATATAATGTAATATATAACATAATATATATCTGCAAGGTATGTGTATGTGTGTACATCTATATATATGTATATGTGTGTGTGTGTATATATATATATATATATATATATATATATATATATATATATATATAAGTTTTTGTTTTGTTTTGTTTTAAGATCTAGATGGAGGGGCTGGGAATATAGCTCAGTTGGTAAAGTGCTTGCTTTGTATGCAAAAGGTCCTGGGTTCAATTCCCAGTACCACACCAAAAAAAAAAAATCTAGATGGATAAATTTTAAGTGCATCATAATGGCTACCTGGGAGGATGGTGGAAAAGGTAAGAAGAATTTTAGGGTTTAATTTTTTTTTCAGCACCAGGAATTGAACCCAGAGGTGTTTTTATCTTTTATTTTTGAGATAGGGTCTCTCTAAGTTTCTGAGGTTGGCCTTGAACTTGTGATATTACTGCTTCAGCCTCCTGCATATCTGGGATTATAGGTCAGTGTGCCTGGTGAGGATTTAAATTCATCTATCTTATTTTTTTTAATGGAGGATGTATTCATGTATTAATCACATAATTTTTTAAAAAATTAAAGTATTTGGCTACCACATATCTGACAGACTCTATAATTATCTAGACCACACAGAGAACTCTCAAAACTCAACATTTAAAAAAATACAACTAGAAAATTGCAGAAGACATAAACAGTATAGAAATATTTTACTCATATTAAGCAGATGAAAAGATGGCAAATAAGCACACGACAAGATATTCAATATCATTAACCATTAGTGCCAATGTCTTGGCTGGGCACAGAATCACGAGCCACCACACACCTTGTAGATTCAAACAGCAATTCTTTATTCCCGAACTCACACCGGCCTCTACACACACGTTCTGGGGAAATCCAAGTTCTGCTGCCGCCCAATTCACCTACTCCACGAGGCTTTCTACCAATACTTTCTGAATCTCATGAGAACTCAACGGGAACTCAAGGATCGGGCGTGCCTGAGGCAGCAGGATACGCCCTATTCCCCCCGCAGGGTACACCTTAAACCTGGAACTTCCCTAAACCCAAGGACGGATACTCCCTAAAACCTGATCAGCTCTAAACCCAATCCGCCCTGGTCCTTGAGCAAGGTCACCTTACTAAAGCATACATGCAATGTCCCAGCAAATGTCCTCTAAGCAACATGGGGTACGCTGGCAAAGAAATTTCGATGCGTCATTCCTACTTGGCAATGGCCCTCAGCACATTAGCAAAATGCATATAAAGCATGAGATATTAATATACATCTATTGCAAGTAAAATAATAGATTTTGATAATACCAAATGCTGACGAAGATATAAGATGACACAGAATCTCTGAAAAATAGTTTGATAATTTCTTAGAAAACTAAATGTGAATGACCCAACAATTGCACTCTTAAAAAGAATGACATCAAAATGTATGCTCACATGCTGAGAGCCATAGCCAAGTAGGAATGATGCATGGTATTTTTGGTTGAAAGGTGACCCCAGCAAGCCATTGAGATGATAATGATTATGTTAAGATGTGCATTCAATTGGAGATTAGACCCCTGCTGTCTACGTAGACCTGCTACTTTGGAGCTCTTGCGGGACTCAGGGAGAGTTCCCATTGATTGGGGAAGTGCAGTAGGAGGGATTTCCAGAGGAGGGATTTCCTGTTGGTGTGGTGTGTCCCGGGAGAAGGGCGTGTGGGTGGCATTGGTGGGAGGTTTGGAAATAAAGCTTGTTCCTGCTTCAGTGGCTCGTGATTTGTGCCCAGCCAGACTGTGGCATTTGGCCTCCCGTGCGGGGAACGCCTGAAGCTCGGAGGTAAGTAAAATTGCTCGCCCCTGAGGGAAGGCGAGAGAATGGGTGACCATTTCAAAAAACAATGTGTTCTTGGGGCTGGGGATGTGGCTCAAACGGTAGCGCGCTCGCCTGGCATGCGTGCGGCCCAGGTTCGATCCTCAGCACCACATACAGAGATGTTGTGTTTGCCGAAAACTAAACAATAAATATTTAAAAAAAAAAAAACAATGTGTTCTGGTTTTGATTTATTTTGTTTTTGTTTCAAGCTGTCTATCCCTAGAACTTTCTCAGGCAAACTTGGAAAAATGGTTGGCTCAAGGTTTGAAGTTGTTTGGTCCTGAGGAAGAGAAAATTGATACAACAATTTTTTATTCCATTTTGGTTTCATTCTGTTTCGGTTTTGTTTTGTGTTATCTTGTTGGGTTGCGTTATCTTTATAGTAGATTAGAAATTAGTAAAAATCAAACTGAAAGAGTGTTAAGTAAATTGTTAGAGGTCCAGACTATGATAGAAAACATGTTAGATCAAGCAAAAGAGAAGGTCTCTCCAGCTAGTCAGATAGAGGAAGAAAATTTAAAGGAAAAAAACTCAGAGGAGAAAGAGCTATCAGGGGGGAAGCTACAACAGGAGGCTGCTACTAACTCCGTTCTATCACCAGAGGGTGTAATTCAACCAACAGCTCCACCTATAGAAACAGCTGAGTGGCCCTCAATCCCCGTAGTTGATAGATGGGATCCTGAGACAGGACCTCAAACATTAGCATGCCCTGTACTTGAGCAGGCAGGAGGGCAGCGAATTCACTGTGCTTTAGATTTCAAAACAGTGAATCAGTTAAAGGAGGCTGTAACAACCTACGGTCCTCAAGCACCCTTCACTGTAAGCATGGTCGAATCCATTACCAACTTGTACATGATGCCAGCAGATTGGGCTAGTATGTGTAATGCTGTGCTAAATGGAGGACAACATTTGATATGGAAGGTTGCCAATGAGGAATTTTGCACGGAGACAGCTAGGCGAAATGCAGCAGCCAGTTACCCTCAAAGAAATCTAGATATGTTGTTAGGAAAAGGACCTTATGAGGGTCAACGGCAACAAATTAAATATGATCCCGCTATATATGCACAAATTGCTGCAGACACAGTTAGGGCATGGAAGACTTTACAAGGACATGGAGATTTACAAGGTCAATTATCTAAGGTAATGCAGAGACCTAATGAACCTTATGCTGAATTTGTATATAGGCTTATTCAAACAGCTGCCAGAGTTTTTGGGGATACAGAACAAGCAATGCCATTAATAAAACAACTGGCTTATGACCAAACAAATCGTTGCTGCAGAGAGGTTATTAGACCATGGAAACATGAAGATTTAAACACATATATTAAATTATGTAGAGACATTAATGAACAAGGGCAAGTCTTGGTAGCTGCAGTACAATAGGCTTTAGATGCCAGGCCAAAAACATGTTACAATTGTGAACAAACAGGACATTTTAAAAGGAATTGCCCCATAGGAAAAGGGTTTAACAAAACTAGGTATCAAAGGAGTAGAATACCAGGTATTTGCCCACAATGCCATAGAGGGAGACATTGGGCTAATGAATGCTGTTCTCAAACCACCATAGAGGGTATTCCATTATTAAAAAATGGACAAGGACCAGGTGTTTACCCATGATATCATGGAGAAAAGCATCAGGCTCCATTGCCAAAAATGGACTGGGGGGCCCAATGCTCCAGGGCCCACAAGCACAAATATACGGGGCAATGGAGGAACCCAGCAACACCATCAGGGTAGTGCCCAGGACACATTGTCCATTAAATCCCTCATTAGACAAACCAGAGGGAGTGCAGGGTTGGACATCTGCGCCTCTGCCAGAGCAGTACTAACTCCAGAGATGGGAGTTCAAGTCATTCCCACAGGGGTAAAAGGACCTCTTCCCCAAGGAACAGTAGGCTTATTATTGGGACACAGTTCTTCTACACTAAAAGGACTTATGATAAGTCCTGGGGTAATTGATCCCGATTATATAGGTGAAATAAAAATTATAGCTAGTTCTCCAAGAGGTATATCAGTAATTTCACCAGGAGATAGAATAGCACAGTTATTAATAATACCCAGCCTGCATGGTAAATTTTCCAGTCTTACTGTAGAAAAAGGTTCCAGGGGATTAGGCTCCACAGGTGTAGATTGGGCTATGCTGTCTTTATTATTTTTTTTTTAAAGAGAGAGTGAGATAGGAGAGAGAGAATTTTTAATATTTATTTATTTTTTTATTTCTCGGCGGACACAACATCTTTGTTGGTATGTGGTGCTGAGGATCGAACCCGGGCCGCACGCATGCCAGGTGAGCGCGCTACCGCTTGAGCCACATCCCCAGCCCTATGCTGTCATTAAATTTAGATTCTCACCCAATGCTAAAACTAAATATTCAAGGACATGTATTTAATGGGCTACTGGACACAGGTGCTGACATTAGCATTATATCTCGTCTAGAATGGCCAAAACATTGGCCATTACAACAAGCCACTCAAACGCTTCGAGGCCTAGGAGTGGCGACTAATCCCCATAGAAGTGCAATGGTATTAGATTGGAAGGATCCTAAAGGATGTGAAGGAACTATACAGCCATATGTATTGGATCATCTTCCTATAAATTTATGGGGACAAGATGTCCTAGATCAATTAGGTTTGACATTAACAAATAACATCAATCCTAATGTGCCCACTACTAGGGATAGACAAGGTTTTAGGAAAGAAAAAAGATTAGGAGAACAAGAACAAGGTATAGTAGCACCAATTCAAATAGATCAAGGAATAAATAGACATGGATTGGGTTTTCAGAAGGGGCCACTGAGACAATCAAAATTACTTGGAAATCAGAAAGACCAGTATGGGTTCCTCAGTGGCCCTTGACTAAAGAAAAGATACAAGTAGCCCATGACCTGGTCAAACAACAATTAGTGGAAGGACATATACAATCTTCTGTATCTCCCCATAATACTCCCATTTTTGTCATCAAAAAGAAATCTGGTAAATGAAGATTATTGCAAGATTTAAGAGCCATTAATAATGAGATGGTTATTATGGGACCTGCTCAATCAGGGATTCCTCAATTCTAATTCATCCTGAGGATAGTCCACGTTTTGCATTTACTATCCCTGCACTGAATCATGAAGGTCCTGATCAGAGATATGAATGGAAAATACTCCCTCAAGGGATGGCTAATAGCCCAACTATGTGTCAAATTTATGTTAACAAAGCAATCCAGCCACTTAGAAATCAAAACCCTGAACTACAAATATTTCACTATATGGATGATGTATTATTAGCACATAAAGATAAAAACACATTGCTGGAATGTTATGCCACACTTACAAATTTATTAAAAAATTATAATCTAGAAATAGCAATAGACAAAGTACAATTAAATTTTCCAATTAAGGGCTGGGGAGTGGCTCAAGCGGTAGCACGCTTGCCTGGCATGCGTGCGGCCCGGGTTCGATCCTCAGCACCACATACCAACAAAGATGTTGTGTCCGCCGAGAACTAAAAAATATTAAAAATTCTCTCTCTCTCTCTCTCTCTCCTCTCTCACTCTCTCTTAAAAAAAATTTCCAATTAATTATTTAGGAGTTCTATTATGCTCAACCATGGTCCGTCCACCAAGAATTCAAATACAAGTAGATCAACTCAAATCACTTAACGACTTTCAAAAGTTATTGGGAGACATAAATTGGATAAGGCCTTATCTGGGCATACCAACAGAAGAGTTGGGACCTTTATTTGATATCCTAAAAGGTCCATCAGATCCAAATTCACCCTGCATGTTAACGCCTGAAGCAAGAAAGGCATTAAAAATTATTGAAACATATATGGAAAATATGCATCTAGATAGAATTGATATAAGTTTGCCTTTATTATTTATTGTACTACCAACAAAAAATATTCCTACAGGAGTATTTTGGCAAGAAGGTCCATTATTGTGGATACATTTATCTTATTTTCCTAATACTATTCTTACTAGGTATGCTGAGCCTGAGGACAATTAATACTCAAAGGAATAAAAGCAGCAAAGGGAGTGTTTGGAATTTCTCCAAATAAAATTATTACTCCATATACTATGGATCAAATTGATGAGTTAGCTAATGAGTTAAATACTTGGGCAATAATCATGTGTAAATCTAATGTTTCATTTGATAATCACTTACCATCTAATCCTTTATTGTCTTTTTGGTCCTCGCATCCTGTAGATTTTCCAAAAATGACAAGAAAAACACCTATCATGAATGCTCCAAATATATTCACTGATGGGTCAAATAATGGTACAGCAGCAGTAGGTACCCCTGATCAAACTTTTACATTTTTAGTACCCAAACAATCAGCTCAAAAGGTAGAGCTTAATGCAGTATTACAAGCTTTTGTGATGTTTAAAGATTCTGTATTTAATTTATTTTCTGATAGTCAGTATATAGTTAATGCTATAGTATCCCTTGAAGATGCTGGTAGGATTTCCCCTTCCTCTACTGTTTTCTCTTTGTTTTCCACTATACAAAGTCTAATCTGGGACAGAAAAGATCCATTCTTTATAGGACATATCAGGGCACATACAGGATTGCCTGGAGCCCTTAGTTTGGGCAATGATTTAGCAGATAAAACTACACATGACATATATATTTTCTCTACACTAGAAGAAGATACAAATTTTCATAAAAGGTTCCGTGTCAATGCTAATACTTTACAAAAGCATTTTAAAATAACTAAGGAACAAGCCAGACATATAATAAAACAATGTCAAAATTGTGTGACATTTTTACCACAAGTTAATCTTGGAGTCAATCCTAGAGAACTGATACCTAACCATATTTGGCAGATGGACGTCACACACTTGCCAGAATTTGGAAAATTAAAATATTTGCATGCTACAGTTGATACTTCTTCTGGATTTTTGATGGGCTCCCTTCATGCCGGAGAAAAAACTAAGGATATTATAGCTCATTGCTTACAAAATTTTGCCACTGTGGGCATTCCAAAACAGTTAAAAACAGATAATGGTCCTGGTTATACTTCTACCTCTTTTAAACAGTTTTGCTCATCATTTGGCATTACTCATATAACAGGAATCCCATACAATCCACAGGGACAAGGCATAGTTGAAAGAGCTCATCAAACTATTAAAATGTACTTATTAAAGCAAAAAGAGGGAATTAGAAAGGGGTATAAATCCCCCAAAGATAAACTTAAAATAACCCTTTTTACTCTAAACTTTTTAAATTTGGATTCATCAGGGCTTAGTGCTGCGGAAAGGCATATGTGTCCAAAAAATGTACATAAGCCCAAGGTACTTTGGATGGATATTCTAACAGGACAATGAAAAGGTCCTGACCCAGTGATTGTCTGGAGTCGGGGTTCTGTTTGTGTGTTTCCACAGAGAGAACAGCAGCCGATTTGGATTCCAGAGAGACTAACCAAAGCAATTTCTACAGATCAAAAAGAAGATTATTTGACTCAAATCCATAACAGCTGATATCCAGAGCTCCAGCTTAGCTATTCTTACATCTGCGACAGTGATTAACCAGGATGCTTTTTTCAATATCCATTTTATTATTGCCTTTTCCCACATCATAAAATTTTATTTTATTTTTTGAGCTCATACAGACCTAGGTTAATGTTTTTCTGATCAGTTTTATTTTTGACTGTGGAGTTTTAAACTTTGCAATGGAGATTTCACCTGTGTAAAGCTACAAGGCCTTTACTATTATCTTATGTGTTGTACGTTTGTGTGCACACTTCTGTTTTTTGTTGTATGTCTGTATGTGCGTATGTCCATATATCATATATGAGGAGTGCTCATGAAAAAATAGATCCCAAATATTTTTTTTATTCACATGATTTTAATGGTTTAATTTAAATTGGGTAAACAGCTGTTGAGGATTGTTTTAAGATGTGTACAAATAAGGAGGTTAACAGATCTATTTGTTTATTTTCACCTTTCCTTTTCATTATATTTAATAATAATTCTGTTCAGGATAATGTAAAGTGTTCAGAAAATTGTTTTCTTAGTACCTGTTGGAATGTTACATAATGTTTTTTTAGCATCATTGCCAGAATTCCTATCTTCATCCCAGTGCTGGTGAAGACAAAGATAAAACCAAACTACAGCTTCTATGATAGCTATCACAGTAAACTGTATAAACTGATACATCAATGAATAATAACTCAACAAGTAATGCTCAATCAAGGCGTTGATTTACTTTGGGAGGAAATGGACATATTGATAGATTCCTCCGCTTTGAACTGCTTGCAGAACTTGCCTGGACTATGTATCATTTGTATACATTGTGAATTATCTGTTGGTACAGCAAATTGTGGTAGTGCTGGTGTATCTTTGCTGATGGTGTCACTGGTGTTACAGTTTTTCCAAAGGAGCCATCAATTGGCTTGGTGTCGTGGCATTTCTGTATCCTCCTTCCTTCTACTAGTGATGGCCAAAATTGGGGGCCAACAGAAGTGAGGCAAAGAACCTCACCCCCCCACACTGGTGCATAGGCCTATTCACAAGTATGGATGTATGCTGGACCATTAGTCAGTGATGGGTATAATCCAATTGCAGTGGTACCAACCTAAGACAGGAGGCTGATGCCTAGAGGTTAGCTCATCCGATGACAGGTAAGAACCATATGTTGTATTGGACAACCTAACAGGCACGGTCCCCTAGCCACATTGCTTGTTGTTTAATTAAACAAAAGTGGGGAGATGCTGAGAGCCATAGCCAAGTAGGAATGATGCATGGCATTTTTGGTTGAAAGGTGACCCCAGCAAATCATTGAGATGATAATGATTATGTTAAGATGTGCATTCAATTGGAGATTAGACCCCTGCTGTCTACCTAGACCTGCTACTTTGGAGCTCTCACGGGACTCCGGGAGAGTTCCCATTGGTTGGGGAAGTGCAGTAGGAGGGATTTCCGGAGGAGAGATTTCCTGTTGGTGTAGTGTGTTCCGGGAGAAGGCTGCGTGCGTGGCATTGGTGGGAGGTTTGGAAATAAAGCTTGTTCCTGCTTCAGTGGCTCGTGATTTGTGCCCAGCCAGACTGCGGCACTCACACAAAAACCTGCACAAAATAATGTTAAAGGCAGCTTTATCAATAATAACACAATGCTAGGAACAACCAAATGTTGGGTTGGGTTTAATGGGCAAAAGTCTCACAAACTTTGATATATCTGTAAAATGGAATACTACTCATCAATAAAAAGGGAAGATCTTAATGGATCTTATTTTTATTTTCTGTGGCTGCTGCAAAAAATTACCACTTACTCAAATCATCTTACAGTTCTGGTGGTCAGAAATCTAAAATGGGTTTCACTGGACTAGGTGTCAGGTGTCCTTCTAAGACTGTAAGAGTTCTAAGATAATCTGTCTTTTTCAGCTTCTTGAGTCTATCTACATTGCTTGACTCAAAGTCATCTTCCTCCATCTTCAAAACCAGAAGCATTGGGTCTAGTCCTTCTCATACTGCACTCTCCCCACAGCATCCCCCCTCACCCCCTCTCCATTATCCTTTCATCCTGCAGGATAATCTCACTATTTTACAGTCAGCTAGTGAGTTGACTGTATTTCTTTTTACCATATAGCCTACATTTTCAGTGGTTCCTGATATTAGAACACAAATATCTTTAGGGAGACATTAATCTGTCTCCACACTCCTCAAGTCACTTTCAAAAGGTTTCATACTTGCCAGGTGCAGTGGCACATGCCTGTAATCCCAGCAACAGGAGCTGAGGCAGGAGGATTACAAGTTTGAGGCCAGTCTCAGCAATTTAGCAAGATCCTAAACAATTTAGCAAGATCCTGTCTCAAAATTAAAAAAAAAAAAATTAAAAGTGTGGGGAGTATAACTCAGTGGTAGAGTGTCCCTGGGTTCAATCCCCAGTACTACAAAAAAAAAAAAAAAAGAAAGAAAAGAAAGAAATTGGACTTTTTCTTCAAACTATACATGAAAATTAACTCAATGAAAATTCAAAGTATAAAACTGCCAGAATAAAATATAATAGTCTTTATGACATCGAATAAATAAAAGCCTTCTAAGAGGTAACACGAAAAACACAAACAACGAAAGAAAAAACTCATAAATAAAATGAACATTAAAATCTTTGATACTACAAAGACTACCAACAAGAAAGCACGAAGACAACCCATGGAATGTCAGAAAATATTTGCAAATCACATACAGTATCTGATAAGGGACTTGTATCTAGAATACATTTGAGAAACCCTCTTACAACTGAACTGGACCATTTTTAAATGGGCACAGGATCTGATTAGGCTTTTCTCCAAAGAAGATGTACAAATGGACAATAAAGCATCAAAAGACACTCAACATCATTAATTATTAGGAAAATCACAAATTAAAATTATGAGATCCTCCTTCATACCAACTGGGAGGACTTCAAGCAAAAAAACAGATGATAACAAGTATTGGTAAGGATGTGAAGAACTCTTATACATTGCTGTTGGAAATGTAAAATGGTACAGCTGCTTGGAAAGCAGATGGGCAGTTCCTGAAAAAGTTAAGACATAAATAGAGTTATCATTTGCTCAGTAATTCCACTCCTGATTATATATCTGAGAGAATTAAAACTTGTGTCCAACATAAAATCTTATATGCAAGTGTTCACAGCAAAATTGTTTAAAGAATGGAAACAATCCAAATGTCCATTAACTGTTTAATAGATAAACAAAATATGGCCAATCCATGCAATTGACTGTAATTATTCAGCAAGAGAAAGGAATGCAGTCCGTTCAGCATGAATAAACCTTGAAAACATGCTTATGTGAAAGAAGCCAGTAATAAAAGACCACATATTACATGATTCTATTTATATGAATCATCCAGAATAGGCAAGTCTATAAACTAGAAAGTTGAATAGTTATTGTCTAGAGACAGGAGTTTGGGAGAAATTGGTGTAAGTTTTCTTTTAGAGTGATGAAATTTTTCTAAAATTGATTGTAATGATAGTTGCACAACTGCTGCAGTCTGGTTGGGCACAAAATACAGGAACTCCTTTATTGCCCAAACTCCACAGGCACTCCACAGGCACTCCCTGGGAACTCCCCCCCTCTCAACGGGGCTCCACAAGAACTGAACGTGAACTCAAGGGGAACTCAAGGGGAACTCCGGGAGAACTCAAAAGTAGCCGCCCTATTGCTGGACAGCAGGGGTCTATATACAACTGAATATACAGCCTGTTTCAATCCAGCATCACCCAGTCACAGCAATTATACACAGCTTAACTTAATTATCATCATCTTAATGGCTGTAATCAATTAATCCCAGGAACCCGAAGTTCAGGGAGTTTCAGAGTTTTATATCCAGCATGTAAGGGGAGGGGCTCAGAAGTTCACAGTCTGCAGAAGTTCACATAAAAGCAGCTTTTTCTTTCACTGTTTTGGACAAATTAACCCTTCAAAGACAACACCTGAGAAGGAGAGAGCTTCTTTTCCCCTTTCTTTCCTCCTCCTGCCAGCTGTTACCATGGAGCCCAGTTGGTAACTTATCTTAAAAATGTAGACATCTCTGTGAAGCCCAGCCCAAGGCCAGAGGCCTTGTTTGCACATTTCTACCAACTACTATACTGCATATGTTTGTTAACATTTCTTTGGGATGGGCTATCTTCAAATCTGTTGGAGGCTGTTTCCTGGGCTTCAGTAACATTCCCAGAGTTGCTCAGCTTTTCTGGAAATTCATTCTCAACATGGCCTCCATTTTAGATTTCACTCGATATTAGACCCAATTTACCTAACTACACTGACTACCTAATTTTAAATCTGGCTTCATTTTTTTGTAGGAATGCCCAGCCTGGCTCCTGTAGCTCCAGATCCTCATTTTTCACCACCTGGTGGCCATCTCCAGCAAGACTCAGAGGCAGGCATTCAGGCTTTCAATAAATCGGTTCCAGGCAAACCCCCCTCCTGACTCTGCCCACTTCAGGACACTGCAGTAAACTGAGTTAACTTCTCTATTTTCCAGGGTGACACTTTCCTCGCTCACCCTCCGCAGTTAGGAAAAGTCCTCACCACCCTTACCTCCCATCCAATCGCTGGCTGAACCACACTCAGCCTTTTTCCATAGAATTAAAAAGACTACAGCCAGATTCTTCCTCTAAGCCTTTTCTGAAATGCGGAATCCCTTTCCACCCTTGCTCCTCCCAAGAGCCTTAGGTCATAGAATAAGAGATGACAGTGCCAGCGTTGAGAAGCAAGGGGTCGGGTTGAAGAGAGGTGTGTTTGCGGGGAACGTTAGGTGCCTGGGGACAGACACCCCAAGGGAAGCTGTGTCTCTCTGACTCCGGCTCTTATTTCTCACCCTGCACCAGGCTTCCAATCGCCCAAGGCTCCAGATATTGCACTGACCTCTCTACCTACACTTCGAAATCCGCCCAGCTACCGCTGACATCACAGGAATCCCGCTCTCTCTTTGGTGGCTATTTCTTAACCAGCTCTTGAGTGGGCAGGAAGAGGGAGGGTGCGCTGTGGTCTCTGGGGATCCGAAGGGAGGTTTCCTTGACGACCGCAAGCTGACTGCGCAGAGTCGCCCACGTGGGCCTCCCTGCTGGAGAAGGGATCCCCAGGGCCGACTAGGCGGCCTCGCAGAGCCCGAAATCCGGAAGCCGCAGCCCTGGATCCTCCCTGCTGGTGTTTACCCGCCGCACCAGCACTGGACCGAGGAGTCGCCAGGCCACCGCCAGCTTCTGTGCGGACCTGGAGTCAGGCGGTCTGGAGCATCCCGACCTCAGACTGATCTCTTGCTCGCACGGGGCATCAGTTTTTGTTCCCCCACCCCCGCCCCCTTCCCCACACCACACACATCTTCGGTACTGGGGATTGAACCCCAGTCATTCTACCACTGAATTGCATCCCCAACCCTTTTTCGTTTTTTGTTGTCTGGTTTTCCCCTTTGCTCTTGTTTTGTTTTCATTTTGTTTTGTTTTGTTGTTTGAGACAGGATCCCGCTGAGTTGCTCAGGCTGGCGTCAAACTCTGCTATCCTCTTGCCTCAGCCTCCCAAGTAGCTGGGAAAACAGGAATACGCCGCTGCCCTCAACAGTGGTTCTTAATTTTGACTTCATATTGGAATCATCTGGGGGTTTTAGAGAACACTGACACCTGGACCGGTCCCCAGAGATTCTGATGCAGTTGGTCCATATGTGGTCCAGGCAATTAATTTTTTTTTTTTTTTTAAGGCCTCTCAAGTAACTGCAGTGGCAGCTAAAATTAAGAATCACTGTTAGGTCTGAAGGGACAGACACATCCTGGGTGTCTCTGGTGGGTGACTGGTTCGAAGCAGTCTTTGTGGGACAATAGTTTCCACTTTGGTGACAGTGTCACTGGAATTGGCAATCTGTCTGGCAGTGAAGCAAGCAATCTTACCAATGGGATCCCCGAAAACTACTATAACCTAGCATCACCAATGTGAGAATTAAACCCAGGGCCTCACACATGCTAGAAGAGGTGTTCTTCTACTGAGCTATTTAGAAACTGATGTGACTCCATTTTTGAGAAACCAGCTTCTACCTCAAGGCCTGTCCTAAGGAAGGGGGCATGACCCTTTTCCTGGGAAAAACCCACAGAGCACTCCAAAGCACATACCCACCCTGCTGAGTGGTTTGTCTGCAAATTACAGGAGAGATCTGTGGCACCAGGTGTCCCTGACTCAGTTAGGCTAGGTGAGGACCCATAGCAACCCCCTAGCAACCACCAATCAGCATGAGACAGGGAAAATACCTGGGGTGCCAGATGACCTCCCCCCCGTAGTTTATGGTGGTTGATAACATGTTGGGAAACCATGTAGTTTAGCACATACATCCCTCATGGCCTAAACCAATCAGTTCAAAGGAATCCCCCTCTTGTAATAACCAATCACCCCTACCCAACTTGTTCCCGACAGTGAATGTGCTAATCAATGTTAAGAGTTGTTGTTTGATGTTCTCGAGGTATAGGATGATTTGTTGTGTGATGTTGTGACGCATAGAGTATCCCCCCAAAACCTATAAAATCTCACTGAACAAAGGACCGGGACTCACTCCCTGGGACCGCTGCATCTGGAACGGTTGTGAGTCCAGGCTTGAGCTTGCAATAAAGACTCTTGTGTGATTACATCGGATTCGGCTCCTGGAGGTCTATTGGGGGTCCCATGAATCTGGCATTACACTACTGAGCTATCCCTCAAGCCATCCAATCTCCATAGGTAAGCCACCTCTGGGTGAATGGAGTTCTCATCACTCTAATTTTATCACCAATAAGCCTGGACCAAGGAGATTGGATTTTAATCAGATCACAAAAGAAAGAGCTGGATGATGGCAAAATACAGTATCAAAACTCACCAATGAGTCCTGGAGGGAGAAAAGTAAATAGTGAAGCTCTGGGTAACAGTGGGTCCCAGAGGAGGAAGTTAAACAGTGAACTCCAACTGAGTGCTGAGCTTTCATCCCTTCCCAGTAACAATAAATTTCAGACTTTTTACAATTTTTTTCCTGACCATCCAAACTGACACATTTTGCTTCAGTCTCCAATAATTAATTCACCCTCATTGTAACCTATAAAACAGACTCCTTCTGTAACCAGGGGCCATTTTCCACACTGAAAATGAGCCCCTCTGATACCTGACTGACATCACTGCTGAATAAAAGGAAACTTGATGATCCATTTGAGATCTGCTCCCATTTTGTTTATTTGTGCTTATACTTACAGGCAAAGGGAGATCAGAGATTCCCCCCTGCATCTAATTGTCTTTAGCTCTACTATCCTTCATATTTTGGACAGAAACATTTTGATTTCCTCACTGTTAAGAGGCTCCAGATCTTGCAATCACCTCTCTTCCTACACTTCGAAATCCGCCTAGCTACAGCGGACATCACAGGAATCCCTGTGATGAGCATGGTGTCTGGTGCAGAAGTAGCTCATGCTGGACCTTGAAGGATGCTGAGACAATGGTGGAAAACAATGGCTGAGACCAGGTGGAAGGACCATTTAGAGTCCTGTGGACAAAGCACTGGAGATTCTGATCAGTTGACCCAGTAGCAGCCATCTTGAAAAGCACTGTCCCTGACTGGAAGGGATCCAAGGGTGAGTTGGTGAAATCCAAGGAGCTAAAGCCTTCAAGGATCAGGCAACACTGGCTAAGAGGCATCATGCCGGGCTTTGTAGTAGAAGCAGGTCTGCTTCTTTTTGTGTGTATTGCAACCAGTCACCTAAGTCATCAGGCCCTGTGCTTTCTGGGTCCAATATTGAGCTGGATATCTGGCATTTTTGCTTCCTACCTAGAAAATGAAAAAGAAAAAAAAAAACATTCAAAGATAATGTCAGATCGGTGGGGGTGACTTAGGAACAAAGCACCAAGCAGCCCGCAGGTGCAAAAAAACGTCAATTAGGCACTGATGGAATCACCTGTCAATCAGCGGGATCTCCTGGCCAATCCTGGATCTCAGCCAGTCACCCACCCGACCCGACCAACTTCATTGGGACAAGGGACTCTAAAAATCCCTTTTCCTGTCCCAAGCCCTTCCCTTCCTGCCGTAAGCCCCATAAAATTCCAGTCCTGTTGAGCCCCCATGCGGTTTCTCCTCAGATCCTCTTCTTATCTGCTCTGATAGAATTGCCCTGGGGTGAATCTCAATAAAGCGGCCTTTTAAAATCTGCCTTCTTTTGGATGCTGCCATTGCCTGACCTTACAGATAATAGTAGGAAAACACACACACACACACACACACACACACACACACTTTTTAGCATCATAATGAAACTGGAGTTTGAGACAAAATTTGATTCTCCACTTCTGTTGGCAGATGGGGTCTGTGTAAGTTGCCGGTCTCTGCATCTGAGAAAGCCCATTTTAGTGTTAGCACTTCCTCACAGCAGGGTATGACTGCTGGCATCAGCTCCAAGGGTCCCAGCTGACAAAGCCAGATTCTTCTCCACTACTGTTGAGTGACATGTTGCAGCTTTTAATGGTGGGCTATGCCCTCTGGTGTCGCAACACACCCCAGCAGCTCACCACCAATTACTTCTTTCTGGTTCTTGTTTCATGAATTTGAAAAACAAAATCTACAGATGAGGAAAAGTGAGTGTAAAAGAGTAGGATTTAGGGGCTGGGGATGTGGCTCAGGCGGTAGCGCGCTCGCCTGGCATGTATGCGGCCCGGTTCGATCCTCAGCACCACATACCAACAAAGATGTTGTGTCCGCCGAGAACTAAAAAAAATAAATAAATATTAAAATTCTCTCTCTCTCCCTCCCCCTCCCCCCCCCCTCTCTCTCTCTCTCTCATCTAATCTCTCTCATCTCTCTAAAAAAAAGAGTAGGATTTATTCAACTGAGAAGAAAAGAGACAGAGCTCCCACAGGGGCAGGAGGGGACCTGATAGGGGTTTATAGAACTCTTCAACTAGAGGTGGAACCAGGATGGAGCTACATAATTTCATGCCAGTTGGACATTGCCCTTGTATTCCAAGGGCATGGGGTCAAGGGCACTTTGCTCAGAAATTGCAATTGTTTATGGGTGCTTTTTCTGTTTCAGTGGTTCATGGGTGTTCCCTACATTTCAATCATTTATGGGCACTTCCTTTGAGACAGTATCTCTCCCTTTATGCCCAAATTCCTGTCTCATACTGATCTCAGCCCATGTTTAGAAGGGAATCGAATGTTCATTCCATTTAAGGAACATTTTTCAATCCCCTACTTTGAACCAGGAACAAAACAGAGATACTGGCAATCCAAGGAGGATTTTAGAAGAGTAAATAAAGAATTACAAAACAGTGAGGCAAATGCTGTGAGGTAAGTAAGCTCAAGGAATATCACAGGAGCCCAGAGGAAGAACAGGCTTGCTTTTCCTGCAAGGGGGAGAGGGGAAAGGATATCACAAAGAAGTTTGATCCTCCCTCAGCAGACTAGAGTAGGTGTCAGATATCTGCATGTGGGAGGCAGGGAGTTCTCAGCTTTCAAGAGCCAAGCAACCATGATTAGAAGTGATGTCAGCAAGCAGTAGGGGCTGGAAGGATGGTGCTGGTGTTCCTTCAAGTCCTCCCTCTTAGGACCAGCTTGTGCCAGGACCTGGGCTGGAATTAGACTAAAGGTTAGAGGCATCCAGATGGCCTGCAGGAGGGAAATGGGCGGGGAGAGAAGGGTGTGTGGGGGGGCAGGGGGAGGGGGCTCAACTGGATACAAATTTATCTGACATCAGATAGACTTCCCTGGAAGACAGGGTGTGGCTATGCAGAGAAAAGAAAAACTCAGCAGGCTCCCAGAATACTGATTTATGACTAACTATAGAGAAATTTTAAAATAGGCCTGCCCTAGCCCACCCTTCCACTCCCTCCACCCCATCCAATCATTTCTCTAATCTCCATCTCTGTTCAGCAGTATGTGTGGAGGATCAGGATACTGAGGATACTTAGGTTCCAGGGTCTGGCAAGGTAACCCAGTCCTTTCCAAGCATCACTTTCCATCTTTAGCATCACTAGGCAGGTTTGTTAAAACACAGATTATTGAGCCTACCCACTATTCTCTGATTCAGCAGGACTGGGTGAAATCCCTAAATTATGCCTTAACAAGCTCCCAAGTGATTCTGGTTCAAGGACCATGTTTTGAGAACTGCTGAAGAAACCTTGGCCTGGTCTAACTTTAACCAGGAGCCCTGGAGAGGCCCCCTCAGGCTGAGGAACAGGCACTGGATCTGGAAACCAAGGCTCTGGTTGTGGGCTATGTTGGGAAAAGTATAAACGGCAGCCGTACCCCAGAGAAAAAACCCCAACATGGCACCTAAGGACTTCTTCTTCCTACCTTCTTCTTTTCTGCAGTGGCGCGAAAAGTTCCCGCCCTTGTGAATTCTCCCACCTGCGCCAATTTCAAATCTCCCTGCCCGGGAACCTTAGCCCCAATGAGAACTAATTCCTGGGCGCGGGAGCTGATATCTGGAAGAACTTGCCAATAAACGGGTGGCCTGCCATTTATCTAAGCCCTACCATCTCCCCTTTAGTTCTATATAAGCACACAGCTTTTTGCAATAAAATTGGAATTCTCCCAGCGAAGTGTCTTTGCGTGAGGAATTCTTTCAGGCTATTCAGTTTCCACCTGCATGAAAGGAAAACTTGGAGTGTCAAGAGCTTAGATGTGAAAGTCCTTTGTAAAAGGAGAGGTGAGATTCAATGTTAGTTATTATTCCACTCAAATCTAGAGCTGTAAAATTTGTTTGTTTTGAGGGAGGATAAAAAAAATAGGTAGAAAGAAAACAAAAGAACAGGCTTTTAACTTTAAAAGCCTTGTGCTAAAGTTCTTTATACCTTCATTCCCAAAGCCAATATTCCTCCCAGAATTCTGGGAATCTACAAATCTTCATTCATAACCTTAGTCACTGCAAATTCACCCACTTATGAAAATTGCCCTGTGCGATGTTAATTAGCCCACTAATACATGCATTTTTAGAATAGATTGAGCAGAGATATGAAATCAATAATATAGGGTAATTTCCAGTATTATCTATTGATCAATAGATAATGGAGAAGACATGAACCTAAGGATCCTGAGAACAGCCAGGCCACCAAAACCATCTTGTGATCACCAGTCAAATGTTGTACCAATGTTAGAGTAGGTAGCTAGATAGACATCAGCAAGGGAGGTGGGAAAAAGAAATTTAGGATCTGACCCTGGTAATACCAGTCCTGGAAATCAGGATCGGGTTCTTTTCCCCCCAGTGTTGAAGATTAAACACCCAAGAAACTCCGAGGCAAACACAGAAAGTAAGTTTTATTTGACACAGAACAGAGATAGTAGACTTCTCCAGAGAGGATCTGGGACCCAGAGCTGAAGCCCATGGGAGGGAGTATGTGTCTTGCTCCTTTATAGATCTCTCAGGTTTTTTCCCATCTTGCCTATCAGACCAAAAGATTTAAAAAAAAAAAAAAAAAAAAAAAGAGCCACCCAGGGAGTACTCATTAGCAAATTCTTGTATAGGGAGGAGTGATGGGGGCATGCTCTTGATGTGTTAGCATTTCATTTCTTTTTCTTTGAATCCTTTCCCCACCTTCCCAACCCTATCATTTATTATCTACTCTGACTACCTGTCTTTTGCCCTGTTTCACTGAGTGGCACCAAACTGGGCTTTATACCACCCAGGACAGCTTTCTTGGATCAAACTCCATGTCAATCTAGAGAAAATGCTTACAGTCTATGCTGTAAAAATTTCCAACATAGCAAAATTGGCACAGATGCACAACAACAGTGGGAAACTAGAGTAACTGCTCCAAATAAATAATTCATGGAGTGATGTTATAGAGCAAGGGCCCACCATAGTACCCAGGCAGCCACAGAGTTCCTCCATTCCTGGTTTTTGCAATCATGCAGCAATTATTTCAGACATGTTGCTCAGAGTAGAAGGCATGACTTTATCAGAGGGATAGGAAAAAAGGAAAAGGGGGAAAAGGGGATGGTCTCAAAGGAGAGAGTGGATCTTCTTAGAGAGGAGAAGGATGGGTACCCCTTCTGTCCTCCAGTTTTATTGGAAATCCCAGGGAAGTTTCCAAAGAGTCCCACTCAGGTCCACCTCTTGACTTTTGACAGACAGCCGGATTGCATCAGACTTAAAAATCCCCACTGTTCATGATAAAGATCCAGGTTAACTTTGGGTCACTGGCCCACACTGACCAGTTCTAATTATCAACACTCTCTGAATTCTAGAATCTGGTCTGTGTAAAGGTCGTAAGAGTAGCCCCCCCACACACACCATAGGGTAATTTGTTCTTCTTAGCAGCAAGGAGGAGGCTTTTGGACCTGCATTTCTCCTGCAAAAAAACAGATCCTTTGCTGAGGAACATAGGATCTTTATTGACTTAAGCCAGGCAGGGCTTCAGGTAAATTGTTTTTTCTAAAAGAAAATATGTCAGGATCAGAACAGTAGGTCCCCATTTATAGAACAATCCCCTTAACCTCTTGTTCCCACCACTCACTGTTTGCTTGTTTTCTATCAGTGGAAGGATCTCAAACAAGCCATAAAAGTTCATGACACAGAAGCCAGGAGAACAACTCTTGCACAGTGGGAGCATTATTTACAAACATTAAACAAACCCTTGATGCTTTTTCTGTTTTTTTTTATTTTGTTATATATGACAGCAGAATGCATTATAATTCATATAACACATGCAGAGCACAGTTTTTCACATCTCTGGTTGTACTCAAAGTAGAGTCACACATACCATTCGTGTCTTCATATATGTACTTAGGGTAATAATGTCTATCACATTCCACTATCTTTCCTACTCCTATACACCTTCCCTTCCCCTCCCTCCCCTTTTCCCCTTCGCCCTATCTAGAACTCATTTAATCCTCCCATTCCTCCCTCCCCACCCGCAGCATATTATGAATCAGCACCCTTGAATCAGGGAAATCATTAAGCATTTGGTTTTTTGGGATTGGCTAATTTCACTTAGCATTATATACTCTAGCTCCAACTATTTATCTGCAAGTGTCATTATCTTATTCTCTTTTAATGCTGAATAATATTCCATTGTGTGATATATATAGTTTAGCTAGTGTGAATTGTGCTGCTATAAACATTCATGTGGCTGTGTCCCTGTAGTATGCTGTTTTTAAGTCCTTTGGGTATAGATGGACGAGTGGGATAGCTGGGTCAAATGGTAGTTCCATTCCAAGTTTTCCAAAGATTCTCCATACTGCTTTTCATATTGGCTGACCAATTTGCAGTCCCACCAGCAATGTAGGAGTGTGCCTTTTTCCCCACATCCTTGACAACACTTATTGTTGTTTATATTTTTAAAAGCTGCCATTCTGACTGGAGTGAGATGAAATCTTAGAATAGTTTTGATTTTAATTTCTCTAATTGCTAGAGATGTTGAACATTTGTCATATATTTGTTGATTAATTGTATATCGTCTTCTGAGAAGAGTCTGTTCAGTTCCTTGGCCCATTTATAGATTGAGTTATTTGGGGGTTTTTTGGGGGGGGGTGTTAAGATTTTTGAGTTCTTTATATATTCTAGAGATTAGTGCTCTATCTTATTGCATGTGGTAAGAATTTGCTCCCATTCTGTAGTCTCTATTCACCTCACTGATTCTTTAGCTGAGAAGAAGCTTTTTAGTTTGAATCCATCCCATTTATTGATTCTTGATATTAATTCTTCATTATAGGAGTCTTATTAGGGAAGTTGGGGCCTAATCCAATATGATGGAGATTTGGGCCTACTTTTTCTTCCATGAGGTGCAAGATCTCTGGTTTAATTCCTAGGTCTTGATCCACTTTGAGTTGAGTTTTGTGCATGGTGAGAGATAGTGTTTTAGTTTCACTTTGTTGCATGTGGATTTCCAAATTTCCAAGCACCATGTGTTGAAGAGGCTATCTTTTCTCTAATGCATATTGTTGGTGCCTATGTCTAATATAAGATAACTCAAAATATATGTTTTTTGTCTGTGTTCTCTATTCTGTACCATTGGTCTATAAACCTATTTCGGTGCCAATACCATGCTGTTTTTGTTACTATTGCTCTGTAGTATAGTTTAAGGTATGGTATAGTGATGCTACCTGCATCACTCTTCTTGCTAAGGAAAATTGCTTTAGCTATTCTGGCTCTCTTATTTTTCCAGATGAATTTCATGACTGCTTTTTGTATTTCTATGAGGAATGTCATTGGGATTTTGATGGGAATAGCACTAAATCTGTAGAGTGCTTTTGGTAGTATGGTCATTTTGTTTTTTGTTTGTTTTTTTTTTAGAGAGAGTGAGAGAGGAGAGAGAGAGAGAGAATTTTTAATATTTATTTTTTAGTTCTCGGCGGACACAACATCTTTGTTGGTATGTGGTGCTGAGGATCGAACCCGGGCTGCATGCATGCCAGGCGAGCGCGCTACCACTTGAGCCACATCCCCAGCCCTAGTATGGTCATTTTGACAATATTAATTCTGCCTATCCAAGAGCAAGGTAGATCTTTTCATCTTCTAAGGTCTTCTTTGATTTCTTTCTTTAGCATTCTGTAGTTTTCACTGTAGAGGCATTTCTCCTCTTTCATTGATTCCCAAGTATTTTATTTTTTTTTTATGCTATTGTAAATGGGGTAGTTTCCCTCGTTTCCCTTTCAGAGGATTTGTCACTGATATACAGAAATGCCTTTGATATAGGATGTTGATTTTATATCCTGCTACTTTGCTGAATTCATTTACTAGTTCTAGAAGTTTTCTGGTGGAATTTTTTGGGTCTTCTAGGTTTGGAATCATATTGTCAGCAAATAGTGCTAATTTGAATTCTTCTTTACCTATCCAATCCCCTTAATTTCTTTGTTCTGTTTAATTTCTCTAGCCAGTGTTTCAAGAATTATGTTAAATAGAAGTTGTGAAAGAGGGCATCCCTGACTTGTTCCAGTTTTTAGAGGGAATGCTTTCAATTTTTCTCTATTTAGAATGATGTTGGCCTGGGACTTAGCATAGGTGGCTTTTACAATGTTGAGATATGTTCCTGTTATACCTAGGTTTTGGTTGGTTTTTTTTTTTTTTTTTTTTAGTGTTTTGAACATTAAGTGGTGCCGTATTTTGTTGAATGCTTTTTCTGCATCTATTGAAATGATCATATGGTTCTTATCTTTAAGTCTAGTGATGAATTACATTTATTGATTTCTGTATGTTGAACCAACCTTGCATTCCTGAAATGAACCCCACTTGATCACGGTATACTATCTTTTTGATATGTTTTTGTATTCGATTTGCCAGAATTTGTTAAGAATTTTTGCATCTATGTTCATTAGAGATATTGGTCTGAAGTTTTCTTTCTTTGATGTGTCTTTGCCTGTTTTTGGAATCAGGGTGATATTGGCCTCATAGAATGAGTTTGGAAGTGCTCTCTCTTTTTCTATTTCCTGAAACAAATTGAAGAGTATTGGTATTAGTTCTTCTTTAAAGGTCTTGTAGAACTCAACTGTGTATCTATCTGGTCTTGAGCTTTTCTTGGATGGTAGGCTTCTGATGATGTCCCTATTTCCTTCTTGAAATTGATCTGTTTAAATTGTGTATAACATCCTCATTCAATTTGGGCAAATCATATGACTCTAGAAATTTGTCAATGTCTTCGATATTTTCTATTTTATTGGTGTACAAGTTTTCAAAATCATTTCTAATTATCTTCTGTGTTTCTGTAGTGTCTGTTGTGATATTACCTTTTTCATCACATATGTGAGTAATTTGAGTTTTCTCTCTCCTTCTCTTTGTTAACATGGCTAAGGGTTTATCAATTTTATTTTTTCAAAGAACCAACTTTTTGTTTTGTCAATTTTTTCAATTATTTATTTATTTCAATTTCATTGATTTTAGCTTTGATTTTAACTATTTCCTATCTTCTACTGCTTTTGGTATAGATTTGTTCTTCTTTTTCTAGAGATTTGAGATGTAATGTTAAGTCATTTATTTGTTGACTTTTTCTTCTTTTAAGGAATGAACTCCATGCAATCAACTTTCCTCTTAGAACTGCCTTCAAAGTGTCCTAGAGATTTCAATATGTTGTATCTGTGTTTTCATTCACCTCTAAAAAATTTTTATTTTCTCCTTGATGTCTTCTGCAACCCATTGTTCATTCAGTAGCATATTATTTAGTCTCCAGGTGTTGGAGAAGCTTTTATGTCTTATTTTATCATTGATTTCTAATTTCATTCCATTATGATTTAATAGAATGCAGGGTAGTATCTCCACTTTTTTATATTTGCTAAGAGTTGCTTTGTGGCATAGTATATGGTCTATTTTAGAGAAGGTTCCATGAACCGCTGAGAAGAAAGTGTATTCTCTCATTGAAGGATGAAATATTCTATATATGTCAGTTAAGTCTAAGTTATTGATTGTATTATTATATTATTATAGTTTCCTTCTTCAGCTTTTGTTTGGAAGATTTATCCAGTGGTGAAAGAGGTGTGTTAAAGTCACCCAAGATTATTGTGTTGTGGTACATTTGACTTTTGAACTTGAGAAGAGTTTGTTTGATGAACGTAGATGCTCTATTGTTTGTGGCATATATATTTATAATTGTTAAGTCTTGTTGGTGTATGGTTCCCTTGATCAGTATGTAGTATCTTTCTTCATCCCTTTTGATTAACTTTAGCTTGAAGTCTACTTTATTTGATATGAGGATGGAAACACCTGCTTGCTTCCACAGTCCACGTGAGTGGTATGATTTTTCCCAACCTTTCACCTTCGGTCTGTGTATGTCTTTTCCTATCAGATGAATCTCCTGGAGGCAGCATATTGTTAGGTCTTTTTTTAATCCAATCTGCTAGTCTATGTCTTTTGATTGGTGAGTTTAGGCCATTAACATTCAGGGTTATTATTGAGACGAGATTTGTATTCCCAGACATTTTTGTTTATTTTTGGTATTTAATGTGACTTGGTTTCTCCTCTGATTATTTTTTCCTTTAGTGTAATACCACCCTCTGCTGATTTTCATCATTGTTTTTCATTTCTTCTTCATGGAATATTTTCTTAGGATGTTCTGTAGTGCAGGCTTTCTAGTTGTAAATTCTTTTAACTTTTGTTTATCATGGAAGGTTTTTATTTCATCATCAAATCTAAATCTTAATTTTGCTGGATGTAATATTCTTGGTTGGCATCCATTTTCTTTTAGAGAATGGTATATGTTGTTCCATAATCTCCTGGCTTTGAGGATCTGAGTCAAAAAATCTGCTGAGATATGAATTGGTCTCCACCTATATGTGATCTGATTCCTCTCTCTTGCAGCTTTTAAGATTCTATCCTTATTCTCTATGCTAAGCATTTTCATTATAATGTGACTTCGTGTAGATACGTTGTAATTTTGTACATTTGGTGTCCTGTAAACCTCTTGTATTTGATTTTCCAATTCATTCTTTATGCTTGGGAAATTTTCTGATATTATCTCATTGAAGAGATTATGCATTACTTTTGTTTGAAACTCTGTGTCTTCCTCTATCCCAATAACTCTTAGATTTGGTCTTTTTGATGCTGTCTCATAATTCTTGGATGTTCTGTTCATGGTTTCTTACTATCTTCAATGTGTGGTCAACTTTATCTTCCAGATTGTATACTGAGTCTTCATTATCTGACATTCTTTCTTCCAAGTGATCTTGTCTGTTGGGTATGCTTTCTTTTTTTTTTTTTTAGAGAGAGAATTTTTAATATTTATTTTTTAGTTCTCGGCGGACACAACATCTTTGTTGGTATGTGGTGCTGAGGATCGAACCCGGGCCGCACGCATGCCAGGCGAGCGCGCTACCGCTTGAGCCACATCCCCAGCCCCAGGGTATGCTTTCTATTGAGTTTTTTATTTGGTTTATTGTTTCCTTCAATTAAATGATTTCTGACTATTTTTTTTTCTTTTCAGACTCTATCTCTTTCTTGAAGTAATCTTTTTCTACCTGTATTTGCTTTCTTATCCTTTGTTGGAGTGATCAATTTTTGCTTGTGTTTGCTCATTTAGGTCATTCTTTAATTTACATATCATTTTAATTATGAACTTTCTGAACTCCTTCTCTGACATTTCATCAACTTCACTGTCCATGGGTTCTGTTATTATAGTGTCCTGGTTTGTTGGGGGCACTTTCCTCCCTTGTTTTTTCATTTTGTCTATGTGTCTTCCTTTCTTGCAGTGTGGATCTGAGATATTACAATTTCTCCTCTATATTCTTATAGGTACCTGTGCAGATTGTCTGTACCTCACCTTGATGTTGGGCCTCCAGACCCTGCTGGTGTCCCTCCATGTATGCTACTACAACTAAAGGTGGTGGCGGCAATAGCAGAGGTAACCCAAGATAAAAGTGGAGGTGCCCCATGATGGATACAATGTCTTACAGAGATGGGGCTGAAAGGGTGGGCCTTACACTGTCTTTGGGATACCTGCTCTGAGATTCAGCTGCTTCTAGGCCCTGTCTGTTGTCAAAAAGGTAGGGGCTACTGCATGGGGAAGGCTATGGTGATGTCTGCAGTGTCCCAAGATGGAAGTTGTTTAGGCTTGGGCTCCCAAATAGAGGGGGTTGCAAACTCCAACCTACCCTGGGCCTGGGTCCCATCTATATCGGTGTGGGTGAATCTGGGCTGGGCCTGAGCTCTTACATTGGTCTGCTGGTTTGAAGAGGCAGGACTTTGTCTGAGCCTGAGCACCGGCTGGTGCCTGCCACTGGCGGAATGGACCCAGGCCTACTGTAGGCCTGGGTCCAGCGCAGATCAATATGGGTGGATCTGGGCTGGGCTTGAGCTCTCCTTTTCTGTGTTCTTGACTGAAATCTTTCCTTCAGGAAGACCTGAACTGAGGAAACTTCACCAAGTAAGACCCACATACCTTCCCATGCCCAGTCCTTACAAAGTTTCCTTTAAAAAGTGGAGCCTGAGCCACAAAAGCATTTCTTCTTTATCTACATTTTACTTTGAATGTTGTATACTCTTCACTTTCCTAAATAAATCTCTGTGCCTCAATATCTGACATGTGCTGAAATCCTTTTGCGTCATCAAGGACTCTATCATCCTTAGTTGAGATTCTCTTCCCCAGGATCTCTTCAGACCTCCTCTGTGATTGTTTCTCCTAAAATACACTAGCCCCTTATCTGCAGGGGAACATATTCCAGGTCCACCATTGGTGTCTGAAACCATGGGTAACACCAAACCCTATATATACTATGTTTTTTTCCTATACATACAATCATGAATTTAATGACTTCTCCATCCCCCCCCCCCCGACCTTTTCATCCTAGCTAAGCACTTATCATGTACTGTGGCCAGAACGTTTGCAGTTTGAGGTGTGATGATGAAACTAGCACAAATTTCTTTTCCCTTCTTCACAGTTTCACAGATAACTTGTTCTGACTGTAGACTTAACAACCTCAGTATATGATTTTTTTTCTTTCCTAATTAAAATGAGAACTTTCACCTTTTTACTTAAAGTAGTTTACAGCTTTTCTTTGGTATATTGAAATTGCTGCCCTACAATTCTTGTCCTTTGGGGTCATTAATAAGCAAAATAAAGGTCACTTGAGCTCAAGCATATGACATCATGACAGTCAATCTGATAATCCAGACAGCTACTAAAAGACTAACAGGTGGGTAGCATATACAGCATGGATATGCAAGACAAAAGGGATGACTCACATCCTGGACTTTAAGGAGCTGGACAGTGTGAGATTTCATTACACTGCTCAGGATGACATATCATTTAAAATGTATGAATCATTTATATCTGGAATTTTCCATCTGGTATTTTCAGACCACAGTTGATTGCATAAAACCGAAACAGTAGAAAGTGAAAACACTGATGGGGAACTACTGTAGTTATAGTTGTGTTACTAAGGACTGTACCTACATCAGGCTACCCTGAGATGCTTTATATAATGCAAACTTTGCTGACCTAAATCTTGGTTTGGTCCCATCACTACATTTCAATTGTCCATGCATCTTAGATGAGTATTGTGTACCCCAAGGTGTTAAAAAAAAAGTTAGCTTGTGTTAAAATAATTGCTGGGTGGGGGGGCGGATTGTTCCTCAGGTTTTATGGTTTGCTATTAGGCTACTAAGATCACCTGCCCTCCACCCCTACCCCTGAAGTTTCCTTGCTGCCAACATGTTTGGGAACATCTCTTCCCAGAAGACTGCATCTCAGCAGCCTCTTTTTTCCCCTCCAAGTCAGGGCAGGCCCGGCTCCCAGCTGTATGCCAGGCGCCATCTCCTGGCAACATGATTTTATCACTCTTTTCCTCCTGTTTTAATCGAATGCTCCCCCGCAAAGTGTTCAGAAAAAGAACCTCTCTAATGTCAGAAGGAAATGTGATTTTCTTGTATTTGGGAGTTTTTAATGTCTCTTTAAATGTTTCCACTTCTTGTGACTTGACATACCAGTATTCTGGACCGAGCTGGCCAGGAAAAGACGTTTATAATTTGCCAAAGTGAAATGCAGATTGGGTGGATCTCATCTTCCCTGAGCAATGGAATTGTTTCCTGCATGGGTGTGGCTGTAGCACAGCAAGGAGTCTGGGTGGCTGGAAGAAGTGTGCCTGTGTGCAGCTTCTGGACTCTATTCAGCAGGCTACAATTCTCTGCAATCACCTAGCATTTCTTGCTGACAAAATCACACTAGCAAATGTGAAATTCACGTTATGCTCAGATAGTTCCCTGATATAGCAATTTCATTGGAATAAATTCAAGTTTTCTTATAGCAAAAGAGAATGTACTGCTATAATGCTTCCATTAAAGAATATGCCAGTATGAAGATACCTCTAAAATAAGTTGTAATTTTGAAGTGAAAAAAAAAAGGGTTAAAAAAAGTGCCACATCTCTGTAGTCTGGCATAGAATGTGTTAGTGGACTTAGGAGACCTAATTAGTAACCTGAGACTTCCTCTGAGCCTTCTGTCAAATTATCTGACCACTTTCATTTCAGAATCTTAGAGCTGGGGGAGGGAGTATTAGAGCAGCAATGTATACACTCAGTGCATGGGGATCTTGTTAAAATGCAGAGTCTGATACAGAAGAGCAGAGCATATACCCTGAGATGCTATAGTATTCTTCCAGGTGGTATTGATGTTGCTGATCCACAGACCAAATTTTGAGTATAAAAGTCACAGAAGTCTTCATGGGGTCTAAGATGCAACTCAGTATTAGAGTGTTTGCCTAGCTCATGCAAGGCCCTAGATTTGAAAATGAAAAAAGAAGGTCTTCCTATTAAATGATCCACACAGTGTATAAATTATAATTTTTTTAAAGAGAGAGAGAGAGAGAGAGAGAGAATTTTTAATATTTATTTTTTAGTTTTCGGCAGACACAACATCTTTGTTTGTATGTGGTGCTGAGGACCGAACCCCGGCCGCAGCATGCCAGGCGAGCGTGCTACCGCTTGAGCCACATCCCCAGCCCTACAAATTATAATTTTAATGTTCTTTTTTTCACAGTACTGGAGATCAAACCTACGGGTGTTCTCCCACTGAGCTATATTCCCAGCCTTTTGTATTCATTTGTTTTTATTTTTATTTTATTTGGTACTGGGGATTGAACTCAAGGATGTGCTACCACTGATCTATACCCCAGCCCTTTTTAATTTTTTTTTTTTAAAGAGAGAGTGAGAAAGGAGAGAGAGAGAATTTTTCATATTTATTTTTCAGTTCTCGGCGGACACAACATCTTTGTTGGTATGTGGTGCTGAGGATCAAACCCGGGCCGCACGCATGCCAGGGGAGCGCGCTACCTACCGCTTGAGCCACATCCCCAGCCCCCTTTTTAATTTTCCTAAGTTGTCCTAGGTGGCCTCCAACTTGTGACCCTCTTGCCTCAGCTTCCTAATTCACTGGAATTACAGGCATGTGCCAAAACACCTGGCTTAATTTTAACATTCTCAACCAATGGCCTTCTGGGCCTTGCTTGCATACTTATTTTATTTTTTGTGGTACTGGAGATTTAACCCAGGGGCACTTCACCAACTGAACTATACCCCAACCCTTTTTATTTTTTATACCGAGGCAGGGTCTGGCTAAATTTCCTAAGCTGGCCTGGAACTTGTGATCCTCCTGCCTCAGCCTCCCAAATTGCTGGGATTGCAGGCATCCACTTACCATTCCCAAGTAAGTTATACTTCTAATAATGAAAAAAAATATTTTGCTTTAAAACAGGTTAAAATTCCTAGCATATTTTCTTTATCTAAAATTCATTAAGCTGGACTCTACTCTTTCATGTGTAATATCATTTTGTGCTCACAATAATGCTTTATGGTAGGTACCATTATCAATCTCATTTTATATATAAGGTAAGCATAGATAGCTTAAGAGTTTAAGTAATTTGGGGCTGGGGATGTGGCTCAAGTGGTAGCACACTCGCCTGGCATGCGTGTGGCCCGGGTTCAATCCTCAGCACCACATACAAAGATGTTGTGTCCACCGAAAACCAAAAAATAAATATTAAAAATTCCCTCTCTCACTCTCTCTTAAAAAAAAAAAAGAGTTTAAGTAATTTGCTGTCCTGGACCCCAAGTTCATCTCCACTCCTCTGTGGTAGTTAAATCTTATTGCCCTGGACTTTCCCCTCAGCTGAACTACACTGAGCCAACCAAGCTCTCTTGTCCACCAGACACCCCTTTGGGCATTTAAAGACACCCATCTTGTCTGCTCTAAAGATTTGGGGACCATCTTGTTCTCTGTTTTGAAAAGAAAAATGTTACCTTTGTGGGGTGGTTAATTTTATAAATCATCTTTTTAAAAAAAAAAAAAGAGAGAGAATGAGAGGGGGGGAGAGAGAGAGAGAAAGAGAGAGAGAGAGAGAGAGAGAGAGAGAGAATTTTTAATATTTATTTTTTAGTTTTTGGCGGACACAACATCTTTGTATGTGGTGCTGAGGATCGAACCCGGGCCGCATGCATGCCAGGTGAGCGTGCTACCGCTTGAGCCACATCCCCAGCCCCTTTATAAGTCATCTTGACTGGGTCATGGGTACCCAGATAAACATTATGCTATTTATCTGTGAGGATGTTGCTGGGTGAGATTGACATTTAAGTCAGTAGGCTAAGTAAAGCATATTTCCCTTCTCATTTGAGTTTCATCCAATCCATTAAAGACCCGAATAGAATAAAAGACTGAGTACGGGATAATTCATTCTCTCTGCCTGATGACCATCTTTGGACTCGGACTTAGACAAAAACTCAACAATTTCTGCTCTCCTGCTCCTCAGGCCTTCAGTCTTGGACTGGTTTACACCATCAGGTCTTTAGCTTACCCATGGCATATCTTGGGATTTCTCAGCCTCCGTGATCATATAAGCCCATTAAAATAAATCCCTCTCTGTATCTAGATTTCCTGTTGTTCTGTTTCACTGGAGAACCCTAGACATATTTTTGTACCGAGAGTAAAGTGTTACTGTTGCAAATATCTAAAATTGTGGCAGTGGATTTGGAACTGGGAATTGGATAAGAAGTACAAAGGTTTGGAGAACCATGCTAGAATAGATATTCTGGTGATATCTCAAATGGAAATGAAGAACATGTAATTAGAAGCTGGAAGAAAGACCATCTTTGTTATAAAGTGGCAAAAAACTTGAATGATCTGCATTTCTGTGTTTTGTGGAAGGTAGAACTTGCATGTGATAAAACTGGATAATTAGTTGTATAGACTTGTAAGTGAAGTGTTAAAGGAAGGCTTTGTTCCTCCTGAATGCTTAGAGTAAAATGTAAGGCAAGAGAGGAGAATTGAAGAAGGAATGTTAAGCAAAAAGGAGCTAGACAAAAAATTTGGAAAATTCTCAGCTCGTCCATATTGCAAAAATAAAACAGGTTGTTCTGAAAACCTGACATGGCTGAACACCATTTGATAAGGAGATCATAGAAAGCCAGACATGGTGGCACATGCCTATAATCCCCAGCTACTTCAAGAGACTGAGGCAGACGGATCTACTGAGCAAGACCCTGTCTCAAATTTTAAAAAGAGGACTTGTGATATAGTTTAGTAGGAGAATGTCCCTAGGTTCAATTCCCAGTACTAAAAAAAAAAAAAAAAAAAAAAAAAGAATAGAAAAGAAGAAAGAAATCATGGGTGTGGTTCCTGAATTTAAGCAGCCATTTCAACAGAAGCCAGAAATAGAGAGAGAATTATTCTGGCAGACACATTGCCAATTTCAATTAGTGGGGACAGAGAAGGTATGACAGAATGGAGAAAGACTGTCATAATTCTTGGGTTTTGTTGGATTTATCCATAAAGCTATTCACTATGAACATGCATTGTTTTTTAAGTAAAGAGAAGGACCCCAAGAACACTCAGGACTGCCACTTCCATTACAGCAGGCCCTAGAGAGCAAGGCTGCCTTCACCCAACAGAGCAGCATAGGAAGAGCTGCCACAGAGATCCAAAGAGATGGGGCTGCCTCTCCATGCCATAGGGATGGTGATTCCACTCCAGGGGGTTTGGAGGGTAGAACATCAAATGAAAGAGAATTATTCCAAAGCCTGAGAATCTAATGGTATTTGTCTCACTAAGTTTTGGACTTCAGAGGGATGTATCATCCCTTTCTTCTTTCTTATCTCCCATTTCATAGTGAAAATGTCTGTTTTATGCCTGTCTCGCCATCATATTTTGGAAGCATAGATTGTTCTGGTTTCACAGGTCACAGCTAGAGAGGAATTTTGACCTGGGATGAATTATAATCCAGGTATCACTCAAATATAATTTAGGTGATGTTTAGATGAGACTTTGGACCTCTGACTTTATATTTGATGTTCCTGTGTGATGAAACAAATATGCATGAAGCACTGCTGCTATAAACTGAAGTACAATGGTTGTCTAAGAGAGGTAGTTAAGCCATTTTTTGAGAGGCAAACTGACTTAGGACATTTTTCATAGATCACCATTTTTACTTGAAAGAATGCCTGATAGACTAGAGTTATTCAGACATGGGTATTTGACAGGCATTTCCTTGAAAATGAATGAAGTAAGAGAGCCTGTTACTTTAAGAAAAACAACTGAGCTGGGAAGGTAGCTTAGTAGTTAAGTGCTTATTTAGCAAGCAAGAAGTCCTGGGTTCAGTCAATCCCCAGTATCTTTTTTTTTTAATTTTTTTTAAAGAGAGAGTGAGAGAGGAGAGAGAGAGAGAATTTTTTAATATTTATTTTTTAGTTCTCGGCGGACACAACATCTTTGTTGGTATGTGGTGCTGAGGATCGAACCCGGGCGAGCGCGCTACCGCTTGAGCCACATCCCCAGCCCAATCTCCAGTATCTTAAAAAAAAAAAGTGTTGATTGCCAATGATAAAATTTGAACTTTCTAACAAAAATTAGAATTTGGAAAAGCTGTACCCAGCACCATGAGCTTGATAGTTTCTTCCTTTTTTATTTCTTTCTTCCTTTCTTCTTTTCTTTCTTTTTTTAAAAAGTAGTAGATGAACACAATACCTTTATTTTATTTATATATTTTTTATGTGGTGCTGGGGATTAAACCCAGTGCCTCACACATGCTAGGCAAGTGCTATGACACTGAGCCACAACCCCAGCCCTTGACAGTTTCTTAATGTTTTAAAACTTTTTGGATGAGATCTGTAGTCATATTAATAAAGATAATTTTTATACTGCCTAGTAAAATGTGTCAACTTTTGAATATTTGTATGATGTATTAAAACAATTTTCAAACGATCAATGGATGATTTTAAGAACTCACCATGAGAGCTAGGGATATATCTCAGTTGGTAGAGTGCCTGCCTCACATGCACAAGGCCCTGTGTTCAATCCCCAGCACCACGTGCACACACACACACACACACACACACACACACACACACACACAGAATTCACTATGGATAAAAGATTCATTTAAAGTTCAAGGCAGATTTTAATGCACAGAATATAAAAAGATCATTGACATGGTTTCAGATTCCACAGTACAACAAACCTTTAGGAAATTACCACTTGAAACTTTTGGTAGTATCAAAGAATAGCCACAATGATAAAAAAAAAAAAAAAAAAAAAAAAACTTAAAATACTCTTCTTGCCATCTATATATTGATGAGTCTATAAAAATGTGACAGTTTGGATCTGAAATGCCTCCTGTCAATCGCCCTTGTGTTAGAAGCTTGGTTGATCCCCACTGTGTCATTGTTAGAAGGTGGTGGAACCTTGAAGAGACAGGGAGTAGTTGGAGGATGTGGGTAATTGGGGGCAAGCCCTTGAAGGAGATATTGGAACCCTAGCCCCTTCTTATCTCTCTTTTTGCCTCTCAGCTACCATGAGAACAGGCCTCCTCTGCAATGTGCTCCACAGTGATGTACTGTAGGCCCAAAACAACAAGGCCAAGTGACCATCTACTGAAACCTCTGAAATTGCAAGCCAAAATAAACCTTTCCTTATTTTCAGTTGATCATCTCAGGTATTTTGTCACAGTAACAGAAAGCTGACTAATGCAATAGATTTTTTTCAACACTTAAACCACACATTGCAACAGACTGAATAAAGAAGCAGACATGAGACTCCAACTTTTAGTAAGTTACACATAAAAGAATTTTAATTTCGTAATATAATACAAGGTCAGTTCTTTTTGCTAAATGTTTTTCTGTTTTGGAAAACATAGGGTTCCTTTTCTTTTCTTTCTTTCTCTCTTTCCCCCCGCCCCTGCCCCAGTACTGGGGATTGAACCCAGTCGCACTCTACCATTGAGTTGCATCCTAAGCTTCCACCCACTTTTTGAGACTAGATCTTTTTTTTTTTTAATTTTTTTATTGATTATTTAAAGCATTACATAGCTCATGATATATCATCTTTCATACATTAGACTCAAATTGTGTTTTGAACTCCCATTTTCACCCCAAATATAGATTGCAGAATCACATCTGTTACATATTCACATTTTTACATAATGCCATATTAGTGTCTGTTGTATTCTGCTACCTTTCCTATCCCCTACTATCCCCCCTCCCCTCCCCTCCCCTCCCATCTTCCCTCTCTACCTCCCCTGCTGTTGTTCAATTCTCTCCCTTTTTTTTCCCTCCCCCTTGCCCCTCATAGCCTCTTATAATTTTATGTATCCTTGAAGGTCTCCTACCATTTCCATATGCTTTCCCTTCTCTCTCCGTTTCTCTCCCCCCATTCGTCTTTGTTTACTGTAGTCTTTTCCACATGCTCTTCCTTCCTGTTCTGTTCTTAGTTGTTCTCTTTATATCAAAGCAGACATTTGGCATTTGTTTTTTAGGGCTTGGCTAGCTTCACTTAGCATAATCTGCTCTAATGCCATCCATTTCCCTGCAAATTCTATGATTTTGTCATTTCTTAGTGCTGCATAATACTCCATTGTGTATAGGTGCCACATTTTTTTTATCCATTCATCTATTGAAGGGCATCTAGGTTGGTTCCACAGTCTACCTATTGTGAATTGTGCCGCTATAATCATTGATGCAGCCGTATCCCTATACTGCGCTCTTTTAAGGTCCTCAGGGAATAGTCCGAGAAGTGCAATAGCTGGGTCAAATGGTGGTTCCATTCCCAGCTTTCCCAGGAATCTCCATACTGCTTTCCAAATTGGCCTCACCATTTTGCAGCCCCACCAGCAGTGTACAAATGTACCTTTTTCCCCACATCCCCGCCAACACTTGTTGTTGTTTGACTTCATAATGGCTGCCAATCTTACTGGAGTGAGATGGTATCTTAGGGTGGTTTTGATTTGCATTTCTCTGACTGCTAGAGATGGTGAGCATTTTTTCATGAACTTGTTGATTGATTGTATGTCCTCCTCTGAGAAGTGTCTGTTGAGGTCCTTGGCCCATTTGTTAATTGGGTTATTTGTTATCTTATTGTTTAATTTTTTGAGTTCTTTGTACATTCTGGATATTAGGGCTCTATCAGAGGTGTGGGGGGTAAAGATTTGTTCCCAGGATGTAGGCTCTCTATTTACCTCTTTTATTGTTTCTCTTGCTGAGAAAAAACTTTTTAGTTTAAGTAAGTCCCATTTGTTGATTCTTGTTGTTAACTCTTGGGCTATGGGTGTCCTATTAAGGAATTTGGAGCCCGACCCCACAATTTGTAGATCGTAGCCAACTTTTTCTTCTATCAGACGCAGTGTCTCTGATTTGATATCTAGCTCCCTGATCCATTTTGAGTTAATTTTTGTGGATGGCGAGAGAAAGGGATTCAATTTCATTTTGTTGCATATGGATTTCCAATTTTCCCAGCACCATTTGTTGAAGATGCTATCCTTCCTCCATTGCATGCTTTTAGCCCCTTTATCAAATATAAGATAGTTGTAACTTTGTGGATTAGTCTCTGTGTCTTCTATTCTGTACCATTGGTCCACCCGCCTGTTTTGGTACCAGTACCATGCTGTTTTTGTTACTATTGCTTTGTAGTACAGTTTGACCTCTGGTATCACTATACCTCCAGATTCACACTTCCTGCTTAGAATTGCTTTTGCTATTCTGGGTCTTTTGTTTTTCCATATGAATTTCATGATTGCTTTGTCTATTTCTACAAGAAATGCCGTTGGTATTTTGATTGGCATCGCATTAAACCTATAGATAACTTTGGGTAATATCGCCATTTTGATGATGTTAGTTCTGCCTATCCATGAACAGGGTACATTTTTCCATCTTCTGAGATCTTCTTCTATCTCTCTCTTTAGGGTTCTGTAGTTTTCATTGTATAAATCTTTCACCTCTTTTGTTAGGTTGATTCCCAAGTATCTTATTTTCTTTGAGGATATTGTGAATGGAGTGGTTTTCCTTATTTCCATTTCAGAAGTTTTGTTGCTGATATATAGGAATGCCTTTGATTTATGCGTGTTGATTTTATAACCTGCCACTTTGCTGAATTCATTTATTAACTCTAGCAGCTTCTTTGTAGACTCTTTTGGGTCTGTTAAGTATATTATCATGTCATCCGCAAATAGCGATAGTTTAATTTCTTCTTTTCCTATTTTTATGCCTTTAATTTCTTTTGTCTGTCTAATTGCTCTGGCTAGTACTTCGAGAACTAAATTGAATAGAAGTGGTGATAGAGGGCATCCCTGTCTTGTTCCAGATTTTAGAGGGAATGCCTTCAATTTTTCTCCATTCAGAATGATGCTAGCCTGAGGCTTAGCATAGATAGCTTTTACAATGTTGAGGTAAGTTCCTGTTATCCCTAGTTTTTCTAGTGTTTTGAACATAAAGGGATGCTGTACTTTGTCAAATGCTTTTTCTGCATCCATCAAGATGATCATGTGGTTCTTGTCTTTAAGTCTATTGATGTGGTGAATAGCATTTATTGATTTCTGTATATTGAACCATCCTTGCATCCCAGGAATGAATCCTACTTGATCATGGTGCACAAGTTTTCTGACATGTTTTTGTATTCGATTCGCCAGAATTTTATTGAGAATTTTTGCATCCAAGTTCATTAGAGATATTGGTCTGTAGTTTTCTTTCTTTGAAGTATCTTTGTCTGGTTTTGGGATCAAAGTGATGTTGGCCTCATAGAATGAATTTGGAAGAGCTCCTTCTTTTTCTATTTCTTGAAATAGCTTGAAAAGTATTGGTATTAATTCTGCTTTGAAGGTTTTGTAGAACTCCGCTGTATACCCATCTGGTCCAGGGCTTTTCTTAGTTGGTAGTCTTTTGATGGCTTCTTCTATTTCTTCTTTTGTTATTGGTCTGTTTAAATTGTGTGTGTCTTCCTGTCTCAATCTGGGCAATTCATATGCCTTAAGAAATTTATCGATATCTTCGTTATCTTCTATTTTATTGGAATATAGGGTTTCAAAATACTTTCTAATTATCTTCTGTATTTCTGTAGTGTCTGTGGTGATATTGCCTTTTTCATCCCGTATGTTAGTAATTTGAGTTCTCTCTCTTCTTCTTTTCGTTAGCATGGCTAAGGGCTTGTCTATCTTATTTATTTTTTCAAAGAACCAACTTTTAGTTTTATCTATTTTTTCAATGGTTTCTTTTGTTTCAATTTCGTTGATTTCTGCTCTAATTTTAATTATTTCTTGTCTTCTACTACATTTGCTGTTGTTTTGCTCTTCCTTTTCTAGATTTTTGAGGTGTTGTGTGAGTTCATTTATTTGTTGTTTTTTTCTTTTTTTGAGGTAAGAACTCCAAGAAATGAATTTCCCTCTTAAAACTGCTTTCATTGTGTCCCATAAATTCCGGTATGTTGTGTCTGTGTTATCATTTGACTCTAAGAATTTTTTCATCTCCTCCTTTATGTCTTCTATAACCCATTGATCATTCAATAACATATTGTTCATTTTCCATGTGATGTAGGATTTTTCCTTCCTTCTTTTATCATTGATTTCCAATTTCATTCCATTATGGTCAGATATGGTGCATGGTATTATCTCCACGCCTTTATATTTACTAAGAGTTGTCTTATGGCATAATATATGGTCTATCTTTGAGTAGGATCCATGTGCTGCTGAGAAGAACGTATATCCACTTGATGATGGTTGATATATTCTATATATGTCGGTTAAGTCTAGGTTATTGATTGTGCTGTTGAGTTTTATAGTTTCTTTATTCAGTTTTTGTCTAGAGGATCTGTCTAATGGCGAGAGCGGTGTGTTGAAGTCACCCATAATTATTGTGTTGTGGTCTATTTGACTCTTGAACTTGAGGAGAGTTTGTTTTATGAACGTTGCAGCTCCATTATTGGGTGCATACAAATTGATGATTGTTATGTCTTGTTGGTGGATGGTTCCTTTTAACAGTATATAGTGACCTTCTTTATCCTTCTTGATTAACTTAGGTTTGAAGTTGATTTTATTCGATATGAGTATGGCCACTCCTGCTTGCTTCCGAGGGCCTTGTGAGTGGTATGATTTTTCCCAACCTTTTACCTTCAGCCTGTGTATGTCTTTTCCTATCATATGAGTCTCCTGAAGGCAGCATATTGTTGGATTTGTTTTTTTGATCCAGGTTACTAGCCTATGTCTCTTGATTGGTGAGTTTAGGCCATTAACATTTAAGGTTACAATTGAGATATGATTTGTATTTCCAGTCATGCTTCTTTATTTATTTATTTTAGTTTGGTTAGTTTTGCTTTTTGGTTATTTTCCTCCCCGTTTACTGAGATACTTCCTGCTGTTAGTTTTGGGCACTATTTTTCACATCCTCTTCTTGTAGTGTTTTGTTCAAAATGCTTTGCAGAGCTGGTTTTCTTGCTGCAAATTCTTTTAGCTTTTGTTTATCGTGAAAGATTTTAATTTCATTGTCAAATTTGAAGCTCAATTTTGCTGGATATAGTATTCTTGGTTGGAATCCATTATTTTTCAGCGTTTGAAATACATTATTCCAGGATCTTCTCGCTTTCAAAGTTTGTGATGAGAAATCTGTCGTTAACCTAATTGGTTTACCCCTGAAAGTAATCTGCCTCTTTTCTCTCGTAGCTTTTAATATTCTCTCCTTGTTCTGTACGTTGGCTATCTTCATAATTATATGTCTTGGGGTTGGTCTATTATGGTTTTGAATGTTTGGGGTCCTGTAGGCTTCCAGGATTTGGCAATCCATTCCATCCTTCATCTCTGGGAAGTTTTCTAGAATTATTTCATTTAATATGCTGTCCATTCCTTTGGTTTGAATCTCTGTGCCTTCTTCTATCCCTATGACTCTCAGATTTGGTTTTTTTATGACATCCCATATCTCTTGAATAGATTGCTCGTGGGATTTAAGCATCTTTTCTGTGTTGACTATATTCTTTTCAAGTTGATAAACCTTGTCTTCATTATCTGATGTTCTGACTTCTACTTGATCAAGTCTATTTGTAATATTCTCGTTTGAGTTTTTAATTTGGTTTATAGTTTCCTGTAATTCTAGGATTATTGTTTGATTTTTTTTTAAGATCTCTATCTCCTGGTAGAGTTCGTTCTTTGCCATTTGAATTTGTTTGTTTAATTCATTTTCAAAATATATTTTTATTTCTTGGACTTGCTGTCTCATGTCTTCTCTAATATTCCTTTCCATTCGAGTTAGGTATGCCTTGAGTTCTTTCCCTATACCTGTTTCTGAAGTTTCTATGTCCTCCTGTAGAATTGAGTAGTCTTGCATTGTTTGTAATCCTTTTTTTCCTTGTTTTCTCATGTTGTCCACGTTACTTTCCAGCTCTTTTTGATTGTCGTGTTTCTGCTCTCTTCTATAGATTTGTTTTGTTTCTGTATTACTCTGATGTCTCTCTTTTGTGTTGTTGAAGTATGACTGCTAACGTGGATTCCGCTGGGAAGGAATTCCGACGTTCGAGCTCCAGTGACGACACTACTCTGCTATGACGGGCCCCAGTCTCCTTGCCGGGGTGCCCTAATGGGGGGGTGTGACTGGACTGTCTCTGTGTGGTTTCAGCTCCCGGTCGTGGCAGGCGGGTAGACTCCAGCCGCCCAGTATCACAGGCCGCGGGCAGGTGATCCGTCACCAGCGGGAGGGCGTTCTCCTACCGCTCAGTTACGCGGGCAGTGGGTGAACTGTCGCCGGCGGGCTTGCAGTTTACAGCTGCCCAGTCGCGAGGGCCTTGCCTCTAGGCTCCTGGTTTCTCCTGCTAGCCTTGGTTTCTCCTGCTAGACCAGATTTCCCCTCAGTGATGATTCTCGGCAGTTCAAACTGTACTCTGTGCCTGTTTTGTTGTTGCAATCTGTCGGAGAGTGGCGGTGGATACTTCAGCTCTCCAAGATGGTGGCCGCTGGTTACCTTAGTGGAGTGTCCCTTGTGGGGGGTGGGGCTGTACCGCTTCCGTCCCCGTCAGCAATCCCGAACTCAGCCTGGGGGTCAGTGCGGGCTTGGGCTTGGCTGGTGGGATACCACCGTGTCGCAGCCACTTAATTCCCTGCTGACTAGTTAACCCCTTCTCTGGGGCGCCACGCCTTCTGTAGCCTCGGGGCAGGCCGCGCGTATCAGACAGCCTGGATCTCCAGGGTCACACCGTTGGCTTTTGGGATCCCCGGCACTCTATCGAGACTAGATCTTGTTAAGTTGCTGAGGCTATGGGGCTGGGGATGTGGCTCAAGTGGTAGCGCGCTCGCCTGGCATGCGAGCACCAAACAAAGATGTTGTGTCCGCCAAATACTAAAAAATAAATATTAAAATTCTCTCTCTCCCTCTCTCTCACTGTCTCTTTAAAAAAAAAAAGTTGCTGAGGCTGGCCTTGTACTTGTAATCTTCCTGCCTCTGCCTCTGGAGTAGCTAGGATATAGGTATGTACCATATAATAACCATGACAAGATTATTTTTAAATTTTTTAATCTGTTATTTTTACTAAATATATAATAGGTTTGTTATTGTCATTATCAACCTATGTGGGTACGTGGATCCCCACTCAATATTTTGTTGGGCATTGAGACTGATAGTATCACATTCCACCCAGAGTATATGAAGAGATTTATTATTTATAATGAGGCTTTATGAGGAGAGCAGGGCAGCCTGCCAAGGAGGTCTATCAATGGCTGGAGAAAGCAGTTAGGGGAGACTGGCTTGGGGTTTAAAGGGTGGGACTATGGCAAGGGTTCCCTCATGTTGGCTGGGGTTTGTGTGGTCTGAACTTGTCAGTGCCAGAAGAGAGAGCATGTGAGCTTTCCTCTCAGTTTGCCCAGATGTGAATCCAGTGGGAAAGGAGAAGGGGTAAAAAGAAATCAAGCCCTCCAATGTAAAGAATGGTGTCAGCTATTAAAATTCACCCCTGATGTCTGATGACTAAAATATTCCAGGTATCATTTAATTGAATTTGAACTTGTGACAAGTAAGCCATTACAGGCTCTATGAAGACTATAGCATGAGGCTGTTAAAGGAGGTGAGAGTTGTGTTGAGTGCCTTACTGAAGAACCCAGCATCAAATTTTTAGTGAAGTGGAATGTGTGCCTTCATCACTACCAATGATGTCTGGAACTTCAGAGGGGATAAGAAGTACCTTGATGAGCCTTCATACCGTGGTTTTGGTAAGTGTGGACACATGAGTGATCTTGATTTATATTTTAGGTATCTCTGAGGCAAGATTCCCAGAGTTCTTTACCCCCACATGGTACATTCTTGGATAAAGAGTTGTTGTTGCCATTGGCTGACCCAGATGGCCAGTTCCTTGGAAATAAATAACCCATGTGCCTGTAAAAATGTGCAGATAGGGTTGATTTTTCTCCAGAGGCCAGTGTTCATATGACTGCCTCAAGTCCAGACCATGTGATGACTTTTAGATCCCATCCTTGGTTAGGAATGTCCCAGCAAAGGGTTGAAAACCAGCAGTCCTCCAGCAGCTCCATCAGGCCCAATGTCTGCCAGGCTGTCCAAGAGTGTTCAGACATCCACCGCTATTTTCACTCTGTAAATCTTGAGGGACTCTGAAGGTATCCAAGGGGTTTTTAGAGGGTGACCTCTTGCAGCATGATGGTATCTGGCAAAAGCTGAGACAAGACCCAGGGCTACTTTAAAGAGGGCCTTGGTCTCATTCTCCAGGCTTTAAACATCAATTATCGAAACTTACAAATTAGGTTGGTTATACCTGTGACAGAGGCTTGGTGGAACTCAGCAAAGGCAGTCAGAGCAGCAGGGATCAAAGTGCAAGCTCTCCTGCAGGCAGCAGCCCAACTCAAAGAGTCCTGGCCAGCAGGCAGCAGATCAATGCATGTCAGCAGGCCATGGAGCCAATCGGCATGCCAGAGCAAGAGAAGCAGGACCCTTTGTTGTCACCACTCTGCTTGCTGGGCCAATTGTTGGACTCACATCCTGCCTCCTTGGGTGACTTTAGAGTTATTTGTACAAAAATTAAAAATTTTTAAAGTTCTCAATTTTAATTTCAAATATAGTAAATATCACTAGATACATCTCACATAAACAAAAATTTTGCCTGGGTGGGGGGCGTGTCCTAGGTATGTTTTAAGAGAATGAAAAGATCCTGAGACCAAAGAGTTTGAGAAACACTGACATATATTTTTATAAAACTGAAACAAAGGCACATGTGACAATGGTTATCCTTCTATCACAGGATGCACCCTGACGTTTTCCTCTCTTTTCCATTATATTTCAACCTTTTAAAAATGCTGGTCATGAGCACTAAAGGTTCACTAGCTGCAGCTTAAGACGCTCAACCAAAGCATGAGGGTAGTATAATGTAATGTGGGGTCAGTTTTAATTTAGCTTAAATATTGTTATTTAAATAACAAAAGTTTCTAAAGTCACATGAACTCTTTAGGATTGTATTCTCACTTCTAAACAGAGCTGAATTTGCCATAAAGTTAATGAAGCTCAGCCTTCACCATCTCTCACTTGTATAGGCTTTTAGAACCTTAGAACTATTTTTGTTTTTTTGGCTGGTTTGCATACCACTTGGGTTTTTCTCCTCCTCCTCCTCCCCCTCCTCCCCCTCCTCCTCCTTCTCCTCCTTCTTCTTCTTCTTCAGGATGGTCACGCAATCTGTATAAGCTTCAAGTTCCACAAAACCTTGATCCATACCTGATTCTAAACCATATTTCTTTTCCAGTATTTAAGCTGGGATGTTTTAAAATAATAAACTTTTTCTTGTCTAATTAGAAACAATGGTAGCAATTGGAAAAAGAGCCACTGTCATTAGGTCCCTTTTGGTGTCAAGGAAAGAAACCCACCTGAGTTAGTTATCTCAAGGAAAGGGAGTTGACCCTAAGGATACATGTGTACTGGCACCAGGGAATCATCTGAAACAGTCTGTCCCTTTCTCCTGTAGTGGCCACATGATCTCTTGTCATGGTCTGCCTGCTTCTTGCTTGTGGGTCTGTCCACTCTTCCCTCTACAGTAAAGACTGTGAATCAGGGCTCTGTTTTGCCTCCACTTTGTAGGGTTGGCAATGAGCCCTTACCAGCTCTCATAGCTAATTGACTTTGTGTCTATTTACTAAGTGACAAATCCCTGAATGAGGAATCAGATGGACATAGGTGAGTTTTCAAACCAGGTCACATTGGAGAGTGCTGGGCAACCTGATGCCTGTCACCCTTGGCTCAAATGCCCAAAAAGCCATAGTGGAGAGTGTGGGGAACAGAGTGGGATACAAACCTTGGTCAGTCAGGCAAGAGCTGGGCCATGGGTAGGGGCAAGTCTTCCTGCAGCAGTGGCTCAGTGTCTCTCTACATGCCAGGCATCCTGCCCACCTCTGGTCACTGCTAAAGGTCATAGAGAGTGACCACATGAATTGGGGGAGCAGAAATGTGAAATCTCAGGAATGCTACTTACATGAAAGCATAGTGCATTCATTTGGTATTGCTCTTACCTTTGGGTTTTGTTGAGTGAATTTTTTAAAGTGAAGTGCACACAAAAAGTGAGAAACTCTTGGTTTGGAGAGGAGGCTTCATGCACCTACTAGCCCTGGCATCTCTACAGGTCTGGGACTCCGAGAGATGCTCTAGCATTTTCTTTCTGCCCTTCCCTTAGTGCTCAGAAATTGAGACTTTTAAAAAAGATGTCCCGTATGTCATTTTATTTTTATTTTTATTTTATTTTATTTTAACTTTAAATTTTTTATTGGTTGTTCACAACATTGCAAAGCTCTTGACATATCATATTTCATACATTAGATTGAAGTGGGTTATGAACCCCCAATTTTACCCCAAATGCAGATTGCAGAATCACGTCGGTTACACATCCACAATTTTACATAATGCCCTATTAGTAATTGTTGTATTCTGCTACCTTTCCTATCCCCTACTATCCCCCCTCCCCTCCTCTCCCATCTTCTCTCTCTACCACATCTACTGTAATTCATTTCTCTTCTTGTTTATTTTCCCATTCCCCTCACAACCTCTTATATGTAATTTTGTATAGCAATGAGGGTCTCCCTTCATTTCCATGCAATTTCCCTTTTCTCTCCCTTTCCCTCCCATCTCATGTCTCTGTTTAATGTTACTCTTTTCTTCCTGCTCTTCCTCCCTGCTCTGTTCATAGTTGCTCTCATTATATCAAAGAAGACATTTGGTATTTGTTTTTTAGGGATTGGCTAGCTTCACTAAGCATAATCTGCTCTAGTGCCATCCATTTCCCTGCAAATTCTATGATTTTGTCATTTTTTATTGCTGCATAGTACTCCATTGTGTATAAATGCCACATTTTTTTTATCCATTCATCTATTGAAGGGCATCTGGGTTGGTTCCACAGTCTAGCTATTGTGAATTGTGCTGCTATGAACATCGATGTGGCAGTATCCCTGTAGCATGCTCTTTTAAGGTCTTCAGGGAATAGTCCGAGAAGGGCAACAGCATGGTCAAATGGTGGTTCCATTCCCATCTTTCCCAGGAATTTCCAAACTGCTTTCCAAATTGGCCGCACCAATTTGCAGTCCCACCAGCAATGTACAAGTGTACCCTTTTCTCCACATCCTCGCCAGCACTTGTTGTTGTTTGACTTCATATTGGCTGCCAAACTTACTGGAGTGAGATGGTATCTTAGGGTGGTTTTGATTTGCATTTCTCTGACTGCTAGAGATGGTGAGCATATTTTCATGTACTTGTTGATTGATTGTATATCCTCCTCTGAGAAGTGTCTGTTCAGGTCCTTGGCCCATTTGTTGATTGGGTTATTTGTTATCTTATTGTCTAATTTTTTGAGTTCTTTGTATACTCTGGATATTAGGGGTCTATCTGAAGTGTGAGGAGTAAAAATTTGTTCCCAGGATGTAGGCTCTCTATTTACCTCTCTTATTGTTTCTCTTGCTGAGAAAAAACTTTTTAGTTTAAGTAAGTCCCATTTGTTGATTCTTGTTATTAACTCTTGTGCTATGGGTGTCCTATTAAGGAATTTGGAGCCCGACCCCACAATATATAGATCGGAGCCAACATTTTCTTCTATCAGACGCAGAGTCTCTGATTTGATATCAAGCTCCTTGATCCATTTTGAGTTAACTTTTGTGCATGGCGAGAGAAAGGGATTCAGTTTCATTTTGTTGCATATGGATTTCCAGTTTTCCCAACACCATTTGTTGAAGATTCTATCCTTCCTCCATTGCATGCTTTTAGCCCCTTTATCAAATATAAGATAGTTGTAACTTTGTGGATTTGTCTCTGTGTCCTCTATTCTATACCATTGGTCCACCCGCCTGTTTTGGTACCAGTACCATGCTGTTTTTGTCACTATTGCTCTGTAATATAGTTTGAAATCTGGTATCGCTATACCGCCTGATTCACACTTCCTGTTTAGAATTGCTTTTGCTATTCTGGGTCTTTTATTTTTCCATATGAATTTCATGATTGCTTTATCTATTTCTACAAGAAATGCCATTGGGATTTTGATTGGCATTGCATTAAACCTATAGAGAACTTTTGGTAATGTCGCCATTTTGATGATGTTAGTTCTGCCTATCCATGAACAGGGTATATTTTTCCATCTTCTAAGATCTTCTTCTACTTCTCTCTTTAGGGTTCTGTAGTTTTCATTGTATAAATCTTTCACCTCTTTTGTTAGGTTGATTCCCAAGTATTTTATTTTATTTTTTTTTGAGGATATTGTGAATGGAGTGTTTTTCCTCATTTCCATTTCAGAAGTTTTGTCGCTGATATACAGAAATGCCTTTGATTTATGCGTGTTGATTTTATATCCTGCCACTTTGCTGAATTCATTTATTAGTTCTAGTAGTTTCTTTGTAGGCCCTTTTGGGTCTTCTAGGTATAGAATCATGTCATCTGCAAATAGTGATAATTTAAGTTCTTCTTTTCCTATTTTTATGCCTTTAATTTCTTTTGTCTGTCTAATTGCTCTGGCCAGTGTTTCGAGAACTATATTGAATAGAAGTGGTGATAGAAGGCATCCCTGTCTTGTTCCAGATTTTAGAGGGAATGCCTTTAACTTTTGTCCATTCAGAATGATGCTAGCCTGAGGCTTAGCATAGATAGCTTTTACAATGTCAGGGTAAGTTCCTGTTATCCCTAGTTTTTCTAATGTTTTGAACATAAAGGGATGCTGTACTTTGTTGAATGATTTCTCTGCGTCTATCGAGATGATCATATGGTTCTTATCTTTAAATCTATTGATGTGGTGAATAACATTTATTGATTTCCGTATATTGAACCATCCTTGCATCCCAGGGATGAATCCTACTTGATCATGGTGCACAATTTTTTTGATGTGTTTTTGTATTCAATTCGCCAGAATTTTATTGAGGATTTTTGCATCTAGGTTCATTAGAGATATTGGTCTGTAGTTTTCTTTCTTTGAGGTGTCTTTGTCTGGTTTCGGAATCAGGGTGATGTTGGCCTCATAGAATGAATTTGGAAGAGCTCCCTCTTTTTCTATTTCCTGAAATAACTTGAAAAGTATTGGTATTAATTCTTCTTTAAAGGTTTTGTAGAACTCCGCTGTATACCCATCCGGTCCTGGGCTTTTCTTGGTTGGTAGTCTTTTGATGGCTTCTTCAATTTCATCCATTGATATTGGTCTGTTCAAATTGTGTGTATCCTCCTGACTCAGTCTGGGCAAATCATATGACTTAAGAAATTTATCGATGTCTTCACTATCTTCTATTTTATTGGAATATAGGTTTTCAAAATAATTTCTAATTGTCTTCTGTATTTCTGTAGCATCTGTTGTGATATTGCCTTTTTCATCCCGTATGTTAGTAATTTGAGTTCTCTCTCTTCTTCTCTTCGTTAGCATGGCTAAAGGTCTGTCAATCTTATTTATTTTTTCGAAGAACCAACTTTTAGTTTTGTTAATTTTTTCAATAGTTTCTTTTGTTTCAATTTCATTGATTTCCACTCTGATTTTAATTATTTCTTGCCCTGTGCTACATTTGCTGTTGTTTTGCTCTTCCTTTACTAGGGCTTTGAGATGAAGTGTGAGCTCATTTATTTGTTGTTTTTTTCTTTTTTTGAGGAATGACCACCAGGCGATGAATTTTCCTCTTAAAACTGCTTTCATTGTGTCCCATAGATTCCGATATGTTGTGTCTGTATTTTCATTTATCTCTAAGAATTTTTTGATTTCCTCCTTTATGTCTTCTGTAACCCATTGATCATTCAGTAAAATATTGTTCATTTTCCATGTGATGTAGGATTTTTCCTTCCTTCCTTTATCATTGATTTCCAGTTTCATTCCATTATGATCAGATAAAATGCAAGGCATTATCTCCACCCCTTTATATTTACTGAGGGTTGCCCTATGGCATAATATATGGTCTATTTTTGAGAAGGATCCATGTGCTGCTGAGAAAAAAGTATATCCATTTGATGATGCTTGATATATTCAATATATGTCAATTAAGTCTAGGTTATTGATTGTGATATTGAGTTCTATAGTTTCTTTATTCAACTTTTGTTTGGAGGATCTGTCCAATGGTGAGAGAGGTGTGTTGAAGTCACCCATAATTATTGTGTTGTGGTCTATTTGATTCTTGAACTTGAGGAGAATTTATTTTATGAATGTCGCAGCACCATTATTTGGTGCATAAATATTGATAATTGTTATGTCTTGTTGGTGAGTGGTTCCTTTTAACAGTATATAATGTCCTTCTTTATCCCTTTTGATTAACTTAGTCTTGAAGTCGATTTTATTCGATATGAGGATGGCCACCCCTGCTTGCTTACGAGGACCGTGTGCGTGGTATATTTTTTCCCATCCTTTCACCTTCAGCCTGTGTATGTCTTTTCCAATCAGATGTGTCTCCTGGAGGCAGCATATTGTTGGATTTGTTTTTTTAATCCATGATACCAGCCTATGTCGCTTTATTGGAGAGTTTAAGCCATTAACATTCAGAGTTACTATTGATATATGGTTTGAACTTCCATCCATGTTTGATTATTTATCCTTTTTTTAAAAAATTTAGTTTGTTTCTCCATGATTATCTTTCCCCTCACCCTCTGTCTTTACTGAGGCACTTCCCACTGATGGTTTTGGTTATTGTTTTTCATTTCTTCCTCGTGTAGGGTTTCGCTCAAAATGCTTTGCAATGCTGGTTTTCTGGCTGCAAATTCTTTTAACTTTTTTTTTATCATGAAAGATTTTTATTTCGTTATCATACCTGAAGCTTAATTTTGCTGGATACAGAATTCTTGGTTGGCATCCATTGTCTTTCAGTGTTTGAAATACATTGTTCCATGACCTTCTTGCTTTCAGTGTCTGTGATGAAAAATCCGTTGTTAACCGTATTGGTTTACCCCTGAATGTAATCTGTCTCCTTTCTCTTGTAGCTTTTAATATTTTCTCTTTGTTCTGTATATTGGATATCTTCATAACAATGTGTCTTGGCATTGGTCTACTGTGATTTTGTGTGCTCGGTGTCCTGTATGCATCTTCAATTTGTATATCTGTTTCCTTTTTTATTTCTGGAAAGTTTTCTGTAATTATTTCATTCAGCAGGTTACTCATTCCCTTGGTTTGAATCTCTGTACCTTCTTCTATCCCGATGACTCGTAAGTTTGGTTTTTTTATGTTATCCCATAACTCTTGGATGTTTTTCTCGTGATTTTTTACCAGCCTTTCTGAGTTGGCTAGACTCTTTTCAAGATGATATATTTTTGTCTTCATTATCTGACATTCTGGCTTCTACTTGCTCCACTCTGTTAGTGATACTCTCAATTGAGTTTTTAATTTGGTTTATCGTTTCCTTCATTTCTAGAATTATTGTTTGATTATTTTTTATAATCTCTATCTCCTGATAGAGATGCTTAACTTCTTTTATCTGTTTATGTAATTCATTCTCAATGTGTTCTTCCGCTGCTTGAATTTGCTGTCTTGTATCCTCTTTAAGGTTCCATTCCATCTGTCTAAGGTGTTCCTTGAGTTCTTTATATGACCATTTTTCTGATGACTCTAGGTCCTCCTGAATATTTAGGCTGTCCTGCATTGTTTGTACTCCTTTTCTTCCTTGCTTTTTGAAGCTGCTCATGTTACTTCTTGTTCTGTTTGACTGATGAATTACTGTTTACTCCTATGAATTTATTAGATGCTTGGGAGGAAAGGTATTAGAAGGGAAGGGAAGAAGTCACTAAAGAGAATGAGAGTAAGCAGGTAGAATTCAAGGAAGGGGGGATAAGAAAAATGAAAAGACAAAAGAAGAAAAAAATAGGAAATAAAAAAAGAAAAAAAATTTTAAAAAATAATAAAAAAATTAAAATTAAAATTAGAAGAAAAAAAATTTTTAAAAAATTGTAAAAAAAAATTTTTAAAAACACCAAGAAAGAAAAATGAAAATGAAAGAAAAACCCAAATCAAAAAAAAAAAAGAGGGAAAAGAAAAAAAGAGGAAAAATAAACTAATAAATGCAGTCTTAGAGTTTGATTAACTTCTCTTCCAGTAGGTGGCGCTGTGCCCACCAGACCAAGTTTCTCCTGTCAATATGCGGGAACCAATCACTGTGCAGCAGCTCCTCCCAGACTGGGCGAGTCTCCAATCCTGAGTGCCTAGGGCCTCCTCTTGTGTCTAGTCACTTCCCACTTTTCCTCTAGCCAGGCCCCTCTCACGGGTGCCGCTCACCACAATACTGGCTACACGCCAGGTCTGCTGTTCCCGGGAGCCCTGTTTTCATGAATGACTGGGCACACTCTCCCAGTCTGCCATTCCCTCAGACCCTAAGTTTGTAGAGCTTGGGGCTGAGAATCCTCAGCGAATTTTACTTGCCCTCCGGTAGCCACACCTCCGGTAGCTGGTGCAAGAGACCTCAGCTGTCAGCCCTGGTGGGAGCGGTAGTTCCACGCCGCGGTCCCGCGCCACCTCGGATTCCCTCGGGCTGGCTATCGCGCTCACGGGAGAGCTGGGAAGGGCCCTTACAGGAGAGCTGGGAGGGGCCCTTAAGGTTTCCCCGATGTGTGGAGAGGGAAGGCTAGGGAATTACACACCTGTAACCGCAGGTTTCAATGAAGTTATCTCCTCCGCCGCAATCTGATGACGTCAGTTCTCTGCCATGGTGATATCTCTTGCAAATGGCGACAGTTCGTTTCCCTTTGCCGGGCGACCAATGCAACAGGTGGGTCCTTACTGTCTCTCCCAAGCCCCGTTTCAAACCTGTGGCCACTACCTATGAAGGCTCGGTAGGCATTTACCTCCGTAGGATGAGAAGGGCTGACCAGTTGTTTCAGCCGGATGGATTAGTGCTGAGTCACAGCTGTTTGTCTGCGGGAAGCAGGCGAACGGGAGCTTGAATTCAGCTGATCCGGGCTCAGTGTGTGTTCTGAGAGGCCCAGACTGTTTGCCCCAGATCCTCGCCAGCTCAGCATTGCCTAGTGATCCAATCAACTTATAGGTCCTAGAAATTCAGCAGACCTAAGCAGGATAAATGTAGAAAATCATATCCAGAAACATCAGTCAAATTTCTCCAGACCCGGTCTCTCCTGGGAGCTTGGCGATGCCATCTTTTCAAGTGGAAAACAAGTCATAGATGATCATTATCATCATTTCTATTCAACATTTTACTGGAGGGTTTAGCAGTCACCACTCTGCCTCTAGCTTCCTATCGCCACCGCCTCCCATATGTCATTTTAATACCTTGTCTTTTTTCTCCTTGAGCCAAGAGAAATGTTTTAAAGGAAAAATACTGGACCATGCTGTTTTAACCATATGTATCATTTGTAAGAGTCAGGAGATAAAAGAATGAGTGTTATCATGTTTATGTAACATAGATTTTCTCCAATTAAATTTATCTAGATAATTGCTCTCAATCTGCAAAATACAGCTTTTTTAGAATTTAGTTTTTGTAGTGTTTTGATAATGATTTGAGTTGGAAGCATTTTAAATAACTACTTTTTTTGTCATTGTCGTTTAAAATGGAAAGTTTATTTGTTCAGTACACTAAACAAGATGCAAGGACCGTCATGACAAATATACAGAAATATGCAGATCAACATAAAACAATAATTTAGTTTATTTTTTTAAAGAATTTTAATATTTATTTTTTAGTTTTCGGTGGACACAACATCTTTGTTTGTATGTGGTGCCGAGGATCGAACCCGGGCCGCACGCATGCTAGGCGAGCGCGCTACCGCTTGAGCCACATCCCCAGCCCAATAATTTAGTTTAAATGAAGGGAAATATTTGTATATTATGACAACATACCCCCAAGAAGACTTTTTTTGTTAAATTAATTATACACTTCAATAAAATAAAGGGTAATGAATTAAGTAGACATCAGCCTGTTAATTTTTTATAAAAATAAAATTCCAGCTCTTATTAATCCATGCCAATTAAACACTATAACATTTGTAAACAAGCACAGAGAAGATGCAGTCAATTACCTTTTTTGCTTGAACAGTACAGAGGAAAATGGTTATTACAAATGCAGCAGGCATACTGTTAGGCTGAACAATCTAGAACATACTACACTAAATTTCAGTCTCAAATTGTGCTAATTGCGCATCATTTGTATGGCAGATCTTGGCCTATGATATGATTTAATGCCAAGACAGATCACAGTTCATTACAGAAACACACAGATTACTGTTGGTTTTTATGTTTGTTTTAACATATATATATGTGTGTGTGTGTATATATGTATGTATATACATATATATGTATGTGTATACGTATATATACATATGTTGTATATATACACACATAATATGTATGTATGTATATATATTTATATATATGTATGAGTGTGTGTGTGTGTGTGTGTGTGTGTGTGTATATTTTTTTTTTGAAGCCAGGTATCCAGGAGGAATTTACTGGAAGTAGTTTGGGGTGCATGGGGTAACATGAGGCTCTCCACAATGAGGTGCTGGATCAAACAGAAGAAAAGAATATTTTAAAGTGTCATCTAATTCCACAATAGCAGACTGGTTTCCCCCAATGATAACAGTAATTTGGTGAATTTGGGGTACTGAAAATGATAACCAAATTCCAATCATAGCACCAATTATATCTTTCCATTACAAACTCGTGAGCACATGAAACCAGTTTGAGACCATTGGCATGGTTAAATGTTCCAGAAATGTCTTGTCCAAATGCGTAGTCAGCACCACGTGGTGAAATACCCCAGCAACCACAATCATCTGGATCTGTCCATAACAGATCATACATTGGGCCCTCATGTGGAACTTCTTGTAAACGATCCAGGACTCTTACATGATCAAGTGTATCTATGGATGGAGAGAGGCCACCATGAAAGGTGGGTAGTAGTAGGTCCCTCAGAGCAGACTAAAGGTTCAATGTATAAGTCAGATATTGCTCAGACCTGTGCTTGCCACCATCTCACATATATTCATGCATATGTAATTTAATGAATAAACTAACTTTCATGATTACATCATTTTCAAAGCAAGGCCTTGTTTTAGGAAAATGTTGAGTTTAACTAAGGATACTTTGCTTTATATGATATGAAATTCCCTTCCTGACCTGTCATAATTCTTAAACATATGGTTATTTTAATCTGATCAGAAGCACTAGAAAGTTAAGAAGATATGGAATGTTTTAATCACAAATGGGAGTTCTTCAAAGGTATTTGGTGGAGTGAAGTTGTATAAAGGATGTATAAATGCTGCAAAAACAGACTGAAATATTTTGATGATATCAGAAGGAAAAAAGTGTGTGTTTAGGATGCAAATTTGGAAAAACAAACAGTGAGAGATTGCAGCTTGTATGGTTCTGGGGTGTCAATATACCTAGTGGCTTTGGTCCTGGCCTCCATGTAGTATTGCACTCAGGAAAGAGCCTTCCACATTCTTAAAGAAGGTGGATACAGCAGAGGGGCAGCTTGGGAACATCTCAGTGGCTCAGCCTCTTTCTACCTTGCACATGTGCTTGGTAGTGACAAGCAGATGAAGCTCTTTGCTCCTGTGATACCATCACAGCATTCTTTGGAGAGTTTTAAAGTAGATGCCACACTTCTAAGGATAAACCATACCTACCTTCAGGAGTCACTGGCCATCCCGTGTATACCCTGAGTGTCCATTTGCAAAGACATTGGTATGAGTTCCATGATGGCTTATTTCAAAATGCTTCTTAGACAATTCCTCAGAGGACACCATATTTTTTTCTTGTAAATTCACTTCTATACCATCCATTTAAGTTTCAAATTTGTGTTCCTTAAAATACCCAGTTACTCCAAGTTGCTTTATGACTAAGTAAGTTTGGAAAATTCTATGTAGATTCCTTTCTTGGAGAATTACCACTAAGTCACTGTTTAGACTATCAGTATTTTCCAATTTTATCCATCACCATGTAAAACCAATGAATATTTAGAAGTACTAATATTTGGGATATTGATATTTAAATTCAGGATTGTTGTGTTGATTAAAACAGAGAATGCACATGGTTTCTAATGTGTAAACCTAATCAGGCCTCCATTAAAGTAGAGTGATTATTATCAAACTTAGGTAAAAGTTCTCCTATATTCTGAGCAACACACAAAAAGAAGACTAAAACTGACTCTGCCAGCTGCTACTGGGTGATACTATGTGAGTGGAGATGGCTATTACATTCCTTTTCTCTTATACAGTAATTCATTTGGGGCCAGTGGAGAAGATGATGTGAATCCAGGAGAGCACAGGGTTACTGGCCACAGCTGACACTCAGGTGCATTATTTTCTTTCAGGGCAGCTGGATGCACCACCTCTGGCACTCAGTACCAGGCAGGTACACCAACTGAACCAGGACACACCTCTGGTTCTCATGGGTCACTCTGAGTTGCTTTGATTTTGAGTCTAACAGTGACTTGTCCCTGCTCAACTGCTTTTGCTTTCATTCAGACAACAAAGTGCACTACTGTGTTAGATCTTTGTCAGGGTGTCATCAGAACCCTGGCATTCCACATTGTGACCTCTTCAACTCCCTGGAGCCAGTGAGTCTGGAGTCCAAGATCTCTGGGTCCTAACCCAAGGTATTGACACCCACCCACCTTATTTTCTAAAGACCTCTGATGAGGCTAAGAGTCTTTCACAGGAGTCCTTTAGCTGCAAACAACATGTCTCGAACAATCTGCATCCACAGGAAACTGTTGGGGGCCACCCTGAACTGGAGCGGAGCACACCCCCTTAGCCCTGAGTAATGGGGATATGGAACTGGCATAGCACGCAGTACAGGGCAGGTGGGCCTCACCTTTGCTTAGCAAGGGAGTGCAGCTCTGGGAGTGGGTATCACCCAATGGGACTGGACTACACCTCTGTGTTTGCTGTAACACAATCCCTTGTCTTATTTGGGTGGAATTTTCTATCCAATGTCTTTCCCCTAAATGAAAACAAGGGTACAGGGTATGCTCACTCTCTTGCCTCTTGCCTGCCTTGTTCCCCTTGCCCTCTAACATGGGAGCTGAGGTCTCAGAGCAGTCCTTGAACCTCCAAAAAGGTATTTCTGTGCTTGGGTCTTTTCATTGCCAGCCCATTTCATGTGGAGTGACCCTGATTCCATTGCCCGCGTGGGAGGTGGGCGACAGGAAACTGCTGCTTTTCTCTGGCTCTGAATCTTTCCAGAAAAATCTTCTACTCTGGAAGAAGCACTAAGGCCAATGGACAGGATCCTAAAGCAGTGCTGTGGGATAAGTGGAAGTTTGGGTGGATCGCTGCTTTGGGCATGCTTGCCCAGTTGCAGCCTGTTATTCTCTGCCCAACTTCTCTGCCCTGAACAGAACCTGGGTTCTGTCAGTGTTCAATACATTAGGAAGATTCCCTATTGCTGGTCCAGTCACTGCCAAGGGTTCCTCTCTCAAATTGGCATAATCCATGATAAGCACTAAATTCAGGAAAGGAGGTAGAGTTTTCTTGCCACCATGTTGCCAGCACATTCCAGATGTGATGGGGAGGCTAGAGATCTGATCTCTCACAAAAAGTGAATGATATATGTCAATGAAAATGAGGCCCAAAGGGTGATGGAATGAATTAAGTTTATCTTCTATAAAGATGCTAGGCTTAAGTTTCTAACACTTAGGGATAGATGAGGGGTCTTAAAAATGGCTGTAAAACTCTTTTACATGCCTCCCATCAAGATGTGAGGTTTATGTGTTGTGATGGCAAAAGTGCGACATCTATAGTTGAGGGGAAAGATAAAGAATGTCCATGGACTTCTGCCATTTCTAATATTTTATTTACTCAAATCACTTGGTACTGGGGCTGGGGATGTGGCTCCAGCGGCCCGGGTTCCATCCTCAGCACCACATACAAACAAAGATGTTCTGTCTGCCGAAAAACTAAAAAATACATATTTAAAAAAATTCTCTCTCTCTCTCTCTCTCTCTCTCTCTCTCTCTCTCTCTTTAAAAAAAATCACTTGGTAAAATTTCACTCTATAGGTTATTAATCAAGGAATGACAATCCTTAATGCTGGGCATTGCAATAGTCATGATCAATTCAAAGCAAACAATTCTAAGCTAATTCCAAGCACTGCAAACACACTTAATCATGACAGACCTATTACAGACATTCCTTCCTCATGCTGAGCTTAAGTGCTAGATTCAAAGTCTTAAGTCTTAGATCTTAAGTCCAGCAGAAGCACACTCAGACTGCAGCGACCAGGTCAGGAACCAATAGAGGCTTTTCCTGGGGTGGAGTTCATGGCTGGGTGAGGAGAAAGCTGCTGTACAGTTGGAAAGCAGGGAGGACGAGGCAGAGGATTAGGCAGATGAGAAGAGTTGGGGTGTCAGGCTCTCAGGCTTGTGTGCTTCAGTGTTGGATGGCTGAATATCTGTTCCTTTGCTCCATCATTTATGCTAAATCTGAGGGCTTCTGACAGCCCTTTCAATCCCTATCAGCTGTTACCAGGTTTCTCAGTGATGTCCTTCATTCTGAGGTCAAGCCATTTCATCTGGTGGTCTCCGCCCTGAACTCTTGCCTTTTGTGTTTATCAGGGCAAAGGCAAATGACAGAGACTTCACTCTGAGTTTTATCAGGGTTGTGGAAGGTGACTTATTTTATCAGGCTATGCCTAATGACCATATTGGAGGGCTCCATAGGCATGTCTGGTGGGGACTGAAGTTTTATTTCAAAATGGAGTTACTTAGGCTAAGGCCCTTCTTAAGTTAAGGTTATCCTTACGTCATAAGGCTATCCTTATGTCTCCTGCCTGGAAACATGGATAGACTTGTAACTACTTCAAACAATAAAATATGATGGAGGTGGTGCTATGTGACCACCAAGGCTGGATGATAAGAAGCAACGAGACTTTTGCCTTGCCCATTGAAACCCTTGTACTGGAGCTACAAGCTGTCAACTTATATGTTAAACTATCCTGAGGCTGCCATGTTTGGAGGACACACAGATGCATGGAGAGGACTCATATATGCACTCTGGTCAAAGATCTTGCAGAGCTCAGTGTGCAAGACATCTCAGCCCAGGTGCCAGACATGTGAATGGAGACTCCCAATGATTCTAGCCTCCAGCCATCAAGTCCCCCCTCATGTCTCTGAGTCTTCCTAGATGAGATACCAAAGAACATGAAGCAGAGGCAAGCCATCTCCCTGTACTCTGTCCTAATTTCTGACCCAACAGAACCTGTAACCATAATTCACTACTAATTTTTGAGGCAGTTTGCTATTCAACCATAGTATCCAAAACAGATCTTGATGATAGTGGAAGCCTCTTCCACTCCCATACTTGAAAATCTAATATTCTTGAGGAAAAAACAGATCTGTTCATGGCAGTTTGTGCCAAATAATTGTTTTTTGAAAGGATTAATGCTTAGTATTGTAACATAAGGTGGCAGGTTTTATGCAGAGTGCAAGATGTTCTCAGCACAGACAAATAACATGTAAAATGATGCGTACATTTTTTCTATCATGAGGAAGACAATATTCCATGTACAGTATTAAAATAAGTTAAGGGCTGGGGATGTGGCTCAAGCGGTAGCGCGCTCGCCTAGCGTGCGTGCGGCCCGGGTTCTATCCTCAGCACCACATACCAACAAAGATGTTGTGTCCGCCGAGAACTAAGAAAAAATAAATGTTAAAATTCTCTGTCCCCCTCTCTCTCTCACTCTCTCTAAAAAAATAAAATAAAATAAGTTAAATGAGTGAGAATTTTTAGACAAATTCTTCAGTATATGAAACTAAGGTATTTCTATGCTATAAGACAACAGAAATATACAGTTAAAATTTATTATATGGGTATCAGGCACTGCTCAAAACACAACATCCTCCTATCCATTCAGCTATCCAGCCTGCCAACCAACTTAGACAGTGGCAAAAGAAATTATCAAAAAAAAGGGAAATAAGTAGATAGCATTTCCCCCATCAAGCAGTTGCTAACACCTCTGAAGGAGGGGAAAGGTGGGACTTTCCAATACAAGCAATCACCCCCTGAATAGCTGTTTTCCACCTTTTGGTCATGTAGGCATGGGAAGAAAGGAAACCATAAATCTTTAAAGGGGTAAGATAGCCCCACTCCCATGGGCACCAACTCTGGGTTCCCTACCCTGCCTACCCTCTCTCTTCTCTTAAACAAAATTTACATTTTACTTTTGCCTTGGCATTTCTCAGGTATTTAATCTTCAACACCCCAGGGGAACAAGTACCCCATCCTGACTTTCAAGACCAGTATCACAATCATACATCTAACTATTCATGCTTCCTTCCTTCCCTTCATTCATCACCCAACTCTCCACCTACCTCTTTATCTGTCCATCTGTCTATTTGTCCACTCAGTTGGACAATGAATCAACATTAAGGGAAATCTCCAAGGGGTTAAGTTCTATATTAGGCTCTGGGCATCTGAAATTAAATAAGATCCACTTAAGATAATTCTCACTTAAGATAGTTCATAAGCTAGGAGAAGTGCCTATACCAGAGAAGTTTTGACATGTGCAGGACTTTGATGTTTCTCATGGCCCTTCTTTCAGTGTGGTTTGTGTCCTTATGGTGAGATCAGGGTGGGGCCCTTGGTTCAGCTTGGCTTGTTCCCTTATAAGGAGATGAGGGCAGGGCCCTTGGTTCAGGGTGGTGTTTTGTCCTTATAAGGGGAGAAAGGGCAGGCCCTTGTTCAGCTTTACTTTTGTCCTTATAAGGTAAAAAGGATGGGCTTGGTTCAGCATGGCCATTGTGAGGGAATTTCAAAGAGCAGGTATGTAAGAGAGTGGCCACCACTGGGTTTTTGTCCATATGTACAGGAAGCTCTTGGTGGTGACCTGTCCGACTCCCAGATAGTGTGTTTTGTGGTGGTTGGTGATTGGTGGTTGGTGGTTATGGTCTTCTGGGTTTTTTGATTTGATTTTTTTTTCCTTTTGTTTCTTTGCTTTCGTTTTTTGGGGATTTTTTATTTTAGTTATTTGTTTTGGTTTATTATTTTTTTTAAGCTAGCATCCTAAGATGGTGTTCCGTTTTAGGATCAGCAGTGAGAGTAGTGAGAACAGTGTAGAGAGACGAGGGCGGGGCTCCTATGAGCCTGCCATCACCGACCATTATGAACTTCTGCGGGACATTGGGGAATGGGGCTTCGCCAAGGTGAAACTTGCCTGCCATCGCCTCACGGGGACAGAGGTTGTGGTGAAGGTTGTGGCAAAAGTAGGCTGGAACCTCCCCTTCCTGTCTGAACCCCGTATGATGGCGGGCTTGGATCACCCAAACGTGATCCGACTCTTCCAGGTCATTGAGACCCTCAAATACATGTACATTATCATGGAGCATGCAGGTGGGGGACATCTACGGAGCCTCATCTCGGAGCCTGGTGGCATGCCTGAGGAGGAGGCCCGCAGACTCTTCAGGCAGATGGTGCGTGCTGTGCAGTACTGCCATGAGAAGGGCATCGCACACCTGGACCTCAAGCCCGAGAACTTCGTGCTGGATGCCAGTGGTACCGTGAAACTCATTGACTTTGGCCTGAGCACCAGATTCACAGCCGGGAAGAAGCTGAGCCGGTTCTGGGGCCCTCTCCAATACTTTGCCCCAGAAGTTGTCCGGAGGGAGGAATACGAGGGCCCCCTGGCGGACATCTGGAGCCTGGGGGTGGTTCTCTATTTCATGCTGACAGGGAGCCGCCCATTTATAGCAAACAGTGTTGGGGAGGTGAGGAGGCTGATCATGGAGGGAGCCTATGGCATTCCTGCACATGTTTCCAAGGGAGCTCAGAGCCTCATCCTTGCCATTCTGAGGTTGCACCCCAGGCAGAGGCCCAGCCTAAAACAGATAATGAGCCACCCACGGCTGAGCCAGGGCAAGGAAGATTCACACCATTCTTCTGGCGAGGCCCTCCCCATCCACCCGGATCCTGCCATTATAACATCCATGTTCGACATGGGTTACGACCCGTATAACATCTGGGTGTCCCTGTCACATAAGAAATACGATGATGCCATGGCTACCTACCTCCTGCTCAAGTGCCAGAGAACCCAGGGGGTGGGTTGCACATGCCAGGAGAAGCCCGTGCAGCGTCGGGTGGTAGGGCCTCGCCCAGGCCCTGCAGATCCTCCTAGGGTCGACCCCAGGAAGTGCTCCAGTGAGCCTGCCCTTCGCTTGCCCTGTGAGCAGCAGCAGCAGCAGCCAGAGGAGGCCAAACCGTCTCTGCAGAAGGATGGTGGCAGTGCCAGCGTGCCTGGCATTCGTCTCAGCTTTGTCCACGTGGACACACCCCCTCCCAGCCTAGCCTCCCAGCACCACCCTGTGCCCAGCACAACCGACCCCTCCAGCCTCAGTAGGGAGATCACAGAGGACCGCAGCTCCTCCTCCCAAGCTTCCTCTGCAACCCACCACTGCATCGGGTTGGAGGATGGTGAGGAAGAGTATTGTCTCCTGCCTTGACAGCTGTGTCTCATCCCATGCTTCAGTCAGTCATTGTTCAGGAGCACAGTGGTTCCAGTGGAAATCCCCAGCCAAGACCAACAGAACCAATGAACAGCCCGAAGACCGAGGTGTGCCAACAGGTTTCCAGGCAGGAGCGCATCTGGGTCCACCACGAGTCTCCTCTGCCCCCACCTGCGAAGACACCTCATAGAGACTTTGCCTTGGATCATGTCCCCCTGTCCTGCTCTTTGTCCTGTTTCTCCCCTTGCTTTGGGAGAAATTTTTAATTTTTTTTCACAAATTATAAAATTGTTTCAAAGATTTTAAAAATGCAGTTTTTGTTTGTTTATTTTTAAGACGGGGGGCCTCAGGATAAAGGCCAGTGCCCAGCAGCCATCCTTTCCAAGGCCTAGACTATTGTGCCTCCTTGTCCTGCTCAGTGTAAATACTCCCTCACCTTGAATCAGGGTACATTGGGAACTTACTTGCCTTGAGCCAATGTAGGTAGGGACTTATTCCCCTTGACCTAGTAGAGACAGATTCTTCCTTTGAGCAAATATAGACTTGATTCACTTTGAACTGATCACTTTGGCCAGAAGAAATTCTTTTCCTGGTCTTTAGGCCCCTCCATGAATTGTGTGGAGAGTGTGGGGTGCAGCTGTTGAAGATGTTGGTAAACATGGCGACCGGACTGCTTCTCTTCAGGGAGTTTAGGTCCATGACACACTGAATGGCACGTGAACCCTCACCTCCAATCCCTGTGAATGGCGCAACTCCAATCCCTGAAGTGGCGCGAACTCTCGGCCAATGAAGAAGTAACAGGCCACTCGCCTTGCTCCTCCTCATCCTGTGTTAAGCCCATAAATATCAATACCCTGTTTGTGTTCATTCTCTTACTCTTACTCTCTTACTCTCTCCCCCCTCCCCTCTCTCTCCCCCCTCTTCTCTCTCTCCTCCCTCTCCTGTCTCTCCTCTCTCTCCCCCTCTCCTCCTCTCTTTCTCTCTCTCTACTCATTCTCCTCTGTGACTGGCCGCTATGGTCCTGCTAATAAAATCTCGGACAGGTAAACGGTTGTTTTGGCTTGTTGAGTTTATGGAGCTTTTCCATCTTCCTTTACAGAAGACACCTGCGGCAAGGCACTGGGGACTCCAGAGTGTTCTATGGCCTCATTTCCATGATCCTATGGGCAGGGAAATAAGAGCTGGGCCAGTGGGAAGGAGAGGGCCTGCCTGCAGCAGTGGCTGGGTGCTTCACCACATGCCATGCATCCTGCCCACCCAAAGGCTCCTGCTGGTCACACCTAAGGTCATAGACAGTGAATGAAAAACCAGCCTCTACCTCAGAGCACAGCCTGTCCAAGGAAGGGACATCGCCTTTGTCCTTGGAAAAACCCACAGAGCACTCCTAGGCACATTCCCACCCTGCTAAGTTGTTTATCTACAAATAACAGGAGAGATCTGCTGCGCCAGGTGTCCCTGACTCAGGCTAGGTGGGGATCCATAGCAACCCCCTAGCAGCCACCAATCAGCATGAGACAGGGAAATACCTGGGATGCCAGATGACCTTCCCAGTAGTTTATGGTGGTTGATAACGTGTTGGGAAACCATGTAGTTCAGCACGTACACCCCTCATGGCTTAAACCAATCAGTTCAAATGAATCCCCCTCTTGTAGTAACCAATCACCCCTACCCAACTTGTTCCCGCCAGTGAATGTGCTAATCATGTTTTAGAGTTGTTATTTGATTTTCCCTCGGTGTGTGATGATTTGCTAAGAGATGCTATGATGTATGTGGGGGTCCCTGCCTTCTCCAAAGAGTGTATAAAACTGCTGCAAACCTTGGGCTCGGGGCCTCTCAGCATCACCAGTTGCTGTGTGTGTGCGCGGAGAACCGAGCTAGCTCGCAATAAACACCTCTTTGCTGTTTACATCGATCTTGGTCTCTGGTGGTCTTTTGGGGGTCCCGAATTCGAGCATAACATGCTGGTGGAGTTTGGCAATAACGAATTGCTGTTTTGAACCTACAAGTGCTTCGTGGCGGCTTGGTTATTTGTGCCCAGCCAGACTGCTGGCAAAAAAGTAAATTATGAAAAGTAAAAAAAAGGGCAAGGACTTCTTGAGGTTCAGGGACAGGATGAATCAAATGTGTGCTACCAAGAACACTAGAGCATTGGGAATCAGAGAATGCTTTCTCCTTTTGACCTCAGATCTCTAACAGGAAATGAGTTTGTACCAGGACAAACTGCCCCAGAAGACAGTGCAGAGAGCAGAACCTGACTGGCCTAAGGTTTGTTATGATGGTAATTGATCATTTAGAAGCTTTACCACCAGGAGAAAAATGAGGTAAAGAGGAAATGTGAAACAGTCACAAATCATCACCCTACACCAAGAGGCCTCCAGTTTCTGTGAAAGATGGAAACTGTAAAAAATAAATAATCTAACAATAAAAATTCTTAAGTGGTGTGGGGGGTGGGGGAGATAGCACTTAAGTTATTTTAGAAAGATCACAATTTAAAAAAAAAAACAACCTATGGTTTGGAACTGGGCTTAAGATTATTTCATTTAAGATTTTTTTTATGGGCTGGGGATGTGGCTCAAGCGGTAGCGCGCTCGCCTGGCATGCGTGCAGCCCGGGTTCGATCCTCAGCACCACATACAAAAAAAAAAAAAAAGATTTTTTCATTTACTTGAGTGACACGTAGTGAAATGGTTTCAAGTGTTTGCCATTGCCATTGTTTGCATCTGGAATGTCCCCCAGAAACCCATTCAGTAAAGGCTTGGCCTCCACTTGGTGCTAATTGGAGGTGGTAGAAATTGTTAAGAGGTGGGACCTAGCTCTTTGGATCACTGAGGTGTGCCGTTGAGGAGATTATGGGACCTCAGTCTCTTCTCTTTTATGTGCCTGTCATGAGGTGAGCAGTTTTACTCTGCTATGCATTCCTATGAATTCCTATCCTGATGTGTCACTATAGGCCCAAAGCAACAGGGACAACAGATCACAAACCTCTAAAACTGTAAGCCAGAACAAACCTTTTCTTTTTATAATTTGTTTATCTCAGGAGTGTGTTATACTAATAGAAAGCTGACAGAGCCTTAGTACAGACTTTTCAGAAACAGAATGAATAAATAATTTACTGCTACTTGCAATTTAATTAATTTTTGCAATAGTTCTAAGTAGCAGCAAATTAATTAAATTGCAACAAAACAAAACAGAGGCAGTAGATAGACCAAAATTTCTCTCTTAAGAGTACTGTGCTAGACACAGTGGTGCAAGCATGTAAGCCACTTGGGAGGCTGAGACAGGAGGATCAGAAGTTCCAGGCCAGCCTGGGCAATTTAGCAAGATTAGGTCTCAAAATAAAAAATTAAAAAAGAACTAGAGATGTAGCTCAGTGGCAAAATGTTTCTAGGATCATTCCCTAGTACTGTAAAACAAAGCTGTGCTGGGAAAGGTTGTCTCAGGATAGAACAGAACCAAGGGAAAGAGCTAAAAGGGTGACTTGGTTTGAGTTGTATATTAAACTTTAAGTCAGATCTACCCTTAAACTTTTCATGCTAGGGATTGAACCCAGTGCTTCATGTATGCTAGGAAAGTACTCTACCACTAAGCACATAACTTTTCATCTTACATGAGTTTAATAATTTATTTTTACAATACTCTTGAAATATGTACTAATTCATTAGAGTTCAGTTCATTATAATTGGAAGCTACTATAATTGTGTTTGCTTGCTTTCATTTTTTTACTCAACAATTAAAACAAAAAAAAAGGAAAGAAAGAAAAACCATCATAACAAACCAATTCAAAAATGGCAAAGGACTTAAATATCTAAAGAATAAATAAATAAATATCTTTAGATATTTATCTAAAGAAGATATTCAAATGGCCAATAAGCACATGAAACATGTTGAACATCACAAATCATTAAGGAAATGCAAATCAAAACCACAATAAGATACCACCTCGCTCCCATTAGAATGGTTACTATGAAAACCAAAACAGGGCTGGGGAGGCAGCTCAGTAGCAAAGTACTTGCCTACTGTGCATGAGGCCCTGGTTCAATAGCCTGCACTAGAAAAAAGAATCTAAGCATAAAATAAAATAAAATGAAAATAACATTGTTGGCAAGGATGCAGAGAATTGGGACCCTTGTAATCTGATAGTGGGAATATAAAGTGTGCAACCACTATGGAAAACAATATGATGGTTCCTCAAATAATAAAAAAAATTACTAAATGATTCAGCAATTCCACTTCTGGAGGTATACTCAAAAGCACTGAAGGCAGCATATTAAAGAGATATTTGTACACCTATGTTTTTAGCAACAATGTTTGCAATACCAAAATGTGAAAGCAACCCTACTGTCCAAGGACAGATGAATCGATAAACAAAACAGTACATACCTACAGTGTTACATGGAATATCACACAGCCTTAAAAGAAAGGAAATTTGGACACATGCTACAACACAGATGAACCTTGAAGATATTGTGCTAAGTGAAGCAAGCCAGCACAAAAGGGCAAATGCTGTATGATTTCACTATGGGAGGTACCTAGAGAAGTCTAATTTGTGGAGACAGTAGAATGTTGGTTGAGGGGAAGGGACATTGAAAGTTATTGTTTGATGAGGAGAGAGTTTCAGTTTGCCAAGACAGAAAGAGTTCTGAGGAATGATGGTGGTAACAGAAGTATGACAGTGAGGGTGAACTTAATGTCACTGAACTATACATTTAAAAACCATTAGAATGAAGAAAAACCAGAATGGTAAATTTTATGTATATTTAATCACATTTTTTTGATGGAGGGGGTACTGGGGATTGAACTCAGGGGCACTCAATCACTGAGCCACATTCCCAGCCCTATTTTGTATTTTATTTAGAGGCAGGGTCTTACTGATTTACTTAGTGCCTTGCTTTTTGCTGAGACTGGCTTTGAACTCACCATCCTCGTGCCTCTGCCTCCTGAGCCACTAGGATTACAGGCATGTAATCCACTACATTGGGCTTAACCACATTTTAAAAAAAGTTTCATGGACAGAGAACTTGCTATAAAACAGACTGAATAATTTACATAGTTTGACCAAAGAACAACTAAAGTACACAATTAGATCACCCTAAGAAAGTGAAAATGTTTAAATCCCATCTGCTTTTGTCATGTAGTATTTTTCAACTATTCTCATTGGAATGGAGCTATGACCACCTATTAGTATATTAATAATAATTGCTAACATTTATTAAGTGATTCTTCCCTGCCACAGAGGTACTGTTTGTTTTTTTTTAATTTTTAAGCTTGTTCTTTTTAGATATACATGACAGTAGAGTGTATTTTGACACATTATACATACTGAGAATAACTTCCCATTCTTGTGGTTGTATATGATTTGGAGTTACATTGGTTATGTATTCATGTATGAACATAGGAAAGTTATGTCCAATTCATCCTACTGTCTTTCTTATATCCATACCCCCTCCCTTCCCTTCATTCCCCTTTGTCAAATCCAAAGAACTTCTATTCTCTCTCCCCCTTATTGTGTGTCAGCATCATATATTAGACAGAACATTTGATAGACTATTTAGCATGTAGTCTCCAGTTCCATTCATTTACCAGCAAATACCATGATTTTATTCTTCTTTATGGCTGAGTAATATTTCATTGTGTATATATAACATTTTCTTTATCCACTCATTTGTTGAAGGGTACCTAGGTTGGTTCCATAGCTTAGCTGTTGTGAATTGAGCTGCTATGAACATTGATGTGGCTGTGTCACTGTAGTATGCTGATTTTAAGACCTTTGGGAATATTCCAAAGAGTCAAATAACTGGGTCAAATGCTGGTTCCATTTCAAGTTTTCTGAGGAATTGTCATACTGCCTTCCAGAGTACTTGCACCAGTTTGCAGTCCCACCAGCAATGTAAGAGTGTACCTTTTTCTCCACATCCTTGCCAACATTTATTGTTACTTGCATTCTTTTTTAAAAATAACTTTTTTAAAAGATTGACACAATATCTTTATTTACTTTATTTATTTTTATTGGTGCTGAGGATCGAACCCAGTGCCTCACATGCATGAGGCAAGCACTCCACCACTGAGCTATAACTCCAGCCCCTGTTACTTGTATTCTGATGGAAGAGATGGAATAGCAGTGTAGTTTTTTTAAAATAAATTTTTAGTTATAGATGGATATAATACTTTATTTATTTATTTATATGGTGCTGGGAATTGAACCCAGTGCCTTACACACGCTAGGCACGTGCTCTGCCACCAAGCCAAAACCCCAGCCCCATCTCAGTGTAGTTTTAATTTGCATTTCTGTAATTGCTAGAGATGTTGAACACTTTTTCACGTATTTATTGACCATATGTATTTCTTATGTAAAGTGCCTTTTCAGTTCCTTTGACGATTTATTGATTGGGTTACTTGTTTTTTAGTGTTGTTTTTTTGAGTTCTTTATATATCCTGGAGATTAATGCTCTGATTTTCTCCCATTCTCTCTTCACCTTCTTGATTTTTTCCTTTGCTGTGAAGAAGTTTTTTTAGTTTGAGGCCACCCCAGAGGATTGTTTTATTCACCCAAATATCAGATGTTGTGGGTTGAATTTCATACCCTCAAAAGATGTTCAAATTCTAGCCCCTGGTACCTGTGAATGAGATCTTATTTGGAAGTTAGGTTTTTGCAGATGTAATCAAGTTAAGATGATGTCATACTGGGTTAGCATGTACCTTAAGGCTAGTTGTTTATAAGAGAAAACTCAAGGAGAAGGCCATGTGAGGATGGAGGCAGATTGGAGTGATGCATTTACAAGCCAAGGATTGCTGGCAGAAATTTTAGAAAGGTAGTGAAGGATCCTTCCTTAGAGACTTCAAAGGGAGCATGGTCTATCTGATACCTTGATTTCCAGAACTCTGAAATAATAAATTTATGTTGTTTTAAGTAATTGTGTTTGTGGAACTTGTTGTGGAGAGCCATTCTGACACGTGATTGGGTGACTCCCGTTAAGGGCCTGAGGCGCTCTGGCTGTGTCAGAGCTTTCCCGACCCTTTCCTGATGAGAGAGCCCATCCGTGTGGGGGTGTGCGTGACCACTGACCCCGGAGACCCAATCACTGACCCTGACCTTGGAGTGCAGCCCCGCCTCAACCTTCATTGGATGGAATTCTCCCCTGAATCTCTTGTCCCCCAAATAAAAGGCTACTCCCAGGCGTGTTCACTCTCTCTCTCTCCTGCTAGCCCAGAGTAATCCTCGCTGCCCTGCTGGGCGGCTAGAGCGGGAACCAGGGAGGCGAGCAGTCTCGGACCTAGCAATGTAAAATAAGGTACTGGTTTGTGTGTTTTATTTTGATCTCTTCTAACTAACTTAATGCCTAGAACCTCATTAATGAAACCACTGCGCAGGCCGCGTGGTAGAACTTGTTATATGGCAGCTCAAGGAAACTAACATGCCTGATAAAATAGGTATTATTCTCATTTTACAGATGAAGAAATTGCGGCAAAAAGAGGTTACAAACTTGCTTAACATATTTTTGGCAGTTTGGGAAATGCAGCTAATTTTTAAAGGGTCTTAATTACATAAGCATTATGTTTCGGATATACTTTTTCAGTGAGTCCTAAATATGCCATAATTACTTAGAGTATCATAAATGACAGTATAATTATGTCTTCCACACTATGTATGATTGATTTTCAGGGTAGATCTAGAACCAGAGTTATTTAAAAATTCTAATGTTGGAAGTAGTATAGTCAGGCTCAAGGGTTATCAAACTTCTTCCCATGGCAAAATCACCTGGTTCCCATCTGGAATGGGGCCTAAAACTTACACTTCAGAGATCAGGCCAGATGCCATGTATCAGACTTCCAATTCACCATCTATTTGCTGAGTGACCTTGGGCAAGTTACTCAATATCTCCATGTCTTCATTTCTTTGGATGTAAAATGAACATAATAAAGGCATCTACCTTTAGCGGTTGAAGTGAGGGGTATGCATAAAGTACAGATGAGCCAGGCATGGTAGTGCACACCTGTGATCCCAGCAGGTGGGGAGTCTGAGGCAGGAGGATCAAGAGTTCAAAGTCAGAGAATGAAGATGACGGGCCAGAGGGAGGCAGCATTCTATGTCGCTCTGTGATCTAGATCTCAACTGTTGCATCTCTTGAGAGTGTTAGAGGACCCCTATACAGTTGCTCTAAAAACCACCAGTGCTGTGCCCCTCAGAGCTCCAAGCCTCAGCGTTTGAGCAGTACTCTGGACTCCTGGCTCCTGACACCCAAAGCCCAAAGTTACAGAAAACACAGGGCTAGGGAGCTCCTTAGCATAATCACCTATCAGCACCTCAACAGAACTCCCAGACTTCTTTCAGTTGGGAACTGCTAAGGGTTAGGAAGATGGGGCTAAAGTTTGGAGCCTAACAGAGAGACCCAGAACTGGGAAATCTCTAGGTAAGATAAGGAGATAGTACCAGATGCCCAAGTCATACGAGCGGTCCCAAAAAGAGATCTATGAGGTGCAGGGACTCTACAGGGACTGGCGGGTGCCACTCCCTGCTTCCAGGTGCTTTGTATTAGGACTAGCCTTCCCCCCTGTGGTTACTTCCACCATCCTGAGGCCAGAGACACCAGCTTACAATAGACAACCCCATCTATTGGATGGGAAGAGAAGCAGGAAAAATATAGATCTCTAAAACTAGCAACAATCCTGGCTTCTTCCTTCAAGAATTTTTTTTCCTTCTTTTTCTTCTATCACTCTATCCTTCCCTCACATCCCCAACACATGTGAAACTAAGAACTTTGCATGAAATAGGATTCTGAGGACTAAATCATCTGAATAATATAATATAGAGGTGTTGTATATGCCCTTTTTTCTTCTTTCATTATTCTTTCCCCCTCCAAATTTTGCTATTTTAGCATCCTGTATTTTTCTGAATACATATGTGTGTTTGTTTTATGTACTTTGCTGTCTTCCCATGTACTTGTCTACTCTAAATTACTTCCTATTTTATTGCTACTAACCCTCTTCATTAGATTTCTCCTTCTCACTTCCTAAGATATATTTACTCTATATCCTCACATCCTACCTCCTCAGCATATTGTCCTATGCCCCATCCCCAGTTCATGGTTCACTGTCAGAAACTATAAACTCTTTTTACAAAACTACTGACTATATTATAGATAATAATTGAATCCAACATTTCTGTACATTGAGACTAAACTGTAAACATCTTAACAATAAATTGTTCTTAGGTGATTTATTGTTAATATTGGGATCTGTTAACATTGTCCTTCCCCACAAAGGATAAGTCTTGGAACCCTACAAGAGCACTACAAAAGACAAGGGAAGAAAGATCAGCTGTATAGGGGTTCTCAAACAAATTAAGACATCACATTATTAGAATCGTTTGAAGCCACAGCTCAAGAAAAGACAGAGAAGGAGTTCAGGATGTATATGGTTAAAATGTTCCGTGAACTCAAGGAAGATACAATAGAGCAAATACAGGCAGTGAAAGATGACTTCGACAAGGAGCTACATAAACAAATACAGGAAACAAAAATTCACCTCAACAGGGAGACAGAGGTACTAAAAAAAATCCTTGAAATGAAAGAAACAATAAACCAAATTAGGGCTGGGGATGTGGCTCAAGTGGTAGCGCGCTCGCCTCGCATGCGTGCGGCCCGGGTTCGATCCTCAGCTCTACATACAAACAAAGATGTTGTGTTCGCCGAAAACTAAAAAATAAATATTAAAAAAAATTCTCTGGAACCAACCTAGATGCCCTTTAATAGATGAATGGATAAAAAATGTGGCATCTATACACAATGGAGTATTATGCAGCACTAAGAAATGACAAAATCATAGAATTTGCAGGGAAATGGATGGCATTAGAGCAGATTATGCTAAGTGAAGCTAGCCAAGCCCTAAAAAACAAATGCCAAATGTCTTCTTTGATATAAAGAGAGCAACTAAGAACAGAACAGGAAGGAAGAGCATGAGGAAAAGACTAACAGTAAACAAAGACGAATGGGGGGAGAGAAAGGGAGAGAGAAGGGAAAGCATATGGAAATTGTAGGAGACCTTCAATGATACACAAAATTATAAGAGGTTATGAGGGGCAAGGGGGAGGGGCAAAAAAGGGGAGAGAATTGAACAACAGCAGAGGAGGTAGAGAGGGAAGATGGGAGGGGAGGGGAGGGGAGCGGGGATAGTAGGGGATAGGAAAGGTAGCAGAATACAACAGTCACTAATATGCCATTATGCAATAATGTGAATATGTAACAGAAGTGATTCTGCAATCTGTATTTGGGGTAAAAATGGGAGTTCAAAACCCAATTGAGTCTAATGTATGAAAGATGATATATCATGAGCTCTGTAATGTTTTGAATAATCAATAAAAAATTCTCTCTCTCTCTCTCTCTCTCTCTCTTAAAAAAAACAATAAACCAAATTAAAAGCTCAAATGAAAGCATAACCAACAGAGTAGACCACCTGGAAGATAGGACATCAGACAATGAAGACAAAATACATAATCTTGAAAATAACATAGATCACACAGTGATAATGGTAAGAAACCATGAGCAGAACATTCAAGAAATATGGAATAGCATAAAAAGACCAAATTTAAGAGTTATTGGGATAGAGGAAGGCATAGAGGTCCAAACCAAAGGAATGAACAATCTATTCAATGAAATAATATCAAAAAACTTTCCAAACATGAAGAATGAATTGGAAATCCAAATTCAATAAGCCTACAGGATGCCAAATGTACAAAATCACAACAGATCCACACCAAGGAACATTTTAATGAAAATGCCCAGGGCTGGGGATGTGGCTCAAGCGGTAGCGCGCTCGCCTCGCATGCGTGCGGCCTGGGTTCGATCCTCAGCACCACATACCAACAAAGATGTTGTGTCCGCCGAGAACTAAAATAAATAAATAAATAAATTCTCTCTCTCTCTCTCTCTCTCCCCCTTTCCTCTCTCTTAAAAAAAGAAAAGAAAATGCCCAACATATAGAATAAGGAGAGAATTTTAAAAGCCATGAGAGAAAGGAATCAGATTACATACAGGAGAAGACCAATTAGGAAAACAGACCCTCAAAGCTAGAAGAACCTGGAACAACATATATCAAGCTCTGAAAGAAAATGGATGCCAACTAAGAATCTTACATCCAGCAAAATTAAGCTTTAGATTTGATGATGAAATAAAAACCTTCCATGATAAACAAAAGTTAAAAGAATTTATAGCTAGAAAACCGGAACTACAAAACATCCTTGGAAAAATATTACATGAAGGGGAAATGAAAAACAACAATGAAAATCAGCAGAAGGAGGTAGTACCCTAAACAAAAACTTAATCAAAGAAGAAAATCAAGTCAAGTTAAATAACAAAAAAAAAAAAAAAAAACAAATATGGCTGGGAATACAATCCATGTCTCAATAATAATCCTGAATGTTAATGGCTTGAACTCATCAATCAAAAGACATAAACTAGCAGATTGAATTAAAAAAAAGACCCAACAATATGCTACTCCAGGATCCAGGAGATTCATCTGATAGGAAAAGACATACACAGACTGAAGGTGAAAGGTTGGGGAAAATCATACCACTCACATGGACTATGGAAGCAAGCATCCTCATATCAAATAAAGTAGACTTCAAGCCAAAGTTAATGAAAAGAGATAAAGATGGGCATTACATACTTCTCAAAGGAACCATACACCAACAAGACATATAAATCATAAATATATATGCCCCAAACAATGGAGCAGCTATATTCATCAAACAAATTCTTCTCAAATTTAAGAGTCAAATTGAATACAACACAATAATCTTGAGTGACCTTAACACACCTCTCTCACCACTGGATAGATCTTCCAAACCAAAGTTGAATAAAGAAACTATAAATCTCAATAATACATTAATAACTTTCATTTAACTGACATATATAGAATATTTCAACCTGCATCAAGCAGATACACTTTCTTCTCATCAGCACATGGATCCTTCTATAAAATACACCATATAATATACTGCAAAGCAACTCTTAGCAAATACAAAAAAGTAGAGATACTACCCTGCATTGTATCAGATCATAATGGAATGAAATTGGAAATCAATGACAAAATAAAAATAAAAATTACTCCAACACCTGGAGACCAAACAATATGCTACTGAATAAACAATGGGTTGCAGAAGACATCAAGGAGGAGATTAAAAAATTCCTAGAGATAAATGAGAACATAGACACAACATATTGAAATCTCAGGGACACTATGAAAAGACTACTAAGAGAAAACTTCATCGTATGAGGTTCATTCCTTAAAAAAAAGAAAAAGTCAACAAATAAATGATCTAACATTACATCTCAAAACTCTAGAAAAAGAAGAAGAAATCAACACCAAAAGCAGCAGAAGACAAGAAATAATTAAAATTAGGGCTGAGATCAATAAAATCTAAACAAAAGAAACAATTGAAAAATTGACAGAACAAAAAGTTGGTTCTTTGAAAAAATAAATAAAATTGACAGACCCTTAGCAATGCTAATGAAGAGAAGGAGAGAAAAATCAAATTACCAGCATACATGATGAAAAAGTTAATATCACAACAGACACTACAGAAATACAGAGGATAATTAGAAATTATTTTGAAAACTTATACTCCAATAAAATAGAAGATATGGAAGGCATCGACAAATTTCTTAAGTCATATGATTTGCCCAGATTGAACCAGGATGATATACCAATTTAAACAGACCAATATCAAGTGCTGAAATAGAAGACATCATCAGAAGTCTACCAACCAAGAAAAGCCCAGGACCAGTTGGACACACAGCTGAGTTCTACAAGATCTTTAAAGAAGAAATCACACCAATACTCTGCAATTTATTTCAGGATATAGAAAAAGAGGGAGCACTTCCAAACTCATTCTATGATGCCAATATCACCCTGATTCCAAAACTAGGCAAAGACACATAAAAAAAGAAAACTTCAGACACATATCTCTAATGAACATAGATGCAAAAATTCTCAATAAAATTCTAGCAAATCGAATACAAAAACATATCAAGAAGATCGTGCACCACAATCAGGTGGGATTCATCCCAGGGTTGGTTCAACATACAGAAATCAATAAATGTAATTCATCACATCATATGATCATCTCATATGAAAAAGCATTTGACAAAATACAGCACCCCATCATGTTCAAAACACTAGAAAAACTAGGGATAACAGGAACATATCTCAACATCGTAAAGGCTATCTACGTTAAGCCCCAGGCCAACATCATTCTAAATAGAGAAAAATTGAAGGCATTCCCTCTAAACCTGGAACAAGACAAGGATGCCCTCTTTCACCACTTCTATTTAACATAGTTCTTTAAACATTGGCCAAAGCAATTAGAAAGACGAAAGAAATTAAAGGGATATGTATAGGAAAAGAAGAGCTTAAATTAGCAATATTTGCTGACGAGATGATTCTATGCCTAGAAAACCCAAAAAGCTCCACCAGAAAACTTCTAGAACTAGTAAATAAATTCAGCAAAGTAGCAGTATATAAAATCAACACCCATAAATCAAAGGCATTTCTGTATTATCAGTGACAAATCCTCCAAAAGGGAAATGAGGAAAACTACCCCATTTACAATAGCTTCAAAAAAAATAAAATAAAATAAAACACTTGTTGGGAATCAACTTAACAAAAGAGGTCAAAGATCTATACAATGAAAACTATAGAACCCTAAAGAAAGAAATCAAAAAAGACCTTAGAAGATGGAAAGATCTACCTTGCTCTTGGATAAGCAGAATTAATATTGTCAAAATGACCATACTACCAAAAGCACTCTACAGATTTAGTGCAATTCCAATCAAAATCCCAATGACATTCCTCATAGAAATAGAAAAAAACAGTCATGAAATTCATCTGGAAAAATAAGAGACCCAGAATAGCTAAAGTAATCCTTCGCAAGAAGAGTGATGCAGGTAGCATCACTATACCATAGCTTAAACTACACTACAGAGCAATAGTGACAAAAACAGCATGGTATTGGCACTAAAATAGATTTGTAGACCAGTGATACAGAATAGAGGACACAGAGACTAACCCACATATTTAGAATTATATTAGACAAAGGTGCCAAAAATATGCATTGGAGAAAAGATAGCCAATACATGGTGCTTGGAAAATTGGAAATCCATATGCAACAAAGTGAAATTAAAGCACTATCTCTCACCATGCACAAAACTCAACTCAAAGTGGATCAAGGACCTAGGAATTAAACCAGAGAAACTACATCTATTAGAAGAAAAAGTAAGCCCAAATATCCATCATATTGGATTAGGCCCCGACTTCCTTAATAAGACATGAATTGGTGTGAACATACTTTATATACAACCAGAGATATGAAAAATTGTGCTCTATATGTGTAATAAGAAATGTAGGGGCTGGGGATGTGGCTCAAGCGGTAGCGCGCTCGCCTGGCATGCGTGCGGCCCGGGTTCGATCCTCAGCACCACATGCCAACAAAGATGTTGTGTCCGCCGAGAACTAAAAAATAAATATTAAAAATTCTCTCTCTCTCTCTCTCTCCCCTCTCTCACTCTCTCTTTTAAAAAAAAAGGGAAAAAAAAGAAATGTAATGCATGCCACTGTCATTTATTTTTTAAAAAATCAATTAAAAATTTTTCAAAAAAGAGTTCAAAGTCAGCCTAAGCAACTTAGTGAGCCCCTAAGCAACTCAGTGACCCTGTCTCTAAATAAAATATAAAAAGGGCTGAGGATGTGACTCAGAAGTTAAGCACTCCTGGGTTCAATCTCTGGTACCCCCAAAAGAAAAAAATGTACAAAGAATCCATAAAGTCCTTTACTTGTATTCTATTCATAAAACTGTACACACAAATTATGGATATGTCATAGTGTAAATACTCAACAGGTGTTTACTATTATTTTAATTCAGAATGTTTTGTGAGTCAGTGATTATGTATCCAATTCGTGATGGAGCTGAGTACAGTGACACATGCCTGTAATCCCCACAGCTTGGGAGACTGAGGCAGGAGTATTTCAATCTGGAGGCCAGTCTCAGCAATTTAATCAGACCCTCAGCAACTTAGCACACCCTGTCTCAAAATAAATAAAGAGGACTGGGGCTATAAAAAGCATCCCTGGGTTCAATCCCTAGCACCAAAAAAAAAAAAAAAACCAACTTCCTACTGGAAAATATTTCAGATCCACAAATCTTTCCCTTTTATATATAGGCTGTATCTAGAAGACAGTGAAGTGTTTTGATTAACTTCTCAGTAATTAGTTGTAAAATTTTTGTGTCTCTTCTTATGTGTTCCTTCAAATTTTTCTGATGATCAAAGAGATTTGAAGTACCAAACTCATTAGGGAAAATATTATGATAGAAATATAACCAGTGTCAGCTCTTTTTACAAAATATTATTTGGATGGAAAAGCTGTTTTTATGGCAGCGTTTAAGTTTACTTTCCTAAATGTCCAGAGGGTGGCAGCACCATGCCGGAATTTTGCGGAAAAAAAATATTGTCCTGAATTCACACTCCCAAGCTGGCTCTTTTGCATTTTGAACTCCTTTTCCTGGATCTCAGATTCTTTCATATCCTTATTTAGACTTTAGACCGTCACTTAGGTGGAGCGAGCCCACTTCTTATTGGAGGACGCTGGTCAATTGATGGATTGGAAAAAATAGGCTTTTCACTTTGGCCACAAAAGACTAACCTAGAGTGTGACCCTAAACAGGTGCCTGTGTTCCTCAGAGCCTCAGTTTTCCTTGTGTGAAAAAAAAAAAAAAAAAAAAGGACAGCGGAAGACTGTCAAACCCAGGACTTCGCACATGCTAAGAGATTCTTGGAGGTCCTCAGCCCTGACAGCCCACATCTCCAAGTTCACAGTCAGGGCTTGTGACCTGCAGGGTGGGTGGGTCCAGATCAGAGACGGGGGAAAGCACTCACTGGAGTTCCAACGTGTGAGTCAGAGGCCGTAGATGACGGAGACTCGCAAGGCGAACTCTGGGGCATTCTGATTCCCTGGAATAAAAAGTGTAAAATGGTACTGCGATTTTAAAACAAACCGGGATGTATTCGGAAACTCCACGGTGGGTCACGATAATTTTTAACATAAAACTGAAGACGTCAACAAGATTCTGTGCTTTAGAAGGCTTTCCCAGAGGCTACCTATCCACTCCTTTCTGCCCTTGAGGTTACTTCGATGGAGACCGTCACTTGGGGCAACTGTTTTGTTTACTTGAAGCTTTACGGAGTTTGTTCAATAGAAACTTTTTTTTTTTTTTTTTTGAGACGGGTGTTCTGGCGCCCTCTGGTGACCAATCATGAGTAAGGCACCACTCACCTAATGAGTTTTAACCTCTCAAACCAAAAAATCAAAGTTTTAACATTTTGAGTTATACATTACTTTGCAAAAGCAAGGCTTCTCTCAGATGCTTCCCACTAAAGCTGACGCTATTTCTAGGAGTACTTGTTGGTTTTCTATAAAATGAATCAAATCTTTGTAGTTGATTTAACTCATCAATTTTTCCTCTATTGGTGCTTGGAGTCCAATTACTAATGCACAATCTAATAACTTTCTCTTCCTCCTCCTTCTTCTTTTCTCCTTCCCACTCCTCCTCTCCATTCTACTCTCTTACCTTTTGCTCCTCCTTCTCCTTCTTCTCCTATCCTTCTTCATTTCCTCCTTCTGGGTGTGTGTGTGTGTTTTGCTAGTATCAAACCCAGGGCCTTGAACATTCTAGGCAAGTGCTCTACCACTGAGTTCCATCCCCATCCCGGAGAGTCTGTATTTCTGCAGCCACTTCCCCACCCCACGGTCAGCACGACTCCACCTTCTTAGTCTTTACCACTGTCCTGGACTGGATGCACAAGCGTGAAACCCCTGGCTGCTTTCCCAGGAAATAATTCATAAGCTCCCTAGCTCTTTCATACATCTCTTTTTCCTTCCACCAGGTTTTTGTTTCTGAGGTTGCAACAAGATTCTTTATTGATCAATCTTAAATTATGCCCCCACCATTAATATAAAAAGTCAAGGTTAAATAAATTGAATATGGGAAGTCATAAAAGTATATGTAATTTAATATACACATATTCCCTGAATAATTTTGATTTAGGTAAGAAAAAAGCTATCTACCAAACAATTATTATTTTGTGAGTTTTGTTGAGATGAAGCAACTGTTGCCTCCATTTCTGTCTGTCCATCTCTATATTCACTCGACATTAGCAGGAGTAACTTGAAATTGAACACCTGTTTCTATTAGATAAAATCATCAAGGTCAAGCCCCTGAAGCCCACCACTAGAGTTAGGGACTCAGTGCTGGAGAGAATATTAGAGTCCAACTTCTTCACCAGGGCAAGAAGCCGTTTCTTGGCACTGCTGACTGACAGGACATTATGCTAGATGCTAACTCTGCTTCTGTCTGCCCTTGGACCTCTTCCAGGTAAACTTTTCATCTGAGCACCCCAGTGTCTCCTACCCCTTCCAAATGAGGCAGAGAACAACAGCCTAAAAAGTTCATTAATGATAGTTACTAGTGTTAACAGTTCTGATGTTTTAACATCCCTGACTGGTTGGTGCTGTCCAATGTGGCAACCTCTAGCCACATGCCAGTATTGGGCACTTAAAATGTGGCGCATGAGGTAGATATTGTAAATATATTCTGGAGGTGTAATAAGAGGACAAAGTGTCCCATTAATAACTATATTTTGATTGTGTGTTGAAATTATTATATGTGGATATACTGGGTTAAATAAGATATATTGTTGAAATCAATTTCACCTGCTTATTTTTCCTTTTCAAATTTGGCTGCTCAGCAATTTTAATATGCATACATGGCACATACATTTCTATTGTACTCTATTTGCTGCTCTCTAGACCTTTCTGGCCCAGACAGAGGTATTTGTCTGACCATCTCCACTTTAAGTTCTTTTGGAGGCTAAATACTTCCCTAAAGGGCACGATCTGCCTGGTTTCTCCTAGTTTGTCTCCTCCTGGTTAGTCTCATCCTACTGCCCAAGGAGTTATGTGACACATGATGGCTACTGTGAGAAAGCATTCTAACATGATGTCCTAGGTTGTTCGCTCTGTTCTTGGATAACTCTAGCTGTTAGAAGATTCATTCTTATATTGTAGCCCAAAATATGTTTCCCTATTACAGCCTTCTATGTGAATAAATGTGAGTCATGGTTAATGACTAGATGGTAACAAGTTTATAGCATTTATTTAACCAATTCCTTATTGTAGTCATCTTAGGTTTAAAAAAAAATGAACCATAATGATAATTCTCCTCATAGTTAAATCTTTTTTTTTTTTTTTTGTACCAGAGATTGAACTCAGGAGCGCTTAACTACTGAGCCACATCCCCAGCCCTTATTTTAATTATTATAGTGAAACAGGGTCTTGCTAAGTTTCTGAGGGCCTTACTAAGTTGCTTAGAGTGGCTTTGAATTTACAATCCTGTTGCCTCAGCCTCCTGAGCCACTGAGATTACAGGCATGGTCCACTGTGCTGGGAAATATTTAAACATTTTTACACATGTTAAATGAGTTCCTTTGGATAAACTCTGGCCCTTATAATTACTGAATTAAATGGTATATACTTCTTTAAGCTTCTGACACCATTCTGCATTACTTCAACAACACTGGCTATTATAATACAAAAACTCTTTGTAATTTGTTGTTGTTGTTGTTATTGTTGTTTGCTTCTTGGTGGTACTAGGGATTGAACCTAGGGTCTCATACATGTCAGGCAAGTATTCTACCACTGAGCTATATCCCCAACCTTTTTTAAATTTTATTTTGGGATATGGTCTTGCTAAGTTGCCATGGTTGGCCTCGAACTTTTGATCCTCCTGCCCCAGTCTCCTGAGTAAATGGGATTACAGGCATGTACTACTGTACTCAGCAGTATTTTTTAATTCTTATAAAATGACTTTTTAAAATGGCAATTTATTGCATTAGTGGTATAATGCTTTAACTTTCGGGTATTCTATGCATTTTCCCCACACATAGTTTTCTTTCCTTTGCATTTTCATATTTTTTATTGTTCTTTTTTAAAGAAAATTCTAGATTGGCTTTTCTCCCCTTCTTAACAAATGTCACCTGGTTACCCTAGCCTTGCAACAATCACAAGAATCTACTTTCTTAAGTTAGTGGTTTCTTTTCCATTTTATTTATTTATTTATTTATTTATTTATTTATTTATTTATTTATTTATTTATTTATTTCCAGATGGAAGAGCAAGCAGTGTGGTTCTGATTGTCCCATGGGTCCTGAGTGACTCACGATGACAACTTGCTACTTTTGTGTCTTGTAAACTGGAAAAGATGAGCACCCATGTCCTTGGCTGAGGTGCAGAATCCCCTCCTCTAACACTCGCTGGTAGAGACAACAGGTAAGAAATGAGTGATTTCTCCTGCTTGTAAGGAAGCTCCAAACTCTCCCTCAAGGTTTGTTTTTCTCTTTTATCTTTCTGTTATGGTTTATATAACAGGTATCCCCCAAAAGCTCCTGTGTGAGACAATGCAGGAATGTTCAGAAGTGAAAATATAGGGCTGGGTTTGTGGCTTAGTGGTAGAGCACTTGCCTAGCACCTGTGAGGCAATGGGTTTGATCCTCGGTACCACATAAAAAATATTGTGTCAATCTACAAATATATATATGACTGATCAGGTGGAGATGAGAGTTGTAACCTAATCAGTGAATTGATTAACTGATGTGGTAGTAACTGTAGGCAGGTAGGGTGTGGCTGGAGGAGGTGGGTCATTGGGAGGGTGCTTTTGAGGCTTATAAGTCATCTTGTAGAAGGGAGCTCTCACTCTGTTTCTTGTGTCATGAAGTCGCTTTCCTCTACCACACTCTTCTATGATGTTCTGCCTCACCTTGGACCTGAGCAATGGAGTCAGCCATATGTGGACTAAACCATGAGCCCCAAAATGAACTTTTCCTCCTCTAATTGTTCATTTCAGGTTTGTATTTTTTTTTTTTTTTTTTTTTTGATCACAGCAGTGAACAAGCTGACCAAAACACAAGCCCAGGGAAGCTGGGGAAAGAAACTCACTGACAGCCACAGGAAAGGCATCTTGTCTTCTTATCAGTGGGTGCCCACTAGAGAGTGTTTCACAGGGCATGAGTGTTGCCATATTTTACACCTGCTGTGGTTTGGATGTGATTTATCCTTCAAGGGTTCATGTGTGGAAAACTTGGTCCTCAGTGGTGATTTTCAGAGATGAGGTCTAGTGGAAGGGCCTTAGGTCACTGGAGGAGCTCTCTGGAGGGGACTAAGTTTTGGTGGGACCCCTGAGTTAGTTTTTATGAGAGAGTTGTTATAAAAGGAGTAAAACTGCCTGTCACCCGACCCCTTGCCCCTCACCTTCCAGGCTGGTTATGTGATCCCTCCCTCTCACACATGCTCCTGCCACATATTATTTGCCATTAGGCCTTTATCAAAGGCTGAACTGATTGATGGGAACTTCCAATCCTGAACTTTCAGCCTATAAGACTATGACCTAAACAAACATTTTTTTCTTAGTAAAGTATCCAGCTTCAGATATTTTGTAATAGCAATGAAAAACTAACTGCTGGGGTCCCCATTTGAAGACTTTCATCCATATGCCTGTGCCCCAGATCTCCTTGTCACCGATTTCCTAAAATTTGTCCTTCCAAGTCCATGGCCATTTGAGTCAGTGTGAATGTGTCACTATAGTTCTCTACCTCAGGCTACCCTCTTCTTTCACAAGAAGACATAGCATATAGAGTTCTGTCCATAGAAATATTCCTTCATTCCTGTTTCTCAGGACCACCCTTTAGTAGAGTGTAGTATAGCAGAAGTCCATTTCCAGCAAGTGATGGCCTACTAGGCAGATAATTATAAACCTGGCCTGTGTTTCCTTCTCCCCTATTAACTGGCCATTTGGAACTCCTCACAAGGGCGTTGGCGTGGACTGAGAGATGACAAAGTATGGAGGTCTGTGCCACCTGTGTGTGCAGGATGCTGTGTGTTTATAGACCTTCTTGTAAGGATGGGCATATCATTTCCATTTTATGAGAAACCTGTTGTGTGTAACTAAATTTTTAAGTTTTGATGGAGCATACAATGCCCAGTTCAGGATGGGCAGCTTTGGTCATAAGTGTCTGCCAGGGCTTGGAAGTAATTCAGGAAGGTTTTTTTTTGTTGTTGTTTGGTCTGTTTATTTTGCAGTACTCTGGATTGAACCCAGGGACACTCTATTATTGAGCTACCTCCTGGCCCCCACCCCCTTTTAAAATTTTGAGACAGGGTCTTGCTAAGTTGCCTAGGCTGGCCTCAAATGTGAGATCCTATACCTCACCCTCCTGAGTTGCTAGGGTTGCAGATGTTCACCACCATGTCCAGTTGTTTTTATTTACAAATAGAGAATAGTTGAAGGTCTTTCAGGAGCTGAGTCTTTCCAATGAGGGGTGTACAGCCATTTTATGGTGACTCCTTTGGAAGCTGGAGGAATAAATATCCTAACTTCACTATCCTTCCTCTCTCTGATCACCTTCTGGGTTTATTGTGGGCAGAACCCAAATGGAACCCAGAGAGCAAAAGGTTTATTAATGACTGCAGACAACCTTATATGTCACACTCTTAGGGCACAGAACAGGTGAAGAAGGATCAAGAGTGCACCCGTAAGGGCAAACGAGAGGTATCCTCTATCAGGTGATGCTAATCAAGGTCAGAGCAAAGGAATTAAGGATAAGGCAAGAGATCATAAAATTTAGGTTGGGAAAGGAGAATGACAAAGATACAGCAAGACAGTAGTAGGAAAGAGTTAGGATACCATAACCATTGCCACAGTCTGGCTGGGCACAAATCACGAGCCACTGAAGCAGGAACAAACTTTATTTCCGAACTTCTGCCAATGCCACGCATTGGGCCTTCTTCCGGGACACACCACACCAACCGGAAAAATCCCTCCTCTGGAAATCCCTCCTCCCGCACTTCCCCAACCAATGGGAATCCGCGCGAGAACTCCAAAGTAGGCTGAGGCGGACAGCAGGGGTCTAATATACAATTGAATACACAGCTTAACATAACCATTATCATCTCAATGGCTTGCTGGTGTCACCTCTCAACCACTCCATTCTGGCAAAAATGCCATGTGTCATTCCGACTTGGCTATGGCTCTCAGCAAACCATAGGGTCCAAATGGAAGTTGCTGGAGTACTTAGGTGGGGATACCAGAGAGCTAGAAGGTGCTCTTTAATAAATGGGCCAGATCCTGTCTCAAATATAAAAAGGGCCGGGATGTAGTTTTATAGGTAGGATGCTTCTGGGTTTGATCCCCCATAGTGAAAAAAAAAATAAAAAAGTACAAGTATAGCAGACCTATGAATGGAAAAAGTCACTTGGGACCTATAGCAACAAAAAGTGGCCAACTGGCTGACTTGAGGGTGGAGGAGCAAATCCCTTCTCTTCTTCTTACTCAGAGATTCCTATTCTATTGTGGGAGTTGAGTGGCTTTCTAGAGGAAAGGATTTGTCCACACTCAAACTGATTCCTAGGGGTTTTTTCTTTCTTTCTTTTCTCTCTCTTTTTATATGGTAATGGGGATTGAACTCAGGGCCTTGCAAGGGCTAAGAACACACTTTACCATTGAGCTACATTTAGCCCCTTAAGTTTGCTTGCTTGCCTGCCTGCCCTGCCTGCCTCCCCTCCCCCACCCCCCTCATACCACCTCCCTCTCATGCTGGGGATCAAACCCAGAACCTTGCACAAGCTAAGCAATCACTCTGCCATTGAAATATACTCCCATCCCTGTCAGTGGTGCTTTTTCTAAAAGGCAAAAGGATGTGGAGATGGGGGCATCTGAAGGTTAATGTAGAAATAATTACCTTCTTCTCATTTATAAATACTATTTTTATCCTTCATCCTTACCATATCAGGCTTTATACACAGAATCCCTCGAATGCAGGGTAGTGGGGGTCTTCTTCCACAGAGTGGCTGAGAGTGAAAGAGAGTTATGTATTTAAAGAAAATTAAATTTAATAGTAAGTTAATAAAGAAAAGACAAAAGATTCAATGCTGCAGTGGACATCAGGCTAAGCTTGGCCCTCACCTTGGGGAATGAGTCAGCCATGGCACTAGGAGACCAGATGAGATCCACTGAACAAGAGGCTAAGGTCCAGAGCTAGAGCCAGGTGAAGCAGAGTGAACCTGAGTGCAGCACAAACGCAGTGTGCTGTATTGCTAGTACTTCAAGCTTCACTTTCTCCTTCTGTAAATGGTAATAGCATGAACTCATATCCAGGCTCAGATTATTCACATATACCATCCCAATAGTATCCACTCAGACAGATGCTGGCTCACACTATTCATGTATACAATCCTAATATTATTACAAGAATTTTATACCAAAATGAAGCAACTAGCATTCTCACCATTTCACACATAAGGAAATTGAGCAAAGAAAGGGTAAATGAATGATTTCAAAGGCAGAACTCAAATTCATCTAACATCTCTTACATCTTCCACAGTCCCAAACAAGTCCTCGTTGAAATTCCATCAGAGGACTGAATTTCAAAATTTAAGAGTGGTAGGGCCCAACAGCCCATGCCCATAATCCCAGCAACCAGGGAGGCTGAGGCAGGAGAAGTGCAAGTTCGAGAGCAGCCTCAGCAACATAATAAGGCTCTAAGCAACTTAGTGTGACCCTGTCTCAAAATTAAAAAGTAAAAAAGGCTGGGGATATGGCTCAGTGCTAAATTTAGCACCCCTGGGTTTAAGCCCCAGGAGAGAGAGAGAGAGAGAGAGAGAGAGATTGATTTAGCCATAAAAGTGAGTTAAAATTGACTATGTATGCAAATATTATAAAGAGTAAAATTCTAAAATTGCTTAATTGATTTTATAAAATTAAGAGGTGGGGCTGGGGTTGTGGCTCAGTGGTAGAGTGCTTACCTAGCATGCATGAAGCACTGGGTTTGATCCTCAGCACTACATAAAAATAAAATAAAGATATTGTGTCCACCTAAAACTAAAAAAATAAACATTAAGAAAATGATGTGCTCTGAAAACAGTTTACTAGTTTTGGAAGTGCTCAAAAATGAATGATTTCTGTTGAATCAGAGTGATATGTCAAAGCATACACATAAGTCTCATTCTTCCCAATAGTTTTCAACAGAACTGATCTCATTTGCCAGGCATAGCAGGAGAGCTGCCATCTTTGAGATCACACTTGCTCTGACTTGTCAATACCTACCTCTGTGTTTTCCTCATGCCAAGTAACAGGCTCAGCTATCATAACCTCTAATCCCTTGGATCCAGCTGCCTCTCAGACTGTTAGAACCTAAGCCACATAGCTCCTATGGACAGCAAGCCTCTTTTGGATCTGAGTGTTGCAAGGAAATGAAAATGAGATGGAGGGATTAATTAAGCAAAGGCCCTCCATCCATACTGATAGAAGTACAACTCAATGATTATAACGAGCTATGAACTGTTTTGTTTTGTTTTGTTTTGTTTTTTGCACTTCATAGAAATTACAGAGAGAAACCAAGACTCTTGTAAAAATAGGGTTACTGCTTTCCAACCTTCAAACTCTCTCAGTAAGGCGATACGGGAGTGACGTTAATGTGATGGAGGCAGGCAGTGCTCTTAAAAGAAGATTGTCAGTTCCCAGAAGCAGAGTAGAGATGAGGCAATTCATAACTGAAGACTTTTCTTGTTAACTTTATGGATTTCATCAGGCCATGGAAACAGAAACTGGCACCTGTTAAACAGAGTTATTACCCTGAGAAGCTAATACTGGAAGGGATGAGAAGGCCATCCAATGTTAGATTGAGTCAGGTGGACATCCGGGGCTGCCTCTCCAGTTACTCCCCTACCCTAACCTGAAATGTGGGGCAGGGCCAAAGGTACAATGGCAATCTATATTGGTTCCTTTCATGGGGAGCTGAATGGTGGCTACTACTGATGTGAACACTCACATGAACTATCCTTAAGGATTTTTTTTTTTACTTTTTCATTTTGGAGGGAAAGAAGAATCTCAAATATGGGGTAATGGGATGCTGTATAAACAAATTTCAAACACACCTTCCACCAAAAGAGAGAGAAACTGTGCTGTCAGAGGGGAAACAATGTTTTATGTCTCTATGGTCTTGTGTCCAGATTGGTGTCCTCCATAGATATAATAGGACTCAACAAATCTTTGTCATCAATGCTCATAATGAAAAGCCTTTATTTTTAAAAAATCATCCAGGACTTTTTGGGGCAGTGGTCAGAGAATGAAAATACATATGCTTTTTTTTTTTTTTAATCTCATGAAGCATTAATGAGTTGTCCTTTTACAAAAAACTATAAAAATATTTTTAAAAATTTTTTATTGATTTTATTATTTTTTAAATACACGACAACAGTGGAATGCAAAAAAAAAAAAAATTCCAAACTATTCTATAGACTTCTATTCCCATTTCATCTCCTTTTCTTTCTCAATACTTACAGATATCACTTAAGTTTCTGTTCCTTGCTAGTTGTGTGATCTTGAAAAAATTACATGATTTCTTTGAATTTTATTTTTAGGTCTGTGAAGAAGGGATGATAATAATAATACCTGCCTCCCAAGGGTGTTTTGAAATATAAACAATATAAACAAGTTCTCAATGTACTGAAACTGCTATAAAATTACTGGACTTAGAAAAACATCCAAAAATGGCAATTCAGGTTTGCTGATGATATTAAAAATTATATCTTTTTATAAATCCAAAGAAAAAAGGAAAAGAGCAAGGAATAGTCCATATTTTTGAAAGTACTTTAAAAGAAAGACAATGACATGTAACTTAAAGTTTTTTTCTCAGATTTGGACCAGTTTTCTTTTCTGGTCAGTTTGAATTTTCTTTTCTTTTTTAAAAATTTTGTTTAAATCAAAGACATTTGTCATTCTGGGTTTTTCAGATATAACAACAACAACAACAATAACAAAAGAAAAAAAGTCCCACAGCATTTCTGGTTTTCTCTATATTTGAATTGATAGTCTTGTCATCTTTTTTTATAATATTTTTTTTTTCAAATAGGGCACACCATTTAACCTTCATGAATCCTGTCATACTCAATTAAAATTTTTGTGCAAAAAACCTCATGCAGTAAGTTTCTGTTGATATGTCCAAAGGGAATTTGAAGAGATTAAGTCAGTGTCTGTCTGTTGCTCTTTTTCTCTCAGAATTGAACCCAGGGGTACTTTACTGCTGAGCTATACTTCCAGGCCTTTTTCTTTTTTAAAATAACATTTAATTTTTATTTTCAAAACATTGACATGAACATACAAACAAGACTAAACTTGATTCCCTCATTAGCTGTCTGTGTGCCATGAAACACTTGTGACAAACAAAAACATATATAACCTTTAGGGTAAAGTTTAACAAGGAATCCAAATATTTTCCCCCAAATCAGGGTAGGAGCAGGAGAAATCAATAAGTTAAAAATCAGAGGTTTCATTTTATATAAAATAGTTTGAATAATCTTATAAATCTTCAATGCTTACAAAAGCAGGGAATACATTTAAAATAGTCTTTTTAACACAGATTCATTTGAACAATGTGAATATGGTAAAAAAAAAAAAAACCTCACTAAATGATATTTCAGTAGTCTACATTCTCTTCTCAGCAAATTCCACATAAAAGTTAACCAATTTATAATTCAGAGTAAGACTTTTTTAATATTTATCTTTTAGTTATAGTTTTTATTTTTATGTGGTGCTGAGGATCAAACCCAGGGCCTCCAATGTGCTAGCTAAGCACTCTACTGCTGAGCCACAACCCCAGCAATGCCCCCAATCCTAATAAGACTTTAACTGCCAACAAGGTCAGACTAGTTGTAGTTAGAACCAGAATACCAAGCTCTCTTCCATCTAATATGCTACACCGAGGTTTTAATACAGTTCAATGACAGGTATTGATAATAGTACTTGACTGCGTGGTTTCCACTGATGAATACTGCATTGCAGCTTAAAACATGCTTTGGTCAGTAAATTAAAAAGACATAGATCAAATAAAAAGACCAGAGTAGCTGTTTCAGAACCAATTTCCTGACATTAAGAAAACTTTAAATACATTGAAAAGACAAGGAAAAAGTATGATCGTACCTAAAGTTTATTACTTTTCAACATTTAGCTTTGAATATTAATAATTTCCCTGCTTAAAATATTATTTCATACTCCTGTGCACTGTGGACCTGCAGTGAATTTGCTGATAATCAGAGGCAATATTATCTGTAGAGGAACCACCAGTAAGGTTAAATGTTCTTTGGTACTCCCTCTTCTACCAATTTCAGTCCTGTTACTGCATCTGCTGCTGAAAAACCAATCTTTGAAGTTAGAATCAGAAGGCAAAAATGTCAGAACTGTTGGCATTTTTTGTAATTGCAAAAAGCGGCTTTAAGTGTCTATGATCCCTTGTGTTTCTTCTTTTACTACCGATACTTCTTTGTTTTCTTTTTTCAGAAAGGCAACTAATGTTATTATTTAAAAATATAGTTGGGGGGGGGGGTGGGGAGAAACTCAGAAAGAGTAACAATTCCCCTTGGTTGAGGCTGAAATGGCAAATATTTGTTACAATAGTCGACTGATTCAAGGGCCCAAACCAAAACATTGCCCTCAAAGTAGCCAGTGGTTTGGCCCACGGAATTGCCCTTGTAAGCGCAGCCCATGTTTTGTCGGGATAACATAGTTAACGCCTAGCCATGGTGTCCTGAGTGGTGGCCAAGAATTCAAACAAAAAGATTGTCACAGTGAAAGAGACTGCATCGGACTCCCAGGCCTTTTAACTTTTTATTTTGACATAGGGTCCCATGAAGTTGCTGAGGCTGGCCTCAAATTTGTTATTCTCCTGCCTCAGACTCCCGAGTAGCTGGAATTATAGAACCAGGTGACTGCACACAGCACAGACTAAGTTGTTTATTTTTTAAATCATAATCATTGATAAATAGTCAGTGAATGTCTACTATTTTATACAATATGCCAAGAAATGGAATATAATTCAAGCTTTGGGGAAACTTACATTCAAGTCATAGGAAAAGTAAAAGGAAAGGTAGGAAATTTGGCTATAAGTGAGATTATTACTTTATGAGAAAACAGTCCTCCTTCCATCATAGAATTTTTTTCAGTTTTTTTTTTTTTTTTTTTTTTTTTTTTTTTTTTTTTTTTTTTGCTATTTTGTATAATTTTGATGTTGAAGTCTGGGAAATCCTATGTGGGGAATTGTAATAGGGTAATTGAATTCTTTTTTACTTTTTTTTTTTTTTTTTTTTGAGAGGGAGAGAGAGAGAGAGAGAGAGAGAGAGAGAATTTTTTGATATTTATTTTTTAGTTTTCGGCGGACACAACATTTTTGTTTGTATGTGGTGCTGAGGATCAAACCTGGGCCATAGGCATGCCAGGCATGCTACAGTTTGAGCCACATCCCCAGCCCCAGGGTAATTGAATTATAAAGGGATCTGGGGGTGGGGTTAGAAAGAACAAACAGGGACTTGATTATTCATAAGGTTTAGGATTTGTCCATTATGTAAATAAGCTGAGAACTAAAGCCATTATTTGAAAACATTCTCAATAAAGACCAGTATTTTTTTTTAATGTCATAAAGTTACAAATGTGAGATCAATGTTAAAAGACAATGAATGAAGAAGCCAAACTTTGATGTGTTATCCAAAAAGATGCTAGGAAAATTCCAAGATGGCATACAACCCCAAATTGGAGTAATTTACAGGGTTGCTTCCTGGTGGATGGTAGACCTAAGTTGAACTTTCATGGAAAAGCAGGATTTAGCTATGGTAAAGAGGATTGTGAAAGAACTCCATGTCCAGAAACTCAGGTTCAGGAGCTAGCATTACCATATTTGCACTGATTAGAGAGAGAGGGGTGAGGCCAGAGGATGAACAATGATCAGATCTAGAAAGACCTGATGCTATCTTGCAGGTAATAGAGATCCAGAAAAGGATTTAAATTATGAGAAGGTCTTAAACAGATTTGCCTTTGGGTAAAGTCCGTTAGAACTAGTATGGTGATTAGATTGAAGAACATAGTTCCATTTTCCTAAATGGCTTAGAAGAAAGCAACATGTAATAAACCTATTTCTCAAGCTTAATTTAATTTTAATTTCTTAATATTGTTCTCAGAGACATACTAGAGCTCTTGAGTAACTGCCCAATTATATCAATTAAACTTGCAAACTTCATGGAAATATACCATGCTAATATGTTAGTAGGTTTTTTTTTTTAAATAAAAACAAGAATTTCAAGATAATCTGGGTATTGTTCTAGAGATGATTTTACCTTTTGTACAATCTCTATAGTTTAATTCCTTTGGATTTACCATTTGAAATCATTAGTTATGCCATATGTCATGAATAGTTATATACTTAGAGGATCAATATTCCTTTTTTTTGAAGAGCACAAATAGCTCCATGGAACATAGATGTCACTTTTAAGGGTTTTTCATAAGTGACTGAAAAATGAAATCACCAAAATGTATTCTTAGTTTTTTTAGTTTATCAGTATTGTAAGACTTAACAGATACAATTTTCAGTAATTTCATTTCCATAGTTTAAAACACACTCTGAATTAAAGACTCTTGTGACCTTCAAAAAAGACAAATTCTGGGGTTGAGGATGCAGTTCATGGGTAGAGCACATGCCTAGCATGCAGGGCACTCTGGGTTCAATACCCAGAACAGGAAAATCATCATCATCATCATCATCATCATCATCATCATCATCTGGGAAACATCTATGGTGAAAACATATACATTTTGCCTGTTCTTTTAAAGATGCTAAGGCCTATTTTTCTCCAGAAAGAAGTGATGCTATTGATATTTCTCCAAGCTTTCCCCAACTGTTGGCTTCTATATTGCTGAGGGCTGAAGTGAGGGGGGGGGGAGGCCAAACATGATAATGCATACCTGCAATCCCAGGGATTTAGGAGGCTGAGGCAGAGGATTGAAAGTTCAAGGCCAACCTTAGCAACATAGTGAGGCCCTCCCCAACTTAGTGAGTCTCTGTTTCAAAATAAAAAAAATAAAATAAAAAGGGCTGGGGATGTGGTTCAGTGGCAAAATCCACTCTGGGCTCAATCTCCAGTACCCCCCCCCAAAAAAAAATCAAAGAATATAGAAGAACTTATAATAAAAGCAATGGTCACCTATCCCCCTATCCCACTCCCTATACCATTTTCCAGTTCAAAATTTAGACATTTTCTTTTTACTTCCTGCTATATCATTAAAGATTTAATAAACTTATACTACACCTCAGTTCACTAACCTCCCTTCTAAATCCTGTTAGTCATATCCCTATTTGTATTTAGTTACTGTACTGCAGTTTGCAAACAGATGGCCTACAGGCTGGATCTGACTGTAGATGTGTTTTGTTGAGATTAGAGAGAGTTAAAAAAAAAAAAAAGAAGACAAGATTAAAAATTTGCAAGATTTATCATTTTTTTTAAAGAACCACACAAACATGTGCAGTCATTTTTTTTTAGAGAGAGAAAGAGAGAGAGAGAGAGAGAGAGAGAATTTTTTAATATTTATTTTTTTAGTTATCGGCGGACACAACATCTTTGTTGGTATGTGGTGCTGAGGATCGAACCGGGCCGCATGCATGGCAGAGGAGCGCTACCGTTTGAGCCACATCCCCAGCCCCAAGATTTATCATTTTTAAAAAATTTAAATGCTTAGTTTTTCACAAAAACTTAGTTGTGGCATATCTTAGTTTCATAGTATTGCTATAACAAAGTACCACAAAATAGGTTGCTGAAAAAAACCCAGAAATGTATTCTTTTGCAGTTCTGGAGGGTACAGCTCCATAATCAAGATGTCAGCAGGACTGTGCTCCCATCAAAAGCTCTAGGGAAAGGGCTGGGGATGTTGTTCAGTGGTTAAGCATCCCTGAGTCATTCCCCAGTACCCAAAGGAGGAGGGGAACTCTGGTTAGAAATCTTTCCTTGCCTCTAACTACTTTTAGTTGCTGCAGCAATTCTTGGTATTTCCTGGCCTACAGTTGTATCACTCAAATATCTGCCTATAGTTATTGTGGATTTTCCCCCATCTGACTTCATCTTAACATCTTAATTATGTATGTGAAGAGCCTATTTCCAAATAAGATAAATTTCTGAGTTTCCAGGTGGACATGAATTTGGTGGGGATACTAACTAACATGGCACAAGACAAATAAGGCCCCTATCCCAATAACTGACTCAAAACTGGTCAAGTGACTACACTCTGGGAATCAGGAAGATTCCAAAGTTCTCATTACATCCACAAGGTAAACACGTGCACTGATACCTGAGCCCTGCTTTTCATTTATGTGACCTACTTGACTCTCGTAAGCATTTCAGTTTGCTAGCCATGCTATTGTTTACCTTTATAACTTTTAAATGTCCAAAACTCTTATTTCGTATTTCATAAACTTTTGTCAGTATCTCATGATGTCCTTGCTATTTTGTAAAACCAAGATATTTGATTTTTTTTCCTACCTTTTTCTCTGTTTTGTTTCATAGATTTTTTTCATTTTCCTCCCATCTTACAAATTTTCTTAGTGGCACTTTTTTCTATTGTTATGGATTGCATTGTGTCCCCTCAAAAATTCTTATGTTTAAGTTCTAATCTTGAATACCTCAAAATGTGGCCTTACATATTTATTGCAGAGGTAATTAGTTAAGATGAGGTCATACTGGAGGAGGATAAGTCATTAATCCAACATGACTGATATTCTGAAAAAGAGAAATTTGGAGATAGACATAAACAAAGGGAAATCCCCTTGTGTTAGCTTTCTGTCACTGTGTGTGTGTGTGTGGGGGGGGGGGGGAATCATTGAGAAAACCAGTTTAAAAGAGGAGAGATTCATTTTGGTTCTCAGTTTTGGAGTTTTCAGTCCATGGTCAGTTGGTCCTGTTGTTCTATGCTTGTCATCAGTTAGAACATCCTGGCAAGAGTGCCTGGTGGAAGAAGTTACTTACTTCCCAGTGGCCAAGAAGCAAAGGGGAGAGGTGTGAGATGATGATTAAAAGAAAGAAACTAAGGCTTTTTTTTTTCTTTCATTTTGCATATTGTTTTCAAGGTTCATGCATGTCATAGCATGGATCAGAAATGTTTTCTTTTTTATTGCTGAAAAAACATTCCACCATATGGATATGCCACATTTCATTTATCTTTTTGTCAGTTGATAGATATTTGAGTTGTTTTCACATTTTGCCTATTATAATTTATGCTACTATAAACATGCATGCACATGTTGTGTAGAAATATATTTTCAAAAGTCTTGGGTATATGCCTAGTAATGGAATTGCTAGGTCATATGGTAATTCTAGGTTTAGCATTTTGAGAAACTGCCAAACTGTTCCCCTCCCTGCGGTGCTGGGGATTGAACCCACAGCCTTATGCAATGCAAGGCAAGCACTCTACCAACTGAGCTATATCCCCAGCCCAAACTGTTTCCTAAAGTGGCTGTACCATTTCAATCTTCCCACTAGCAATGTCTCCATATGGTTAACAAAATTTAACTATTGATTGTAGTCATCCTGGTGTTTGAAATGCATATCATTGTGGTTTTGATTTGAATTTCTCTATTGGCTATTGTCACTGTGTTGTACATTGTACTTCTAGAACATACTCATTTTGCATAACCCTTTAACCATTTTTAACTGGGTTATTTATCTATTATTGAGCTATTGGAATTCTTTATGTATTCTGGATACATAATATGTCAAATATATGATATATAGCTTGCAAATTTATGGTTTGTCTTTTCACTTTCTTGATGGTATCATTTCAAGAACAACAACAAAAGATCTTTTGATGTAGTCCAATGTATCTACCTTTCCTTTTTCGAAAAAAAAGTTATTTTTTAGTTGTAGTTGGACACAATACCTTTACTTTATTTATTTATTTTTATGTGGTACTGAGGATTGAACCCAGGGCCTCGCATGTGCTAAGAGAGTGCTCTACCGCTGAGCCACAACCCCAGCCCCTCTACCTTTCCTTTTGTCATATATGCTTTTGGCATTTTATCTGAGAAAGTTTTACGTAACTCAGAGTTGCAAAGATTTATTCCTAGGTTTTCTTCTCTGAGTTATATAATTTTAGCTCTTACATTTAGGTCTCAAACCCATTTTTTTAAAATTTTTATTTCTTTATTCTTTTGGTGGTGCTGGGGATTGAACCCAGGGCCTTGTGCATGCTAGAAAGCGCTTGGCCAACTGAGCTATATCCTCAGCCCCCTTGATCCATTTTTTTAAAATATGGTATCAGGTTGGGGTCCAACTTCATTCTTTTGCATATGATATCTAGTTGTCCCAGCACCATTTGTGGAAGACTATTCTTCCCCAGTGAATTGTTTCAGCACATTTGTTGAAAATCAACTCACTATAGATATAAAGGTTAATCAATTCTTAAATGTTGATTCTAATACTCCTGTTGTAATGTTCTGTAAATAAGATTCACATTACCAGTTAAAAGTTCTGGTAGGGGGCTGAGGTTGTGGCTCAGTGATAGAGTATTTGCCTAGCATGTGTTGGGCATTGGCTTTGATTCTCAGCACCACATAAAAAATAAATAAATAAAGATATTGTGTCCATTTACAACTAAAAATATTTTTTAAAAAAGTTCTGGTAAGAATTATTTTCTGTGACCTGTTTCACTAACAATATATTTAAAGATGTTAATGACTCTACTTATGAGAAATTTAAAAACATAGATGAATTGTTCATGTTTGCTTATACTTTCTGTCCAATTCTTAATTGATGTAATCAATAATTTAATATTCTTATTCTGCAGTTGAACTTCTAAGTATTCCTGAATACCAGTCTTCTAGAAATATGCAGATTCTTGTAAAATTAAACATTAACAGAATATTTATCCCAATAACATATGTTCCTTTAACATTTTGACCTACTTCAATGCATCGATTTCCCTCTACAACTAAGGCACAACTAGTATATTATAGTTGTAACATATATAGTTTTGTTCTAGGGCATGTATCCTAAGGTTTTGGATCAACAAATTCAGCACATAATCACAAAGTGATTCTGGGATGGAAATAAAAAATAATTTTAACTCTGGTACTATCTATCTTGCTTTGTGTGTGAAGGATTCTGAGGCTATATTTAGGATGAGTGGGAAGGAGTATTGCCATTCATGGAAGTGGATGGAAATGTGGGGTTATACCAAAATATTTAGGAATTTAATTTAGCTGTAATAGAATTGAAAAAATCAATGGCTTAAACACATTAACAATTCTTTTTTAGTTAGGGATTGGTTTAAATCTATGATGTCCTGGGGGAGGCAGGCCCTTCTATCTTTCCTTTACACAATCATTCTTAGCCTGTGTTTGTTCCTTTGCAGTCACATGATGGCTCCTCAAACTCCAGAATTGCATTTGAGTTACAGGTGCAAATATGTAAGGGTGAAGGGAAGAAGACACAGGTAACTAAACTGACCTTCCATTTTAAGCATTTCCAAAAGCTTCATTCAAGAACTCTCAATTAAGATTTGACAAGCTTGTCACATTCCTCAACTGCAAAGAATGCTGGTAGATGTAGGGGTTTTTTTTTGTTTGTTTGTTTTGTTTTTTTAGCTAGGCACACTAATACCCCCAACAAATCCTGGTATCCTTTGAAACAAGGAAATACCTTAAAGGAAGACAACTAGAAGTTTACTCCACTATTCCTGTTCTATAAACAGGTACACTTAGCTTTACTGATTCAGCAAGAATAAACATTTTCTAATCCATAGAAGCAACATTGCTCTCTTGCAAAATGTTGGTAGTATGATGAACTTTGTAAAAGATGAGCAGGGGGGAAGCAAATCTATTACTTCAGAGTTTTACTATTGAAACTGATCTTTCTAGTTATAAATTTTTAAATAAATTCTTTTTGATTTAGTCTTTTTTTTATTACAACAAAATACCCCAGACTGGGTGATTTATAAAGTATTTATAAATTTATGGTTCTGAGTGCTGGTAAATCCAAGCGAATAGAACCAGCACCTGCTCATTATCTTGTGAGTGCTTTCTTGCTGTATCATAACATGGAGTGCATTGTATAGAGTAAATGTAGTAGTTTGGGTCTCTCTTTCCTTTCCTTTTTTCTTCCTACCTTCTTTTTTTCCTCTCCCTCCCTTCTGGCAATAGTGATTGAACACGTGGGTGCTCTACCACTTAACTACATTCCCCAGACCTTTTCATTTTTTGAATGAGGGTGTGACTAAGTTGCCCAAGCTAGCCTGAACCCTGTGATCTTCCTGCTTCAGGCTCCCAAATTGTTGGGATTATAGGTGTGTGCTACTGTGTCCAGCTATACTTTTTTATTTTACATCAGGAATACTAATATCACTGTGAAACAACTTGTATTCTTAAAACCATGGATTCAAAGCCAGACAGACCAGGCTTAGGATCTCAGATCCAACTTACCAGAAGTTTAGTTTGGGCCAATCTCTCTCTGCCTTACTTCCCTCATTTGTAAACTCATAATAATTTTTACAGTACAGTCATCACATAATTTATGTCTAAACTGGGAAATTTATGTCATTGAAAGGAGCATTATTATTATGCCTGAACAAGTGGCATAAACCAGGACCACTCCAGGCAAACCCAAAAGTATTGTTCTTTTGAGAAGATTAAATGAGAAAATACAGCAGTTAGCACAGAGTCTGAAACATGATAAGTGTTCAGAAAATATTAGCCAGTCTTAGTTTTAATTACTAAATTGAAAAGTTCCATTGTCTAAGCACGATCTTCTTTTAACATCTGACATGCTTTCTTATGAGAGAATAGAGGGCTCAAATGAGAGTTTAAAATTTTTTCAAGGTTGAGGAAAATCTTAATTGTAAGTCAAACGACCAACTCCTCTAAAGGGAACAATATTGGCAGACACTGCCAAAGTTCCTAGTTATAAGATTTTGTAATGATAGTGTGTGACTTATATGTTCTTAACGTTATGGACTGTTTTTACTATTAAAAGCATTAAGGGAAAAATCATAATATTTTATGATTTAGTATAGCATTTGGTCTGAGGTCATTTAGTTTTAAAAAATTGTGAGGACTGCAAAAAAAATTTTGTGCATGAGTCATATTTACCAATATTTACTATATTAGAAATAAAAATTGAGAAAATTAAAAAAGCATTCATTTATTTAAAATAACAATGGCCACATTATAATTTAACCCATTTCAATGAAAACAAAATATTTAGATATTTAGCTTATTGTTTTACTTTTCTGCAAATCTCTTTATTGCCTAGTTTAATGTAACTGAAACTAGATCCTCAGATCTGCCTTTTTATGCTATTTGTTGCAATATGTGGTTTTGGTGGAAATACATGAATAAGAAATGTTGTTGCAAAAGGTAGGAGTATTTTAATAGCTTTTCTAGATAACTATGGTTATTCTCTGATAATATAACAAAACAGCATGGTAGTTTCTTACAGGTTCCTTACAAGTGAAATATGAAATGTCAATGATCTTTTTGTACTTTGCTAAATTAAACCCCATGTCCATCTTGCACTTTCAATGAATCTTTTTACTCATTTTGTAACATCATCAATTGTTCATTTGGAAAATACTGATTCACTGACTTATGCAGATATTCCAAATGTTTATGCATTTTAGAAAATATTCTAGAAAAAAATATGACATCACAAGCACACATTCCATTTACTATCAGAATGATGATGTCATCATGCATCATAATGCCCCTGGAAAACTCTACTATATATTTGTGAGAGAATGACAGTTAAAAAAAGAGAAACTATTTCTCATTATTATGAAAATAGTTCTAATTATGCATATCCACTGAAAGGGTCTTACTACCAGAGAATGCTTTTAAGAATAGCTGATATGGTATGATATGACCTATCAGATAAACAAAGAAAGTAAAAAACTTACCATCTCACTTAAAAAGCAAAACAAAACAAAAACAAAAACACACAACCACATACAAAAAACAAAAACAGCAAAATACAAGAATATATTCCCAGTGGCAATTTAAAATCTTTCCATGCAGGCAAAAATAGGCTTACAGAAACACCTAGCCTTTAATGTGAAGCCATTTCCATTTTCTGGAGTTTGAATACCATTAATTAGGAGTATTTAAAAATACACATTTGAGTAGTGAGCTCAAAATGCTCTATTCACAGAACCCCCTTCCCAAGATATATATATATATATATATATATATATATATATATATATATATGTGTGTGTGTGTGTGTGTGTGTGTGTGTGTGTGTGTGTGGTGGATTGAACACCCCAAACATTATAGGTAAACACTGAGCTATAGCCATATTTATTTTATTTTGATATAGGATCTGGCTAAGTTGCCCAGGCTGGTCTCAAATTTGTGATTCTCCTGCCTCAGGCTCCCAAGTAGCTGGGATTACAGGCTGCTCCACCAGGACCAGCTCCCAAGATAAAATCTTTGAGGAAACAGGTGGGTGACAGAACCACATTAAAAATATTTTAGAGGGCTGGGTTTGTGGTTCAGTAGACCACTTGCCTCACACATGCAAGGCACTTGGTTCAATTGTCTGCACTACATAAAAATAAATAAACAAGGGTTGGGATTGTGGCTCAGCGGCAGAGCACCCACCTAGCATGTGCTACGCCCTGGGTTGATCCTCAGCACCACATAAAAATAAATATATTAAAAAATATTTTAGTACTGGGAACTACACACTTATGGATCAAGTTTTTTTAAAGTATAAGATAGATAACACTCTCAAGTGAAACTGGTTATGGATTTAGGGAACTGCTAGATAAACTTCTGTGTTCTCTTTGTTATTCCAGGCTTTTAAAAATGGGAGGATGGGGCACAGCGAACGCATATTTTGGAAAAAGCCACTTGATGAATAGTTTTTAGTAGGAGGATGACTATAGGATGTTTATTTTGCAATACATTCAAGGGAAAAATTGGTTTAGACATCTTCTATTTTTCTATTCAGTTTCCCAATGTCTTTCCATTTTTTTTTTCTGGTTGCACAGGTCCCACTGTGTGGATGTCATCTGGGAAATACTCTGACTTGATTACCTATATTCCCTTTCCTTTATTCTTTAGCAAACAAACACCCTTTGTATTCTGTCAGTGAAGTCTTATTTTAGATTCAGTCCAATCTGTGATAAAGTGACATCAAGCTGATTAAAATTATTTGTACCATGAATGTTGGAGAGTTACCAAGTGTTTAAGAACCAAGAATTAAGGGGTGGGGATGCGGCTCAAATGGTAGCGCGCTGGCCCGGCATGTGCGATGCACTGGGTTCGATCCTCCACATAAAAATAAATAGATATTGTGTCCACCTAAAACAAAAAACAAAATTATTAAAAAAAAAGAACCAAGAATTAACTGATGATCTGAACATATAAACTTGCAAAGGGATGACTACGTATAGTTCTTGAACAGACTATTTAGTTTTCCATACTAAAAGCCAATAAGCCATTTAAATTTTAATCTAATTATCCTGAGTACCCAGCCTATAATTGAAGGGCAATCCTACTAAAACAAGAAATGCGATGTGAGGTCATTACATGGTTGTGTTTGGAAGCCCTATAGCTTTAAATATTAAAGTGAAAGTGGGTGAAGAACTAGGAGGATGGCCCTGATTTTTACAAGAGATTTTATTTAAGGCCCTCCGAAAATTCTGGGATTTTTTTCAGTAGTCTCTCTTGACATTCCATTTATCCCCTAGATCGACTTAGTTTTTTTCTTAAGTAAACTTTAATGTCACCGATCTTCGAGGCTGTGATTAGTAAGTGTATTTTTAGGTTAAGATAGATCCTGAAATTTGGGAGTACGTGAGAGTAGTTAACCTAAGGTCATCTCCGTCCTCTTTTGCGGGTTGCAGTTGTTCCCATCCCGGGCTTGGCTGAAGGCTGAAAACGGGGTGATTTAGTAGGTCATCCTCCTACTAAAAACACATTATTCCTCCCAGAGTCCAGGAGATGCTTATTCGCTCCATGACCTTTCACTTAACAGACAGGCAGTGAGGCGTCTGCGGAGAATCAGGGCCGAAGCAATTCGCCCAGGACTCAAAGCAACAGGCATGATGGGCGTGCCACCACTGGGAGAGCCTCAAGCGACAGCAGTGGGAGGAGCACGACTCCTTTCCTTTCTTTAACCCTTCTTCACAAAGTCCCACCCTTACCGGAAGCAAAGGTTTCTGCTTTACGCCACTTCCGATGCGGAAAGGCGGACCCTAGCGGGAGCGAGTACGCCAGTGCGCGGCAACTTTGTTCCCGCCTCCCCTGCCCTCGCCGCTACTCACCTTCAGCTTTGTCGGAGCGTGACGTGCGTGCGCGCTCCCGGACTTGCGTCTGGGCTGAGGGGAAAAGCCGAGAGAGCAAGGCGAGAAGGAGGGGTTGTGGAGGTTAGGGCCCCACCACCAAGTCCCGTAGCCCTCCTCCTGACGAGGAGCGCAAAGGGAAGGGGAGGAGCGAATCGGGGTCGGCAGCTGCACACCCAGAGCTTCCTCGTGGAGTGGGGGGGAGCGAAGGAAAGGGACAGCTCCGCTGCTTCTGTTGGTGGTGGCGAAGGAAGAAGAAAGTCAAGGCCCGTACCCACAGCCACAGACTCAGAAACGCCCCCCACCCCCATCTCCCCGGAAACAACCCCCCGCCCAGACCCACACACTTGCCGCCCCAACCGTGAGCCGCAGCCCGGTCGCCCTCGCCCCGCCCCGGCGCCCGTCCCCGCGGGCCGCAAGAGTGCGCGAGGCCTTAGGCCGGGACTTGTTGTCAGGCCCAGGCCACTTCCGAGGCGACCGCGGGGTGTCGCCGCCACCACAGGAGGACGACGTCGACGCGGAGGAGCAGGCGGCGGAGGCGTGTTGTTGTCTCGCCCACTCCCCTCCCCTGAACTCGCTCCTAACGTCAGGGCGCGATGGAGTGAAGCGGCGACGAAGGTGGTACTTCCGCGTTGCGCTCCCGGAGCCGAGAGCGCGGCGGAGGCCGCTCCCCCACCCCCGGGGGCACTTGGAGGACTCCGGACTCCCCTGCGGGCCAGCGCCCGGCGCATTTGGTGTTTTTGCTGCCGAGGATAGGACGACGAAGGCGATCGAGAAGCTCTTCCCTTCGGATTCCTGCTTTCCTCAGGCCCGGAGGCCTCTGCGTACCCCACTGTGACCTGGAACCTAGGGACCCGAGTCCCGACCCGGATTATCGTGGCGCGTCTCCCTGCCGGCCCTGGTGCTCAGTGTCCCTCCGCCGCCGTTCCCGTTTCCGGAGGGGGCGATGGCCAAGATCTGACCCGGGAGGAGGCCGCACCCGCGCCGCGCTCTGCGGCGGGCTCTAGGCGATGCCGAGCAGCTCGGACACGGCGCTGGGGGGAGGCGGGGGCCTGAGCTGGGCGGAGAAGAAGTTGGAGGAACGCCGCAAGCGGAGGAGATTCCTGTCCCCTCAGCAGCCGCCGCTGCTGTTGCCGCTCCTGCAGCCGCAGCTCCTGCAACCGCCGCCGCCCCCGCCGCCTCTGCTCTTCCTGGCTGCCCCCGGCACGGCCGCCGCCGCAGCCGCCGCCGCCGCGGCCTCCTCCTCTTGCTTTAGCCCGGGCCCCCCTCTGGAGGTCAAGCGGCTGGCGAGAGGCAAGAGGCGCGCAGGAGGGCGGCAGAAGCGGCGCCGCGGGCCCCGCGCCGGGCAGGAGGCGGAGAAGCGTCGGGTCTTCTCGCTGCCCCAGCCGCAGCAGGACGGCGGTGGCGGTGCTAGTAGCGGCGGGGGTGTGACCCCGCTGGTGGAATATGAGGATGTGAGCTCCCAGTCCGAGCAGGGGCTGCTGCTGGGGGGGGCCAGCGCGGCAACGGCGGCGACGGCTGCCGGGGGAACGGGGGGCAGCGGCGGGAGTCCGGCCTCCTCCTCCGGCACCCAGCGGCGCGGGGAGGGGTCGGAGCGCAGGCCCCGCCGGGAACGCCGCAGCAGTAGCGGCCGCAGCAAAGAGCGCCATCGCGAGCACCGGCGACGAGATGGGCAGCGCGGCGGCAGCGAGGCCTCCAAGTCCCGCAGCCGCCACAGCCACAGTGGCGAGGAGCGTGTCGAGGCCGCCAAGAGCGGCAGTAGCAGCAGCAGTGGTGGCCGCCGGAAAAGCGCCTCGGCCACGTCCAGTAGCAGCAGCAGCCGCAAGGACCGAGACTTGAAGGCCCACCGGAGCCGGACTAAGTCGTCCAAGGAGCCGCCTTCGGCCTACAAGGAGCCGCCCAAGGCCTACCGGGAGGACAAGACCGAGCCCAAGGCCTACAGGCGGCGGCAGCGGTCCCTGAGCCCGCTGGGCGGCCGGGACGACAGCCCGGTGTCCCACAGGGCCTCGCAGAGCATGAGGAGCCGCAAGTCCCCCAGCCCGGCAGGAGGTGGCAGCAGCCCCTATTCTCGGCGGCTGCCGCGCTCCCCGAGCCCCTACAGCCGCCGCCGTTCCCCAAGCTACAGCCGCCACAGCTCCTACGAGCGGGGTGGCGACGTGTCCCCCAGTCCCTACAGCAGTAGCAGCTGGCGCCGCTCCCGCAGCCCCTACAGCCCAGTGCTCAGGTGAGTCCCGCCCCCCTGTCCTTTGCTTTGGCTTCGCTGGCGGAAATCCCAGGAGTCAGGGAAAGTGATATGAGACTCCTTAAAACCACCAAGTCCAGAGCCTGGAGTAGAGAATACCACCTGGGGTGGGACATCTATTAGGGGTAGGCAATTCGCGCGCACATGACACTTTTTAGGAGGTGAGAGGGACTAGGCAACCGGGCGAATGGAGCTTTTCTGTTCTGGCGGTGAAGATTTCTAAGAGTTCAGAGTTTTAGACTTGTTGCTTTAACGTATTAACAGGTATTTCTGAAAAGGTCTTACCTTCTCCAGCCCAGTTAGTTTAAATTGTTTTAATTTTGAAAGCTTAGTAAGAAGAGGTTTCACTGATGGCGATTAGGAGTGGACTGCAGTTTAGGGACCAAAAGCTAATCACAATCGGGTGATGATGTCAGAATTAGAAATGGATTGCAAATATTTTGTAATATTCAGGGATAGGGAAAAGCAGCTTTTCTATAAAGTTTATCCTTTTACTATGTGAGATGTTTAAGTGGAAGTTGATAGTAATAAATTCTGAAAATTTATTTTGTGATATTGTGTGGGTATAGCTTTTTAAGTGATCTTTCAAAGTCGTCATTTTAAGAAGTAGAAAACGACAAGGTTTTGGTTTCTCTGTTGGTTTGTGATCACTCTCAATTGCCAATAAGGTTATAAATCTAGGTAGTGTAACCCAGTGTAAACAAGTGAATGGATTAGATTACTGTAAAGTTAACTAGGCCTTTAAGTATCAGGATCTTTGTTCAGAAAAATTTAAAGGGTTATAATTTAATCTTTAAATTGGAGTAAAACTTTTATGTAGCTATTCTGTCTTCTTGTGATGCAATAGTATTCTCCAAAAAAAAAAAAAAAAAAAGTGTATTGACATATGCTTAGCCACTAAGCCAAGTGAATTAAAACCTTTTTGAATATTTTGTAGGTTTTGTGATTCTTGGTTTCCTTAAGCTATTTGGAAATTGTAGGCCCTATGATTTAAGGTATTGCAAAAATAACATTTGGATTGCTGTTATTTTCCTATTGTTTTTAGTTTTCAGTAAGCCCAGGTGGGTACTAAGTACATCAAGTATGAGGTATGTGGAATCTAACTCAATACAATCTGTGTATCTGTAAAATTTGCAGATTTCTTTGAAGTGTCAGCATCATAAGTGTTTATAAGGATGTGATGAGAGTAGAAATCTGAACGTGAGTTTGTCTTTAAATCAAAAGATCTACAAAAATTTCTTTATTCTTACAGTGTTCGAATACTTAACGTGGCCTGTTGATAGCTTAAGAATATCTTCATTGAAGGCTGGGGCTGTAGCTCAGTGGCAGAACACTTGCCTACCATGTTCAAGGCAGCACCACATAAAAATGAAACAAGTAAAATAAAGGCATCTCTATAACTACCAAAGGAAAAAAAAAAGAACATCTTCATTGACAACTTTTTCAACAAATTTAGCAATTATATCTTTTATTGTTTCTATACTTTTTTGTTCATTATATGAAGCTTTATATTTTACTATTTATTATAGTATTTTAGATTTGGCAAGTGGTTTGCATTTTCACAGTTGGATTTGTTTTGTTAACTGAATAGGGTAAGTTTCAGGATTTCAGTTAGTGATTTTAATTATGTGATGTCATTTTAGGAATAGACTAAACATTTTTTTCATTTTTTGTATTATTTATTTTCACAGTATTGGGAAATGGATGCAGAGTACACTACTACTAACCTGTATTCCCAACCCTTTTTAAAATTTTATTTTGAGACAGTTTTGCTAAGTTGCCCAGGCAGGCCTCAAACTTTAATCCCCCTGTCCCAGCCTCCTGGATGGGCTGGACTGTGCAAAAGAATGATTTTGTATTTTTAAAAATTTTAGTTGCTAGATGCATTAGTAAGGCCTTATTTTGTATAATACTATACGTATTTTATTTAGTAATGGTTTATATGATTAGGTTTATCTATATTTTGCAAATACCTGAACACATGTGCTCAATACTGTTTTAGTGACTGGAATATAGAAGGGGAGAAAGACAAAGTCATTGTCCTCATGGAGCTTACATTTTAAAGGAATATTCATTACTGAATCATTTCATGGTGCGTGTATTGACCACCAGTATTCCTAAAGAATTGGGTATGGAATAAGCTTTTGAATATCTTGGCCAACATTCCTGACAGTTGACCATTTGGTGTGTACTTGAGTACATTTAGAGGTAGGAAATACATTCCTTTGAGTCAGCCTGTTCCATTACATTTTGGACTTGAGTTCTGGCACTGGTTTGGCTAGTTCTTTAGCAAGACTTTTGAAGACTGAGTGTACTAAACTGTAATGGGGAAATGTTTTTTGTTTTTGGCTTTTTAAGGAGCAAGTGAAAAACTTTTTTTTGTAAACAGCCCCATGGAAATCTAAGATGGTTGAATTATTATTGAATAGCTTGAATTGTTAGAATTGTTCATATGAAATAGAAATCCATGTCCATGTAACTTTGGAATGGTACAGCGCAAACTAGTTTTTTAAAACTGAGCCATAAAACTTTTCTTAAGCTGTGGTTCAGATTTTTTTTTACAATACATTATGTATTGGTTAAATGTCCTACTTCAAATGTGGTACCCAGAATTAACAGTTAAAATAGCTGATTGAAAAACTGAAAGATTTTTTAAAGCTAACACATGTAATTACTATTGTTTAGGAACAAATAATTGAACTCACTTGTCCAGTTTAATGCAAAAAAGTTTTATATTTACTTCTAAAATTTAATAATAATGGTAGGTGTTCCATGTTTGTTAATGAGCAAACTGCTCCGTTATAAGCTCCATGAAGACTGTCCTGTCTTGCCTACTATTGAATTCTTAGTGCTCAGTTTTGTATTTGGCACATATAGGTGCTTAATAAATAGTTGTTGAATAGGCCAGTGAATGGGTGATGGTGTTTTATTGAATATGCAAACTTATTGTGGATCTGGATTACGTACTTTTGGGGGAGACTAGTGATTGGACCCTAGTGCTTTTACCCCACTGAGCTATACCCCCTGCCAGCCCTTTTTAATTTTTAAGACAGTGTCTCACTAAGTTGCTTAGGGCCTCACTAAATTGCTGAGGCTGGCTTTGAACTTGTAGACCTCCTGCCTCAGCCTCCCTAGTTTGCTGGATGTGATTATGTACTTCATTTAAGTGTTTATTATAGACTGAGTGTTATGCTGTAAGAAAAAGCATTGTGATCTTTTCTTCCTCCAAGTAGACTTTACATATTAACGAATTGTCAGTGCAGATATTTTTAAGGAAATGCATACTCATCTAAATTAGTATTGAAACTATGGTAAAAAGATATTTTTTGATGTTACATCCTAGAATATTATTCTTCTCCATTCTACTTCACAACCTGTTTTTTGCCCTTTTTTTTTTGTATTTTCAGTCCTCAGCATGTGCATTTCTTTCTTTTTTTTTTTTGTTTTGTTTTTTATAATTTTATTTTTTATTTTTTCAATGTTAGTGTGCAAAAATACAACTGATTTTTGTGTATGGACCTTTGATGTTGTCATCTTGTTGAATTCAATTATTATCTCTAATATTTTATTTGGGAATTCCTTAGGATTTTCTGTATATAAGATCATGTTACCCGCAAAAAGAGACGGTTTTACTACTTTTCCAGTCTGGATTTTTTTTCCTTTTTTTTTTTTTTAATTTGTTTTAGTTAGTTACACATGACAGTACAATGATCTTGACATATCATACATTAGAATCAGATGGGTGCATTTCTTTTCATCAGTTCTTCCTTAGCTTTATTTCCCCCTCTGTAACTTGTTTAAATTTTTTTTTATGCATGATTGAGGTGTGTAGTCACTGAATCTTTTTGATTGGCCTTACAATAAATGTGAAGTGTATTGAAAAGAAGGGCTGTTCAGGAAAGGGAGAAAATGGTACTTAGTATAGTGTTTTACTGTTTGCCAAGCATTTATAAATACCTACCATTACATTTGCCTACAAATCCTTGTGATAGATAGTCGGAAGCATTCTCATATATGGAGTGGGAAATAGAATCTCTAAAAAGTTAATTTGTTCTAAGGTCAGCTTAGATTCAAATCCTGAGCCTTTTAAAAAGTACATGGTCTTTGCTGGGCACCGTGGTGCACACCTGTAATCCTAGCAGCTCAGGAGTCCGAGACAGGAGGATGATGAATTCAAAGCCAGCCTCAGCAAAAGTGAGGCACTACAAAACTCAGTGAGATTCTGTCTCTAAATAAAATACAAAATAAGGGCTGGGGATTTGGCACAGTTGTTGAATGCTCCTGAGTTCAATCCTGAGTTACTCCCTACTATCACAACCAAAAAAAGTACATGTCTTCATATTGTGTTGTATTGAGCCTCAGCTGGCATTCAGGAAGCTGGCTATCTTACTAAACGACCTGTTTTGCTAACATTCAACCCATTGGGTGTTTATATGTTAATTTCTATTCTTTGACCATTTTTTCAGTGTTTTGAGAATTTTTAAAAATGCTTTTTTTCTCTAAACATTCATTCAGCTTATCTTTTTTCTTTTTTTTTATTGGTTGCTCAAAACATTACAGTGATCTTGACATATATCATACATTTGATTCAAATGGGGTATGAATTCTTATTTTTCCACGTGTCACCTTATCTTTATTAATTCATAGGTTTTTTTGTTTTGTTTTGTTTTTGAGGTACTAAAATGGAACCTCTTGCTTGTGGCCACCTCTCTACCTAGAACTATACCTCCAGCTCCAATTTGTAATTTTTATGAACACTGAGAGGATTTAAAGCTTTTGGATATTCTACTTTTCTACTTTGTCTTTACAAAGATTGGCCTAAAATATTTCTTTAAGATATTATAATTAGTTATTGAAGATTGTTTTACTGTGGGATGTGTTGATCTTAAGTCAGTATGATTCATTTTTATATATAATTGGTTCTTTTTATCTTTGGAAATTCCATATTATCAAGAAGCAGCAGAAAGCTTTATTATGGAATAATACCAAGACACTGAGAATCTTAAGAATATAGGTACATCCTAGATATAATAAGTGGAACTATGTTACTTTTTAGCCTATTCTATGTAAGTACCTCTGTTATGAATGTTTTATCCTGAAAACTATTGTTCAAAATTATGTAAAATGAAGATATTTTCAAATTTTAAAAGAACTTGTATTTCTCATAAAATTTACTGACTTGATATGTACTTGATAGAAAAAGTATCAAAAATATAGGATACTAGAATAAGTGCATAAATTCTCAGGAGTTGGAAATTGGATTGAGGTGTTTAAAGTCTCTCAGAAGATGTCTTTATATGTTGCTCCTTCTCTCAAGAGTCTTATAGATCTAGCTTTTTATTTTTTATTTTTTTTAGTATATATATTTTTAATTGTAGATGAACATAGTACTCTTTATTTTTATGTGGTGCTGAGGATCAAACCTAGTGCCTCACACATGCTAGGCAAGTACTGTACACACCCATTTCATCTTCCAAATATGTTAAGAAAAGTAAATTATCAGAAACGGGAGAAAATGCTACTTTTTTTATTTTGATGAGAATAAAATGTAAATAAAAACTGGAATTTGCATAAAATGGAATGAAAAGGGTAGTGAGAGGAACTGAACTACAACCCAGCCCCTAGACCTCACCTTTACATCTAGTCTGTCCTCCTCATATTTCTTTTCTCTAAACACTAATATTTATTCCTGCTTTTCCATTTCTAGCACCTTAGTGCAGGCCATCATTTTAAATCAGTGAACCTCCTATTAGCACTATCATTCTGTTCTTCCTAGTTTGATCTAGTTTAAAAACATGATTAGATAATGTCCCTTCCATTATGTAGAATTAAGTCTGAATTTCATAATGCATTGTCAGTTAATGACTTTCAAGTTCTGGCCCCCTCATCAGAACTCTTATTATGTACTTTTACTTCTTTGTATTTTTTATATTTACTGATCTTTTAGCTTGAAATGGTAAGAGATAACTTCAAACTCTTTTCATCTTCTTTGCCCCACTTGGCATTCAAAAACGCATTTCAGATCCCATTTTGAAGACTTTCTTCATTCATCTTGGAAAAGTTGTAATTTTTACCCTGTGTTCCCATAGCATTTTGCTTTATCTTTGTTATAGAACTTTAAAAAATTCTAGTTAATATTTTAATTAGTTTGACAGCTTCAATTGTGTTTTTCCTGCAAGATTATAAGCTTCTAGAAGACAAATTCCAAAGCACATTTATTAGTAGTAGTTTAAGTAGTTTTAAACACATTTTTGCTCCATAGAGTAATGCAAAATAATCAACACAAATACCAGTTTTATCTCTAAACTTGCTTGCTTATTTGGTTCATATATATTCTAGGATTGGGGAAATAATTGTTCTAATTTATAAGTAAGGGATTTAAGAACCTCCCATTTCTACTTTACTGGAATGAGTAGAAGGAGCTAGTAGCTACTTTATTATGAATATGTGTTCAGATCTACTCTTTATATTTGCATTCTGTTATACTGATCAAGATAAATGACCTGTTTTTCTTGGTGAATTTGAATTAATCTTTAAGGTGGAAATTCAGATTACATCAAAAATTTTTTGTTTTCCAACTCTGGAAAAGTGTAACTGGTTCTGAAAAATCAGTTGAAAATGACTATTGCTTTCTATTTATACTTAAGATTATTCTAATCTAATCCCTTATTCTGTACTTTTTTGTGGATATTCTTTTTTCTTTTTTGTTTTTGGTGGTGGTAGTAGTTGTTACTTTTGGTCTTTTTTTTTTTATATGTAGAGATTTAAAGGCTTTGAAGTAGGTGTTAGAAGCAAAAGTATCAAGCTTTAATCACATTACTCATTTGCAGTGACATTGTTTCTTAAATTTCTAACATGTTTAAGTTATGGGATAATTTACTTTTCTTAACATATTAGAAAGATGAAATGGGTGTGTACTAGAGAATAAAATGTAAATAAAAACTGGAGTTTGCATAAAATGGAAATGAAAAGGGTAGTAAGAGGAACTGAAAGTGGTAAATGGGTTATCTGCCTCTCTACTGTTTGTGCATTTGCCATTGCATAGAGCACTTTTGCTGGGATATTTTGGCACTCTAAACACAATGTATTTAAGATTAACTATTTCATCTCTTTTTGGAGTCTTTCCTTTTTTTTTTTTTTTTTGCTACTATTATTTTTCACCTGTTTACAAAGACAATACAGGCTCATGGTAGAAATTTTCAGTTAGCATAGAAAAGTGTAAGAAAAAGGGCCTCTAAATCCAGCCACCTGAGATGATCACACTTTACATCTTGAACGTTTATCTAGACTTACATAAATAAGAACATGCTATAAATATTGATGTGGCTGCATCATGATAGTATGCTGATTTTAAGTCCTTTGGGTATAAACCAAGGAAGGAGTGGGATAGCTGTGTCAAATGGTGGTTCCATTCCCAGTTTTCTGAGGAATCTCCATACTGCTTTCCATAGTGGTTGCACCAATTTGCAGCCCCACCAGCAATGTATGAGTATACCTTTTTCACCACATCCTTGCCAACATTTATTGTTGCCTGTATTCTTTTTTTTTTTTTTTAAATTGAAGCCCAGAGAGGTTAAGTGATTTTAACCTGTCTTGGGACTTGTTTATGGATTCTCAGACTTAAGAATTTTTTTTTAAGAGAGAGAGAGAGAGAATTTTTTTAATATTTATTTTTTAGTTATTGGCGGACACAACATCTTTTGTTTGTATGTGGTGCTGAGGATCGAACCCGGGCCACACGCATGCCAGGCGAGCACACTACCGCTTGAGCCACATCCCCAGCCCGTTGCCTGTATTCTTGATGAATGCCTATGGAACCAATCTAGTTGTCCCTCAATAGATGAATGGATAAATAAAATGTAATATATGTATATACCCAATGGAATATTACTGAGCTTTAAAGAACAGTTTTGCTGTGGGATGAAATTATGGCATTTGTAAATGGTTGGAGTTGGAGAATATCATGCTAAGCCAAATAAGCCAGTTTTACAAAACCAAAGGCCAAATGTTTTCTCTAATATTCGGATGCTAATTCACAATAAGGCAGGGATGTGGGGGACTATGGAAGAATAGCCTCACCTTAGATTAGGTAAAGGGAAGTGGTGGGAGGGGAAGGGAGGGGATGTGGGGATAGGAAAGATAGTAGAATAAAACAGACATTATTACTTTATGTATATGTGACTACATGACCAATATGATTCTGCAACATGTACCCTTAGAAAAATGAGAAATTATATCCCATCCTTGTGTGATATATCAAAGTGCATAAATGCATTCTACTGTCATGTATAACTAATTAAAACAATTAAAAATATTTTTTTAAAAAGAACATGCTACAGTGCTGCTTTGTCCAAAGTACTACTTAGTCCATTCTTTTCATTGGCTTCTAGCATTCTGTTGTAAGAGTGTAGCATAATTTGGCCAAATCCACTATGATGAACTTTTAGTATATTTATTAGTTTTGCTATGTGTTGTGTATTAATAGTAAATTTTTTGTAAATTTTTCCAACTGTCTTCTAGATTGGATTTCTTAGGAGTAAAATCACTGAGTCAATGATAGTACGCATGTTAGAAATTTTGATAGACTCATCAAATCGCCCTGCATTTTTACCAATTTACATTTCTCATTAGTGCCAGTTCTTCAGTTTCACCAACAGTTGGACTTGTCAGACACTCCATATTGTTTTTGTTTTTTGTTTTTTTTTTTTTTAAAGAGAGAGTGAGAGAGAGGGGGACAGAGAGAGAGAGAATTTTAACATTTATTTATTCTTAGTTCTAGGCGGACACAACATCTTCGTTTGTATGTGGTGCTGAGGATCGAACCCGGGCCGCACGCACGCTAGGCGAGCACGCTAGGCGAGCGCGCTACCGCTTGAGCCACATCGCCAGCCCCTCCATATTGTTTTTATTCGTACTTCTCTGATATCTAAAAAGGCTGAATGTATTTTCATGTGTTGGATACTCTTATTTTCTTGATTCATTTTTCTTAAAAGAGTCCTTTGCTTATTAAATACTATTTTGTTGCATTGCAAGAACATTGCATGAGATTTTTTTCCTTTTAACTTATTATGTAATGTTTTATTTTTAAGTTTTTGATTTGTGTGTCAGCACCTGTATTAAGTAAAACAGTAGTTTCTCCCATGTAGCCAATGTTAAAACTTTAGTAATACTTATCTTCCTCCTTGCCAAGTTTTAATTAATTACTTATTCCGTAATTCCTTTTACAGTGGTCTTTAGTACTTTTAGTACTTTTTTTTTTTTTGGTACCAAGGATTGAACCGAGGGCCAGCCTTTTTTTATATTTTTATTTTGAAACTGGGTCATGCTAAGTTGCTTAGGGCTTTGCTGAGTTGCTGAGGCTGGCTTTGAACTTGTGATCCTCCTGTCTGAGCTTCCAAAGCCAGTGGGATTACAGGTGTGTGCCACCATGCCTGGCTTTAGTTCACTTCTACTTAATTTGGAAACTCCATAGTTTAGGGATTTATTGTTTGCTTTTGGACTTTCTGTAGAACCCTCCCATTTTCAGCATTTAGACTGGTCTTAAAATACCACTTTCATTGTATTCTTTTTCTAAAAATCATTATTTTTTAATTTGTAGTTGGATACAATACATTTTATTTATTTATTTATTTATGTATGGTGCTGAGTATTGAACCTACCGCCTCATACGTACCGCTGAGCCATAACCCCAGCCCTTCTAAAAATTACTGACGGAAAAAAACTTATTTATTTATTTATTGGTACTGGAGATTGAACCCAGGGATGTTTTATCACTGAATTACATCCCCAGTTCTTTTATTTTTATTTTGAGGTAGGGTCTTAATGAAGTTGCTTAACAGCTCACTAATTTGCTGAGGCTGGCCTCCGACTTCAGATCCTCCTGCCTTGGCCTTCTGAATTGCTAAGGTTACAGGCATGTGCCACCATGCCTGGCCAAATTTTATTTTGAATCAAAATATTAATTGTATGTATTTTGGGGGTACAACGTGAAATTTTGATATATGTTTCTATTATGGAATGATTGCATTAGGGGTAATTAAAAAATCAATCACATCTTTAATTGTTTCTGGTGAAAACATTTTGTATGTACACTTAGCAATTTTGAAATACAAAGTGCATTATTATAATAATCACCATTCTGTGCAATAATAGCTCACTAAATCTTATTTCTCTGTTTAGCTGAAACTTTGATCAGCCTGTCCCCTTTCCCTATGTATCCTCCTCCTCCAGCCTCTTTAAATAACAATCTAGTCTCTGCTTCTGTAGAAAGTCTGTAAAGTCAAAATCAACTTTTTAAGATTCTGTATAACAGTGAAATCATGCAGTAGGGTCTTTTTTGTGCCTAGCTTGCAGAATGTCCTTAGGTTCATCCTTCTTGTAAATGATAGGATTTCCTTTTTTTTTTTTTTAGGCTGAATAGTATTTCATAATGTGTACATACCACATTTTCTTTTTCTTTTCTTTTTTTAATTTAAATATTTATTTTTTAGTTGTAGTTGGACACAATATCTTTGTTTTATTTATCTATTTTTATGTGGTGCTGAGGATTGAAACCAGGGCCTCACACGTGCTAGGTGTGTGCTCTACCACTGAGCCACAACCCCAGCCCATACCACATTTTCTTTATTCATTCATCTGAGAATGGCCACCTTTGTGAGTTATTGTGAATTATTGCCTATTGTGAGTAAAACTGCAGTGAACATGGGAGTACAGATACTTCTCTAGCGGACTTATTTAAGTTCCTTTGGATTTATATCCAGAAGTGGAATTGCTGATTGTGTGGTAATTTTATTTTTATTGTTTTGAGGAACCTCCATACTGTTTTCTATATCAGCTATATTAATTTATATTTGTACCAACAATGCAAAAGGGTTCCCTTTTCTCCACATCCTTACCAACACTTACCTTTCCTCTTTTTAATAATAACTATTCTGCTAGATGTGAAGTGATATTTCTTTGTGGTTTTTCTTTTTTTTTTCCTTTCTGGTTTTTCAATTTGCATTTCCATGATGATTAGTAATGGTGAGCATTTTTTCCATGTACTTACTTCCTGGCCATTTGTATGCCTTCTTTTGAGAAATGTTTATTTAGGTCCTTTGTACATTTTTAAATTGGGAATTTTTTTTTTCCCTATTGAATTGTTTGGAGTTTCTTATATATTTTGGATGTTGACTTCTTTCAGGTATGATATACAAATATTTTCTCTCAAGTAGTGGATTGTTTCTTCACTCTGTTAATTACTTCCTTTGATGTGCAGAAGCTTTTTAGTTTGATGTAGTCCCATTTGTTTATTTTTGCCATCATTAACTGTGCTTTTGGGATTGTAGCCAAAAAATCTTTCCTCACATCAGTGTTGGGGAGCTTTTCCCCTCTTTTTTCTTCCACTTTTGCAGTTTTAGAACTTAAGTCATTAATCCAGGCTGTCTTGAGGAAGTTAGGAGTTGGATTGCTGTGTTGTATTTTGATTATTTGACTTTCTAAACTGCAAAATTTTCCAAAATGGCTGTCAATTTTGTATTCTGGGTCAGCTGTGTATGAGCTTTGTAGATGCTTCACATCCTCACCAAGAGTTCCATTTTTTTTTTTTTTGTCAGTCTTTGATTAGCTATTCTAGTGGATGTGTAAAGTTATCCCATTGTGGTTTTGTATTCAGTTCTCTAATAATGTTGATCACCTTTCCATACATTTGCTTTCCCTTCGTATCTTTTACTGTCTTAATTTTTTTTTTTTAAGTTGGGCTATTGTAAGAATTCTGTATGTATTCTAGATACAGATTTTTTTTTTTTTTAAAGCACTGGGAATTTAATCCTGGAGTGCTCTACCATTAAGCTGCATATCCACCTCTTCTTATTTTTATTTTGAGGCAGGATCAAATTTTCAATCCTCATGCCTTAGCCTCCTGAATAGCTAGAATATAGGTGTGTGACACCGTGCCCATCACAGGTATTTTGCAAATGTTTTCTCACAGTTTGCTCAATTTTCTTAACAATACTTTTGAAGAGCAAAAGTTTAAAATTTTTATGAAGGCCAACAGTATTTTTTTCCTTTTATGACTTGTACTTTTTGTGTTTTAAAAAAAAAAATTTGTCCAATACATAGTCACAAAAATTTTCTCCGTGGTTTTACAATGTTCATCTTTCATTTATCTGTCTACATTCATGTATAATGTGACATCACAATAGCACACTTCCATTTTTTTCCTCTCTTGTACAATTCTTTTTTTTTTTGTTGTTGTTGTTACCAGGGATTGAACCTAAGGACGCTTAACCACTGAGCCACATCTGCAACCTTTTTATTTTTATTTTCAGACAGTTTTGCTAAGTTGGGAAGGCTTCACCCTTCCCAGTTGCCAAGATTATAGGCACGTGCCACTGGGCCTGACTCTTGTACAACTTTTGTTGTGTTTTATTTCTAAATATTGTTGACATTCATGTTATATAAATATGAAATTTAAAAATGTGGAGTCACTTTTTACTTATTTACCTTTTCAGATGCTTTTTGTTCCTTTGTGTAGATTCAAGTTTACATATAGTGTCCTTTTCCTCTGGCCAGAGGAATGAGCTTCTTATTATTCAAGTCTGCTGTTTTGTATGTCTGAAAGTATGTATGTATTTTGAAAGATGCTTTTGCAGAATATGGAAACCTGAATCAACGTTTTTTCCTTTCGCTACTTCAACTTGTTCAGTGTCTGGCTTTGCATAGTTTGATGAGAATTTCTAGTCTTGTTTTTGCTTCAGCAACTTGATTGTAAATACTATGAGCTTCTTTTGTAATCTTAGTATCTCTTAAACACCTAGTATTGTAGGTTTCAGTAGGTACTCAGCAAGTGATGTTAACTTTATTAGGATAAGAAAATGTCCAGTGCCAAAGGTTTTTTTTTAAGCCTGTTAATATTAAGGTTTAGTGAAAGACCATGAATAAACTCTCAGTGACTAGAGAGGGACCAAGTATGTGACTTTGTACAAATCAAGTGTGGAGTGTGACGTCCTCCAAGTATGGAGTCTCCTGCTACTACTACTTTTTTTTTTTTTTGGTACTGGGGATTGATTTCAGGAGTACTTAATTACTGAGCCACATACCCAGACCTTTTTTGTATTTTCATTAGAGATAGGTTCTCACTGAGTCGCTTTGGCCCTCATTAAGTTGCTGGATTGGCTTTGAACTTGAGATCCTCCTGCCTCAGCCTGTGGAGCCACTGGGATTATAGGGTATGCACCACTGCGCCCATCCCCTGTTACTCTTCTTACCAACTTTCCTTTTTCTCACTTTCAGATATACATCTCAAGGCATGGTTCATTGAAACATGAAACAGTTTATGCTCAGTGGACCAGAACTTGTTTGTTTGAGCTAATCTGCAGAAAGTCAGCCATGTGTCTTTTCTTTTCCTTTTGCTTTTAATGTGGCAGAAGGAAGTAAACTTTTAGAATCAACATGAAATATTTCTTTTTAAAATTTTTTTCTAGTTTTAAAAATAACATAGTATGTGATTCATATACTATACAGTTTATTCTTATTAATTTAATTTTTATTATTATTAGTTTTGAGACTATTAATAGTCTCTTACTGTCTTGCCTTGGCTAGTCATGAACTTCTAGTGAATCTCCGGTCAACCTCTCAAGTTGTTGGGACCATAGCTGTGCATCACTTACTTAGCTGCCAGTTGCTCTTATAAATTGTACAGTTCATTGGTTTTTAGTATATTCACAGTTTTGCATCCATCACCATTAATATTAGAGCATTTTAATTACCCCAAAAAGAAACTCCAGTTATGGACTCTCCATTCCCACCTCTTCTAACACCTGGCCACCGTCAATCTATTGTATGTCTTTATGGATTTACCTATTTTGGACATATCATTTAAATGGAATCATTCAGTGCATGGTCTTCTGTGACTGGCTTCTTTAACTTAAACATGTTTTCAAGGCTCATCTGTGTTGTATCAGTAAGCTTTACCTTTTTATGGCTTAATAAGATTTTTCTGTATGAATAATAGCACATTTTTTTTGTCAGTTGATAGACCTTTGGGTTGTTAGCTTTTTGGATGTAATGATTTATGCACCTGTGAGTATTTGTGTATAATCTTCACATGAGTGTGTGCATGTTTTTATTTCTCTGGGATATTTTCATAGGGTTGTTTGGTCATATGATAATTTAACATTTTGAAGAACTGCCACACTGTTTTCCAAAGTGGCTGCATCATTTTTATATTGACACCAGCAATAAATAAGTATTCCCCTTTCTCCACATCTACCAGAAAAGTGGTGTTGGAAATAGTATCTCATTTTGCAAAGCCCTGGGGTTCGACCCCCAGTTCAAAAAAAAAAAAAAAAAGAAGAAGAAGAACCCCATCAAAAAATAAATAATAAGATTAAAAAAAAACCTTTTCGAAATGGTATCTCATTATTATTATTTGATTTGCATTTGTTTAATGATTAGTGAAGTTGAGCATCCTCTCATGTGTTTTGGCCACTTGTTTTATCTTTTTTTGAGAAATGTCTATTCAAATCCTTTTCCCATTTAAAAATTTGATTGTGTTCTTATTGCTGAGTCTTGGAGGTCTTTTTTTTTTTTACATGTATTAGATATAAGTCCCTTACCAAATATATAGTTTGCCAATATTTTTTCATTCTATCACTGTTGATGTGTCCATTAAAACAAAAGTTTTTTAACCTGATGAAGCCTAGTTTATTATTTCTTTTATTATTTTTTTGGTGTCATATCTAAGAAAGTTTTGTTGAATCCATGGTTAACAAAGATTTATCTCTATATTTTTTTCTAAAAGTTTTAGCCCTTTAATTCATTTTGAGTTTTTTAAAAAGATTTTTTAATACTTTTTTTTTTAGTTGTAGATAAATGCAATACCTTTATTTATTTTATGTGGTGCTGAGGATCGAACCCACCATTGAGCCGCAACCCTCACCCCCCATTTTGAGTTTTTGTAGGAGAAAGAAATTTACTTTCATTCCTTTGCATGTGGACATTTAATTGTATCATTACCACTTGTTGAAAAGATTTTTTTCCCATTCAGCTGTCTTGGCATTCTTGTCAAAAATCAACTGACCAGGCTGGGGCTGTAGCTTACTGGTAGAGTACTTGCCTAGCATGTGTGAGGCACTGGGTTTGATCCTCAGCACCACATAAAAATAAATAAATGAAATAAAGGTATTGTGTCCATCTGCAACTAAAAAATAAATAAAGGAATATTGACACATTAAAAAAAATCGACTGACCATAAGCTGAGGGCTTATTTCTGGATTCTAAGTTCTAATCCATTGATTTATTATTTTAATCATTCTCATGCTAGTACCTCATAGTCTTATTTGACTTTGCATTAAGTTTTGAAATTAGGAAGTGAGTTTTCCAAAAAGATTATTTTGACTATTTGGGTTTTTTGGATTTCCACAGTTTTGTTATCAACTTGACAGTTGGTGCTAAAAAATAAAAAAAACCAGTTGGTTTATAGATACAAGAGTACATTGAGCGGGGAACAGTGGCACACGCCTGTAATCCCAATGGCTCAAGAGGGTGAGGCAGGAGGATCTCAAGTTCAAAGCCAACCTCAGCAAAGGCAAAACTCTAAGCAACTCAGTGAGACCCTGTCTACAAAGAAAATACAGAATAGGACTGGGGATGTGACTCAGTGGTTGAGTGCCCCTGAGTTCAATCCCTGGTACCAAAAAAAAAAAGAGAGAGAGAGAGAGAGAGAGAGAGAGAGAATATTGAATTTAAATTTAAATCCTTAAATTTATTTATTAACATCTAATATGTGAACATGGAATGTCTTTCCCTTAGACTTATTTTTTTTTTTTTTATATTTTATTTACATTTTAGTTTTCGGCAGACACAACATCCTTGTTTGTTTGTGGTGCTGAGGATCGAACCCAGGCCGCACCCATGCCAGGGGAGCGCGCTACCGCTTGAGCCACATCCCCAGCCCCTCCCTTAGACTTTGTAATGTCTTTCAGTGTGTTTGTGGTTTTCAGGGTATAAGTCTTGCACTTCTTTTATTAAATCCTTAGGTATTTTTTTCTTTTTAAGGCTATTGTCTGTCAGCCCCTACCCCATATTGGGGATTTAGCCTAGTGGCTCTTTACCACTGATTTATACCTCTAGTCTTTTTTTTTTTTTTTTTTTTTTTTTTGAGAAAGGGTCTCACTAAGTTTCTGAGACTGGCCTCACACATGAAATCCTCTGCCTCAGCCTCCCTAGTAGTTAAGAGTACAGGCATTCACCACCACACACTACTACTACTACTACTACTACTACTACTACTTCTACTACTTCTCCTCCTCCTCCTCCTCTTCCTCCTCCTCCCTCCTCCTCCCTCCTCCTCCTCCTCCTCCTTCTTCTTCTTATTATTATTATGACTATTAGGTACCACAGATTGAACCCAGGGGAGCTTAATCACTGAGCCACATCTCCAACCCGTTTTATTTTTTTTGAGACAGGGTATTGCTAAATTGTTTAGGGCATTACTAAGTTGATGAGGCTGGTTTTGAACTTGTGATCTGATCCTCCAGCCTCAGCCTCCTGAGCTGAAGGTATTATAGCAGTGAGTCACTATGCCTGACCATACACAACTTTTTTTTTTAAAGAGAGAGTGAGAGAGGAGAGAGAGAGAGAGAGAGAATTTTTAAAAATATTTATTTATTTATTTATTTTCGTTCTCAGCGGACACAACATCTTTGTTGGTATGTGGTGCTGAGGATCGAACCCGGGCCGCGCGCATGCCAGGCGAGCGCGCTACCGCTTGAGCCACATCCCCAGCCCCCAACTTTTTTTTTTTTTAAATAAGGCTATCATAATGGGGATTGTTTCATTTTGGTTGTCATTGTCAGCATGTAGACTTAAAATTGTGTACCCTCCTATATTGACCATGTAATTCTGATACTTTGCTGACTCATTTATTACTACTACTACTACTTTTTTTTTTTTTTAGTGGATTTCTTAGGATTTTTCTACATACAAAATTTATCAAGTGAAAATACTTCTGTTTTTTTCCCTCCAATCTGGATTCCTTTTATTTATTTTTCTTGCCTGTTGCAATGATTAGAACCTCAAGTATGATGTAGAAGTGGCAGGAATGGACTTTGTTTTATTCCTGATTGTGGAGGGAAATTTAGACTTTCTACACAAAATACTTAGCATTGGGTTTAAATTTTTTTTTTTTTTTTAATGAAGAATAATGGCCATGAGCCTGGTGCAACAGCATATGTTTGTAATCCCAACTATTCAGGAGGCTGAGGCAGGAGGTTTGCCATTTGAAGCCAGCCTTAATAACTTAGTGAGACACTGTCTCAAAATAAAAAAATAAAAGGGGCTGAGTAAAACACTCTTAGGTTCAATCTCCAATGCTGGGGGTGCGGGGGTGGGGAATCAGTATTTTGAAAAATCTAGGTTTTTATGTCAAGAAAGATTTTTTTTTTTTAAGTGCCTTGGTTGACCTCCTATTTAAGCATATATAACTATCCACTATTATCCTAGAGGCTTGGAATAGAGGAAAGCTCCTATTTTCTAGTCAGTGTGTAATGATTTGCCATATTGGTATCCTTATATTCTGTGCCCTGAAGAAACCTATGGACAATGTTTAGTAATGAATAATGAATGCATTAATGTTGTAATGATTAAAAAAGAGCCTGTCATGTGATGATTTAAACATTCCAATAGCCAGGAGTAGCGGCCCCTGCCTGTAATCCCAGTGATTTAGAAGGCTGATGCAGGAGGATCCAGTCTCAGCGACTTAGAGAGGCCCTAAGCAACTTAGTGTCTCAAAAAATAAAAAGGGCTGGAAATGTGGCTCAGTAGCTAAGTGTCCTTGGGTTCAATCCCTGGCACAAGGGGAAAAAAAAATTCCAGGGAAAAAAACCAATTTGTTCTAAGGCACCAACTCAGAAAGAAGCTTGTTTTTTTCAAAGAATCAGAAAGAGGGTCAGGGTGCCTGGAGACTAGTGAGTGAAAGAGGGTGTAATAAAGATGAGAGGCAATTTAAGTCTTGTGAGTCATAGTACACAGTTTGGTTTTTATTCTAGTTGCAGTAATAATCCATTGGAGAATTTTTGGCAAAGGTGTGGCATAATCTAGTTTATGTTAAAGATAAAGACACGAAATAGAAGACAATCTGTGATAAATGCTAATGTAATTTTAGCAAATGAGGAGGTTATGGAGGAGGTCAGAATTTAACTTGAGCTGTAAAAGATGTGTAAGAAATAAATGGAGGAGAAATAGAATGGTGTGATGGCAATAAATAGTTGCAGCCTTTGAATTGGAAAACTTAGGCTCTTTCTGTTCATGGTTCGTAACCTCTAAAGAAATTTCTTAATCTCTTTATTTTACTTCTGCCATCATCTTTCTCTGAAGTTTGGTTGCTGTGAAGAGTAAGGCAAATTAAATATTCTCATAAATGTGTTCATAGACTGTCAGGTTCAGTGTGTATATTTGTTTATTCAAAAAAAAAAAAGCCGTCCGTCTGGCATTAAGCTATTGGCTGGTGGAGTGATATAAAAGTAAATGAGACTCAGATTCTGTTCCTCTAAGAATGTGATAAATATCTAAAATACAAAGTTAAGTGCAGAAAAAGCCAGGTACAGGGGTACATGCCTATAATCCCAGTTCCTCAGGGAGCTCAGAGTGCCGAACAGCAGGTTCAAGACCAGCCTGGGCAATTTAATGAGATCCTGTCTCAGAACAAAAAATAGAAAGTGCTGGGTATGTAGCTCAGAGTGCGTTTGGGTTCGATCTTCAGTACCACCTTCCACCCCCTCAAAAAAAAGGTAAAGTGCTATGAGATTCAAAGAAAAGAGAGTGTGCTTCTTGCTTGGAGCTAGTGGTAAGGCTTTTATATATATATGTTTTTTTAGTTATTAATAGACCTTTATTTATATGTGGTGCTGAGAATCAAATGCAGTGCCTCACACTGCCTGGTAGGCTTTTTGAAGAAGGAAGGACTGTTGCTCTAGGCATTAAAAGATGGGTAAGATTTCAGTAGAAGATAGAGGAAAAGTAGTACACTTGGGGGCAAATCTATGGAAGTAAAGACATGGAACTGTTGGGCAAATCTAGTACTTGATAGAGAAAGTGAGATTAGGACTAGATAGACCATGCAACACCTTGTTGGTAGGCTAAGGAGGTGAATTCCATTCAATAGGAATACCATTAACAGTGTATTTACTGGTGCAAATATTGAGCACCTGCAATTATGAAGTTTGTGCTAGGCCAAGTCTAGGAACATAAAAATAATCTCTGTTATATTGGGGAAGATAGCTTATTTAATTATGTTTTTTCCAATGAGATTTGAGCCAAGTGTCATAGGTTCATGGAACAAGGAACATTTCTAGCTGCCTTACATTAAGGGAAGACTCAATAGAGATGGTAGACACTATGTCGAGATAAAAAATATTCCTATATTTAGCAGATAAATTAGGTGGAGAAGTGTGAGATGTTATAAGCCTGGCATTTTATGTGTTTTAGCTTGACTGGACAAGGACTTTATGTGTATGTTTTGGCTAGAAAGAATTTTTGTAGGAAAAAAATTATTTTTAAGTTTTGTTAGAGTGGTAATTAAAAGATTATTTAGGTGGCAGGATGGAGTCAATTAGAAAGGGTGTAGATTTGAGAAGGAAAGATGGTAAAGAAACTTTGCACTGGACCAAGTGAATGTTGATGTAGAGCAAATGTGGAATAGTAGTTTTGGAATAAACTGTCTTGAAAATTGGAGAGATGTTTAAAATGTAGAGTTGGTAGGACTTGGAGACCAATTGGGTGTGGAAGAAGGGAAGAAAGGGGACTATGTGGTATATAGAATAACTTCCATTTTTTTGCTCCTTTGCTGTGTGCCATTGCCAAGAATAGAATATATTTAAGGAGAAAGAAGGTGGATTTGAAGAGGGTATCTAATAAGTTTTAGCTATATTATACTGAAGGTACATGTGTGATAGTTGGGAGTGAGGAGGGTGATAGGTTATTCAGCAATATTAAGGTGATCTTTTAAGTTATATTATATAATTATAAAATAAATTGTTGTGAGAGAAAGAATATAGTAAGTAAGATTTCAGTGAGGATATAACCCAGATTGTATTTTTTTAGAAGTTTATAGGAAATGAGAATTTTTCTATAACTGGAAGGATTGAGAAAAATACAACAGTAAGTATCATCACTTACTCCCCCATCCCATGTCTGTTTTTAAAGATCTTAAAGACTTGGATTATTTATTTCTTGAGGGGAAAATAGAATTGAATGGCAAAGATTTAGAAGTGATCAAGTAAGTAAGCCAGTTACAGCCATAGTGGAGCCTAGCATACTGTCTTTCAAACTTTAATTGTGGATATTGTTAAAATGCTGGTTGTGATTTTAGTAGGTCTGATCTGGGGTCTAAGGTACAGCATTTCTGGCAAGCTCTGCTACTGGTCTTTGGACAATACTATTCTACAGAGTATGGAATCCATAGCAATACAGAGGAGTTAGTTTTAGGAGGTAGAGGAACACTTCTCTGAAATGAGGTGGATGGAAATATAAAATTTGCATGAAGAGGTCATGCTTGATAGTTTTGGAAAGAGGTTGTGAGTTAGAAGAAAATTGTGAAAGTTTGGAATAGCTAGCGAGAAGAGGAAAGTGAGTGAATGTGGGACATGTAATAATCAGTGAACAGTAATAATCAGTGAACAGTATGAATTAGTTTGGTTATGGTGTCTATAAAAGTAAATGGAGCAGAGATATAAAATGTAAAGAGTTTAACTAAGAAGGTAGTGAAAGGGATGCTTGAGGGAGATGAGTTTTTGAAAAAGTAATACCACTTTATATTTAGTGCAACAGTGCTTTTCAGTTCAGTAAGCATTTGCATCCCTATTTAGGAAGTTAACAGGGTTTTAAAATTTTGATTAATATTAATTTACTTTGGTACTGGGGATTGAACACAGGGGCTTTCTATCCCTGAACTACTTCCCCAGCCCTTTTTATTTTATTTTTTTTGAGACAGGGTCTTGCTAAGTTGCTGAGGATCTTGTTAAGGCAATCTTTTTAATTTCCAATCCTCCTGCCTCAGCCTTCTGAGATGCTGGGATTATAGGCGTGTACCATCGTGTCTTGCCAACAACAGTTTTTAGAATGTGAAAAAAACAGAAACGTTAGGCTCAAAAAATAATATAGATACTGGCTACTGTATTGAACATCACACGCGTAGAACATGTCTATTATCCCAAAAAGGTCTATTGGATGATTCTGTTCTCAAATATTTTATATAATAAAGATTTGGACATTACTATAGTAGAACTCTTAGGAAGCTCAAAATTTGGATGTAGGCACTTAAAAATCTGGGTTTAAGTCCTGGTGTACAGCTAGATGAGTCAAGTTTGTAGAAAGAAATGAATCCAATTTACATTTCAAGAGACTTAATGAAGGAACCACAGAAGGGGGTAGATCAAAGGAACTCACTGGGGATTTTTTTTTTTTTTAAACTAGTAACAAGGAACTCCAAAGGGTAAGAAAAATATAGTACTTTTGGAGTCTGGTCATAACGGTGGAGAAAAGTTTGCATGACAGGAGCTGTGATGGTGGTGGTGGTAGTGGTGGTGTGGGGGATAAAGCTGTCAGAATTTGTGTTTGCTAATTAGGCACAATTTTCAGAAGACCTGGATTTTTGGAGAGCATAATATAATTGAGTGAGCAGTATACCATGTTCTCTTTCTTTTTTTTTTTTTAATATTTATTTATTTATTAGTTATTGGCAGACACAACATCTTTGTTTGTATGTGGTGCTGGAGGATCGAACCTGGGCCGCACGCATGCCAGGAGAGCGCGCTACAGCTTGAGCCACATCCCCAGCCCACCATGTTCTCTTTCTCCCACCATGTTCTCTTTCTAAGGAAGACTAATTAGCTTAATCCTGGTTCTATTTGAGTTGTGTGAATTTAGGAAAAACTCTTATAAAAATAGTGAAGTTTCTTAACTGTGTGTGTGTGTGTGTATGTGTGTTACTGGAGATTGAGTCTCTGGCACTCTTATCACTGAACTACTTATTTTTTACTTTGAAACAGTCTCATTAAAGTGCTGAGGCTGGCCTTGAACTTGGAATCCTCTTGCTTGAGCCTTCAGAGTAGCTGAGGTGACAGGTGTATGCTGCCACACCTGACTAACTTTTTTAAAGAGGTCCTTTTAAAATCATTGAAAACAATAAAGAAACAACTAATATGTGTTCATTGTGGATTCAAGAAAATAGAAATATTAAAATCACTTTTTAAAAATAATCTCTTATTTATAAAAGGTTAGAGTTGATGTGTACTACTACCCTGTTCCAAGTCTTTTAGTAAGACATTATGATGGTATAATTTGTTAATAAAGTTTTAAAGAACACTTCTCTCTCACCCTCATAACTTTGTATGGCTTAACTATTAAATTAGATAATGACCTAAACTTGAGTTTTGTGATTATACTTAATTTTACGTTCCCAGACCATGTTTGTTTTAAGTAGTAAATATATTATTAGAATTTTTTAGCAAGTTTGCAATGTCTGAGAGAATGAAAGTTTTTAGGATATAAGATAAGGAAATTTTGTAAAGAAATAGAGGAGTTTGGGAGGAATGGAGGGTGAATTTAAAATCATTTGGTTTAGCATTCAAGTACCATTAAAGATGTCATATTCAGAATACCCTTTTTTACAGAATAGAAAATTTCTAAGTTAACTGATAGTTCTTTTATTCAGATCTTGTTTGTAAGAGAATACTTCAATAAACCAGAAGAATTAATTTGTTGGGATTTGACCTATTTTTGTATGTCTTTTCTTAGACAGGATTCATTCATAAATATCTCCATTAAATATAATTTGTTGTGTTTGTACGAAACTGATAGTTTTGCTAGTGTTGGAAAGTTCATTTTAGAAAAGTTGCTTTCTAAGCCTTTTGTCCTGTTACCTTTGATGAGATGGTGGTCTCTTTGCTTTCTCCTACTGCTCTCCAATATCTAATCAGGGGATAGAAATGTGACTTACACCAGACTTGTTTTAAGATCAACAGAGTTTGAAGGGAGAGGAAATTAAAAATATGGCCAGATGTTTTATAACATTTGTTTCCATATTAAAGATACCCAAGTTATTTTGCAACCAACTTAATGACTTCACATTTAACCAAGCATTTCTGCTCATTTGCATGAATAATTATAAGCTTATTGGTAATTTTAAATTGGTGCATAAGAATACTTAATAATAAGCAAGTGTTGGATTATTTTCTAAGATAGTGTTCCCATTAATCTGAAACAATCTTAACATGAAGTTTTATTTAAAGTACCTGGTTTGTTTGAAGTGCTGTCTCAATGCTGAACACTAGTTGGCCCTCCACACATACTTATTTTTGAAAGGATGAGAGAGAAATTGAATTGCATTTGAGTTTATCCTAACCTTAATCATCATTTTGTTTTCATATTATAATGCAGAATGTTTTTTAACACCTCCTTCCACAATATTATTAGTGTCAGCTATACACAGAAATTTCCAGTTACTTTGTCTGATTTTAATTATGGAGTCCTATAGTTTCTTTTTTTTTAATATTTATTTTTTAGTTATATTTGGACACAATACCTTTATTTTATTTATTATTTTTATGTGGTGCTGAGGATCGAAGCCAGCACCTCGTACGTGATAGGCAAGAGCTCTACTGCTGAGCCACAACCCCAGCCCCTATAGTTTCTTTTCTTCATTTATTTACCCTCTCCCCATAATTTCTACAAAATTTCAATTACCTTATTCCTATAATTTTTACAGAATTTCAGTAAGAGCTGTTTTCATGGCAATATGTTCATTGGGTTGGCCTACCTAATTTTGTTTAAAAATCTGATTTTAAGACCTGATGTACAACGAGGTCAGTCAAGGTTCTAAAAGTAAATGGGATCCAATTTAGATGGTTCAAGAGGTTTTAATGAAGAAGCTGCAGAGGTGGTGTGGATTAAGGGAATTTATAAGGTATGTTTTTGCTAGTAACAAGGAACCTTGAAGTGGCAAGAAAAATACTGTGCTGTTGGAGTCTGGTTAGAACTGTGGAGAAAAGAGAGGGAGCTGGGAAGAAATAATCTAGCCTTTCTTTGCCTTCTGGTCTTCTGCCAGTGTCAGACAGCTCTGGAACCCAGATGAATCTGTTGTAGTTAGTGTACTTGGGTACAGAATAAGGCAGAAGAGTATTTGCTAGATAAGATAGTAATAAAATAATAACCAACACAACTACTGAGGAATGTGACTCTGATTTCAGGTAACAATATTACACATAAGTTTCTCATCTGTTAAATGTATGTACTTTATTAGGCTAATGTGGCCGTTAAGTAACATGCAGAAATAGTATCAAGAGTCTTTGTCTTGTGAGTATATTAAATTGTTTTATTTTCATAATGTGTGGCTTTGAAAAGCTTTGAAAACTCAGCTTCATTTCACTTGATGCTGTGCTAATTTGTTTTGGAACTTTGGTTTCCATCATATATATACATATAGGTATATTTTTTATGGTGCTGGAGATTGAACTCCGGGCCTTGCAGATGCTAAGACAAGTGGTCTCTCAGCTACATTTCCAGCCCTCATATTTTTAAATCTATAGTAATTTTTGGATTTTCCAGTAATTTTCGATAGTGAATTATACCATTATTATTAAGTAGTTTCCAGAATTTAGTTTTTTATAATTTTGTAGTCTGGAGCCTGATACCTAAATTTCTAGTTAAGACTATATTTTTATTTGTGGTACTGCTTTTTGTGAGAGTTATGCTTACTTTACCTGTCTGGGCTTTTCTGAGAAATTGGAGTATAACACTTACCTAGTTCATTTTTTTTTTAAATAACTTAATTTTATTTGTTTATTCTTTTTTTAATGTGGTGCTGAGGATCGAACCCAGGGCCTCACATGTACTAGGCAAGTACTCTACCACTGAGCCACAATCTCAGCCCCTGTTTTTTATTGTATTATGGTAAAGTAATAATTGTCAAACACTTTGAAGACTCAGTTTTATACATACATATAAATTTTTTTGCCATTTATTTATGAAAAGGTTATCAATAGCATTTCAGATTGAGAATGGTTGTATGGTTTTTTTTCATTGTATTTCCTATATGAAGTCATGCATATAAGCCATTTTGTATAATATTTGAATGTATACATTTTATGCCATTTTGTGTTTATGTGGGTGAAGCGATAATGCATATGCGTATTTTAGTCAGTGTGTAACTATCTTTCTGAAATTAATCTTCAGAAACTATTTATTCATTCATTCATTCATTCATTCATTCATTCATTCATTCCCTGATGGTAGCTTTTATCTTTTTCATTTTTGACATAGGCAGAATACTACTTACTTCTGAACTTATGGGTATTTGGAAATGTAGAAACTGTTTTCCTGGTAAATTGATATATCCTCATTGCTTGCTTCTGTTTTCTGAGATAACAGTGATGCTTTGTCATTTTTTTCCTCCTGATTTTTACAGTCTTTTCTTTTTCTTACTAAGGTATACTTTAATCCAGTTTCACCTTTGAGCGTTTATAGGCCAGAGAAGGAACAATCTATTTTCAAGAAAATTATAGTTACTGGATCATTCATATATACACACACACACACTTAACTTATTTATTTTGGTGGTGCTGGAGATTGAACCTGGAACCTTGTACATGCTAGGCAAGTGCTCTACCGCTAAGCCACATCCCCAACCTCACTGGATCATATTTTAACTATAAACCACTTTTTGATTTTTAAAAAGTCTTCCAGAAAAGCTATATTATAATTTTGAAATTAAATAAGCTTCATTTCATTTCACAAACTTAAGTTAGCACTCTTTGTAAATTTTAGACTAACTTTTTCAGTTACTAACTAAATCTTAATTATTTTCCACCAGACGATCTGCTAAATCCCGAAGTAGAAGTCCATATTCATCTAGGCATTCAAGATCTCGTAGCAGGCACAGATTGTCTAGATCCAGAAGTCGTCATTCTAGCATTTCTCCCAGCACACTAACTCTGAAGAGTAGCCTGGCAGCTGAATTGAACAAGAATAAAAAAGCACGAGCTGCAGAGGCAGCACGAGCTGCAGAGGCAGCTAAGGCTGCTGAGGCAGCTAAGGCTGCTGAAGCAGCTGCCAAAGCTGCAAAAGCCTCAAACACTTCTACACCTACCAAGGGGAACACAGAAACTGGTGCCAGTGTATCACAGACAAACCATGTGAAGGATGTGAAGAAACTTAAAACTGAGCATGCACCTTCTCCCTCAAGTGGTGGAACTTTAAAAAATGATAAGGCAAAAACAAAGCCACCTCTTCAGGTAACAAAGGTAGACAATAACTTGATTGTAGATAAAGCCACCAAGAAAACAGTTGTAGTTGGGAAGGAGAGTAAATCTGCTGCTACAAAGGAGGAACCAGTATCTCTTAAAGAGAAAACCAAACCACTTACGCCAAGCATAGGAGCTAAAGAGAAGGAGCAACATGTGTCTTTAGTGACTTCTACATTACCACCATTACCTTTGCCTCCTATGCTGCCTGAAGATAAAGATGCTGATAGGTAAGTGCAAACAAACTGACAATAACTATTAAAAGGAAAAATATCAGTTTGGAGTAAGAAATTATTTAACTTCCCTTAATCCCTACCTCCAAAGTTAGTTTAAAAAGACTTAAGTGAATGAATTTTCTTTATTATGTACATCTTTGCTTATAACGTATCAGAATTATCGTTTATGCTGAGAAGTTTGGAAAAAATTGCCACTGTCTTGGGATATAATACAATATCTTAAGATGAGTATTAGAAATGCCAATATTCTCTTTGACTTAGTTATCCATTATGATAACTATCATAACTGGGTCATTTTGTGAGACTCTTCCCTGTGTGATATGAATCTCATAATTGTATTCTCATTTATTTGTTTCTGTTTTTTGTTGTTTGTTTTGTGATGCTGGGAAATTGAACCCAGGGTCTGGTACATGTGAGGCAAGAATTCTACCACAGAGCTTTACACCCTCAGCCTTATCTCAGTTATATCTAATTTTCTTTGGTGGCCTTATTAATTTATCACATTCTTTATGGATTTATTACTTTTTAATAAACTTTCAATAAACTTTTTAGTTTAGTCTTTTCCTAACTCAGATTATGTTAGATTATTTTACAACTAGGAAAGTGAAAATGAGCATATTGTCTAATACTGTAACAATGATGTATTACAGACCTAGAGCTCTGTTTGTAAGAGAGAAACTATTGTTGGCTCCTGCCTGCTCTTCTTTCATCCTTTTATAATGCAGAAACCACTCACAGCCAGCCTCCCCATTTCTTCTCCCCCATGTACCTTAAAGTAACCATCATTTCGTGTTTAAAAATTTTGTTTTTATAATCTTGTATACTTTAAAGAAACCATCTTTTCTGTTAGAATGTGCTTTAGGAAACCTGAAGATAGAAGAAATCTTTATTTACTTATTCCATGTAAATTTTAAAAGAGAATGGTTTGTATAATCTTGTTAGGCATATCTTAGGGAAAGTATCTTATTTTTGCTTTCTTTAAATATGCCTCTCCTATTCCTGGTGAACTGTTTTTGTTTATGTCTCACAAAAATTAGCAAAAGACTATGTGTTTTGTGGGACCTTTCGATTTTGCAAATCTGTACTCCTTTAGTACATTGTTACATTTCACTTTATTGGATGACCAAGTAAATTATCTCCTCCTCTCTTACATCTTTTTTCTTATAAATATTCAGAAATTTTAAAAAGTTGAAAGAATAATAAAACTAACATCTGTATAACCTCTAAATATATTCAGCAGGTGTTAGCATTTTGCTTTATATGCTCATGTTCTATCTCTAGTTAATTAAGAGAACTAATATAGGAGATGTATGTGTGTGTAGTACTTTTTGCTGGACCATAGGAAGATAAGTGGTAGCTGTCATGATACTTTACTCTTAAATACTTCATTTGTCTCTCAAGAATGATTCCAGGCTCCTTTTCAATCATATTACCATCAATTACCTAAGAAAATTAAGAGTGGCATAACATCATTTACTACCTATTCATATTTAAATTTGTCTGGAACTCCCCACCCAACCCTTCCACTTTTCAAAGAATCTTCTGGATTTGTCTGATTATTCTTACTGTTGTTTAATTTAATTTGTTCCTCTCGAGCCCTTCTATTTCTTGTGAATTGGAGATTAGGTAGGCCTTGATTGGATTAAGAATAAACGTTTTGTTATTGTTTTTACCAGAATATTTAGGTGATTTTGTATACTTAAAACTGTTACTACAGGAGGAACAAAATGTTGTATGTGAGGCTAGGTGTATAGTTCAGTGGTAGAGTCCTTGCCTGACACTGACCAAGTCCTGGGTTCAGTCCCCTCAAATTTTTGCCCCCATCCTCCCAAAAAAAGAAGATAAAGAAAAAATATCATGTCTATTTTAGTAATAGTGATGCAGTCACTTGGTTAAGGTGATAACCAAACTCAAGATCTCCCCATATATAAGGTACATTTTCCCCTTTGCAAGTAGAGGTAAGTTGTACTTTGTAGTGTTTTGAGTATTTTTTTCTCTAACAACCTGTCATCTAATAATTTCACACCCATTATTGATATTTGTCTTAAATCAGTTAACTATAGTAGGGGCTCCATACAGATAGTGATTTTCTAATTCTATCATTCCTCTTCATACCAGCTGTTAATAAAGCTAATATAAATGCCTCTCCGCCTGATTTAATCATTCTAGTCTTGTGGAATTTTATTTTCTGTTACTGTAAGTCACTATTTTTATTTTTGGTACTGGGGATTGAACAGTGACCCTTTACCACTGAAATACATCCCCAGCCATTTTTATTTTTTCTTTTGAGACAGGGTCTCACTAAGTTGTGTAGGGCCTTTCTGATTTGTTGAGACTGGCCTTGAACTTGTGATCCTTCTACTTCAGCCTCCTGAGTTACTGGGATTACAGACATGTCCCACCATGCCCATCATCACTGTTATTTCTGATGCTTGAATTATCTGAAATTTGGCCAGTGGGAGCTCCTTTAAGCTGATTCTTTTATACTTTATATATGACCTCATTTTTTATTTTTTGGGAAACCGGGGATTAAATTTAGGGGCACTTGACCACTGAGCCACATCCTCAGCCCTATTTTGTATTTTATTTAGAGAGAAGGTCTCACTGAGTTGCTTAGCATTTTATTTAGAGGGGAGGTTTCACTGAGTTACTTAGTACCTCACCATTGCTGAGGCTGGCTTTGAACTTGGGATCCTCCTGTCTCAGCCTCCCAAGCTGCTGGGATTACAGGAGTTTGCCACCATGCCCAGCTGACCTCATTATTTTTTAGTGCTTTCTTGCTTCTTAGCCAGATAACTTTGAATTCTACTTCTCTTCCAAAACTGTAGACTATTTGTCCAATATAAGATAGACTGTTATCAGTGTGTTTTCATGTAATATCATTTTCTTTTCTTTTTTTTTAGGATCATACCAAGTATAATGTTTCTTTCTTTTTGCATTTAGGGTGTTAGATCATTCCATGTTGGTTTTGATAGGTCCACGTCCAGTATTCTTATCTATAGAAATGGATGCATAAGTCAGGTGTGGCACATACACATCTATAGTCCCAGCTACTAGGGAGGCAGAGAAGGAAGATGCCAAGTTCTAGGCCAGTCTAGGTAACTTAGTGAAACCCTGTCTGAATAATAAAATAAAAAGGGCTGGGGATGTAGCTAAGTGGTATAGCACTTGTTTATTAACACCTGCTAGGGCCTGGGTTCATTTCCCTAGTACCTCCAATAAGAGAAAAGGGAGAAAAAAGAAAGAAATGGCTGCATTATGCTTTTCACTATTTATTTTTTCTATAATTGTTATAAACTATATGTTAACAGTTATGTGATAGTAATTTTATAGGATAGGTGTATGTTAAAGTATATGCATTTAAAAATTGGTAGGCACTGATAAGTTGTATCTTCGTTATTTGTTTTTTGTTTTCTACCGGGGATTGAATCCACAGATACTTAACTATTGAGCCACATCCCCAGCCATTTTGAGACAGGGTTTCTCTAAGTTGTTGAGTCTGGCTTTGAACTTTGGATTCTGCTGCTTCAGCCTCCAAGCTGGGATTACAGGCATGTGCCACTGCACCTGGCCCACATTGTATCTTAATAACGCTGTATACCAATTTATATAATCAGATGTGTGGAATTATTTTAACAACATGGATAGTGAATTTTGCATTTTCCTGATTGATAATGGGGTATATTTAATTATTGGTTATTATTTCCAGTGAATTGTTTGTTACTGTCCTCTGCTGAATTTTTCTTAAAGTTGTGTCCCTTTTAATAATTGGGTTTTGTTTTATTATATTTTGATATCAGGCATTGAACGCAGGGTGCTTAAAGGCTGAGCTATGACTCCATCCTTTATTATTTTTTTGTTTTGAGACAGTCTTCTTAAGTTGCTTAGAGCCTTGCTAATTTGCAAGTGGCTTTAAACTTGTGATCCTCCTGCCTCAGCCTCCTGAGTCACTGAAGAGTCATGTACCACCACATTTAGCTTAATAATTTATCTTTTTAGGTGTTCTTTTTTTTTATTTTTAAAGATTATTTATATATATATATATATATATATATATATAGAGAGAGAGAGAGAGAGAGAGAGAGAGAGAGAGAAAAGAGAATTTTATTTTTAATATTTATTTTTTAGTTCTCGGCGGACACAACATCTTTGTTGGTATGTGGTGCTGAGGATCGAACCCGGGCCGCACGCACTCCAGGCGAGTGCGCTACCAGTTGAGCCACATCCCCAGCCCTTTTTAGGTGTTCTTATGTTAGGAATTTTGACCTTTGCTTCTTAGAGTGTATTGCTTTTTGACATTTTGTTGTTGTTATATTGATATTTTCCACTTTTATGTAATCAAACCTATTATTTTTTTCTTTTAAAATTTGCAGATTTATCAAGTTAAAAAAGATTAACTCATACATTGTTTTTAGCTATGGTGTGAACAAGGAAAAAGTTGATTCTCTACTCTTACCCAATTCAGTGTTGTTACCAATATTGTTTATAGAATGACTAATTTGAAATTCCATGTATAAAAATTCTTACAGATAACTCTATCTATAATTTTTCTGTTGACATGTTTTATTCCTCTGCCTAGTACCTTACTGTTTTAACATCTTTAGGTACATGAAATATTAGCTTTCACTAGAGGCAAACATAATATAATTTTGAAGGGACGGGAGTAAATTAATGATTAGTGAACATCTCTGCTGTTGAGACCCAACTTGAATGCTGCTGTACAAGACTGGTCCCAGTGTTATGAAGCTTGCTTTTCTTTTTTCTTTTTATTTTTTAATTTTTGTTTTGTTTGTTTATTTTTATGTGGTGCTGAGGATTGAACTCAGGGCCTCACGGTGTGCGGCAAGCGCTCTGCCACTGAGCCACAACCCCAGGCCCCCTGCCCCCCAGCTTGTTTTTTTTAAAATGGAAGCCAGAAATCTGAATATTTATGTAAATCTTCTGATTTAAAAACATTGACAATTTATAGGTTATTAGAGAACATTGGATAGATCAAGTAAGTTCTTTGATTTCAACCAGCCTTCCTGATCTTTTTAAATTAGCTGTTTTTAAAAAATATATATTTTTTTAGTTGTAGAGGGATATAATGACTTTATTTTATTTTTATATGGTGCTGAGGCTCATACCCACTGAGCTACAGTCCCAACCCTCACAATTTTCTTTTTTTGACAGGACAAATATCTCTTAATTTTTCTTTTTCAGAAAGTTTCTTTGTAATTATTTTGCCTTTATTCCTTTTTTTTTTTTTTTTTTTTTTTTAAGTTTGGTACTGGGATTGAACCCAGGGGCACTCTACCACTGAACTACTTCCCCAGCTCTTTTTACTTTTTGAGAAAGGTTCTCACTAAGTTGCTCTGGCTGGCCTTTAACTTGTGATCCTCCCATCTCAGGCTCCTGAGTCACTGGGATTACAGGTGTGCATCACTGTGCTTGGTGCTTTTGACCTTATTCTTAAACAGATTTTTTAATAAATCAGCTTGTTAAGTTGCATTAAAAAAATTTGCTTAGGTTTTGTTTGGGTCTGTGTTAAATGTAGTAGGGTATTTTAGAGACAGACAGCTTTATAGTTTCACCATTTCCCAAACAAAAAAACATTCTTTTTTTCCATTTGTTCAGATCTAGTTTTATGTTCTGTAGTCAAATATTTTATTTTTATTTTTATATTGGTCTGACAGTTCTTATTAAGCTTTGTTTTATAGAATATGGAAACTTTAAAAAATCATTTTCTTTTTTGTTATGGAAGTATTCAGTAAAAATGTAGTATTTTCAGTTATGTAATGTTATTCTTCCAAAGTAATATTTGATAATTCATGTAATAACATCTGAATAGAAGTATCTTTTTAAATTAAAAATTTTTTGAATTGTAAGTTAAATTATGACTTGTAATCTCTCTTTCCAGTGTACATTTGAATCTTCACACAAATTAAAATTTTTGGCTAAAGTATAATTACAGGTCAGAGGCTACAGTTTTCTAATGAAGTTATTTCAAATAGGCATATTTTCATTGTTCAAGTGGGATATTTTCTAGAAAGAAGCTTTTCTCTCCTTTAACTACCACACTATTCTGGGAATCCATTTGTGTAGTACTTTATCCTTCTACTTACCTGATTTTGTCTTCCAAATGGTAAAGTCCTATCTCAAAGGAACTATAGTGTAATATATTTGTTGTTATTGTTGTTAAGTCTTAAATACCTTATAACACCTAGCAGGTAGAAGTTCACAATATTTGTTGAATGGAGAGTCAGTAAAATTGAGAGTGGGCTGTGTGATATACTGCTTTAACTGATTTCTCTTTAGTATGTTTTTCCCATTAAAGAATCTTCCAGTGAGTAACAGGGTTATTAAGAAAAGGCACAGTTTTATTCTGGTAAGTAGTTTTTATCAGATGGTGTGAAAGGATCTATTTGTTCTCATAATAATATTGTTCAGTATGAATAGAGGAGCAAATGAAAACTTAAAGGTTTTACATTGATAACATTTTTATTAATTTTGGATCATAACAGTATAGTCTCCACTAATTTTTTTCATTATCAGATGCATAACTGCTTTGAAAGTATATAAAAATCCAAATTTTATTTTGATTATAAGATTCTCTTTAACATGCCATTATCAGAATATAAATTTTCTGTTTATCTGGGAAATTTAAAAATCATCAAGCATCAAGTTAAGATATAATAGTTCTTAGTGCACTCATAAAATTATAGAACTAACTGAGCTTAAGTTTCACATGTAATTTTAGTGAGCTGGAGGCTTAAAAAAAAGTTTTAGAAGAATCGTCAGCTGATTGAGAGAACCTAAAAATGAATTAGTTGTTGTTTATGGTTATTTAGATGCATGATAAGAAATAGCATGTTATTTATATGTAGCATGTGGTTTTATTTATTTCTTATAGGAAAACATATTTTGCTTCTCCACTGAAATCAGTCTAGATGATAACAAAATGAATGAGTTTTTCTACAAAGGGTGTTAGTTGATTAGTTGATTTTTCAGTTTTAATTACAGTTTTGAAATTAAGGATATATTGTTTTTTAAGATCAACATTATTTTTTAGAGCAGTTTTAGATCTGCAGAAAAGTTAAAAAGATTCTGTAGAGTCCTCATTTTCCTTGTTTCCATCTTTCTTATTAGTATCCTATCTTTGTAAGCTACATTTGTTATAATCAAATCAATATTAATATTAACTCAAGTTCCTACTTTGTACAGATTTCTTTAGTTTTTTCCTAATTCTGTCATTTTACCTCTAAATTTTGTAATTTTCAGTTGAATATAGTGTATAATTTAGTTGGAAAGTAGAGAAATTCAGATTACTGTCCCCGTTGTCGTCGTCCTCCTTAGTTATCCTCCAGTTAGTGTCTTGTAATGTGAAATAGAATGGAAAAGTCATGGCCATTGCATGCTGCTTAAATGTAAAAATGTGAGCACAAAAAAATTTTGGTGTTTTATTTGTGGCCCCCCCCCCTTTTTTTTAAGCTTAAGAGGAAATATTTCAGTAAAAGCCGTTAAAAAAGAAGTAGAGAAGAAACTCCGATGTCTACTTGCTGATTTACCACTGCCCCCTGAGCTACCAGGAGGAGATGATCTTTCAAAGAGTCCAGAGGAAAAGAAAACAGCAACACAGTTACATAGTAAAAGGAGGCCTAAGTATGTACTTGCTTTTTACCTGCTCTTAAATTGACCAGAAACAATTCTGGCCATTTTAAATTTACAAAACACAAAATTAAAATTTAGAATGTAAAGTATATTTATTTTTTCAACGTAAAAATATAAACAAGTTTCATTAGAGTTTTGAATAAAAAAAATTTATAATTGTAAACTTATCTATATTAACTAATAAAACCAAGTTAAATTTTCTTTCAATGTTTTTAATGTATTAATTTCTTGGGGTATTATGTGTGTTAAAGATAATTTTATAATAGAGTTAAATAACCCAGAAACACTGAAATTAGACAAGGTGGAAGTCAGTGTTCATTGAACTCAAACAAAATTAGTACTGGGCAAGCTGTTATTTTGCTGTGTGTACAACTCCTTTCCCACATAACTAAATGCATTCTTTGCAAGAGATTGTATGGGAGAAAGTTTGAAACCTGTATAATAAATTAGCTACAAGTGCCTAGGTAAAAGTTTTTTCTTGAAACCTTCTCATTAGTTCTAAGAGATAAAACACTGACTACCTTTTAAAAATTCTTAACCAAAGGAAAGTGTGAGACTTTTGAGTTATATTTTACTTTAGAATTCCTATTTAGGTAGCATCTAATATAAGAGTAGGAAGTCTTTTTAGTGTAAGTAGAAAGCTAGGAAACTTTAAAAGTGGCCTCCTTAATTATCACAGCTTTATTCTTTGACTTTCTGTGATCTTCTGCAATATTAAAATTTCACAAAATAATATCTTTTTTGAACAGTGCATAAGTTTGGTCGTATCTTATATATTCTCTGTGGATTGCTGTTGGTGCCTCTTAAACAGATTTTTTTTCTAATGTTTCCATTTTAAAGATTATTTCATCTAGCTTCAAAATCTAACTTTGTCATTAGGGTTTATAGTTAGATTTTTGTGTTTGTTTTCAATAGCATAAATTTATTGTCAGTGAATGAAAGATAAAATTTTCTGGAGGTTAGGGTACAGAACTTTGACTCTTTCTACTATTGTTGCTTTGATTGGAGTTATATTTTATTTCTGAAATCCCTTAATAAATGCTATGCTACTTCTCTTTCCTGGCTTAAGTACTAGTCTACAGAAAAGTCAGTATGTTGAAATCATACCTTGGTTTTTATAGCTTATGTCCAATCAGTCTAATTTGTCTTGAATAGACAATCACTATATTCAATGGAAAACAATGGATATAAGATTAGGTACAGGGTGGATATTGATTTATTAAAAAGTTGGTTCAATTTGCTTGATTGTATATGAAAACTTCAGAACTATATTTAATAGAATATGTGGGCCTCGCTATGGAGAAATCAAAGAAAAAGATATTGACTGGGGAAAACGCTGTGTGGATAAATTTGATATCATCGGAATTATTGGAGAAGGTACTTATGGACAAGTTTACAAAGCCAGGGATAAAGACACTGGTAAGAATGCTAAGTTTGGGGTATCTTTGGATCTGTGGAATATACTTGCTTTGTGTTTCTCTTCTATATATAGCTTTAGGAATTTGCAAAAATGTAAAATTCCAATTTACTGTTCCTTTATCTTGTTTTAATTTTATTTTGTATTCACTTACATAAGAAATGTGTACATGTAAGTGGTTGTATAAACATATGTATTTTCAAAAATGTTTCTTTAATATTTGTGATGTTCTGTATGATGCAGTTTAGGGTTTTTTTTTTCCTGTTTTGATGAATAAAATACATGCACATATGCGCACACACAGACACACACATGCACCTCCAAACCCTTTACCTATTAGTATTGGAGGAAAAGTATCTTGATTTGAATTTGAAGAAGAAGAAGAAGAAAAAATTTTCCCCCCTGTGGAAATTATCCCTGGAGGCCAGATTTGCCAGCTTAATCTTTCAGAATGTAACCTGGGAGGAAGTTTTTATAAGACTCGCAAGGAGAGAAAATGTAGCTGTGTCAGAAGCATACAATAATGCATAGAAGTAGTATTTAAATTTCTTTACTTACAATTCTTTGTTGAGGTAAACCAACAGATTGAAATTGCCAGCTCTTCGAGGACATTTAGTATAGAGGAGACAGTTGTATGGGAATTAACTGTAATGTGTCAGTTACAGTATAGAATAACAATTAGCAAAAAGAGATTAGATTATAACTTTAAAAAACTTTAATAAACCAAGGAAGCATACTGTGTTATAGAAAGATATAAAATTGAATATAGTAAGATTTAATGATAAAAATTATTAAACTTTTTTCTTTCAGAAAATTTACAAGAACAGAATTCTTTTTTCTCCAAAGTGAAATGAACATACTTTTATTTTTATAGTGAATTTTTTCTTATACCAGTTGATGCTCAACCTTTAAATATGGATACGCAGCTTGTGATAGGTTTTGTGTGTGTCCATGTGTGTTATTAATTAGATCTTGTCTGATACAAAACTCATTCATATCTAAATTATTTTTTTAGTTTTTAGTTGATTTTTAAAAAATAAATGACAGCAGAATGCATTACAATACTTATTACATATATATATAGCACAAGTTTTCATATCTCTGGTTGTATATAAAGTATGTTCACACCAATTTGTGTCTTCATACATTTACTTTGAATAATGATGTCCATCACATTTCACCATACTTGCTAACCCCCTGCACCCTCCCATCCCCTCCCACCCCTCTACCCTATCTAGAGTTTGTCTGTTACTCCCGTGCTCCCCCTCCCTACCCCACTGTGTGTGAGCCTCCTTAGAGAAAACATTCTGCTCATATCTAAATTATGAGACAGTTTAATATAGTGGGAGGAAAAAAGACATATTTTGAGACAGCTAACCAGACTTTAAATCTCAGTCTTACTACTAGATGACTGGTTAGCTTTGGTTAAGTGGTATATTTGAGCATATTTTCTCTCATATATTATGTATATATAAGAATATTAACCCTTTGTTTCTTTAAAAAAAAACGGATGGTAGTATAATATATTCACTCTTTAGCATCTTGTTTTTTTTTCACTAAATATATCCACTGGAGAATATAAAACAACAAATATACAGACCTATCTCATTCTTCCCAATAGTTGTATTTCTTGAGTTGTATAAATATTCTGTAATTTATTTGAGAGACTTAATTTCTTAAACTACAATTATTATTTGGTATGTTGGAAACTAAAGTGTAATTTATGGATTATAATTAAAAAAATATTTTTAGTTGTAGATGGACATAATACCTTTATTTTGTTTATTTAATTTTATATGGTGCTGGGGATTGAACCCAGGGCCTCACACATGCTAGGCCAGTGCTCTACCACAGAGCTACAACCCAGCCCTAGGGTTTATAATTTTAAGAGATAAAAACAGAAATTATGAATTAAAATAAATTTAAAATTAAGCAAATTATCATCTGTTTTTGTTAGCTGGTAACTTGATTTTATTTAACCTTTTAATAGGAGAAATGGTAGCCTTAAAAAAAGTGCGTTTGGATAATGAAAAAGAAGGCTTTCCAATTACAGCCATTCGAGAAATTAAAATTCTCCGGCAGCTTACACACCAGAGTATTATCAATATGAAGGAAATAGTGACTGATAAAGAAGATGCTTTGGATTTTAAGAAGGACAAAGGTATGTATGTAGATTTTAATAACCATTTTTTTTTGTCCTTAAATAAAGCCTATATTTCTTAGCTTGATATTTAACATGGTTTGTATTTTAACCTTATTTCTCATTATTATTTATTGTGCAGTAGAAACTAGGGTACTGGTTTGAGTTAAGTTAAAATGTGTAACTTGAATTTTTAGCATTATGATCCTATTAATAAGGCTTTTAGTCCTTTTATACATGAAAGGGAAACCTCTCTCTTACCAGGTAGTAAATATTGAGTTAAGACCTTAAACAAGAAGGTGATTTAGAAATGTTATTTGCATTAATCTCATCCTATAGCCAAATAATATATTTGCTTTTATTCCAATATATCCTGAATCTGCCACTTCTTTGATCTGTGGAATCACCTTCAATCACTTTCATCTGTGGAATTACTACTTTTCTCAATCCATCTTTATCATTTTCGATTGCTCAACAACCTTCAATCACATGGATAGTGAATTTTTTATACCTTCAAGTCATTATGTTTAATTCATTACATGTGCTGCTTCCTGGGATTAGACCTCTTTAAGACACACACATGCTCACACACACAGTTTGAAAAGCTGACTTCTTACCTGGAGATCAAGGTCAGGTCTTATCCTGAATGATGCTTCATTCATTAGGCCTTACCTGACCAGTCTTCCCACTTTCTATGGCTTGTAGATACACAGTTTAAAATATCTTTTTCCCACTGAGATTAATTACATTAGTTTATTACTTAATTGTTTCTCCTTATGAAGATGGGAACCACATTTGTTTTATTATTGTTATACCCCCTACCTAGCTCAATGATTTGACCATAGAAGGTATTAAATGACTAGTTGCAGAATGAATAAGCTACTTATTATAATTCCATCTATGCTTTATTATTTTTAAAAGACTGCTACAGGGCTGGGGATGTGGTTCAAGCGGTAGCGCGCTCGCCTGGCATGCATGCGGCCTGGGTTCGTTCCTCAGCACCACATACAGACAAAGATGTTGTGTCTGCCAAAAACTAAAAAATAAATATTAAAAAAAAAGACTGCTACAACCTCTGAACATATAAAATGTTTATGTACCTTCAAGTATATTATATTTGTGATCATATTATTTTTTTCTTACCAGATTAGAAATTCTTTAAAGCCTTTGTTTTGTTTTGATTTGATTTGATTTGATTTCTGCATATATATAGCTCTGTAGTTACAGATTTTCATATATTTGTACCTTTCCCAATTTCTCTACTGTAATCCTATTTGTAATTGTATAAATCAGGATAAATTAGAGTGAGAAAGTTACATTTAGGTACCAGGTATTAGTTAAGGATATTATTAATAAGAGTATGGAGAAGTGTAAAATTTGAAACATAGTCCTTTTTTTAAATCTAATAAATTTGATGAGAACTGTTATGGGGCAGCATGATTTGGTGCAAAGGGAAGTAGGTTTGCGTTTCTTGGATTCTAATCCTGATCATGCCAGCTCTGTGACATTATACTAATTGTGATTGCCATATAGGAGCAGGAAAACAGTTTGGGTATGTTTCTGACTCTGAGGGCTAGTCTAATATAAGTTTGATAGGATTAATAACATGTGAAAGAGTAAGACTATATATTTAAATATGGAAATTATAAACAATACAAAAATTAATTAAAAATATTAACTTACAGAAAATGAACATTTGCAGCATTATAGCACAGGACATTAACTAATGTGTGTGTGTATATATATGTGTGTGTATATATATATATATATATATATATATTTATATATATAAATTAAGGTACTTTTTAAAAACTTGGTTTGGGACTGGGGCTATAGCTCGGTTCAGACCACTTATATGTGAGGCCATGGGGTAAATATCTGGCACTGCAAAAGGGGGAAAAACAATGATAAAAACTAGGCTGTACTTAAAAATGAGGAAAAATTAATCATGGAAAGTTAAAAGAAATATGTTCTTAAAAACAGATATCATCGGGGCTGGGATTGTGGCTCAGCGGTAGAGCACTCGCCTAGCATGGTTGTGACCCGGGTTCGATCCTCAGCACCACATAAAAATAAAGGCATTGTGTTGTGTCCATGTACACCTAATAAAATAAATATTAAAAAAACAGATATCATTATCATGAACACAAAGGGTTTAAAAGAAGACGTACAAATGAACAACAGTTATATGAAAAAAATGCTCCACACCAGTGACCATCAGGGAAGTGCAAATCAAAACTAGAATGAGATGGGGCTAGGGTTGTGGCTCAGCAGTAGAGTGCTCGCCTAGCAAGTGCAAGGCCCTGGGTTTGATCCTTAGCACCACAAAAAAATAAATAAAATAAAGGTACTGTGTTCAACTACAAGTTAAAAAAGTATATATTAAAAAAACAGAATAAGATATCACCTCACTTCAGTAAGAATGGTTATTAACCAAAAAGACAAAACATAATAAGTGCTAGTGAGGATGTAGAGAAAGGACAACCTTTATACATTATTGGTGGAATTGTAAATCACTGTAGTCATTACAGTAGGGAGATTCCTCAAAAAATTAAAAATAAAACCATGGTCCCACATCCCACTGCTGGGTACATAAACTACAGAAGTAAAGGCAGTACATTCAAGAAACATTTACATTCTGCATTTATTGTAGCACTATTTACAATAGTCAAGAAATGAAAGAAATTAATAGTCTATCAACTGGTGAGTAGATAAAATTAGATATATATACACATACACACACAGTAGAATACCATTCAGCCATAGAAAAGAATGGAATCCTATCATTTGTGGCAACATGGATGTTGTGTTATGTGAAATAAGCCAGACACAAGAAGGACAAGTACTACATGTTTTCACTCGTGGGATTTTAAAAAGTTGATTTCCTGGAAGTTGACAGTAGAATAGAGGCGGGTGAGAGTAGAGAGGAGGGAAGAATGGGGAAAAGTTGGTTAAGGAGTCCTAAGTCACAATTAATAGGAGCAATAAGTTCTGATGTGTGTTGCACAGGTGACTGACTGTAGATTATGTATTGTAGTTTTCAAAAAAGCCAGAGGAAAGGATTTTGAAAGTTTCACCACAAAGAAATGTTTGAGGGTATAGGTATACTTACCCTGATTTGAACATTATATAGTACACATTGAAGTATCACATACTATTCCATAAATATGTGCTATTTTTATGTCAATTAAAAACATTTTTAAAAACTGGAACAATTATTATACCAAGTCATGAATATAATACTTTACAAATGCTAACGAAGTTTTTTTGAAATTAATTTTAAATTTTTTCCAAGTACTTTGTTCATCTTTGGGCAGTCCAGTCCTACCTTTTGTCTGTTTTTAAATCTTTTTATTGTTAGCATGGTGTGGGAATTTTGTTTCAAAGAAAACATTTCCTATTCCTTATAATGTTCAGTTTCTTCATGTATGGAAAGAGAGTGAGATGGCAGTTATTTGTAATAATTTCAATATTTGTGTTCATGTTTCACTGTTAAAGAAGTGTGTGAACTTGATTGTGAGTTATTTTGCAAAAGAAGCTTTGTTACTTTCTTCCTTCCAATGAGAATTATAAAGCTAAAGAAAAATATTTCTGAGTACAATAATGTTCAATTAATATTAGAAATTTTAACAGTTTACAATTCTCTAGGTAGAGATTTTGTGTTTTATAGTTGTGTGCAGTATAAAATTAAAAAGTGAGTCATTGATTGCCACTTCAAGATGTAAATATGTTAGTAATCAGATTTAAAAACACAAAAATGCTAACATCACTTCAACAAAACAGTGTTTTGATACTTAAAAACATTGTTAACGTGTATCCTGGATAACTACAATCCATTAGTTATTATGTTCTCATTCATTTAGCTATGATACCTTGAAGATTATTGTTTGTATAACGAGGAAATTTGAATACTCTTTTAATTTAGAATTTTCCTAAAAATAAAGAAAATAATATTCAAAAGTAAATAATTGTGGCATCATGTCACTGCCGCTCAGGGAAGTATTCTTATTAACAGTTGTCACTTCTATAGTTTGTGATTCCTACTGGAATATTAGGTGCTCCTTTGCACTTGTATTGCATATTGTACATAGTTCGATATTAGTAATTTCTACTTCAACATGTTGTATGTATTTGTATCTTATTCATGTTGAATTTCTGAGGCCAGGGACTGAATTTTATTTTATTTTTGTGTTCATAGTGTGCAGCACACAATTGATAATTTAATAATGTAGAGATGGAAAAATTATGTGGAATGAGTGTAACATGTTAAAAGTAGGTACAATTTGGATAGCAAGAGAAGAGAGCATTCATAGGCAGTGAAAGGTTGGCATATATTCTTTAAAGAATACCTTGCTTCAAAGTTACCTGTTCATTTTCTTAAAAACCTGAACTCTTTAAGATTGATTGGTTTCTTTATTCTTTCATTCCATAAATGCATACTGTGTCAGGTCCTAGACTTGGACTGTCCAGTAAAGTAACTACCAGCCACATTTGACTATTTAAATTTAAATTAATTAAAATTAGATACAATTAAAAGTATAGTTTCTTGACTTATTGGCTCAATTTCCATTAGCTGTGTTTCAAATGCTTTGTAACTATAAATGCCTACTGGCTACATTTTGGATAGTGTAGCTGTGGAATGTTTCCATCATCCCAGCATTGAATCTAAGGCTTCTCTGGTCCATGACTCAAACTAGTTTCTGGAAACCAGAAGGACCAGCACTGCTAGGATACAAATCACACTAATATAGGAATAACAAACCTGTTTCTGTTTAGGCCCTTTCCCAAAAAGTTAACATACTTTTATTATAAACTTTTTATTATAATCATTTTCCAAGTTAATAAAATTAATTTAGTTAACCTATAATTGTTAAAGTTTTAGTTATTGGTATTCAGTTTCAAATGAAGTGGAAAAAAATAAGCAATATAGGCTTGTTGGACTTACTAGTAAGAGGTTTGCTATGGAATTTGTCCTTAGCCAATGTAAATTGGCCAACTCTCTTTCTCTCGCCTAAATAAAAAAAATAAACAAGATGAACTTCAGGTTATTGTTATTAAAAATAAAATACTCCGGTAGTAGAAGATCCTCCACCTAAGGTGAAAGTCACACATAAATTTATTCATGATATCATATAAAACATAAAATTTATAAAATTGTCACATCTAGACATTCTTTTTTAATCTGGGATTATATGTGAAATTTCCAGTGAAGGTCTCTGCTCAGGGCTTCATGGTTTGACGCTCCTGTACTCTCTTTTTGTGTATCACTATTACTATGTAGAATTTAGTGCCTTTTTTTGGACAGACAGAAAAGGAGAAAGAAGAATGCTTAAGTTTTCTTTTCTTGACTATAAAAGTAATGTTTATTTTTGTAAACTTGGAAAATAAAGTATAAGAAAGAAAAATGACCCAGATAGTATTATTTTTCCCAGTGTCTTTTTTCCTCACATACATATGGTTATTTATTACTGAATAGAGGTTCTGCTTCTTTCATTGCCTTATTTAATAACATGCTTATTGAAATGACAAATGTCATCTGGAGGAATCATATTTCACTCTGAAATTTCTTGGCATATTTTACCAACTTGTATTCCGGAGAAAAAGTGCCAATTTACAGTAATCCCCTATTATCTGTGGAGGATATGTTCAAAGCTCCCCAGTGGATACCTAAAATCATGGATAGTTCTGAACCCTGTATTAGCTATGCTTTTTTCTGTGCACAAATACTAATGGACAAGTACCTATATGCCAGAGACAAAGGATCAGTCGTGTCTTGAAGAATTAACAGTGCAAGATTTCATTATACTACTCAGAGTGATGTACAGTTTAAAAACTTAACAATTGTTTATTTCTGAAATTTCCCATTTAATATTTTTGGACATGATTGACTGAGGGTTAACTGAAACAGCAGAAAAGGGAACTGGAGAAAAAGCAGGGCTGCAGTACATTCCCAATTATAGGACTGTACCTTAGCAGCTTAAGAGGAAAAGGGAAATGAATGCCTCAGTGATAAAAGGCATGTATGAAAAACAAGATGTCTCTGCTCCTGTCACTTCTATTTAACATTGTGCTGTAGGTACTAGCCAGGGTAATTAGGCCAGAAAATGAAATAAAAGGTATCTTAAGTTAGAAAGGAAGAAGTAAAAATGTTTGGTTTTTTTTTTTTTGTGTGTGTGTGTGTGTATGTATCTTTACATGTGCACATGGTATAGAAAACAGAAATATTCTGTGGATTCCATAAAACATTAGAACTAGTAAATGAGTTCAGCATGATTGCACAGGATACAAGATCAGCATACAAAAATCAGTTTTTCTATATAAAAGTAATTAACAAACCAATCTGAAATTAAGAAAAGTTTAATTTAGGGGATCATAAAGAATAATAAAATATCTGGGATTAGATTGGCAAAAGAAATGTAAGGCTTATATATCTTGAAAACTAGAAAACAACATTGAAAGAAATTAGACTAAATAAATGGAAAGACATTCTATCTTCATGGCTTAAAAGACTTAATATGATATTATCAAGACGGCACCTGCTACCCAAATATCTATATATTCAACATAGTTCATCTCAAAATTACAGCTGGCTTCTTTTCAAAACTGACAAACTGATTCTGAACTTTTCGTTTTTCAGTTCTTACTGTAGAGCTAGAGTAATTAGGACTGTGGTGCTGACATTAGGTTAAACTTTTCATGATTGTGTCTTTGTAAAGCCAGATGATATAAGATGTTTTAGTTATATTTAATAAGATATGCCAAATAATTGTATTAGAGGAAAAAAAAAACCCACATTAGTTTGGAATGGCTTCCTTTTCTGGATTACAAGGAAATGTAGAGTCAACACTGTCTTGAAAGAACATAAAGAGAGGAGTTTTGGTTGTGGTTCAGTGGTAGAGCGCTTGCTGACCATGTGTGAATCACTGCGTTCAATTCTCAGCACCACATATAAACAAATAAAATAAAGGTCCAAAATCAGAAACTAAGCACCAACATGGTACCACAGATGGCAAACTCCAAACCGTAAAACTTTGTTTAATTATTAAATTATTTATTAAAAATGTTATAAAATTACCTTCAAGTGATGCATATAAGGCATATATGAAACATAAATGAATTTCACATTTTGGGTTCCATCCCCGATATACCTTATTCTATTCATATAAATATTTCAAATTTTGAAATCCACATATTTTTTGTCCCTAGTATTTCAAGTAAGAGTTACTTAAAACCTGTATGTGATTTTGGTACAGGTGTTAAAAGATAATAGGAATATGTATAATATGAGCATGAATTTGAATCCTTGTTTCTTTTTGTACTTTGTGTTTTCCTTATCTGGAAAAGTAGAGCAATAATACCGACCCAATAGGTTTGTTGTGGTTTTTCAGTTTAATAATACATGTGAAGCACTTCACCCTGAATGTGACATTTAGCATAAATAAGCTATTATTATAGTTGGTGCTAGGTTGATGATGAGGACAGGACTAGATAACTAAGTAGGTTTTTTTTGGGGGGGGGGAGAAAGGATGGAGGTTTGAAAAAAAATGAATATTTTAGTTCACTAGTATAATTTATTTCTTCTCCTCCTCCTCCTCCTCCTCCTCGTCTTCCTCTTCTTCCTCCTCCTCCTCCTCTTCCTCCTCCTCCTCCTCCTCCTCCTCTTTTCCCCCCCTCTTTTTTTTTTTTTTTTTTCCTGGTACCAGGGATTTAGCCCAGGGGCACTTAACTACTGAGCCACATCCCCAGACCCCGCGCCTTCCCCCTTTAATTTTTTTTAATTTTGAAATGGATCTCATTAAGTTGCTTAGTGCCTTGCTAAGTTGCTGTAGTATAATTTTATTATGTGGAGATCACATATCTGCAATGGTATTTATCCAGAAATCATCAAAAATAAATTTAAAAAACTTTTTGAGAGTTTGGGAACATCTCCATTTTCTTCAGTGGTTCTGGGAATTGAACCCAGGGATGCTCTACAATAGAGCTGTCTCCAGTCTTTTTTCTTTTTCTTTTGAAATAGGGTCTTCTAAGTGCTTAGGCTAGCCTTGAACTTGTGACCCTCTTGTTTCTACTTCCCAAGTTGCTGGGATAACAGTCATGACACTGCACTGGACTCAGTCTGTATTAGTAGTAAAAGTTTTCAAGAAACATGAAAAACTTCAGTCACATCTGATTAGCTGTGAGTGATTGATTAACCTGTTAAAAGGAGAAAATTGAGACACAGATTGTGATCACAGGCATGGAAAGGAAGTCAGATGAGTAAAAGTCTGGATCAGGCAATAAGAGAAACATAAATAACAAGCAGTTATGTGGGTTAGAAATGGAGAATACAAGAGAAAGCTAAGGAGCAGATGCTCTAATAAGACAGAATTCTGCAGGTAAACTGTACATTGGGAGAAAGCAGGTGGTGAGTGATGGAAGTGGCAGAGTACCATTTAGGGAATGTAATTTTTTTTAAAAAATATTTTTTTGGTTGTTGATGGACCTGTATTTTATTTATTTATTTATATGTGGTACTGAGAATCGAACCCAGTGCCTCATACATGCTAGGCAAGTGCTTTACCACTGAGCTACAACCCCAGCGGGGCATGTAATTTAAAAAGAGCTACTGGGCTGGGGTTGTGACTCAGTGGTAAAGCACTCACCTAGTGTGGGTAAGGCAGTGGATTTGGTCCTCAGCACCACATAAAAATAAACAAAGTAAAGGCATTGGGTCCACTTACAACTAAAAAATAAATAAATAAATAAATAAAAATAAATAAAGAGTTATCACCTTGCTGTACAGTTTTTGAACCTTCTTAAGAGGAAGCAAATAATTAGCCACTATTTCTTTATGGTGAAAAGAGGGACAGGACAGTCAGGCTTAGGCAATTGTTTTACTTTTGCCTCTTAGCAGTAGTGTGATGAGTAAGTTCTTCACTTTCTTTGAGCCTTGTGTGTTACAAGGAGATAATTACGTGTTTCAGCTTTTTCTAAGTATTAAAGTATTGAAAGTATTTTATATGTGACAACATATGAAACTTCTTAAATAGTTTAGCATTTTTTATTTATGCTTAACATTAGAGTCAGCCCATATTTTGGAATATTTCTCTTAGAATATAACATGTCATAGGAGAGACTTTATATAATAGTTGAGCCATTATGCAGTCCACATAAGACAGCAACCCCCTTCCTTTCTTGTCACATGTTATAGGTTGAGAGGTTTTGTGCCAGGTATCATATCTTTTTTTTTTTTTAAGTATTTTTTATACCTTTATTTTGTTTTACTTTTTTTTTTTTTTTAATGTGGTACTGGGAATCGAACCCAGTGCCTCACGTGTGCTAGGCAATTTCTCTGTCACTAAGCCACAACCCCAGACCCCAGGTGTCATTCTTGAGGAGTTGAAGATAAATATAAACTGTGACATAACTGTTCTTTTATACAGGCATAGTTCATATTAGGTTTACCATAAGAGGATGTAAACAAGCAATAAGAAAAAACTAAATGAAAGAAAAAAAGCCTCACTGTAAAAAATGTAACTTAAATGGGATTTTTTTTTTTTTTTTTACCTTTCAAAAAGGTAAAAACCCTTTTTTAAATGTAGTGATTTAACATTTGGTTTAGTAAACACTGGAAATATAGAAATAAAAATCATAAGTAAGTAGAAGGGGAACATATGCATATGTAGAATGTAGGAGATACAAATACTGTAGTGTACCTGAAGAGTCATGGGTCTTTCCATCTTTCAGTTACTTTCCAATTTTTTTTGGTGTATAACAAGCATACACATTATTTATACTTTAATGTTTATGAAATTGAGGGCCACTTTGACATTGTGCTAAATAGACACCTTTTTATACCATTATATAGCAATTTAGAAAGAGAGCTGGGGATGTAGCTCAGTGATAAAGAGTGCTTGTTTTGAGTGCAAGGCTGTGGGTTCATTCCTTTCTACCAAAAAAAAAAAAAAGAATATTGTAGTTCTGTAACTTGGATGTCTTTTATTAACTTTTCCCTTGTAAATGTATTCAGGTTATTGATTTTTAAAAATTTTTTTAATTTTTATTTTTAAAATTTTTTAAAAATTGTTCTTTTTAGTTATACATGACAGTAGAATGTATTTCGACAAATTATACATTCATGGAGTATAACTTTCCATTCTCTCTTGTTGTATATGATGTGGAGTTACGCTGGTTGTGTACTTATACATGACCATAGGAAAGATTATGTCAGATTCATCCTATTGTCTTTCCTATTCCCTTTTTCCCTATTCCCCCCTGTCCAGTGTGGTGAACCTGTACTTCCCTCATCCCACCCCCTGTTGTGGTCAGCATCTGCATATCAGAGAACTTTAGGCCTTTGGTTTTTTGGGATTGGCTTATTGCATTTAGCATGATAGCCTCCAGTTCCATCCATTTGCAGATGCCATAATGTAACTGTTCTTTATGTCTGAGTAATATTCCATTGTGTATATGTACCACATTTTCTTTATCCATTCATCTATTGAAGGGCCCCTGGTTGGTTCCATAGCTTAGTTATTGTGAATTGAGCTGCTATGAACAATAATGTGACTGTGTCACTATATTATGCTGATTTTAAGTCCTTTGGATATATGGGAGGAGTGGCATAGCTATGTCAAATGGTGGTTTTTGTATCTGTGTTCATCAGGGATATTGGTCTGAAATTTTCTTTCCTTGATGTGTCTGGTTTTGCTATCAGGGTGATACTAACTTCATAGAATGAGTTTGGAAGGGTTCCCTGCTTTTCTATTTTGAGAATAATTTGAGGAGAATTGGTGTTGGTTTTTCTTTGAAGGTCTGGTAGAACTCAGATGAGAACCCATCTGGTTCTGGGCTTTTCTTTCTTGGTAGGCTTTTCATGGCATCTTCAATTTCATTGCTTGAAATTGATCTGTTTTAAATTTTCTATGTTCTTCCAGTTCAATTTGGGTAGGTCATATGTCTCTACCAATTCGTTAGGTTGTTGATTTTTAGCTTCCCCTAACAGTTTTTTACCAAACATCATTCACTGTAAATCTATGTGCGTTTGTTTAGACTTGTATTGCATATATTCCTAAAAGGGAATTGCTAGATTAAATGATAAAGCTTTTTTATGTTAATAGTTATAGCCAAAAATTAATGTAGAAAAGCTTATTCCAGTTGGCATTCTAATAAAAATTTTGTGAGTACCTTGTTTACTGAAAGTCTTATTATTTTTCCATTTTGTCCAACTAATAATACTTTTTTCCATATGTTGAGGTTTCATGTTTTATTATATTTTTGCCATTTCTTTTGTAATTGCCTGTTCCTCTGACATTTTCTGATTTGAGAACTTATAGATCTTAATGTTTCATGTGTCATAGATAACTTTTTCCCTCCCTCCCTCCTTCCTTCCTTCCTTCCTTCCTTCCTTCCTTCCTTCCTTCCTTCCTTCCTTCCTTCCTTCCTTCCCTCTCTCTCTCTCTCTCCCCCCTCCCCCTCTCTCCCCCCCCTCCCCCTCTCCCCCTCTATCCCTCTCTCCCTCTCTCCCTCTCCAGGGATTGAACTCAGGGGCACTTAACCACTGAATCAAATTTCCAGCCCTCTTTGTATTTTATTTTAGAGATAGAGTCTCACTGAATTGCTCAGGGCCTCCCTAAATTGCTGAGTCTGGCTTTGAGCTTGAGATCCTCCTGTCTCAGCCTCCTAAGCTGCTGGAATGGCAGGCATGCACCACTGCACCCAGTTAGTTTTTTCCATTTCTTTTGCCTGTTCTTCAGTTTGGTTTTCTGTGTTCTTTTTATTTTAAGTGTGTCTATTTGGTGGCTTTTTTTTTTTTTTTTTTTTTTGAAGGAAAGTAGTTTGTCTTAAGTTTAGGAAGTCCAGTACACTGGAAATTTACAAGAATGTTTTCCTCAAGAGTTTTTTTTTTTTTTTTTTTTTTTGAAAATAGCATATTTACATTCTTTAAAATATTACAGTGTTGTGCCATCTTTATCCTATATAAAGTTCCCACATCTTCTGAGCTCTCTGTTTCATTGATATTTTTGTATATCTTGGTGCTGTTACTTCAAGAAATAGAACCAATAAGATCTACATTAGTATATGAAGAGATTTATTTTAAGGAATTGGGTCCCATGATTATGGGGGCTGACAAGTATGAAATTTTTAGGACTGGCCAGCAGGCTATAAATTCTGGCAGGAGTTGATGTTGGAGTCTTGAATCTAAAGGCAGTGTTTTTTCCTCTTTGGTATACCTCAATCTTTTTTCTTTTTATCAGTTGATTGGATGAACCCCACCCACATGAAGGAGGGCAATCTTTTGACTTCAAAGTCTACTGATTAAAATAATAATCATACAGGTTGGGCATCTCTTGTCTGAAATGCTTGGAATCAGAATATCCTGGATTTCAGATTTTTTTGGAATATTTGCATATATGTAATTATATCTTGGGAATGGAACCCAGGTCTAAACAAACAAACAAACAAAAAAAACCAAACTTATTTTGCCATGTATACCTGTATGTATAGCCTGAAAGTAATTTTATACTCTATTTTTAGTGCCCCCATGTTTTGACTGTAACATGTCATGTGATGGCAGATGTGGAATTTTCTACTTGTGTTATGTTGGTGTTCAGAAAGCTTCATATTTTTGAGCCTTTTGGATTTTTGGATTAGAAATGCTAAGTCTTCATTAAATGACAAATGACGGCCTTTCACAACATCTGGACTAGTTTTACCCAACCAGCTGGGTATTATCGCCTAGCCAAGTTGGCCTTTTAAAATTAACCATCACACTAAAATAGGATGATTTTATCAAAGTAACAGAAGATCCAACTGAAACTATATAGAAATCTATTAACTTACTAGAGAAACAGTCCAAAGATAGGGCAGCTTTAGAGCTGATTTATGTAGTAACATAAGGATCTATTAAAAGATCCAGGTTCTGCCAGTGTCTGCCTCATTCTCTCTTTTTGAAAGGGCATGTGTTCTAATCTGGTGACAGAGCCTGGCTTCTCATGGTTCTTTGAAATATGAGAAGGCTTTTCTCTGAGGTGCCTTCCTTAATGCCTTATAGACCAAAATGTACTTATGCCTAACATTTTTCTATTTAGAGGTAGTCTTATGTCTCTATGACAGGTGGAAATTGGAAGCCAAATGTGCTGCATCATAAAGTTAATAGTTTAATGGCCATTTTTAATTTAGGATGCAGCAGGTTGTTAATATCCTCTTTTTCAGCATTCTGACTTTTATTTCAGTGTATGAAGTTATTACTTCTGTGCTGCTCTTCCGTTGCTGTGCTTGTGAAGAGTTTAAATTCATTTTACCTGTAGATTTTCAGGCGCCAAACTTCAACTTGTGGATTCTGTGTTCATTTTAGTGTATAATGGGATTGTCTAACAAATGTTATGCATTCATTAGATTTGTTCATTTTTCATATATTTGGGTAATAGAAATTGAATGATTTTTGCACTTTTATGAAGCTTTTGTTATTTGTCTCTGGCTTTAAGTGAGTTTTTATAAAGTGATTTGGAATTTTATATTATGTTAAATCAAATTGAATATAACCAATAAATTTGAACTTGCATGAATTCAGATTCTTTTTATCACTTTGTTATTTCTGCAGTAGTCACTTTACCAAAATTTCCTTTATTGACATTTCCAGGCACCTTTACTGTTATATTTTTAATACCTCATAATGTTCATCCTATATATATATATATATTTTTTTTTTTTAAAGAGAGAGTGAGAGAGGAGAGTGAGAGAGAGAGAGTGAGAGAGAATTTTTAATATTTATTTTTTAGTTCTCGTCGGACACAACATCTTTGTTGGTATGTGGTGCTGGGGATCGAACCCGGGCCGCACGCATGCCAGGCGAGCGCGCTACCGCTTGAGCCACATCCCCAGCCCCATCCTATATATTTTATTGAGTAAGAAAGGCTTGCTACTTCTAAAATGTGGACACTGGTTGCATTTTTCCCAGAGTATAACTGAGGTTGCTCATGCTTCTCACAATACCTCCTATTCTTAGACCAGATCCTGTAATAAATGGTAGCAATTTAATGAACCATTCTTAATTAAGCTAAAGAAAAATTGCTCAAACAATAACAGATGTGCTTTTAAGATGATGGCAGTATGACTATAGATGAAATAAGTTTTAGGTAAAGTTCTAAAAAGCAACATAATTGGGTTGGGGCTGTAACTCAGTGGTAGAGTGCTCACCTTGCATGTAAAGGCACTGAATTTGATCCTCAGCACCACATAAAAATAAATAAATAAAGATATTGTGTCCATCTACAACTAAAAAAAATTTTTTTTTAAAAACATACTGCTATCATGTATAACTAATTAGAACAAAAGAAGAAAAGCAACATAACTGAAAGAAAGATTAGTTCCAAAAATTAAAATATTATAAATAAAGAACTAGAGATCACTTCACAGGATACGTTTTAGAAATAATAATTTTGACTATTTAATCCTTTCAAGATATTTCTCTTAGCCATAGGTAGCTCAAAGAAAATAATGAGAACATTACTAAAGCAGTGACTATGGAAATCAGTATGGAGGTTCCTCAAAAGACTAAGCATAGAACCACCACACGACCCAGTCACACGACTCTTTGGTATTTATTAAAAAGAATTAAGTCAGGGACACATGCATACCCATTTTTATAGCAGACACAGTTCACAACAGCCAAGTCATGGAACCAGCTTAAATGTCAGCATATGAATGGATGAAGAAAATATGGTATAAATACATCATGGAGTTTTATTCAGCCATAAAGAAGAAGGAAGTTAGGTTATTTGTAGGAATATGGATGGAACATGAGAGCATTGTATTAAGGAAAATAAGCCAAACTCAGGAATTCAGGGGACATATGTTTTCTCTTTAACATATGTGGAAACTAGAAAGAAAGAGGAAAAAAAATGGGAGTGGGCTGGGGATGAGGCTCAAGCCGTATAGCGCTCTCCTGGCGTGCGTGCAGCCCGGGTTTGATCCTCAGCACCACATACAAACAAAGATGTTGTGTCCGCCGAAAACTAAAAAATAAATATTAAAAAAATTCTCAAAAAAAAAAAAATGGGAGTGAACATTGTGGGAAACAGAACAGAGACCAAGGGGAGGGAGGAAGAGAGGGAACAGAGAAGTCCAGGGGAATGGAGTTCACAAAATTATTCTGTGTGCATATACAGATATGTCATAATAAATTCCACTGTTAGGCACCAATAAAAATTAATTTAAAAATCAGGGTCAACGTTGTTCAGAAAAGGAATTAGAAACTTTTAATAAATTGATAATATAGTGTTTTATTTGATTTATAGAAACATATAATGCTTACTGTGGGCCAAGCACTATTTTAAGTTTTTTACAAATTTGACTCTCATAATCCTCATAGCCATAGAATAGGGAAGGAAATGAAGTACAGGATAAGTGCAGAATAGTGACTAGAAAGTGGATTGTCATTTCAATTTGTTTGATTTTAATAGGATGTGAAAAATCTAATTATGTATCCTGGTATACTTACAGGAAGGTATATTTGAAACTGAAGTTTTGAGGCCACATACACACCTATGTTCTCACTCCCAGTTGTGGTGCCATTAAATAGATTCCTTGTCTTTAAATTCCTGTTCCACTTTTATTAGTGAGGGTGTTTCCTTATCCGGCTCACTATCCTTGGTGGTCTTGCAGGCCTGAAAGTAGGAATGAAGATTGTGACATGAAGAGCCAAGAGCTTATTAAGTTTTCAAAGTTTGAAGACTGAGGGCCAGAGATTTCTTTGGGCCTCTTTTCAGTATAAACACTTCTTGTTTTGAGATAATTAGTTTTAGGTTGTCAAGATGATCAGACCTTTCTCTTTTGCCATTTTAGGAGTTGATTTATTTATTTTATTACTACTACCACACTTAGCCACAATTTCTTGTAAAATGCAGTTTACGTGTATCTTTTTTATTTGTTTACGACCACTGATACAAGTGAGAAAGGAAAGAGTGTAGGTTCCTGAGAGGTAGGGTTAAGATAATAGAGGAAATATCTTCTTTCTTTCTTTGTCTTAATTTGAACAAAACCAGGGTTAAAGGAGAGTGGAGGGATATCCCAATTCCCCCTTCCATGATATGTATATCTTGGGACTCTTTAAATTGTCTTCCTTAAATTATTTTTAATGCTGAATTTGAGAAGGAAGAGTTCTAATATAACTTACACTTTATTTTTTGATTACGCATTTTTTTTTTTATAAAGTAATGGTATTTGGTTGTAAGGAATGATTTTCTATTTTCCTTGTAGCAAGGAAACTCATACCTCTTGATATTTTGTTCCTCTGTCAAACCTGCCTTAACCTTTGACTTTGGATTGATTACTTTTAAAAATACTAAACTTGCTGGAGGAAAATTATACAATCATGTAGGTTATTTTCTCCTCAGATTTATGGTCTACAAAGCATGGACTTCAGGGCCACTAGATCGTCCTTTTCTTTTGGCAAATCCTCCTCTAGTCTACAAAGCAAAGGTTCCTGTTCAGCTTCTTTCCTCTTTCTCTTAAATAGAAGACATTGCTTCATTTTCTGCAGAGAAAGTCACACTTACCAGGTGAGAACTCACTTTCTCATCTTCTAACTTTACATGCACTTAACTTACTCTGTACCCATTTCACTCTTCTGTCTGAGAGAAAGTAATATTTTTCCTTCCTATTTGAAGATGATTCCTTTTAAAGCCGAGGAACTTTAGTATTTTTACCTGTTGTCCTCTCCTGGTGCTTCTTACTTTCAGCCCTAAACATACTCACATCTCTCCTGTCTTAGAACAAGAAAAACATTTTGTAATTTGAGTCTGCTTGTGAATTGTTACTATCCTTTTCCTTTCCCTTTGTGTCAGGCTTCATGAAAAGAGTAGTTGGGACTTACTGTTTGTACTTTTTCACTTTGTCATTTATTCACTGATTGTTCTGAATTTTCTAACTACTTTATAAAGATAAAAATACTAATAATCTCCTGTCAAACCCAATAATAATTTCTTAGATTTTTTTTTTTTTATTTGATGTGCGCAGCATTATATTTTCTTGCTTCTTGAATCTTCTGGCTTTTCTGAAAGAACTCTTACTCAGATTTGCTTTCTTACTCTTTGGCTATTGCGTCTTAGTCATCTTCTCTGTCTCTCTTTCTCTTTCTCCTTTACCTTATCTTTCATTGTTGGTGTTCCTGAAGGTATGTCCTTGGTGGTCTTTTACCTTCTTCCTAGATACTGTCTTTGCGGTGTAGTTTTTATACTAATGTCTCCATGCCATTACAAGTGCATAGAAATATTTCCAGATCTGAGCTCAGGTTATTGACTAGATACCTCCATGTTCACATTTCAAAAAGGTATCTCAAACTCAGCATGCCTTTCACTTCCATCAAGTCTGCTTGATCTTAGTCCTGCTTTAAATCTCAGCCTAAATACCTCTTCCTGATACCCCAGTCAGATTTTATCTTTTGGAATATCACTGTGTTTTTAAACATATCCAGTTAAAGCATTCTAATATTGTAGTTTTTTATTGACATTTGTTTGCAGTGCTACATTAATAAGGCTCTTGAATTAGTGGCTCTTACTTTATCTTTGCACTTATAAACAATAAATTTGTTGACTACTTTGTTGAAGAAAATAAAATTCCAAAATAAGAGTTTATATGATTCGTAATTTTTTAAATACTTCAGACTAGAATTTGCAAATATAAATATAGAGCCTTTGGCCCACATTGACTGTTTCTGTTCTTATGTCTACTTCCAGCTTTACCAACATATTAGTCTTGAATTAAAGTAGTTAATATACATGTTACTAGAGTGGATAATTGAAAGTTGGTCCTTCACATCTGTTTCTTGAAATAGGGTTCTCCATCATTAGGAATGATATTGCTGAAGAATTTTAAAATGCATTTTTGTAAGCTGTGCAAGTTTTGATTTCCAAATGTTTTGGTCATGTGTCAAATACTATTTTGGAATCAGTAATAAGTGAAAATTAAGTTTCATCTCCCTTAATCTGTACCACTGAATTTATTGTTGTTGTTGCTGCTGCTGCTGATGATGATGATGATTCATGTAGTTTCTCCCTCTTTCCAATACTTGGAGAAGCAAATCAATAAAAGCTTTTATTCTCTTGATTTTAAAATCAGTTCTGCTAACGGGTTGTATTAATCAGCTTTTTGCCTCTGTGACCAAAATATTTGATGAGAACAACTTAGAAGACGAAAGTTTATTTTGGACTTAGGGCTTCAGAGGTTCAGTCGGTGATTGGCTGACTCCATTGCTTTGGGCCTGAGGTGAGGCAGAACATCATGGCTGAAGGGCATGGCATGGAAGAGCAGATCAGCTTATGGAAGCCACTAAGCAGAGAAAGAGTGGGGCCAGAGACAAGATATAGTCTAAGGGCATGTCCAGAGTGGCCAGCTTTTCCAGCCAAATCCCACCTGCCTACAGTAACCACCCAGTAGTCTATTTAAATTATTATTGACATTGATTAATCTACTGGTTATAGCTCCCATGATCTAGTCATTGACTAAAAGCCCCATCTCTAAACCTTGCTATATTGGGAATCATGCTTTCCAAATAAACTTTTTGGAGGACATTTGTAGAGCCAAGTCCTAACAGGTATTTTTCTATATGAAGAAATTTTTTTGTTGTTAATGTATTTCAAGGTTTATATTCTTAATGTCTGTATTAATGGAGAAGACTAGTGGGGGTTCATTTGGTTCTATCTGTCCTTTTTGCTCTGATTCTTCTTTACTTGTAGTTATCAGTCACAAAGGTGTCTTCCTTAAGTGCTAAACAGGTGGGGACAGTATTTGGTAGCAGAAGTGGTAATAGCTACCATTTGTTTTCTAGATAACCTCATCTACGTCACTATTAAAACTGAAAGTGAAAGGGTTTTCTTTTGTGGGGAGGCTGTGCTGGGAATCAAAACCAGGGCCTGGAGCATGCTAGGCTAGTATTGCTTTATTTATTTATTTATTTATCTATTTATTTATTTATTTATTTTGAGAGAGAGAGAGAGAGAGAGAGAGAGAGAGAATTTTTTAATATTTATTTTTTAGTTTTTGGCGAACACAACATCTTTGTTTTGTATGTGGTGCTGAGAATCGAACCCGGGCCGCACGCATGCCAGACGAGTGCGCTACTGCTTGAGCCACATCCCCAGCCCCTAGTAGTAGTAGTGCTTTACCACTGAGCTGTATATTCCCAGAATCTCAAGAGAAAGAAATTCTGTATAAAAATACCATTTTAAAATAATTCTATTTTTTTTAACTCTTTCCCCTAAACTATTAGTTACCTTATAAATAGCCATGATTTTTTTTCACTTCATCTAGAAGGATCCCTTTACTTTTTTTTTTTTAGCTTAAAACAGCTGAAACATGCTATTAATAGGGTAAAGGGTAATTAACTAGATTTAATAGACTTTTACTGTGATTGTCTTGTAGTTCAGAGCTTATCGTATTACTTTCTCAGTCTTAACTTTAAAATGAAAATATTGAAAGAAAATTGGGAAATAGAGTGAGTTGTATCTAAAGTGGTAGTTGATATATTTTCTTCAAGATATTTTATTAACTTTGGAAAACAGGCTTTTTCAAATTATTTCTGAATTAATCTGGTTTCTCCTCAGGTTGTTAGTTTATGAGGCAGATGATTCCATATTTTTGGAACTTTCACAGTGCTTTTGAGAACTTTTAAGCACTTTTAAGAACACTGCTAGCTGGGCATGGTGGCATACAACTGTAATCTCAGCTGCTTGGGAGGCTGAAACAAGAGGATCTCAAGTTCAAAGCCAGCCTCAGCAATTTAGTGAGACCCTAAGCAACTCAGTGAGATCCTGTCTCTAAATACAATACAAAAAAGGGCTGGGATGTGGTTCAGTGATTAAGTGTCCCTGAGTTCAATCCCTGGTTACAAAAACAACAAAAACCACTGCTGTTCAGTAAGTATATGATGGTGGTCATGTATGTGTTTATTACATTTTCTAGAAATACCATTAAAATAAATAAAATGACAAGTGAATTTATTTTAACCCCAAATATAAAAAAATTGAAATTCCTTTTTTTGTATTAAATCTTCAAAATCCACGGTGTATTATATACTTAAAACACCTCTCACCTTGCTGTAGCCTTAATTCAAACCGTGTTTGATCAATGCTTTTCAGTTAGACACTGTAGTTTTAAAATGTAGCTTGATATTGGCCCTACTTTGGGGAAGATATTATTCTGCATGTTTGGGACCACCCACTACCAATTTATCCTACTTTATATAACAGCCTTGGGCCTTTTGTTTTTGAATATTTACCTTTCAAAGATTGATGTTAATACCTTTATTTCTGATTAATAATAGTCTGTTGTGTGGATGAACTGAACATTGTTTATCCATTTACCTATTGAAGAATACTTTGGTTGCTTCCACATTTTGACATTTATGAACACAGCTGCTATAATTCATGTACAGGTTTTTGTGTGGGTGTAAATTTTAAATTTCTTTGGGTAAATACCAAGGAGCACAGTTGTTGGTTCCTTTGGTAAGAGTATGTTTAGTTTTGTAAGAAACTGCAAACTGTCTTCCAAATGTGATTGTTACCATTTGGTATCTCATAAGCAACATATCAGAGTTTCTGTTGCTTCATATCTTCATCAGCATTTGATGTTACTGTTTGGGATATTTGCAATTCTAAGATATGCAATACCTTTTAATATGCAATTCTCTGAAGTAATGTGGAGAGTCTTTTAATATGTTTATTTGCCATTTGTATATCTTCTTTGGTGAGGTATCTGTTCAGATCTTTTGCCCATTTTTTATTTGAGCTGTTTTCTTATTGTAAGATTTTAAGAATTCTTCAGGTGTATTGCACACCAGTCTTTATCAGATGTGCATTTTGTGAAGATTTCCTTCTAGTTTCTGACTTGTCTTTCCATTCTCCTAATCGGGCTTTTCAAAGAGAAAAGTTTTAAATTTTAACAATGTACAACTTAATTTTCTCTTTCACATATTTTGATTTTGGTGTTGTATCTAAAATCACCATGAAACCTAAAATCCATAAATTTAAAATTCATTTTAAAATTTTTGTGAAAGGTATAAAAATCTATGTAAAATCATTTTTGTTTGAATACTTATGTCCTCTTGTTTCAGCAGCATTTGCAGAGAAACTATCCTTTCTCCATTGAAATGCCTTTGCTGCTTTGTCGAAGATAAGTTTGACTATTTTTTTTTTAGGGTCTATTTTCATGTTTTCGACTTATCTGTTTTTCACTGCTATCACATTATGTAGATTATGGTAGCTTTATAGTATATCTTAAAGTTGGATAGAGTCAGTTCTCTAAGTTTATTCTCCATCTTTTCTCCAGTATTGTGGTGGTGTTCTCAGTTTTTTTGTTTTGTTTTGTTTTGTTTCTTTGCTACCCATATAAACTTATCTGCAAAATAACTTGCTGGAATTTTAATTTGGAAGAACTGACACTTTGACATTGAGTATTCCTCTCATATACCTGAAATATTTTTCCATTTGTTTATATTTTTTATTTTTTTCCATTAGAATTTTGTAATTTTTCCTTATAGATGTTATACATATATGGTTTTAATTTCAAATTCCATTTCTTCATTGTTGGTGTATAAGGAAGCATCTGTGATTTGGTATCTGCCATTACTTCAGGGACATTTTCTGTCATTGCTTCAGATATTTCTGATGTTTCCTTCTCTCTTCTCTTCTGGTATAACACCTCTTGTAATTATTCATTGTATATTTTGTTCTTTTTTTTTCTTTGAATGTCATTTTGGAAGTTTCTTTTGACATATCTTCAAGCTCATTGACTTTTTAAAAAAATACGTTTTTAGTTGTAGATGGACAAAATACTGTATTCTATTTATTTATATTTATGTGGTGCTGAGGATCAAACCCATTGCCTCACACATACTAGGCAAGTGCTCTACCACTGAGCTACAACCCCAGCCCCAACCTCATTTATTCGTTGGCTAAATGTGGTATGAGTTATGAGTCTGTCAGTGGTGTTCTTTATTTCTGTTACAGTGTTTTTGATTTTGAACATTTCCTTTTGAATATTTGGAGTTTCTGGTTCTCTATTTATGGTAGCCATCTGTTGTTCACTTTTTTTTCCACTAGAACTTTTAGTATAGCTATCATAGTTTTAAAACGTTCTTGTATGTCTGCTATTTTGACCCTTATGCTTACTTTGTTTTTTAAGACTGTTTTAACCTATCTTATAGGTTTTGATTGAAAGCTCTAAATAATATATGAGATTTGAAAGAACCGAGGTAATAGGCCTTTTGTGTAAGGTTTCTTCTGAACAGAGTTAGTAATAATGAAGGTTTTGTCTTGTGTACAATATCTGATATTTTCTTATTCAGTGTTTTCTTATTCTTATTGGTTTTAGGTTTCATTCATTACTATAATGAACTTTGAAGACAGAATCCTCCCGTTCCATGTTTACTGGGAGTTATTTTGCTGTTTTTAATTAGGAATCGATTATGAACTATGATTAGTTACTTACCATGATGTTAAGAATTTTTCTCTTTTCTCAGATAGTTGTAATGCATTTTGTTAGCTTTTCTATTCTTGAATTGATAAATGAAACTTTAACTTGATTATGATATTCTAATATATAGCTTTGGATTCAATTTGTACAAGTTTTAAGGTTTAATCAGTACAGTACAGTTGTATGGCTTATGTGTTTATACTAAGTGCTATTTTATGTTTTGGTTGCACAACCACATTAGTTTTAGAAAATAAAGTTGTAACTTCTATGTTTTCAAGAACTCTAGCTGTATAAACAATTAAATTGTATGTTTATTGAAAGCTGGACTGTCTAAAGTTCATCTGGGACCACTCCCCTTTTTATTAAAAGCAGTTCTTTTAACAACTTTTCAGTTTCTTTTAATGAACTCTACTCTGGGGGGAGAGTTCTACTGAGACAATTTGTCTAAAACATTGAACAATTTATTTTACATTAATCATACTCCTCAGGTATTTTTTATCATAAACTTTCTTTAGGAAAAGGAAACTAGTTTGTGTATTTCCTTTATATTACATTCTTGGAAAAATTTGAATGTGATTAAAGTGATAAAGTAGCACTTTCAAAAATTATTTCCCACCCATCAGCAGTATTTTATTGTTATACATTGTACCTATACAAGAGTTATTGTAAAATTAAAAGTCTTTAATGTAGTAATTATTCTCATTCTTAGGTGCATTTTATCTGGTCTTTGAATATATGGACCATGATCTAATGGGACTGCTGGAATCAGGCTTGGTTCATTTTAATGAAAATCACATAAAGTCATTTATGAGACAGCTCATGGAAGGTCTGGATTATTGTCATAAGAAGAACTTTTTGCATAGAGACATTAAATGTTCAAATATCCTTCTAAATAATAGGTATGTATATGAGTTTGATATATATGTTTAAAGTAAGTGTTATATACTATATACCTTGATTCTGTAAAAAGAGTTTCAGATTAGTTCATTGCTTTAAACTATTTTAATGTAACCAACATTACAGCTTTGGGCTACCTCTAAAGTTGTGTTAGATGTATTTTAATTAAATTCACTTGCAGTATAGTTTGCAATGTACATATAATAATACTTAGTTGCCTTTCTTAAAATATCATGAGTATTCTAATAATTGCTGATAGGCTTTCAGCTTTACATTACAAGTATATTTTTAGAATTTTTTTAAACATTTGTCACAATTAGAAAGTGAACTTTCCTAAAGTTGTGTATGACGCTTATGTTAACTATTTCAGTAACTGTATAACCTGAGCTCTGGTAGTTCTCTTGTAATTGCTACTCTTATAATTGTTGCTGTTAGTTAGTTTAAATGAGGCATGCCTGGTCATGATTTTAATTAATAGAAAATGTTCTGTGTGCTCAACCCCACTGAGAGCTGGAAAATTAAACAAATTTTAAATGATTTGACATTTCTTGAGTATTATCGACTTGAAAAAGTTTTCAAGTCTTATTCCTGAGTAATGAAAATTCTCATTTATTTTCATTGAAGTACACTTTTCTAAATACAAACTGAACATTAACAAAATTACTGTTATACTAATACTATATTATAATAATGATAGTAATAATAGTAACAGAATAATTCTTTGGTACCCATGGGAGATTGGTTTCAGGAACCTCCTCCCCTCTTGACCTAAATCTGTGGATGCTAATGTTCCTTATATAAAATGGCATAGTGTTTGCATATAACTAGTACATTTTCCCATATACTTTAAATCATCTCCAGATTATTTACAATACCTAATGCACAGTAAAAGGTTATGCAAATAGTTGATAATTCTGTATCGTTTAGGGAATAACAACAAGAAAAAGAAGTCTGTATAAGTTTAGTACAGATGCATTTTCCCCAAATATTTTTAATCTGCATTGGTTGAATCTGCAGATTGAGAACCCATAGCTATGGATGGACGCCTCAACTACTATAATAGTAATAGCAGCTGAAACTGTTTAAAGAAAAGTACTGTTTGTCATTGGTTAATTTTTCTATTGCTTGACTTTTCTTGTAAGACATTGGCAGTATTGCAGTGTAATCAAAGTTAATGTGTCTTTTTGATTAGTTCAAGGAATAGAGTATGAATCTACATTATCAATTCAGAGTAGAATAACAGCTGTTGTCCATTTTTTATTTCCACCAGAGGGCAGATAAAGCTTGCTGATTTTGGACTTGCTCGTTTGTATAGCTCAGAAGAAAGGTAAGAATATTCTTAAATGAACATTGTAGACACTGAAGTGTATTTTTAGGATCTGTACTTAAAACACCTTATTTTTTAATTATTATATTTTTTTAAAATGACATTAACTTTTTATGTTTAAATACACAAAATAATGACACTTTATACTATATTGGATTGCCTAGTTTAGTTATAAAATTTTATGTAGTCAATTTAAAAATAATTGATTTTTGGCACAGATAAATATAGTTTTGTTAAAATATGCAATTTTAAATATGACTGCATTTTAAATAATTTTAAAAATTAATGCTTATTTCTGATACAGATACAGACATTAAGATATTCTTAATTTTTGTATTTTGTAAGAAACCTTAATGTATGCTTTTAAAATTATACATTTAAAAAACGTTTTTCTTTTTTGGTGGAGGGTGAGGGGTGGTGGTGCTGGGGATCAAACCCAGGCATGTGCTCTACCACTGAGCTTACACTCTAGCTGATAAACACCATTTTAATTATTGCTTTAGACCTCACTTTGTGTGTGTTATGTCTGTAGTTGTGTTTGTTTTTCTTTGTTTTGATAACTACTTGGAACTCTTTAAGCAAAATATTATGAGGAATTTATATATGTAAAACATAAAAATGGTAGAGCTTCTGTGGCTAAAGTTGGGTGTGTATCTGATTTGATTTCCTTTGAGTCTGGTGATGAGAAATATGACTTGCCTTGTTAGTATATAGCAGCTAAAACTGTTTAAAGAAAAGTACTTTTTGTCATCTGGTGAATTTTTCTACTGCTTGACTTTTTAACATGGAATTTCAAAAATAAAATATTATGTGAAATAGCAGCTTTTATACAAATAAACTCTGAAATTAACAGATTCATGAATATTTGATCAGTTTAGCTCAATCTTATTTACTTTTGGATTTATTGATATATAAGTATATCTGTATATTTTAAAATTTTATGGCAATTGTGTCATTTCTTTAGTGTCACCTTTTAATAGTAATGAAACATAAGTTGATTGAATTTCTTAGAAATAGTTGTTTGCTTTCAGTGAATCTTTGCCAATTTTTGGTTAGTTGAGGAAATAAATAAAAATTCTTTTGTTTGAAATTTTCAGAGTGAAAAATCTGTTTGATTTTTCGGTACCAGTGACATCATTGTGTAAAATCTTTGCGTTGTTTATTGTTCTAGAGTAAAAGTTTTCAAATAATGATCTGAGAGTTTGGAGAAACTCCCCAGAGAGTATTTTATGAACAGAGTTGTGATTGGACAGGGGTCTTAGTTCTCTATATCTACTTTTATGAGAGTCATTTTCTTTTTTATTTTACCCACTGTACTCAAAGTTAATATTTGAAGAAAGGGTTGTATGGATTTTTGGTGTGTTTGTGTGTGACTGTTATAAAATTGTTCTAGAGCCTAAAAAGGTAATGCTCCTCAATTTGCATTTGTGACAATTGATACCCAGACAGGATTAAATGACTTTCTTTTTAAAAACTTGTTTTTAATTGGAATATAAAAGTTGTATATATTTGTTGTGTACAGTGTGTCATTTTGCAATATACATATATTGTGGAATGCCTAAATGATCCAAGTAACATGCCTTACCTCAGGGTTTTTGGTTTGGTTTTAGTTTTGGTAAGAATACTTAAAGTCTACTCTCAGCAGTTGTCAAGAATATAATATATTGCTGTTAAGAATCACCATGTTGTCCAATAGATCTCTTGCACTTACTATTCCTGTCTCACTGACATTTTATGTTCTTTGACCAACCCTTAATCCCAATCACAGCCTCTGGTAACCACCACTGTATTTTATACTTACATGAGTTCAACTCTTTTATATTCTGCATATAAGTGATATCATACAGTCTTTGTTTTTTGTTGCTGGCTTATTTCACTTAACAATAATGCCCTTCACTTTTATCTCTGTTGTCATAAATAATGGAATTGCCTTCTATTAAGAAGAAGAGTATTCCATTGTGCGTACACACACACACACACACACACACACACCCCATATTTTCTTTTTTTTTTTTTTTTTTTTTTTAATTTTAATATTTATTTTTAGTTCTCAGCGGACACAACATCTTTGTTGGTATGTGGTGCTGAGGATCGAACCCGGGCCGCACGCATGCCAAGCGAGCGTGCTACTGCTTGAGCCACATCCCCAGCCCCCCATATTTTCTTTTAATGATTCATTTGTTAATGAACATTTACATTATTTTCATATCTTTGCTATTATTAAGGATTGAATGACTAAAAGTCAGAAGATATTGGCAATGTGTAGTTCAAGGTTTTCTGCTCTCAATTTTTTTCTTATTCCATCATATGTAATAGTGCCCTTTTGTAGAAGATGAAAAGAAAAGCTGATCTTAATGTGTACTTAATATAAAACTTAATTGATATGACATTTTTGAATGACTAAGTTTCTGTGCATTTTTTTAGGGGGACACTTTAGTTAATTAAGGATTTTGTTTGCTTAACTGGTTGAGATTTTACTGTAATTATATTATCCTTAATACAAGTATATGTTTGTTGTACTTGAGTATAAATCTCATTGTTTTTATTTTCTTATTACATTTCAATGAAGATGGGAAACACCTCATTACCATTTGAATCCATCCAATCACTTCTTATCATGCAGATGTCTGTGTACACCATTTGGAATAGAGTTGTTTCAAAAAATTTACTATTAAGCCATATTTTGTAAATCAAAACTCTATTTTCCCATTGATTTCTATTTTAAATGTAGTGTTGGTTTCCAGTGAAGTGTCAGAAATATGACAGTTCACTGGGCCATGTTCTTTATTACCCTGTTGGATTCATGGAGGAATTTTGAGTTTAGAAAAACAGGAAATTTAAATCTTTTAATTTTGCATTTTTAGGTAATATTAACTGAATTTTTCTGGTCATTGAAATTTATAAGAGAGATGATTGGTGTCATTTTGTTTTATAAGCAAATGTCTTATTCTGATTAAGAGATTTATATACTCCTTTAAATTGCCCTCTCTCTTTCTTTTTTTAATTTTTTTAATTTTAATTTTAATTTTTTTTTTAAAGAGAGAGAGAGAGAGAATATTTAATATTTATTATTTAGTTTTTGGCAGACACAACATCTTTGTTTGTATGTGGTGCTGAGGATCGAACCCGGGCCGCACGCATGCCAGGCGAGCGCGGTACCGCTTGAGCCACATCCCCAGCCCTCTTTCTTTTTTTTAATAGTAAGCTTTCCTTTTTAAAAAATTTTTTTAGTTGTCAATGAACCTTTATTTTATTTATTGATACATGGTGCTGAGGATCGAACCCGGTGCCTCACACATGCTAGGCAAGCGCTCTGCTTACTGAGCCACCACCCCAGCCCACCCCCTCTTTTTTAAGGTAACAGTTATTCTCTTCAAAATCCATTGTAGAAATAGGCTTTATTTTTTAGAATGCCTTCAAAATATATATTTTCTTCTAGTGAATCTTAATAACACTCTGATTTTAAAAGAAATTTTACTGTAATATACTCATGTACATTTTAAGTTACTTTGAAATAGTTTCTAGTTAGCTACTATAGATAGATAGAATAATTGAAGTGTTTAAAAATTTAGTGTAAGGTTTTACATTTTAAAATAGAGCAGATTTCAGCCTGTTACTGTAATAGCATCAACCACAACTCTCATTTAATTTTTGATCTGCCTTTTTTTTTTTAATTGTGAGAAAAACTGGTTAGAATTATAGCTAGTACTTTAGGTCTGTAATCAGTATGGACCTCCCTGTTACATGTGCTATAATAGAAGAAAGAAAGTGAGTCACTAATTTAAAGTTAGGATGGTGGATGGTGAGAAGTAATATTTGTAAACCTGAATTATTTCCTCATTTTGAATATCAATATTCACACTTTATTCTGTTCAACATTGGAAACTATAGAACTATATATGTTTCAGTACTATTTAGTTGTCAATGAACCTTTATTTTATTAATTTATACGTGGTTCTGAGGATCGAACCTGGTGCCTCACACATGCTAGGCAAGCGCTCTACCACTGAGCCACCACCCCAGCCCACCCCCTCTTTTTTAAGGTAACAGTTATTCTCTTTAAAATCCATTGGAGAAATAGGCTTGGTTAGTTGAGGAAATAAATAAAAATTCTATAGCCTAAAAAGCTAATGCTCTTCTTTTTAAAGATTCTGTGCAACTTTCCCAGAGTCTTTGAGTCATAGTATTTCCCCTTTTCTGAGTCTTTATTAACAAGTTATAGGTACAGTGTTTTACTAAAAGATGGAGTTCCTCTGTGTGTGCCGTGTGTCTCCCATATGACATATAAATTAAAATTAACTTCATTTCCTGAGAGGAAAATATGAAGTTTACTTTTTTGATACAAGGAACATAAAATCCACATCCTAAATTAGGGAATTTTTGGTTCTAATCCTGGCATTGTTGTTTAATCTGTTGTGGAATCTTAGTTAAATTACTTAATCTCTCTGAACCTCGTTATTCTCGATATAAAATCTCCCAAGTCCTGGCGTGGAGGGGAGCTAAGTGGTAGAGCACTTATCTAGAATACATGAGACCTTAGGTTCACTTACCAGTACTGCAAAAAATAAAATCTCCAAATCCGTTACTTACATAGTATTGAAAAGCATCTTTTATGGCTCTAAAAATTACAGTCAAAATAAAATAGATTCTTTGAACAGTAATCAGTTTACTGCATTTTTGTGTGAGGGAGAAAAGAGAGGTAAGTAAAAGAGTTTTGAGTTATAAAACACAATCAATACCACCCTCCCACAGACCTTTTTGAAGGCAATATCACCATCTAGTGGCCCTCTAGAAAGTTGCAATTAAAAGCAAAACTGTTTTCTCAAAGCTGGTACCAGGAAAAACAGTAGGACCTTATGATAGTCATCTAAGGACTAGATGAAAATACTCAGCATTAAAAATTGCTTCCTGGGGCTGGGGATGTGGCTCAGCGGTAGCGCGCTCGCCTGGCATGCGTGCGGCCCGGGTTCGATCCTCAGCACCACATACCAACAAAGATGTTGTGTCTGCCGAGAACTAAAAAATAAAATATTAAAAAAAAAAAAGTTAAAAAAAAAAATTGCTTCCTAAACTCAAGTCATTATTGCTTGTGTACTTACTTTGTCACTCAGCCTATAATTATGTCATTTTTAAGGCAGATCATATGCATACTTCTGGAGGTTTTTTGTTTGCTTGCTTGTTATTTGGTGCTGGGAATTGGACTCAGGACCTCATGTATGCTAGGCAAATGCACTGCTGCTAAGTATACATCTCTATCCTATTTTTTAATTTTATGTTCCCTAGAACATCAGATGTATTTACAGTAAATCCCTCATTCTGATCCAGGAGAAAACTATCCCAGTCTGGTATAAATCAGTGCAGGGAATTGTTGGGGATCCAGGTAATAAAGAAGCATTGGACAAGAACCATGTTGTCATAAAAGAATACTATGTAATGACATAGGACTAACAGTAATACAATTAAACAAGCTTCAGGAATGGATATGTTCATTTAGATCACTGATTTAATATTTAATTAGATAATCAAAATTAAATTGTAGTTCCTCTGGTGTAGATATGGTAGTCTACATTTTAAATCATGTAAAACGGGAAAGGCAATTTAGTTCTTTTGGATCACAATGTTGCCCCTTCCTCATGTTGAGGAAGTCTCACCCGTGTTCTTAATGTTGAACACTTATTAAACTAAATTTCAGGCTTTGGTCTTTTTTCTGATCTCAAATCCTTTGTGTTTGCTAAACATCTTCACCTGTATGATCTGGGGTATTTTAAATTAAACCTTGGTTTCAAAACCACTCTGATCTCTTCCCATAAAAAAAGTTTGCTCCTTTCCTTTATCCTGTTTTAGTTATCCAGTTACTCTCACAGGTATGTCTCATGATCCTTGTAAATAGAATTCTATTGGCTTTCCAACCTCTTTGTCCCTAATTTTCTTCTCTCCTGCCATTTTTACCTGATGGCATTCCCAGCACTCCAGATAGTAATGATGTTGAACTATTTGTAGTTCCCTAAGCATGCTATGCTCTGAAATGCCTTGTCACTATCTAAGACTTTTTGTATTGTGTTATACCTCTTATTGCCTCAGCCTGCAAATTTTTTTCCTTTAGTGTGCAGTTAAGGTGTTACCTCCTTCGAAATCTGCTGTGAATCACATAGGCATCATTGGATGCATCTTCCTTCATTTGTTCCGATTATATTATTAATTGTACTATATAATACTTACAATACCTTTTGGAAAGCAATATATATATATATATATATATATATATATATATATATATATATATATACACACACACACACACATTATATTGCTTTCCAGATTTTAGGACTCTAAGCACTACAACCATGTTTTTTGTTTGTTTGTTTTATTAGACTAACCATGCTTAGGCAGTACACTGTCCAGCTCAGAGTTTCAATAAATATTTGTTACTTATAAATATTTAAATATCTTAACAAATATTTTAAAAAACAAAGGAAAGAACAAACTTAAATAGCATTTGTGTATGGTACCTTATTATGTATAGTCCTCCTTTCCCAAGAATTAAGAGAAAGTCCTCTGAGATGGGTGATATAGGTTTCATTATTCTTAGGCACATGTTAGGGGAAACTGAAGTTTAGAAAATTTAAGTGCATTTGCATCATCACACAACCAACACAGTGGTAGAATGAGGAATGAACTGAGGTCTTTTGAAAGAAAGATAGTTAATTTTCTTTCTTTTTTTTCAGTTTTTTTTTTGTAGTTGTAGATGGACAGAATGCTTTTATTTTATTTGTTTATTTTTATGTGGTGCTGAGGATCAAACCCAGGACCTCCTGCTTGCTAAGCAAGTGCTCTACCACTGAGCTACCTCCCTAGCCTAAGATAGTTTATTTTCATTATAGTGTAGTGCTTCTCTGATAAGATTCTGGACCCAGCCTTCATTATCTAAAAGTATCTTCCAGGAAGAGTTCCTGAGGGGCCTATTAGATGAACTTTATAAGGTACCATTAGGCTAATGACCATTTTTGGAGTTCTTTGGTACCAGAAGGTCTACTGAATTTTACTTTCTCTACTTTCTTACTCTCCAAATGTAACATTTTATTTTTGTTAAGTGACATATGTTTTAGTTCTAGCCTTCTAGCAGGTTAGCAAGTTGTATGGTATTTCCATTTCTGAGTCTTATTGAATTCCATTGTTTTTTAAGCAGCTTTAAAGTTTCTTAAACATCTAATGAGAAATCTATAAATAAGATATATTTTGATTGCATTATTTAAAATTACCTGACATTTCCTATGAAGGTGGTGTTATCAAAGATTTTTTAAAAAAAATATTAGTTTACCTCATTGATAAAGTAAAACAACAAAACTGGTTATTAGATTTGCAGAGGAAGAAGCTTTTTTGAGGAGGTACTGGGAATTGAACCCAGGAATTTTTTTACCACTGAGCCATATCCCCAGTCCTTTTTTACACTTTATTTAGAGACAGGGTCTCTCTGAGTTGCTTAGAGCCTGGCTAAGTTGCTGAGGCCAGCTTTGAAGTTGCAATCCTCCTGCCTCAGCCTCCTGAACCACTGGGATTACAGGCATGTACCATCATGTTCCAGCTTAATTTTTGCCACCTAAGAATTATAGCTTACTGGAGTTACTAATTAGTTTTTCTAATTTAGGTGGATGATGTGTGGGTGTGTTCTGCTATGTAATATAATTTATTACTTGCAATTTATCTTTAATTATGGAAATAAATTAGAATGGTCCTTTCATAGGCTATTTTTTTAAGTGTATAACACCTAAAAACCTGATTTTTTTATTTTTTAGTTCTGTTTCTTCAGTAGGTACTTATTTGTTGTGAAAAGAATAGGAAAAGAATGTAAATATTTTTAATTCACAAAAATAAAAGGAATCCTGTATGTGTTATCACATCAGTTTGCTTATCATTTTGTGTGTGTGTGTGTGTGTGTGTGTGTGTGTGTGTGTGATCTTTAGGATGTTGACATTGGGTGGCTAAACCTAGAAGACCCAAGTTTGGAATGTTCATTTTTGAGGATTCTTGAGTTTTCATTTACTTACTTTTGGATGATTCTGTTCTCATAACAGTGCATTAATTTTCCTGGGATTTAGACTTTAGCCAGAAGGCTTCAAAAGATAATTTCAATCTCTCAATTTTTGTCTTTACATTTGTAAACACAATGTCTTAGTGATAACATGAATATTTTCTCAATAATACTATAAACTGTTGAATGGGATGATGCACAAAATTGTCCTGTACTCTAATAATTCTACCTACCTTGAAATTTCCTTTTGACTGCAGTCATTCTGTCTGCATACTTTCTCAGTGTTTGCTTCTTTCTCATCAAATAATAAGGTAGAAAGTGAGGCATAGTACCTATTTTGCATAGTTTTTGAGTAAATCTTCATGAATTTTTTTTTTGAAACCAGTTTATTGAAAATATTTGAAGCATATTTAAAAGTCCACTCACTTCTTGAACAATCTACCTTGGCTTTATCTCCTTGCTTTAGAAATTGTTCATTTGCTTAGCTATTTCAGGGAACCAAAAGTTCAATGTGATTGGGTCATGAACCAAATAAATTATTTTATATATCTTCTGTGGATATTCACCAGGAGGAAGTAATACTAAAATTGTAACACATTAACATTATATCTTACACTATCAGTTTGACTGTGCTTTGGAAAGAGAATTGGTCTTTTAAATCTGGAAACAGGGACAACCAGTTAGAAAACAATTACATTAAATTTAGATAGGATGATTCTGGCTGAAACCAGGGAATGGGCATAGGTATCAGAGATAAATTATGTCTTAAGTATATATTGGAAAATTATTAAAACTTGGTGATTGAAAATGTGTTGTGAGCCACAACCCAGTCTCCTCTCTTACTATAAGGTTTCTGTCATAGCATCTGGATAAATGGTTTATTAGTTAGGATAGGCTAAGCCTATTTTAACAAAAATAACCTCAAAATTAGCCGTATAAAGAATGAGAATTTATATTTCTCCCTTAATGATATCAAATAATTGTTGCTTACCTAATTTACCATTAATATTTAACCATATCATCAGGTCAAATGATGATTGTTTCATATAGTGATCCAGGAAACCAGGTTGGATGATCTGCCATCTTCTACAAATGCCTTCCAAGGCTGTTGCCAGAAGTAAGAAAATAGGGAGAAACATTATGATGAGCCAGGCCTAGAAATGGCACGTATCACATGTATTCCCATTCCATTGGAGAGCATTTGTCATATGGCCACATGTCACTACAGTGAGCCTGGGAAATGTAGCATAGCTGGGCGGCTGCCATAGAAAAAAGGAATAACAAATTTTAGAGGACAACTATCGTTCTCTGCCACAAATGGTGATGCTGTTTGCTGAGACAGGAAGCAGGAAGAGAGAAGCAATTTGCAGCAAAAGGTAATAAATTTACTTTTGGATGTGTTTTGATGTAGGTACTTGTAGGACTTATAAATCTGCATGCATAATAATGGACAAGTGATCTTAATAAGCATCAATTGGAAAAAATTAGTCTCATTTTTCTATAACAATATGATAATCCAGGGATTTAAAAGTTATTTTTTTTGGGAAACAATTGAAAATAGAAAAGGAGAACTGCAAAAAACGGTTATGTTAGTTGTTATGTGGTTATGGCATAAGTCAGTCAATTAAAGATGTTTACTCTATGCCAGACATGGATCTGAGTAATACTATTGGCTAGATATTAGAGATGAACTCATTTATATGGTGATAAGAGAAGTTTTGAAAGGGTGGGACAAAGGAAAAAATTTAAAATATAAAATAATAAGCGTACTACAAAGCAAATAAAATAGTGACTGTACAACCCATATGGGAAAATGATGGTGGTAGCTAGGATAATTTTCTCTAGGGCAATTTAGGATGGACCTCTTTAAGGAACTAAATTGCAGGTAAGACCTGAGTGATGAGAATGAAAAAACCTGAAGAAGGCCTGGGCAAAGAACATAGGAATTAAAAAGTAGAAGTATTGAGTTATTGGATAGCCTGGGAATAGACTTGGAAAGTTTAAAGGTCATAAAGATGCCCAGCCTGATAGTAGTTGGTGTACATTGATATCATTGTACAATGATATCAAATGAGGTAAATTTTATTTTGTTGCAGTGGGAAATCTTGTTAAAATACTTTTAAACAAGTAGGTGATAAGATCTGATTTTATGCTTTAAAGACAGCAATAACAAAAAGTTTTTAAAAGAATTGAGGGAAGGTTAGGGTTGGAGGGAGGAAGCCAGTGAAGGTATTGATACATTAGTACCAATGAAATGATATTAATGACTGATTCAGATTATAGCTGTTGAGTTAGATTTAGGATTTGAGGGAAAGAGGATCAAGAATGACTCCTGGATTTTTGATCACAGAAGCTAGATAGGATAATAGAGATCCCAGATTTGCTTTCCAGTTAACTGTGGCTCTCCTTATTTGATTCAAAATCACTATAAATTACAATATAAAAGAATCAGTACAGATTTTATTATATGTGTTGTGGGGAAAATTAAGCCTTTTATAGCTAGCTTAGTATATTCTTTTATATGACTCTTTTTTCCCCCTTTCTTATAATCTTGAAAGCCCTAAGGTAGGGAAGACCATAACCATATTTCATCTTCCCTTTCCTTCTCCTCCAATCTCTAGAATTCCTAGGATTGTAGAGGCAAAACATTGGAATCTATCATTAAACTGATAGAAAATTTGTAACAGAAACTAATTTTTAGAAATATTCAGAAAAGCCAGTAATATATATATACATTAAATATATTTGCTGTATGCTTAGAAGTATATTTCATCTCGTTTTGCATTTAATCATTTTTTGAAAATGAACTGTTCTGAATTTGATGAGGTCATTAAAAATTAAGCTAGTTTTAATTGTTAAAGATGACTATGTAATATTTCCTGGAGTTTGGATATAGTGTATAGAATGATCTTTTATTTAAATATTCCTTTTCAATAAAATTTAACCTGAATTTGTATAGTTTCTCAAATTCAGTATACTTTTTATGTAAAAATAAAATTAACTATTTACAGATAGATTTATATTAATTTAAACATTTTAGACTTAGCTATTCAGTTGCACTTTCATAACATGACTATAACTTTCAAATGCTTATAGACCCTTGAAATATCTTAGAAACTACTCATCATGATATTCACAAGTTTTGTTCTCCCATCCAGCTAATTTTATCTATGTCACCTAAAGTTACAGGGCCACATACATTAAGGTGCCTGCCCTGTGTCTGGCCTTGTTCTGGGCTTTGTATGAGGGTTCATATTAAAGAATGGTATGGGTTCTTTTGACTTCCTGGGAAGATAGAAAATATAAGAGAGTTGAAGACAGTGGTAAGTATATGAAGATCAATTATTATGAATAGAAATTAGAATTTATGGAGATGGATTTTTGACTATGTTGTGAAGGAAGTACAGGATTTAAATGAGAAAAACTGGGAAGGGTTTTAAAATTTCAAAGGAGCAAAGCATAAAAAGGTAAACATTTTTACAGAATGATTTAGAGTAGCTAAAGATCAAGGTTCTTCCTCATTATTCCAGTAAATAAACAAAAATGACTAAGAAAAATACATTAATATTAGAAAAGTCTAATCCTAATTTGCCATTACAGATTTACATCTAGACTTTTAAGTTTTTACCAAAGCTATCTAAATTTTCTTCTGTCTTTGAAACATTGTTAATGCATTCCTATCTATGATAATGCTGTGATGCCCAGATTGATGGCTTTACTATTAGTGTTTAAAAGTATTTGGAGAAATGTGACTGTGTGGGTGCTGAGCAAGTTAGACATATCTTTCAATGTCTGGGACTTCAGGTCTATATTTGGCAAGAGGGAATTGCTTTATAAGTTGTATGTTTCTTTTCCCCAAACTGGTCCAAATCCAAGCCAATCCCTGGTACATGGGCATGGAATATAGTGTTTCTGGGGAATTTGCTATGATATAATATAAGAAAGATTTAGAATTGATCTAAAGATGTATGTATTCACCCAGAAGTGTATATTTTAACCATGGATCGGTTAAAAGCGTCTGACTTTTTAGGGCCCTCTTTTTTCATGTGTATCAGGTAGACTTTGACTTTGCCAGACAAAAATTTGTACTATGATGGTCCAACTTAACTCTAATATAACTTCACTAGATAATCTCTTCTGTGGCAAAGAAAGAGTTACCGTATGTATGTCTTCTTTTTAGTTGGTCACACACACACAAAAAAAATCTGATTAAAGTGCCATATCTGTTTTTAGTGGTTCTTTGCAGGATAGACCCCAGTTTCTGTAGACTACATTTTTGTACTCTCTGTTCACAAGCCAGAGTGGGTCAAAATTAATGCAGTTTTGTCCAAGACTTGGACAGTTAAAAACTTTTGTTAGGGGCTGGGGTATACTTCAGTGGTAGAACACTTGCCTAGCCTCCATGAGGCCCTGCATTCAATCCCCAGTACCACCACCACAACAACAAACTACAAAAAAAAAAAAAAAAAAAAAAAAAAAAAATCCACTCCACCACTTTTGTTAGGAAATCCCAATTTGAGTCTTGTCATCTATTAGTAATTTGCCAGATTTGGCCAAAATCAATGAACTCCCTTTTAAATAAGTTAATTTTTAAAATATTTTATGAAAAGGCAAACATTTTCTAACAGTTGAATTGATACAATGACCTCCTTTTAACCAAATTACACTTAACAGCCAACTACTTCTTATTAATTTCCACATATAAAGGAAGTTTTTAATCAGGTTTCTCTCGGATGCATTTTATAATCCTCTGTTAGATGCCTTAATATATCTGCATTTGGTGGGCAGATGAAAGTGATTTTAGTTAGGATTGTAGAACTGCTTTGATAATTCAAAGTAATATTTTTCTAAGACAATCTCTTTTACTTCTACAAATACTAATTCTAAAGGGTGCTTTCTGTGTTTTTTAGTCGGCCATATACCAACAAAGTTATCACCTTATGGTATCGTCCACCTGAACTGCTGTTGGGAGAGGAACGATACACACCAGCTATTGATGTATGGAGCTGCGGGTAAGATAGACTCATTAATTGGTTTATTCTACTTAAAACTTTTGGTAGTGGATTAAATCAGAACATTTGGTTAATGGTGGGTGTTTTTTCCATTAGATGTATCCTTGGTGAACTCTTCACTAAAAAACCTATATTTCAAGCAAATCAGGAACTTGCACAGCTAGAATTAATAAGGTAAGCTGCTGATGATAATATTTGTGGAATTGGGGTATGTCATACTCCATAGGAATTTTAAAAATTTTTCTAGCTTGTTTTTGCAGGAGGAGGACAGCATGGTTGTCTTGAAGGCTAATGGCTGCTAAATGGAGGAGAAATCAGAATGTAGGCCCTTTGATAGCTTTAAGGATCTTAAAGTCTCTAGTTCTTTTTTCTTGGGGGAAAGGGGATGTTAAATTACAGGACTTGAGGCCCTAAAGATAAGATTAGGAGGTAAAAGTAAATACAAAATAGGAGAGAAAAAATAGTAGGCACTTAAAAAAAAAAAGAAGTATTGCATAAAGGAAAAATAAGTGTTTTAGAATATTGTAAAGAAATACTCTATTTTCTATGCACCATGGTATTTTATGGTATATTATATATGTATACCCACCAAAATATGTATATACCCACTAGCATAGGTCTTTACCATTTGGAGCCTATCATAGAATCCAGCTCATAATCGGTTATTCATACATGTTAAGTCAACTTTTTCTTCATCTTAGTTTTAAAAATAATATTTAAAGGGGCTTTGCTTTTATATATATATAAGAATATAAACTTGCAACTTATAAGACTTCCATGAGTTTCAGAGTAAGGATGAAGTCTTAGGAAAAATGTTAATAGGCACAGATTTATAGAATTTTACTTTGCCAGTTGAACAAAACGAACATAAAAGTAACAAATACTAATCAAAAGGATCACAACTTCATCTGATAAATTTTAAAGGTATTATTCAGAAACAGAAAACTCAAAAAGAAGATCTTTGGAATTGACAAATAGACCTTCTTTGGGGGTTTGCCCTCCCCTGCAAAACAACAACAACAACAACAACAAAAACAAATAAAAAACCACCAGAATTCCAAAACCTTAGTATTAACCTTTTTGGTGTTTTGGTGAGTTGTTTTTTTTTTTTTTTTTTTTTTTTTTTTAACTGTAGGGCTCTTTAGCGAAAGATGAGTGTCAAGTTAGAACCTGCTCTTGCTCTGGACATAATTTGGCTATAATCAGAAATACCTAAGCCAGAAACTAATACTGCTTTAATTCAGCCAGTTGCCTCATTTGAAAATGGAAGTATATGTCCCAGACTTGGCCAAGGAGCTTTCCAAGCACAGAATTATAATGAAATTACAAAGAGAAGGGAATATCTTGTCCATTTTCTTTTGTTGTATCTGAATACCGCAGACTAGGTAATTTATGAAAAATACAAGTTTATTTAGCTCATGATTCTGAAGGCTAGGAAGTTCAAGATTGGGTAGCTGCATCTGGTAAGGTCCTTCATGCTTGTTTGGAAACTGCAAAGTCCCAAGGTGGCACAGGAAGGCAGACTAAGCTAGTAGAGAGCACTTGCTTTTATAAAAAACTATTCTTTGAATAACCCAATTATAAGTGGAGCCCTCACGATCCATTCACCTTCCAAAGTTCCCTTCTCTTGAATACCATCAACATAGGATTTTGAGGACTAAGTTTCCAACATATGAAATTTCTTTTCTTTTTTTTTTTAATTAATTTATTTTTTTAACGAGAGAGAGAGAGAGAGAGAATTTTAATATTTATTTATTTTTTTTAGTTATCGGCGGACACAACATCTTTGTTTGTATGTGGTGCTAAGGATCGAACCCGGGCCGCACGCATGCCAGGCGAGCGCGCTACCGCTTGAGCCACATCCCCAGCCCCCAACATATGAAATTTGTGGGACCCATCCAAGCTATATAGCAGGGAGAGAGGGAATTCACCTGATGCACAGGAAAACTTTTATCTTTCATTGTGTGACCAACAAATAAACAATGATCAGGAGGAACTAATACCAAACTAAGAAATATATTTTTATGCTAATCGAACATTGAAAAAAGTTAGTTATATATTAGTAGAAAAATAAAACCAGAGTAAACTTCAAAATAGTACTGACTATATTCTCTAAATAAAAATAGAATAAAACGGGGCTGGGGATGTGGCTCAAGCGGTAGCGCGCTCGCCTGGCATGCGTGCGGCCCGGGTTCGATCCTCAGCACCACATACAAACAAAGATGTTTTGTCCGCCGAAAACTAAAAAATAAATATTAAAAAATTTCTCTCTCTCTCTCTCTCCTCTCACTCTCTCTTTAAAAAAAATAGAATAAAACTAGAAATTAATGTAAAAAATGGAAACAGTCTCTCAAGTATCTAAAAATTTTAAATATGTTAAAAAATGATAGACTAACTATGGGCTCAGATGGTTCAAACCTGTGCTTTTAGAAAAAAATCACAGCCTTAGATATAGTCATGTGCTATATAGGGATGTATATAGCAGGGTCTGTTTTGGTCAACAACAGACCTGTATACAATAGTGACCCCCGTTATAATGAAGCTGAGTTGGATTTTGTGGTGCACACTTGTAATCCCAGCAACTCAGGAGACCGAGGCAGGAGGATCACAAGCTTGAGGCCAGCCTCAGCAACTTACTGAGGCCCTAAGCAACTTAAGACAGTGTCTCAAAAAATTATAAAAAGACTGGGGATGTATCTCAGTGGTGAAGCACCCCTGGGTTCAATCTCCAGTACAAAAGAAAACAAAACAAAAACCTGAAAAATTACAGTCTTCTGGTGATGTCATAACTGTCGTGGCATCATAGTGCAAAGATAACTCACTTTTGTGGTGATGGCCGAACAAACCTACTGTGCTGCTAGTCATATAAAATTATAGCACATACAATTATGTAAGTACATAATACTTGATAAAAATAATGAGCAACTGTTACTGGTTTATGTATTTACTATACTATACTTTTTATTGTTATTTTAGCTTGTACTTCTTCTACTTATATATAAAAAAAGTTTACTGTAAAACAGTATGCCGTGTTACGCTGGCAGCAGCCTCATACAACTCGTGTTTACTGCCTCTCTTGATTGCATCAAGAGGCCGCGTCAAGTGATTGACCTATTCCATCTAGGTTTGTGTAAGTACACTCTATGATGTTCATACAACGACAGAATCACCTAAACACAGTTTTCAGAACACATCCTGTCGTTAAACGACACAACTCCATAGTACTAAGAAAATGAAATTAAATGAATCATACATTCACCTGACAAGCTAGGGAAAAGAACCAGCAAAATAAATCCAGGGAATAAGAAAGGCACTTAATGAGTTCAATAAGAAAAATGTAGAAACATACATTTAAGATATAGTCTTATTCATATACACATGCAATATAAATTAACCTAGTAACTTAACTTATTATGAAAAAAGAGTATAAAGAAATACAGTGAGGGGCTGGGATGTAGCTCAGTTGGTAGAGTGCTTGCCTTGCATGCACAAGGCCCTGGGTTCAATCCCCAGCCACCCCCCTCCCCCCAAAAAAAGAAATACAATGAAAATTGAATAACTCCAATGCCATTTGATTCACCCAACTTGAACCTAGAACATAATACAAAACTCAAATATGTGAAATAGTGCTGACAAATCATTAATCAGAGAACAAGGCTCCAACATTTTCATAGGTGAAATCTTGCAGGTCTTTCTGAAACCAAAACTTTTAATATTCTTTTAATTACTCCATAATGAAATAATGTAGTAGAAACTTTCTTATCCAGCCTTTTGTTGAACAAAATTATTAGGTTATTGATATTCTCCATTCCTTCTATAAATAAATGTTAGCTTGATAATTTGGCATGCTAAATGCTTATTATCTAGTAGGCTGTCGCTTGTTAGTAAGACTATGTGTTTATCCTGTCAAAGAATGTTTATCTTGTCAACCAGGGAGGTGGGTGATTGTTTCCATTTTTAATGCAGATATATATTGTTTAATTAAATATAGACAAATGTAGTACTTTTTTGCAAAAACTTTATATTACTATTTAATTAGAGATGGACAAGTAACTGCATAATTAGAAAGAAAAATTAAAAATTTGGAAGGGATTAGCATGCCAGTTGTGTTGAAAGTGTTTTGAATTTCTAGCTTTATTTCAAGAAACCCAAACTAAAAATTGTTGATGTGTATTATGGTTGTGGTTTGTGCAAAAAAAATTAATGCAGAATTCCATTCAATAAATACTGTGTTAAAAAAGAAAATCTTAGGCTTTTGTCAGAAGATTGGAGAATAAATGTATATTTAAAATTTTTCAATGAAAATAAAATGCTTAAATTGTGTTTCTTTGAATCCTCTTTTATATAATTCCCTCTAATTCATTTTATTCCATTTAACCAGTTGTTGGTCCTAATTTTATTAGGCATTAGGGCTTTTATCCATGATAGTTAAGAGGTTTATACACAATAGAAACTTTCTTCTAAGAATATCACCTGAATTATTTCAGTTAAACTTCATAAAAACCCTAGTATTTTCCTTCTGTAGTTAAAAGAAAACTGAACCTCATTGAAGAATTTATCCAGGGTTAGCAAGTGACCAAATCAAAATTTAAATCCAAATATTGTATCTTAGAGTCTAAACTTTTTAATCATTACTGTGTTAAATAAAAGGTCTAGAACTTTTTATATAGTCTGACACAAATATCAATCTTTGTCAGAGGCATTGTGAGAAATTTCTGTTAAGATATTAATACAAGGTTTCTAAGGGAAATATTAACAATTAACTTATAGGTTCATCTCAAGAATTCAAGGAAGTTTAAGAAATCTGTTAGTATAATTCAGCATTTTAATAGAAGTAAAATAGTGTGCCTAAATGCATAAGCTTTTATAAAGGGGTATTTCTTTTGACATGATAAAAATATGTATCACAAACTAATAGCCAGAATAATATTTGGTAGCAAAATGCTAAAAATTGTAAAGACAAAAAGGAGGAAAAGTTGTCTTTCATTGTTGTTATGTGTTCATGTATTAGAAGTACTAACCAATTAGCTAATATTATTAGGAAAGTGAGCCTGTAAGAGGTACATAAAGTGAAAGCAGGATTGTTGTTAATTTGTGTAGGATAACTTTGTATATAGATTTATACACAGAAAATGCAAATCACCTGAAACACTTCAAAATAAAGTGTTTGGTAAGCCAGGTACAGTGGTGGCGCATGCCTGTAATGTCAGTGAATCAGGAGGCAGGAGGATATTAAATTCAAAGCCAACCTCAGCAATTTAGAAATGTACTAAGCAACTTAGTGAGTCTGTGTCTCAAAGTAAAGAAATAAATAAAATAATTTAAAAAGTGTTAAAATAGCAGAGAAATGATATTAGTATACACTGTGGAAACACGGTGGGGGGAAAAAGATACCTTTAATAAAACACCTCCACCATATGTAACTCAGGAATTTTAAAACTATAATGTCCCACTTAGTAAGATTCTTTGAAAAACTGTTGTAGAGGCATACATTGTTTGGTTAAGAAGCCTTATTTTTTTTTTAAAGATGGCAGTTCATCCTATATTTAGTCAGTACATTCCTAATGAGAATTTCAAAAGACTGTTTTTGAAACTTAATAATTGATATTGTGTTTATCTAGTAAAGATAAACGTGGAAATAAGTAGGAAAGTTCTTAAAAAGGAGGAGAATTGTGCTGGGCATGGTAGCACATGTCTGTTATCCCCGGTACTCTGGAGGCAAAGGCAGCAGGGGCAGCAGGATCATAAGTTTGAGGCCAGTCCAGGCAACTTAGACCCTCTATCAGAATAGGGGCTGGATATGCAGCCCAGTGGTAGAGCACTTTCTTAACATGCACAAAACCTTAGGTTCCATTCCAGGTACTGAAAAACAACAACAAAAAACTTGGGAAAATTAGGGATATCATGTTAAGCAAATAATAGTAGTTACTAATATTATAATGGCTTTAGTTAAAGCCATCTAGGCATAGATATTTCAAATAAGATGAATAATTGAACTATATATATATGTTGTGTGGTAGTTACTAGGCGCTCAGGATACAATGGGGGCCTAGGGGAGGAGGACAGAAAGCTTGTTTCCTACTTGCTTGTGGACTAGTTTCCTTCTTGCTAGGGGCAGACAAAGCAAATAAGCAAAATATATTAGGTGGTAGTTAAGTGTAGGGAATGATGTACCACAAGGTAACAATAGAGCAAAGATCTAAATACAATGAAGGAACAGCAAATAAAGACTTTATGACATGGGTGTGCTTTTTTTTTATGAATATGTTAAGTCAGTTTATGACCTATATAGGTTAAAAAAGCTCAGCTCATTAGCTTAGTAGTATTCTATACAGTTAATAAAAAGGAGATGTTAAATCTGGAAATACTGACAAAAAAAAGCAACATAAAAAGAGCCATTGTACAGAAGGATGTGTTTAGCTTAAATACACCGAAAGAGTCTGGAATTGTTAATCTGAACATGGATTTATGAGAAACGTAGGGAGGGAAATTTTTATTTTCCGCTTTATATCGTTCAGAATTCTTTTATTAAGGTACCAAATATTTATAATATGAGAGATGCTTCAGTTTTGATTTTGTAGCTTTGACTTAAAAAAAATGAAAATGAAGTTTCTGATAAATGTCTCAATGTAGTGAGGCAGCAGATTATATTGAAAGGGGTGTGAGCTTTAGAATCTGTCAGACATAAGTTCTATGCTAATTCAGTTACATCTGGCTCTTGTTGCTTAGGGTAAATTTTGTAATGTTCTAAATTTATTTCTTCATTAATAAAATAGGACTAATAACATGTTTAGGGTTGTAAGAATTAAAATATGTATTCTATGTACATATTTTCCCCCTCACTTTATTTGCAATAATGCTAGATTTTTTCCCCCTGTTCTAAAGGCTCAGACACAATGAGAGCTATGATAAGTATTAAAGGCATGTAAGGAAACTGGTCAGTAGTGGAAATACTGATCAGTCTGTTTTAAAGAGCTTTTCACTACAATGATTTTAATTATTTATAATTGGATTTATTCCAGGGAGCGTTTTAGGAAGATTACTAAAGTTTTGTCATAGAAGTATGATGGTTCAAAAAATGATAGAAAAAGAACAGAAAACCTAAATGGGATGAATTGAATAAATGAATGAGAGCAAAAATGTTCTTTGTGGTCATAGATGATAGGCTCACACTTTAAACTCCAGGGTTTCTAGAATAGCTAGCTAAACAAAGAGTTGGCTTGCAATGTGCGTGCAGTGTGTATTTCTTATGGAGAAAAGAAGACTTAATCACTGAATAAATTATAAGTAGATTAGAATTAAAACAATCTTGCTTCTGGCTTCTGACACACCGTATCCAAATACATACAAAACTTTAGGCCTAGATGATCACTCAGGTAAGATTGTTAAGATTTAACAGGAATGGATTTGGTTTTACTTTTTCCAAAATATAGGAAAAGGAGGAAACATTATAAAAGATGAATCATATACCTTCATATACCAATAGCATAAAATATTCTGTACACTTATGCTTCTTAATCTTTTTGGTCTGAAAACTTTTTTACACTCAAAAATTATCGAGGATCTCAAAAGCTATTGTTTTATATTGATTGTATTTATAATTATCATTTTAATACAATTTAACAGCATTTTAATTTTAAAAAGTCTTCCAAACTAAGATGAAAGTTGCTGGTATGAGTGACATTATTAGACATTTTTACAAATCTTTAAATGTTTGGCTTAATAGAAATCATACTTGGAAACTCATTTGTAATGTGCTGTTTTCAATAGACTTTTTCAGATAATTGTGCATATTCTTTTTGAAATGACAAAAATTATTTAAGTGGAAGTCTTTTACAGGTTAGTTGTAATGTGCAATCAATTCATTTGAAGGAATATTTTGTACTATATAATGAAAACTGATTGGTCTTATACTTTGAGTAGGTCTTTTATGATGATTTTATGATGTTATTCATTGATCAATTGGAAAATGTTGGCTCACTGAATAGAGCAGAACTTCCAAATGTAACATGTCATTTTATATTTGTCTTCACTAATCTCATCAGAAAATCCTTGTATTTCTAATACTTGTAAAAATCTTGTAAAAAGTTGTCAAGCTAATAGAACTGGGTACAGGTTTTCCAATATTCTAATTTCCCTTGAAAATTAAAATTTTACAATTGACAATAAATAGGGTTTGTTTTCCTTGAAGTGAAAAGCACTTTGTACGTATTTGAGAAAATATCTGGTAGATACCCAAATCTGAATGTCAATCATTTGGTAACTTCTTGCGGGTAAAATGGAAGTCCATTTAAAAAGCAGTAACTTCACTTTGCAGCTCAAATAATTGCATAAATATCTTTCCTCATATTGTACATGTGTAGCAGAAGTGCTGTATGAGTATATCTCATTTCATCACAGAATAGTACAAAGATATATATTCAAATGTGAGAATCAAATAATATTATTTATTGATTTAACAGGTATATTATGTGAAACTGACTCCACTTAGTCCCCCAAATTGCATGGTAGTAAAGAGTACTTACCACTAATATAATATAATAAGTTACCAGTAGTTTATCCACCATTGTTTTTGTACTATTCATGCAAGTTAACATACTTGAAAAAGACAAATAATGTCTTAGTAATAATTTTGACTGCTATAGGGAAACTCTCTAGACCCCACTTTTGAGAACTTTTGCTGTTCTCAAGTCTTACGTATGAATACTGATACAAAACATTTAAATTAACAAGTAGAAAATGTAGCATTAAACTGAAATACTGGTTTTATTAGGCTCAAGTCCTTTGAAAGTAAAAATGAATACACATTAGGAAATCTCTTAATAAAATTTATGACATTAGTAGCCCCGGGTAGAAAATGCCCATGATAAAAATGATGAGTTTCTTAGAAAACTAGTAAATCTGAAGCACATTTTTAAAATATAAAAGCCACAAAAGTAAAAACTCATAGTAAAGAGTAAATAATGCTTTCTTAACAGGAATAAGTGTCAGTTTGTGTATATATCTGTCAATATCTTTATTATGTGTGATACTTACAGAGTTAACTAATATTGTGCACTACCATCATCATTTTATCATATTTGAGAATTGCCACATAATACAACAAATCATAATGATAAAGACAAAATCATTTTGAAAAAAATATATAGACAGATTCTAACTATAAGTGAAATGATTGTAAATCTGGATAGCTTCAAAGAAACAATGGTTAGTACTTGGGAAGTCAGAAATCTCAGATGGCTATCTAAAAATTTTATATATCAAAATTTGAACTTTTCCTATATGAAGTTTTTCTAATTAATTGCTTAGAAAATATGATAGGCTAAAATCATATTAAAAGCAGGAAATAGAACCTATGAAAGGAAGTACAAATCTCATTGGAGAAATATGTAAAACTGAGGAAATGAAAGAATATTACTGGGATAAAAATAGTAAGCATTATAAAGATAGGAGCCATTTCTAAATTAATTTATAATTTCAGAGCAGAAGTTAAATCCCATATAAGGCACCATGTAGTATTGACACCAGACTGGATCTGCTGATCACAATAAATTCCCTTGGGCATTTGGGAATTTAGTATATGCTTTACCATGTGAAGCATTTCAAGTCATCTTTAGTAAATGATACTGGGATAGCTGACTGACCACAAAAGCACATATTTTGTTAAAATGCAGTTATCAATTGTTGTTGTGACTGCTAGTTTCTAGAAGAAAGTTCCCATCTTATCATGTCTGTTCCATTGTGTATGCCACTACTAGTTAGAGATCTTCAGTACTCAGTTATCTTCCACAGCATATATAATAAAACAATTTAAACTTTTTAGCTAAGGTTAATAATTTTATTATAGGGCTTAATAGGCAGGTGCTAGTTTGTGTAATTTTATAGCTCTGAAATAAAATTAATCTCCATTTTACAAGAGTAGGTTCCTAAGTAGTGCAATTTGACCAATATCACACAGACAGGATTCAATTTTAAAGTTTGTTTTCAGAGTTTGACTTCATTATAGGTAGGCTAAGTGTCTCAAAACTTTGTGTTACCACAACTCTCTGCTTCCAGCTGACCTTGAGCCTGAAATTCCACCTACATTGTTTTACTTAGTCTTTTCCCCAAATGTTTATTCTTCGATACTTCTATGACTTTGCATGTATTATTCTCTCGGTCAGTGATAGTTTCTTTTATTCTCTTTCTCACCTATTTATGGTCTACTAAACTCTAGAATTATAACCAATATTCTTTGCTTCTTCCCTTAGTTAAGTTTTCAGATTTGTTTGTGATCAAAAGTATCCTTAATTATCTCTCTTCTAGTATACATTACACTTCTATTAATGTACATTATTTTGTGTGGTATTAATTTATGTAATTGGAGAAGTGTACAAAAACAAGAGACATCGTTTCTGAAATTATAGTAGGAGAAACATGTAAACAGTTAAAATACCAAAGCAGATGAAACTAATGTCAGTGAAACAAGTAGTATGTCAAGAATGGCTATTCTAATCAGCATTTGAAGTTAGAGAAGAATTTGTTGAATAAATTGCATTTGATCTGAACCTTGAGAAATTAAGTGAAAAGGATTCAGCTGTTTAGAATCTAGGGAGAAGAAACATAGACACAAAGGAGTGGTCTGTGGAGAGAGATGCATTAGGAGATGAAATGAAGCAGACAATTTAGTACCACATCATGGAGAGCCCATGTCCTGGGATTGTGACCTTCCCTAAGGGAGGAAGTTTGAGAAAGTTGTGAAAATTGGGTTTAAGGCAGAAGAAAACGGGAATATATAAAAAATAAGAACTTGGCCTGGGGATGTAGCTCAGTTGGTAGAGTGCTGGCCTTGAATGTACAAGGCCCAGGGTTCAATCCCCAGCACCAAAAAACAAAAAACATAAGATCTTAATATTTTAAAAACTTATAGAAATACTAAACTATATTGAGACCAAAAAGTACGTTTCAGTGACAAATTTAAAGAACACAAAAAGTTTTCTCATATATATGTGTGTGTTTCTGAGGTAGCATTTTAAAACTCATCTGAAGAAAGTTTAGCAACTTTGGCCATCTCTTTAGTATGCATTTTTACCTGTGTTTATGTTATGTATAGAATATTTTTTATTTTGGACTCAGAGATGAGTAGACATTTTTTTTCATATGTGGTAATTAGCTGACAGTGATATACACAACATATTTGATACATTTAAGTTAAGCATATTTAACCAATATTTCATTTACATATTATTAAATCAGTTTTTTAATGTTCACCAGCTAGAGTTACACATATTTGTAGGATATCTTCTGAAAATTATAATTGTTATCAAATTAATGAGTAGTTTCAAGATATAGATAGCAGAGAATAAAGGAGTTAAAATTTTTAAATGTCTTGTGATCAGTGGCACTGCTTTAAACTGATCTTTAATATTTTAAGATTGTTATCTTTAGGGTCCTCCAATTTACATTCAGTTTCAGTCTTTACTCCAGTTAGCTTCCTGAGGTGGTATACCACCTCAGAAATCTGTTTATGCTATTATTGTAAACAATTTTAATTCATTTGAAGAGGAAGTGCCAGGTACCCAGAAAACAGAGTGAGATATATGCTTAAATTATTGTCATAACATTTTTTAAGTTGGTTTTAAGAATAGGCCATGTATTTTGAAATACGAATGTTCTCTACTTACTGGAATGCTTGAGTTGCTAGAGGCATATACTGAAAACAATTTGATTTCTTTAATTATCCTGTGGTTACTAAAATATTTAATCAGACATTTATACATTGTATAAAAGCTTCGACTTTTGTGTACTTGAAAATCAGTTAATGTTTGTAGAATAATTGTGGGTATAATTTTTTTCTATGTAGTTCATAGCGATGTACTTCTTTTTGTGTATTGTTTAGCCGTATATGTGGGAGCCCGTGTCCTGCAGTGTGGCCTGATGTAATTAAACTACCATATTTCAACACCATGAAACCAAAGAAGCAGTATCGTCGGAAGTTAAGAGAAGAATTTGTTTTGTAAGAAGTGAATGCTTAAGCATCCATATTGCATTGAATTTGTTATTTTTTTTGTGAATTCTGAATGTTACTTGGTCCTCTTGATTTGTAGTAGATCTATCCAGTTCTGCTAGGCCATTTAATTTTGAAGTTTGCCTTTGGTATATGCAAATTTCCTTTTCACCACCACTGTAGAATCAGTGATTTGGATAATATGGTTGGTGCTTATACCAAAGAATTTCATTGATATTGTTTTAAATTTTATTGATACAACTTTTAAGTTACTTAAGTTTAGGATTTCACTTTGGTTTAGAAAACTATTCTGCTTGGTTTTTACTTTGATATAATAAAATTGCCCATAGAATAATAAAATACGTTGTTTCCCCCAATTAATTATAAAAATTGTGTAATTAAATATTTCTTCAAAGGAAAATTTGAGATTTATTGGAATAAAGTATTATAAACATACAATGCTAGCATTTAAAATAATTTGATTTTTAATTTAAAAAATCAACTAAAAATATTTTATGTTAAGCTTCTAAAGAAATACTATACTTGTGTCTACAAAACATATATGACTTTTGTAATCCTCTCATATAGTATTCCTGCAGCTGCTTTAGACTTATTTGATTACATGCTCGCCTTGGATCCTAGTAAGCGGTGCACAGCTGAGCAGGCTCTTCAGTGTGAGTTCCTACGAGATGTTGAACCCTCAAAAATGCCTCCACCAGAGTAAGTAGCTTTTTATTATATTAGATTTCACATATGTAGAATCTGGACAGTTTTAATAACATCTGTATATAATGATCAAAAAATATTTTCCATGCCTAATTAAGTTGAAAGAGACCAAAATAAGTAAATAAAACTGCAGTACTATGTGTAATTTGCACATCTAGAATGCAGTTAGATGCTTGCTTAATGTTGAGCTAATCATGGGATGCGGCCTTTCTCTAGCTAATGTTGGGTTAGTTCAGCAAGATATTGTGATGTATTTCAGCTTTAAGAAAATATTGCTGCTGCTAATTCTGTCAATACTTACACTGCTAGTAATATTTATAGGTAAAATTTTGAGTATTGTGCTATTTTCATGTATTATATTAATCTTTATAATCCTCTAAGGTAGGTATTATTATCCTTCTCACCATTTTACAGAGGAGGAAGCAGGCTCAAAGAGGTTAAGAAACTTGCCCAAGAATACAAATCTAGTAAAGGGTGGAGCCAGCTCTCAAAATTAAGAAAGAGAAATTCTGAAAATATTCTATAGCATCCTCCTGCACAACAGAAAATCCTTATCACTGACTAAAACAATATTAGTATCGGAAGCATATATAGAATGAGTTATTATCTGATGGAGGGAAACTGCATTGTTTCAGAATCAGAGTAGCTGTGCTTTTGAACCTTCACATTCTCATGACTCTTATAATATCTCTAGGATTGATTCTGAGAGAGAGAAGGGGAGAAAATGGTTCATTTACTTCTTTCTTGATAGGTTTCTAGACCCTAAGTAATTTTTAACATGATGGGTTATATTAAAAATAAGACTAGCAAGGAAAAAAATAAATAAAAATAAGACTAATCTTATGTGTCTTTAAATAAAATTAACATATTTTGTATGAACAAACATGGGCTTTGGATTTCAAATTATAGCTCTTCCACTTATCAGGTTGGGCTTACTGTATTTCTGTGAAGTTGTTATATTTAGCATCATTAGATTTTATTGAGGGTTGGGGTGGAGCACTTGGCCTCGCATGTGTGAGGCACTGGGTTTGATTGTCAGCACCATATAAAAAAATAAATAAATAAAACAAAATTTAAAAAGATTTTATTGAACTATGTTTGGATAGGCTTTAGGATGATTTTTTAATAAAAAAGGTGAAAAGAGCCTGTCATCTGACATGGTGAGGAACTGAATCATTCACTATTAAATTGAGTTTTTCATATTTTTTTTTGCTTATCAGAATGTGTTAGTAGTCTCAAAACTTTGACTCTCCTCCCTGTTAAATAATTTTTTTATAACTTTTAATTTGGAAACTTTCCATCTCTACCAAAAAAACAAAACAAAACAAAAAACAAGAACAATACAATGAGCATTCATATCCTTTACCTAGATTCACCAGTTGTTATTATTTGGATACATTTGCATCATCACTCTATATAAATTTTTCCCTGAACTAGTTAAATATTGTTTTGTGGAGGTGACACTTCATTTGTAAATATTATATATCTGTAAGAACTAAGACTTTTACGTACTTAAAATACTATTATAAAACATAAGAAATTTCACATTATAATAGCTAATAGTCCATATTTAGATTTCCCTAGTGGCCCAATAATTTTTATTGACTTTTTTAAAAAAATTAAACTGATTCAGACTTCACACATTGTATTTAGTTGGTGTGTCCTTAGGACTTTTATTGTGTCATTCTTTGAAAACCCCAAGCTAGCTGTTTCATAAAACATTCCACAATCTGGATTTGATTGCTTTCCCATGATTAGAATTAGCTTAATGTTTTTTCAGGGGGAGAATTCTGTCTAGCCAGCTGTGGTAACACACACCTGTAATCTCAGCATTTTGGGAAGCTGAGGCAGGAAGATCTCAAGTTTGAGGTTAGCCTCAGAAACTTAGAAAGACCATGTCTCAAAAAATAAAAAGTACTGGGCATGTGGCTCAATTGTTAAGCACCCCTGGATTCAATCCCCCACTATCCTCCAAACAATAAAGAATATTATCTGCATGGTGATATGTGCTTTCTCTTGTATCACATTAAGAGGAATATATTATTTTATCCCATTATTAGTTAATTCTAATTTTAATCACTTTAGTTTGTGCTCATGAGAGAATTCTGCTAAAACTATATTGAGGATATTTTCTGTTGATATCTAAACTTTTAAAATTAAGGGTTTAAATAGTTATAAAAGATATAATTTTTGATATGAGCAGTTATATTAGTCTTTCCCTGAACTAGCAAATGTATCCAGTAGGATCTAAATATGGTAACATTCAGTGATCACTTAGAAAATGTTCCACAGTTAGACATTGTTCCTTTTTCATCTTGAAATTCCATTACTTCTGTAGGTTTTTATTATAATGTAACATGCATTACATTAATTACCCTATATATATACATCTCATACGTAAGTTAAAAAAAAAAAGGGAAAAAATCAGTGAAATCTAATGAAGGTGTACCTGTTGATTACTATTATTCTACAGTGAGATACAGTTCCACTTCATTATTGTTTTTATTTATTTATTTATTTATTTATTTATTTATTTATTTATTTATTTATTTATTTATTTATGTTGCTTGAGATCAATCCCAGGGCCTCATGGATGTGCTCTACCACTGAGCTATAGCCCCAGCCTTATTTTTTATTCTTAGGAATACTCTTAATAAGTAAGTATTTGAGAGTAGAAGGAGCTCTTCATAATTATATTACTGTCTTTGAATTTCTTCCATGTTATGTATCCAAAATTTTTAATCAAGTGATTTTCAATAACTTTAAGACATCAATTTAAAGTTTTTTTCCTTCAATTTTCTTGATAGTAAAGAATTGGAAACCATGTTAACTATGAAAGGATTTCTTAACCAGTCATTTAAGTATTCAGTTTTCATTGGCTTTGTCTTTTTTTGTTTTGATACCTGGGATTGAACCCAGGGGCATATAACCGCTAAGCCACATCCCCAGTCCCCTCTTTTTTTAAAAAATTTGAAACAGTGTCTCACTAAGTTATTTAGGGCCTCACTAATTGTGCCTACTGTGTGAGGAGCATATTCCAAGTGCTTACCTATAGCTTTGAAATTGGAATCCTTCTGCCTCAGCTTCTGGGGTTACAGGCATGGAACCTGGCTATCCATATTTATTAAATGACTTTTTGTAATACTTGTTAACTTTTTCTTATGAATTGTAATTAATGTTAAATCACCTAAAGCACTTAAATTTTATCACAGCATACCCGACTGCATTTTTTTAAATTAAAAATAGATATGTTAGTACATATTTGAGGGACATTCTGTAAACCAGTAATATGGAATGTATTTTGTTAGATAAATTAGTAAAGCAGTCAGGTTGAAATTATAATGGCATTGATTTAATATTTAAATAACAAAGTTATGCAAGCACAGAGCATTTTATTTTGTAATTCGATGCAAGAGTAGCAAAAAATATAAATTATGAGTTAAGGACTATGAAGAAAAGCATGGGTATTCCTTTGATAAACAATTTTTTCAGAATAATCAAATGAGAGTGGAGTATTAAATAAATCAGAAAAAAACTCCATTAGTTGTTTTATAAGGTGAAATATGATTATCATTGGAATAAATATTTCATGATATGATCTGATGAAAATAGTTTTAACCTCCCTTGTTGAATGATGGTCAGTTGATATCAAACATGAATATTGTGCCTACTGTGTGAGGGGCATATTCAAGTGTTTACCTATATTAACATATACTGCCTCTACCCCCATAGAGTGGGTAGTGTTGTTAATACTGTTTTTAAAGGTAAGGAAACTGAGGCACAAAGGCCAAGTTACTTGCAAGCCTGAATTTCAACCAAACTTCTTCCATTTAGTTTTTGGAAAATATTTCTGGTCTATCTAAAAGAATCAACATTGCTAACCTTATTATTTTAGCTGTTTGTAGGGTAATGTTTATCTGGCCTAGAGTCAAGTGTTGAGATAACCCTTAAAGAAACTCTGAAGTTTAAATTGTGGGAGGAAACACCCTTTTTATGGATTACTTTGCTCTGCTCTTATGAGGTTCTCCTGTAAGAGCACTGCATTTCTTGACCATCACGATGTAAGAGGGGATATCACTTCATTTACCCATTCTGTAGAACTATAATATATCTGAATTCAGAGTATCCCAGTAGAGGCTAAGGCTTACATGCCACACACACACACACACACACACACACACACACACACAGAGAGAGAGAGAGAGAGAGAAAGAGAAAAAGGAAAGTCTTTGGAGGATTTGTAATACCTTAAAGCTTCATACCAATATTTCAAATTGTACCTTTGTTTGTTACTCCAGGAGGTTTTTACACGCTGAGGCAATGCACCATAGTAAGATGGCTGAGAGGTATGCCTTTGTTTTGTTTTCAGACCTCAGGTGCATAGACTTGGTTTAATCATAATCCTTGTGTCACTCATCATTGGTCCATGCATGGCTCTCTTTTATTTTTTAATTAGTTATTTTAAATAATGTTAATAAGCAGCCATGAACCTACCAAACAAAAGCTAGAACTTTGAAAATAACCTATTTTAATCATATCATAACCCTTCTTCCCACTTATCCCCTTGCCTTCCTCCACCTGAGGTAACCATCATCCCTGTTTTTTTTTTTGTTGTTGTTGTTGTTTGTTTGTTTTTTTCGGTATATACTTTTTGTTGCCATCTGTATGTACTCATAAATTATATTTTAAAATTTTAGTTTTTTTTAATTTTATAAAAGGTGTCATGCTATCTGTAATCTTTTGGAAATGACCTTTTTTTACTAATATTTTATTGTATTGCTAAGATTCAACCACAGTGTTGCATATGCCTTTATTTTATAACACAAGTAATTGCAAAAGAGGAGGTGTGAAAAAATTTGCTTGAACATGCAGGCAATTTTCAAAGTTCAGTCTTAGGAAAAAAGACATGTGGATAAAACAATTTCAGGTGTAGCCCTTTGGAAAGGCTTCATGTGCTCCTCGAGGTAAAACATCCAGGTTGAGGACTTACAGGTATATATCACCAGGTAGGGTTGCTTAAAGAAATTTATAGATATTCTGGGCAAGTTTACTAACCTTTCCAAGCCTCAATTTTCTTATCTTTAAAATAAATAAAATAGTAATGTTTGCACAGGATTTTTTGTTAGGGTAATAAGAAAACATTTATAAATCACATATTTATGTCTTTCTTTAAGCAAAATTATTCTGTAGTGATAATACTTTTTATGAAATTACATTCAGGTCATCATTTCAAAATTGTGGGTGATTTTGATAGTTAACTAGTTATTCAGAACTCTGTTGATGAGTGATGACCTTCTCAGTGCCTGAAGTACCTATTTTTGAAATTCATCTGTAGCATCAGGATAATTTCAGAGCATTTTATTATCAAGAAATAAAAGCTTTTCCTAGGAAGTTTTCCCACAAATGTCATATTCTAGCCTGTATTTTTTTTTATCTTGTATCTAATTTCTGCAAATCGCATGTTTCTGCCTCCTTCATGTCCTATTCAGTGTAAGATATATATGATAAGAATTGCCTATAAAAATGTTGCACCAAGGATAATGTTAGCCTACTTTTATGAATATATATTCTTCATTCAAAATTTTTATAAGTGATTATTTATTGATTATTTACAAGACAAAGAAAAATTGTTCATCTATAAAGGAAAGCCCTGAAGGACATGGGGCAAAGATGATTTTTATTGGAGGAGTTTTACAAAGTCCACATATGAAGTCTTCAAGAATGATTTGGGGGCTTGGGATATAGCTTTGGTGCTACATAGTAATGTTAGCATATTTTTTTTATTAAGAAATACCATTCATGGGCTGGGGTTGTGGCTCGGTGATAGAGTGCTTGCCTGGCATGTGTGAGGCATTGGGTTCGATTCTCAGCACCACATATAAATAAATAAAAGATCCATTGACAACTTAAAAAAAATACTATTCACAATTTAATACTCATATATATTTTCAGCCTTCCTTTATGGCAAGATTGTCATGAGTTATGGAGTAAAAAGCGAAGAAGACAGAAGCAGATGGGCATGACTGATGATGTTTCCACAATTAAAGCCCCCAGAAAGGACTTGTCTTTGGGCTTAGATGACAGCAGAACCAACACACCCCAGGGTGTGTTGCCATCTACACAACTGAAATCTCAGGGCAACTCAAATGTAGCACCTGGTCAGTAATATTTTACATGGGTTGATTTTCTTCATATTATTTTATGGCTAATGTTGATTATATTACTCTGCTGTCAAAGCATCTGACTAAAAAGATGAAAATTAAGGTTTATTCATGGAACTTGATGTTTCCTTATTGTTTGTTTGTGCCAGTATAGAAGTTTCATTGCTTCTTGGCAACCACAGTTTTTAGCAATCTCAAGGTAAGATAATTTCTAAAGAAATATCAACTTATTTATGATTGGTGGTTGGTCAGATTTCTCTTTTTCCCTTTTTCCCTAGTGCAGGACTCAGTACATCTTTTACTAACACTATTCTCCGGGAAGCTCAGCGCTCAATGTCTGTGGATACTTATGGAATAGGAAGAAGAAGATAGGAAAGACAGCCAAAAATCATAATGGGAACTCTTTCATGCCATTTATAATGTCCTCAGGTCACTCAATGATATATATTTGTTACATCATAGAATTTCAGATATTTGTGCCAGAAATAAAATGATAAAGAAAGATATTTTATAGCCACTTATTTTGGTAAAAATTTAGATTTCTTCCTCTGACTCAGTCTGTCATAGAAGTAACCTTCTTCATGGAAAGTTAGCTATTTCAGTGTTCTCAAAAGTGGTGTTAAAATCACCTCATTTAGTGAATAACCTGTAAAAATGAAACATACTTTCTCATTTGTTTCAAGAATCCAGAAACATTTAGCTTCAGTTTAATTGTTTTTAACAAAGGCAAAGTTGATATAAATAAGTGTGTGTGTGTGTGTGTGTGTGTGTGTGTGTGTGTAAGTAGTGATTTGTTAAACCTGGAAAAAATAGACCAGCACTTATTGAGATGAGTAATTAGTTAATTAAAAGAGATCTATGGATCATATTGAACTTTTGAACTTTTGGTGGTTGAGTATAAATATAGAGTAGATTAGTTGAGAAAGCTTGAGAAAGATTACCATTAATGCTTGCCCATATAATCTACAAGCTTAACCTTGTCCTTGGTTAAACCACACCTGAGACTTTAAAAACCAAAGCAATGGTTATTTGTTGTTCCGACATATTCCTTCTTGAAATAGTGAAGTTTCCTTCAACATGAGAATATTTGATACATATATAACTTTAGGAGACACATCTGTTTTATACAGTGAGGGTTAATCTATATCAAGTTCAGTATTATTTTGCTTTTTTAAAAAATATGTAAAATATGAAGGCAAAAGAGAACAGTAATTGTTTATATTAATATATGTTATGTTTTATATACTGTATTACTCTAAGAGGATTTGAGAATCTCAGGTAATAGTTGTCTTATTTTCATGACTGTCAGGAGGAGAGTAGGAGCAAACCTAGAAGAATAGAGGGTAGTTTACTTTAGCTGGTAAAAAATGAACTGCCTTCTGAGCTTATTTTATACTTTACTTAGCTCTGAATTATTTTACAACTCTACTTATGGTGGAGAGTTTTAATATTTTTCTTTTACTTTTTTGATAGTTTTAAAAACACATTTATATTAAAAAGTGAGAATTTGGGCCTGGGGTAGTTCAGTGGTTGAGCACTTGCCTCGAATACATGAGGCACTGGGTTTGATCCTCAACCCCACATAACTAAATAAATAAATAAAACAAAGATTAAAAATATTAAAAAAGCAAGAATTTTCTTTCTGCTTCATTTCCTTTATCATCAGTGGATTGAAATAAGAAAATGCTTCTATTCCAAAAGAGATGCTTCTGTGAGAGAGTGTTTCCCTGAGTTCACATGGAGATTATTTATGCTAATAAGAAAAATAAAAAGGTGTCTGGGGCTGTGGCTCAGTGGTAGCTCACTTGCCTGGCATGGTGAGGCACTGGGTTCAATTATCAGTGCCACATGTAAATAAATAAAATAAAGATCTATCAACAACTAAAAAAAAAAAAAATTAAAAAAAAAAAAAAAGAAAAGGAGGAAAACTGGCCCTTGGGGTATAGCAAACTAACATGGTTCTTTATGAATGCTCGTGGATCATAAGAAGAATTTGCTCAAGTTTGTTTTGAATTAACCTAAATATAATACTAAGAAGTAATAAAAAGTATCTCAAAATACATAAGTGATATAAAAAGATAGTAATATGAATGGCATTAATCATCATCCTTTCATCTTCTTAGAGTCTCTTGTCTATGAGTCTGACATCTGTGGTAATGGAAATTGCTTATCAGTATCATCTGACCACTATGTATAGTGTAATATGCATTTGAGCCTTGTTGTTAAATGTGATTCATGTAAGCTTGCACAAGAACCTATGTCAACCATCCCAAATCTAAACTGAAAATTGGAAAGAACAATTGAATCTGTTATACTGGTGATGAGTTAATGCTATTAATACATATAATAAGCATGTTTCTGAAAGCATTCCTAACTTATTGAAAGTAAAAACAGATTTTTTTTCAGAGTTGGTAATACATCCTAATTTGAATTTACTTCAAAGATAAGGTTAGATTCTTGAGTAATAAACTTTATTTTAGAGAAGAAATAGGTGTATTAGTTTAAGAGCTCAGATTCTGGAATCAGACAGAGTTGAGATATAATTTCTGCAGCTTATAAATTCTATGACCTTAGACACTAAGTTACATAGTCTGTTTAGGTCAGTTTCTTTTTCAATAAAATGAGGCTAATATGAGAGCCTGCCTTGTAAGGTGGTTGTGAAGAATAAAGGATATAAAATGCTAAGAAAGTATCTGACACTCTGTTAGCTATCATCATTATTCATTTTCCATTCACAAAGTGATATTTCCTGGTTAAATCTTTAGAGTGGGATTCTATTGATAGTTTTGATTTTTCTTTTGAAGTATTTACTTCTTTTGAAGTATTTACTCTTAAAGATTACTTATTGAAAATTGACTGCAGTTCTCTTTTGTTCTAATTTATGTTCCAGTTACATCTTACATGTCATGATAGGGAACTAGATTGAGGTGCCCTTTTCACAGTGTTTTTGAAGTACTCTCCCTTAAATGTATATTTTAATATGGTAACATGGAACCATTTGGAGGGTGGGAGAAGCTGTGGATTATGGCAGTTCTAATTAATACAAATTTTGTCTTTAGTAATAACAGGCCCTGGACAGCAGTTAAACCACAGTGAATTGGCAATTCTACTAAACCTACTACAGTCTAAAACAAGTGTTAATATGGCTGATTTTGTCCAAGTATTGAACATTAAGGTAAACTCTGAGACTCAACAGCAGCTAAATAAAATAAACCTTCCTGCTGGAATTTTGGCAACAGGTGAAAAACAGACAGATCCATCAACACCACAGCAGGAGCCTTCGAAACCATTGGGAGGAATTCAGCCTTCTCAGACCGTCCAGCCTAAAGTGGAGACTGATGCTGCTCAGGCGGCTGTGCAGAGTGCATTTGCAGTTCTGTTGACTCAGTTAATAAAGGCTCAACAGTCAAAACAGAAAGATGTGCTACTAGAAGAAAGGGAAAATGGATCAGGACATGAAGCATCATTACAACTCAGGCCACCTCCAGAACCTAGCACACCGGTATCGGGTGAGTGTATAGATACCTGACCTACTTATTAACATAGCTGTATTCATATTGTTTTCTCGATGTTGCTGATTTGCTATAATGCAGATTGTTAAGTGACGTTGCTAAGAGATGGTCTGAAAATTCTGGGTCACTGGTGATAGGTTGGTTTCCTAGTTTGTTTATTCCCAAAAAGAAATTCTTTAACAAATTATCCAGGTGTGACATAATTCATTATGAATGCTATAGACTTTTGAAGGTCAGCCTAAGGTTAAAAGATAATCTTTTATTCCAAATACAAAAGAATGTGTGATCAAGGCATAAACTTTATTCATACTATTATCCTGTACTTAAATGATAGTAGGCAACATTACTTGTAAACTTATAAACTTTTCTCCTTTTCATTCAGTGTTTTTCCAGAGATAGAACATCTAATCATCTTTAGGACCACCCATAGGAAACATCATCTATTTTGAATATTCAGTTGTCTAGCTTTTGACTCTCTTTTTGTTTTGTTTCACTTAGGACAAGATGATCTCATTCAGCACCAAGATAGGAGGATTTTGGAGTTAACACCAGAACCAGACCGGCCTCGGATTCTGCCTCCTGATCAACGTCCTCCTGAGCCTCCTGAACCACCACCAGTCACTGAGGAAGATCTCGATTATCGGACAGAAAACCAGCATGTACCTACCACTAGTTCCTCATTAACTGACCCTCATGCTGGAGTGAAAGCAGCCCTGTTACAGCTGCTTGCTCAGCACCAGCCCCAGGATGATCCCAAAAGAGAAGGTGGTATTGATTATCCAGCAGCAGACACTTATGTGCCCACTTCAGACTACAAGGACAGCTTTGGATCCTCTTCTTTCTCTTCTGCTCCTTATGTTAGCAACGATGGTCTAGGAAGTAGTTCTGCTCCACCATTGGAACGACGTAGCTTCATTGGAAACTCAGATATTCAGTCTTTGGATAACTACAGTACTGCTTCATCTCATTCTGGTGGTCCACCTCAGCCTTCTGCCTTTTCTGAGTCATTTCCCAGTTCAGTAGCTGGATATGGAGACATTTACCTCAATGCTGGTCCCATGTTATTTAGTGGAGACAAGGACCATAGATTTGAATATAGCCATGGTCCTATTGCAGTCCTGGCAAATAGCAGTGACCCTTCTACAGGGTCAGAGAGTACTCATCCTTTGCCAGCAAAGATGCACAACTATAACTATGGTGGTAATTTACAGGAAAATCCAGGAGGCCCCAGCCTCATGCATGGACAGACCTGGACCTCTCCTGCCCAAGGGCCTGGATATTCACAAGGATACAGAGGACACATTAGCACATCAGCTGGCAGAGGTCGAGGGAGAGGGTTACCATTTTGAGTATCTGTTTTTCCTCAGGCACATCATTTTTATCTGGAAAGACTTTTCTAGCTGCAATTTAAGGCAGCAATCCAAGAGACTTGAATAATATTAATTCAACAACAGCTTTATTTTTATGTGGAAAAGGGTCTTGCATACAATAGTTAAAAAAAAAAAAGAAAAAAAACTTTGCTTAAATTCATGCTGTTCTTAAAACTAGATCTATTGATTATACATCTTCACAATTCTAGTTAACAATTTTATTTTGTATTCTTGCAGTTTTAAGTGGATGCTAATCTTAGGGACATAAGCCTTTTATGACCCTCTTGCAGATCTTCTGAACTATGCACATTTGTGCTTTTTTTGTAAGTTTGGACCAACTTTTATGTAACAAACAACCCCTTCCTGCCCCCCTCCAGTTTTACAACAATCAGAAAGGGCACTGATTTATTTGGTATTTTTCTTTTTACAAAGCTACCTTTAGTCAAAGGTCACTGTCAGTCTTTGCACCTGCTTTCAGTGTTATTGTGAAAGGTGTACTTTGTGCTCATTTCAGAAAATAAAACACAACCTTTCTCTTGATGCAACAGTTTTATAAAAGAAAATGGTCAACGTTATTTTTGTTTGTTTTGCAGATTATCATAGCCTAGCAAAATGCATTCAAATGAAATAGTGGGTTTTATATGAAAAATATGGGGTGGGGAGGGTTAAGTAAGTGCCTTAACTGGTGAGCTTAAGGTCTGAAAAGGTAGTTAACCTTTACACCCATTTGTCTTTTAAAGGGAATCAATGCATTGCACTGAAGAGGCAGCAAGCTCTCAAGTTTTGGGTGGCTGCCTATTCAGTCCCTGTGAGGTCCATTCCCTCTGCCTGTCACACTTCATTTTCTGCCTGTCTTTGGGCCATGTTATCTTTCACTACCACCTTCTCTTGGTAGGGGAGTGAGAGCAAAGAAAGGGAGTAGACCTGCTGTCAGTACCTTTTGTTACTTCTGAGAAGTTCTAAAAAGTTTTGTTATAAATGGTTGAAGGTAACAGCTAAATGAGAATTTTAAGATACCGTTTTCTTTCAGGCTGCCATATTATCCCTATTTTCATTTGGAGTTTAGAAGCAAGAATTAATAATATAATTTGCATAAATGTATTAAAATGTTCATGGGAGGAGGGGTGGCAAACACCATATTTTTTAAGTTATGCAGTTGCCATTTTAAGAAAAAGTCAACTCGTTAACTAGAAATATTGCCTAGATTGAATTTATCGAAGCAAAAAGAAATAGAGAAGACTTCTTATCTTCCTTCCTCTCACCTTCTATAAAGTTTATTATGACTTCTGCCAGACATACAGAATCTTAGTTCATTTTAACATTTTTTTTCTTTTATTGAAGGTAACAAAGAAAGATGGAATAATTGTTATTTAAACCGTAATGTTTTTGGGTCTCTCGTTTTGTGCGCGTCTGTGCGCACGCACGTGCGCAAGCACACGCTTATAATAATTTTGGAAAGGAACCAAAGGTAACTAACAAGTGTTTCCATCATCATTATATGGAAAAACAGACTCTGGAAATCAAAAGTTGTGCCAATTAACCATTTTGTTTTAATTGTTTAATCTTTTGATTGGAGTCTTAAATTGGAACAACTGTTACAGAATGAAAAATGCTCCAGTTCTAAAGCCAGTTAACCCTGTGCTCTCTGACTTGTGAACCTGCATTTCAAAACAGGATGTGGGAAACATAGTTTGGTAACAGTAAGCATATTTTAAAGAAGCTAATTTACATTTTACTATTATAAAATGAATTGATGTCAGTTGACCATTTTATTTTTTGGTGGAATTTTTGTTGTTTGGGAGAAAAAAATGAAAGAAAAATTATTTTGCTTTTATTTGAATATTGGAGTACTAACAACTTATAATAAAACTACGTTACAGGAAGTGAAGAAATATTTTGAAATTTAGCAAAATAGCTACAGTATTCAAGTCTCTGAAATTTTAATATGGTGAGTCTTAGAGCTTTAGACTTTCCTATAAGTGACAGTATCTAAGTTATTCTTAATAGTCACACTTAATAATTCTGCTGGCCATAAGCAGCTAACCCAAAATTGAAGATATTTATGTGACATGAATAGCCTGTGTTTTAAAAATTAAATATTTTATATAAAAGTGAACTGTGTTTGGATAGTTTTTCGTAGTTTTTCTAATTAAGCATTTCAGTTACTTTCTTATCCTGGGAGAGTGGCTGGGAGGACAGAGATATTGTTGGCTTTGAAATGGAAATTTTGAACTACACTTTCTAACATTATTCTAAGACAGCATTGCTATGAGACACACCAATATCTTATGTGCCACTTAGAAGAAAAAATGTTGCCATTTAAAACACAACACTGAGATGCCATGAAGTGTAAGATAAGCAATCCCAGATGTAAGATTGTTATTATATGAAACAATGTGTCATATAATTGATGAAATATGATGTAAAAAACCCTAATGCCAGCCCTCCATAATATTCATACCTCAATTCAGTGAATTTGGATTAATAAATAGAGCATGGTTGGGAAGTTACCGATTCTTTAGGTTATTTCTCCTACAGTAGTAATCAATGAGCATTGCATAAAATCTGAGGAATATAAAATATTGCTTAAGTGTTTTGGGAAGAAGCAGGTGAGATTGTAAGTAATTTAAAAATAGGATGTGACCTAGGAAAATAAGAAAATATCTTTTTTCATACAAAATTCCCTAGGTATTTCTTGGCATGGCAGATTTTTTCTGCAGGCAACTCAGTGTGTAGTCCAAGTCTTCAATTCATTATCTGTTGGAGACTTGAAATTTTAAGTTACTTTATGTAAGGCTAAGTTTATTGATTAGAATAAGTTGTGGAATGTGATTTACGATAACACATTAGCTATGATTCAGTGTTTTATTCTGTCAACAAATATATACTTGGTTCCTGTCATACGCTACCAAGTTAAATCATATTTCTAGTAGGCTGCCAGTACCATTTAAAAAAATGTCTGGAGAAGCTAGTGGTATTTGTTACTCCCAGTTATATCTAAATTGTACCTAAGTGAGTACAAGAAATGGAATTTTGAGTTGTCTTTGTAAAATTTCAACTCGAAATTTGAATAAAGTCTGGTATGGAAAAGTCTCTGAACAGATTTTAAGTTGAGTCTGGCCAATTCATGATGGCCCAATTTGTAGGAAATATCAAGATTTTTTGAGAAAAATTAAAAGAGGATGGATTAAATATTTCCAAACCAAAATGCTTAGTACTTCTAAGTTAAGGTTTTGATTTATTTGCTATGAGTGTAATCTAATACTGATTGGTTACTTACCCCCTAGGTTTGTTGTTTTAAATAAAGCTGAAATATAAGTTTTGATTATATATCTACTAATTTTCAAGGCTACTGTTTTTGATACTTTAAAAATATGAACAGCTTTTACCAGTAACCAAAAATTATATGGTAAGTCTCCAGCTAAGCAAAATGAGGCTGAAAGGGTTTTCCAGGACCTTTTTCTGACAACTGGGGTGACAGAGCTTGTTCCTCTAAGCCACATCTACATTATTTCTTTTAATTCAGAAAAAAAATAGGAAAATTTCAATTTTGGAAAACTTAATTAGAAACCTATATACGTGGACTGTATATATATATAGAGACAGTCTTCAAAAGAAGAAGTTCTGTGCTTCTATTTATATATTAAAAAAAGACTATACTTGTGTACCTAATTAGGTACATAAGTACCTAATACTTATGTGCCTAATCAAAGATTAAGTACTTATGTACTTAATCTTTGATTAAGAGTGTTTTGTATTTATAGATGGAAGATTGTTGTCAGCAAGCTTGCAAACATATCTTTTTAAATCCTTTGATGGTTTTATAATTTCAAGTGACTTTATAAGGGGAATAATAAGGGCTTGTCATTTACCAAAGACATTTTCCATATTCCTGATATGATGGGGTTTGGCGGGTGGGGTGTGGTCTTTGTTTTTGAGGTACTGGGGATTGAACCTAGAAGGCACTCTACCACTAGCCCTTTTTATTTTTATTTTGAGATAAGAGACTTGCTAAGTTTCTCAGGCTGGCCTCGAACGTGTAGTCCTTGTGTCTCAGTCTCCTGAGTTGCTGGGATTACAGGCCTTCACCACCACACCTGGATTCCAGTTAACTGTCTTAAATTGTTTCTAGTTTTTACTAATAATAAAAGCTGTTTATAGGCTGGGAACGTAACTAAGTGGTAGAGTGCTTGCCTGGCATTCTTGTGGCCCTGGGTTTGAACTCCAGAACCACCAAAAAAAAAAAAAAAAAAAAAAGCTATAATTAATAAGCTATCAGTCATGAAATCTAATTGAAAATGTGGAAACCAAAACTTTGATCATAATGGAAAGAACTTCTTTAAATTGTAGAGACTAACAAATTTAGTGGGTTTTAACTTCTTTTCATAGAACAAGAATTTTCTAACTGTATTCAAATGAGACTGTAGTGATTATAGAGTATTACCCTTTAAACTTTTCCCCAATTTTAAGTTAATTGTTGTAAAGGTATTGTACTCTTTTACAAGACCTTTTAGTAAAGTCTTGTAACTTAAATCTACACTATTAATATAAGCCACTTGTTATTTTTTGGAAAAAAAACTATTTGATAGTCTATAAATTGCTTAAGAATTCCATCCACCCTTCCCCCACCTTTTTAGTCTTATTCTCTCTTTACTTATATCCAGAACATAATCTTAAAATAATCTTTTATGGTAATGATGATCAATAATCTTTTATGGTAATGATGATCACTTGTAATCCACTGAGCCATGTTTCATTTGTTTGGGGTTTTTTGACAAAGCTAAAAGCCTGAAACAATTTTCTCTCATCTTTTATCCCTGTGTATATATGTATGTATTAAAAAATAGGAACAAAATGCAGAGATAACCATTAATATTTTCCCTTTGATGGATGTACATAAATACATGTTTATTCCCCCTTAGAATAATGGGACTATATTGCTCATAACTTTGTAATTTGGTTTTTTTTTTCAATTTATAATATATTGTGGACATCTTTCTATGTCAGCCAATTAAACTACCTATCTTCTTTTTAATGGTCATAAGTTATTCCTTTATAGGACCATAACTTAGCAATTACTTATTCCCATACAAAACTTTTATGTTACAAATAATGTGAAAGTACACATATTCGAGCATTCATAATTTCCTCAGAGTAGCTATGTTATAGCACTTAAAAAATGTTTGCTTAGGTTTAATCTAATCTCAGGAAAAGCTTAACAGCTTTATATTCTTATTCCTTCTCATTCAGTGATGGTTACCTACATTGGGTATTCAAAATTTAGATCTTTTTTAGTTTGACGATGAATCATCTTGTTAAATCTGTATTTCTTTGAATATTAGTAAGATTCACTATTTCACTTGATATCCGGGTCTTTGTTATTAACCATTCATATGTTTAATTATTAGCTTTTCTCTTTTGTTCTGAAGATCTCTTTCTATAAGAGCCCTTTATGAATTATATACCTAAAAGCCTGGTTGTTATTGGAAAATATTTTTTACATTTAATGTAGTGAGGTCCATTAATCTTTTGGTTGGTCTTTGAAAAAAGCTTTCCTAAGATTAGTTAAATATTTTTTAAAATATTATTTTTTAGTTGTAGTTTGATATGATACCTTTATTTTATTTATTTTTATGTGGTGATGAGGATGGAACCCAGCCTTTCAGGTCCTAGGTGAGCGCTCTACAGCTGAGTCACAACCTCAGTCCGAGATTATTTAAATATTCACAGAAGTTTTATTTTAGTTCTTCTCTGGCTTTCTACTTTTACTTTAAAAAAAATTCTTTTTGGTTCTTTTTAGTTGGACACAGTACTTTTATTTTGTTTATTTTTATGTGGTGCTAAGGATCGAACCCAGGGTCTCGAATGTGCTAGGCAATCGCTTTACCGCTTAGCCGCAACCCCAGTCCCTCTATTTCTACTTTTAATTTTCAACCATTTAGAATTTAGTTAGATGTTGCAAGGTAAGGATTCAGTTTTATTTTTTTTTATTATTATTATTATTTTTTAAATATTTATTTTTTAGTTATCGGCAGATACAACATCATTGTTTGTATGTGGTGCTGAGGATCGAACCCGGGCCGCATGCATGCCAGACGAGCGCACTACCGCTTGAGCCACATCCCCAGCCCCAAGGATTCAGTTTTATACCTTTTTTTTTTTTTTTGAGTTGTTGTGCTAATCGTGCCAATAACATTTTATTTATTTATTATTTTTATTTTTTGAACTGGGGATTGAATCTAGGGATGCTTTACCAGTGAGTCACATTCCCAGACTTTCTTACATTTTATTTTGAGACAGGGTCTCCCTAAGTTGCTTAGGGCCTTGCTGAGACTGGCTTTGAACTTGGAAGTCAAGGATCTTATACAAAAGGCACTCAGTGTATGGTAGCTAGGACAGCAGCTATACACAGTATATAAGAAAGTGTAAAGCATATTATACTTTCCCTAGTTTGAAAATATCATCAAGGTCTTATTTGATTGTATTCCTTGGCTTTCTGTTGTATACCACCCTGATCTTTCTCTTCTTTTTTACAAGTACTACACTTGTATCCTTTAGTGGGGCAGAGGGGAGGCACCAGGGATAGAACCCAGGGGAGCCATATCACCAGCCCTTTTAAGATATTTTATTTAGAGATACAGTCTCACTAAATTGCTTAAGCCCTTGGTAAATTGCTGAGGCTGGCTTTGAACTTGCAATCTTCCTATCTCAGCCTCCAGAGCCTCTGGGAGTACAGGCATGCACTACCACATGCACTATGCATCTGGTGTGTGATGTGTGTGTGTGTGTGTGTTTAATTAGTATTCTAATTCCCGGGACAATCAGTAGCATATGCAGACAATTTGTTGTAGGACAGAAATATTAAAAGTAGTTTTGTTTCCTTTTTTAAGTTTTCTATACTGCCTATTTATTTTTCCATGTGAGTTTCAAAATCATTTACATCACGTTACCTGAGTTTTAATTGAAAGCACGTTAGATATTTAAGTTTATGGGGATTATTTCATTGAGAGCATATAATAATTTTATGCCCCTCATTATATAAGTTGTAAAATTTATTATAGTTCTGGTGTCTTCAAAATATTTTTCTTGTTCCTAGATATGGATTCTGCATGAGTACTGCAGTATTTTAAGCTAGTCATTGCTTATATAGGAAAGCTATCCTGTTTTTGCTTTTGAAATTGGCCACATTCCTCACTCATGTTTTCTAACATTTTTTAGTTCATTAGAGTATAATGAGCATTCTAATTATTTTCTGAATGTCTAATTTTTCATGTTTGACCCTTATGTATAATAAAGTATATATCAGAAATAAAAGTTTAGATCTTTTTCCTGAAACTTATTTGACAGGATTAGATGTTAATTTTTTTAAATACTGACAGGTTTATGTGGATTTTTCCTTTGATCTATTGATGATACCAATTATATTGATAGAATTAAATTGTACATTTAAAATGTTCCTGTATTGACTAAGCATGAATTTAGGATTTTGTATCTAAGTTTATTTATATGAGATTAGTCTGGTTTTGATTAACAGGTTATGACAGATTGGCAGAATACATTGGAAAATTTTATTTCGAATATATGTCCTGAGGGTTGTGGCTGTGGCTCAGTGGTAGTGCACTTGTCTGGCATATGTGAGTCACTGAGTCTGATCCTCAGCACCACATTAAAACAAATAAATAAATAAGATATTGTGTCCCTTCTACAACTAAAAAAAATTAAAATAAGAATGTCCTGAGAAAGTGTTAATTGAAGTGAAGCAGTTTTACTTTTTGTTTTTGTTTTTTTTTAGTTGGATACAATACTTAATTTAATACTCCTTTTAGGTGGATACAATATCTTTTATTTTTATGTGGTGCTGAGGATGGAACCCAGTGCCTCACATGTGTGAGGCAAGTGTTCTACCACTGAGCTACAGCCCTGATGTTTTAAAATATTTTTAAAAAATATTTTAGTTGTCAATGGACCTTTATTTAATTTATTTATATGCAGTGCTAAGAATCAAACTCAGTTCCTGACACATGCTAGGCAAGCACTCCACCACTGAGTCATCACCCCAGCCCCTAAAATGTTTTTATTGGAACATTATAGTTACACAAAAAGGTGTGTCCATTTTGAAATAATAATACACACATGGAATATAATTTACTACACTTTAGGCCCCAATACTTTTCTCTTCTTCAGGCCCCATTCACCTTCCTACACTGCTCTTCCTTTCACGTATTTACTTAATTTATAGATATATATAAATGTGGAACACACTGTGGTATGTGCATATATGCATAATTTTGTCACTTTTATTCCTCAGTTCCTTTCTTTTCTCATCCCTCCTTTCAGCTCCCTTCCTCTTCCTCAGTGATGGCCTTGTTTTCTTGAGATCTGTGCCCACCTCCCCATTCCCTTTTGTTCCCCCTTACTTCAGTTTGAGCTCTTTTACTTATAACCAGATACTTCTGGCTCTTTTCTAGAAGGTAAATCTTTCACACCTTTTCTGTTTTCTTAGGTGTTCTTGTTCTGTTCAGGGTTGTGGTTTTAGTAAATAATGGTAACTCCTTTTTCTGGAAATTCATATATTCTGCCTTATATTTAAAATGTATCATGCAGCTGCACATAATAAGCTCAATGTTTTAAATACATAAATCATCTATTACGTATCCTTTTTGTGTCTTTATTTCTCTCCCCCACTCCCAGTCCCAGTTGTGTTCCTCAGGCTGGCCTTGTGTTCCTCTTGGTCTTAAGTGATCCTCAGGCTTTAGCTTCCCTAAGTAGCTGGACTACAGGTGGGCATGACTGCACGCCTGTTTTTTGTTTGTTTGTTTGTTTTTCCTGATTAGCCTAGCTAGGGTTTGTCCCAGTCTACCTCCATTCTTTCTCTCATTTCCAGGGACTAATCTACAGTTTATTTATTTATTTATTTTGCCATTTTGATTTTGATTCTTTCCTTTTTCCTTTATTGATTCCTAATTTTAAGTTGAATGATTGGCGTATTTATTTCTCTTTTGAATCAGGGAAAAAAGTACTTTTTTATTTTTAAGAATTTTTTTTTAGTTGTAGACGGACACAATATCTTTATTTTGTTTATTTTTTTATGTGGTGCTAAGGATGGAACCCAGTGCTTCACATATACTAGGCTAGCTCTCTACCACTGAGCCACAACCCCAGTCCCAGAAGAGAAGTACTTTTAATGTTAAGAATCTCCTTATTGAATTTCTGTGGCTTTATCCTATAGATTAAGAATACTGTATGTTTTGTGTTTGTTGTTTTCTAAGTTGGCGCTGCTCATATGATCCAAGGTTATTTAGGATAGCGTTTCGATTTCGAGGTGGTTGGATATATTTGTTCTTTAGTTTTTTGTTAATAATTTGTAGTTCTAATACATATAATTAATTTTTGTAGCCTGCTTTGGAAAATTTATTTTAAAGGGATAAATTTTAGCCTGCTAAGACAAACATTTTGTAAATATTTTCTGGGTGCTAGGAAGAGTATGTTCTTCACTACAATTTATCATATACTTTTAAAGCATTATTTATTATTAACTAAACACTGGTGAGATTCCCTATATCCTTATTTATCTCTCAAGGAGAATTGTAAAATAAAATATGCTGCTATTATACTTTTTGCCTTATACATTCAGAGCTGTATTATTCAGTATATAAAGGTTCATACCTACTTAATCTTTGTTCCATTTCTTTAAGTTTTTAACATTTTCTAGATCCAACTTTAGCATACAATTACTTTTCTATTTATTTTGTGTTCTCTGCTTGCTTACCCCTGCCCCCCAAGTACCTTGCTAGGTTTGTTTTTAATCTTTTCTGAAGAGATTTTTTTTAAAAATTATATTTTGGGACCTTTGTTGATTTGTATTGTATTCATACTGTTTTCTAATCACCTTTAAGTATTTAAAAGACAAACTCCTTTTTCTTTCTTGTGATGGTGGGAATCGAATGCATGCTAGGCAAATGTTTTACCCCTGAACTACACCTCCTAGCCTAAACATTTGTTGAGTAAATAACTTAAGGAATAAGAGGGTTGCTGTAAATGATCTCTCTGTTTCTCTTTGGGGGAAGGAGATACTAAGGATTTAACCAAGGGGTACTTAACCACTGAGCCACACCTCCAGCCCTTTTATTTATTTTTTTAAATTTTGATATTGGGTCTTGCTAAGTTGGGTCCGCTAAGTTGCTGAGGCTGGCTTTGAACTTGTGATCCTCCAGCCTCAGCATCCTGAGTTTCCGGGATTACAGGTGTGGGTCACTGTGCCTAGTTATATGATCTCTTATATAAAATGAAATTTGCACACTTTTGTTTTATTCTAACCCTCTATTTCCAACCCCTTTATTTTGCAAAAATTAATGATTTTAGAACTATTTTTTAAAATATAATCCTAAAGAACAAGTATTTGGATTTGCTATACCAGATAAAAGATTCCTACGGCAATATATTATCTATAAATATAAACGTGGGGAATGGGGGAGACAGATGTTTAAATAAATACATACTTCCTAGGTCTAAATGGCAAAAGTTTAAAATATTGAAGAAGAAAAATTGCACTTTGACCTAGCATTTCTATTTCTGGAAATCTATTATTCAGAAATACCTGTATGGATGGAAAATATATGAAATTATTTATAGAGAATTACAAATATTCATCTATAGAATAAACATTAAATATTATGGAAACAATAAAAATGACTACTTAATTAAAGATGTCCATATACAGCGCATAGAAAAGAGGTAATCTGTATGGCTTTAGATAAGTTATTGAAACTGTATCTCAGATTTTTTTATTAGTGAAATGGATACAGTACCTAAAGTTTTGCTTTGGGGATTAAATAAGCTTGGAGTCAAACTATGTTTGTTGTTTGTTGTTTTTGTTGTTGTTGTTGTTTTGTTTTATGGTGCTGGGAATTGAGCCAGGGCCCTGTGCATGCAAGGCAAGCACTCTACCAACTGAGCTTCATCACCAGCTCTCAAGCTAGGTGTTCTTAATCCTCATTTTCACTTTCAGATCATTTTTATTTCCTCAAAACTACATACCTTGACTCTCTTGTCATCTAGCCATATTACCTACTTCTTGATGCAGTCATCTCCTGAACTCTTGATTCATTCTTCACTTTCCCCACCCATTTTTTCAAAATTGTAAATCCTGGCTGACCATCACTTTTTCTTATTTCTATTTCACATTCAACATTCATAAGGATATTCTTTCAAATTTTAGCTTCTTTGTTTCTTCACCAGTTCTCCAGTGATCCTATCCTTTACCTCATCCTAGTTACCATGCCCTCATCATACCATGGACTTTATCAACACCAACAATATTAATCTCAACTTGAGGCGTGCTACTCATTCTGAAACAACTCTTCTAGCTTGCACTACATTCCCTCCAGTCCTCCAGCTACCCTTTTTATTACAAATGCTTCCTTGCCCCACATGCATCTTCAGCTACTCTGTCACCTTCTTTCTTCCCTGTACTTCCTTGGGAAAACTAATATTTATATTCAAACTCTCAAAATTCTGCTTTTTGTTTGCATCCATGCAGTTGAACATTGCTGGAAACAATCAAGGATGCTTACTGGTTTCATTTTATCTCATAATTACTAGCCTTATGTAGGCCCTTAAAGTCCTTAACTACTCTATTTCATTAATTCTAAAACATAACACATTCTCATACTTATCTCTGAAATGAGGGTATATCTTACATGTGGCACTGTGGAATGTCATAATTTAATGTTTTTTTTTCCTTTCTGTACCTAATATAATGGTGTCTTATAATCAGTGCCAACTTAGATTTGATTTTAAAATAGCATTATTCCCTAGTCCTTTTCATTCTTTGATTCTTCCAATAATTTGATTCATTAATCCTCTGTATTGAAACCTCCAGAACTTACTCTCTGTGTATATTTCCTACCACAGACTAGGTGGCATTATCAACAGATATTTATCTTCACATAGTTCTGGAGGCTAGTAGCTTAAGATCAGTGTCGGCAGCTCTGATTTCTTCTGAGGCCTGTCTCCTTGGCTTGCTGATAGCTGCCTTCTCACAGGGTCTTTCCCTTGTGCTTGCCTCTGTCCAGATTACCACTTCTTATAAGGGTACCAGTCCGCCAGGTACAATGGCACACACCTGTAATCCCAGCAATTTTGAAGCCTGTGGCAGGAGGATTGCACATTCAAAGCCAGCCTCAGCAACTTAGTGAGTCCCTAAACAATTTGGTGAGAACTGTGTCAAAATAAAAAGGGCTGGGGATGTGGCTCAGTGGTTAAGCACCCCTGTATTCAATCCCTGTTACCAAAAACAAGGGGGGCGGGTACCAGTGAGATAGGATTAGGGTCTATTTTAATAATCCATTTAATCATTGCTTTAAAGACTGTCTCTGAGTATAGTTACCTTTTGAAGTAGTAGCGGATAAACATGAATTTTGTGGGGTACAATTCTGCACAACACTCCCCTGTCCTTGTTTTCAGTTGATCACTTTTTTTTTGTATAAAACACAGATGAATATAAAAATCCCATAGTTCCATCTTTTGTAATTGTCCTTACTTCACTAACTTCTTTCTTGTTACTGTGGATAAACTAACTGTTCCTGGAAAAGCCCTGCTTGTCAGAGAACTTCCCTACAGCTCACCTTTCTCTCTTGCATATTTTTTCCCATGTAAGTTTCATAAGGGTCAGAGGTGTTTTATTTTTTCTTGTTTTGTTGTGTTCTTCTTAGTTTTTATATTGCTGCAGTTCTATATTCAGTGACTAAGAATAAAATGGAGCAAAGTTCAATCAGTCCAAGAAATTCATAGAACATACAAGAATAAGATGTTACTTGCTAAAGTAAGTTATCATTTGGAGGAAAAAAAGAAAAAGAAAGAAACTCAGATCTGGCACACAGCAAGGACAAAGAAGGTTATCTTCCAATAGAGATCTGGAGTAGAACAATTGGCAGATCAAAGAATGCACTTTACCAATAGGATCATTTTCAATTAGGGTATGTTACTTGCATATGGTTTCAACCTGTGACTATTTTGTTTTCAATTCTCCTAATGGAAATTTCTTTTTCTTCTCTTTATTGTTTTTCCCAATGTTGTTACACATTTTTTGCTACCACTGCATGTTGAGTTTGATGGAATCAATAATTTAATAATAGTTTACCATGGGGAGTTGTATTATATTTAGACCTGAAAAGAGAAGCTGGAGTCAGAGTACTAGGGGGGATGTGCTGCAAACCTAGAAGAGTTATTTCAGAATATGATAGTATGCTTGAAATTGATATTAATGTTGTTGGTGTTGAAATTATCCAGAGGTTTTCAAACTTTAATCTGAATAAATACTGAGACTTCGAGTTGTCTAGTGAGGTGTGTTTTGTTGTATGTTAGGTAGACTTGGTTGTGATTACTTTTAAAAGCATATGGAGGGGATGGGGTTGTGGCTCAGTGGTAGAGCACTTGCCTTGAATGTGTGAGGCACTGTGTTCGATTCTCAGTACCACATATAAATAAAAAAATAAAGATCCATCAGCAATTAAAATGAATAAATATTTTTTAAAGCATATGGATGCTAAATACATGGAATGCTAGATTGAATCCTGGAACAGAAAAGGATCATTATTGGAAAAATTGATAAAATCTGAATAAAGTTTGTAGTTTGACATTTTTAGTTTTAGCAAATGCACTATGGTTATGTAAGATGTTAACACCAGGGAAAATTGTGTAAAGGTGACATAGTAATTCTGTACTACTTGTGCAGCTTTTCTAAGAGTCAAAATATAAAATCTAACAGTTAAAATATCAAGTAAACATTTTTTTAAAAAGTACAAAATAGGCCAGGCCTGGTGGTGCACTCCTGTAATCCCAGTGGCTCAGGAGGCTGAGGCAGGAGAATCCAGAGTTCAAAGCCAGCCTCAGCAAAAACGAGGTGCTAAGCAACTCAGTGAGACCCTGTCTCTAAATAACCTTCAAAATAGGGCTGGGGATGTGGCTCAGTGGTCAAGTGCCCCTGAGTTCAATCCTGGTACCAAAAAAAATAGAGTGTATGAATATATATAAATAAGCCAATGTATAGAAACTGGGCTGCCATATAAAATGTCTTTTCATGCTGACATTCATTTCCCCTTTTGTCAACAACGTTCTGCTTTCTATGGGGGAATTATTTCATCCTCCTCGGTCTGTGGTTCACATTGGCACTAATTCCAAAGTTGGTCCTAACATGTACAATGTTAATCAACAATGAGAATTTCTTTATCTACAAATAAGAATTTTTTTATTTACATTTTATGAGAACATTTAGGACAGTTGCTCAATATGTCCTGGTACCAACTTAAAAGCAATGTTTTTCCCACAGAAATTACTAGTCCAAGTTTTTTTTTTTTTAATCTAATAATGTAAGCATGATTCTGCTAATCACTCAGAACAAAGGTCAGCAACTGGTGACCTGGGGTTGGAATTCAGTAGTTTTATTTGACTCAAAGTGTCCAAACACTTAAAAAAATCTGTTGGGCTTTTTACACTCTTGGTGGGACTGTAATTAGTAGAACCACTACGGAAAGCATTATGGTGGCTCCTCAAAGGACTAAGGAACCACTGTAGGACCTAGCTATGCCACTTCCCAGTATCTATCCTGAAGAATTAAAGATATCCTTAAAATAATAATAATAATATATATATATACACACACTATATATAGTTTTATATATATATATAGTTATATATATATATAGTTATAGGTAAACACAATATTTTTATGTGGTGCTGAGGAACGAACTCAATGCCTCACATGCCAGGTGAGCACGCTACCTCTGAGCCACAACCCCAGCCCCAAGAATTACAGTTATCTTTCTACAATGATACATGCATATCCATGTTTATAGCAGCACAATTCATAATAGCCATTATGGAACTCTGGAACTAGCTTAGGTGTGTATTAATAGGTGAATGGATGAAGAAAATGTAGTATGTATGTGTGTGTATACATATACACATACACATAGAATGGAGTTTTGTTCAGCCATAAAGAAAAACGAAATATGGCATTTGGAGGAAAATATAGATCATCATGTTAAGTGAATAAGTCAAAGTTGGAAGGTTGAGGGCCCTGTTTTCTCTCATTTGCAGGAGCTGGAGAGGAAACAGGAAAACAGGGGTAGATATACAAATCAAAGGGAGATCAGTAGAGGAAAGGGAACAAGGGAGAGGACGCATGGAGGGAAATCCTTGGGCATGATATTGGCCAAATTAAATTGTGTGCTGTACAAATATGTAACAATAAATCCCATCAACACATACAACTATAGTGTACCAATAGCAAACGTAAAAATTTTTTTTCAAAGCTGGGTGTGGTTGCATGCCTGCAACCCCACTTGTTGGGAGCCTGAAGCAAGAGGGTTGCAAGTTGGAGACCAGCCTGAGGGATTTATGGAGGCCTGTCTGAAAACAAAAGGGCTGGAGATGCAACTCAGAGGAAGAGTGCTCCTGGGTTCAAGCTTCAGTACCCCCCCCCACACACACACACCAAAAAAAAAAAAAAAAAAAAAAAAGAAAGAAAAGAAAAAGCTGGAATCACAGGTGCACCTGGCTCTTTCTAGAAAAAAAAATACATATATATATATTTTTCTCCCTCTCCCTGAATACCAGTGATGAGATGCTTTACTACTGAGTCACATCCCAGCCCCCTACCCCTTTTTTTTTATTTTTAAATTTTGAGACAGGGTCTCACTAAGTTGCTTAGGGCCTTGCTAAATGACTGAGACTGGCTTTAAACTTGCAGTCCTCCTGCTCTGCCTTCAGAGCTGAGATTACAGGCATGTGCCACCACGTCTGGCTGTGGGAGTCTGTTGAAAAATGAGAACACCCTGCAAAGATATATTTTCACATTGGGGTTACAAAGTGATTAGTTTCTCACCTTCTTTCACATGTTAAAATAGCTAGGAAAAAGATCCCAAGAGACATGCTCCTTCTTTTGCCTTAGCAGTCCTCTCTGGTAACTAAATAATACAGTTGCTTCAGTAACATACGTAGACTACCAGGTTAAAAGATCAAAGGAAGAGGTAATATGGACCTATTTACTTAAATGTTTTAGAATCATCAAATTAGAAATCCTTTAATTTTTTTAAACATTTATTTTTTTTAGTTGTAGGTGGACACAATACCTTTATTTTATAATTATTTTTTAATGTGCTAAGGATCGAACCCAGTGCCTCACGCATGCTAGGCAAGCTCTATATCTCTGAGCCTCAACCCCAGCCCAAATTATAAATCTTGACATGTTTAAGGGTCATTTGGTAACAAAAACAAAAGGAAAAGCGTGCTGATACTTCTGAATGATGAAGCTTTCCTAAAATACAAAGTAAACAAGAGGAAATGAAATTTGAGTGCTGGACTCATAAAACACAAATTTATCATGAATAATGTGCTCACCTAAAGAGAAATGAAACAGTTTCCCTTGGCTGCCATTATCCTAGCTTCATATTTCATTGGATTTTGGTGGTATTTCTTTAACAAATCTAAAGTATTAGAAATCAAGTCCTATTGGGACCTGGAAATATCTGCGGCATTCAATGATATTGTATATTGAGTAATGAAAGTCAGCCTGTAATTAACAATTCCAGCTTCACAGAACATGCCAGTTTTGCTTTTCCCACTAGTCATTCCCCTTATAAAAACAAATTAATAAGAGTAAAACTTTTCCTTTTTACATCTCTATGAATGGTGTGATGCTTTTAACTAATTAGGGTTCAAAGACATGAAACAAAATTTACTCTTAAGTATTAATGTGAAGGGATTTAATACAGATATTTCGGGTCTTAAAAAAATCAGAGGAAGAGCTAGGCTAGAACTCTTTGTAATGCTTCCTGAATAATATAGAAGAATCCACTAGGGAAGTTACTGGCTCTGAGTTCAGGCTAGATTTGGAGATATCACTAGCAGTAGCAACATCTCTACAACTACAGATGCCAAGACATATATATAATATATATATTTATATTTAAAATTAATACACTTTACTTTTCTGACCAGTTTAGGTTTATAGAAAAGAGCAAAATGTACAATTAATTCCCTTATATCCTTTCAACTTCTCAATTTCCCTTATTGTTAACATCTTAAAATGGGTGCTGGGATGAATGTCTATAATCCTAGGTTCTTGGGAGGCTGAGGCAGAAAGATCCTGTATTCAAGCCCAGCCTGGGCAACACAGCAAGACCCTATCTCAAAACAAAATGAAACAAAATGAAAATCTTGCATTAAGGTTATGATTGAGGAGCCAATATCCATATATTAACTAAAGTCATAGATTACATTAGGTCATTAGGGTTCACTCTTTGTATTGTATATTCTATAGGTTTGTGAAATAGGGTTACACGGTTATATGTATCCACAATTACAGTATCATACAGAATAATTTCACTTCCCTAAAATAGTGCTTCACCTATTCATCCCTCTGTCCACATACCCTTTCTTCCTTCCTTCCTTCTTCCTTCCTTCCTCCCTCCCTCCTTCCCTCCCTCCCTCTCTCTCTTTCTTTCTTTCCCAGAGGAGCTTTACCACTAAGCCACATCTCCAGCCCATTTTATAAGTTACTTAATTTTTAAAAATATATTTTTAGCTGTAGTTGGACACAATACATTTTATTTATTTATTTTTATGTGGTTCTGAGGACCGACCCCAGCACCTCGCATGTGCTAGGCAAGAGCTCTACCGCTGAGCCACAATCCCAGCCCCCCATTTTATGTTTTATTTTGAGACAGGGTCTCACTAAGTTGGTGAGGACCTTGCTAAATTGCTGAGGCCAGCCGCCAGCTCACCATTGATCTTCACCACTGTGCAGAGCTTCCCAGCCCTTTCAATTCCTGGCAACTAATAATCTTTTTACTGTCTCCATAGTTTTCCCTTTCCAGAATGTCATGTAGTTGGAATCATCTGGTACGTAGGTTTCTCTGTGTTTTCATGGCTTGATGCTCATTTCTTTTTTATTGCTGAATCACATCTCATTTTCTCAATGTACAAGTTTTTTAACCCATTCACCTACTGAATGATGTTTGTTGCTAACAAGTTCTGAAAAAAATGAACAAAGCTATTACAAATACTTGTGTGCAGATCTTTGTGTGGACATAAATTTTCCACTCATTTCAAAAAATATAAACAAGTGTGATTGCTGGATCATATTAAAACAGTATGTTTAGTTTTGTAAGACTACCAAATATCTTTCAAATTGGCTGTACCATTTTTCACTCACACCAGCAAGGAGAGTTCCTGTAGTTCCTATCAGTGTTTTGATATTTTGATATCATAATACGTGTATAGTGGTAATTTCTGCTGTGTTGCAAATATTTCTTCCCAGTATATGGCTTTTCTCTTCCTTTTTTTTTTTTTTTTGTACCGTGGATTGAACTCAGGGACACTTGACCAATGAGCCACATCCCAAGCCCTGTTTTGTATTTTATTTAGAGACAGGGTCTCACTGAGTTGCTTAGTGTCTCACTTTTGTTGAGGCTGGCTTCGAACTCGCCATCCTCCTGCCTCAGCCTCCCGAGCTGCTGGGATCGCAGGTGTATGCCATTGCACCCACCTTAAGTGTCATTTACAGAGCAGATTTTTTTTTTTTTTTAAATGAGATCCAATTTCTGAGTTCATTGTTCATGAGTCAGGATTTTACTGTTGTTTCTTAAAAAAAAAAAAAGAAAAGAAAAGAAAAAGACATCACTAAGTTTTACCAAGCTCTTTGGGCACGGCAGTCTACTTGTTTGCCTGTCTTCAGAGCTTGCCATTGCTCCGACCTTTACATTTTTTAATATCCGGGACTCCCATCTGTTAAAGAAGGGGAGCTCTTCCTGGGAGGACTCAACTTCAACACCGAGAGCAGAAGCTGGAAAACCATTTCAGCAGCCTTGATCATATATCTGAGATGCTTGTCAAGGCCCGAGAGACTCAGCAGTTGCGCGGTTTTGGCTTCATCGCCTTCACCAACCCAGAACGTGATTCATAAGCTATGAAAGCCATGAGTGGCGGACAGCCACTGGATGGTCGCCAGATCCGTGTGGAGCCTGCAGGCAAGTCTTCCCAGGGCACCAGCGGGCGTTCTCGGAGGCCCCTGGGAGTGGTCGTAGCCACTCTGGAGGAGTGGGGACCAGGGCTACGAGAGTGGCAGGTAAGACAGTTGGCCTGGAGGATACGGATATGAATATGGACGTCCCGAGACTATAGTAGCAGAAGCCAACGTGTTTAAGATAGCTACTCCGGAAGGAAAAACTTTTTTTTTTTGTACCAGGGATTGAATCCAGAGGCCCTAAACCACTGAGCGACACCCTAGACCTTTTAAATTTTTTATTTAGAGACAGGGCTTTGCTAAGTTGCTGAGGCTGGTCTTGAACTTGTGATCTTCCTGCCTCAGCCTCCCAAGCGTGTGCCATTGCACTTTGGCAGGAATAACACTTTTAATGGGGATCGTCCTTCTAAATTGCTGTATTTATAAAGATTTTTCCAGCTGCGCTAAAACATGCTTTAGTACACCGACTTCTATTTTTTGATTGAACTCCAAGGTAGCCTGTTAAAGATATTTTTAAAAACTCCATGTGTTCTTAAACAGACACACACACACACATTATATATATATATAATCATTTAAAGATAGATTCTGGGACATTCATAGAGCCCAGATATTTTTCCTTTTACCAGTTTTTATTTTTATTTTTTTTGGGGGGTGGGACTCTCAAGATCATTGCTTCTGGAAAATAAATAAAAATTTGCCCAGGTGAATTTTTTAAATACTGAAGTGCATCTAGGGACATTTTATTTATTTTTATTAGAGCTTTATAGTTATATATAGTAGTTGGATTCATTCCAACCAACTCATACATATGTAGAAATTGATTCTAGTACATGACCCCCCTCACCCCTTTTCCCTCCCGTCCTTTCCTCCCCTCTCCCATTCCCCTTCCTCTACCCTACTACAACTTCCTTTTGCTGGTCTATGAATTTTTATTTGATTTATGTTACCCTATTCTTACTTCCCCCTTTTCTTTATCTTACTATAGCTTCTGCATATGAAAGAAAACATTCAACCTTTCAGTTTCTTGAGTTTGGCTTGTTTCACTTAATATGATATTCTCCATTTCCATCCATTTACCAGCAAATGCTATAATTTCATTCTTTTTTTATGGGGAAGCAGAACTCCATTGTTTGTGTGTGTTTAACCTATTCATCTATTGACAGGCCTCTAGGTTGATTTCATAATTTAGCTACTATAAATTTATAGTAGCTATAAACACAGAGGAAGCTGTATTGCTGTAGTATGCCAATTTTAGATCTTTTGGGAAATTACCAAGGAGTGGGATAGCTGGGTTCCTGGAGAGGTTGTTCCATTCCTAGTTTTTTTTTTTTTTTTTTTTTGTGTGTGTGTGTGTGTCGGGGGGAGGTACCAGGGATTGAATTCAGGGGCACTCAACCACTAAGTCACATCCCCAGCTCTAATTTTTGTATTTCATTTAGAGTCAGGGTCTCACTGAGTTGCTTAGGGATTCCCTCTTGCTGAGGCTCATTCCAGCCTCCTGAGCCGCTGGGATTACAGTTGTGCGCCACCATGCCTGGCATCCATCCCTAGTTTTTTGAGGAATCTCCATGCTGTTTTCCAGAGTGGTGGTATTAGTGAGTAGTTCCACCAATAATGTACAAATGTACCTTTCCCCTTATAACTGCATCAGCATTTATTGTTGTCTGTATTCTTGATCATTGCCATTCTGACTGGAGATGAAATCTTATTGTAGTTTTGATTTGTAATTTTCTAGGTACAATTTAATAACCTGTATGCAATGTTTATAACTAAAAACTGTACCAACTTGCTGAGGATGGTCTTGAACTTGCCATACCCCTGCCTCAGCCTCCCCAGCTACTGCAATTACAGGTCTGCATCACTGCACCTGGCAGGATTGTTTTGAATCTACAAATCAAGTTGGGAAAAAATGACTTGTTGACATTATTATGAGTCCTCCTATCCATGTAGATGGGGATTCTCCATTAATTTAATCTTGATGTCTTTCTTCAGTTGTAGTTTTTGTCATATAGATCCTGTACATTTTTTTTTGTTAGGTTTATACCTAAGTATGTCTTTCCCTTTCATTTTTTTTGGCACTAATGTAAATAATATTGGATTCTTTTTTTTTACATTTATTTTATTTATTTATATGTGGTGATAAGGATAGAACCCAGGGCTTCACATGTGCTAGGCGAGTGCTCTACTGCTAAGTCATAACCCCAGCCCACTGATATTGGATTCTTAATTTCAAGTTTCAATTGTTCAATGCTGGTATATAAAAAAATGAATTGATTTTTGTATATTAACCCTGTTTCCTGAAACAACATAGGAACTAGTTGCTTATTAGTTGCAGTTTTGTTTTTTTAAATCCTTTGTGACAATCGTGAGCATGACTGAATCTGTGAAGTTTTATTTCTTCTTTCCTGATCAATATATAATTTAATTACATTAGCTAGAACTTCCCACATGATGTTGAACAGAAGTAGTGAGAGAGGACATCCTCACTGTTCCTGATCTCAGTGGGAAGGCATCCTCACTAATGATGTCTTATCATTAGTGTTAGCTTTAGGTTTTTGTGGATGTTCTTTATCAGGTTGCAGAAGTTCCATTCTTTTCCTATGTTGCTGAGAGTTTTAATTTTGAATGAGTGCTAGATTTTGTTAAATGATTTTTCTATTAGCCTGGTGATATAATGAATTACATTGACTTTTTTTTTTTTCCCCTCCCAGTGCTGGGGATCAAACTCAGGGCCTCACATATACCACATTAGTGCTATACCAACGAGTCACATCCTTAGCCCACACTGACTTTTGAAATCAACCTTGCATACATAGAATAAATATCACTAAGCCACAGTGTATGATTTTTTAATATACTTTTGGTTTTGTTAATTTTTTGTTAAGAATGAGTGATAGTGTTGTATAGTTTTTTTTCCCTTGTAATGTCTTTTCTGATTTTAGTATTAGGGTGATGATTACATATAGAATGTAAGGAAGTCAGTGTAAATTTTTATCATGAAATCTCTCAATAAAGGGAAAATTAAAGTGTAACCTATAGTCAGTTTTAATGAATCTTAATATTTTCTGAATTTGGATTCCTTAAGATACATTCCACTCATCTAGCTAAATTTATTCAAAGTCTATATATAGCCTCAACCCCAACCCTGGATAACTGTCATGGATATAACATTTCTAACTTTGTTCATGTTTGTATATTATTGCCTTAAATTTATGTCTATAAACAAGATAAAATATTGTTTTCTTTTTTAAAATTTATTTTTATACTGGTGATTGAACCTATGGATGCTCTACCACTGAGCTACATAACCAGTCCTTTTTTAAAAATATATTTATTTTGAGACAGGGTCTTGTTGCTAAGTTGCCTAGGCTGGCCTTGATAGGATATAGGATGTTCCACATATTAATAATTAATAATCTTGCTTCAGCCTCCCAATTTGCTGGGATTACCAGATATGTAAAGTATTATTTTGCAGGTTTTTAAATTATATGGTAAGAATATCACATATCCTTTGCTTTGCCTTTTGTTAACTTAAAATTATGGTTTAAGATTCATGTATCAAGTGGCCATAATTTACCTGAAGGCTGATTTCTATTACACTGTGCAAATATACAATTTACCTTTTCTACTACTAATGGTCATTTAGATTATTGCTAGTTTTTTGATCTTACAAACATTACTACAAAGAACATTTCTGAATATGCCTCTGTACACAAATACAAGTGCAAGCATTTCTCTAAGTTACATATTGTGGTAGAAAAAATTAACTCATGTTTTTTTAATCCTCATTTTATATGCAAAAATAATTTTGCAAAGACCAGAGCTTTCAGACACCTTTATTCAGCAAGAGGATTAACATATTTTGATGCTGAGTTAATTATAAACACAGTGAAGTTATGATCAGTTATCACAAAGTTAGTGAGCAAATAATTTGACCTATTATCACAAACTCTAATAAACATAATTTTTTGTGCTTAATTATTTTTAAAAGTTTACATTTTGGGGGTACTGGGGTTTGAATCCAGGGCCTTGTGCATACTAGGCAAGTGCTCTACCATTGAATTATATCCTTCAGCCCTCTGTTTTACTTTGAGAAGGGTCTTATTAAATTGCCCAGGAGGGCCTGGAACTTTTGATCCTCCAGTCTCACCTCAAGTTGATGGGACTACAGGCCTGTGTTAACATGGCTGGCTAATGTTTTATTTTTCTATAATACCATGTTGATAGGTTAACAGTCTTTGGAGGACATTAAATACAAATATAAGAATTTTTTTTTATTTTTAACTTTTTTAAAAAATATTTTTTAGTTGTAGATGGACACAATATCTTTATTTATTTTTATGTGGTGCTGAGAATCAAACCCAGTGCCTCACATGTGCGAGGCAGCCGCTCTACCACTGAGCTACAACCCCAGCCCCTAAGAATGTTTTAAAGGATTAATCTTTGAGTAAACACTAAACAAGCACATTTAATGTAAATTTTATGGTACTGGCTATGTAAAATTTGTATATAACCTTATAAAAAATCCTTCTAAATATATCCACATTCTCCAAAGTAACTTTGACAAGTCTTAAAGAACTTTCTTATTGAATCTTTTTTTTTTTTTGGTACCAGGGATTGAACCCAGGGATGCTTAACCACCAAGCTACATCTCCAGCCCTTTTCTGTATTTTATTTAGAGACAGGGTCTCCTTGAGTTGTTTAGGGCCTCACTAAGTCGCTGAGGGTGGCTTTGAACTCAGGATCAGGCTCAGCCTTCTGAGTCACTGAGATTACAGGCGTGGGCCACCATGCCCAGTTTAAATCTTATTTATGAATGTTTTCAGCCTCAATCTTAGAAAGGCTTGAATCACACAAGCTAGGGTCACAACTTTCCATTACCCAGATGATATTGAGCTTTGTCAGGTTTATTATACTGCCAAATGCAGTAGTTGGTTGTACTAGTTTATATTCCTATGAGCATTTATATAGGATGCTCCACATATTAATAATTATGTTTAATTTGAATTTTATTAATCCTATGAGTGTAATGATATTCAGAGTGCTTTAATCTATTTTTTTATTATTAGTAGTAGGGATTAATTTGCTTACTTTCTATCTGGATTTTGTTTTCTTCTGTAATTGTCTTTCTTGGTCTGTTGGGCTGCTTGAGTTTTTTTTTTTTTCATTGATTTTTCTGAATTTCTTTACATTATTCTGAATGCAAAATGTGTTATGTACACTGTGAAAGATATTATCCTTTAACTTTGTAGTATCATTTGTTGTGCAAAAATTTTAAATTTTAGGTCAAATTTGCCAACCTCTTATGTTTTTGTATATTGTATAAGAATGCTTATTACAGGTTCATAAAAGTTAAACTAAATTAACTAAACTTTAAACATTTAAGTTTGGCTTTTGTATTCTACTTGAATTTAGTTTTGAATGGTATGAGGTAGGAATCCACTTTTATTCATTTCATATTCATAAACAAGTGACCAACATCACTTCTTGTCAATTTTCCTCCAGTAATTTATAGGGCTATTTTGTAAATTTTTAAAAAATATTTTTTAGTTGTAGTTGGACACAATACCTTTATTTATTTTTAATGTGGTGCTGAGGATTGAACACAGGGCCTTGCATGTGCTAGATGAATATTCTACCGCTGAGCCACAACCCCAGCCCTTATTTAGTAAACTTTTTACATCGTTTTTCTAAGGCCTCTACTTTTGTTTCATTCATCTGTTTATTGCATCAATCAGTCTTTAGTTTTACAGTTTCTTTATCTGATAGAGCGAGTCTATTTACCTTTCTTCAGGATTTTTAAAAAATATATATTTTTTAAATTGTTAATGGACTTTTACTTTATTAATTTATTTCTATGTAGTGCTGATAATCGAACCCAGTGCCTCACACATGCTAAGCAAGCGCTCTACTACTGAGTCACAACCCCAGCCCTTCTTCAGGCTTTTTATGACTAACCTTGGTCCTTTTCTTCTTTCACATAAAATATTGGAATTGCTTTGCAAGACCCACAGAAATTATTTGGAGGTTGTGTATTTATAAATGTACAATATTACCTTTCTATCAATGAATTATCTCTTTCCTTTAGTTATGCTTTTTCAAAAATGTTTTGTGATTTTTTTTTGTTCTTTCCTCCTCCAAGATCACAGCTTGGTATGGAGTGTGTAGCATTTTTTTTTTTTTTAACGAGAGAGTGAGAGAGGAGAGAGAGAGAGAGAGAGAGAGAGAGAGAGAGAGAGAGAGAGAGATTGATTTTTTTAATATTTATTTTTTAGTTCTCGGCGGACACAACATCTTTGTTGGTATGTGGTGCTGAGGATCAAACCCGGGCCGCACGCATGCCAGGCGAGCGTGCTACCGCTTGAGGCACATCCCCAGCCCGTGTGTAGCATTTTTGATGGGTATATAATTGTTATGGTTTGAATGTGAAATGTGTGAGACAAAGTAAGGTTTGGAGGAGAAATGACTGGGTTATAGTCTTAACATAATCAGTGAATTGATCCCTATGAGAGTGGTAATTGGAGGCATATGGAGTATGGCTGGAGGAAGTGGTTCATTCAGTGCGTGGCTATGAGGTGTGTATTTTGTATCTGGAGAGTGGAGTCTCCTTACTTCCTGATCATCAGTGAGCTGCTTTCCTCCGCCACACTCTTTTGCCCTGATGTTCTGCCTCACCTGAAGCTCCAAGGAATGGAGCCTGCTCTCTATGGACTGAGGTCTCTGAAACCAAATTTTTCCTCCTCTACAATTGTTCTGGTCAAATCTTTTAGCTGACTAAACAAACAAACAAAACAAACAAAAAACCAGGAGTACTGTAATTGCATATTATTCTTGGACCCAGAATAGTTCAAAATTTTCCTCTTCTTTGCAAATAAGGTCATTTTCATCTCTTCTGTTTTAACTATCATAGCTCAGTTCTTTCCATTTCTCTAACTAGTGTATCTAGTTTTAAGGATGCTTCTTCTTCAATCTAGGTGCCCTATTAAAATAGATCTTCTCCTTTCCAGTTAATAAAGTATATTGCAGCAATAAACTTCCAGATGCTGAACCATCACTGAATTCCTGAAATAAAACTTTATTGGTTCATTTTTGTTTGTAACTGAATTGTGGTCATACCATATTTAGGATTTTTGACAACTATGTTCATAGTGAAATGTCCTACAGCTTCCATTTATTTCCTTAGCAAAATTTGAGATAACTTGTTATCACAGGTTTAGGATATGTTACTTTGTTTTTCCTAAAAGGTTATAATAATATAGGAATTATGTATTTAACATAGGTTTGGAAGTCTGGTGTCAAAAAGAAGACATGTTTATCAACTCAATATCTTAAATTATTCTGGTTTTATTTCGTTTCAATTTTGGTAACATTTTTCTAAAAAATGTTCATCTGTTTTCAAGTACTCTGATAGTTCATATTGTTACTTTGAAAGCCTTTATCTGTTGTAATACAATTTCATTTTTAACCCTTGGTATATCAGGAACAAGAGTTATCACTTATCATCTGGGTTTAATTCTTAACTTGGAAAAATGCAGTATAAAATTATTTAGAAACAATTTTATTAGAACTTTTGAAATGTCTACATAGGAAACCCAAATTTTAATTCACTATCGTCCTGGTTTTGAGGGTATTTTTTTATGTCCCTGAATGTAACTAGATGCTCACCCAAATGTTATGAATACTGATACTGAAAATCAAGTATCAAATTGCCTCTTATTAGGATCAGTTTTGCACTTGCATCATCATAATGTAATACTTTATATACATGCATATATTTTTTCCTGCCAAAGGATGGCAATATTTGCTTCATAGTTGGAAAATATTTTTACTTTCATTTATAAACACAAATTAGAATAGACTATTATATTGATCTCTTTCTTTAGAAAAACCTTTGATACATACTTTTAGTACCTGTCTACTTCCAAATCCTATCAATTATGATGGACAATATAATATTTTTATTCTTAGCAATCTATCATACTGATTAAGCTTGAGAAAATTTTTCTAAGATATTGTCTGAAAATTTTATACTCTGAAGTTTTGCTTATAAGCTCGACTTTATCATCGTTTTTAGAAGCCATAGGGCATATTTGTCTAATAATCATAAAACATGTTATTTTTCTTGATTATTAAGGATCAAAAATGCTGTACTCCCAGTTTGTGCATGGTGGCGCACACTTGTAATCCCAGAGGCTCAGAAGGCTGAGGCAGGAGGATGGCGAGTTCAAAGCCGGCCTCGGCAAAAGGGAGGCTCTAAGCAACTCAGTGAGATCCTGTCTCTACCTAAAATACAAAATGGGGCTGGGTATGCGGCTCGGTGGTCAAGTGCCCCTGAATTAAATCCCCGGTACCAAGAAGGAAAAAAAAAATGCTGTATTTCCAATTGTCTGAGGAAAGCTTACAGATTGTGTCTCTAGACTGCTTTTGTATCTTCCTGAAACATAATGCAGTACTTGTTGCAATGCAGTAAGAAGAGCACAGGATGATGCAATACTGACTTATTTACTACTGCATTATCCTTTGGGTGATTCCATCACTGTTGTTTTCTTACTATTTTATACATTTTTAAAGCACAGTTCCTGATGTTATAACAAAGATTAATATTTTTCCTTTTATTCTTTTGCTTTTCTTCCTCAATCTTTGTTTAGTTTATCCAAAGAGGCAACTTTGCTTTTGCTGACATTCTCTACAGTTTGCTTTATTTCATTAGCTTATTCTTGAATCTGGTGGGGAGGGGTATTTTTTCTGTTTTTAAAATTTATTGATACTTCAGTTAGAAAACATCATCTGTATATAAACTAATTCTTTGAAATGTGCAGATGCTGACATACAACATTCATAAAAAATGTATATATGTACCTGTAAAGAAATATATGTAAATCATATAGATATATTGTCTATTTTGTATATAGGTTCTCTGTCTTTACAAATTCTGTTATCTCCTTGATGCATTTTTTTTTAAATACAGGTATTAAAATGTCCAGAGACTTAGTTTAAATATACCATTTTAGATGCATGCTTCTCAAACCAGCAAACAGGTCCCATTTTTCTCATCCAATCTGATTTTTTAAATGTTTTCTTTTTAAAGGAAATTTTAGACTCACTGTGACTACTGAAATGTTTGGATTTTGTTTTGTTTTATTTTTACACCTTTTTTTCATCCTTCTTTGACTTTTCTTGGATTCATAGTTTATTAAAACTTCAACTGGTTTGAGATCTTTAAAAATTTTGGTTCCATATTCTTTTTTTTATTTAAATACTTTTTAAAAGTGTTGATGAACCTTCATTTTATTAATTTATTTATATGTGGTGCTGAGAATCTAATCCAGTGCCTCATACATGCTAGGCAAGAGCTCTACCACTGAGCCACAAGCCCAGCTCTGGTTCCATATTCTTAAGAGCAATTTTGGAAAGTAAAATACCCCTTTATATATTTTCAAGTTGACATAAAACATTTTTATCATTTCAAAAATTACAAAGTCATTTCTGTAATATTAATAAATTAATTGTATTGGTTTAAAGTACGTAATGAATTTTAACAATTGAATATATACCATCACTCCTTAACACATGAACAAAGTTTTATTTAATAGAATATTTGTATTATTTTGAATTTGCATTTTCATTATACTGCCCCATGTAATTTAATCTCAATATAGTTTAGTGCTTAAATGTCTTTTACTGCTACCTTAATCACATTTTTCAAAGTATATTAAAATCATTTATTGAAATAATTTTTTTTCAAAATTTAAAATAATGATTCCAATGACTACAAATCTCCAAGTGTTGAAGACTGTTGTCTTCAACAACTACTATTCAATTGATAAAAATAATAATTAGTGTTAATAATGCTAGAACGAGTTAATAGTGATTGTGTTACTATTTTTAAAATCTAATTCACAGATTTAAAAAGGGATAGATAGGTGCTGTGGTTGTGGCTCAGTGATACAGCACTTGCCTAGTAACTGTGAGGCGCTGCGTTTGATCCTCAGCACCACATAAAATTAAATAAATAAATAAAATAAAGGTATGGTGTCCAACTACAACTAATTTTTTTTTTAAAAAAAGGGATAGAAAAATATCTTGTCATAATGATGCCACTAAATTCTTGTACTCCTTCAAAGTTGTATGCTGAGTCATAAATTGATCTATCACCAAATTATTTTTATAGTCTGTTATTAACAATTCAAGCTTTTTTTCCATTTTGTTAAAAGCAAAGAACTGAAAACTACTCCTGCTGGGTGTAGCAGCACATAAATGTGAAGGCAGAATTTTAAACTCAAGGCTAGCCTCAGTAACTAATGTAACCCAGTCTCGAATTAAATTAAAAATGGTTGGGGATGTAGCTCAGTGGTAGAGCATTTGGTTAGCATGCACAAGGCGCTGGGTTCAAATACCTATACAAGAGGGAAAATAAGAAAACCACTCTCATAGAAGACCCCATTTTTTCAAGTAATGCTCAATTTCTTGGGAAGTTATCCAAAAGGCTTTACCATGACTTATCTATGTCTTTAAGAGTCATCTTGCTTGTGGTACTTAAAACTAGAACAGAATAACAGCACCATCATAACATAGGAAATTACACAAATTTCCTAGAGATAACTATACACACTAGAGATTTTATGACTGATAATTTGAGTGAGAACAGAATATACGTATTTGATAAGTAAAGCTGATTTTCTAGTTGGACACACTATGTCCTAAACTATATTTTGGAGACATTCTCTCCTATTTTTTCAGTGTATATGGTACCTCATCAAACTAAAGACAATTTTATTATCTCAGAAATTGACATATATCTTAAAAATCGATAGCATAAGTTTAACTGGCAGTGTGTTTACTAACTATCATTGTTAGGATTTGGATATGAGGTGTCCTGTGTTAATGCAGGAATATTCATAGGTAAAATATTGGACTGAGAGCTGTAACCTAATCAGTCCATACTAGTTTGAATGAATTAATTGGGTGGTTATTTGCATGCAAGTGGAGCATGGCTGGAGGACCTGGGTCATTGGGGGCATGCCCTGGAAGGGTTCATCTTCCCTGTGTCCCCTTCCCCTTTTTGCTTTCCAGATAGCATGAAGGCAGCACTCCTCCATCATACCCTTCCACCATGATGTTCTGCCTCATCTTGGGCCCAGAGCAATGGAGCCAGCCCACTATGGACGGAATCTCAGTAACTGTCAGTTAAAATAAACTTTCCCTCTTCTAAGTTGTTCTTTTTGGGTATTTTGGTCACAGAGATGAAAAACTCATATATATATATATATGAATATATAAAATAATGAATCTTATAATAGTCTTAGGTGAAAAATTTTAGAAATTAAGCACAAAAATGGGGAATGATATTGGCCAAGTTACTCTGTGTGCCATGTACAAACATGTAACAACAAATCCACCATTGTGTACTAGGATAATGCATCAATAAAAACTATGGGGGAAAGAAGAAGAATGCATCAATAAAAACTATGGGGGAAAGAAAGAAAAAGTCACTAGTAAGTTATGAGTTATACTGATAACTACCATGTGTCTTCTAGTAAAAAACCACAAAGTATTTGTTAATTTAAACCTAAATACCTAGTAGGAATGAAAAAAACAGAGAAATGACTGAGTGTCAATAGCAAGATACTGGAGCCTACATAAAACAATTAATACAGATCCATGGACACTAACAATGTACTGACAAAGGTTAATGAAAATGTTTCTTTAAAATATGTTCTAGAAAGTATAAAATTACAAACTTACCTCTAAAGCATGTTCTTTTAACATGAAGATGTAATGTTAATATGACAGAAGTAAACATGGAACTTTTCTTCCTCCTTGAAATCATGCAAATTATGCTGAGACAGGGATTGAGACACATTTATCAGGCTCTTTATCATGATTGAAAATGGTAGAAATACAGAAAGCCTGCTATACAGCAGATCAACCAAAACCAATCATACTTTTATACAAGATTCAAATATTCTAATTCTTAGATGAAGCAGTCTTACCATTTACTTGTTGTCTATAAAGAAGTATTTTTGCTTTCATGTATGTTCATGCTCTTAGCTTTCTTTTCCCACAGTTCACCCGCAGAAATTTTTTTTTTTAATAGTCAGGAGATAAAAAGGCAATGTCAATAGTCATCTCCTTACTTGACAGTATTTAAAAAAAAATATTTGTTTTGGTTTTTTTTTTAGTGGTAGGTGGATACAATAACCTTTATTTTTAAGTGGCGCTGAAGATTGAACCCAGTGCCCCATGCATGCTAGGCAAGCACTCCACCACTGAGCCACAACCCCAGTCCACTTAACAGTAATTCTGAATTCTGAAGATTTCCACATGGAATTAATGTAACCCATTTCTAACACATATTTTGCTTCTTAGGGTTGTCAGAAAGGTCTGCTTAGGGTAAAGGGAAGGGACACATCTTGATGGGGTAATGACAAGGTTCTGGAAGAATATGGGGAAATTTGAATACTGTTGGGGTAATTTTTGAGAAAAATAATATGGTACAGCTATTTTCATTTTTATTTTAGTTGTAGATGGACATAATACCTTTCATTTTATTTATTTTTATGTGGTGCTGAGGATCGAACCCAGGGTCTCACATGTGCTAGGTGAGCGCTTTACGCTGAGCTAGGACCCTAGCCCACCACAGATTTCTTGTATGAAATGGGAAAGGATGAAAAGTGGAACTGGTATTATCCCTTTACCATGGGCATATTCTTAGGTAGATCTTTTTCTAACAAATACTTCATATGGGAATTGAGGATCTGAATTTGGATTCTGTTAAAACTATCCATGCCTGCGTATTCCTTGGAAAGTAAAATACTCCCAGGAGTATGCATACCCTTGTTTGAAGACCCTCTCTGCAGTTTACATTGTCACCATTCTTTAATTATCTGAATTCCTAAGAAGCACACTCAAGGATTTTTTCAAAAAAGATGCTCAGTAATTCTATGAAGAATTCTAGAATATGTATTCTGGAATATTAAATAGCCAATCACTTTCTATTTTAAAGAATGATCAATTCCTTTCACTCAGCTAAACAAAGAATAGAAACTAACAAAATGACCAATGCCATAAGAACTTTGATTAGAGAATACAGTAATGATGGTGTATATACATTAAAATGTTCTCTTAAAAAAGTCAGACAAGGCCAGATCTCTGTAAGTAAATATTGGTAACTTGGCAAGAAAGAAATTTTTTAATATATTTCACTTATAAAAGTACAGTAGTGAAATAAAATGCACAAAAACCATTAGAAGAGTTACATCTGAATGTCTTCCAAATATTGTATGAATACATTCACATAAAATTTTTCCTAATTTCCTTTTCTTTTTTTGAGACAGTCTAGATAAGTTGATCATGCTGGCTTCAATTTTGTGATCCTCCTGCCTCAGCCCCCTGAATAGATGGGATTATAGGCACCTGCCACCATACCTGGCTTCCAAACTTTTTTTTTTGCCAATAATCCCAACAATCTCTAGAGACTGTAATAATTATTTCCAACTGTCATTTCCTTAAGATATTTCTTACCTATTAAGTTCAATAAAGCTATTTACAAAAGTATCCTATTTTTGTAGAGAATCAGTAATTATATATAGTATAAGTTCATCATACATCATGACCTCAACATGGAAAGATGTTAGAGAATAAGGGCTTTTAAAATGCTGAGTGTAATTACTAATCTATTCCTTTTATATACATGGAAATAGGCAGATAAATATCATAGTTATAATAGAATTTCTATATTTACTCATCAAATATTTAGAGCCTATAAGTTTTTTTAAAGAGTATATATTTTTAAATACATTTTATTTTTTTAAATTTATTTTTATGTGGTGCCGAGGATCAAACCCAGGGCCTCCCACATGAGAGGCGAGCACTCTACTGCTGAGCTACAACCCCAGCCCCTAGAGCCTACAAGTTTTATAGGCACTATTCTAAAAACTGAGGATACAGGGATAAATGAGTGCTTACTATGTGCCAGGCCCTAGCCAAAGAGTTTCACACATATGAACCTATTTAATCTTCAAACACAACACCTCTGACAGATACTGTAAATTTCCTCATTTTACATATGAGAAAATTAAGGCACAGAGAAGTAAACTCATCCAGCTAATAATTGGTAGAAAGAGAATTTCCAAAGTGCTGGCTCTCCTGGAACTATAATTAATCTAAAATCCTTCCATTCTGTTTTGTCCCTATGAGAGACCCAATGAACTGAACATAACTGGGTATGGCTCAAACATTTCATTCTTAGATTTTTTTTTGGGGGGGGGGAGGGTTGAAACAAAATTTTAACTAGCTCTATCTAGTTTGTGCCTTCAAAACATCTAAAAAGATTTCATTGCACATTGTAAGGCTTGACTTTGTTTTTCATAATTGAGGAAATATTCATTTTTTTACTTTCATTGTTATAGATACATACACATAGCTTTTCTTTCTTTAGGAAACCATTTCTCTACTCCAAGTAGGCTCAATGGGGCTAAAGATCACAGAACTGTCTTCCAATATCAGGTTGGATATGTTATTCAAGCTCAAGGGCCTTACTGCAATGGTCAAACTTAATTGGCTTAAGAGTACAAAAGATGTCTGAGCATGACTTCTTCAAGACTGATGGAATTAAGAGATGCTCTTTTTGTGATGGAAGTTATTTGGGTTTGTTGGTAAATATCTTCTTTGGTCTCAAAAGCAAATGACTATAGTGATAAGAGATAGAAATTCAGATGAAATACATTGATCTACCTATGCATGAATATCCTTGTCTTTTCTGGTTTAATGAGTATAAACTTATTCTAAGTGGGGTTCTGTGATTTGAAATCAAGTTTCAATGTGTTTCAATAGAAGCATTAAATAAAATATGCATGTAGAACAATATAGTGGATACAAATAGAACTTTGCTATTTGCTTCCTTTTTAGGAATATAGAATTGTCTATAGCTAAAAGAATAGACATGAGATAGAAATAGTTTATCTAATTCATTTTCAAAAACAATTTGCAAAACATTTACCTATAAATTCTAAGTGATTACAAAGCATTATTTTAGTTATTCTACTTCTTTATCATACCACAAAACCACAATATAGCTAGAAAGACAAAATGTTTTATTTTAAAACATTAGAAAAACATTTAAAAGACAAATGTCCATTATATAACCAGGAATGTTAAATATATTGAAACTGTAAGTCTAAATGTGATAGGCACTTTCAGAGAACTAAATACTGAAAATTATCCTACATTCTTCTCTAATAACAACACTTGATATGATGAAAAATACCAAGGCCCTACTAATTATTCAAAATCAACATCTTTGGGTTCAACTTATTTTCACAAGTAAAAGTTTTGTCCAAGATGTTCCTGACACATGAAGCTTCCAGTTGAATTTCAGAAATGTTAACAAAAGTATCTTCCTTTTTTGCCTGTGAATGTTTGAGTATTGCTGTATTGTTGGCTTATGTCCACTACAGATACTGGTTCTAGGCCAGCCCAAGGATCTTCAAGCATTGAAGGCTTGAAATAACTTTCCAACTCATTAGACATTCTTTTTTCTCTACCACGCCCTGATCCAAATGGTGTGGATGTCCTTGGAGAACCCTTTAGGAAAAAAATCATCAGTTAAAATAAAAAAAACATTTAGTAGAGGTAACTGGTAGTTTTTTTTTTTTTTTAAGGCTAATGGGGATCACATTGCTGGTTAAAAGCTGTCATATGAAACCAGGTATGTTCAATTGCTAAGTCCAAGTTTCCTTTAATCTAGTTTGTTTGTGTTAAAGGTATTTAAAAAAATTTAGCATACTTATTTAATAATAATTCCATGCCCACTGTCCCCTCAACTACTTTTTTGAGTTGCCAATGTAATAAATCTGCAATTATTGAAGACTAATGGTGATGAAATCAAGTACAAGCCGTGACATAATACTTTTTTTTTTCCTGGAGGAAAACTTTTTTTTTTAACCCTACACACAACTTCTAAAACCTTTCTCATAGAAATTTACAACTCATTAGCTCCAGGCTCAAAGGGGTGGGGTTGGTTTAGCATATACAAAGTTGGAAAACACTAAGCAGAGCCAAGCCAAAGAAATCCTAGACACAATACTCCCGTCTTGTATTCACTGAGAGAAAAGGGAACTTCCACTATTACCGACCTTCCCTTGAGAGAACTTGGCCCAGAAGACAATGAAGCTCAGAAAGAGTTTAAGGAAAAAAGAAAGAAAAAAAAAGTTGACAGTTGCAGGAAGATGGCAATAGCCTATAACCTAGAAAAGTTATATACTGGGATTCTTTCACTTTTGCCTCCCTCAGAGCCCAGTTGCTCAAAATACTTAACTGAAACGAACTGGTAAGGCCCAGAGCAAATAAGAGATAACGGAGAATTAGGGCAGCCTACTGGTTAAAAGCACAAAGGCTCTAGAGCAGAACTACAGCTCTACCATTTTTAGAATAATCTTAAAATACTTCTCTAAGCCTCAATTTACTCATCTGCAAAACAGGGCTAACAACAGTTATCTCACCTCACAGAGGATTAAACAAAATAATCCACACAAAGGGAATATTAGCACCATGCCTGCCATACAGTAAGAGCTCGGCAAACGCTGGCTATTATTACCTGGGGGTGGGTCTGCTGCTGCCCTGGGGAGTAGCCGAATTGCTGCTGGGACCCCGCGGGGGACTTGGAGTACGAGCCAGGGTAGCCGCCAGGAGAAGGCGACCCGAACCGGCCCCCCGAGAAGCTGCCGCCGTGTCGCGGAGAATGGCTGCTTCCGTAGGGCCTAGACCGGTGCCCGTAAGGCGGCGTGTGGTGCGGGCTCCCGTACCCGTCCCGAGGGGAGGGCGGCCGTGGTCCGCCCCCGCCCGGGGTACCCCGGAAGCCGCTCCCGCCACCCCAACCTCCTACACCCGGGGATGGGTAAGGAGGGGTCGGGGGTCGAAAATTCGGACGATGCATTTCAGGAACCAAAGCCGGAGTCCTCACGGCCGCGTTCTCTCACCGGAACTGTGCCGACCAACCCGCCACAGATAACTGGTTGTCCTTTGCCAAAGCAGTCCTCCAGCCGCCCGCGCCCTACTGCGCTTGGGTTCCGACCTTATAAAGGTTCCGCAAAGAGCGGCAACATAAATAGATTACTGCACAGTGGGGAGATTAGGTAGATTCAAGTGAAGGAAAAAGGATAAAGGAAAAACGGAACACCCAGCCGAGCCAGCACGCTTCCAGAATGGCGGTCTTCAGGCCGACCTACAGGGAAGTAGTCCGCTCTGCTGAGGGCGCGACTTGGGTCGCACTCTGACCCGCCCTACTGGGGCGGGGCTTGGCGTGTCCGCGGGCGCCCCCAGTGGCTGCGGGTGGTGCGGGCCTGGCTCACACCCAGACTCGAGACATCTGAGAAGTGCGCGATGCAGGCAACGCTTGCGAGGGTGGCGGCTCTGCGGAGAATCGGTCTCCTCTCCGGCCGGGTCGGCGGGAGGGGGCTGTGGACAGGCCGCCCGCAGTCAGGTACCTTCTAAGACTCTGTCCGGGCGGCGAAAGGTGCCCAGCCCCAGGTTTCTACCGCGGGGTGTCTGCGGAGAGCGTCCCCGTCCAGTCCTCTGGTCTTTCTCGCCTCCGGGCGTCCTGGCTTGGTGGCTTGGCAGTCGTCTTCGCCACCTCTCGGGGCTCCGCGGGTCCTCGGGTCGCCCTGCTTGGTAGCCACGTTCCAACCCCCGATTCCGGCCTAAGGGCTCGCCACTGCGGGCGCGTTCCCTGCTTGGTCACACTTGGCGCTCGCCTTGATGCTTTCCTTTACTCCTGCATTGCCCCCAAGTTTAAATACTTAAAAAGTATACATTATTATTATTTTTTTTTAAAGTACGCCTAACGCTTAGCTGCATTTCAGAAAGCAGCTCTCTGCTTTGAATAACTTGAGAAGCTGTAGTAAAACAAATGAACAAATGCTGGACTTCACCCCCTTCGTTTCAGTTCTCTCTAAATGGGAGATAGTCAGGGAGAAGGTTAGGAAGTAGAGAGACTAATTTTCAAAAAGAGCAAAATGTGGCCAAAGCTCTTAAAATCTTGATTGTTTTATAAAGTTGTGGTTAGAAAAAAAAAGTGTAATATTTAAGAATGACACTTCATGTATAATAAACACGACTTTGTATCAGATGTCTGTTTCAGAATATGTCTGTTTCAGAATCTTATTTAGAGGATGAAATTTAGGTTTACTGCTGTTTTATAAATCTTTCTTTACTACCTCAGAATGTGGTAATAGGGATCCACTCTGAATTCTGAAATCTTAACCTTAAGACTCATTAAATCACAGCCTGATGGGTAGCTGGGACCCATGCTTTTCATTGCTCTTCATTCTGTCTCTTTGACATGTTCTGTGACATGCCTTGTTGAAGAGCGTGATGTCTTCTAGGCTTCCATCCTCCTTGATGAACGGAGATTTAAACACAGACTTTTCGTTTTTGGTGGTTTATTCTGGGCAAATTCCATGGTTCACCTATATTTCTTTTCTCCTGTAGACATAAATTGTAGAGTCATTTAAGGTAAGAAAATGCCATCAAGGCGTAGTGATGGAATTAAGCCTTGAGGACTCCAGTTTATCCACATTATTATAGTCCTGTCCTGGCTAAAAATCCTTTTTTTTCCCCAACCATCGTGCTTAACTTATTGTCCTGTACTTGAAGACTCAGATCTTTATTGAATAAAAGCTGGGGATGGCAGAGGCCTTCCTTAGTGTGGGCAAAACCCTGGGCTCAATTCTCAGTACTGCAAGAAAAATAAAATGCTGCCTTCCCCTCAAGTTTAAATACTTAAAAAGTGTACATTATTAAAAAAGTACTAATTTACTGAATAAGTCACATACATCATGTAGATCAGTGATTCTCACCTTTTTTGTCATCAGTCTACATTATGGAGGGGGCAGAGAAGTGAAGGTAGTGAGGGAGTGGAGATCAGAATAACCTTTTTTTTTTTAATAACTTCAAGTGATATAAACAATTTGGTCTCAACTTTGTTACTAAGGTAATATAAGTAATTTTTTTAAAAACTTGGCTTATGCTTCGGAATGTTTTTATCTTTTACACATATGAACTTGCATTGGAAATGGGAGAGGGTTGGGGTTGTAGTTCAGTGGTATAGTACTTGCCTGTCATGTGTGAGTCATTCATTGGGTTCAATTCTCAGCACTACATATAAATAAATAAAAATAAAGGTCCATCAACAACTAAAAAAATTTTTTAAAAAAGATAGTATGGGGAAGAAATATAGTGGAAAATTTTGACAGGTAGATTATGCATGACTGTTTGCCTCTCAGCACATTTACAAGTATATATGAGGACTGAGGGAGAATGAATCCTTAGTAATTATATGAAACTCCAGATCCAGTTGGTACTCTTCTGAGACTAGGCTACTTTCTTCTTTACAGATAAGAAATTGTCCAAGAGAAGTTAAAATGACTTGCCTAAGTTCACAAAGCAAGCAGAAGTAGCACTAGAACTGAAGTTCCGAGAATTTCAGGCAAATTTGCCTCCTAAGAAATATAAATTGATAAACATTGCATCCTTTGAAAAATGCAGTAGGTAAAGAAGCATGTAGAATTTTGAAAGTGGAACTACTGTGCGGCTTTAGATTTAGAGATTAGTAGACATAACCTTAACTATTGAATCTTTATAAGTATAGCCAGGGTGTTGTCATGTTTTTACCAAGGAGTTAAAGTCTAGATGTCTGAGCTGGTGGGCGTCAGTTCCCCCAGCATTTATCTGTATTGAATTTCTTTGTGTGGAGGTGAGCTTAGGGGAAGAGAGATGAAAGGGAAGGGAGGAAGGATCAGTGACTAGGTGCTATCTTCAAATGGCATTGTGTACAGAGGGATCAGTAGGTAGAAGAACCTCAAGAACTTTCTGAACATCTGCCTGAGGAACCCCCCAAAATAATTGGTTAACTTAGTGGTGGTGATGTGTTTTAGAAGTACTTCATTAAAATATGAATACCAAGACAAGGAAATTTAAGTATAAATATAAATGGGCTCTTGTCTGTTTTTATAAAGCTGTGGATCTTTATTTATATCTAAGTTTTTTGTGTGTTCATTTTTGTGGGTTTCAAAGTTTGTTTTTTTCTTCATAGAGCTTTATCTTTTTAAAAATATATAGTTTTAGTTGTTGATGGGCCTTTATTTTTTTATTTGTTTAAATGCAGTGCTGAGAATCAAACCCATGGCTCACACATGCTAGTCAAGTGCTCTACCATTGAGCTATAACACCAGCCCACAGAACTTTATCTTGAACAACAACAACAACAAAATACTTGGAAGCAAAAGAGCTATTTGTAAAGCAGGAATTAGGGTCCCAGAGCCCTGCTTACTCTATACCCTTACATTTACTATCCTCTGCCTTCCACTATTACCAAAGAGGCTCTGGGGCCCCTGTGAAGAATTCCTAGAGCTCTGCAGAAAAGGTTTGAACACCACAATCTGAAGTAGGTGTCAGGTATTAACCAGTGCTACAAATACCTATACTTTGATTAGTTTTTACTAAGTAATATGGAGAAATAAATATTTCCATATTTCTTCATTGTCAGGGCTTTCTAAATTAAGAAAACTGGAACCTGGGTTAAAGGATAAGCTGTGGAAGTTAAAAGATGACTGAATAGCTAGTTGAAGAAATTCTAGGAGGTATATGTTTATATTTTAAAAGATATGAAATCCAGAGCCTTGGAGACAATGCCAAGACTGTAAATTCAGTATGCTTGTTTTATCTTCCCCCTGGAGATATTTATTTATATTCAAAGGGTTAAGAACCCAAGGGCTTTCTTTTCTTCCTGAGGAGAATTTGTTTACCTTAGGTAGATTTAGCCCTCTCCTTTGTAAGGTAACAGTTGCAGTTAGATAATTATCCTGTACAAACTCCCAGATTCACAATTTTGGCATTCCTTTCCTGTGGTTCTGTTCTTCCAATGTGCAGGCCTAACCAAGGGGTTCTCATTCCATCATCATGAGGTATTAGGTGTGGGGAAACGGTGCATTTCTTGATGTAAGGCATAATAACTCTCATCTGGGCTGCAGAAACCTTGTGTTTACTTTCATCTTGTAAATAAATGCAGAGATTAAAATTTATCATGTATTTTTGATGAACACTTCTCAGCATGTACTTACTTTCTTAGAAATTATTATGTGTACACTTAGAGCATGATTTTTTTTTTTTTTTTTTTTTGGCTACTAGGGGATTAAACTCAGGGACACTCAACCACTGAGCTCACATCCCCAGACTTTTTTTTTTTTTTTTATCCAGAGAAAGGATTTCACTTGAGTTGCTTAGAAGCCTCATGTTGTTGAGGATGGCTTTGAACTCCCGATCCTCCTGCCTCAGTCTCCTGAGCCGCTGGGATAGAGCATAATCTTTTTTAAAGAGCATAATCTTTAATATTTCCTGAAACTTTCCCGATTATCTTTTTTCCTTGTAGAGCTGCCTCTTGTCAGCTGTGTCATGTTAAGGTCTTCTAGTAGTGGAAAAGTAAATGCCTCTCTAGGATGTAAATAGCTCATTCACTGATGTGGTTAGGGCTGTTTTGACCATAATAGATCACTTAACTCTCACTTAATATTCTTATTGAAAAAGAAGAATTAAAAGTAACTTGTTTTCAAGAGTCTCTAAGAGTCAAATTCCACTGCTTCATTAAAATTTAATCTTGGGCTGGGGTTGTGGTTCAGCGGTAGAGCATTTGCCTAGCGCGGGCAAAACCCTGGGTTCGATCCTCAGCACTACATAAAAACAAATAAAATAAAGGTATTGTGTCCAAATGCAACTAATATATATATATTAATCTTTTTATTTCTAAGTATGCATAGTGGCCAAGCATAGGTGAAATGTTTTATACAATTTACTTCTTTGTAGACTAATATATTTCACCCAGGTATAGCACAGATATTAGTGTATTAAATCATACTTATAAAAAGTTTTAATTGAAAATAATAAAACTGCTGGGCTGGGGATGTGGCTCAAGCGGTAGCACGCCTGGCATGCGTGCGGTCCGGGTTCGATCCTCAGCACCACTTACAAACAAAGATGTTGTGTCTGCCGAAAACTAAAAAAAATAAATATTAAAAAATCCTCTCTCTTTCTCTCTCTCTCTCTCTCTCTCTTTCTCTCTCTCTCTCTCTCTCTCTCTCTCTTTTAAAAAATAGAAAATAATAAAACTGCTGACAGAATACTCCTACATGAAACAAATAAGAGCATATGAATATTGTTTTTCAGACACAAACTCTAGAGGTTTGTTTTAAAATGAGTAAATAAAATTTTAATATCATTAGAATCTTCATTTTTGTATTTTCCCAGTTAAAAAAAATGCACAGTTGCCATGATTTGAGTGTCCTTTCCAAAACTCATGTGGAAATTTAATTGCCACTGCAACAGTATTGGAAGGTGGGGCCCTTTAAGGGACCTTTAGTTCATGAGGGCTCAGCTCTCATGATGCATTAGGGAGTAGGTTAGTTATTACAGGAGTGGGTTTTTAGAAAAGTGAGCTCAGCTTCCTTGGCTTTCTCTTGTTTGCCCTCTTGTCCTCTTGTTTTCTGCCATGATACAGCACAAAGGTCACATGCAGGCATCATGCTCTCTTGGACTTTCAAGCCTATAGAACTGAGAAATAAATCTCTTTTATAAATAAATTATGCAGGCTGAGGTAGTCTGTTACAGCAGCAGCAAATGAATAAAGATAACACTTTTTTGTGTGAAAAATGTAAAATTTTTTAGGAAAATAGAAATTTTAAAAAATTGATATTTTATCTAAGAAGCAACCACTTAACACTTAAATAGGAAAAAATAAATCTTAGGTAGTTTGACTATTTAATAGGAGAAGAAAAGCTTTTTATTTTTATTTATTTATTTATTTTAGAGAATTTTATTATTTATTTTTTAGTTTTCGGCGGACACAACATCTTTGTTGGTATGTGGTGCTGAGGATCGAACCCGGGCCGCACGCATTCCAGGCGAGCGCGCCACCGCTTGAGCCACATCCCCAGCCCAGAAAAGCTTTTTAAATGGAGAAGATAATTATGAATGAATAACTGTATAATCTGAGGTTGGAAAAGCATAACACCTATGTAGAAAAGAGTTAATATAGCAGGCCTCGGGCTGCTGTTTCTGAAAGACCATCTTATAAATATGGTCTCTGGGAATTTAGCACTTGTATTGCTTCATAATTAATGAAGGCAGTTCATGATGTTTAGATGGTTTGACAAACAATGTGATTTATGGTAAGCATCCGCTTTTCTTCTGGGAGTATGAAATTTTAGTACACGGTAAGTAGAGTACATATGTGAATGTCCTCAATAAAAATCTTGGGTTCTGAGTCTCAGGTTTTCCCAAAAACATGCAATATGTATGTGTGCATGTACATGTATATACACACACACACTTTTTAAAAATAAAGTATGTGTCTGTCTATCGCCTTTTAGGTTCTCTAAGAAACCTGTGCATGAATTTTTTCCAGTATATGACTGTGTCTTTCCCTTTTTGGTCCTCTTATATGTAATTTTGCTGCAATAAACCTTAGCTGTGAATAAAACCATATGCTGAATCCTGTGACTCCTAGCAAATCACTGAAACTATGGGTAGTCTTGGGAAATCTTGAGATAATACCAAATGCCATAATAGAAATTATTTTTTATTTTAAAAAAATGGAAAATTGAAAGCAAAGAATAGACAGGGAAAAATTTCTTTTACTAAATAATGACTGATAAAAAGGTAATATTTCTACTACCTAAATAAACTATATAAATCAATAAAGAGAAAGATAAATGTACCTGTAAAAATATGGGCCAATAACAAGAATAATTTAAAAGAAAAGGTATGAAAATCTTTGATATAAAAATTAATGACAGTGGCATGCAAATTTTTACTTGTTAAATTTGTGATAAGTAAACAAAAAAAAACCCAAATCAAGATTATATACAGGGTTATGGAAGATGATAGAGAACACTGTTTTCATACATTGATGATACATATTATATATAATCTTTCTGGTAGGCTATTTGATAATATATGTTAAAAATTTTAGCTGGGCATGATGGTGCAATGTGTAATCCCAGTGACTTGAGGGGTTGAGGCAATAGGATTGCAAGTTTGAGGCCTGCAACTTAGTGAGACCCTGTCTCAAAATAAAAATAAAAAGGACTGGGGATTGGCTCAGTGGTAGAGCACCTCTGGATTAAATTGCCAGTAAAACACACACATACACACACACACACACACACACACACACGCACACAAATTTTAAAGCATTTGCAACATTAACATGGCTGGCCACCCCAAGGCCTCCCAGTGTCTGTAGAAACAAGGATTCCTCTTCTCTATCTCTCAAATTCTCAACACCGAAATGATTATTTTTTATCTGTATTACTTGAAGAGAAGTCTCTTGGAGGATTCAATGGCTCTTCACCCAAAATGAATCCAAAAGTTTTCTCTAGACATCTCTTCCAGATACCCACTGGAAGCTATTAACAAAAAAGCAAACCATAAAACATATTTCGTCCTACAAACATGTTCAGTACCACATTTCTTCCATGCTGTTCCTTCCCTTCCCTTTCCCCCTAGTTATTGCAATAGTCTGTGAAATAGGGCTCAATGTATTTTTTACATTATTAGAAGGAGCTCCTTGTATTCACAGTCTAATATTGGAATACCCCACTGTCCTTCTTCTGGCACTCCAATCCTCATATACATTTTCTTCTATGCTGTGATAATTATAACTTCTCAAGTTCCTAGAAAGATGTTTCATCAACCTAGAGTGGGCTCTGTTTTGTCAGTTGTCCTCTGGAGGGGATGCCTTTTTCTAATTTGCATATGGGTCTTGGCTTTGACCATTCTCCTAGAGGAGAACCACTTTAACAATATTGAGGAATTCAAAGGATCTCTTGAGTTTGTGGTACTCTTACATTCAACAGTTATTTAGGGGGAAGTAACAGTGATTGAACCCAGGGGCACTTAAGCACTGAGTGACATCCCCAGTCCTTTTTATATTTTATTTAGAGATAGGATCTCTGCTAAGTTGGGCCTTGCTAAGTTGCTAAGGCTCTGAATTTGGGATCCTCCTTCCTCAGCCTCTTGAGTCACTGGGATAACAGATATGTGCCACCATGCCCTGCACATTCAACAATTTGTAACTATAATTTTCTCCACTAGTTTCTTATTCAACTACTTCTGATCCTCTGGACAGCTACCTAGCTACAGGGTGGACCATCGAAGAAGGCTGAGCATCTAAGAAATTTTTTCTTCAGCTTGTTGATTCTGGACTATAAATTTTATACCTATGAACATTGAATTATGAAATCTGTACATTGGTACTGTTTCCTAGATATCTACATACCAATCTATTGTAGTCTAGCTTCTAAAAGATTTTTGAAGAATAATTCTTTGCCTGTTTTTAAGTTGATATTTGAAAGTTGTCATCATTTATGTGAAATTTATGATAACTCAAATGAGGGTAAGACCTGGGACGTGTGATGAATATACATTTCTGTAGAACAGAAGAAATCAAGTTAATTGGTTGTAGACTGGTTGTAGAGAAGAATACATATGGAGGTTGATCTGGAAATTTATTTCTTCAAAATGATTTATTCATCCTTTAATAAAGTCTTTACGTACTCTAGTTTGAAAAGACTGCTTCTAAAGGGACAGTGAATCAGTCTAATCTAAAAGGATTTTCTAGTTGTTGGTTTTGATGCTGTGAACTTAGAACTCACTATGCCTCCAATGCTTGGCATCCTTATTAGTCAGGATAGGCTAGGTCTTGCTGCACTACAAATTAGCCCACAATCTCAGTGACTCAATACAACACTAACATGTTTCCTGCATATCTTGCTATACTATTTGAAATGTGTAGCCCCCAAGGGTAATAGAGGATTGGAGGATTTCATGGGATGCTTTTAAGGGTCAGGCCAGGAATTGGCTTTTATGAGTGCTGCCTGTCTTATTTTCTATACCCATTGTTTGACCCCAACCTAACTGCAAGAGAACCTGGAAAACATAGAAGAGCAGAAAGATTGGGATTAGCATTGATTTATACTTTGATTGTGGCCTGATTTAACATTGACTCAAAAGCCCCCTTTCTGACACTTTTTATACTATTCTTCCTATAAATTTCTCAAGTTTTCATTAAAACAGTATTGTCCAACAGTTCCAAAATCTGCTTAGTTGTAAATTTTACAATAATAGCAATGTTTTGAAGGGAAGGGAAGTTCTAGGAAATAAGGTGTCAATACTTGTTGAATCATACATTATTCATCTAAACTGTTATCCTCCAAATGTCCCTAAGCAGTGTAATTGCTTCATACCTTTAGTATTACTTCTGCACTAAGTACCTTTTGGGGTTTATAGTAGGATCTGAAGTACCATAATAGCTGGAGTCTGATTGACTTGTACTTTTTGAACTTCAATGAGAATCAGTAAGCTGGTGTTCTTGGTGGAATGCCTTTAGCTTTGTTCTGTAATGCCAATTTACCCTGAAGTTTAGCTAAGAATTGCACCTTACATCTACAATTATGAGTGGCATCTCCTAAGTTATTACAGGATAAAAGTAGTTTTTTGATATCATATATAGCACAATTAGATTTTTTGAACAAAAATGGTATGACTGTATATCCATTCATCCATCCACCCGTTGTTGTTTTTTTTTTTTATCTCCAAAGGCATTTGCACCCAAAACACTAGCAATTATGAGCTTTGACAAAAAATGAGTGATTTTAGTTTTGTTAATTTTATTTATCTATATTTTCTTAAAAATTTTTTTGGTGCTGAATTGTTTATTTAAAGAGAAACGTTAGAAATTAATTGCAAAAGTTGAAGATATTTGTTTTTTTACATTCTTTCTTACTATAACAGGGACTTCAGAAATTAATATTAATTAATTGAATTAGGTTAGTTTCTATTTTATTATTATTTTGCTTTGAGATGGATGACACTATATTGCCTATATTGGTCTCAAACTTGTGTGCTCAAGTGATCCTTCTACCTCAGCCTCTTGTGTAACTGGGACTACAGGCTACATGCATGTGGTGCTGTGTCTGCTTTGTATTTTATTATTTATTATTTATAAACATTTGATTTTTAAACATTTGAAGCTGAAGATTCATACCCTCTTCCCCCTGGGATTTCAGAAAAAGAACACTAATTAAAAATTATTATCTCACAGGATTGTTTCATGAAGGTTATATTAGATAGAAATAGTGTGGATTCATGAATAAGAGAATAATTAATCTGTAATTATTATCAATATAAACAGGAGTTTGTTTGTTTGGGTTTTAGTGAAGAATAGAATAGAAATGTCCTTGAGTCCAGGGAAGTTTCTTAGTTTCCTTTTTCACAAACCTTGCTTATTTCCCCAAAACCTAGAAGTTGAAAACAATTACTTTCTAGCAGTCCACAAATTATAGTTTCCCTGTAATGTCTTCCAGTTGATTCTGATTTCCCTGGGCCACTACCCTCCAGAATAACCTGCCATGCTATTAGAAACAAAGCTTCTTTCATGACTTCTAAGGCATTCTAGAAAAAGAACATCATGCTAGCTATTATAAAGCTTCAGAAGATTAAAAGAGCATGCCTTGAAGAGATGTCCATCTTTTGCTTTCTCATTCATTAATTCAGGTAGTTAAGTTCTTTTGTAAAATATCAAATAATCTTTTTGGTGTATATCACATGTTATATTTGACATTTATATTTCCTAAGTTTGTTTTATGACTTGGCCTTTTTTTGTGTCCCAGTAGTTGGATAGTTCAAGTGGAGAGGAATACCATGATTACTGTCACATAGATGAGCCACTAGTGTTGTCATCTGTCATTTATCCCCACTCTGGTGCTGCTCAAGTTTATTTGTGTTGTAGAAATCCTGGGTCCAAGTACAAGGAAAGTAATAGCAAGCAGCTCTGGCAAGCATTGAATTGATGGCTGCTTCATTATAATTATACTTCTCTACATGGTTGCCCAGCTATATCATCATAATAGCTTTCCATTACTAGATGCCAAATAAGACAGAGGGATATACAAACTGGCTCAATGTATTTCAAAAACTTACAATTGATGCCTTTCCCCACTGCTTTTCCCCTTATAATCACCTTCCACTTCTACCCAGCTTATTAATTCTTTCACAAACGGGCAAAATACGGCTCTGGATATCCTTTTAAAGAATAGAGCATTGAGACCTGTATCATTTTTTCCTTAAAATAATCAAATATATTTTCTTGTTTTCAAATCTGAATTTTAAGTTATTTGAATAAATGGTGTGACTGTAATACATATGTGATGGTGATAACAATTGCAAACTGTTAGTGAGCATTTACTATATGCCAGGAAGTGTGCTACACACATTACATACAACATTTCACTTAAGTCTATGGATCCTATGATGTGGGTGCTTCAGAAGGGGAAAGGGAAGCTCAAAGCGTGAGGTGATTTCACAAGTGTTATGTAAAATTTGTTATATTTATATAAACATCATTATTATGTAGAATATATGTAATATATGTAATAATATAAGTATGTAACATATAATTTATTATACATAAATCATTGTTTAAAAAACTTAAAATACATCAGAAAATGAAAACAATTCCTTTGTGATGGTGCACACTTGTAATCCCTGAGGTTGAGGCGGGAGAATCACAAGTTCAAGGCTAGCCCATGTTTAAAATTACTGTATATTGTATTATCTCTTAGGCTAAGTATCCTTTTTTTATTTCTCCTTCCTCTCAGTTTTTTTGGCTATTCTTGAGTATCTACTCATCAAGGTGAATTTTAAAATAAATTTTATCAAGTTTTCTTTCCCTCTTCTTCCCCTGTGGGAAGTAGTAGGGTCTTCTTCCCCAATTACTTTTTTTTTTTAAATGGGGTCTTGCCATTTTTCCCAGGCTGCCCCTAAACTTCTGGGCTATGGTGATCCACCTTGCTTGGCTTCCCCTAATTTCCCCTAATTTCATTTTGATGATAATGGCATTCAGTGTTATCTGTAGAGTTCTCATGGCTGGCCTCAGGCTTCCAGGTGAGCTAGCCCTATCTTTCTCTTGCCTCTTTAACATGATCAGTTCTTTTTATTTCACAGTAATCATGCTCTATAAAATCAAAAATAAGAGTGAATTAGTGCCAGTTGCAGTGGCACACTCCAGCAAGAGGGGAGGATCACAAGTTCAAGGCCAGCCTCAGCAACTTAGTGGGGCCCTGTCTTAAAACTAAAAAGAGCTGGGAATGTAGCTTAGTGGGAAAGCATCCCTGGATTCAATTCCCAGTAAGCCTCTCTTCCTCCCCCAAAAAGAGTGAATTAGTGAATACTGAGTACTGTACCATTGCTCCTAGAGCAAATCAGGTTAGGTTTCTGTAAGCCTCTGGTCACACATTTCCATTAACTCATTAAAATATATGCTTGTTTTATGTATGTTTGTGTTTAAAGACATTTTTAGACAAAATATTGTTTATTTATTAACATTGATTTCATGATCAACAGCTCAATAAATCAAAATTGAATAAAGTGTTTCTAACACATGTATTTTCTATGTCAGGCACATCTCAGCTTTGCTGTGCTTAGTAATACCAGATAGCACTTCAGCATTACTTTTGTGGGCCATTTAAAACATCAACAAAAACACAAAAATTTGAAAAAATGTGAAAAATTCCCCTAATAGACACTTTACAGTGAAAGCTGACACAAGAAGACTGAGGGTTGCCTAGTTTGATCTCAGCTGAGAATATATGTATTGGTAACTCAGTTTTCCTGCATTCTCTGTGTGTTCAGAAGTTGTAGAAGCATTGTGTGTAGTGATTTTGAGGTTGCAAATAATATATATATATATATATATATATATATATATATATATATATATTTTTTTTTTTTTTTTTTTTTTTTTGAGTTGGGATCTTGCTATGTTTTCCAGTTTGGCCTTGAACTCGTGATCTTTCTGCTGTAGTTTCCTGAGTTACTGGGATTACAGGCATGCATCACCATACTTGGCCTTTTTTTTCATATATATAAAATATATATATAAATATAAATATATGTGTATAATATACAATATAAATCTTAAATATATACACGTATATATACATATATACACTAACATATACTTATATACACACACACACACACACACACACACACATACATATACACACACATATATATGTATATATAATTTTTTTGCAGTGCTGGGAATTGAATCCAGGGCATTATACATGCTAAGTGAGTGCTCTACCACTAATATACATCCCAGGAAAAGTAAATTTTAATGAATAGTCAAGCTATCAAATAAACGGATTGACTATAATTTCTCTTTGATGCTTACTGCAATGTGTGTAAATAATGAATCAGTAAAAGCTTCAGAGTGGCAATATTGATAAAAAAAAACATTGCAGGAGGCGCTGGGATTGTGGCTCGGTGGCAAGAGGCACTGAGTTTAATCCTCAGCACCACATAAAAATAAATAAATAAAGATATTGTATCCATCTACAACTAAAAAAAAACTAAATAAATATTGAGGGGCTATGCAGTGGGAAGTTCATGGGATGATGTTCCACTGTGTTGCTCATGAATATGATATATAATGATATATAATATTGAATAAGAATAGTCAATGGTCAGCATTCAGAAGTGATGGGCCCTAATCAAGGTCTGGTTCAAATGCAGAGACCACACCAGGAAGCTAGCACATAGAAATATTAATGTGCACTGAAGGATATGGAAAATGACAACCCCCCAAGACAATGTGACCCAGGAGGAGGGACAGAGGAAGAAGGTAAAATATTGATCCTTCCCCAATAAATCCTTTCCCAGTGACAAGACAATTGGTGGGAAGGAGGCAAACATCAATCCTAAAATGGCAGTCCCTCGTAAGAGGACAAACATTGATCCTTTCCCAGTGACAATGAAGCCATACATTAATCCTGTCCTAGTGACAATACAATGACCCCCCCCCCCCCAGGACAAGGTAAGTACTGGGCCTGAACCTTGGACCCTCCATCCTTTCTCAATAAACAATTTTCAAATTCTCACAGCCTGTTTGCTGAGTGCCCAAACTGACACATTCTGTCAATAATTAAGTCACCTCTCAATGTAACCTATAAAAAGCCAGGCCCCAGTTGTAACTGGTGGTCATTTTCTACCCAGAAGGTGAGAACCTCCGCTGTATGACTCTGCTGCAGAATGAAAGACATAGCTGATCCATGAAGTCTGCTCACGTCCTAGTTATTTGTGCTTTCATTATATCCAATCTCTTTTTCACATCCAAAACTATGCGGAAACTGTTTTGATTATTTTTGCTTACACACACCATCAAGGCCTAGTTCAAATGTGAAAGACCTTGAGGCTCTCCCGTGGGAACACTCTAACCAACTTGTTTGTCCCAGAGAGGTGGGAAAATGGAAGGTGGGAGTCAACCCAGGTGGGAGTTACAGGGAGGATTAAAACTCAGCCTAAAGAACACAGCCAAAACCTTTTCAATACCTATTTAACATAGATTTTGTACCATGCTCTACCCAACACCATATAAGCCCCTAAGCTAGCACACCAAAATGGGTTTTTCTGCTGTCTGGTCTCCTCCCACATCTCAGTGTTCTCTCTCTTCTCAATTTAATAAATCCATTTACTCTTCCCTTCTGATATTGTTTGTAGATTTTATTCTTGAAACTTGCAAGACAAGAACCTGGAAGAATATTGGCAAAGCCAGGAATCTAGTTTCATCTCAGAGCTCTGGTTTCAATATGATATATAATTTATCTTTTCATAATTAACCTTATAGAACTTCTGAAGCATAGGTAGAACTTTGATTTTAAAAAATGTGAAAATTTGCTCCAAGGTCTTACAAAATAATGACTATTTATAGCTTTATAGTATAAATTATATAGAAATAAATTTTATAGTAGAAATTATATCACTTGCTAGTCAGGGATTATGATCCCTGGTGGTAAAAGTTAAGCTATCTTGTAAGAAAGAGATTGGATGTGATATATCTGGGTAGTTTGGAGAAAAGGGTCCACTGTACAGAAGGCCATCAGGAGTTAACAGTGCTTCAAAGGTCAGTTCACACTGGAGTGGTAACGGGTGGAATGGTGGTGGTAGGGTGAGGTGTGTCTTTTGCAGTTTAATGTGTGTCTGAGACCTGATTAACAATGGCTTCCAGACTCCATTTTAGGACCCCTGAACCAGTGCTACTCATTTTGAGTTTTTTCTTTGACACTCATCCTGAGTGTTCCCTTTTTCCTTCTCCTTGAATGACTCCATATCTTTTTCCTATTTATCTTGTTGGTGATTAGTTTTAGATTACTAAAAGAACTAGTAATTACTTTTAGAACTAATTCTCTTAGAAAGTTATATTATAAACTCCTTGATTATTTCTATAAGTAACTTTTCTCTAGAAAGGATGTTTCGAGGGGACAAAATTGTGACATTGCAGTCGAGGGGAGAAATAATGTCCACGCACTTCTGCTCCTTTCAATGCTTTATTCACTCAAATTACTCCATACAATTTCACTCTATAGGTTCTTAATCAAGAAAACGACAATCCTTAGTGCTAGGCACTGCAATAGACATAATCAATTCACAGTAAATAATTATAGATTAATTAATTCACAGCAAACAATTCTAGATTAATTCTAAGCACTGCACAACACAATTAATCATGATGGGCTAATGACAGACATTCCCTCTGCGTGCTAAGTTCAAAAGTCTTAAGCCTTGGGCTTTAAGTCCAGCAGATGCACACTCACTTAGACTGCGGTGATCAGGTGGGGAACCAAGGCGGGCTTTTCCTGGCATGGGGTGGACGACCAGTTGAGGAGGGGATTGTAGGGAGGAGTTGCAGCTCTCACCAAGGTCCAGACGAGTTGGTAGAGTTTGAGAGTGGTGAGGTCATGTAGAGGCTCAGGAAATGATGACAAGTGATGGGATGTCAGGCCCTCATCAGGCTCTCCAGCTGCATCCTTGTTTCAGCTGGCTGAATCCCTGTTCATTTGCTCTATCATTTATACTAAATTGGGGCGGGGGGGGGGGGTTGACCTGCCTTTCAATCCTTATCAGCTACCACCGGATTTCTCAATGACATCATTTATCCGGAGGTCAGAAACATCTATCTGGTCTGGTGGTCTCCACCCTGATCTTCTGGCTTTTCCCTCTTATCAGGCGAGAACAGCCTGCCAGGGGCTTCACTCTGTTTATCAGGGTGAGGGGAAGTAACTTGTTTGGAGGGATCTGTGGATGTGCCTGGTGAAACTGCAGGTTAAACTGGAGTTTTAAAAATGGAGTTGCTTAGGCTCACGCCTAAGGCCATCCTAACAAAGGATACATGGGAGGTAAAGATTTTTAAAATATCCATGAATGGAAATATTGGTTTTATTTCTCTCATGGCTCATGGCTTGATTGGGTTTTGAATATAAGAGAAATAATTTTTCCCCTAAACATTTAGAAAGTTTTGTTCCATTTTTATTTTAGATTCCACTGTTGTTGAGAAATCCAGTGTCACTCTGAACAACAATACTTTATATAAGGCCTGCTTTTTTTTTTCCCTTTGAAATGTTTATGACAGAAAAATGTCAGTCTTCCATATTTTTAAAAAATTTTTTTAGTTATAGTTGGACACAACACCTTTGTTTTATTTATTTATTTTTATGTGGTGCTGAGGATCAAACCCAGTTCCTCACACGTGCTTGTCAAGCGCTCCAGCACTGAGCCACAACCCCAGCCCCAGTCTTCCATATTTTTACAGTGATGTTTTGTTGGGCTTGGTGTGTGTCTTTTTAAAATCTATTATTTGGGGGCATGAAAAAGGACTCTATGCCTTTTCAGTTTTAAGAAATTTATCTCAATTATTTGCTTGGTAATATTCTCTCTTCTGTTTTTGCTGTCCCATATTATTGTGATTTATTTTTTTATATTTTTATGTTTTTTTTGTTTCATATATATACAACATATATATATATATATATATATATATATATATATTTCTATCTTTCTGCCTTTCTATTACATTCTCATTTTTTAAAATATTTTTAAATTTCAAATCGAGAGTTTTATCTTCTGAAAATTCTTTTTTAAAAAAAGTACTTTGTGCTGTTATGGATACAAAATCTCATGTTTCTAAGTATATCAATGACTTTCTTTTTAGGGAGATAAAATTTGCATATGGTAAAATTCTCTTTTTAGTGTACAGTTCTATGAGTTTTGACAAACATATGAAGTCATGTAGCTACCACTATATTTAAGATATAAAACAGTTCCCTTGTTCAAAATATGTAATTATTTAATTTCCCTGTACCCTGTCTTTGTTCACTTTGATCTGTTTTCTATGCCTATCATTTTGCCTTTTCCAGGAGGTGTTATAAATGGAATCACAGTTAAAAAAAATATTTTACCTGTCTTATTTGTTTCCACTGAGTTTCTTCTTCATGTTTGTTTTGGTGGCTTCTCTTTCCTTGACAGAGGCTTTCCCCACATTTTGCTGATTCTCAATTCTTCCCTTGTATGATAAGAGAGAGTCTGACCATCTCTAGCAGTCAGAGAAATGCAAATCAAAACCACCCTAAGATACCATCTCACTCCAGTAAGATTAGCAGCCATTATGAAGGCAAACAACAACAGAGACATGAGGTGGGAGGGAAAGGGAGAGAAAAGGGAAATTACATGGAAATGGAAGGAGACCCTCATTGATATACAAAATTACATATAAGAGAATTTGAGGGAGAAGGGAAAAAAAACAAGAGAAAGAATTAAATTACAACAGATGGGGTAGAGAGCAAAGATGGGAGGGGAGTGGGGATAGTAGAGAATAGGAAAGGTAGCAGAATACAACAGTTACTAATATGGCATTATGTAAAAATGTGAATGTGTAATTGATGTGATTCTGCAATCTGTATTTGGGGTAAAAATGGGAGTTCATAACCCACTTGAATCGAATGTATGAAAAATGATATGTCAAGAGTTTTGTAATGTTTTGAATAACCAATAAAAAAAAGGAGCTAATTAGATACTGTGCAAATGGATAGGGCTTTGTTGTGGGCTGAATTATGTTCCCCTCCAATTCATATGTTGACTCCTTAACCTCCAGTAGCTCAGGATGTGACTGTATTTGGAGACAGGGAATTTAAAGAGGCAATTAAGTTGGATGGAGGCCATTGGGGTGGGCCTGAATCCAGTCTTTCTGGTGTACCTATACAAGAAGAGATTAGGACAAACAGAGGGACATCAGAGTTGTAAGAGCATAGAGGGATGACCAAGTGCAGAGGCAACACGATAGCAGCCCTCTGAATTCAAGGTGTAAGGCCTTGAGAGAAACCAAGCATGCTATGGCCTTTTTTTTTCTTACATACATGACAATAGTGGAATGCATTACAATCATAATTATCCATTCACAGCACAATTTTTCGTAATTCTGTATATAAAGTATGTTTATGCCAAATTATGCCATTATACATGAGCTGTCTTTTTTTGTTTTGCATTACAATTCTTAATACACCTTTATACCACAATTTATCATATCTCTGTTTGTATATAAGGTATGTTGACACCAAATTCACATCTTCATACATGTATTTTGTATAATGATGAGGGTCTCCTTCCACCATCCATGCTATTCCTCTTCTCCCTCCCTTTCCCTCCCACACCTATTCTCTATAAAGGTAATCTTCCTCCCATGCTCTCCCTCCCAACCCCATTTTGAATCACCCCCCTTATATCAGAGAATCATTCAGCATTTGTTTTTTTGGGATTGGCTAACTTCACTTAGCATTATCTTCTCTAATGCCATCCATTTCCCTGCAAATGCCATGATCTTATTCTTTTTTATTGCTGAGTAATATTTCATTGTGTATAAATGCCACTTTTTTTAATCCATTCATCTACTGAAGGACATCTAGGTTTGCTCCACAGTTTAGCTATTGTGAATTGTGCTGCTATAAACATTGACGTGGGGCTGTGTCCCTGTAGTATGATGTTTTTAGGTCCTTTGGATATAGTCTGAAAAGAGAAATAGGTGGGTCAAATGGTGGTTCCATTCCCAGCTTTCCAAGGAATCTCCATACTGCTTTCCAAATTGGCTGCACCAATTTGCAGTCCCACCAGCAGTGTATGAGTGTACCTTCCCACCCCCTTCCCGCATCCTTGCCAGCACTTGTTGTTTGTCTTCATAATGGCTGCCATTCTTACTGGAGTGAGATGGTATCTTGGAGTAGTTTTAATTTACATTTCTCTGATTGCTATAGATGATGAGCATTTTTTCGTATATTTGTTGATTGTATATCCTCTTCTGAGAAGTGTCTTGTATATCCTCTTCTGAGAAGCCCATTTATTGATTGGATTATTTTTATTTTTTGGGTGCTTGTTGAGCTCTTTATATACCCTAGAAATTAGAGCTCTATCTGATGTGTGAGGGGTAAAAATTTGTTCCCAAGATGTAGGCTCCCTGTTCACCTCACAGATTATTTCTTTTGCTGAGAAAAAAAATTTTTAGTTTGAATTCATCCCATTTGCTGATTCTTGGTTTTAATTCTTGTGCTATAGGTGTCATATTAAGGAAGTTGGGGCCTAGCCCCACGTGATGGAGATTAGGGCCTACTTTTTCTTCTATTAGATGCAGAGTCTCTGGTTTAATTCCTAGATCCTTGATCCATTTTGAGTTAACTTTTGTGCAAAAGAATTTGAAGGAAGTATAAGAACTACTTAAGTTTGAGGAGATAGGGAAGAGAGAAGATTCAAGAATATTACTTAGGTTTTCCCTGCTTGGGTAAATGAGCAAGTGGGCATGCCATTCATTGAATTAAGGAACACAGGGCAAGTTTTGTGAGAAGACAGAAATAATACATTAACTGACAATGATGGAGCAACATGGCTGACTGCTTATAAGGCTTTGCTTTATTTAATTTTTTTACAATCTTATAAAAATAAGTACCAGTATTACCCCTATTTTATAGATAAGGAAATCAAGGTAGAACAATGTGAATGATGAAAATAGAGTAACAATTTGAATGTGTGTCACTGTAGTTAAGTATACATCTCAGTTTTCCTTAATAGACCATGGAATAGGAGAGAATATGATGGCTTTTGTCTTAGTCTGTTTTCTGTTGCAAAATACTTGAGACTGATAACTTAAAAAATATAGGTTTATTTGGTTCACATTGCTAGAAGTTGGGAAGTCCAAGAATATGGTACCAGCATCTGGTGAAGTCTGTTCCATCATAACACGGGGAATGCATCACATGGTGTGACAGAGTGAGCTTGATCGCTTGGATATCTCTTTCACCTCTTTTTTTTTTAATTCTTTTTACATATACTTGTCAGTAGAGTGTATTTTGACATACATGTATCATAACTTCCTATTCTTGTGGTTGTACATGATGTGGAGTTACACAGTATTCGAACATAGGAAAGTGTATTATTGATTCTACTGTCTTTCCTATTCCCATCCTCCTTCCCTTCTCTTCATTCCCTTAGTCTAATCCAATGAACTTCTACCCACTCCTTATCATTTGATAGCATCCATATATCAGAGAGAACATTTGGACTTTGGTTTCTTCTTCCGTTTATAAAGCCAGTAATGCCATCTTGGGGATCTCACCCTCATGACCTCATTTAACCTTAATTTCCTCCTAAAGATCCCACCTCTAAATGACATTAATATATGAATCTTACGATTAAGTTTCAGCACATACACTTTTTTGTTTATTTTTTTCCATTTTTTATTGGTGCATTATAGTTGTACATATTGGTGGGATTTGTTGTTGCATATAACAATATAATTTGGCTAATATAATTCCTTAATATTTCCCCTTCCTTCTGCTCCTCCTGCCCCATGGTCATCTTTTTCCTCTACTCTACTGATTTCCCTTTGATTTTCATGAGACCCCCCCTTCTTTTCCTTTTTCCTCTCTAGCTTCCCTATATGAGAGAAAGCATGTGACCCTTGACCTTCTTCTGAGTTTGATTTATTTCACTTAACATAATGTTCTCAAGTTCCATCCATTTTCCTGCAAATGATATAATTTAATTCTTATCTATGGCTGAATGAAACTATTGTGTGTGTGTGTGTGTGTGTGTGTGTGTGTGTGTGTGTATGAATACATACCATATTTTCTTTATCCATTCACCTGTTGATGGACATCTAGGCTGGTTCCATAGTTTGACTGTTGTGAATTGTGTGCTATAAACATGAGTATGTATGTATTGCTATAGTATCTGGAACATGAGCTTTTGAGTAACACTTCAAATCATAGCAACTTTCCTGATTGTATCTTTATAGAATGATTAGCCCATATGGGGAACAAGGGTTACTTAATGGGAATTCCCATTCATTTCCTACCTATCATAGCTATTCTAGTCCCTCTTTCCTCTACCAATTCAGATGTGAAACTCAACTTCTTTTCTTTGATTTTCCCAGAACCACTCACACAGAGCACTTGTGTTTGTGCTGAGCTTTACAGAATCAGTTTGATGATTTTGGAGAGATACTATTTACAACTTGGAGTATTTGTTATTTTTTAAAGCTATTTGGTTATCTTTACTTTTCCTTTTTCTTTTTTGGTACTGGGGATTGAACCCAGCAGTGCTCAACCACTGAGTTTCATTCCCAGAATATTTTATTTTTCATTTTGACATAGGATGCTTGCTAAGTTGCTTAGGGCCTCACTAAGTTGCTGAGGCTGGCTTTGAACTCACAATCCTCCTGTCTCAGCCTCCCAAATTACTGGGATTACAGGTGTGCACCTCTGTGCCCAGCTGGTTATCTTGCTGATAGAAGTTTTCCCTGGTGATTTTTCTCTTTTGTTGCCCAGTTTCCTTTCTTTTAGTTTTCCTTTCTGTTCTAACTGCTAAGCTTACCTGCACCCCCAAATTCCCATTGGCTTCTTTGGCAAAACTGTTTCACAGTGTCTTTGATTAATTGTTTCTTTATTCTACCATTTTCAAGCCCTATACAAGAGAGAGGGGAAATGTGCTGTCAGGAGCTGCCACATTGGGACCGAGCACCCCTTAGCTTTGAGCGACCAGAGTGTGGAGATGTGGCAAGTCAGACATGGGCTCTGTGTGTGTGAACTATGAGCATTGAGCACACAGGGTGGACTGAACCAATGTTGCCCCTGTGTTTGGGCTGGCGACATATGAGTCTTTTCGATTGCTCTGTCTATGATCCCTACACAGCATATGAGATGGATGTGGCCTTCCTAGATGTCACTCAACCTGCTGACAACAAGACATCAGGAAGCTAGACTCAACCCCCTGAAACTTGACCCCTTTCCTTATTAGAATGGCTTCTCCCCAATAAAAGGGTTCAGCACATGCTCTTCACTCTTTCTTGCCTGTCTTGCCCACCTTGTGGGAGCTGTGGCTGAGGAGCTATCAGGGAACCCAAAGAAAAGGTACTTTCTGTGTCCGTGTCTTTATTTTTTCCCCAAATTCACTTGGAGTGACCCTGACCGGTTTAGTCATGTGACACAAAAATGAGCTACCTGATTTTGAGCATTCTGGTCTCTTTTATTAGCATGCTAATTATCAAGTATAAGATAAGAACCATATGATCATCTCAATAGATTCAGAAAAAGCATTCAACAAAATACAGCACCCCTTCATGTTCAAGTATATGGATCCCTCCCTTCCTCCATGCTTTAACTTCCTCACAGATTCTTTAATTCCTAGTGAGTGCCTGCTAAGTGACAGCTATGGTTCTAGACTGGGGAATGCAAGACTGACAAGTCCTGCCCTATTGAGATTGTATTCTAGTGAGAAAGATGGTAGTAAAACTAATAAATAAGCCTACAGTATACTGTAAGGTAATAAGTATTATAAAGAAAAATAAAGCAGGAATAGAGATTCATAGGGGTTCTGTTTTAGGTAGAATGATCTGGCAAGGTCTCTCAGTGTGATATTCAAGCAGAAATTTAAATGAAGTGAGAAGAATGCAAATATATAGCGGAAGAGAGTGCCAGTCCTAAGGAATAGTAAGTGCAAAGGCCCTGTCACATCTTGTGTTTTCTGTAAAGCAGTTATTGAGACCATTAGAAAGGCAAATTTGGGGGGCAGTAAACTCAGTTAGAAGAAAAGGAAGAAAATCCAATTGGAGGGAGGAGCTGCCAGACTGCATGTCGACCTGTCAAAGTCTGTGCCAGCCTTGTGGGGGGTTCCATAGCTGACAGCCTGAGGCCCACTACAGCACCTCTGCAGTGAGTGGAGGAAATGACTAGGCCTTATTTTCCACTCTGCTCAGTCATTTGACCATGGACTTCTCTGGTCAAATGGCATATGTGCTTTTAGCTGAAGTAGGCTGAAGTGAACTCTGACTAAGCTGATACTGGAAGTTGTAAGTTAAACATGCTTTCTGTATGTGGCCAGTAAATCCTTTCTTGAAGAGCAATCTGCCCAAGTCCCTAAAACATGATCAAAGGACTGCAAGAAGGCTGGAGAAGAGTGAGAAAGAGAGTGATAGGGAAGGAGATTGGAGAGGCAACCAGGGGCCAGAATAAGCAGGATCTTTTAGGCTGTGGAAAGATGTTGGATTTTTTTTTTTTTTTTTATTCTGGGGACCGAACCTGGGGAACTCTACCACTGAGCTACATCCTTAGTCATTTTTTTTTTTTGAGATAATATCTCACTAAGATGCCTAGGATGACCTTGAACTTGTGATCTTTTTGCTTCAGCCTCCTTAGTTGGGATGACAGGTGTGCACCACTGTGCCTGGCTATGCCTTGCATTTTAAAAGGATAACTGGCTGCTACAACAGGCTGCTTCTGCCATAAGCCATGATTTCATTTTATTTATTTCTGTCTCACAAATCATCCCAAGACAGTAGCTTAAAACAATACTGGTTTATTTTTTCTCAAAGTTCTGTGGGTTGACTGGACAGTCTTCAGCTGGATTTACCTGAGCTCACTGATGTGGCTGCAGATAGGAGGTGTTTGAGGTGGGCCTGGGTGTTTTATACATGGCTTTACTTATATGTCTGGGGCCTCAGCTGGGACTGCTGCAATGACTGAGATGGCCAGGTCACTTTCCATGGGCTCTGTCATCTTGTGCTTTTTCACATGAAGCCAGAAACATTCTGAAACATCAAGCCTTAGGAAGCAAGCACTTATCCAAGGCTCGGCCAGTGTCAAGTCTCTTGATGTCCCATTGGTGAAAACAAGGCAAATGTCCAAGCCCAGAGTCAAAATGGGAGAATATGCAAGGTTATGCATATCTAGAATTGTGATTCATGGGTACTGTAGCTGTAGTAATCTCGTATGCTAAACATTCTTTTGGCTCTTTTTCATTTTCTGATCCTCTGTTCATCAATTTACCTTCTGATTATAATTTGGTTTTCCACATTTCTTGTATTTGCTTACAAGAAAATAATGCATCAATCACATGGACTTAAAATATTTTCTATTGCTTTGATAGTAATTTCTTATTGTATTTGCTTATTTCAAGGAGTAAACATTCAGTGTATGGAGTTCTAGTGTTCATTACTGTAGTAATGTGGTCTTTGGACCCCTAGCTAAGAATCATTGTACTCCTTGTGGTTCATCTCAAGCCTATGAGAAAATGTATGAATTCTAACCTTCATTCTTAATCTGCTTGTGATAGAGTTACTTTGAGAATTAAAAAAAAAACCATGTTGAATCGAGTAACTCTCAATCATTGCTGATGGGAATGAAAAATAGTACAGCCACTTTGGAAGACAGTTTGGCAGTTTCTTACAAACTAAACATACTCTTACCATACGGTCCAGCAATCATGCTCCTTGGTATTTACCCAAATGAATTGGAAACTTATGTCCACACAAAAACATGCACACAATGTTTATAGCAGCTTTATTCATAATTGCCCAAACTTGGAAGCAACCAAGATGTTCTTTAGTAGGTGAATGAAGAAGCTGTGGTACATACAAACAATGGAATATTATTTAATACTTAAAGGAAATGAGCTATGGAGACTTGAAAAGATTTAGGGAAACTTAAGTGCATATTACTAAGAGAAAGAAGCCAGAAAGGCTATATTTATACTACATTTTGATAAAGGCAAAGAAGTTAGTGAAGTGGGAGATGAATAAGTGGAGTGGAGCACAAGGATTTTTAGGGCACTGGATAATATAATAGTGATAATATAATAGTGATTACATATCATTATGCTTTTGTAAAACTCATAAAATGGGCAATATCAAGAATGAGCCCAAATGTAAACTATGGACTTCAGGTGAAAATGATGTATCAATGCAGATTTATTGATTATAATAAATATACCACTCTAGTGTAGGATTTTGAAAGTGGAATGTTATGCATATGTGGGAACAGAGTTCCTCTGGAACATTTTTGTACCTTTCACTCAAGTTTGCTGTTTGCCAAAACAGTTCTAAAAAATAAAGTCAATTAAAAATAACTGAAGTGATAGTTCCCAATTTTTCCCCTGAAGGGCTTGACCTCAGTCATTATGAGGTCATAATGACTAAACTATGTAAGTCATTTGGCTAAAATTTGATTTTGTGATTTAATGTTGATTTTGAACATGTTTGTTTGATGTGTTATTAATGTACATATCAATTTAGCTGATGGGTGAAGAGAAAAAGGGAAGTATGCATTTGATTGTAAACTGTTTTTTTTTTTAGAGAGTGAGAGAGGAGAGAGAGAGAGAGAGAGAGAGAGAGAGAGAGAGAGAGAGAGAGAATTTTTAATATTTATTTTTTAGTTCTCGGCGGACACAACACCCTTGTTGGTATGTGGTGCTGAGGATCCAACCCGGGCCGCACGCATGCCAGGCGAGTGCGCTACCGCTTGAGCCACATCCCCAGCCCGTAAACTGTTTAATATACTTTTAAGATTCATTATTTCCTCCCTGTATTGAGAGAACAAATATTTGGAGATCTTTGTTGTTGCTTTTACTATCCTATATATTACATGTCACTATTTTAGTTTTTATTTTTCATTAGAAAAAATATTTCAGTGTGGCTGTGGATGCTATTAATTGGGAATATTTTATTATTAGAGGCTTTAGTGGACATTCACTGGGATCAGGGTGAGGTTTTTGTGTTAAGCAGAATCATTGTGAAGAAAAATTATTGTTTTTGATAACAATAGAGACTACATTAAGCTCAGTGTGGAGAAATCTGCTTGTTCTTTCTGAAAAGTATTAATTAATATTCTTAGAATGTTTTTGTTTTGTTCCAGATATTGACAACGTGAAGCCATTGGCGGGTGTAAAAATTCTAGATCTAACAAGGTTTGTATTGTTTATTTTCATTTTAGTGATTAGTTTTTCCCTTCTCTCAACAATTTTTAATTATTTTTTTCGATCATAGGGGGATACTTATTGCTTATGTTCAAATTTTGGGGGAGAAAAGAAAAGAAAAATTCCTGGAGTCGCACTATTCTAAGAGACAATTAGTGTAATATTTGTGCATTTTTGTCAATCTACACATTTATATATAATTTTAAAAATAATTGGAACTATATTGGAATTACAGTTTTATTGGCATTTAAAGCATACAACAGTATGTTTTTTTAGTTTTATTTGAATTTTTGGAAATGCTTTTTTAACTTTTTTGTTCCCTAAACAAACAAAAAAGCATAATTATTCTTAGTCTTATACATCTATCATTTGAAATATGAGATATTTAAGTGCTTATGAAGTACATTAAGAAAATACCTGACTTGGGGCTTAAGGACTTCATGAGATTACTGTATGGGAATAGCTAAATATACAGTTTCCTTTTGAATATTTTTCTGTTATTAAAAATTAAACAGGGCTAGGATTGTGGCTCAGCAGTAGAGTGCTCGCCTAGCACATGTGAGGCCTTGGGTTCCATCCTCAGCACCACATAAAAATAAATAAAATAAAGATATTGTGTCCAACTACAAGTAAAAAATAAATATTAAAAAAATTAAAAAAATGTAAGATGGTATTGTATTATATAGATTTTAGTTTTAGTTTTTAATTACTTAATAATCCCCCAGTATTTCACATTTATAAATTAGGCTTCCTTGGATACAAATATTTACCTCAGTTTCAATTTCTTCTTCAGGATAGAATTATAGAAATAGAATTACTAGATCAAAGGGGATATACTTTTTTAAAGCTCTTGATACATATGGCCAAATAACAGTTTCTACAATTTTGATTCTTGCTAGTATTATATAAGCTTATCTGTGTTGATGGACTATTAAGAAAATAATTAATAAAAAATTTCAAGTTGGTCTTTTTTTTATTCTTGTTAACCTTGTAGAGTGCTGGCAGGACCTTTTGCTACTATGAATTTAGGAGATCTTGGAGCAGAAGTTATAAAAGTGGAAAGACCAGGTAAAGCTATTGCTTGTTTTAAAAAAATAGAATCAGGCTAATAAATATTTTTAGTAATTCCTTAAGTTTCCATGTTTGGATATCCTATAAATGGGATGAGGAGATAATTTAAATGATTATTTTCTTTTTTCCACTTCTGTGTTCCTCTGAACCTGTGCTTGTGATCCCTTTTTAACTCTATAAAGGTGCCAAGGACTAAGACTGAAGTTAGTTCCTTCTCACATACCTGAAACATTCTGTTAAAACATATAATAACAATGATGATAAAAACAATTATAGAGCCAGGCTAAGTTCTAAACCTATTGCCGGGCTGGGGTTATAGCTCAGTGGTAGAGTGCTTGCCTAGCACTTGTGAGGTACCAGGTTTGATCCTCAGCACCACATTAAAATAAAGATATTTTGTCTATATATTAAAAAAAGAATAAACCCTGTTGACTTTATTTTATTTTATTTTTTTAAAGAGAGAGTGAAAGAGGAGAGAGAGAGAGAAAATTTTTTAATATTTATTATTTTTTAGTTCTCGGCGGACACAACACCCTTGTTGGTATGTGGTGCTGAGGATCGAACCCGGGCCGCACGCATGCCAGGCGAGCGCGCTACCGCTTGAGCCACATCCCCAGCCCCAACCCTGTTGACTTTAATTTAATCTTTACAATAACCATATAAGCTGATATTATTCCTTGTTTATAAATGAGAAAATAGAAGCATAAGACACAGAGGTAAAGCAATATGTTCAAGCTTACATAGTTAGTAAAGAGTATCTAGGTTCTCAGCTCAGATTCTGTTTTTTCTAGGCTCCATACAAGCTGCACCATTGAGATTGAGATTAGAGTGAGTGTGACCACATTCCCTGAGCATGGGATGAAGGGATGGCAAAGACAAGGGCATGATAAAAGGGAAGAAATAAGATACAGAAGGAGGAGAGAAGGAAAAGGAATCAAAGCCCATCAAAAGCAACCCAAATACCCTAACCTGTCATTCTATTCTATTTAAAAAAAAAATAAAAAAACTTTACCACTTTAGAGTTTAGAGGTTTTGAGGCAGGGCTGGGGCTGTAGTTCAGTGGTAGAATGCTTGCCTAGAATGTTTGCGGTACTGGGTTCAACCCTCAGCACCACATAAAAATAAACAAATAATTAAAGGCATTCTGTCCATCTACAACTACAGAAAAATAAAAAAATAAATAAATCAAGGGCTTGAGAGGACAACATATCAGCTTATATTAATTTTTTTATCTCTTTCTAGTTTTTTTCCTTCTTTTCCCATCAAATACATGTCTTCTGTATATGCAATTTTCACTTTTATTTGGTGCTTTAAACATTATGGTGATTAGTTCATGCAATTATTGATAAAGTTGCTTTGAAAAGTATCTTTGTTGTGTGCCATTTTTTTTCCACAAGCACTTAAGTGGCACAGATACTTTCTTCATGTCATTATTCTGTAGACAGCTTATCTTGGAGTTATCAAAAATTAGGAGAGGAGAAGAAGATGGCGGCGAGGGGAGCGCAGCACCCCAGTGCGCTGCGTCACTGTGCGGGAGAAAGACGAGGTGAAACAGCTGAAGGCTACCTTGGTGGGAATCCCCAGTGAAATTGAGGTGCTCCAGAATCTAGAGGACAGAGTTCCAGCGCGCGGGATTCAGCTGCAGGGGCTTGTCGCGGGTGATTTCTCCGCACGGAGGGAAGCAGTACCTGGTCGGCGGACCGCCCTGTGGATGGAGTCTGGGACGCTCCCGGGATTACAGCGAAGCGGATTCTGGAGGCTCCTGCCAGTGGCGCACTGGCCGCGCTGAGTGCTGAGTTCCAGATTTGAAACAGAGGAGAGAACCGGTCCAGTTCGAATCCCGACGCCGGTTGGAACACGGAGGAGGACAGCCACCGCAATCATGGAGAGCTGATGCAATCATCCCTGTTTTCTACTGATCTCAGCTCATTCAGCTACGGAGCAGGTGATTCCGGGCTGGTATTTGCCTGCGCCGCGCAGACAGATCGCTCTGGCTCGGGACTGGAAAACCTGAGGAGAATACTCTTCGGGCCTCACCCCTGGCAAGGCGGGCGCCGGACTTTGAGCGGCCAGATTCTGGTTCCCCGGGTTGCTTTGGCCCAGGGTGGGAGATCCTTTGGGAACTCCGGGCGGAGGCCAGTTACAAGTGGAGTGTGCCCTGAGGGGCGGCGTGGCTCTAACTCCCGGAACAGTTTTGGCTCGGGGCCAGGGAACCCACGGGGACTGCGTCTTTGACCCTGCCCCTGGCTGAGCGTACACTGAGCTGGGAGAGGTTGGAGCTGCCAGGCTCGGGCTCCCGGGGCTGTTTGGGCCTGAGGCTGGGGTACCTCTGTGGAGCCGGCTCCTAGCAGAGTGTGGCAGGGATCGGAGAGGCTGGGTCTGGCTCCCGTGGCTGCTTGAGCCCAGGGCCACGGAGCCTGCAGGGACCGAGAGCTGAGGCCAGCCACAAGTGAAACTTGCCACGAGGGGCAGCAGGACTCTGTCTCCCGGAACAGTTTTGGCCCGGAGCTGGGGAGCCCGCGGGAAGTGCGTCTTAGTCTCTGCTCCTAGCGGAGCGTGCACCGAGCAGGGAGAGTCTGGTGCGGCCAGGCTTGGGCACCGAGCAGGGAGAGTCTGGTGCAGCCAGGCTTGGGCTCCCGGGGCTGCTTCGGCCTGGGATTGGGGAACCCGAGGCGGTTGCTCTGAGGAGCCTGCTCCTAGCAGAACGAGGTGGGGATCGGAGAGACCGGCTCCTGGCTCCCGAAGCGGCTCTGGCTCAGGGTTGGGGATCCTACAGGGACTGCTTCTTGGTCCGGGTCCTGCTGGGTGCTGCGGGGGCCTGGGGGGCAGAGTGGAGCTGCCTCCTGTGCCCAGAGCAGGCTAAGGGTCCCGCCGGTGTGGTATCGCGACACCCCAACTGCAGCTGGGGCCGAGGAGAGTAGCCGCCCACGCCTGGAACAGGACCAGCGACCCGACGGCAGGGTAGCCAAGTCAACCCGAGGCCGTGAAGAGCCGCCGTCTGATCCTGCAAGGTAGGCAGTCCTGCATCCCACTGGCAGGACAGGCTCGGCAGCCTGCAGTGTGGTGGACGAGTAGCATCGAGGCAGTCACGTCACACTGGTTGGAGTGGGGGTTGAACAGAGCCGCCGCCAGCGTCTGGAAGGAGCCCAGAGACCCGTTGGAGAGGCAGTTAGGTACCCCCACTGGGAGTGGGGGTTGAGCAGAACTGCCGCCCAGGCCCGCAGGGTGGGCAGATCTGAGACCCACCGGCGGAACAGGCCTGGAGGCCGACCAGCGTGGTAGACACATCACATCAACTGGAGTAGGGGTGGAGAAGAGCTGCCGCCCACATCTGGATCAGGACCAACGATCCGAGGATGTGGTAGGAACGTCACCGCAATTGGAGTGGGGGCAGAGTAGAGCAGCCACCCGTGCCCGCAGAGTGGGCAGACCTACGACCAACCAGCGTAGTGGATAGATCACCCTGATTAGAGGAGGAGCACAGCCACTACCCGCCCTACAAGAGAGATATCCCAACTATACAAGAGAAATATAAACAAACAGGGGGAAAAACTTCAAAAACACAACAGTTTCACCAAGCAGAAAGAAACGCAAGCAATATGAAAAGACAAGGAAAGAAAGGACCACAAGCAATGCAGGTCAACTCAACTTTAGAAGAGGTAATAGCTGCAACAGATGGAATGTCAGATAAAGAGTTCAGGATATACATGCTTCAGATGATCTGGACTCTCAAGGAAGACATGAGACAGCAAAATCAGACAATGAAAGATCACATTGACAAGGAACTACAGAAACAAATCCAGGAAGTAAAAGATCAATTTCACAGGGAGTTAGAAGTAATAAAAAACAAACAAATAGAAATCCTAGAAATGCAGGAAGCAATAAACCAACTTAAAACCTCAATTGACAATACTACCAGCAGAATAGATCACTTAGAAGATAGAACATCAGACAATGAAGACAAAGTATTTCATCTTGAGAAGAACATAGACAGTTCAGCAAGACTGCTAAGAAACCATGAACAGAACATTCAAGAATTATGGGACAACATTAAAAGACCAAACTTAAGAGTCATTGGGATACAGGAGGGCACAGAGCTCCAAACCAGAGGAATGAACAATCTATTCAATGAAATAATACAAGAAAACTTCCCAGACTTGAAGAATGAAACAGAATCCCATATCCTAGAAGCCTACAGGACGCCGAAAGTGCAAAATCATAAGAGATCCACACCTAGACACATTATAATGAAGATGCCCAACATACAGAATAAGGAGAGAATTTTAAAAGCTACAAGAGAAAGAAAGCAGATTACATTTAGGGGCAAACCAATCAGGATAACAGCTGATCTCTCAACACAGACTCTGAAAACTAGAAGATCCTGGAATAACATTTTTCAAACACTGAAAGAAAATGGGCTCCAACCAAGAATCGTGTATCCGGCGAAATTAAGCTTCAGGATGGAAGATGAAATTAAAACCTTTCACGATAAACAAAAGTTAAAAGAATTTGCAGCTAGAAAACCATCTCTTCAAAAAATCCTTGGCAAAACATTACAGGAAGAGGAAACTGAAAATAACATTGAAAACCATCAGTGGGAGGTAGGACAGTAAAGGGGGGAAAGTAATCAAAGAGGAAAACTAATCAGGTTTAGTAACATAAATAAACAAATATGACTGGAGGAACAAACCAAATCTCAATAATAACCCTAAATGTTAATGGCTTAAACTCACCAATTAAGAGACACAGGCTAGTCGAATGGATCACAAAACAAGATCCAACAATATGTTGCCTACAGGAGACGCATTTGATAGGAAAAGATATACATAGACTGAAGGTGAAAGGCTGGGAAAAATCATTCCACTCATATGGACTGCGGAAACAAGCAGGAGTGTCCATACTCATATCAAACAAAATAGATTTCAAGCCAAAGTTAATCAAAAAGGATAAAGAGGGACACTACATACTGCTCAAGGGAACCATACACCAACAAGACATAACAATCATAAATATATATGCCCCAAACAATGGTGCAGCTACGTTCATCAAGCAAACTCTTCTCAAGCACAAGAGTCTAATAGACCACCATACAATAATCATGGGAGACTTCAACACACCTCTCTCACCACTGGACAGATCTTCCAAACAAAAGTTAAATAAGGAAACTATAGAACTCAACAACACAATTAACAACCTAGACTTAATTGACATATATAGAATATACCACCCAACATCAAGTAGTTACACTTTTTTCTCAGCAGCACATGGATCCTTCACAAAAATAGATCATATATTATGTCACAGGGCAACTCTTAGACAATATAAAGGAGTAGAAATAATACCATGCATCTTATCTGATCATAATGGAATGAAACTGAAAATCAACGATAAAAGAAGGAAGGAAAAATCATGCATCACTTGGAGAATGAACAATAGGTTACTGAATGATCAATGGGTTATAGAAGACATTAAGGAGGAAATTAAAAACTTCTTAGAGTTAAATGAAATCACAGACACAACATATCGGAATCTATGGGACACATTGAAATCAGTTTTAAGAGGAAAATTCATTGCTTGGAGCGCATTCCTTAAAAAAAGAAAAAACCAACAAATAAACTACCTCATATATCATCTCAAAATCCTAGAAAAAGAAGAGCAAAACAACAGCAAAAGAAGTAGAAGGCAAGAAATAATTAAAATCAGAGCTGAAATTAATGAAATTGAAACAAAAGAAACAATTGAAAAAATTGACAAAACCAAAAGTTGGTTCTTTGAAAAAATAAAGAAAATCGACAGATCCTTAGCCATGCTAACGAAGAGAAGAAGAGAGAGAACCCAAATTACTAGCATAAGGGATGAAAAAGACAATATCACAACAGATACTTCAGAAATACAGAAGATAATCAGAAATTACTTTGAATCCTTATACTCCAATAAAATAGAAGATAGTAAAGGCATCGATAAATTTCTTAAGTCATATGATCTGCCCAGATTGAGTCAGGAAGATATAGACAGCCTAAACAGACCAATAACAATAGAAGAAATAGAAGAAACCATCAAAAGACTACCAACTAAGAAAAGCCCAGGACCGGACGGGTATACAGCAGAGTTTTACAAAACCTTTAAAGAGGAACTAACACCAATACTTTTCAAGCTATTTCAGGAAATAGAAAAAGAGGGAGAACTTCCAAAGACATTCTACGATGCCAACATCACCCTGATACCTAAACCAGACAGAGACACTTCAAAGAAAGAAAACTACAGACCAATATCTCTAATGAACCTAGATGCAAAAATCCTCAATAAAATTCTGGCGAATCGGATTCAAAATCGTATCAAAAAAATTATACACCATGATCAAGTAGGATTCATCCCTGGGATGCAAGGCTGGTTCAATATACGGAAATCAATAAATGTTATTCACCACATCAATAGACTTAAAAATAAGAACCATATGATCATCTCGATAGATGCAGAAAAAGCATTCGACAAAGTACAGCATCCCTTTATGTTCAAAACTCTAGAAAAATTAGGGATAACAGGATCATACCTCAACATTGTTAAAGCAATCTATGATAAGCCACAGGCCAGCATCATTCTGAATGGAGAAAAATTGAAGGCATTCCCTCTAAGATCTGGTACAAAACAGGGATGCCCTCTCTCACCACTTCTGTTCAACATAGTTCTCGAAACACTGGCCAGAGCAATCAGACAGACGAAAGAAATTAGAGGCATAAAAATAGGAAAAGAAGAACTTAAATTATCACTATTTGCAGACGATATGATTCTATACCTAACAGACCCAAAAGGGTCTACAAAGAAACTATTAGAGTTAATAAATGAATTCATCAAAGTGGCAGGATATAAAATCAACACGCATAAATCAAATGCATTCCTGTATATCAGCGACAAATCCTCTGAAACGGAAATGAGGACAACTACTCCATTCACAATATCCCCCCAAAAAATAAAATACCTGGGAATCAACCTAACAAAAGAGGTGAAAGACCTATACAATGAAAACTACAGAACTCTAAAAAGAGACATAGAAGAAGACCTCAGAAGATGGAAAAATATACCCTGTTCATGGATAGGCAGAACTAACATCATCAAAATGGCGATATTACCAAAAGTTCTCTATAAGTTCAATGCTATCCCAATCAAAATCCCAACAGCATTTCTTGTAGAAATAGATAAAACAATCAGGAAATTCATATGGAATAATAAAAGACCCAGAATAGCAAAAACAATGCTAAGCAGGAAGTGTGAATCAGGCGGTATAGCGATACCAGACTTCAAACTATACTACAGAGCAATAGTAACAAAAACAGCATGGTACCGGTACCAAAACAGGTGAGTGGACCAATGGTACAGAATAGAAGACACAGTAACCAATCCACAAAACTACAACTATCTTATATTTGATAAAGGGGCTAAAAGCATGCAATGGAGGAAGGATAGCATCTTCAACATATGGTGCTGGGAAAACTGGAAATCCATTTGCATCAAAATGAAATTGAATCCCTTTCTCTCGCCATGCACAAAAGTTAACTCAAAATGGATCAAGGAGCTCGATATTAAGTCAGAGACACGGCGTCTGATAGAAGAAAAGGTCGGCTATGATCTACATACTGTGTGGTCAGGCTCCAAATTCCTCAATAGGACACCCATAGCGCAAGAGTTAACAACCAGAATCAACAAATGGGACTTACTCAAACTAAAAAGTTTTCTCTCAACAAAAGAAACAATAAGAGAGATAAACAGGGAGCCTACATCCAGGGAACAAATCTTTACCCCACACACTTCAGATAGAGCCCTAATATCCAGAGTATACAAAGAACTCAAAAAATTAGATAATAAGATAACAAATAACTCAATCAACAAATGGGCCAAGGACTTGAACAGACACTTCTCAGAGGAGGACATACAATCAATCAACAAGTACATGAAAAAATGTTCAACATCGCTAGCAGTCAGAGAAATGCAAATCAAAACCACCCTAAGATACCATCTCACTCCAGTAAGATTGGCAGCCATTAAGAAGTCCAACAACAATAAGTGATGGCGAGGATGCGGGGAAATGGGTACACTTGTTCATTGTTGGTGGGACTGCAAAATGGTGCAGCCAATTTGGAAAGCAGTATGGAGATTTCTTGGAAAGCTGGGAATGGAACCACCATTTGACGCAGCTATTCCCCTTCTCGGTCTATTCCCTAAAGACCTAACAAGAGCATGCTACAGGGACACTGCTACATCCATGTTCATAGCAGCACAATTCACGATAGCAAGATTGTGGAACCAACCTAGAAGCCCTTCAATAGATGAATGGACTAAAAAAATGTGGCATTTATACACAATGGAGTATTACTCTGCATTAAGAAATGACAAAATCATAGAATTTGGAGGGAAATGGATGGCATTAGAGCAGATTATGCTAAGTGAAGCTAGCCAATCCTTAAAAAACAAATGCCAAATGTCTTCTTTGATATAAGGGGAGTAACCAAGGACAGGGTAGAGATGAAGAGCTGGAGAAGAAGATTAACATTTAACCGGGATGATAGGCGGGAGGGAAAGGGAGAGTTAAGGGAAATTGCATGGAATTGGAAGGTGAGCCTCAGGGTTATACACAATTACATATAAGAGGAAAGGAGGAGTAGGAGAGAAATTATATAAGTGTAAGAAACGATTTACAGTAGAGGGGGTGGAGAGAGAGAAGGGGAGGGGAGGGGAGGGGAGGGGAGGAGGGATAGTGGAGAATGGGATAGACAGCAGAATACATCAGTCACTAGAAAGGCAATTTGTAAATCAATGGAAATGTAACTGATGTGACACAGCAATCTGTATACGGGGTAAAGGTGGGAGTTCATAACCCACTTGAATCATTCTGTGAAATATGGTATATTAAGAACTATGTAATGTTTTGAACAACCAACAATAAAATAATAAAAAAAAATAGTATTACTATTTAAGTTCTAAGATTTAGTCCTTATGGATTTGGAAAAGAATTCTCAAATTAATGAGAATGGTCTAGTGCTGATTAGTGTGCATCTATCCATAAGGCTCATAGGGATGAATTTATAATTATATCAACATTAATTTACCATCTGTGATAAACCATATTTTATTTTATTTTATTATTTTTTTTAAAGAGAGAGTGAGAGAGGAGAGAGAGAGAGAGAATTTTTAATATTTATTTTTTAGTTCTTGGCGGACACAACATCTTTGTTGGTATGTGGTGCTGAGGATCGAACCCGGGCCGCACGCATGCCAGGCGAGTGCGCTACCGCTTGAGCCACATCCCCAGCCCAATAAACCATATTTTAAAGTAGAATATTTGACCTGGAAGATTCCATTTCCTGCTAATCAGATCTTCCTATGAGGCCAAAGCAGTTAGCAGAAGATTCTCTGATCAGCATAGGAGTATTATATATTATTGTATTTTATCTTGTTATATTCATCTGAGCCCGTGTTTATCAGTCTCAGATAATAGAAGTGCCTGGAGGGTCCTGCTTTCTTGAGACATTTGCTTCATATATCCAGTCAACAAAGTTTATCACTTTCTGTCATTACTGGATACATACTGAAGAATATTTATTTTTTTAGCTGAACACTCCCCACTCCAGTTGTTTAAAGCTTCTAATTTATACATTTTGATTTGATTTCAACATCAGAGCACCTCCTGATTTCAACTATTGGTTTTCTTGTGTCTTCCTTTCTTGTATGGAGCATCCCATCTAATTTTCCTTTCTATTTCCGTTGGTCAACAGTTTAGTAATTGTACTTACATTACTTTCATAAATTATTATTCCTTATTTACTTATCCCTGTTTCTCCTTTGTACTTTAGGTTCCGATATGAGGAGAACTTTCTTTGTCAAGGCCTTTATTACCTCTCAAACACCTAGCAGGTGTTTATTGCTCCTTTTTTGGCTGATAAACCCTCTTGCCCAATACATTTTAATGTTCATAATATATATTCAATTGTTCTGGGTTTTTGAGATACTTACTCAACGTGGATATGAGGAAAAATGACTAGTAGCAGTTTCATTGAATGCAACTTGATAGTATTTCTAAATTCCAGTAGACTCTCTTTTTATGTCTACTTTTCCATTTCTTCAATTAAATAAAATTTGATTGCAGTTTCTGACTTAGGACTTATTCTTACTTATGTAATCATAAGAGCATATCAAACTTAAGTATAGTTTTTATCTTTTCTTTTAGAGTTAGCAAGTCCATATGTGTAATCTATAATGCCTGCAGGACCTGGCAGGATATGTAAATGAGTGAAACGGGCTGGAGGGGCAGCAAATGAGGCCACTAAAACTCCAGATTGTACCTATAAGCAGGGATATGAGATCAGGAATTTTGGTCTTTTGTTCATTGCCATTTTTGCCCTGGATAGAGCAGTATCTTCACTTAGCTGGTGCTCAATAAGTGTTGAATCAATGAATGGATTGAAAAACCATTTAAGAAAGGTTAAGTTTTTACATGAGATTTCCAGATTTTGAAATCTTAGCAGATTGTTAAAAAACTTAGAAACTCTGTGGGTCAAATAAAACATGTTTTCAAGCTTTCTGGTTTAATAGTTTGTGATCTTTTATCTTATGTTTCGGGTCAAATAACACTGATCTTTCTGCCTTTCTAAAATCGTGGCTATATTCTAAGGACAAGAGAAGAGGCAAGCTTTCTTAGGCCTCCAGTGTAACTTCTGACCTACTTCTACCTGATAGATGCATGCAAATATTTAAACTAAATGAATCTCAACTTTATCTTGGCATTGTTGCTTCTCCTCTTCCTTCTATTTTAAAATATTGTGAGTTAAAAAAAAAAAAGGGAGTTGCTGGTGATTCTGAGAGGTCCTATCATATACCAAATATCTGGGCTTTACATACCTTTCTCACAAACCACTGATGGGCTTATTATTGGGTAGTTCTCTTTGTGGACCCTTGGAGTTCATTCTCCCCAACTCCCTCCTCCCTGTCAATGTTTTGAGTATGTCCTTCCATTGGTATTTAGTATTTATTGCTTTGTGTAATTATTGGTTTATTTCCTGTTAGAACTAATACTTCTTTTCTATTCTTACTTGTGCACTCTATTTCTCTTGTGGGTTTTTAAAAAATAAATAGATTTATTTTTTATTCTCTTTTTTCCCTTCAAAAAGATTATGCCTTGATCCGTCTCAAGAGAGTAAATAAAGTTTAATGGTTAATAGATTATATCATTTAAATGACTAGAATTTAAAACTTTATCCAAGTTCATAAATTCTTTACTTTTTAGAGGGCTAGTAATAAAAGTTAATTGTTATTGCCTATACAGGTAATTATAATGGTTAATATCTCACACTAATACTTATTCAGAACTTATAAAAATCTCTCATGATGTTTTGAAGCTAAGAATTAATAGCTCGTGTTGTTATTTTTAGGAGCTGGTGATGATACACGAACTTGGGGGCCACCTTTTGTGGATACAGAAAGTACATATTTTCTCAGTGTTAACCGAAATAAAAAAGTAAGGATATCATAATTTCTTTTTTTTGCATTATTTGTGTAGTTTTTATATTATCACAAAGCTTTGGATAGCATCATGGCTTTTTTTGTAGATATAATTAATATTTCAAACAATATGAAATTTTCTTTATTCATCAGTTATCAAATAGAAGCAGGGATTTTAAAATTAATCTTCTTTCTCTATTAACTTAAAACATTTCATGAGAATTTATAGTGAAAATCATTTTATGAAAGAGAGAAATCATTTGATTCTTTACATTGTTTTAGAGAATGCTAACTCTCTAATACTCATATTACTATTGAAAACCATTTATTATAATCCTTGATATCATTCTGATAGCGAATATAATCAGTAAAAATGATTTAAATAATTCTTCATGAGGGATATAATTTTGCTTTAAGAGGAGAATCTACGATGTGAATGACTCTCTTGTTGGACTGTCAATAATAAAATAAAGCCTTTATGATAATATTTTAAATATATATATATATTTTATTTTTAGAGCATAGCTGTTAATATCAAGGATCCAAAAGGGGTGAAAATCATCAAAGAGGTACAGTATATTCTATGGAAGGCATTTTGCCTACCACTTGTTGTAATTTGTGATTTAAATATCAGAGCAACAAGTGGTAGCGCACTTGCCTGGCATGCGTGCGGCCCGGGTTTGATCCTCAGCACCACATACCAACAAAGATGTTGTGTCCGCCGAGAACTAAAAAATAAATATTAAAAATTCTCTCTCTCTCTCCTCTCTCACTCTCTCTTAAAAAAATAAATAAATATCAGAGCAAAAGTGTTTTAAAACTATCTTGTATGACAATTTGTTATTTTCCTATAAACTACATCTAAGAAGTTGGCTTTTTTAGTAAATATAATGTGCTTTATATTTCCTTGTATATTGTGTATAATTACAGTCCTAGCTACTATCTACCGAGTGTTTTTTTGCATCAGATTCTGAACTTGGGCACTTACATTATCTCCGATAAACCTCAATTTGCTTTGTAAATGAAGCATTAGATCCCCATTTTCATAGAATGGCATTGAGTCTCATAAGGTCTAAGTGGTGCTCCAAAGTAAGTGGTGCTCCAAAGATTACATAACTAATGCTAAATTAAATTATATTTGGCTTAAAGTTGCCTCAGTATATTGAAAACTTAAAATCTAATTTAGTATGTAAACCAACCAAAAACTAATTAAAGAGTATGTTCTTATAACAAATGATGAAATCTCAGCCAATTTCAGTTGCAAACTTCAGCAAATCACAAGCTGCCAATTGATCAGACCATGTCCATATGAAGCAAATGTCGGACTATAACCAATCACGTTATTTTGGAATGTCAGATCATTTTTTTATTTCTAAATACTGCCTGCCCACTTGCTGGGCAGTGGGTGGAGAACTCTGAATCTCTCCTGATTCTGAGAGTTGCTTACATAATAAATCATATTATTCTCAAATAAATTTTTCTAAATTTAATTTATTTAACAATTTTTCTTTTAACATTAGTAAGGGGAAAAACTGACATTTGAACTCAAGTAATATCATTGGAAAACCTAAGCTTTTTATAGAATTTATTCAGATAGCCATTATGTCCAGACCTGACTCATCATCTTTCAGAGAGGGGAAGGATGAAATAACAGTTAAAAGTACTATCTTTAAGTGAGTTTCTAATGCTGTCTTGCTAGCTATATGAGTTCAGGAAGGTTATTTAACCTCTTTGTGCCTCAATTTCCTCATCAATTAACTGGGAATAATATTTTTTTAAATGTGTGCTTTTTTTTTTTTTGAGAGAGAGAGAGAGAGAGAGAGAGAGAGAGAGAAAGAGAGAGAGAGAGAGAGAGAGAGAATTTTTAATATTTATTTTTTAGTTCTCGGCGGACACAACATCTTTGTTTGTATGTGGCGCTGAGGATCAAACCGGGCCGCACACATGCCAGGCGAGCGCGCTACCGCTTGAGCCACATCCCCAGTCCCTGGGAATAATATTATTAGCTTTTTTTCTAGAGTTGTTGTTAGAATTGAGTTTTTAATGTGCAAAATGTGTAGAAAAGAGTGCCTGCCACATAGTCAACACTAATTAAGCAATATCTATTATTTCCTTATGCACATGAGGATGGTTTCATTATGTGAAATTAAACTTGTTTGCTGTCTTTAAGTTTTATAATCTACTCTAATGGATGTATATATTTGATTAGAAAACCAAGTCTGAAATCTTAAATTTAAAAAAAAAATATTTGTTACCAAACTAACTTTAACCTCATACATCTGCTGCTGCTTTCTTTACTTACCTGGGTGTTTGAAAAATCATTTCTTTTAATTTTTTAAGATCAGAATCAATGATGATCTCTTTTGGTTCTGCAGGATCAGTCCCACAAATTTGGAATATTTTTTTTGTTTACTAGATATATTTTGAACCCAAAGCTTAAAAATTGCCCTGAGATCATACCACCCTGCTTTCCCATATCTTTTCTATAATATCACTTAGATTTATCTTTATTTTTCTTTAAGTTGATAACTCAGTTTGATTTTTTAAATTGCTCTCCATCATTGTTGGCCTGCTTTATTTTCTTACTAGAGCTACCATCACCTTGGACCTAGCTCTCATTGTCTGCGTTCTCAGTCCTTTCTCTTCTAATTCCTCTTCCTCCTGGTCCTTGTCTTCATCTTCCTCTTCCTCCTCCTCCTCCCCCTCTTCCTCCTCCTCCTCCTCTTCTTCCCCTTCCTCCCTTTCCTATTTGTTTTCCTCTTCTCTTCCTTCTTCTTATATCATCTAGGGCATTGTTCTTTTCTCAATAATACTTCTTCTGGTCTCTTTTTTTTTTTTTTTTTGGTATTTGTAGATGGACAGTATTCCTTTATTTTATTTGTGGATTTTTTTCTGTGTTTCTGAGGATCAAACCCAGTGCCTCCCATATGGAAGGTAAGCGCTTTGCCGCTGAGCTACAGTCCCAGTCCTTCTTCTGGTCTTTGTTGCTTATTTAGTTTAGTTTCAGTGTTCAAAGTCCCGTTTTTTGCTTCCACATCAGAACATTCTTTTATCTCATCCTGAGTAGTCAAGGTTTCAGATTTAATTGAACAAATATATTTTCATTAGGGTTTCTCAGTGGGACAGTGTTAGGTAGAATGTGTAACTGTCGCTACACATTATGTACAGATGAATATTTTAGGCCAACATGTATAATTCTGACCTAAATAATTGAGTTGCTGGTACTTCCTTCCCATATTATTTGGATCATGCCAGTGTGCTCTATGAGATTGTAATAATTTAAAATAATTGTTTCATTGTGGGCTTTATTTCTCTTCAAGTCTGATGAAGTAAGTACATTTTAACTCACATTAAATTTAAATAGATCATCTGGGACATTTTATTTTTTGGTGATGGTGCTGGGGATTGAACCCATGGCCTTGTGCATCTTAGGCCAGCACTCTACCAGCTGAGCTATATCCCCAGCCTAGAAACATTTTTTATGTTAACTGCTTTTAGCATAAGTTATATTTATATAACTTATATATAATTCAGCCTAAAGGGAGAATTATTTTTGCCTACTCTTTTATATTCTTTCTGACAAGGATTTCTCTTTTGGCCATAAGAGTAGCAACAACAACCTGTACATTCAGATCTTAGTGGCTACGATTGCTCATATAATGAGTCTAGTTTATAGATATGGTCCCAAAGCATTATGTAAAACAATTAGCTGGATAACCAAGAGTTTCAAAAGTATAACTCCTTTGTCTATGAGGCCAACCAAAATCAGGCTTTGTTAAAAGCAAAATTCTGCTTAGAAAATCTACATGGAGCCTGGTATTTTCATAGCAACATGATTTGATTACTTTCGAACATATGCCATCCTATATTTCAAATAATTCGGTATATTAATTAGTTGACAGGCTATCCCTTTTATGGGCATATATTATGGTCAGGAGAGCATATAATGTAAGACCATATAAAAACTGTGAGTTTTGTTTTCTGCCAGTATTTTATTATGAAAATTTAAACCATAAAGTTGAAGGAATAGCAAACCCTTTACTCTACTTAGATAAAGCAATGTTAGCATTTTCCTATGTATGCTTACACATGTACAACATGTAGACTGTGTGTGTGTGTGTTTGTGTGTGTGTGTGTGTTTGAACTATTTGAAAGTAAACAGAAGATGTGAGATTTTGCCTTTAAATTCCTCCAGTATACTTCTGTAATTAAAGATATTATTTGATATAATATTTTAAACTTAACTTTATGATTTCCTCATATGTGTGGTTAAATTTTTATTTTTGCTTACCCTGTCCTAAATTATATCTATAGATAAAACTAAGATTAGATACTGTATATTTCACATTGATTTCACCTATTCTGTGACTGAAAGGAAGATCATTTTATTCCTTTCTTAAGTAAATAAATAAATATGGTGGTTTTTCTAATTCATACAAAGTTATTCTTGCCTTTTATTCTGGGAAAAATTCTATAATAGATTTTTAGGTGATTTGTAAGCACTCAGATAAGGAAGAGATGATATACAGTAATATTAAAAAACAGTCTTTTTTACTCCTCATTTTATTTTCTAGTAGATCCTGGTTTATCTCTTCAAAGAACCAACTCTTTGTTGCATTGATACTTTTACTTATTTTTAATTACAAATTTCACTAATTTTGATCCAGATCTTAATTTTTCCTGTCTCCTACTAATTCTGGAATTCATTTATTCTTCCTTTTCTTTAAAAATTTTTTTTGTAATTATAGATGGACAGCATGTCTTTATTTTGTTCTATTTTTATGTGGTGCTGAGAATTGAACCCAGTGCCTCACACATGTGAGGCAAGCACTCTGCCATTGAGATATAACTGCAGCCCATTATTCTTCTTTTTCTAAGACCTTGAGGTGTAGCATTAGATTATTTATTTTGGATCTTTCTTATTTTTTTAATATAGACACTCAATGCTATAAACTTTCCTCTTAGAACTGCCTTCATACTGCCCCAGAGTTATTGTATGTTGTGTCTCTGTTCTCATATTCTTCTAAGAATTTTTTTGATTTTACCCCTGATTGTTTTTATGACCCACTTCTCATTTAAAAGTACACTATTTGATATACAGGTATTAATATGATTTCTGTTTTTATCTTGTTATTGATTTGTAATTTCATTCTATTATGATGTGATGAGAGGCAAGGCATTTATGTATTTTTTTTCCATGTGTGAAGACTTGCTATGTGTCCTAAGATAAGATGTTTTTTAGAAAAGGTTCTCTGTGCAGCTAAAAAAGTGAATTCAGTTGTTGACAGATGAAATAGTCTATAGATGTCTGTTATGTTCATTTGATTAATAATATATATTTTTTTGGTTTTAAAATTTATTTATTTATTTATTTATATTGTTGGTTGTTCAAAACATTACATAGTTCTTGATATATCATATTTCACACTTTGTTTCAAGTGGGTTATGAACTCCCATTTTTACCCCGTATACAGATTGCAGAATCACATCAGTTACACTTCCATTGATTTACATATTGCCATACTCATGTCTATTATATTCTGCTGCCTTTCCTATCCTCTACTATCCCCCCTCGATTAATAATATTTTTTAGTTCTGAAGGGTCTTTATTTATGTCTGCATGATCTATCTATTGGTGAAAGAGGTATATTAAAATCACCTTTTATTATTGTGTTGTGGTCTTGTTGGTTCTTTATATCAAGAAGGGTTTGTTTTATGTATGTAGGTGCACTGATATTTGGGGCATAAGTATTTACAATTATTGTATCTTTTTGTTGGATGATTCCCTTAACCAGTATTAAAGTGACCTTCTTTGTCTATTTGGGTCAATTTTGACTTAAAATCTACTTTGTTAGAGGTGAGAATAGCTGTTCCTGCTTACTTTTGGTCTCTATTTGCATGACATTTATTTTTCCATCTTTTCATTTTTAGCTTGTGAATGTTTTTGCCTGTAAGGCGAGTCTCTTGTAAACAACATATGGTTAGGTCTTATGTTTTTTACTCAATTCTGCCAATCTATATCTTTTGATTGCAGAGTTTAGATCATTTATATTCAGTGCTATTATAGGGAGATGATTTTTATTTCCTTTATCTTGATTTATTTCTAATGCTTAATTTAGACTTGGTTCTTCTTCAATTGACTATTCTTCTTATGAGATTCATCCATATGCTTTCTCTGATATTTATTTTTCATTTCTTCTGTGTGAAATATTTCATTGAATATATATATATATATATATATATATATATATATATATATTTATTTTAAAATTGTTCTAATTAGTTATATTTGATAGTAGAATGCATTTTGACACATTGTACACAAATGGAGAAAAACTTCTCATTTCTCTGGCTGTACAATAATGCAGAGTCACACTGGTAGTATAATCATACATGTATATAGGGTAATAATGTCCGTCTCATTATACCATCCTTCCCATCCCCATACCTCCTCCAGCCTCCTTACTTCCCTTTGCACAATCTAAAGCTTCTTCATTCTTCCCTAACTGCACCCACCTGCCATTATGGATCAGCATTTGCTTATCAGAGAAAACATTCGGCCTTTTGTTTTTTATAGTTGGCTTATTTAGCATGATATTCTCAAAATCCATCCATTTACCTGCAAATGCCATAGTTTTATTCTTCTTTAAGGCTGCTAATAATCCATTGTGTGTATGTACCACATTTTCTTTATCCATTCATCTGTTGAGGGACATCTAGGTTGGTTACATAGTTTAGCTATTATGCTAGTTTAGTGGTTATGAATACTTTTTGTTTCTATCTTAAATTCTGAAGAATAGTTTTGTTGGATATAGCAGTATTTATTGGTGTCCATTATCTCTTAGGGATTGGTATATATTATTCCAAGTCCTCTGACTTTTAGGGTCTGGTATTAGAAATTAGTGGAAATCCTAATTAGTTTACCTCCAAATGTGACCTGGTGTTTTTATCTTGCAATTTAAAAAAAATTATGTCCTTGTTCTGTATCAAGAAGAAGATTTTTTTTTTAAAGAGAGAGTGAGAGGGGAGAGAGAGAGAGAGAGAGAGAATGAGAGAATTTTTAATATTTATTTTTTAGTTCTCGGCGGACACAACATCTTTGTTTGTATGTGGTGCTGAGGATCGAACCCGGGCCGCACGCATGCCAGGCGAGCGCGCTACCACTTGAGCCACATCCCCAGCCCCAAGAAGAAGATTTTTTATCTGTTTCTTGAAGAGGATTTTTTTTTTTTTTGTGGGGGACACAACCACTGAGCCACATCCTCAGTCCTATTTTGTAATTTGTCTAGAGACAGGGTCTCACTGAGTTGCTTAGCTCCTCACTTTTCCTGAGTCTGGCTTTGAACTTGCAATCCTTCTGCCTCAGCCTCCTGTTCCACCAGGATTACAGGTGTGTGCCACCAGGCCTGACAAAGAGGATAATTTTTAACTTGTCTATTTGAGGTTCTAAATGACTCTTGATTTTGGATTTTCATCTCACTCCTAAGATTTGGAAAATTTCCTGATATTATTTTATTGAAAAGGTTGTACATTTCTTTTAGTTTTTGTTTTGGTGCCTTCTTCTATGCCAATAATTCTTAAATTTGGTCTTCTAATATTATTCCAAATTTTTTTATTATTCTGTGATTTCTTTACATGTTTTTTTTATTGTTGACTTTGTTTTCAAGTTTATATACTTTGGCTTTGAGGCCTGAAAATATGTATTCTATGTGGTCTATTCTATTGGTGATCTTTCAATTAAATTTTTAACTTGATTTATTGAGTCATTTTCAGTTTTGATTCTTTCTCAGAATCTCTGTCTCTTTATTGAAATGGCCTGTATGTTTTATTCCTTACATCTTTTTTTAGTTCATTGAGCATTTTAAATGTTAACTTTCTAAATTCTTTTTTTTTTTTAATTTTTTTTTAGAGAGAGTGAGAGAGGAGAGAGAGAGAGAGAGAGAGAGAGAGAGAGAGAGAGAGAGAGAATTTTTAATATTTATTTTTTAGTTCTCGGCGGACACAACATCTTTGTTGGTATGTGGTGCTGAGGATCGAACCCGGGTTGCACGCATGCCAGGCGAGCGCGCTACCGCTTGAGCCACATCCCCTGCCCTACTTTCTAAATTCTTTATCCAACATTTCCTCCACTGTGGTGTCAATGGGATCGGTTGTTGAAGTGTTGTGGGTTGTTTGGCGTGGTAGTTTCCTTACTTTTTTGTATTGTTTGTATGTTTACCCATCTGCTTGAATGTTTATATTTTCTACTTTTGTGCAAGGAACTATTTAATGAGTTTCTTTTCCTTAATTGCCCAGGCTGGGCAAATATCCAAGTATTCATATTCCCATTCAATGTATGTCCTCATTTATGCCTAGTATCAGTACCACTTTGAGAGAAGATACTAAACCCTATTAGTTACAATAACATTGGAGCAAAGCCATGTTCTACTAAGCCTTACAGGGGAAAAACTTACTGAAAATGTTCTTCACAGCCTCTATAATCTAATATGAAATTGTAGTAATGTTATGAATATGTTGAGAAATTAGTTATTAAAGATAGTAAAATTATTACACTATATAGGGGATGAAAAGTGGACAAGAAGAAAAATTGGCAAAGAAAAAAAAGAAAGAAAAAGAAAAAATACAAATAAAAGAAAAAGAAGAAAAAAGTAGGGTGAGTATTTGAGGCAGGAGAAGGTAGTGCAAGAGAGAAAAGAATGACTAAAAGAAGGAAATGTAAAATTGAGGCAGGAAAGCAAAGATAAAATAATTACTAATAAAGCTTTAAAACATCAAAAGAAATAGAGCAATCAATTGGGTCAAGGGCTGTAAAATAAAATAATAAGGGGATATTTATCAATGCAATATTAAAAGTAATATTTGTAAGATCAAAACTATTAGAGGTATTTATGATATTTTATGCCAAAGAGTGGAGATTTCTTATGGAATCTTCTTGATTTGGATTTCATCAGGATTTGTAACCTTTAGAAGATACCCACCACTCCTCAGCTTTACCTCTAATTTTCCCTGGGTGTGGAGGTAGGATTCACACTGGCTGACCTCTGATACAATTCTAGAAGGTCTCCTTTGATCTTTGAGGTGTCCAGGTTCCTACTAGCTTTCTGGTGGGCTAGAGAACATGGCTTCTAATTGTCTGTAATTTAGGAGCCAGTTATTCCCTGTTAGTGAATGCAGTCTGATATGTCCCCCTAAAGTAAAGCTTCATGTATCTAGCACTATCAAATTAAGTGTGGGCTTCCCTGTGTATATTTTGGGGTGTGTGGGGAGTGTGGTGATATTAGGTAGAGTTATTGTAGTATGGTTGTTGTGGTGCTGGGTGCACTATGGTGGTCTGAAGTGCATAGATCATAGGTCACACGTTGGTGGGCTTGTATCTGGTGGCTGGTTTCTGTGTGATACTGCTCTGTTAAGCCCCTTTGAGGGCTGTACTGCCTTTGTGTATGTGTTGAGGTTCTCCACTGGCCTCTTGGGGTTATCCTCAGGAAATGCCTTCTGTGATTTTGTGTGTCTGAGTTAAAATTGAGTTAACTGCTGACTCTGGTTCTCACAGCTATGGATCCTCCTAGAGATGATAGGACACAGGAGCTGCTTTCCTGGTTTCTGTGGTTTTCTCACCAGCAGTACTTGTTAGTCAGCCCAGGGGCCCAAGTGTTATTGGAGGGTGCTGTGTCCACTAGTTGTTACTGTTGGGTATGGGGACACAGTGTGCAGGGCTTAGGGCTCTTGTTGACTGCTGTGGGATGCTGAATGCCCATTCCCTTCTTCATGGCCTTCTTTATAGCAGCAAAGAGCTTGGTGGTTATCTGCTACTATAGATCCTGTGATTGTAGACTCTCTGTGGTGATCTGTGGCACAGAAGCTTCCACTATGACTGATGTAGATTACTAGGGTACCATCCCTGTGACTGGGGTAGAGTATTAGTTGGCCCACCTGCATCTGAGTTCTTTTGGCTTGTGGTTGTAAGTTGCTGAGCACTTGCTCCTCTGGGGCTTCCATGTGAGCAGTCTGTGGCTCAGAAGCCTTCACCCTGGCTGCAGCAGATTTCCCAGGATACGGTCTCTGTGACTGGGGTAGGGTGTTAGTTGGCCCACCTTTGCCTGAGCTCCTACTGCTGGTGGCTGGTTGCTGTGAATCATGGAGTGCTTGCTCCCCTGCTCCCCACTGGTGGGGTGTCTATGTAATGGTGCTGGCTAAGCACTTGGTGGCCTTTGGGAATTTTTTGTGGAGCCTGTGATTGCAGGCTCTATGGCTCTCTGTGTTACAGAAACCTCTACCCTGGCTGCCACAAATCACTGGGGTTTTACCTGTCACTGAGATTGTGTCAGTTGGCCTGTCTTTGCCTGAGCTACTGTGGAGACCAGGAGTGCTGGGTTGGGGTTAACATTCTCCTGGAGTGATTTGCTCTCAGGTCAGCTCCACCCCACTCCCCTTGTCCTTGGTGAGGAGGAGTGGATTTCAGTAGCCTTCAGCTAGCAGCAATCCCTCTACAAGTGCTTTCTAGATGGATTACTGAGACAACCCACTTCAGAGTCATTCCCTATAGCTTTATTTTTTACTATCTGTAGAGGGGAAAAAGCTGTATTGATTTAATTTCCTCTAGGGAGGCTGGTTATCTACAAAATGACTTTCCTGTCTGGCAGTTTTTAGCCCACAATTTGGGTGCAAAAGTGTGATCTTCTTCACTATTTTTGCTGCTTCTGTCCTCTTTCACCTTGATCTGCTTTTCATTCAACTGTTCTTAAGGAAGTAAGCTCATGGGCTTTTTCTGTCCTTCTTTCTCTCTGTTACCCCTTCCTTCACTCCCACCTTTATCAGGGTTCAGGTTCAAGGACTTCTGTCCTTATTTTATGCTCCAGTAACTGTATTCCAACTCTGTCCTGTGAGGAAGAACTTGGTATAGATAACACCATTTTGAAACATTTCCTCCATCTTACAATAAGAATCACCTCATGGCTACTCTGACTCAACCTGACCTAAACCACAGACAATATTCTCATCATGCAAGGAAACCCCAACATTCTGTCATCATAAGAAAGGAAATTGTTATCTGGGACTGAAATCCTGAATAATACCTGGTTCCTTAAAAAGGTGACACCACAAAGATCCTTCCCTGACAACCCCCATCAATGGCCTAACCACACATTCCATCACCCCTCTCCCCTATATCTACCCCAGGATATAAGAGGAATACTGAGTCTCATTCTCTACTGGATGCCCTTCAGGAGGTTTGAATAAACCTGTGTAGTATATCGTTGAGCTGCCTCTCCTCTCTATTTTCTTCATTCAATTCTTTCCTTATACTTCCATGTCTCAAACTGTCCAATATTGAGTTTTAGAGTGTTAACTCTGTCACCCACCTCTCTGATTAGCTGTTCTTTTGCTATTTAGTTTCTGAAATGTGAAGGAGTTGAGGCTTGCTGCCTAGATCTTCTCTGCCATTTTCTGAGTCCAAAATTCCCAATGACATTCTTCACAGAAATGCTCATAAAGAGCTAAAAGAGTCTCCAGGTTAACCACAGAATTGTTAATTCAAAACAGCATGTTGTATATCTTTCACATCTCAATGAAGACTAGATATCAGTATTTCAACTGCTTGTGATCTTTCATCACCTAATAACTTGATAATCTTAGAATCTGCCAGCAACTGGCTGGTTTTCATCACACTTTTTTTTTTGTCCTCTACATTTTGTAGTCTGTACCATCTCACACTAATTTTTTTTGGTACTGGGGATTTAATCCAGGGGTGTTTAACCACTGAGCCACACCCCCAGCCCTTTTTAGTTTTTGATTTGAGACAGTGTCTTGCTCAGTTGCTTAGGGCCTCGCTATTGCTGAGGTTGGCTTTGAACTTGCAATTTGCCTGCCTCAGCCTCCTGAGCCACTAGGGTTACAGGTATTTGCACCATGCCCCACTGTTTATATACTTTTGAACCAGCTTCATGGTGCTATTGTAGTAAAGTCCTGAGGCGAAAACAACAAAAGTATGTTCTCAAAGACTCAACCTTTCAGAGCTGGGTGCAGCAGGACACACCTATAATCCCAGCCACTTGGGAGGCTGAAATAGGAGGATCACAGTTTTGAGTCCAGCCTGAACAATTTAGTGAGAACAATTTAGTCTCAAAATAAAAGTACCTTGGTTCATTCCCTATTACCACATCCTTCTGCCCCTGGCAAAAGACTGAATCTCTTGAGAGGCCAGGAGGACACCATGAATGACTTTTCCAAGACTATAAGAAACATATAAGATCTTGAATGGGGGTTATTATGGTTTGGATATGAGGTGTCCCCCAAAAACTCATGTGTGAGACAATGCAAGAAGGTTTGGAGGAGAAATGATTGGGTTATAGCCTTAACATAATCAATGGATTAATCAATCCTTGATGGGGTTAACAGAGTGGTAACTGGAGGCAGGTGGGTAGTGGCTTGAGGAAGTGGTTCATTGAGGGTATGGATATGGGGTATATATTTTGTATCTGGAGAGTGGAGTCTCTTTCTGATCATCATGTGAGCTGTTTCCCTTAGCCACACTCTTCTGGCATGGTATTCTGCCTCACCTGGAGCCCTGGGGAATGGAGCCAGCCTTCTATAGACTAAGACTTATAAAACCATGAGCCCTCAAATAAACTTTTCCTCCTCTATAATTGTTCTGGTTGGGTTCATTTAGTTACAGTAGTGAAAAAGCTAACTAAAACAGGGGTATATATCCTAAAAAAAAAAGAGAAGGAGAGAGAATACTTTAGATTACCGACACTCTCTAAATATTACTATCTCATAAGTCACTAGTACATATTTATTTCAATAAATATTTTTCAGTTGAAGAAAATAATTTCTGTCATATCCTCTTTTCCAGGGATATTTGAGCAATAAATATCATAATGCATACATATTGCATTCTTTGGTGATCATAAACACTGCTGGGCAAATTTATCAGTAGCAATCTATAGCTTCCAAATTCAACTTGTTTTTCTTAAATATTACAGAGCCAGACTGTATGGTACTCTGAGCAGTCCTCCTCCTCCTCTTCCTTTTCCTCATTGTGCTCTTTTTCTCATCCTTCCCTACCTTTGTCTTCTTTGTGGTGGGGATTGAACTCAGTATTAACTGAGCATAGCTCTTAGTTTTTATTTTTATTACCTGAGTAATGCCTGTTCATGGGTATTATTAGTCAGTTTCTGTAACTATAAGTAACTGAGCTAATAAACTTATAAAGGGAGAAGGTTGTTTTGGGAGAGTGTTGTTTTGGTTCAGTTTTAGGGGTATCAGTCCATGATAAGTTGGCTCCATTGTTTTGGGTAAGATAGAGCATAATAGTAATAGTGCATGGCAGAAAAAAACTGCTTACCTCATGGCTGGAAAGCAAAAAAAAAAAAAAAAATGAAGAAGAGGGAATGGGGTCTCACTATATTTTTAAATGGCATGCCTCTAGTGACCAAAAGACCTCCCACTAGGCTTTACCTCTTAAAGGTTCTACCACCTGACATTAGCACCTCCCTGGGCACCAAGCCTCCATACATGGGCCTTTGGGGGACATTTAAAATCCAGACTATAGCAATGGGTAAAAAGATTAATATTTTCATATATCATATTCAACTCTATCTTATGCTTTTGTATACTTATTCCCCCCCCCAAATATGAGAAAATATCATATGTGTTCTTTATATATAATCTACTTTTCTTGTTAGCATGTTCTAAGTACTTTCTAATATAACTAGTTATTGGCAAAAAGCATGTAATCTCCTTTATTCAGATTTAACATATTCTGGATAATTTGCTATTAGCATAACTTTACACTTTTGTCTCACTAGATACTTTATGTAAATCAAGATATGGTTTATAATTATATAGAAATTTAAAAATAGATACTGCATATGGTTCAAAATTTTTTATTGTGGCAAAATATATGTAACATAAAAATTTTCATTTTAATCATTTCTAAGTATTCAATTTAGTGGCATTAATTAAATTTGCAGTGTTATACCATTACTCATCTCCCAAATGTTTTCATTACCACTTTAAACAGAAACTTTGTATTCATTAGGCAATAACTCTTTATTTCCTTCTCCCTTAACCCCTGGTAATCTCTAATCTACTTTCTGTCCCTATGAATTTGCCTGTTTTATACATTTTAATATGGGTGGGATCACACAATATTTGTTCTTTTCTGTCTAATTTCACTTAGCATACTGATTTCAAGGTTTATTCATGTTGTAGCATGTATCAGAACTTCATTTCTGTTGGCTATTTGAAAAATGCTGCTGTGAACATTTGCATACAAGTATTCAAGTCTTTGTTTTCAATTCTTTTGAATATGTTTCTAAGAATGGCATTGCTGGGTTATATAATAGTTCTATGTTTAACTTTTTAGGGGATCCTCCACAGGGTTTTAAAAATAAAAATAAGTTATTTAATGCCATTTACATAAATAAGGTACTATATCCTGTACCATGAGAACTACACAACAGAGAGGTGACCAGCAAGGAAGTCTAGATGTATTTGTACAGTTTGTTTTCTTTAGTGCCTATAGGAGTGCTTTGTAAATAGCATGGTTCAGAAAATTTTGTGGAATAAATTAAGGAATAACTGATTTTTAAATTTAATACTAACACTTCCTCTCTGATCCCTGAAGCAATGCTTGGTAGAATTATTAACAATAAATAAATGCAGCTGGGTGCAGTGGTGCATGCCTGTAATCCTCATGGCTAAGGAGGCTGAGGCAGGAAGATCATGAGTTCAAAGCCAGCCTCAGCAAAAGCCAGGTGCTAAGCAACTCAGTGAGACCCTATCTCTAAATAAAATACAAAATAGGCTTGAGGCTGTGGGCTGAGTGGTAGAGTGCCCCTGAATTTAATCCCTAGCCCCCCCCCCCCCCCCCCCGCAAAATGCATCTATTGAACCTCACCTTGGGGTATGGCTACATGTTGATAACCAGCTTAATTTTTAATTAGCATCTGAAATTTGGAAAGAATGCCTTTATGACTGGAGATTTGAGTCAAATTTTCTATGTTTGCTATTTTTTGGATATAGTTTGAGCATGTCCCCAAGGGTTCTTGTGATGGAAGTCTGGTCCTCAGTGTGACAATGTTGGGAGGTGGTGGAAATTTTAAGACATAAAGCCTAGTGGAGGTGCTGCCCTCAGAAGGGATTAAGGTAGTTCTTGCGGGATCCTGGTTGTTTTCACTCAAGTGAGGTGTTATAGAAGAGCAAGCCTGACTCCTTCCCTGCTCTCTAGCTTCCCACTTCACCAAGATCCCTATTGCATGTGTTTTGCCATTGTGATGCTCTCTGACATGAGGTCTTCACCAGAGCTGAGTTGATACTGGCACTAGGCCCTTGAACTTAACACTGTGAAGAAAATAACTTGTGTGTGTGTTTGTGGTGGCGTTCAAACCCAAGGCCTTGCACATGTGAGGCAAGCTCTCTATCATTGACCTATACTACCAACCCTAAACCACTTTGTTTTTTCTTTTGGTACTGGGGATTGTATCCAGAGATGATTTGCCATTGAACTTCATCTCCAACTCTTTTTATTTCTTTTAATTTTGAGACACTAAGTTGTTTAGAGCTTTGCTAAATTGTTGAGACTGGCCTCGAACTTGTGATCTTTCTGCCTTGGCCTCCCAAGTCACTGGGATTATAGGCATGCACCACTGTGCCTGGCTAAAATGCTTTTCTTTATACAGTACCTAGCCTCAGGTATAGCTACAGAAAATTGATTAACATGTTCTCTCTCTTTCTCTCTTCCTTATTCTTCTCTTCATTCTCCTTTCTTTTCCCCTCCCTCCCTCTCCTCCTGTTCTTCCTTCTCCTGCTCCTCCTCCTTCTTTTTCTTCTTCTCCCCACTACTTCTTCTTCAGCTGTGGATTGAACCTAGGGCCTTATTCTATTCTTAATGTTTTTATCATTCCTCTCCTGAGAGGTAATTATCTGGGTTTCTAGGGCCTTTGTTTCAAGAGCTCTGGAGAATGAAAGCTTCTTTCCTTGAGATAGCACCTAAGATTTTCTCAGCCTCTTAATTTGTTAAGCAAGTCATTTCCATCTATAATCTCCAAGTTTAGTTACACATTGAAAATTTATTATTTTATTATTTACATGTGTACATCCAAAGTTTATATTAATTCAACCTATACTATCTAAAGTAGAGGTTGGCAAAGTCTGTGAGCTAAATTGGGCTTGCTTTTGTACACCCATGGATGTCACTTTTTTTTTTTTTTTTTTTTTTTTGACGGTGCTGGGGATTGAACCCAGGGTCTTGAGCATGTGAGGCAAATACTCTACCAACTGAGTTATATCCCCAGCACCCTGGATGTTACATTTTTAAAGATTGTTGAAGAAAAACAGAAGGGAGACTAGAGGGAGGGGAAGAGGAGCGAGGAGGAGGTGGAAAGGGAAAGGGGAGGTACAGAGAACAAAATTGACCAAGTTATTTTGTTATATTGTGTGCATGCACAAATATGCAACAATGTGTTCTATTACTATATATAATTATAATGCATCAATATAAAAAATTACAAAAGATTGTTAAAGAAAAATAAAGAAGAATGTGTGATAGAGAATGTGTGTGGATTGAAAAGCCTAAAATGTTCACTACTTGACCCTTGATAAGTTTGCTGACTGTTGATCTGGAGTCTTATTATGTTAATTTGTATGTATGTGAATATATTTAAAATCTATGTGAATGTGGTAATAACAATTTTTATTTATTTATGTATTTGCAGTGCTGGGGCTTTAACTCAGGGCCTTGTTCATGCTAGGCAAGTGCTGTATCATTGAGCCTATCACTAGTCCAAAAAAAAAAATTGTGTTGAATAGTTATTAGGCTCCTGGATATATTCTAGAATGATTATAATCAATGTCTCTGAGTGATCTACTACAATTTTTGTCATGATTTTATTTTTATTTTTTTTGTCATGATTTTAAATAAAAAAATTTTAAAAGGTATGCAGTCACATTTGAGATTTTGAAAATAAAGTTAAGATTAATGTTTGCAATGGTTGATTGTCCTCTAAATCTATTTGCTGTTGTCTAGTAATCAAAATCTAGGTTCTGTTTCTGACAGTTGCTGATTCACTGGGCTGCAAAACAAAACAATGGTTCAAAAAGACATTTAAAACTTTGGAAAGAAAGCATCTGAAAAGTGTGAAGACATTTCAGAATCGCATGTAAACTAAGTGCATGTGATGAGGTATATTATAATGAGGTATATTGTAATGAGGTACATTACATAAAAGGAGTGGAGAGTAGTGAAGATACTGTATTTCGTTATTTTTGGTAAAGGTTTCAAAACATGTTTTCCTAAACTTTATATATGCATATTCTATTATATACCTATACTTCTTTTTATATTTTCAATTAGTTCTTTTTAGTTATACATAACATTAGGATTTGTTCTGACATAACTATAAAAGCATAGAATATAATTTGCTCTAACTCAGTCTTACTTTCTATTTCCCTTCCCTGCTCCCTCTCCAATTCCCTTCCCTATACTCTACTGATATTTTAAAAAATATTAATTTTTTAATTTTAGGTAGACACAATATCTTTATTTTACTTTTGAATGGTGCTGAGTATCAATCCCAGTGCCTCATGCATGCTAGGTGAGTGCTCTACCACTTGAGCCACAACTCCAGCCCTATAAATTTTTTTTCTAAATTAGTGCCTTGTGGATATACATAAAGATGAGATTTGCTGTGGTATATTCTTATATGTACATAGGAATGTTAAGTCAGGTTCATTCCACTGTTCTCTTATCCAGCACCCCTAGCATCTGAATACTCTTTTTCAATTATACTGATTCCTCTTCTATTTTGATGAAATCCCCTACACCACTCCTCCCCCTCTTATTTTGGAGTAACTTCAGTATATCAGAGAAAACATTTGATCTTTGACTTAGTGTGTCTGGATGATTTCACTTAGCATGATGGTCTCCAGTTTTATCCATTTCTCGGCATTTTCTGCTTTTCATAGTGGTGGCACTAATTTGCAGTCTCATCAACAATGTATGACTGTACCTTTTCTCTCTCATCCCTACCAACATTTATTATTATTTGTATTTTTTTTTATGCTGAGAATTTAACTCAGGGGTGCTGTACCACTGAGCTACATGTCTAGTCCTTTTAATTTTTTATTTTCAGACAGGGTCTCACTAATTTGCTTAGGGTCTTACTAAATTGCTGTGTCTGGCCTGGAACTTGTTATCCTCTTGTCTCAGCCCCCCAAGCTGCTGGGATTACAGGTGTGCACCACTGTACCCAGATTATTTGTATTCTTGATAATTGCCATTCTGATTGGAATAAGATAAAATCTCAATGTAGTTCTGATTTGCATTTCTCAGATTTGCTGGAGAAGTTGGAACATTTTTTTCATATATTTATTAGCCATTTGTATTTCTTCTTTTGAGAAGTGTCTGTTTAGTTCTTTTGCCCATTTATTAATGCATTATTATTTTTTGGTATTTTTTTAACTTCTTTTTTATTCAGGATATTAATGCACTATCTGAGAAACAGGTACCAAAGATCTTCTTCCATTCTGTAGGCTCTTTCTTCACACTCTTACTTGTTTCCTTTGCTTTGTAGAAGCTTTTTAATTTGATGCCATCCCACTTACTGATTTTTAGCTTTACTTCTTGTACATTAGGAGTCTTGTTAAGAAAGTTGAAGCCTATGCCAATATGTTGGGATGTTGGGCCTATATTTTCTCCTAACAGTTGCAGAATTTTTTCTGGTCTAATTCTTAGGTTTTTGATCCACTTTGAATTGATGTGTTCAGGGTGAGAGATAAGGGACAAGTTTCCAGCACCATTTGTTGAAAAGGCTCTTTTTTTCAACATAAGTTTTGGGCACCTTTGTCAAGTATCAGAGGTCTGCATCTATGTGGATTTGTCTCTGTGTCTTCTATTCCATCAGTCTTCATGACTCTTTTAGTACCAGTACCATGCTGTTTTCATTACTACAGCTCTGTAATATAATTTGAGGTTCAGTATTGTGATGCCTTCAACATTGCTCCTCTTGCTCAGGATTGCTGTGGCTATTCTGGATCTTTTATTTTATTTATTTATTTATTTATTTATTTATTTTTTTAAGAGAGAGTGAGAGAGGAGAGAGAGAGAGAGAGAGAGAGAGAGAGAGAGAGAGAGAGAGAGAGAGAGAGAGAGAGGGAGAGAGAATTTTTAATATTTATTTTTTAGTTCTCGGCGGACACAACATCTTTGTGGGTATGTGGTGCTGAGGATCGAACCTGGGCCGCACGCATGCGAGGCTAGCACGCTACCGCTTGAGCCACATCCCCAGCCCTATTCTGGATCTTTTATGTTTCCAAGTGAATTTTAGAACTTTTTCTAGTTCTGTGAAGAATGTCATTGGTATTTTGATGAGGATTGCATTAAATCTGTATAGCACTTTTGGTAATATGGCCATTTGATAATATTAATTTTGCCTATTCAAGAACATGGGAGGCCTTTTTATCTTCTAAGGTCTTCAATTTCTTTCTTCAGAGTTCCATAGTTTCCATTGTAAAGGTCCTTCACTGCTTTGTTGTATCAAATCCCAAAGATTTTATTTTATTTTTTGATGTTATTGTGAATAGAATAGTTTGCCTAATTTATTTCTCAGCAGATTCATTATTGGAGTTTAGAAAAGTGATCGATTTATCTATGTTTCTCTTATATTCTGCTACTTAACTAACTTTATCAGCTCTGTAAATCTTCTGGTAGATTTTTTGGGGTCTTCTAAATGAAAGATCATGTCATTAGCAAAACAGATTATTTAACTTCTTTTTTAATTTGTATCTTTTAAAATTTCCTTCTTTTGCCTGATTGTTCTGGCTGGAGTTTCAAGGACTATGTTGAATAGAGTGTGTGTATGTATGTATGTATGTGTGTGTGTGTGTGTGTATATATATATATATATATATATATATATATACACTTTTTTTTTTAAACCAGGAAGTGAACCCATAGGCACTTAACCTCTCAGTCACATCCATAGCCCATTTAATTTTTTTTTTTTTGAGACAGGATCTTGATAAATTGCTTGGGCCTTGCTAAATTGCTGAGGCTGGCTTTGAACTCACAATCCTTCAGCCTCAGCCTCCTGAGCCACTGGGATTACAGGCATGTGCCACTGTGCCTGGCTACCTATACTTCTTAAAATATATTTAGACAGATCACTTAGCCTAAATATTTCTTACATTTGAAGGATGTAAAAACTACTTAATATCATGTTAATAGCTATTATTTTACTGACAAATACTTCAAATAGTTGATTATGGCTTCTCATGTTTATATGAATCTACTTTATCTATTCTCTATTTTTTTATGGACTATTGCAAATTAAGAATCAATTGTGTTTATTGAAATTAAAGTCCTATTATGTGGGAAAGTTGTTACAATTTGGAAGTCCCTTAAGAAGTCTGATTCATCTTTACCTCTTCCTTCAGCTTGCAGCTGTTTGTGATGTATTTGTGGAAAACTATGTCCCTGGAAAACTGTCCACAATGGGCCTGGGGTATGAAGATATAGACAAGATTGCTCCTCACATCATCTATTGCTCCATCACAGGTAGTTCAATACCATACCCTTGCTAGGGAGAAAGTTTTTCAATTATTTCATTTTCTTGCTTCTATAAGAAACTTCTTGCAGGTATTGGTTTTCTTAAGCGATTCTGCTTTCCCTCTCCCTAAGCCATTTAGACTATTAAACATTAAGGAACATTAACTTAAATGAACATTTTCATATATTTATCTACTGTTTGTATTTCTTTTTTTTAATATTTATTTTTTAGTTATTGGAGGACACAACATCTTTGTTTGTATGTGGTGCTGAGGATCGAACCTGGGCCACACGCATGCCAGGCGAGTGCGCTACCGTTTGAGCCACATCCCCAGCCCTGTTTGTATTTCTTCTTTGAATTGTCTGCCTATGGTTTTGCTATTTTTCTATATTGATGTTTTATAAATGTTTACAAAGTACTGTTATCAACTAATACAGATGAATTATAGGTGAAATATTGATTGATTTTAATATAACATAGAAACTGAATGTATCCCTATAATGTATCAGGAAGTGCCAAACCAAGGGAAGGAGAAGAGTATTATAAAGTCTTTTGATTGTTAAGGCCTTGCCAGTGAACCTTGTGTGTGTGTGTATGTGTGTAGATTATAAGGAAAAAAGTCACAGTATTACTTAGTTTTTCATATTTTAAGTGGCTCTTAAAATAGAAACTTGTTAATGGTTTTGTCATAAAAATTTATAATATTTTTAGTTTTTATTTATTAATCTATCAGATATTTATTGTAGGCTTATGATCTGGGCAGTATTCTATAGTTCTGGTTGCAAGAGTAAAGAAACCACACCTGTGCTCTCTAGAAGATTTATATTCTAGGATAGGGAAATATATATGTAATATATATTTATTTAATTCAGTTTAACACAGATAAGGGCTACAGGACAAGAGGGATGGGGCAAAGAGGAGATGTTTTATACTGGGAATAGAGAGAAGGCTTCATTGAGGAGTTGACATCTGAGCAGAGACTTGAATAAAGTAAAAGAGTGTACCATTTAAATATTTGAAAGAAGGAACTGACTACGTTTGAGGACCAGCTATGTCAGTGTGGCTGAATCAGAATGAGTAAGGGGGAATGTCATAAGAAGAAAACCAGGGATATATTCATTAGCAAGATCATAAAAACAAAACAAAACAAAACTCATGGGCTACTTTTAAGGATTTTGGCCTTTACCCTGAGTTACATTGTAAGCTAAAAGAGGGTTGAGCAGAAGAATGATATGATCTGATATATTTTAAAAAGGATATCTCTAGCTACTGTATTGAGAATGGATGTAGAGAACAAAGGCAGAAGCAGAAGCACAGTTATGAAGCTGTTGGAAAGTACCAGGCTAGAGATGACAATGGCTTGAATTAGAGTGGTAGTGGTGCAGGCAGTTGCAGAGTGATAGGATTCTGAATGTTTTCAGGTTAAAATGGATAGGATTTGCAAATGAATTATAGGTGAGTATCAGAGAAAGAGTAGGGTTAAGGATGATGTTAAGATTTTGCCCTGAGCAGTTAGAAGAACAAAATTACTATATACTAAGATGAGCAAACAGGAAAAAAAATTTGTGGGGAAAATGTCAAGAGTCAGGTTTTGGATTTATCTTTGAGATGTCTGTTAGATAGTCAAGTGGGGAAGTGAAGCAAAGGATTGGAACTAAGAGTCAAGAGTTCAGAGAAGATGGAATATTTGGTAGTTTTGAGCAAATGTGATCCCTGGGTGCAATCTTTTGAGAGTGAGTGCAGAAGAAAAAGGACAGTACCTGAAGTTGAGGTCAATTCACTCCAGTGACTAGAAGTGTAGATGATAACTAGGACATGGTAGAGAAGGTTGAAAAGGAATTTTTCCCCAACATATGCTCAAGAGATTTTATATTTCTCATTAAAAATTAGAAATGGTTTTAACCATGTGGCTTTGGTTTATATCTTCCATGTTCTTTTTTATTTGTTCTTTTAGTTATACATGACAGTAGAATGTATTTTGGCAGAATATACATACATAGAGTATAACTTATTCTATTTAGGATCCCACTTTTGTGGTTGTACATGAGGTGGAGTTACTCTGGTTGTGAACAAAAATTCAAGGCTAGGAAAATTATGACCCATTAATTCTACTCTATTTCCTATTCCCCTATTCCTCCCTTCCTTTCATTTCCCTTTGTCTAATCCAGTGGGTTTCTATTATTCCCCTCCCCTACTTCCCTTGTTTTGGGTTTGCATTCACAAATCAGAGAGAACATTTGGCCTCTGGTTTTTTTGGGGTTGGCTTATTTCACTTAGCATGTTATTCTCCAATTCCATCCATTTACAGGCAAATACCATAATTTCATTCTTCTTTATGGTGAGTAACATTCCAGTGTGTATGTATGTCACATTTTCTTTATCCATTCATCCTTTGAAGGACACCTAGGTTGTTTCCATAGCTTGGGTATTGTGAGTTGAGCTTCTGTAAACATGGATGTGGCTGTGTCACTGTTATATGCTGTTTTAATGTCCTTTGGGTATAGACCAAGAAGTGGGAAAATTGGGTCTAATGGTGGTTCCATTCCAAGTTTTGTAAGGAATATTCATACTGACTTCCATAATGGTTGCACCAATTTGCAGTCCCACCAACAATGTATGAGAGTACATTTCTCCCCATATCTTTGCCAACATTTATTGTTACTTGTATTCTTTATAATTGCCATTTTGACTAGAGTGAGTTGGAATCTCAGTGTACACTGTTTTAATTTGCATTTCTCCAATTGCTTAAGATGTTGAACATTTTTAATATATTTATTGGCCATTTGTATTTCTTCTTCTATAAAGTACTTCTCAGTTCCTTAGCCTGTTTATTGATTGGATTCCTCTTCTTCTTCTTCTTCTTCTTCTTCTTCTTCTTCTTCTTCTTCTTCTTCTTCTTCTTCTTCTTCTTTTTCTTCTTTCTTCTTTCTTCTTTCTTCTTCTTCTTCTTTCTTCTTCTTCTTCTTTTTTTTTGGTGTTATGTTTTTTGAGTTCTTTGTATATCCCGGAAATTATGCCGTATTTGAGGTACTGGTGGTGAAGATTTTCTCCCAGTCTGTAGGATCTCTGTACATGTTATCAATTGTTTTCTTTGCTGTGAAGAAGCTTTTTAGTTTGATACATCCCATTTATTGATTCTTGATTTTACTTCTTGTGCTTTAGGAGTCTTATTGAGGAATTAGGTTCCTAAGTCTACACGATGGAGTATTGGGCCTATATTTTTCTTCTAGTAGGCACAGGGTCTCTGGTCTAATGCCTGGGTCCTTAATCCAGTTTGAACTGAGTTTTGTGTTCGGTGAAAGATAAGGGTTCAATTTCATTTTACTATGTCTGGATTTCCATTTTTCCCAGCACCATTTGTTGAAGAGGCTATCTTCTCTCCAATGTATGTTTGTGTTGCTTTTGTCTAGTATGAGATAACTGTATTTAGGTGGGTTTGTCTCTGTGTGTTCCATTCTGTTCTGTTGGTCTTCATGCCTTTTTTTGTGCCAATACCATGCTGTTTTTGTTACTATAGTCTGTAGTATAATATAAGTTCTGGTATTGTGGTGCCTCCTGCATCATTTTTTGGCTAAGCATGCTATTCTGAGCCTGTTATTTTTCCAAAAGAATTTCATGATTGCTTTTTCTATTCCTGTGAAGAACATTATTGGGATCTTTATAGGAATTGCATTAAATCTGCATAGCACTTTTGATAGTATGGCCATTTTAATAACATTGATTCTGCCTATCCAGGAACATGGGGAGATAGTTCCATTATCTGAAGTCTTCTTCAGTTTCTTTCTTTAGTGTTCTGTAGTTTTCATTATAGAGGTCTTACACATCTTTTGTTAGGTTGATTCACAAATATATTATATTTTTGAGGCTATTATAAAGGGGATAGTTTTCCTGATTTCTCTTTCAGCTTATATATCCTTGGTGTATAGAAATGCAATTGATTTATTGGTTTTGATTTTAAACCCTGCTACTTTGATGAGTTCATTTACAAGTTCTATGATCTTTCTTGTAGAGTTTTTTTTGGTGTTCTAAATATAGAATCATGTCCTTGGCAAATAGGTGTATTTTGAGTTATTCTTTTCCCATTCGTATCCCTTTGGTTTCTTTCTTTTTTTCTGATTGCTCTGACTAGAGTTTCCAGGACTATGTTGAATCACAGGGTGGTGGTGGTGGTGGAGACATGAATTCCCTCTTTTTTTTTTTTTTTTAAAGAAAGAGTGAGAGAGAGAGCGAGAGAGCGAGAGAGAGAGAGAGAGAGAGAGAGAGAGAGAGAGAGAGAATTTTTTTTAATATTTATTTTTTTTTTAGTTCTCGGCCGACACAACATCTTTGTTGGTATGTGGTGCTGAGGATCGAACCCGGGTCGCACGCATGCCAGGCGAGCGTGCTACCGCTTGAGCCACATCCCCAGCCCCCATGAATTCCCTCTTATTCCAGTTTTTAGGAGGAATGATTTCAAATTTTCTGCATTTAGAATGATGTTGGTCTTGGGTTTAGCATATACAGCTTTTACAATGTTGAGTTATGTTTCTACTATGCCAAATTTTTCTAGTGTTTTGAGCATGAATGGATTCTCAATTTTTTTGAATGTTTTTCTGCATCTCTTGAGATAATCATGTGATTCTTGTCTTTAAGTTTATTGATGTGTCAATTGTGTTTATTGATTTCCATATATTGAACTTAACTTGATCCCTGGGATGAACCTCACTTGATCATGGTACACTATCTTTTAAATATGTTTTATATGCAATTTGCCAGTATTTTATTGATAACTTTTACATCAGTGTTTATCAGGGACATTGTCTAAAATTTTCTTTCCTTTGAGTCTTTGTCTGGCTTTGGTATCAGGGTGATACCAGCTTCATAAAATGAGTTCAGAAGGGTTCTTTCCTTGAAAAGGAATTGTTAAAGGCATAGGAAGAGAACCTCCTAGAAGTCAAGTACATAAACAGTTTATTTTCATAGCCAGTTTAAGCTTAACAGTATAGAGAGTTTGAGCAGAAAGACATAAAGCATAATGTATTCATTGACCTGAATTACTTGTATTTCCTAAATTTTCTATGCTCTTTCTCACTTCTGAGGTTGTTGACCATGATGTTCCCATTGTTTGGAACACTGTTCTTCTGCCATAACCTGTTCACTCTCTCCTTTTCCTTTAGATCTCAGCTTGGATATCATTACTTCTGTTCAGATTTTCTTTGTCTCTAAAGATTGGGTTGAGTATTCTTGTCCATGTTTGTGTTTGCCTCTTTACTTGCCTTTCTCTCCCTCTTTCCTTCAGGTTCTTGTTCTGTTCCCACATGGTAGGGGCTCAACAACTGTTTCTTGAATCAATGAATGAGTAATCAAAACTTGACTAAAGAGTTTTAAATAGCTGCCATTATCTCTGCATTTTGCTTTTCATAGAGAAGTGGTAAAGATATGCATACATTTTCTGAAAAAACTTCCAGAGGGTAACCTGGATGAGTGCATACTTGGCCTAATTTGCTATTTCTTCTATGGCTTGTATGTAGTACTCTACAGTTATCATTGATTTACCATACCAAAAGAACTTGTACATGATGTAAATATTCAATTATTGACATAAGTCACTATACCTTAAGTCTTTTCCTAAGGCAGGGAGTAGAACTAGTGCATTTAAAGATTTCAAAAAGAACTAAGCAAAAACTTTACTCCTTATATTACAGTAAATTCATCCCTAAAAAATCTTGTTTTACAGCAAAAAAGCCATAATATCTGTTTTTTATAATGTTTATTATAAAATTATAACAAAATTCTTATATTTCTGTGCATTCAGGTTGATTGGGTATTATAATATTTTGTTTTTCAGTATAATTATCTTTGTGGTATTATCATAACATAAAGTAGGTTGTAAATACAATTTTCACATGATTATTATTTTAGGTGGGATGAAGAGCTGTAATGGTCATTAACTTCTTCTTTTTTTAGTACTGGGAATTGAACCCAGAGGTGCTTAACCACTGAGCCACATCCAAGCTTTTTTCTTTTTTTCGATTTTAAATTTTTATTTTTTTCTTTTATTTAATTTTTAAAATTTTTTTAAAAAAATAAATGACAGCAGACTGCATTATAATTCTTATTACACATATACAGTACAATTTTTCATATGTCTGGTTATATATAAAGTATGTTCACATCAATTCATGTCTTCATGCATGTACTTTGGATAATGATTTTTTCTATATTTTATTTAGAGAGACAGAGTCTTGCTGAGCTGCTTAGGGGAGTTATTAACTTCTTTCTTGAATCCAGTTGAGAGACAGGTTCTATATAAGGTGGATCTCTCTTTATCACTAGATCTGACTCTTTTTTAGAGTTACTGTTTTTTTTCTGTATGTAATAAGTTTTATTGTTATATTTACATATCAATTTTTATATTTGTGACAGAGAAGAGAGATTTTTTTCCTTAGAATTTCAAATCCAATGGAAATATTAAGGTCTAAAGTACTTAAAAATTTTTTAGTTGTAGATGGACACAATGTCTTTATTTTTGTTTGTTTATTTTTATGTGGTACTGAGGATCAATCACAGGCCTCACGTGTATGAAACAAGTGCTCTACCACTGAGCTACAACCCCAGCCCAGGTCTAAAGTATTTATATAGGTAAATTAACATCTTTTAATTATCCTATTACAAAATGCTATATAACTAACATGTGGAAACTTATATTAAAATAACTATTTCTCTTTTCTATGTCTGTGATTGGCTGAGAGTCAGGTGATATAGAATGGTTAGGTTTGGCTCTAGGTTGTGGGTTGAGGGACCTGGTCTTCTCTGCATGTCTTTTATTTTTCCTGGACAAGCAGCTACCAAATGCATGATCTCATAGTGAAAAGTGGGAGCACTAGAGAACAAGCCCAATTCCACAGACATATTTTAGTCTCCTTCTTACATCACATCTGTTAACAGGCTATTGTAAAGGGGATAGTTTTACTGATTTCAAAGCAGTCACATGGCCAAACCCAATACCAATGATGGTTTCATTCAGTCTCAGTAGTCTTTAGACAAATGTAAATTAAAGCAAAATAATATTCTATTTCACACCTATGAGATTGGCAGACATTTAAAAGACACCCATGGCAAAGAGCATGGGTTTCAAGAAGGATGAAAATAGGAAATAATGCATTTTATTACATCATTCAGCCAAATAAAAAGTTATCCACTTGGGGAATCTCACATTCCCCAAAGGTTCACATTTATAACTAACTGAGGTTAAGGTTGAAAGTTTTATTGGGTATTGATTTATGACTGGAGAATCTTTAAATTTTCTGCCAATTCTCAAATTGTGTATTTTAATGTACAAAGAGATTTGGAGAAAGATTATCTAACCCAGTAATTCTCAGCGAAGGGAGAATGGGTGGATCATATGGTTTCTGTGATAGAACAGGAGAGTAAAAGGGTGACAGGCAGAGGCATGTGTAATCTGAAAAATTACTTCTCATTATTCTGTAATTTTCTCCATTCCTACCTCCTGATGGTCTGTAGAATAACATTTACAGTTTATTCTCCTTTATTTCCTGATAAGGAAACAGGTCCAGAATGTTTAAAAGACCTAAGGGTACACTGCTATTTATTAGCAGATTGGCTTAAAATTCAGGTTTCTTGGCTTAATATAAAGTGACTAAATGTCTTCCATACTCAGACAGATCATTGTTAATTAAGTGCTGACATGAATTTTGTGATTATAAGACACTGAACTGCTCTACTTGAGAATTACTTTTGCCATTCTTTTTCATTTATTGTAATCATGTTTGCAATGGTGGAAATCATGAACAAATTTGCTAGTCAGAAAGTCTACATTAAACAGATTCTGGAAGCAAAAATCACTTATGGGTCATGAGCTTGTGTCATTATAAAGCAAAGTTCTCTTTTGTAGAAGTTTGGTATTTTCAGTAATTAATTTTTTAAAAATATTTTTTTCTAGTTGTAGATGGACACAATAACTTTATATATTTTTATGTGGTGCTGAGTATCAAAACGAGTGCCTCACACGTACGTGCAAGGCAGGTGCTGTATCACTGAGCTGCAACCCCAGCCCAGTAATCAATGTTTTAATAAGACTGATTATATCAGTCTAATGTTGCACATGTCATGATTGGAATCCTAGACTTTCCTGATGTTTCCCAGTGGTATTGCTGTCTTGTCAGTGCTGTCCAAGCCCAAATCGTCTGTTCTCACTCACATGTTGGCCTCATTGCTGATGAGAGTAATCTTAGAATGGCTGGGAGATTTACTTTAATGCACTCTGACAGTTGTGTGGTTGAAATTGCCTCAGTCTATGAAATCTGGTCTGCAAGACAAAAATGCTAAACTGATCTCAAGGGAGGAAGGACCTGATTGTTTTTATTAGTATGTCCTGTTATCATTTCGGAGGAAGCTGAGTATGCACATTAGGGGGCAGTGTTTAAAAAGCTATTTTCAGGCGATGGAGTCAGTGCTGGTGCAGAGGTGAAGTTGCACAGCAGTTTTTTCATCAGGCCCTGCAGCTAGTGGGCCACAAAGCAGGGGCATTGACAAGTAAGATAGAAGAACCAGGTTGTACTCTGAATCGAGAGAAAATTCAGGTGGTAGGGCTCCAGGGCCAGGCAGTAACCAACAGGAGGAAAAGTGCTTTATAGAGTGTGGGGCGGAGAGCTCTATGTTATCACACCTAGCCTCCTGAAATGTCTTCCTAAGACTCTTTTTGAAATGAAAAGCTTAATTATAATTAATCCACATGTGTATACAAGTAAAAATGGAGTTTCTCCCATTTTGAAGGGCAGCTCACCAAATATTTGTTTCTCTGAGAACTTAGAAACTCAATGGAAAGTCAACAGAGAATAAGAAGGATGGAAGAATTAGATGTATGTTCACCTAAATTTAGTTTCTTAAGAGCAGAAAGTGAAGTTAAAAAGCAGACATTTTGGATGCTATGTGATATGTTGTTGGATCAGAAAGTATTGCCTGGGGTTGGGAACATTATCAAAAATGAAGCCGTCTTTGACAGTGGTTTCTATCCAGTTGTTAAAGTTTGTCAGTTAACAGCTCAACAGACCCATCACCTTGTGAAGATGTTAAGTGATTTCAGCATTTTCTTTTATAGGCACCATAAAACAGGATCTTTAAACAGTAAAGTAGAAGCGTTTTAATTGTTAATACCCCTGCAAAGTAACTGTGTGTCACTTAGGGGAGAATAACAGAATGACATATTTCTGTCTTCATTGTCAAAACAAAAACAAAAACAAAAAAACCCTCCTCAACATGTTGATGCATGCAAACTGCAGCTAGAAATACTATAATCATTTGGACATCTAGCTGAGGATCTGAACAGCAGGGGACCTGTGTGGTCTGTACACTAATAGGCCATCTGCTAAGTCATATGAAACTTGCTCTACTTCAAGGCCTATTGATTTAGTGCTTAAGAATGAATAAAAGGGCTGGGGATGTGGCTCAAGCGGTAGCGCGCTCGCCTGGCATGCGTGCGGCCTGGGTTCGATCCTCAGCACCACATACTAACAAAAATATTGTGTCCACCGAGAACTAAAAAAAATAAATATTAAAAAAAATTCTCTCTCTCTCTCTCTCTCTCTCTCTCTCTCTCTCTCCTCTCTCACTCTCTCTTTAAAAAAAAAGAATGAATAAAATTCTATTGCCATCAACAACTTGTGAAATACCCTTGTAATAGCTTTGAGAATATAGATACAAAGATGAAGGTCACTGGAAAACTCTATTTGGAATTATAACTCTTGTCTTACCTGATTTTAGCAATAAATCCAGTATTTGGGGGAAAAAAGGCCAAAACTTGATACTAAGTGGGAAATATCAAAACTGTCTTCCTACAAAATGTTTAATGATATCTAGCACTCCTCCAAGGAAAGAACAAATTATACAACTCAACTATCCAACAAAGTAAACGTATCATCCACAGTGGGGCTCTCAGAATTATTTAGTCCAGCACATAAAAAAGAGGAAACTACAACTACTTAGAACAGATCTCAAAAGTTGCAAACCTGGATTTTCTAACAGTGAACTCCAAACTAATATGACAGATGGTTCTTGTACCTTAAATGTTGGCAGTCCTCAGTGCACTAAATACAACCACCTCTGTGTTCTCCAAGTTGTGAAGAAGGATGTCAAAAACAAGGAAAGTTAGTTTCATACTTTTCTTCTACCTAGAGAAGCACAATATGGATTTTTCGAATGCTCAGATTTGTCTTTCCTATTCTGCAACTGCAGAAAATACTCCATCATGATAGCAGTGTTGAAGATTGGACATAATAATGGAAAAAAAAATGTTTGTGTGCCCTTTCGAGAAAGAAAAACAGTGCATTTTTTCCCCTAGTGGGTAGAAAATAGGTCAGAAATAAAAATTATTTCAGGATGCTAATATTTTCTCTATCTGTAAAGTATCTGACATTTAATTTCCTCCATATTTTTATAATGTTTACTTCCCTTATTTAATAGAAACTTGTAGAATATCTATGACACAGGTAAATGAAGTTACTGTAGTATTTAAGAACTGCTATTCTTATTATCTTTTTAATGTGTGTCATCTTTCCATCTTATGATTATTTTTCCCTTACCTTAATTAATCATTAAGATATTTCATTGGATGTACAGCATATTCCATTTATGTATATTTAATATGTATAGCAATGACAATAATAATTTTAGAGTGAAAAAAGGCTACCATTCACTAGACATTACTTTTGGAGAAAATAGCAATGTTTTTATGTGAACTAATAGTTAGAATCTGTGAAGGTACATATTTATACATTTTTTCTTTTTTAAAAATTTGTTTTTTTTATATATACATGAAAGTAGTGTATTTTGACATATTATACATATATAGAGTAGAACTTATAATATATAGGATCCCATTCTTGTGGTTGTACTTGATGTGGAGTTTTCCTGGTGGTGTATTCATATATGTACATCGGAAAATTATAGCAGATTCATTCCACTGTTTTCCCTATTCATATCCACTCTCTCCCCCCTTCATTTCCCTTTGTTTAATCCACTGAACTTCTGCTTTCCCCCTCCCTAATTGTATATTAGTATCCACATATCAGAAAGAACATTTGACCTTTGGTTTTTTTGCAATTGACTTATTTCACTTAGCATAAAAGTCCCCAGATCCTTTCATTTACCAGCAAAAGTCATAAGTCATTCTTTTTTTATGACTGAGAAATATTTCTTTATCCATTCATCTGTAGAAGGGCACCAGCAGTTCCATAGCTTAGCTATTGTGAATTGTGCTACTGTAAACATCGATGTGGCTGTGTCACTCTAGTATGTTGATTTTTAACTTCTTTGGGTATATACTGAGGAGTAGGATAGCTGAATCTAATGGTGATTCCATCCAGGTATTCTGAGGAATCTCCATACTGCTTTTCATAGTGGTTACACCAATTTGTAATCCCACCAGCAATGTATGAGTGTATCCTTTCCCCCACATCCTCAACAATATTTATTATTGCTTGTGTTCTTGATAGTTGCCATTCTGACTGGAGTGAAATGAAATCTCAGTGTAGTTTTAATTTGCATTTCTCTAATTTCTACAGACGTTGAACGTTTTTTTCATATATTTGTTAGCCATTTATAATTTGAAACAGGGTCTCTCTAAGTTGCTTAGGCTGGTCTCAAACTTTTGATCCTCCTGAGAAAGCTTTTTAAATCAAAGCAACCACTGCATAGCCCTTTATACTTGTAGACTTAAAATGGTGCGTCCCTTAACAATTTAATTTTAAGTTGTACTTTTTTCCTTTGTGTCTTCCATATATGTTATTTATAAAAGTTTAGCAGTAAGACTCCTCTTTACATTTTAAAATATTTCTTTTTCTTTATTTTTTTTGTTCACTTCATTACTCCTTTCTTTTGGAAGGATAAATATATTATATTATTGATTACACTACGTTTGTGGGAACATTGTGTATATCAAATAAAATTTCTTATTTTTCTTTTAGAAAAGGGGTTGGAAAAATGCCATTTTGACTTTTGTGAATTCCTCAATGGCATCTTTTTAATCTTTTGCCTTTCATGGACAGAGTGCAGAAATCCTCATAAAGTCCTCATGCAGGACCTCTGGACTTAATTCACAGGGAATATTCAACAGAGTTAGACTTACTCTTTAATTTTAAATAAAAAATGCTTTAGAGTTGTATGAAGCAAAAGAATAGCATTTACTAGAACAAAGGTAAAAAGATGGTCAAGATAGTTTTTAGAAAGAACATGTTAGGCAGATTTGTCCTTTTTAGATATTAAGGCTTATTATATAAGAATAATTAAGACAGTGTGGTACTTACATAAGGAAATAGATATAGACCATGTAATAAATTCTGGAGCTCAGAAACAGACTGCCACATATGTGGAAGTGTGTGTGTGTGCGTGTGGTGTGTGTGTAACATATTTATATATATAAATTTGTATGGGCTGGGGATGTGGCTCAAGTGGTAGCGCGCTCGCCTGGCATGCGTGCGGCCCGGGGTTCGATCCTCAGCACCACATACCAACAAAGATGTTGTGTCCGCGGAGAACTAAAAATAAATAAATAAATATTAAAAATTCTCTCTCTCTCTCTCTCTCTCTCTCTCTCCTCTCTCACTCTCTCTTTAAAAAAAATTTGTAGCTTAAACTGTAGATCATTAAAGAATGAATTCTAGAGTAAATGATGGTGGAATAATTTTTTATCCTTATGAAAAAAGTTAAAATTGAATTTCAAGTTTATTGGAGACACTAAAGTGATGTTCCAGATAGATTTAAGTTCTGTATATAAATAGCAAAACTTTAAAACTTTTAGAAAGAATAATTATGGAATATCTTCATGAGCTCAGGATGTGGAAGAATTTTGTATATAACACACAAAAAGTATAAACTATAAAGCAAAATATTCATAAGCTTGACTACTTATTAAAAATTTAAGTTTTTATGTATCAAAAGATACCATAAACTAGGCAAGGTGGTACTTGCCTATAATCCCAGCAACATGGGAGGTTGAGGCAGGAGGATTGAAAGTTCAAAGCCAGCCTCAACAGTTTGGTGAGAACCTAAGCAACTTAATGAGGCCCTGTTTCAAAATAAAAAATAAAAAGGGCTAAGGATGTGCTCAGGGAATATGCACCCCAGGGGTCAATCTCTGGTGCAAAAACCAACAAAACCAACCAACTAACCAACCAACAAACAAAAAAACTAAAAAGTAAGAAGATAAGTCATAGATTTTTGGAAGACAGCTGACAAAGGATTAGTATCCAGAATAAAAAAATTCTTTCAAATCAAAAATAAAAGAGGAGAGAGAGAGAGAGAGAGAGAGAGAGAGAGAGAGAGAGAGAGAGAGAGAAAGAGAGAGAGAGGAAGAGAAGAGAGGAGAGAGGAGGAAGTGAGGAAAGAAGGAAGAGAAACAACAGAAAAATGGGCAAACTCCAAAAAAGAAATCCTTTAGTAGGTAGATAAGGATAAACTACTCAATCTAGGTAATCTTTATGTAAATGCAAAATGAAACAAAATATTCCACTTCTCACCCATGAACTTGACAGACATTTTAAAGTAAAACAGTACAAATTATGAGTGAAGCAAGGGTAGCCTTGAACAGTGGTGGTAGTACTGTAAATGGTATATCCATGTTAGCAGGCTATTTGGCAAGCTCTTGTGAAATTTAATGAGTCTACCCTCTGACACACTGTTTTATTTTTACATATATACTTATGGGAATGGAAATGGAAAGTGGAAGTTTCCTAAACTTTCCAGAGTTCAGAAATAAAAGTGAGGAAAACAAGTTACAAAAGATGATATACAGAATGACACCATTTACATAAAAAGTTAAAATCATGCAAAATGTTATATGTATATATTTAGTAATTCCCTCATGTGTACTAAAAATGTAGATATACATGGTAATGAAAAGTATTAAATTCCAGAGAATGATTATCCTTGGAGAGTGAAGAGAAGGCATATGGGCCAGGGAAGAAATACACACAGGACTTCAACTATATTTGTAAAATAAGCTGTCTGGCTGATATGTATTTGTTATTCTGTGTTTTACAATTGAAATAATAGTAATGAACGATTAAGAAATGTTCAAGTAATTCTCTGCTTATTTCCTTGTTTCTTCTCTTCATTGCCTCCCCACCCCTAAACAAATATTTCTTGAGCTTCTGCATATTCCTGGCTGTGTTGAGTGTTTAGAGCAAACATTGAAGACATGGTTCCTGCCTTTAAGGAGCTTACAGCCTAGTGCTAGAGACATTTTATAAACAAGTTAAAAAATAAAATATGCTGTATATTAACAAATTGTGCTGTAATGAAAGAGCCAGAGAGAGAGTACTGTGGTAGAGGCTAATAGAAGAAAGATGATTAGGGAAAGCCTTTCTGGGGAGGTAACATTTAATAGACATCAGGGATGAGAAGAAAATAGCCATGTAGTGAGCTGGAGAAGAAGTAGTTCATGGAGAGAATACCAATTACAATGGGCCCAAGGAGTCTAAGAAAACCAGCATGCCTGGAGTACCAAAACTGAGAGCAGAATGCCAGAGAAGACACCTCAGAGGTGGCTGCTGGAGGGGGTTCAAGCACTAGAGGATAGGATCATAATCTTTAAAAGAAATAGGACTCAATTCCTGGTGACTTGTCTCATTATGAACTCTGGATATTAAAGTGAGGCTCATGCTTTGGAATGTAGCTTAGAGTGTCCTTAGATTAAGGCTGCTATAATGTTTCAAAGTAAATCACAGAGAATGTGAGCCCAAATATGTATGAACAGTTGTCTAGCCATTTCGTTGTATATTCATATCCTGGCAATGAGGATACAAAACAAAACAAAACAAAACAGTGCTGCCATTAGATTCTTATGGGATGAGCTAGTCTTTGTCTGTCTGTCTGTCTCTCTCACACATACATACACACATATATATATTCACCATTTTCTGTATATTTACCACACAAACCCTTCATTCATTTATTTGCCTATTTACTGTGATGATGAGGTTCAAACTCAGTGCCTCATAGATACTAGGCAAGTGCTGTACCAATGAGCTATATCCCCAGCCCCACATCTTCTAAAAAGTTAGAATAAGTAGAAATCAGCCTGTTCTGTAAGTCCATAAACTTTTGAAAAGGAGAAAAAGAAGGCTGAAGAAATGGAAAAGAAAGAAAAAGGAAGGGAGGAAGGAGCAAGTGAAAAAAAAGGAAGAAAGAAAAAGAAGGAAAGGGAAAGAATCCAAATTAAGTCAAATGAACTATCAAATATCAATAGGCAAAGTTTTGTTTTGTTTTGTTTTGTTTTTTAAACTTTAAGAACCACAGTCTAAGCTGGGCATGATGGCACAAGCTGGGAGGCTGAGGCAGGAGGATTCTTTGAGTCTAGGAGTTCAGATCAGCCTGGGCAGTATGGCAAGACCTTGTCTCAAAAACACAAAACCAAACCAAAACCAAAACCCCCAAACCAAACAACCAACAAACATATACCACCCCCCCCAAGAAAAAAAACCTCAAAAACAAAGTGAAAAATCTAGTAGTCCAGGTTAGTTCATTTCTATACTGAATAAATATTCAGTTATGGATATGACAGTTTTTGACACTAAAAGGTCCTCTCATAGTCACAATAATTGAAAACTACTGTTATAAATTGATGGGTGTCTCTGTTGTTCCCTCTCCTATCAGTAAATATTTTTTCTCTAACTTCAAGGTTAGTGATCTTTAGCAAAAGTATGGCTTGACATTGACGTTTCATACTAAACTCATTATTTAAACAGATAATGACACCATCTCTGCAGAGGAAGAAAAACCATATAGCTACATGGTTTTAAAACATAGCCCCTAGGGTTGGGGTGGTGGCTCAGTGGCAGAGCGCTTGCCTGGCATGCATAAGGCACTGGGTTCGATCTTCAGCACCACATAAAAATAAAACATTCTGTCCATCTATAACTACAAAAAAAATTAAAAAAATATAGCCCCTAAAGCTAAGGACTGAGATTATATTTTATCTGTAGATGTGGACCATTTCCAGAAAGTGACTGCATGCCTTAATTTTGTCCCCCAGTGCATAACCTTTTTATCTTAAAATATTTATTCTTATCCATACATACATTACAGATGTATTACAAGCAGACACTTGCATTATTGGCTCATTTTTCTTGTTCATGGATAAAATCCCGGGCAAGTCCTATACATTTTTTAATGCTTATTCCATTTTAAAAAGTTCAGTCCAATCTAATATCAGAATTTCAGGCTCTTGTCCACTTTATGATTTCCATTTTTCTCCGATGATTGTTTATACTCAAAGTGATTCTGTTAGGATCACCTTGTGCTATAGGCAGCCCATATGGTAGAATTTCTCTTCAGACAAACTAGTTCTGTTCTCCTTATGGGTCACTTGGCCTACAGGGGGAACACCCTCTTCCTCTTTCTCACTGTTGACAGGAGTATAGTTTATTTCAGAACTCTGTTAGTTCTGCTGATGTAACCATAACATCTTGTCTTTGGTATTTTTTTAAGGTACTTGCCAGGTGCTTAGATATTTCCAAATTCCCAGAACATAGGCTAAAGTCTCCAATGCTTGTTTTGAAGTCTGTCTCATGTGGTTTAAAGTAGGCAGGTTTTCCTTCCCCTATGTTGAGAAGCAGTGCATATAATAGGCTTTTTCCAAGGAAATCCTTGCTAGAGGTCTTATTTATCTGTTCACCTTTTCTCTAGTACTTCATCAATGGGTGATAAGATAAGGGCAGGAGATCTGATTTCACAATCTTTTAGTACATCCTGCATTGGTGTTCTGTCGTAAAGGGCATTCTTTGGGGGTTTGAAACTTCAGCATGGACAAGGAATCTTGTGAACATTCTTTAATTCAACTTTTGCTAAAGAAATATGTTTTTCTGGGAGTAAAGGATAACACTTCAGAATTTATGTAGATTCTTTCCATCTTTGCTTCCCTCCTTTCTGTTTTCCTTTGAGTATGTATAAGGGATGAAAATGCATAATGTCTTTTCATCACCCATCAAATGGGTCATGGATGACACTTCTATAGCAAAAGACATGTTAGCAAGAGAAAAGCATAACAAATTTTACTTAGGAAGATTTTATGGGCTATGGAAGCCTGCAAGGGTAAAGTTCCAAACACTCAAGAGAAAACTGTATTTTTATGTTTGGTTTGATGAAGAAGGGACAGTTACATAGCAAAGTGCACAAAAAGGCATGGTTTTATGGTAATAAATGCACGGAAATTTAAAAAGATAACATTAAGTAGAAGGAACCTGAGATTTTTCCCCTCATAGTTAAGTGTGAAAAGATAATATTTAATAGGTTAAATATTTAATAGTTTTTCCTTTATGAAACCATGGAATTAATAAAATCACTTAACAAAACATAGATGAAATGATTCTCTAGTATGTTCAAAGAGATGATACTACTCTTCTTAAAAGACTTCTGCTGATATGTAGAGTGTCATGATATGCAAGTGAACACCATTTCATGACAATATTCACACATAAATGTGGGATCTTCTCCAGTTCCTAAGTATTTTTCTTTTCCTTTTACTATTGATTGATAGAAGAGAAATCAAAGACTCAAATAGGAAGCTGAGCTGTTTTTCTACATGCACTAAAATTGTAGCATTATTCTGTGTCTAAAAATGTGGTATAAATCTAGTATGACTTTTTGCCCACCAGAATTAGTTGGATTCATATTTGGACTCTAACTTCTAGTGTCTGGATATAATAGTTCCCAATTTAAAGAATCTTTTGAAGAACAGAGACCAACAAGAGGGAAAATATGACAGTGTTCGTTAATGTCAAAGCAGTAGTTATTTCAAAACCTTCCCAAATTGAATGTTTCATAAATTGTGCCAGATAAACGTGCCAAGATTTAGACACCATCCCAAAACCCTGTCATCAGAACTAAATCGTTTTCCCTTATGGTAATAGGCTTGGAAAGTAAATCTATAAATTTAAAGAAGCAATGCTCGATAAAAAGACATTTTATACTTGAAAGGATAAAGAATAAATGTTAAAGTTCAGAAAGCATTTATTTTATGAGTGCTAATGATTTTTTCCATTCTTTAAATGGCCTTCCAAGGCAGCATTAGTGCAATAATAACAACTTTCAGCCCTTTATTTGAATCACAGTATGTTTAGTCACAAAGGTCAGAAGTATATGGAGTAAGGATCATGAAACATGAAGGGTTGGGATGTTCGTAGAATACCAGATTATGGAATCAGTGAAATCTTATTTGTAAAAAAAAAAAAAAAATCAAACCCATAAAAGATTTTCAAATGAATAATGTCAAATTTCAAAATTTTGGCAAACAGTTGATTTTAAGAAAGAGTAGCTATCTAAAACCCAATTAAAAAATGGGCAAAAGACTTGAATAAACATTTCTCCAAAGAAAATATGTAAATGACAAGCACATGAGAAGATGTTCAACATCATTGTCTAGTAGGGAAATACAAATCGAACCACAATGAAATACCACTTCACACCCCTTAGAATGGCTGCTATAAACAAAACAAAACAAAACAAAACACCAAAACCCCAAACAAACAAACAAACAAAAACCCAGGAAATAGCAAGAGTTGGCAAGGAGGTTGAGAGATTGGAATCCTTGTACGCTATTGGTAGGAATGTAAAATGTTACAGCCACTGTGGACAAAAGCATTGGGATATGAATGTAACTACTACCACACAGAAATTCTACTTCCAGGTATACACATGAAAGAATTGAAAGTAGAGTGTTGATGTGGATTTGTATATGTATGTTCATAGCAGTGTTATTTATAATAGCTAAATGAGGAAGCAACCCAAGTGTCCACTGATAGGTGAATGAATTGTATATGCAACAATGAAATATTATTCAGCCTTAAAAAGAAAGGAAACTCAGACACATGCTATAACAAGTATGAACCTTGAAGATATTATTATGGTAAATTAAATAAGATAGTCATGAAAAGACAAATACTGTTTTAATTCTACTTAGATGAGGTATCCAGAGCAGTCAAATTTTATAGAGACAGAAAGTGGAATGGGGCTTTCCAGGGTATGGGCAAGGAAAGCATCATAAGTTATAATTTGTTAGTCACTAACTATTTAATAATAGTTACCATTTAAAAGTGAAACATAGTTCCACTTTTTCAACATGAAAAAGTCATGAAAATTGATGTTGGTGATGTTAATACAACAATGTGAATATATTTAATGCTATTGCATTCACTGTATGCTTAAGAATGGTTAAAATGGTAAATTTTATGTTTTATATTTTTACCATAATTTTTTTTATTGGTTATTCAAAACATTACATAGTTCTTGATATATCATATTTCACACTTTGATTCAAGTGGGTTATGAACTCCCATTTTTACCCCGTATACAGATTGCAGAGTCACATCAGTTACACTTCCACTGATTTACATATTGACATACTCATGTCTGTTGTATTCTGCTGCCTTTCCTATCCTCTACTATCCCCCCTCCCCTCCCCTCCCCTCCCCTTTTCTCTCTCTACCCCCTCTACTGTAATTCATTTCTCCCCCTTGTATTATTTTTCCCTTTCCCCTCACTTTCTCTTGTATGTAATTTTGTATAACCCTAAGGGTCTCCTTCCATTTCCAAGCAATTTCCCTTCTCTCTCCCTGTCCCTCCCACCTCTCATCCCTGTTTAATGTTAGTCATCTTCTCATGCTCTTCTTTCCTACTCTGTTCTTAGTTACTCTCCTTATATCAAAGAAGACATTTGGCATTTGTTTTTTAGGGATTGGCTAGCTTCACTTAGCATAATCTGCTCTAATGCCATCCATTTCCCTCCAAATTCTATAATTTTGTCATTTTTTAATGCAGAGTAATACTCCACTGTGTATAAATGCCACATTTTTTTTATCCATTCATCTATTGAAGGGCATCTAGGTTGGTTCCACAGTCTTGCTATTGTGAATTGTACTGCTATGAACATCGATGTAGCAGTGTCCCTGTAGCATGCTGTTTTTAGGTCTTTAGGGAATAGACCCAGAAGGGGAATAGCTGGATCAAATGGTGGTTCCATTCCCAGCTTTCCAAGAAATCTCCATACTGCTTTCCAAATTGGTTGCACCAATTTGCAGTCCCACCAACAATGTACAAGTGTACCCTTTTCCCCACATCCTCGCCAGCACTTGTTGTTGTTTGACTTCATAATGGCTGCCAATCTTACTGGAGTGAGATGGTATCTTAGGGTGGTTTTGATTTGCATTTCTCTGACTGCTAGAGATGGTGAGCATTTTTTCATGTACTTGTTGATTGATTGTATGTCCTCCTCTGAGAAGTGTCTGTTTAGGTCCTTGGCCCATTTGTTGATTGGGTTATTTGTTATCTTATTGTCTAATTTTTTGAGTTCTTTATATACTCTGGATATTAGGGCTCTATCTGAAGTGTGAGGAGTAAAGATTTGTTCCCAGGATGTAGGCTCCCTATTTACCTCTCTTATTGTTTCTTTTGCTGAGAAAAAACTTTTTAGTTTGAGCAAGTCCCATTTGTTGATTCTAGATATTAATTCTTGTGCTATGGGTGTCCTATTGAGGAATTTGGAGCCCGACCCCACAGTGTGTAGGTCGTAGCCAACTTTTTCTTCTATCAGATACCTTGTCTCTGGTTTGATATCAAGCTCCTTGATCCATTTTGAGTTAACTTTTGTGCATGGTGAGAGAAAGGGATTCAGTTTCATTTTGTTGCATATGGATTTCCAATTTTCCCAGCACCATTTGTTGAAGATGCTATCCTTCCTCCATTGCATGCTTTTAGCCCCTTTATCAAATATAAGAAAGTTGTAGTTTTGTGGGTTGGTTTCTGTGTCCTCTATTCTGTATCATTGGTCCACCCGCCTGTTTTGGTACCAATACCATGCTGTTTTTGTTACTATTGCTCTGTAGTATAGTTTGAAGTCTGGTATCGCTATACCACCTGATTCACACTTCCTGCTTAGCATTGTTTTTGCTATTCTGGGTCTTTTATTTTTACATATGAATTTCATGATTGCTTTCTCTGTTTCTACAAGAAATGCCATTGGGATTTTGATTGGCATTGCATTAAACCTATAGAGAACTTTTGGTAATGTCGCCATTTTGATGATGTTAGTTCTGCCTATCCATGAACAGGGTATATTTTTCCATCTTCTAAGATCTTCTTCAATTTCTCTCTTTAGGGTTCTGTAGTTTTCATTGTATAAGTCTTTTACCTCTTTTGTTAGGTTGATTCCCAAGTATTTTATTATTTTTGAGGATATTGTGAATGGAGTGGTTTTCCTCATTTCCATTTCAGAGGGTTTGTTGCTGATATACAGGAATGCCTTTGATTTATGCGTGTTGATTTTATATCCTGCCACTTTGCTGAATTCATTGATTAGCTCTAATAGTTTCTTTGTAGACCCTTTTGGGTCTTCTAGGTATAGAATCATGTCATCTGCAAATAGTGATAATTTAAGTTCTTCTTTTCCTATTTTTATGCCTTTAATTTCTATCGTCTGTCTAATTGCTCTGGCCAGTGTTTCGAGAACTATGTTGAACAGAAGTGGTGAGAGAGGGCATCCCTGTCTTGTTCCAGATTTTAGAGGGAATGCCTTCAATTTTTCTCCATTCAGAATGATGCTAGCCTGGGGCTTAGCGTAGATTGCTTTTACAATGTTGAGGTAAGTTCCTGTTATCCCTATTTTTTCGAGAGTTTTGAACAAAAAGGGATGCCCTTTTTGCTTTTTCTGCATCTATTGAGATGATCATATGGTTCTTATTTTTAAGTCTATTGATGTGGTGAATAACATTTATTGATTTCCGTATATTGAACCAGCCTTGCATCCCAGGGATGAATCCTACTTGATCATGGTGTACAATTTTTTTGATATGATTTTGTATCCGATTCACCAGAATTTTATTGAGGATTTTTGCATCTAGGTTCATTAGAGATATAGGTCTGTAGTTTTCTTTCTTTGAAGTATCTTTGTCTGGTTTAGGAATCAGTGTGACGTTGGCCTCGTAGAATGAATTTGGAAGTTCTCCCTCTTTTTCTATTTCCTGAAATAGCTTGAAAAGTATTGGTATTAGTTCCTCTTTAAAGGTTTTGTAAAACTCTGCTGTATACCCATCTGGTCCTGGGCTTTTCTTAGTTGGTAATCTTTTGATGGTTTCTTCTATTTCCTCAATTGATATTGGTCTGTTTAGGTTGTCTATATCCTCCTGTCTCAATCTGGGCAGATCATATGACTTAAGAAATTTATCGATGCCTTCACTATCTTCTATTTTATTGGAGTATAAGGATTCAAAATAATTTCTGATTATCTTCTGTATTTCTGAAGTGTCTGTTGTGATATTGCCTTTTTCATCCTGAATGCTAGTAATTTGAGTTCTCTCTCTTCTTCTCTTCGTTAGCATGGCTAAGGGTCTGTCGATCTTATTTATTTTTTCAAAGAACCAACTTTTAGTTTTATCAATTTTTTCTATTGTTTCTTTTGTTTCGATTTCATTAATTTCAGCTCTGATTTTAATTATTTCTTGCCTTCTACTTCTTTTGCTGTTATTTTGCTCTTCTTTTTCTAGGATTTTGAGATGAAGTATGAGATCATTTATTTGTTGGTTTTTTTCTTTTTTTAAGGAATGAACTCCATGCAATGAATTTTCCTCTTAGAACTGCTTTCAATGTGTCCCATAGATTCCGATATGTTGTGTCTGTGTTTTCATTTATCTCTAAGAATTTTTTAATTTCCTCCTTAATGTCTTCTATAACCCATTGATCATTCAGTAACCTATTGTTCATTCTCCAAGTGATGCATGATTTTTCCTTCCTTCTTTTATCGTTGATTTTCAGTTTCATTCCATTATGGTCAGATAAGATGCATGGTATTATCTCTACTCCTTTATATTGTCTAAGAGTTTCCCTGTGACATAATATATGATCTATTTTTGAGAAGGATCCATGTGCTGCTGAGAAAAAAGTGTAACTGCTTGATGTTGAGTGGTATATTCTATATATGTCAATTAAGTCTAGGTTGTTAATTGTGTTATTGAGTTCTATAGTTTCCTTATTCAACTTTTGTTTGGAAGATCTGTCCAGTGGTGAGAGAGGTGTGTTGAAGTCTCCCATGATTATTGTATGGTGGTCTAATAGACTCTTGAACTTGAGAAGAGTTTGTTTGATGAACATAGCTCCACCATTGTTTGGGGCATATATATTTATGATTGTTATGTCTTGTTGGTGTATGGTTCCCTTGAGCAGTATGTAGTGTCCCTCTTTATCCCTTTTGATTAACTTTGGCTTGAAATCTATTTTATTTGATATGAGTATGGACACTCCTGCTTGTTTCCGAAGTCCATATGAGTGATATGATTTTTCCCAACCTTTCACCTTCAGTCTATGTATGTCTTTTCCTATCAAATGCATCTCCTGTAGGCAGAATATTGTTGGGTCATGTTTTGTGATCCATTCTACTAGCCTGTGTCTCTTAATTGGTGAGTTTAAGCCATTAATATTTAGGGTTACTATTGAGATATGGGTTATCCTTCCAGCCATATTTGTTTATTTATGTTACTGAATATGGTTTGTTTTCCTCTTTGATTATTTTCCCCCCTTTACTGTCCTACCTCCCACTGTTGGTTTTCATTGTTATTTTCCATTTCCTCTTCCTGTAATGTTTTGCTGAGGATTTTTTGGAGAGATGGTTTTCTAGCTGTTAATTCTTTTAACTTTTGTTTATCGTGGAAGGTTTTAATTTCATCTTTCATCTTGAAGCTTAATTTTGCTGGATACACAATTCTTGGTTGGAACCCATTTTCTTTCAGTGCTTGAAATATGTTATTCCAGGATCTTCTAGCTTTCAAAGTCTGTGTTGAGAGATCAGCTGTTATCCTGATTGGTTTACCCCTAAATGTAATCTGCTTCCTTTCTCTTGTAGCTTTTAAAATTCTCTCCTTATTCTGTATGTTGGGCATCTTCATTATAATGTGTCTAGGTGTGGATCTCTTATGATTATGCACATTCGGCATCCTGTAGGCTTCTAGGATTTGGGATTCTGTCTTGTTCTTCAAGTCTGGGAAGTTTTCTCGAATTATTTCATTGAATAGATTGCTCATTCCTTTGGTTTGGAGCTCTGTGCCTTCTTGTATCCCAATGACTCTTAAGTTTGGTCTTTTAATGTTATCCCATATTTCTTGGATGTTCTGCTCATGGTTTCTTAACAGTCTTGCTGAGCTGTCTATGTTCTTTTCAAGTTGAAATACTTTGTCTTCATTGTCTGATGTTCTATCTTCTAAGTGTTCTACTCTGCTGGTAGTATTCTCAATTGAGTTTTTAAGTTGGTTTATTGCTTCCTGCCTTTCTAGGATTTCTGTTTGTTTGTTTTTTATAACCTCTATCTCCCTGTATAGTTGATCTTTTGCTTCCTGGATTTGTTTATGTATTTCATTGTTGAAGATATCTTTCATTGTCTGATTTTTGCTGTCTAATGTCTTCCTTGAGACTCCAGATCATCTGAAGCATGTATCTCCTGAATTCTTTATCTGACATTCCATCTGCTGCAGATATTACCTCTTCTAACGTTGAGTTGACCTGCATTGCTTGTGGTCCTTTCTTTCCTTGTCTCTTCATACTGTTCGTGTTTCTTTCTGCTTACTGAGACTGTTGTGTTGTTGAATTTTCCCCCTATATATTTGTATTACTCTTGTATAGTTGCAAAGTCTCCCGCGCAGGCGCGGGCAGGGGCTCTGCTCCTTCTCCAATTGGGGCACTGTGCCTACCGCATTGGCAGCCCGCTGGGCCTGTTCTGCTGGTTGGTAGCAGGTGCGCCTACCTTGCAGGCATGTGGGGCGGCTCTGCCACTCCCAGGTTGCTGGGCCTGACCTGCTGGTGGGTTGCAGGTCCGGCTACCTTGCAGGCGCGGGGGGAGGGCGCACACCTATTTGTATTTAGACAGTTACTTGAAATGGAGGACGTAATGCTTGGGATGAAAGTTGGGGGGAAGGGGAAGGTAGGTGCTCTTGAAAAGAAAGAAGGAGAGGGAGATAGATAGCATAGAGGAGAATGGAAAGAGCAGTAAAACTTGGAAGGGGAGAGAGAGAGGGAAAAGGGAGAGAAAAAATTAAAATGAAATAGGAAATAAAATTAGGTCTTAGAGATCCATTTTCTTCTCTTCCCGTAGGCAAAGCTGTGCCCTCCGGGCTGAGTTTTGCCCTCAATGTGTCAACAGCAATCCCTGTAAGGCGGTTCCTGGGAGTCTCTCAATCCTGTTAGTCCAGAGCCGTTTCACTTCTACGGCCCCTCCTCCCCTTCCTCCTGCCAGCCAGCCAGGTCCTGCTCACTGGAGGCAGTTCCCCAAGGATTTGGTTACACTTTCAGCCCCACCGAGTGCTCTATTTCCCTAACTACTGAGCACTCTCTCTGTCATTCATCTAAGCCCCAGTGCTGTGGAGCTGTTGTCTGGGAGTCAATTGTTTAATTTTTCCGTACCCCTTTGGTGGGCACACCTTCGGAATCTGGCAGCTAAGACCATTGGTGTCGCTGCTGGTGGTAATAGGAGTTGGGATTCGAGGATCCCCTCTACTTCCCTCAGCCCCTACAGTCACAACCACACTGCTGGCGGTAGGAGGAGTTGGGGGTCTGGAGTGTCCTCTGTTTCCCTCCGCCCCTACCGTCACACCCTCTCAGTTCGCGGTTGGGGGATTTGGGGGTGGGGAGTCTTCTCTGCTTACTTCTGCCCCTACAGTCACGCCCTTGTCACTGGCAGTAGGGGGAGTTGGGGGTCGAGAGTCCTTTGGCCCTTACGGTCACACCCACGGAGAGATTTTGAAGTTTCCCGGTTTTTTGTATCTGGTGTGGGTGGGAGTCACACACCTGCTAAAGTAGATTCCGCTGGGAAGGAATCTCTTTGGCCGAACTTTGGTGACTTCCCCTCTCTGCTATGGTGGGCCCCTGGCTCCTTGCCGGAGTGTCCGAAGGGAGGGGTGGAACTGGCTTGTCTCTGGTCTGACACAATCTCTGGTTTTAGTTCCCAGTTCGCTATTTCGTAAAGGGTTGGTTAGATTCCCTTCACGCTGTCTCGGGGGGGGAGCCGTTCGCCGGGTGGGCGGGGCTGTTAGTAGAGCCGGGAGGGCACGGGCTGTCTGCTGGGCCAGGCGGGGACACTTCTCGCTGTGCCGGGCCGCCGGGGGCTGCCTGTAGAGCCGGGCAGCTGCGGCCGTGGCTAAGATCCGGGCGGGTGGGGTGGCCGTTCGCTGAGGGAGAGCTGGGCCTCCCGCGACAGCGAGATGGCGGGTGCCGTCTGCGGGTTCGGGCGGGCCGAGCCGCTCAGGGCCACTGGCCGCTTTCTGAAGTGGCCGGTGGCCACGGGATTGTACCTCTGCACCCGCCGGGGGGCCGCCTGTAGAGCCGGGCAGCTGTGGCCGCGTGGCTACGAGCCTGGCAGGCATGGTGGCCGTTCGCAGAGCAAGAGCAGGGCCTCCCTGGGACGGCGGGTGCCGTCTGCAGGTTTGGGCGGGCCGCGCCACTCTGGGCCGCTTGCCGCTTGCAGAAGCAGCTGGTGGCTGCGGGACTGGACCTCCGCGCTATGATTCTCCTGTGATGCAAACAGCAGAAATGAGCCCCAGTTCTCAGTCAGCTACGTGATCAGGAGGCAACAACACGGGCAACTGTGATTAATATCACAGTTTAAGAACAGTTTCATGTTGTTAAACTGTGATATTAATTAGATTGAGTGTATTAAGTGTTTTCTTCACCTACAATATTTTTAACTTATAATGGGTTTATCTGGGTAGAAGTCATGGGACATTTGTATTTATTTTTGGATTGCAGAAATTGTTGCAGTACAATGTAAAATTTTAGAAATTATCTAGTACAACATTTAAACTGTGTATATATTTTTTTAAACAAAAGCTAGCATAGCTAGGTAATTAATTGTTGACTAGATGCCTTCTAAGTCTGTTGTCAATGCTCAATTCTTAAAAATGATAAATAGCTTCAACTCTATATAGAAAATGAGTATAATAAATAACCCCCAGATCTCAATGCTTTTATACAATAAAAAATTTCAGTAGTTTAATTCTTTCTTGTGTCTTTCTTTTTCCTTTGGTGCTGAGGATCAAACCCAGTGCTTCATGCATGCTAAGCAAGCACTGTATCTCTGAGCTGTATCCCCAGCCTTTTATTTCTTTCTTTAGTCATAGTCTAATGTGGGTCAGAAAGGTTTTGCTCCATGCAGTCATTCAGGTATCCAGCCTTATTGACCAATAGGATAAATTAAAAACAAGTGACCTCCTTCTCTTAAAATCAGTAACAGGGGCTGGGGATGTGGCTCAAGCGGTAGCGCGCTCGCCTGGCATGCGTGCGGCCCGGGTTCGATCCTCAGCACCACATATAAACAAAGATGTTGTGTCCGCCGAGAACTAAAAAATAAATAATAATAATAAAAATTCTGTCTCTCTCTCTCTCTCTCTAAAAAAAAAAATCAGTAGCAGGTGTGAAGGGCTTAGGAAAGGCCCTGTGAATGAGGGACATTTGAGCAACAGTCTGAAGAAGTGAGGAAATGGTTTATACAGTCTGTAGGAATCATATCCAGAAAAAGGGCATTCTAAGCAGAGATTAGTTAAGTGCAAAGGTCCTAAGGTAGAAGTGAGCTTTGCTTGATCAAGGAATATCAAGGGGCCAATATGAGGTGCAGAGTGGGGGAGGAGAAAACTAACAGAAAATTAAGTTAGACAGGTAGTTGGGGACCAGATTCCATGGATGTTGTGGGAAGTTATAAGGACTTCATCTTTTACTTTTAGTGAGGTGGCAAGCCCATGGGGGGATTTTTGAGTTTGTCTTATGTTTTGAAAGAATGAAGCAGACTCCAGTTAGAACTGTATTGCTTTAATCAATTAGAGGCTGATGGTGCCTTGGACCAGGAAGATGGTGAATGTGGTGATAAGGGGCCAGATTCTAGATATGTTTTAAGTTAAAAGTGACAGCATTTGCTGATAAATTGAATGTGAAATATAAGAGAGAGAAGAATCAAGAATGACTAAACAGGAATATTTTAGTATATTAGTTAGGGTAAACAAAATTCTTGATTGAATAAGTCCCACATCTCAATGATTTGTCAGTAGTTTAATTCCTTCTTGTGTCACAGCATGAGTTAGTGTGGGGGTTTTGGTACCCAATCATCCCAGAACCTGTGCCTTTTCATTTAGTGACAACCATTTCCTTACGTATTGGAGTTCTGCAGTGGATCCTCTTAACCCAGCTTTCAGATATGTGGAAGACTACATGTAGGAGTTATGAAGATCAACCCAACAACAGCAAGATAAACTGGAAGAAACCCTCATCTAGGTATATGTGATAAAGTTCATAATGATAATTCATCAAAGATTGACGATTCTAAAGACATACAGTTTCTTGCTTTAACTGCCTGATCCTATGATTAAGTTAGGGCCACAGATATCATTTGCTGTTCCTGTGCCTTCCCTGCCAACCACCCTGGCCATGAATTGCTTTCAGAAGTATTCTTGTTTCCACCCTTTCTGCTTTTCTATAAGTATCAAAGCATCCCAACATTCGGTGAACTTTTACCAGTCTTCATCTACTTTCTCCTCTGTTATGTATTGGGAACGTGGCTATAGAAACAGAAAAAATGGGTGGGGCTGATGAAGAACAAATTCTGCTTCTGGAAAACTGTCAGTTGTTCTTTGACATAGTTTACCAATTCTAGAATTAATGCTTGTTGTAGGTTATCTTTGGAGAATTTTGTACTTGTGGATAGAGACATTTGGCCTCTTGCCTTGTGACAGTTCTTTTGGAAAAAGAATGAGCTTGAAAAACTGTTACTAGTGTCCTTCCAGTTGGTCATGCATAATTGAGGAGTTCCATTCCAAGAGGATAATTTATATGATTTTAAATAAAGGAAATGAAAGCAAGAGGTTTTCTGCAAAATTATTTTATTTTGCTCTTTGAGGAAATATGCACATGTACTACTTTGCAGGAGTAATGTTTCTGTTATAGGACAGAGGAAGCCTAACTCCCAGTTCTGTAAATGAAGGAATAAAAGGGGAATATTTGTAATTGGATATCATCACAATTAGTCATCTCAGTTATAAAAGTCAGGTGTGTCTTTAGGAGGTAGTGACCAGGCCCTGTTAATGCAGATTGTTAATGAATGGCCTCTTGCCACCAGTGGTACCAAATGATGATGGTAGTAATGTGATTGTTTGGATAAAGTGAACATTAAGTAGACAAAAAAAAAATCAAAAACTTCCTAATGAGTAAAAGGTTGCACAACCAACACAGATAAAACCTTAAAGCAGAAATTAAAGATACTTTGATAAATAAGATTCCTTTAATCCAACATCCCCCGCCCCCCTAGAATTCTAAACCTTTGGTTCACTGCCTTGTAAAAAGTGTTGTTTAATTAACTAAGACCTGTTAAAGATAAGGAAGTCTAACCCAATCCCTGGGTTATTAGGATCATGTTGGGAAAATAGTAACTTTTTCCCCCAACTCATTGGAAGATGGTTTGTAGTATTCTCAGTAAAAATAGGATACATATGATTTATCTTTCAAGAATGTGCTTTTTAGTTCTTTGCATCAATGATGCTTTTAGTGGGAATTCTCTACAAAATATGGTATGTGATATTATCTTCCCTATAACGTTCCTTCCTTTTTGATCAGTTTTAATCTTTATCATATTTCTCTGTAGGTGTTTTGATGGAATGAGAGGAAGCATGCAGACATGGCTCTCTGCTGCCGTGTTAACCCAGGAGTTTAAAGAACGACTTTTAATGCATTTTCTGATAGTCCATTTGGCTGTAATGATATTTCCAGAGTGTTCCAGAAATTTATTTGCATCTGGTGAAAAGTTAGCATTAATTAAAAACATAAATTTGGCTTTGTAACTTGACTGTATTAGGAGGAAAGTTGGTATTGGTTCATGACTTTGTGATAAGCCTCTTACCAAGTATTCAGGCCATCATTCTATTAGGCCAAGTGATAGTCCCTGAGTGACAACGGAGGAAACATCACCTAATCTAAATTCCATGTGGAGATGACAAAATCTGAAAGTCTCTTATCAGTTCCTTGAGCCCATTTAACTTAGGACTGCGATGGAAACTACTCTGTATGCAATGGTTTATTAATGTGGAAATTTTTCTATTCTTGGCACAATCCTACAAATACATAGAAATATCCATTTTCTAGGAAATAATGTCAATCTTAGCATAGTTTCTTATTATAGCATGATAAATTCTAAATTATTTATTTCTGGGTTAGCCACAGAAAAAATTTGAACCTGAGCTGATTCCCTCAACACAAAATGTTTTGCCATCATTTTCCTTACCATTATTGGACCATTGAAAGAAAATGTAAATGCCTTTTACTATTACTTTAGGTCAAATAATGAGAAAGGTAAGTTCATTGAAATGAACCCACAATCTGTATGGAAGATTAAAATTTCTGTTTTGAGGTGCTGGGGTTGTAGCTCAGTGGCAGAGTACTTGTCTCACATGTGTGAGGCACTGGGTTCAATCCTCAGTACCACATAAAAATAAATATAATAAAGATATTATGTCCTCTACAACTAAAAAAATCTTTAAAAAATTTCTGTTTTGGCATCTTGGAGTCAAGTGTATTCACCATCTGTGAAGAAATCAAATTCATGAATATAGTCAGATCTCCTTTTGATATTTGTCACACATTTTGCAAAAAATAAAAAACAGAAATAAAAATAAAAACAAAAGGCAATTTTCATTTATATTAATATTATTCTTTGTAATTATTATTGCCAGAAATATAATTATAGGATAAATTAGATATTTATACCATCTATTTTAAAAAAGCTATTATTGTTTTTTACTAATCATAAAATTAATAGATGGTCATTTTGAAAATAGAGAAGTATAAAAAAGAAAATACAGATTATAATGCTACCACCCTGACTTGAGATAATTATTTAATATTTTGGTACACTTCTAAAATAATTTTTAATTAAAAACTATCAATCAAATGTGCATAATTTCAAAAGAAACAGCTTTATAGAATTTATCATCTAAAGCCAAAGGAAAAGGCATTCAGTGGGACTCTGGGATGATTTGGTTTTTATTCTCTGGAGCTTGATGGATAAGTGTGTGATTCACTCCTGAGATAGAGAGCTAGAGGATGTTTGAGGGCTTCGGTTTGGGAAGCCACTGCAGTCCTGCCAGTATTTCCTGTGAATCAGGGTTAGAAAGGGGAAAACACCGTATGCTTGTTTTTGATCCTGTCCAAGCTGGTGTTAGTTCTGATAGTGCCTAGAGTTGAGGAAAGACAAGTGACCATCTGGAACAGAGATAGATAGTCTCACTACACTAAGAGACCCTAGACATTAGGAATCTCCACTGATGGAGTAAGGGAAATCTTTGAAGAACCCATTACAATGCTCTGTATGATAAGTAGGCTTTAAACCCCTGCCAAGCTCAGAAATGAACAACACTAGATCATCATGATAGCACCAATTATGAAAGACCTTCATTTACTACTGCCCAGACTTCTCCCTTAATCCTTCTAGCCATGCCCAGCCATGGATATGTTATAAACTATGCTCAGCAAAATGGGGTGCTACACAGATACTAATTTTTTTTTAAGTGCTACTGACCATATATATATATGGTGTGTGTGTGTGTGTGTGTGTGTGTGTGTGTGTGTGTGTGATGTACTTTGAGACTGTGTAAATATTCTGGAATCCCTTGAACTTTCATCTGCCAGTTTTATCATACATTGATGATTCTTGCCTGAGTATTATGATATCGGTAAATAGTGATTTTTCTAATTACACGTTTTTTTCTATATTTATTAGTTGGCTTTCTACTACAAGGAAGAATTTTCCTTCTCCTTTATTTAGATCAGTTTGGACTCTTACTTCCATATTTTATTCAATAGGTTATAATCGTTAATTGTCATTTTTTATTTTGATGCTCAAAATTCCCTACATGTGGCCAGTGGGAATATCTTCAAAATGACTCTTGTGTACTTTTGCTCTGTCCTCATTATTTGTTGAACACCTTATAAACTTTTGACACAAGATTTTCTAGGTTCATCTCTGCATCCCTACAAGCTCCTAGAATTAAACATTTTCTCCAAAGAGTCCTGGTTCCAATGAGTGGAGAATGATATTTAAAAATGAAGGTCTGGGGGTTGGGGTTGTGGCTCAGTGGTAGAGTGCTTGCCTAGCATGCATGAGGCATTGGGTTCAATCCCTGGCACCACGTAAAAATAAACAGATAAAATAAAGGTATTGTGTCCATTTACAACTAAAATATATTTTTAGAAAAATGAAGGTCTGGGCACTAGATGTGTTTTTACTATAACTATAAACTTTTTAAACCTCACTTCAGTTATTCTATAAGTGGTTGTTTTCACCAGGGCCATTACACATTATGCATGTATTATATGCTTTTTTTCTTCTGATTTCATGTTATTTCTCTGCCCTGGAATTTGGTGTCATTGAGAGTATTTGCTAAATTAGAAGGTATTGCTTACCCCAAAGTCTGCACGTTTGAAAAAAATTTAATTGCTCTCAACTTTGTACTGGTCAAAGATTATTAGATTTTATTTGATGTCTTCCTTTCTTGGGTTACTTTTATTGTTTTATTTCATTTATTTCTGTTAAATAAAGATGTAGATTGTACTTAATTGGGTATTTTCCTCTTGGCAGTGCAACAAGGCTAAAGGTGATTCTTGTTAAGTTATTACTCATTTGGTTATCCATTTATCTGGATTTCATTTTAGATGATATTTAGTCTTGGTTTGTAAAGAGGTCTGTACTGAACATTTTTGTGTTCTTTGCCTAAAATGTCCTTTCACAGGCTGACGTAGTGCTGCTATTTGGAGTGTGGGAATCCGGCTATAGGGAATTGGTTTTTATGTGAGAGTCTGGCTGGGTTTTTATTTTCTTTTCTACTCAAACAGTTTGTTTTACATTTCTGTCATTTAAAATTTGATTTTCCCCTGAAGATGAAAAATACATAACAATGGTAGTTCTTTTCATTCCTTTATGATTTCATGGTGCATCTAATCAGAATGTGAGCTGCATCCATCTTATAGAAATAGTGAGTCTTGGGTTATAGAACTAACTGCTGATGTAGTTTTCTAAGACTAAATTCCATTAAAATATATTTGAATTCTTAATCTGAGGACAAACTCTGTGGTTTATTTTCATTATATCAGTGTTGTTTGTAATATTTTTTTCCCACCCCACTTGAATAAATCTGCTAGGATTTAGAATAATCTTGTCTTTGTATGTTTGTATGTCATTGTGAGTGTATTTATGGCCACTTTTAGCAAACTGCAATGGCATGTAATCATGACCTTTATAGTTGGGTGATGATATATATTTGGATGAAGATAGTTTTGAAGACTTTTTTTTCCATAAAAAAACATTGTGTATTATAGGCAAGACAGTATCTTGATACCAAATAGCCCTAACTACTTCAGTTCTTTGAAAACAATTATTTTGATAGTTTATGTGAAGAATATCATAGGCATGCATGGAATATTATAAAACATAAAAATATGCACCAGTCAGATGACAAATATTTATTAAGTTCTTACTGTGTACCTAGTGTTATGCTATCTAGATGGGAAAATGAAATATATGCATATGAAATAATTATCAGGCAAAACATACTTTTATATATTAGTATTGCCAAATTGGACACCAAATTGGTAAAACAAAATAATAATTCTGTTATAAATTCAGATATCAGTATAAAGTTTTTTTCCTGCTCACTATGATTTTGCTACATCACAGAATGGAGAACATTTATATTTTCTTTTCTGACTAGGGACATATACTTACTAGTATGATATTTCAGATGTTTCAAGTGCTTTGCAATTATCCAATTTTGCTGCCTCTCTGTGATAGAGATTGAGGGGTCTAATTTTAAATCTAATTGAAGTAGAAATTACATTGTCTTTGACAATGAGTGAATTGTGGATATTCTTAATCACAATTTGGATCTTTAAACATATATTTGATGCTCATGGAAATATTTTGTAAAATATTTTTTGTAGTAATGAGTACCAACAGCTCAATAATTATTTACTGAATCATGGTAAGTAGCAATGTGACCTTGGGTAAGACACTTAGTTTCTTAAAACTTAATTTTTCTCAACAATAATTAAAACATGAAATTTATATCAGATGTGTTTTAAATGAGATGTCATATGAAGCATGAATACAGTTCCTGGAAATGGCAAGTGCTTTATATATGCTATTGTTATAACCCCAAATTACCTCTATTATTTGGCCTTATGGAATCATTGAGTGAGGTATTATTTTAGATTGGCTTACAGGTTACCTCATTGGAATCCTGCTGAGGTTAGTTTGCAGACTTCATTTGGATGATGATGGTTTTAAAGACTTACATGAATAAATATCTTCCAGGTTAGAAATATTGTATCAGTACTTGAGAGGAGGAGATAAAAACAAACAAAACAAAACAAAATGAAAACAAAATGAGTATGACTAAGAATGTAAATTGCTATGCATATAATAGAATGACACATTCTATTAAACTGACTATGTAATTGTGGGAATTTTGTTTTGTTTTGTTTTTGGTACTAGGGATTGAACTCAGTGGCACTCGGTCACTGAGCCACATTCCAAACCTATTTTGTATTTTATTTAGAGACAGGGTCTCTCTGAGTTGCTTAGTGCCTGAGGCTGGGTTTGAATTTGCAATCCTGTGTCTTAGCCTCCCCAGCTGCTGGGATTACAGGTATGCACTACCACGCCCGGAGTGGGAAAAATTTTTTTCAAGGTAATGGGAAGGTTTTTCATGCTAATAGAAAAAGTCAAGTGCAAAGTGACAAGATTGTGAAATTTTGGCTCATTTGCTGATCATGTCTCATTTAATTCTCACGTCTCAGTGGAGGAAAGAGGTACAGTAAGGGAAATGTCCACAAAACAAAGCACAAGAAACAATCAAACAAGTAAGAAACCTAAAATGCTTTTGAGAAAACTGACCTTAAGTGGCTAAGGAGAATCTTCACAATACAGTATGAATTCTACTGTTCAGATGAAGTAGAAGCAGATTGGAAAACTAAAAAATTGAGCATTAGTTCTAGTTTTGCTGTTAATTGGACAAGTTATTTAACCTCTCTGGATCTCAGTTTTCTCATCTGTAAAGCAAGAAATTTTGCCCCAGACTCATTCAACTCTAATATTCCTTGGTGTACTTTTAGACATAGGAAATGAAATTTATAGGGCTGGGGATGTGGCTCAAGTGGTAGCGCGCTCGCCTGGCATGCGTGCGGCCCGGGTTCGATCCTCAGCACCACATACCAACAAAGATGTTGTGTCCGCCGAGAACTAAAAAAAAAAAAATAAATATTAAAAATTCTCTCTCTCTCTCTCTCTCTCTCTCTCTCTCTCTCTCTCTCTAAAAAAAAAAAATTTATATATAACTTTAGAATTTATTATTTTAAACATATTATTGTGAAAAAAATTTAAATTCCTTGGAAAGAAACATATAATGGATCTTAGTATGCTGCTCAATAATGACCAATTGGTGGCTGATCTTGTTTTATCTACAAATCTATTTTTGCTCCCCCTTCTGAATATTTAAAATCTTATTTCAGTCTATAAAATTTTCTTTGTAAACATTTCAGGATATATTTAATAGAGAAGTCTCCTTAAAGTTTACATGCCAATACCATTATTACATGTAAATACAAACAATAATTCCCATTAACTGTGCAGATGGTATTCAGATTTTCACAGTTCTCTTTCTCCTTTCTCTTCCTCTTGCTCTTCCTGCTCCTCCTCATCCTCCTTCTTCTCTCTCTCTCTCTCTCTCTCTCTCTCTCTCTCTCTCTCTTTTTTTTTTTTTACAGTGTGTAATTTGAGTTGGGCTCCAAATGAAGGCAAATCATTGCAATTGTCTCATTTGACTTATGGTTCCTGCTCAATCTCTTTTTTTTCTTGTTTAAATACTAGTTCATTAATCCTGTTGTATTTTTTGTATTTTGCTAATTACATTACCATGATCTTTAAATTCTTATTTTTTTCTTTGTAATAAATCAACAAATCTACTAGCTTGATCAGATTTTTTTTTTTTTTTTCTGTTTAGGGCTATGATTGTGGCTCAGCCGTAGAGCACTCGCCTAGCAAGTGCGAGGCCCTGGGTTCAATCCTCAGCACCACAAAAAAATAAATAAACAAAATAAAGGTATTGTGCCCAATTACAACTAAAAAAATATTAAAAAAAAGAATACATGATAGAGGGCTGGGGATATAGCTCAGTTGGTAGAGTGCTTGCCTCGCATTCACAAGGCCCTTGATTTAATCCCCAGCACCACAAAAGGGAAAAAAAAAAAGAATACTTGATAGAAAGTGGTGTGTTGTTCTACTATAGGGCACATCATGTCTAGATATGGATCTTTTTGTGATGTTAGCAGCCATTAATGATAATGGCTTAGATCTATACATTCATTAGAAATTATAAAGTAATGCTTTTCTAACTTTGCTGTTCTTTCATATATTGGTTGGAAGATCTCTATAAAGCAAATCATCAACCATTTGATTACCTTAAGGTATAGTTCACTTAAAGGCAGGGTAGATGTAAAAAAAATTCTTTATTTACCAGTTGTTAAAATAATGAATTTATTCCTTACAGTATACAGAATTTAACATACTTGATGTGTTTCAATCCATTGTGGTTATTATTCATATTGATTTTCACCTTTTTATTTTTGGCCAGTGAAGGCTTTTTCAAGTTGGCTTCTGCATTTTTTTTTTTTACATGATGAATGTCTTTGGTAGCTTCCTTCATTTATAGTAACAGTAATTCCAGGAGAATTTTGTACATTTCCTGTTCCATTTAGGAATCAGACATTTCCCTGAGGACTCTTAGTTCCTTTTTGTGGAAAGTAATATTTAGAGACCCATAGCCTGGATACTAAGAATATTCTGGGCTACTGAACTAGTTTTTGCTTCTAGTCCTTTTTAGTAGACAAAAAAATAAACATTTAAAAAAAAATAAAATGCACTGTGAGTTTATATCCTATTATTTTAATTCAGAAACATCCTTTAGACCTGGGGACATGGTGGTAGAGTGTCTAATACAACAACAACAACAACAACAACAACAACAAGAAACACCCGTCACACAGAAAATGAGTAGAGAAGGAAGCAAAGTCTATATAATTACATACGTTTTTCAAGAATTACATTATTTATTGTAAAATATTTTATTGCCTTCTGTTCTTTCAAGTAAATGGTCTATTGGAATTTCTGTAGCTGCTGGAATATTAGTATTGGCAATCTAGCTGATAACCATGGTATTAATTTTAAACATATTACTTATTACTACCAGCATAGGTCCTAATCTTCTTTGAAACCTCCTCCTTTTTTATCTAAAAAAGCTCACTATTGACTAGGTCACAAGTAAATTGGCCTGTGCAGAGGCCCAGAGGAATTAAAAAGCCTTGCCTATTTGGACTTAACAACTTTTTAAGTCTCAGTTTTTATAATTGTAAAAAGTAGCTAACAGTTCCTAACTTACAGAGTTATTGTGTGGATTAAGTAACCTAATTGACAAAAATCCAGCAGAGTGCCTAATGCCAATAACTCCATAAATATTGTCATTATTATTCTATCTATAGATGTTGCCAATATCTTGTTTGGAGCATGGAATTGATGAATTTAATTAAAACATTGAAAATAAGAAGACAGGGAGGCAAATCTGAACTACTGAGAAATATCAATAGTGTAAACTAGAAATTTAGTTGTCTTCACTTTTCCATTCTGTTCTCTACTCTCAACAGGTTATTTCAGATATTACTGGAGAAAGTACAGATTTAATCTTTGTCTTATAGTCAGTTGTATTAACTATTTTTTCTATTTCCCAACCATTCACATTGTTATGGTTGAATATAAGCTATCCCCCCCAAAGTTCCTATTAATGCAGTAGGTATACTGAGAGGTCAAGTGATTGGATTGTGAGAGCTTTAACCTAATCAGTCCATCCTAGTTTGAATGGACTGACTGAGTGGTAATAGTAGGCAAGTGGGGCATGACGGGAGGAGATGGGTTACAGGGAGTGTGCCCTGGGAGTGTGCATCTTCCCTGCAGCCCCTTCCCCTCTCACTCTGTGCTTCCTGACCCTGCCATAAGCTGAGCAGCTTTGCACCCCTGGGCCTTTCCCAGATGATGTGCTGCTTCATTTTGGGCTCAGAGTAATGGAGTTGCCTACCTATGGACTGATACCTTGTCTACGGACTGAGACCTCTGAAACTGTGAGCCCGAGTAAACTTTTTCTCCTGTAAGTTAGTCTTGCCAGGTATTTTGGTCACAACAATGAAAAGCTGACTAACACAGGACTTTATATAGGGCAGTGGGAAAATTGAGGAGCTGAGACTAGAAAGCAGGCAGTGATCAATCCATGCAGGGCTCCCTAAGTCAGGATAAGGGGTCTGAATTTATTCTGAGTTGGAAAGTCTCTAGAAAGCTTTGGTTGGAAAATAATACACTCTGATTTACATAAAAAAAATCAGTGTGATCACAAAAGACAAGAATAAGGTAAGGAGACCAGAAATAGGAGGCTAATGAAATAGTGTAGATGAGAGATTTTCTTTTGCTCTCTTTTTTCCTTTTATTATCAGGCAAAAGCTCCATCCTGAAGCTCTTGGTTGCCCGGAAGCCTCAAAGCTGCTCTTGAATTGGTTCCTGTCAGGAGAGCTGTCCTAGCAGTGATTACCTATTGAGGGTCCTTAGCCTGACAGTTTACCCAAGGGTGCATGATGTTTTCTAAGAGTAGGCACATACATTCAATTACTTTCTTCAGGGCAGAGTTCATAGCCTCTCACCAGTTTGTCAAAGATATTTGTGACTTTCCAAAGGGTAACAGCTATGGATAGACAGGGTATTGAGCACCCTGGGTAGGAGATGACAGGAGTTATGGGAAGCAAGAACACCAAAGGTAGATACAATTAAGAAAAATGAGTGCAACTAGAAGTAGGCAGACCAGATCATTTGGGATTCAGTATAAATAGTAAGAGATAGGAAATCTTTTCACTTCAGTTTCTTTCCCCCACATTTTTACTTACATTTCTGAAAATAAAAGTTTTACCTTATAGTCAATGTTCCTAACAGCCACAAGATGGCAAGATTGCTCCTTAAAATTCATGTAAGTCAGAGGTGGGGGGAAGAATGTGTGCCTAGTGTTTCTCTCCACAACCTCTTTAATTTGCCTTGTTCCCTTACTTGGCTATAAAGAACTGATGTGTTTAGATTTTTCCCTCTTTAATTTGAATTTGAACATAGCTGTTTTTGAAATTGTAAATCTAAACATACAATTAGAACTAATTGGATCTCATGCTCATCTATTTTTCAGCTCCTTATTAAACTTTTCAATAAATCCAATCTGTCCATTGTCAACAGAGTAATCTTAGCAAACTACTACTTTGACATTGTCAAAATAGTACCTGTTTTTAAACTCTATTTATTGTCATAAATATTTGTTGATAGTATTAGTTGCCAGTATTCAAATAGTTAAGGTAAGAATAAGGTGAAAGAGTGGAATAATTGTTACTGATATTACAGAAATATCTATCTATCTATCTATCTATCTATCTAAAACATACATATATATACAATTGTTGTTAGCTTCTTTAAATGAATAAGTGTAAGATTCTAAGTACAAAAATTTTCAACTTTTACAGATTATTAAACAACGCAATTTAAATGCTGAGAATCTATTCTCATTATTTCAACACACCTCAAGGCAGTTTTCTTTTTGTTATTATCAATATTTTATGAAAAATATAAGCTACTATATTATTAGTACATTGATTAATGCATATTTATTGATACATTGATAAATTTAATGCTCAATGTAAAATGTGCTTTTTTAATAATCTTTTTTGTAGTTGTAGATGGTCAGAATGCCTTTATTTTATTTGTTTATTTTTATGTGGTGCTAAGGATCAAACCCAGTGCCTCACACATGCTAGGCAAGCACTCTGCCACTGAGCTACAGCCCCAGCCCTAAAATGTAACTTTGTTTTGCTGTATTATCAAATTGAATCCCCATAATGTATCTGTGAGATAAATGTGAATATTGCCATTTTTCAGATAAATATGTTGAGGTTCAGGGAAATTAAATGAATTATCAAAGATTTAAAGATTGGCAAAATTGTAATTTGAATTCAGACTTTTTTCAGCCCTAAAACTCATTCTATTTTTTTTTCATTATGTCTACTGCCTCCAGTGAGAGTAACTATTTGTATATTTCTTTAATAGAAATACAGGGAAGTTGCAATTTAAAGTAATTAGGATATTTGTGCCTCCCTCTTGTAAGCAGAACAAAATGAAAATTTGTACCACAAGGGAACTATTATGGTGCATTTTTATTTAGTAAGCCATTTATTTTTCTGAGCACATTTTCCTACAGGCCTTTATTTAGAAGATAACATTTAGAGCAGTGCTAATGGTGGTGGTGGCGGGTAGGTCTATCCCTGTCTGAGGGATTTGGGCTGCTGGCCAGAAGCACCTATTGATTTTCATAACTTTGAGTGGACTGAAACTTAATCCTTGACTTCCTGTTGAGATAAAAGGTGGTTCAGGAGTACAGAGCATTCCTCCCTTTTGGTGGCAGCTTCTCTTTGCTCTGAAAGGCCAGTTCAATGCTGAGAACCACTTGTGGTTTGAAAACCACTGTATCCAAGACTGTAAGTGGGATAGGGTACTGTTTATAGCTACAAACTAGCAAACTTTTCATTCTTTAAAGCTCGGGATAAATTTCTATATCTCTGCATTGGGAACATTGACTTGTACTTTACATCCCCTTTTTGCTTTTTTAAAGATTTAAAAAGTAATAGTTCAGAATTTACACATTTTGTTTTGAAATGGGAAGAAAAACTTTTACCTGAATCAAGACATGAGTTTTTTTTTTAATTTTATTATTTTTTCTTCATATAGTAGTTTTAATAGAAAGCTAAGTATAATGAAAGAAGATTGGCTATGAATAAATGATTATTGAAGTTGGCTTGATGGCTTATTATAAATTCTATTTTTGTTTGAAATTTTTCATAATAAAACATAAGGAGAGATGTGTTTTGAAGTCTTCTCTGTCATTAAAAATGACAAATATGAATTAATCTTAAACAATTTTATTTATTAATAATAAGTGGTGATTTTTTTCTGAGGATTTTTGTTTTACATGCTGACATTTCTGACAAAGACTGTTTCTGGTAGCAAATGCATCTGGTTAGGTTAGTTGGTTATTAGTCATTTACATATTCTAGTTACTTTATTCACTTATATTTTATAGTTTGTTTTTTTTTAAATTTTGAATAACAAGTATTCATTTATTCTTAGTCAATAAATGTTATTGAACACTGTCCTAGATAGTGAGGATACAGCTGTGATTCAAATAGAAGAGACAACATAAATCAATAAATGGATAAGTAGATTATACATATATATATATCATATATATATCTGATGATAAGGACTATGAAGACAAATATAATTGGTAAGAGGAATTGAAAGTGCAAAGTGAAGGTGCTCTTATAAAAGGTCATCAGGGCAGTCTCTCTGATAAGAGACATTTGAATAGAGGCCTGCAGGATGCCAGGGAGTGAGGTGGAGGGAACATTTCAGGTGGCAAGTGAAGCAAGGCCTCAGGGAACCCTTTTTCTGAAACTTCTAGAACAGGGAATAATGGGTATAGAAGGCAGTTTATTCCCTCTCTGGTTGATGGATTTGGAGACAGACTCATGTAGCACCCGACATAATTTTTATTACTGAGCAATAAATACCAAGACTGAGGAGAGCAGGAGAGAAGAATTCTTGTGTTCTCATGATTCTTGCTGATGGCCCCTCACCCCTCAGAAGGAAGGAAGTAAGGAAGGATGGGAGGAAGGAAGGAAAGACGGAAGGAAGAAAAAAATGTGACACCTTAAAAAGCACTGTTAGAAAATGTAATTGTTTTATGTATGTCCAATTACTGTTTTTTTCACTTTAAAATTTTTTATTTTGTTCTTTCTAGATATACATGACAGTAGAGTATATTTTGATATACATACACGGAATATAACTTATTCTAATAAGGATCCCATTTTTATGTTTGAAAATGATGTGGCATTTTATGGGTGGCGTATTCATATATGAGCATAGGAAAGTTATGTCAGATTCATTCTACGGTCTTTTCTATTCCCATTACCCTCCCTTTCCTTCATTTCCTTTGTCTAATCCAATGAACTTCTACTCCTTCCCCTCCAACCCCACCATTGTGTGTCAGCATCTACAGAGAGAACATTTGGCTTTTGTTTTTTTGGGTTTGGCTTATTTCACTTACATGATAGTCTCCAGTTCCATCCATTTACCAGCAAATACCATAATTTCATTCTTCTTTTGCCTGAATAGTATTCCATTGTGTATGTGTACCACATTTTCTTTATTCATTCATCCATCTGTTGAAGGGCACCTAAGTTGGCTCCATAGCTTAGCTATTATGAATTGAGCTGCTGTAAACATTCATGTCTGTGTCACTATAATATGCTGATTTTATGTCCTTTGGGTATAAACCGAGGAGTGGGATAGCTGGGTCAAATGGTGGTTCCATTTCAGGTTTTCTGAAATGCTTTCCATAGTGGTTGCATCAATTTGCAGTCCCACCAGCAATGTATGAGTGTACGTTTCCCCTCACATCCTTGCCAACATTTATTGTTGCTTGTATTCTTGATAATTGTCATTCTAACTAGAGATGGAATCTCAGTGTAGTTTTAATTTGCATTTCTCTAATCGCTAGAGATGTTGAACATATTTTAATATATTTGTTGACCATTTGCATTTCTTCTTCTGTGAAGTACATGCTCAGTTCCTTAGTCTATTTATTGATTTATTTTATTTTTTTTGTATTAACTTTTTTGAATTTTTGTTTTATATATCCTAGAGATTAGTGCTCTGTTGGAGATGCAGGTGGCAAAGATTTTCTCCCACTCTGTAGGCTCTCTCATATTCTTGATTGTTTCATTTGCTGTGAAGAAGTTTTTTTAGTTTGATACCATCCCATTCACTGATTCTTGATTTTACTTCTTGTGCTTTAGGAGTCTTGTTGAGAAATTAGGTTCCTAAGCCTACATGATGGAGTGTTAGGCCTACATTTTTTTTCTAGCAGACACAAGGTCTCTGGTCTAATACATAGGTCTTTGATCCAGTTTGAGTTGAGTTTTGTGTAGGGTGAAAGATAGGGGTTCAAGTTCATTCTACTACATCTGGATTTCCATTTTTCCCAGCACCATTTTGTTGAAGAAGCTATCTTTTCTCCAGTGTGTGTTTGTGTTGCTTTTGTTTGTTATGCTATAACTATATTTATGTGGGTTTGTCTCTGTGTCTTCCATTCTGTTCTATTGGTCTTTATGCCTGTTTTTTGTGCCAATATCATGCTGTTTTTGTTACTATAGCCCTGTAGTATAATTTAAAGTCTGGTATTGTGATGCCTCCTGCTTCATTTTTCATGCTAAATATAAGATTGGTCCTCTTATATTTCCAAATGAATTTTATGACTGTCTTTTCTATTTTAATGAAGAACATCACTGGAATTTTAATAGGAGTTACATTGAATCTGTATAATGCTTTTGGTAGGATGGCCATTTTGATGATATTAACTCTGTGGATCCATCTTTCCATCTTTTAAGGTTTTCTTTAATTTCCTTCTGTAGTGTTTTATAGTTTGGATTATAGACTTCTTTCACCTTTTTTGTTAGTTTGAGTCCCGAGTATTTTACTTTTTTTGAGGCTACTATGAATGGGATAGTTTTTCTAATTTTTTTCAGCTGATTCATCATTGCTGTATAGGAACACACTTGATTTATTGGTGTTATTTTTATATCCTGCTACTTTAATGAATTCATTTATGAGTTCTAGAAGTTTTCTGTTGGAGTTTCTGGATCTTCTAAATATAGAATCATGTTGTGGGCAAATAGGAATACTTTGAGCTGTTCTTTTCCTATTCATATCCATTTAATTTACTTCTTTTGCTTAATTGGTCTGGCTAGAATTTAAAGGACAATGTTGAATAGAAGTGGTAAAAGAGGGCATCCTTGTCTTGTTCCTGTTTTTAGAGGGAATGCTTTCAATTTTTCTCCATTTAGAATGGTGTTGGCCTTGGGTTTAGCATTAAGGCTTTTAATTTCCAATTTCTCAATTTATTATTTATGTTTTCTTTTCATACTTGAGAAAATATAAGAATCTATGGAGACACTGCTTTGCTTGTTTGTCCATTGTCATGTGCAGATCAAGAGTTGTAAATGTCAACTGGGGCATGGGAGGTAAGTTAGATGAGTGAATCAAGTTGAGAAGTTCAGGAGTAAGGAGTGGTAGAGCTCCTGGCAGGCTGACGTGTTCTTGTCTTGTGCAAAGGGGAGAGCTGTTAGTTCAAGATTGTTGCCCTTTAGGAGTGTTGTTAAGGAAGTTGGTTCCTTAACAATATATTAGAGTGTTAACCTACATTTTATCTGGCAGTTGCAGAGTTTCTGATCTAATTCCTAGTGGATCCTAGATCTTGGATCCACTTTGAGTTGACTTTTGTGTGAGGTGAGAGATAGGGATTTTTTTCATTCCTCTACATATGGACATCCAGGTTCCCCAGCACCATTTGTTAAAAAAGGCTATCATTTGTCCAATGTTTGTTTTTGGCATCTTTGTTGAGTATCAGATGACTGTATCAGGGTGGCTTTGTCGCTGTGTCTTCTGTTCTATTTCATTGGTCTTCATTTCTATTTTAGTGCCAGTTCCATGCTGATTTTTTTCTTTTCATAACTCTGTAGTATATTTGAGGTCCAGTATGGTGATGCCTGCCTCTAGCATTACTCTTCTTGCCTAGGATTGCTTTGGCTATTCTGGGTCTCTTATTCTTTCAAATGAATTTTAGAACTGTTTTTTTTTTCTAATTCTGTGAAGAATGCCGTTGGTATTTTGATGGGGAATGCATTCAATCTGTGTAATACCATTTTGATAATATTAATTCTGCCTATCTAATAATGTGGATGGGAGTTCTTTCCAACTTCATGTGTCATCTTCAATTCATTTCTTCACTGTTCTCTAGTTTTTATTGTAGAGGTCTTTCATCTCCTTGATTAGATTTATTCCCAAGTACTTTTTTTAGGTTATTGTGAATATGATTATGGCATTTGCTGGTAAATGGATGGAACTGGAGAGCATCATGCTTTGTGAAATAAGCCAGACCCAAAAGTCAAGGGTCAAATGTTTTCTCTCATATGTGAAAGCTAGACCAAAATAAGAAAAAATAAAAAGGGTATGGGAAGGACACACCATGAAGAGAGATCAGTGGAAGAAAGGAAGGGAATTGAGGGGGAAGGAGGAGAGACGGGAAAAGGAGGAATAGTGGAATGAAACTGACCTATGTGTATATATGAATATGAATATGAATATACCACAGTAAATTTTACCTTTCTGTATGTCTATAATGCACTAATTATAAAACCCCATAAATACATAGAAGAAATACCTGTAGAATAGAGGAAAGGGGACAGGGGAAGGGAGGAGGGGAAGGAAAGAGGAAGTATTGGGGACTGAATTGGAGCAAATTAATTCCATGATTGTATAATTATGTCAACATGAATCCCAATATTATGTATAACTATAATGCATTAATAAAAAAAGAAAAAAGAAAAGAAAAAAGTTTTTTTGTCATGTAAAAATTTAAGCCTATTTTTGAATTTATTTTCTAATTTTTCAACAAAAACCAGAATTTGCATTTTTTGTGTTATCTCTTGACTTTTAATTGTTGGCAACTAAATAAAATTATTTTAAGATGTTTTCAAGCCAAACAAAACACTTATGCAGGTGGGATCAGCAGTTTTTGACTTTCTGGGGTAGAACACTGTAATGAATTCTTGGTGTCTCCTTTAAGGGATTGAATAGATCTAAGTAGGAACAAAATGCTGCAAGATTTCTGGAAACAAATGGTTTCAACACACTATTGTGAAATGGTTATAGTGCACCCTGCATGGTGCTGATCATGTCTGTTCTTCTTGTTTTAGGTTATGGTCAGACAGGCCCCATGTCTCAAAGAGCTGGTTATGATGCCATTGCCTCTGCTATTTCTGGTCTGATGCACATCACAGGGCCTGAGGTAGGTATGTATCCTTCTTAGAATGTTAATAATTTTATATTCCACACAATTTTTCTCTTCATTAACCTATAGGATTAAGTTAGAATTAATTTTAAAAAGAAACCAGTGAAAGCAAATGACTTACTAAAGTAAAATGGAAGTGTGTTCATTACAGTTATACTGAAGCCTAAATTTCAGTATAGTCCCATGAAAAGAATACTCTTTTTAGAAAGAAGCAATAAATCAGGTAGTGAACACATTTTCCACATTTATCATATTGTCCAAACTTAATAACCTTTGTGTGATTTAGGAATATTTCTTTTGTAAAGTAGAATGGCTTATTAGACCATAGATGTTCACTTTTGCCAGAGTGTACATAGCAGAGGGTTTTTAATATGTGTACATAGCAGAGGGTTTCTTTTTTCTTTTGGAATATTATAAGTAACTATGTATTTGAAGATTTGTTACCTAAATCCTCAGGCTTAGTCGAATCTGATTTGTCTTATGTGTTAGAGTTTGACAGTGAAAGAATTATTTCATTTTATGACAATCTCTCACCACCAGTATTTGCTTGGTAAGTTCCTAAGGAGTATATAAAGGGACAAAATGTGGTTGTTTAGATTTTAAAAGATGGAGTCTGGGGGTAAACAATATGAAGTGAGAGAAAAAAAAGAATACTGAAGTCTAATAAATAAAATTACTGAAAGGCATGCATTTCAAAACAAACTGAATTTGTAGGCTTACAAATCTTGTTCTTGCAGGTATTCTTTCCCTGAATCACTTTGTTCAGTCAATTCTTTAGGAAATAGTGCTGCAGTGTTGGGATAACCAAGGGGAGTGACTTCAACTCTTCTCTTTTGCAGTCTTTATTTCTTTTTAGTTCAAAACACCTGTGGGATTTTAGTGTCTTAAGATATAAGTTCTTTTGTGCTTTCATCCTCTTTTGTTTCATTTTTATAAGTCACAGAAAAAAATGTGTCGCTTTTTCTTAAAATATTCAGAGTACGAGTTTCTTTCTACTTATTTAGAGAATGGAGCATGAACATATTTCTCTTTATTTTATCCCATAGTCTCTTATATGGTCAAGCATGCACAATAATGAGTGCTGATTTTAAGGACATTGAATTCAATTGGGAATATGTGAAAACATCTGGGTCTTTTAAACTTATAAAAGTGCTAAAATGAATGAAAGACTGCTGAAGTGAAGGACTTTCATTATCCTTTCCATGGTTCCTATACAACACCATACTGTTTCTGAAAGGGATAACCATACAGTGTGTCCTCAGCCTTATAATTTACCAGTCAACAACAACTTTCCTTTTCTTTGGTACCATACTTGGGTAATTTTTGTTATAGCTAAGCAAATAATAACATTTATTGAGCACTTACTATGGTGTCTTTAAACATTGTTTTATATACTTTTAAGTATATTAAATTAAGCAAACTTAATTCCCCTGTACTGTATCTCTTTCACCTAGATACAGTTCTCACTCTTTAGGTCATTCATTGGACCAGTGAAAAGTTATTGCATGTATTCCAAGGACTGAGGAAGGCACTGGGATTAAGCACACTGTAGGATAGGCGTAGTTCTTGCCCTCCTGGAACTGTCAAGTGGGAACAAGCATTATCAGAAGATACCCATTGCATACCAATAAAAGGAGTGCTGAAGAAGAGTACAGGGGACTATTAGCATTTATAATATTATACCTCAGACCATTATCATACTTCTAAGTATCTTCACAAAATGTGGTTGGACAGCAAAAAATAAAAGCAGATTAAAGAAATCAGGTCATACTGGGAGTTCTTAAGAAAGTTGTTTTCCCTTATCTTATCAGCAATATATGTTAGTTCCCTAAACCTCTCAGCAGCAGCTTCATAGGTGGGTTCACTTATGAAGCCCTGGATAATTTTGCTTGCTAGCTTATGCTCACACAGGATTGTATCATGTTGTGTGTGAACTTTTATCAAACTGCACAGCTGTATATCTGTGCTGCAGCATAACTTCATGTTGTCAGATGATTGATTGGAACCAATCCAGGTTGCTCTATTGTTAGGAGAATTTGCCACATCACCCTTCACAGTGGAGCCTCATCTTTACAGGATGGTCAGTTAGGGAAGGTTTCTCTGAAGACTTGATGTTTCAGGGGGGACCCAACTTGGCAAAACCATGCATGATGCCTCCCTCCATTCCAGAGAGTCTGATAGGTTTGAGGAATCAAAAGAAGGCCAGTATTATTGGATTATTGTGAACTAGCAACAAAGGGTGCAAAACAAGATTGAAGAGGGAAGGAGTAGTGTGGCTATATTTATTGTTTATAGATATTACGTTAGTTTGATGAGAAGAGAAGGTACATTATTATGCATAATTTTTTAGAGGTTATCGCATGTATTTCTCTCTGGAAATTGAGTGATGTTCCAAGCATAGCCTGGTACTCTAATGGAAAAACTCAAAATGTATTTTTTTCCCTAGTGAGTAATATGCCATTTTTATCCCAGAGGAGGCATACCCAAATGTATAGTATGGGATAAAATTTATGAAAGCAGTTTTATGATGGGATTTAAGTCAAACTGGGTACAGTTGACCTCCACTCAGTCTAAAATCTAACTTTTTAGGTTTGTTATGGTATTGTCAGACAAGATTCTGATTTGATTGTGGAGAAAAAGAGAACCAATTTTGTGTACCTACTCTGTAAAGGCCTATGCTAGATGTTTTACTTGTTGTTATCTCTTCAGCCTTCACGTTGCTCCTTCCAGGTAGGTATAGGTACATTCTGTTAACTGAAGCTTAGAGGTTTAAATAACTTGTTCAGAGTGTTCAGAAGTTCAAAATCTGTTTTCCTCCTGGAACCTGTATTCTTTCCACTCTCCATGATGTCTACAGAATGAATCTTGGTTTATTGTATTTGTATTTTGTTTGTGCATGCTGCTTGATATATGTTACACTTTAGTGAACAGGTCATTGGTACAGTGACTCAACTAAGAGGCTGGGGCCCAGCTCCAGTTCACACCTGTGTAATGTTGCCCAAATGGGTCTCAGTAGAATATGAGCCTTTAAGAAAGACCATGGTCTTTGCTTGGGTCACTTATGTCTCTGTGCTTAGAATAGAGCCTTAGTAAACATTCAATAAATGTACGTTTAGTGAATGAGTAAATGAATGCCTGGCACTGTACTCTGTGATCTTGTACATATTACATAGTTTACCATGTTCCAGAGAAGTGCTTCTGAAAGTGAAGCTCACATACCTTCTCTAAAAGATATTGTGAAGTGCAAATTTAAGATATCTTTTGCAAAATAAAAAAGCATAAAATTATGTATAACATAAGGTAGTCAATTTCTTATTGTAACTGCAGGTTCTTGAGTTCCACCCTCAGAAATACTGATTTGCGGGTAGAGCAAATATGCATGTTTAATGATGGGCCCAAGTGCTTTTAATAGAGGTGTTTTTCGAACCACACTTGGAAATAGTTATGGGAGGTATTATTATTATTAAAAATGGTTTTACTTTATAAATAGCAGGTATTCTTTCATAGATTAAAACAGAAGTTAATAACTTATTAAGGTCTATAACTATATGCTTAAATTATAATCTTATGTTTAGAACAAAATAATATTCCCTTATTTTTTCATTCGTGGCACTATGCTAACCAATTTTATTCAAAAGAGAATATTCTGTTTTTGTTTTTCTTCAGCATAGGGCACACAGAAAGGGTATTGGGAATGAAACCAATAAGTATGAGAGATTCTGGAAAGTAAATGACACAAACATGTATGATATGAGTTCTAAGTAAAGGGTTAACTATAAGTCATGGCACACTTAAACATCAAGAAGAATGATGCCAATTGATAAATCAAACATAAATCATACCTGTTTATTTTTGGATTAGGTACCACAATAAGTTACTCTATAAGGAGCAGATAAGTTAGCTAGATCAGATATACATTCATAAGAAAATCAGAAAAATATATAACTTCATAAAATTAAATGTTATGTTATATTGTAGACAATACAGAAAATTGTAAAATAGAGATGTCTAGTTTTTTTTTTTTAGGATACACAACCTTTGAAACCCTGCTGAGTTTTATAATTCTAGAGGTTTGGGGGCTAGGGACACTGCATGTGTGTGTATATGAAAGAGATGTGTTGACATTGATATCAGTTATTATTCAATTCTGTTCTAGTGCTCAATAAAATAGGTGTTCTTAATTTTTTTCAAATTGAGAAAATTTCAAAATCTATTTATAACTTACATTTAATGTGATAGAGAGAAGTTCTTATTATAATTGGAAGAAGTGAGATGTGGCTTAGGGTAGGACTTCAAGGAAATGGTAGGACTTGAGTTGCTTGGTACCTTAAAAGATGTATGTGATTCAGATGGAGGGAGACATTCCCAGTGGAGATCACACTAGGAGTAAATACAGGGAAGCAGTAAAGAATCAGGTGTATCTATGGGCCACTTACAGAAAAACTGAGAGTTAAAATTTCAGAGCAGTGTGGGAAGGTTGGTTGAGGACATACTTTAGAAAAGTCTTCCAGGTCAAATAAAGAAGGTGTGATGTAGTTTGCTCACAGTATAGTTAGGTAGATTTTGTTTTAGAAGGGGAATGATATAATGAAAGCTGTGCTTCTTAAGATTAGTTTGACCCAAGCATGCAGGTTGAATTAAATCAGGTTAACGAGCTTCCTAGATATTTGTTTTACCTTATAAGGACCAAGGAAATGCACATAATTACACAAAGAAAAAATGTTCTTACATTGCTGTCAAAGGCACTGTATTGTATTTTATTTAACATTTTATTTAATAAAAAAGATGTTATACATTCATGTAATACTAAATCCAAAAGTCATATAAGTAGGTTGACCATACACTTTGTCATACAAAATAGGACATTTTTAAGAGTGTAAGAGGGCTTTCTATCTACTAACAGTGTGACACAAACAGGGCTTTTTCCCCCCCCTATATCTAGGAGTCTACAATATAAACCTTATTTCCTCTGACCCAACTCACCTTCTCCTTAGAGGCAATCTAGTATTGTTGCTTACTTTTTGCATTCTTTCAGAAATATTCTATTCAAAATCCAAAATACCCTTCCCCTATTTTGAAAAAAACACACTTGGTGGCATAGTTTTTCAATCTTTTAAAAATTCATTTACAAAAAATGAGGTAAATTTACATACATTATAGTTAAAATCTTAAGCATATGATTCAGTGATTTTTTTAAAAAATTTTACGAAAATAAAATACAACTGGAAAAATGCAACTTAGTTCAAAGCAGCATATTTACATCACTCCAGAATGTTTCTTTATGCGTCTTCCCAAGTATATCATCTCCTCCCAGAGGTAGCTACTGTTTTAACTTCTAATACTATAGACCGGTTCTACCTTTTCTTGAACTTCTTGGATAGAACCACATAATATGTTATCTATCTAAGCATAAGATATATGCTTCTTTAGCATAACATAATATTTTAGAGGTTCATTCACTTGTGTGAATCATTAGCGTGTTTTTGTTGCTGTATAGTATTCTACTATATGAACATACCCCAATTTATTAAATGTTTTATTGATGAGCATTTCAATTGTTTACAGTTTTTGCCTATTATGAATTAAATGCCTATGAACATTCTTTGGAATGTCTTTTGCTGGACATATACACCCATTTCCCTTGAAATATTTAGGAGTAGAACTGATGGGTCACAGTTTCAAAATAGTTTTAACTTTAGTAGACTGCCAGTTTTCCAAAATGGAAGAGTTTATTCCTTATTAGTAGGATTGACAGTTTTGAATTCCTTTATCAACTCTTTACAATATAATCTTTTAATTTTGAGCCATTTTTATAGTGGGTATGTTGTGATTTTACATTGTGATTTGAATTCACATTTCCCAGATTAGTAAAGATAAACATTTTTTTCATATATTTAGTTGCAATTTAGATATACTTTGTTGCAATTTCAATGTCTATGTGAATTGCATATACAAATGACCATTTTTTAAATCTGAGTTAGTCTTTTACTCAGTGATTTAAAGGATTACTTTCTATGTTTTGGATATAAGTATTTGTCAGATGTCAAAATGAACTGATATTTTCTCCTCATCTGTGGCTTATATTTTACTCTCAAAATGGTATCTTTTGATAAGTTTTAAATTTTAAGTTAAATTATTTTTTCCTTTTATCATTATTCTTTTATTGTCATCTTAAAGAAATCGTTGTCTGCCTTCAGTTTTATTCTATCTATATTTTTGATTTTTATTTTTAGAGTTAACTGAACTAAACATTTTGTACTATCTTTTATTTTGCTCCATATATATTGGAGATTATTCTGTATCAGTACACTTGCTGGGTATTTAGCTGTTTTCTATTATTCTACTATTACCTTAAGATTACTATCTTTACACCTGTCGTTTTATACATATTCAATTATATCTGTAGGAAAAATCCCAAATACAGGACTGTTGTGTCAAAGGATTTGTTCATTTTACATTTGGTAGATGTTGATACTCCATAATAAGGACCTATGTAACTTTGAAAGATCTGTGTAAATAAAACAACTAGAGATGTGACCCTTCTCAACACACACACACACACACACACACAGACAAATCTACTATATTTGCTAACTGGTTGAAATATATGTTCCCTAAAAATGTATCATAATTAATTTTGTGTCTCTTGTGCTGAATGGAAAACTCCATGTTTATTAAATCCTATAGGGGTTACAAATTCATAGGCATATTAGATATATTTCTTATGACATATCAGGATATCTTGATCTTGATCTTATTTATTTATTATAAATGTTAATATCAAATAAAAAATTAAATAGCCTATGTTAAATAATCAACTTTTCCTTAACTTATATACCTAAGATGATACAGCTTAAACACAGCAGGCCATTGATTAGTCAGAGTTAATGGTGGAATAAATTCATTTCCTCAGTTTTATTTATACTTTTAAAAGTAATTATTTTATAAACAACACATATATATTTTAAAAGTTAAGAAATACAGAAAATAACAGAAAAGAAAATAACAAATGGTCCTAATCTTACCATTTAGAAGTTCCTACTTAAATTTTGGAGAGTATTAGACCAAACATCTGCTTATGCTTACATGTGGGCAATACTCAGAGGGCATGATGAATAAAAATAATTTTATGAGGTTGAGATCATAATACTCTTGCTAATATAAAGCAAATAAGTATTAAATTTAATTGAGTTTAACAGAGAAGCAGCTAGTTGAAGTGGAAGTTATTGCTTAAATTTAGCTGAATTATTTCATCTTAACAAAAGAAATTGTTACTAGAAAATAGTTTTGAGGTTGAGACAAGAGATTATGGAAACCCATAAGATTAATTAGAGTTGTTTCATGCTTTTAACCTACATTTTCAATTTTAAACATCATGGATTGAGTTCATGCTATGAAAAATGATTAGTATTCCTACATTTCTTCCCTCTACTTCCCGCCTATCTCTTCTTGACTGTTGCTGATTAAATATTTGTACTTAGACAAGGTTTAGTTTATAATTATACTTAAATACTTTTGTTTAGTAAGCACTCTCTAATCCTTATTGAAAGTCTCATGACATTTAAATTCTGTTCTAAGACAATAATTTCCCCAATTTGTAGTTGCCTGAGGTAAGGAGTAGAACTGGGATGAGGCTGCAGAGAAGTTGTGGTAGGAAGCCAAGCCATGAAGGGCTGAGAACAGTCTCTTCTGGGTTCAGAGTTTAGCTTCCTTTATGAGACCCAATCAATTATCTGTGCTAGCTAGGCCTACTCCATCCAGCTAAGGGTGAGCCCACTCCTGTGTGAATGTTACTGGCAAATCCTGCCAGCACCTTTGGTCATGGCTCTGTACCTGAGTCTTTCTCCTTTAAAGGTATTTTTGTGACTTTTCCCAGTGTCATCTATTTCCTATTTTTATTATGCTCTTACCTCCCTTAGAGATTTTTGATGTTTTTTTCCCCTCAGTATCATTTGGGCAAGGAAGATGAAGAGAGGGTCTGTTTCATATGGGTAGCACCTCAATCTTAATTTCTTTTCTTGAACTTTGACCTTCAAAGTTACTAGTTATCCCCTGTTGTTTGGTTGTTAAATGGACCAATTTGTATGACCTAACAATCACATTATCAACAAAAAACCAAAACAACAGAGATAAAGATGTTTGTGAGTACAAATGAGTTGGTAGGATTCTGCTTTAATGTGCTGTTTACTACAGAAAACTGGAGGATTTTTCAATTTTGCTTGAATTTTCTTGAATGAAATAATGTTTCAAATAATGAAACATTTGAATTATTTATTATTTTATTATTTAACTATAATAAAAACTCTAAGGATGAAACTATACTTTGATAAACTATAATTGTGTTATGAAATGTTTTGAGGTAACTTTCAAACAATGTAAGATATTTTGTGAAACATGACAAATATTGTTGAAAAATTTCAAGTATATTTGCTATAGAAGTGATAAATAGTAATTTTCAAAGTAGTACATTTTTAGAATTTATAGCATATGATTCTTTGTATTTCCCAATGCCTCTTAGAAATATAGTGTATAATAGCTATTAACTTTATTAAAATTTACTAAAACAGTAATGAATAATAGAACTGTGGTAATGTATTGAAGTTTGAAAATAGTGAGGTATTCTGATTTTGATTGGAATAGTGTGTGATATAGCATGAAAACTATGTGCTTTGGAGTTATACAGAGTTCAGATCTAGGCTCTGCCATTTGTAATGCTGGTAACTTTAGACAAGTTACTGTAAGCCTTTATCCATCTGTGAGATGGAGAACATGTCTATTTTTCATGGTGGTTGTAAAAATTGTACCTATTGTAGTTCCTAATAAGAGTAAGTGCTCAATAAATGGACTCTCGAATTATTTTCCTACATGGAGGTTCAGTCCTGAAAGGGTGACATCATTGGTAGCTTGTCTGCCCATTACCATAATATTTCCAGTCACTCTCCAACCCCTTAGCCTTCTTTATTCTTTTTTTTCATAGTACTTACATTTGTATGCGAAGTTTACAAATGTAAACTTTTAAAAATTATCTTATTTAAATGCCAATTTTAAGATAAGTTTCATCTTATTCTTATTAGTTTATTTATTATTTTCACTTTTAACATGTAAAATTCTTTAAGGCCAGGGGCTGGTTGTTTCTGAACCCCCAAATCTACATTCTGGAATGTAGTTTTCCTAATTCAAAATATCAATTTACTGAATGTGTAAATACATTTACATGTGTTAAAGCCACTAAGTTCCAGGTTAGTTTGGTAAAATTTCAAATAAATTTAGAGAAAATAAGGTATCATGTTTTCCCGCTTTACAAACCGATTTGTTGATGGCCTGTATTGACTGCTTAATTTAGTTTAATTAGTTTAAACAGAATTGTATGGGAGTAAAGTCAGTCCCCAGTGACTAATATTTATACTTCTGATATTTGTTATTGGTGCTCATTTGCTATTTTAGCTGTTATTCTATAGAAATTATATCATGATGTAGTTCTACCTTGCTGTTTTCACATTTGACCCATAATGGAAGGAAACTTAGAGGGGGAGGGGAGATATGGAGGGAGATATTGAGAGAGAGAAAGAGATCTGTGAAACTTTCATAGGCTTGCAACAGTTCTCAAATTCTAAAACCTCTTTTGGGGTTCTAGTCATAGCTTTCACAATTGTGTGTACACACACAATCCCAGTTTTTCAGAAATGACATTGTTTCTTTTTATTTCTTCACGTTGGTTATATCATTATTTTGAGATATGCTTATTCTTCTTCCACATTGCAGAGCAGGTAGATCATTGTAATTCATCTACATATAGCATTAGTGTGCCTGAATTTGTAATACTGAGTTAGTTTGTAGGCACCAAAAATGCCAGAAAAATGTCAACAAATTAAAACATCTCAGAGAAATGTTAAAAAAGTCTTTTTTTTCCCTAAAGGAGGAAATATTGAAGTAAAAATAAATGGTTTATTTTAATGTTGTAGGACAAAAGGTCACTTAAGTATACATGAATACCAATAAAGAAAGAGACCTTAGATTGGTATATTATACATGCATTTATTTTTTTCAAATTGTTCTCAGTTGGAGGGTGTGCATCCTTGGCTGTTCCACTTCCTTCAAACTTCAGACCAGGGGCAGTGTCTGAGGGTTCTTCTTTCATTTTTTTGGTGGTACTGGGGATCAAATCCAGTTGTGCTCTATCACTAAGCTATAACTCCAGCACTTTTTTATTTTTTATTTTGAGACAAGGTATCATTAAGTTGTTGAGGTTGTTCTTGAACTTGTGATTGATCCTCCTGCTTCAGGCTTCCAAGTCACTGGGATTACAGATGTGCACCATTGTGCCCTGCTTGTATTATTTTCTTGAAAATTGCAGACTAGATTGTGTTTTTACCTTAAAAGTGATAAATGTGTGAAGTAGTATCTATCTTATTTAGTTCAATTTATCCATTCTACATGTTATATGTATTTCAAAACAGCATGTTGTACATGCTAAATATATACAACAAAAGAAAAAATATCATTGTCAAACAATGGTAGAAGCATCCAGATGAGTTATGTGTGAAACCATGCTATTGTAGTCTTATTCAAATGCCGGTTTTATGGTTATCTTCACTCACTAATAGTCATTTGATTAACCCACTTGGATGATCACATTTTATATTTATGTAAAGATTCCATTTTGGGATCTTTATTTGATTGCAAATTCCTTGATTTTATTAGCTCTCTTAAACTTTTAAGCCCCCCCCCTTTTCCTATGCATTTAGTCATTCAATTCTCCCTACTTCCCTTGCTCCTGTCTATAACTGTGACAAAGTAGAATGGTTGGTCTCTTTACTACGTGAGTTCTGAGCTTGAGGTATTCTAGGTTAGTAATGGTTTACATCTGGGGTAGGAAAACTCCTGATGAGTTTTAAAATGAATGTGTGAGACAAGTTTTTTTTTTAATATTTATTTTTTAGTTGTACTTGGGCACAATACCCTTATTTTATTTATTTATTTTTGTGTGATACTGAGGATTGAACCCAGGGCCTTGCATGTGCTAGGTGAGCATTCTAACACTAAGCCACAATCCCAGCCCATGGGACAAGTTTTATTAGCATTTTGTGCTTGGAGAAGAGTTGGTAAACATCCTTCATGTATGAGATGGGCTTGCAAATCTAAATTTCTTCTTTCAAAATGGCAGTAATGCTTATTGAATGCATTACAGAGTATGCAGGAATTCTGTTCATCCCTTATGAATTTTCTCCTTTTTTAGCTTTCTTAGGCATATTTTGCTGCTTCTTTCTTTGCTCCTGTATAATTTGATTTATGCTGCTAATTGTATGCCTGTGTGCCTTCTTTAGAAATAAGTGGTCTGATTCAAGGAGAAGGTCTTTGGGATATTTCCTTTGTATCCCTGGAGTATAACACAGATCCACTATGATTTGGTGCTCATTGATTATTTGTTATGAATTTGGAACTTTTAGTTGATCCGGGAAGGATTCAACTTCAGTTTGATAATAAGAGGCTGTTACATGGTAGCCATAGTTTGAGATTCCTTCTAGAGTTATTTAAGGTACACATTTAGAAAGAAAAGGAGTCTTTTTAACTGGGAGACCATTTAATCTAAACTTCATACTCAGAATATGTGAATATAGAATTTCTGGTTTGTGCATATTAGAGAAAAATAAGGTATAATTGTTAATATTCAGTTTGAGGGAAGGATTAAAAAGCATTTAAATAAGTTAATAATTTCTATATGATGGTTTTTCTCTCTGAATCTTATGAAAGAAGTAACCATTCCCACATACACTTTTCCCCCCCTAAGAAAATGGTTACTTCTGAGAGTGTTATATTCACTCTGGGTTATCATACTTCAAAAAAATTTTTGTAATCCAAGAATATAATGAATTGAATAACCCAAATTGTCTCATGAATATAAAATAGTTTCTTCAATGAAAGCCTATAGTAATTGGACTTGTTTACACTGGTTAAGGCAAGGAAATTATTTCTGTTTTTATCTGTTTTGATGGAGAAGTGTAATAATTATTTTTATTATTCTTAGAACAACAAACAAGAGAAAAATCAGCTCACATCAGAGAAGAGGTTTTAATTAGCTGAATGGGGAACTTTTTGACCACTAGAATAATGAGCACAGTGATGTACAGAGAAACAGATTATGTAGATTTTATCAGCATGGTGGGGTGGGAAAATCCTGGACTTTGAGAAAATCTCTCTCAAAGTCCCTGAGCCTTGAGGCTGGGGTTGTGGCTCAGTGTAGAGTGCTTGCCTTGCATGTGTGAGGCCCTGGGTTTGATCCTCAGCACCACATAAAACAAATAAAAACCCAAATAAAATAAAGATATTGTGTCCATCTACAACTAAAAAGAGTATTTTTAAAAAAGTCGCTGAGCCTCAATTATTTTTTAAAGAATATTAAGGCATATACTAAAAGATACATTAAGGTTAAGTGAGCTAATATGTAGATAAGCACCTGGAGAATAATGCTAGCTCTGAGCTTTTACCTTACTAGAGCATCCTGAGAGAGGAATTAGCATCTCTCCTAGATGATTTAGAAATTTATCAGCTGAAGACAGGGTGTTGGACCAAAGGACTGTTTGAGATTTTTTACAGAGTTCAGAGGAGGCCTGTTAAATATGGGATGGCATAATTATAGATATGAATAATGTGAATATGAATATTGTTTTGTTTCATAAGTTAGAGCCATTGGCTTTCAGATTTGTTTTTGTTGCTTTGATCCACAGCACAGAAAGCTACCATACTGAAACTGTGACTTGGATGCTTTGTTGAGAAACAGTATGAACAGAAGTAAAATAAAATTTTAAACTATTTCTTAGTCCCTCCCTTAAAATATCACATTCCCCAACCTTCCATTCCATTTTCTCCCAGTCTTACCCTATTTAAACTCATGAGGACAGCCAGACTACATGATATTTTAGGCATCGCACTGTGGGAGCTAAGTCAAAATGATTTAGATGGTTTTTAGTCACTAGACAAGAAAATAGTGTAATCAACTAATGTATTTAAGGAATTTTTGAAAAATTTTAGTTTTGGATATTTTTAATGTAGTAGGCTCCCAGTGAATGAAATTTCTCAGTTATTTTCTGAAAATGTTTTGGTTTACATTTTTCTAAGTAGTATAGAACATGTTTCTCCAAAGATAAATTTGATTGTTTGCAGTTCACTCAAATTGTATAGAACAAACCATCCCATATAAGGGCTTGATCATTTCTTGACAGTAGTTGTAGAAATGACAACTCAACTCACATATTTAAAAATTTTTGCTCTTTACTGATTGTCTGAAAAGGCAAAATGATAGGAATTTTTTTTCATTTTTTTTTTAGTTTTAGGTGGACACAATATCTTTTATTTTTTATTTTTATGTGGTGCTGAGAATCGAATCCAGTGCCTCACACATGCTAGGTGAGCGCGCTACCATTTTAACCACATCCCCAGCCCCACAAAATGATAAGTATTGAATAAAATAATATGTGAAGAAAACGTGGTAGCAAAAAGAAAAGTAGTTTTTGAGTCAGAATTCTTGAGTTTTAGTTCTATTTGTGCCGTTTGTTCTCTGTGGCTTTGACAAGTTACTTTATTGTCTAAGTATTTCTTTTGTAATCTATAAAATGGGGATAATATTGATACTTACAGCATTTCCAATGAGAGTTAAATTTGATAGGATATGTTAAAGCATTTTGAAAAGACATGAAGTATTACATAAATATAAAGGAATGAAGGAACCTGAATATACCTTCTTACTGGCTTATTAAGTCCAAACTTGATCATGTAACCTTAATTAGAGCAGGCAAATTAATTCAGCAAAGTGGCAAAGGCAGCAGATTTGGGCTCATTTGATTTGGGATATCATCTTGACTTCTGAACTTGCCGCAGTCTGGCTAGGCACAAAATCACGAGCCACTCAAGCAGGAACAAACTTTATTTTTTGAAACTGCCGCCAATGCCCCGTACAATCCCGATGGATCCACGCCGAGTTCTCCCGGAACCCCAGAGGAAGTTCCTCCCCCGGAATTCCCTCCTACTGTACTTCCCCAACCAATGGGAACTCTCCAGGAGTCCCGTAGCAGGCCGAGGTGAACAGCAGGATCCATATGAATGAAAATCTTAACATAATCATATCATCTCAATGGCTAGCTGGCGTCACCTTTCAACCAAAAATGCCCAGCATCATATTACTTGGCTGTGGCTCTTAGCATGAACTAAATGACTCTAACATTTTACCACATTTTAAAAAATCTAGCTGATCTTTAGTTTCTCATCTGTAACAAGGATTGCTTTCTTTTAAGGGCTGTGTAAAGAGAAAGTGGTTTAAAGAGTAGACTATAGAATGTTATAGATCTGTAAGTCTAATACCTCTATGTTATGCCTTTAAATGTTTGGAAGGATAGAAAGATTTAATTTATTAGAAAGAAGATAATATTTGGTAATCAAATATTCATAAGAGGTCCAGGGAATATAAAAATTCAACTTGTTACTTTAATAAGTTGCCTGTTAACTAAGTTGCCTGTCTGATGTGGTAAGTCCATGTAGGACCAAGGTTAGAGAGGTTTTGGTCTCTTCTGGCCTTCATAGTCTCAGTCTTCCTTCCTTCCTCCCTTCCTCCCTCCCTCCCTCCCTCCCTCCCTCCCTCTTCTGTCTTTCTGGGAACCAAATTTGTTGTGTTTTTGGCTCTGACTTGTGCTTTGTTGAGCTGGAGGTTTATGGGTAAGGGTTGGGCTGGGCATTTTGAGCATTCAGGATAAAATGAAAAAAAAAAAATCTTTCTGTACCAGTGCCTAAGGTGAAACATGAAACTTCTCTCTTGGTGTTTCCCACCATGTGTAGCCTCACTTCATCCAGTGCACTGCAATGCTAACACTCTTTTCTCCATCTTGTGTGGGATATGTTTGACATTAAGTAGCAGAGATTGATCTTTAAACAACAAATATACTTTCCTGCTCTCTAGTTCTCCCAATAAGTATATTAAACTATAATGTCCTCCCAGGTTCTAAAACAATGATTAAGTTTGGAGGACTCTATTAGTGTCATTGAGAAGCACAGGTGATAGATTTTCTTTTGCCTGTTAATTAGATGAGACAGTGAAAGTTAGAATCTTTAGTTTTGAATCCAGTGTTTCAACATTAAATGGAATTTACTTCATGCAGGGGAAATGTTTCTTTGTGGAAATTTGTATGTGAATGTCACTGTCAGCACATTTCTAGCATTGATTAGTGAATCCAGTAGATGGTGTATTTGAAACAGAAAGTTCAGATACTGTGTATTTGCAGTCTGCACCCATGAAGTATAAAGCCAGTGATGGTGGCGACTGTGTTCTGTGTGTACTAAAACCCTTGTTTGATTCAAACACTCTGTTCTTCATTTCCTATGTGTCCTTTGCACTTCTACTAAAGATGTTTTTCTTACTACTTAGGGTGAGAGTCATGCTAATGGTGGTTTTCACAATCAATCTGTTACCTTTGTATGAAGAGATTTAATTTGCTTTTGATTGTTTCCCCATATCAATTTCATTTTTCACCCCCTCTAATCAGTTGATAAAAAGAAGATCAACCTTCCAATTTCATGAATCCATCCCCTCTTCTCTGACCTTGATTGAGATTCTTACTTTGTTTCTTTCCCCTTAATTATTGCCAGGTGGTTTCGATGGGTTTCCCAGGGCTGCTAGTATCTTATTATTTCATTTGTGTAGATTTTTACATTCATTAAGTGTTTTTTTTAAATCTGATTTTCTTATTTAGTTCTCTTACCAAATGATATAGTAGATATTATCCTTATGCACATTTGATAATTAAGAAAAAACTCAGAGGCAAGGAGCTTTCCAAATGTTCTGCAATTGGCCAGAGGTTGAAGAATTCATATTTCAGAAAATAGTTTATTAAAAATTTCTTGAGGGGCTGGGGTTGTGGCTCAGCGGTAGAATGCTCGTCTCGCATGTGTGGGATCCTGGTTTGATCCTCAGCACTACGTAAAAAATAAATGAGTGAAATAAAGGTATTATGTCTAACTATAAAATAAATATTAAAAAAATTCATGAGCTTTAGGACAAAAAGAAGTTTTCTGTAGACTTTATTAGTATAATGAAGGACTCAACACAGAAACACAGATGCATTTAAGGATCATTTTTTTTTAAATTTTGGAAATGAGATCAACTACTTAAAAAGAAAAGAAAGTTCTAATGTTTTGTTGTTTTATGAAATAATTAGATTGAGTAATGTAACAAGAGAAAAATGCTTGATGAGTTTTCAAATGACTCCTTATTGAACATAAGCCAGAATTGATTTACAGTTTCTATGTTCTTTTTAACAAAACAAGATTTAAAACAATAACTTCAAAAAACACATGATTTTTTCCTTTCTTTTTCTTTTCTATTTCATTTGGAAAAGTCTGAAAGTAATGAGAAGAGATATAGAAAAAATGACTTAAAATGTTAGTTTTAATTTGTGCCTGGGAAATAATTTTAAAAATTTAAATTCATAATTTAGGAAATTGTGATGTAAAGGAAACAAACAGCAGCAGCAAAAACAGGGTAGTTGTGTGTTTTACCCCTTTTTCTCTATATTGCATAATTAAAAAAAACAAAATCCCAAAGAAATTTCTGCCATCATATTATTATATTTTATGTTTTAAATAAATATTTCAGGTTTAACTTTTGACTCTTGAATTATAAAATAGTTTTATGCTTATAAAAAGCTGTAAAAATAGCATAGTATGCTATACTTTTCACTGTTTCCTCTAATGCTAACATTTTACAAAACCATAATACTATGTCAAAACTAAGAAGTAAGAAAAACTTTATACTTTATTTATATGTTATTAGTTTTTCTACTAATGTTCAGGTTTTAGTGAGTTTTGAATATGTGAAAGAATGGGGGATAAGGGAGTATAAGAAGATAACATTGATCCATTGAACTTATATTCTTCCCCTGTCCTTTGTTGTGTGTTAGCATCTACATATCAGAAAGAACATTCAACTTTTTTTTTTTGTGGGGGGAGGGGAGCTTGGCTTATTTCAGTTAACCTGATAGTCTCCAAATTTTATTGGAAAAAGCCATAAAGTCATTCTTTTTTTTTTTTTTTTTTTGTGGCCAAGTAATATTTGGAGAGGAAAAAAAAAGATAACAACATTGAGATCAGTGAGTGTGTGTGTGTGTGTGTGTGTGAGAAAACTTTCAATATTTTTATTTAATACTTTGTCTTTTTACTATAACTATTGTGCTTTAATTTCTAACTAGACTCTCTTCTTTTTCTTGTCTTGTTGATGAGGGACATATCTCTTAGCTTTATGGGAAGATTATCACAAAATTTTCTTACAAAGGGACTATATTAATTAAAAGGTCTAAATATACTGGAGATGTAGCTCAGTGGTAGAGCATTTGCTTAGCATGCATGAGGACCTGGGTTCAGTCCCCAGTGTAACCCCCAAAAAGGATAAAAGGCTCTAAATACATTTAAAGCAGCTTCTCTGAAAAAATAAAAAATTCCTTTAATTTTCCAGGATTAAAATAAAAATATAGTTCAGTTTCTAAAAGTCTACATATAAATTTAAGTCCAATTCTTCCAATAAATTATGGTTGTAATTCTTGGGTATATTGTTTAAACAAGGTCAATTATTTACCAATTTTCCCTTACTAAGTATTCTGAGGATGAATCCCCAAACCTGTTGACATAGACAGTACTGGCCCACTTCTCCACCGTTAAGGGGAAGGGAGACATTGTTTTGTGTTGTTGCAGCAGTGGGCCTCCCTTGAAGTTCCAGATGTGGAAAGGGAGCACCATATCCCACATCTATACAGTCCCTTCTCAGATTTTCTTCTGTTGCACCTGGGAATAGTTAGTCACTTACAGCCACAGTGTGGTTCTCTGTGGGGCTTCCTGCTCACTAAGTGGTAATTTGTTTTCATTTCCTTATTTTGTTGGCATGCTGACAATTCTTCAGTGACAGGAATATATTTATAATGGAATCTCATAGTATGGTGTTGTATCTAAGAAATCACTGCCAAATCCAATATCATAAAGAGTTACTCTTTGTTTTCTTCTGTTTTATGGTTTTAACTATTATGTTTAGGACTTTTTATGTGCTTAATTTATTTTTTTTAAATTGTGAATTGACAATTTATAATTGTATAAAATTATGGGGTACAAAGTAAAGTTATAATTTGTGAGAATAGTGTGGAATAATTAAATCAAGCTAGTTAACATATCCATCACCTCAAGCACATAACACTATTTTGTGGTGAGAACATTTGAAAATTTATTTTCTTAGCAATTTTAAAATGTATAATACTATATTATTAGCTGTGTTAATCAGGCTACACAACCGAACTTAGAAACAAATATCTTCCTCCCATTTAATAAGTTTTGTGCCCTTTGACCATCATCTCCTCATTTCCCCTGACCCTCATCCTTGGTAACCACCATTCTACTCTTTGCTTTGTGAGTTTGATTGTTTTAGGTTCTACATATAGGTGAGAACATGTGGTATATATCTTTCTGTGCCTGTTTTTTTTCACTTAGCATTATGATCTCCAATTCTGTCTATATTGTAAAATGACAGTCTTTTATTCTTTTTAAAGGCTGAATTATATTATATTATGCATGTACATCACATTTTCTTTATCCATTCATCTGCTGATGGATACTTAGGTGGAGTCCATACCTTGGCTATTGTGTGTAGTGCTGCAGTGAACATGGGAACGAAGACATTTTTTTGACAAACTGATTTCTTATATTTTGGGTAGATACCCAGAAGTTGGATTGTTGTATCATCTGGTTATTCCTTTTTTAGCTTTTTTGAGGAAACTCAACATAGGTTCTCATAATGGTTGTAGTAATTTATATATTTATATTATGACCAGCAGTGTGTGTATATGTGTGTATATCTCTGTGTGTGTGTGTGTGTATAAAATCATTGAAAAGAGCATTCTTTCCCGATTGTATTATCTTGGTAAGCTTATCAGAACTAACATCATATAAATCTGAAAATTTTTTATTATTTATGCATTTATCTTATGCTAGTACCACATTGCCTTTATTACAAAAGTTTTGTAGTAAGTTTTGATATTGGAATATTAATGATACAGGATGATCACTGCAAACAGAGATGGTTTTATTAACTTTTTGCAATCTTTTCCTTGATTATTTTGGCTACTCTTTTCCCCTGGTGTTTCCATATAAATTCTAGGATAATATTTTATTTCTGTAAAAATGTCAACTAGGATTTGTATAGGTGGAATTACATTGGAAGCATTGTTGTATTAAGAATATTGAGTCTTCTGATTCATGACCACAATATGTCTTTCTATTTATTTAGGTTTTTAACTTCTTTTTATTTACCATGTTTTATAGTTATCAGAATATACATTTGTACCTCTTTTGTTAAATTTACTTCTATGTATTTTATTCTTTTTTGATGTTATTATAATTGGAACTATTTTATTCATTTCATTTTTTGCTTGTTTATTACTTTTGTGTAGAATACAATAGACTTTCATGTATTGTCTTGCAATCTTGCTAACTGATTTATTAATTCTAAGAGGTTCTTAGTGGATTCTTTAGGATTTACTAGATACAGGATGATCACTGCAAACAGAGATGGTTTTATTAACATTTTGCAATCTTCATTTCTTTATTTATTTTTCTTCTTTAAATGCACTGGCTAAAATCTCTAATATAAAGTTAAATCATAATGGTAAGAGTGGATGTACTTGTCTTGCTCCTGATCTTAGGGAAAAGCATTCAGTCTTTCAGCTTTAAGAATGGTATTAGTTGCATTTTTTATGCTCTTTATGAGATTAAATAAGTTCATTTTTTTGCTCTTTATGAGATTAAATAAGTTCATTTCTATTCCTAGTCTGTTGAGTGTTTTATTATGAAAAATGTTGATTTTTAGTAAATGCTTGTTCTGCATCTGTTGAGATGATCGTGTTGCAATACAATGTTAGCCTGAAGAATGAGTTGAAAAGTGTTTCCTTCTCCAGAGTTTTTGGAAGATTTTGTGAAGAATTAGTATTAATTATTTAAATGTTTGGTAGTGGTGGTGGTAGGGAAGCCTGAATTTTTTTGTTTGTCGTTGAAAGTTTTTTAATTACTAATTTAATCTTTCTAATAGCTGTGCATTCAGTTTTTCTATATATTCTTTAGTTAGTTTTTACATTTATGTCTGGTTAGGAATTTGTCATTTCATCTAAGTTACTAACTTTTTGACATACAATTGCTCAATAATCCCCCTGTAATCCTTTTTATTGCTGAAAGGACATTAATGATATTCTTTTATTCCTGATTTTAGTTAAGTCTCCCTCTCCACTTTACTTAGAAAATTCAGCTAAAAGTTTTGTCAATTTTGTTGGTCTTTTCAAAGAATCAACTTTAAAAATTTTCCTGTTGGTTGTCTACTCTTTATTTCATTATTTCTTGCTCTGATCTATATTATTTCCTTCCTTTTTCTTGCTTTGGGTAGAGTTTGTTTGTTTCTCCCTTTTCACCCTCTGAAGGTAGAAGACTAGGTTATTGTTCTGAGATCTTGCTTTTCTAGTATAGGCAGATACATTTCCCTCAGGCACTGCTTTATTTGCATTTCATAAGTTATAGTATCTTGTGTTTTTTTTCCATTCATCTCAAAATATTTTCTAAAATTTCTTATGTGATTTCCTCTGTTACTCATTGATATTATGGGAATATGTTTTTTACCGTTGACATATTTTTGAGTTCCAAATATGCTTCTGTTAGTTTAATTTGATCCTGTTGTGATTTGGGAATATATTTTGTATGAAGTCACTTAAAATTTTATTTTAGCATTTTTAATGCTGTAGGATATGGTCTGTCCTAGAGAATGTTCTGTGTATTTGAGAAAAATGTTCATTTGTTGTTTTTAGCTGTGTTAGATATTGTTGGTTTATATTGTCATTTTTAATTTATATCCTATTTAGTTGTTTAATCCACTTTAAAATTTGCTGACTTCAGTTTACTATTATTTATTCTTGAATTGCCTATTTCTACCTTCAAAACTGTCACTTTGGCAGTTCTGTTGTTAGGTGCAATGTATACATATATAATTTTTACATCTTCCCAATGTCTTGCCTCTTTTCTTATTATGAAATATCCCTCTTTTTCTCTAATATTTTTTGTTTTAAAGTATATTTAAAATATACTTTCTGATATGAATATAATTACTCCAGTATTCTTATGGCTGCTAGTTGCATGATCTATCTTTTTCCATGGTTTTATTTTAATATATTTGTATTTCTGATTCTAGAGTGTGTTAGTAGACTTCTTTCAATTAGTGATGAATGACCTTTTGGTCATTTTTACCAGTGAAAGTGTTGTCTATAATAGGGTAATGTATTATTTCATTTGTATGATTTATATAATTAGTATTATTGTTTTTTAAATGTTTATATATCTCATATTGTTATCCTGGATAATGTAGTTATATTAATCAGATATAATCCCCTGTTATACAAAATTAAAATATAATTTAACGAATTTATTATCTTAATTTTCCTACTTATTTGAGAAGAGGATAAAATATATTTATTTTATAGCAAGATACCACATGTCTATAAACTTAAATTTGAACTTTTATCTCATTTTTTTAAGAGTAAATTAATATTTTAAGAAATCCCTTTCAGGTTAACATATAGATTAAACCTTAGTTTTATATCAGTACATTAGTATTTGACCATAGAGAAAAACCTTTAAATAGATTTAACTGATTGTTCTACATACATATAATCAACTTAGTTACACATAAACTTGTTGAAATTTGCCCTTTACTTACATAGACCCCCATGCTGTTTATTTCTTTTTTAAATTGGTTCTAAAAAATATAAATGGCAGTGGAATGTATTACAATTCATATATAATATATATATATATCTCACAATTTTACATTAAATAATTTAAATTCTAACAACAAATTTGAAGTTTGCTGATTCAAGCCATTACATCACAAGTTTTGATTATAGTAATAAAAGGCTGCTAGATATTCCCTGTTCTCATGGTTCTATCTTCCTTGAAATTCTGTTGAAAAGGAGTGGAAAATTTTTAGCCACTGCAATGTCTCAATTATTTTCTTTTAACATTATTTAGAACTCTTGTAAGATGATTAACATTATATATGCATATGCTGCAGGAAAGGATAGTTTCTAAAAATGACTCAATAGCAGGTGGAATTAATAAATAAGAATATTTATGAATGTCAACTGGATGAAATAGGAAATGTGAGTTTTTTTAAGATATCTTTTGCAAAGAAAGGTTTAGCAAAATTCAAAGGAGTCAAAGTAGAAACTGTCTGATATGACAATGATTGATAATAATGTGGATAATTTCCATAGGTGATTTGTATAGAGAACTTAACTGTGTGTCAGACACAGTTCTAACATTTTTACATATGAGCCAAAGATTGGATCATTACATAGACTTACATGAATTGGTGGTGCTAATAGGATCAACCTTTATTTATAATTTCAAGGACATAAGCAATTAAGAGGCACAGGTAAAGCAGATTCCTGGATATTGAGAGAGGCAACCAGATTCTTTCTTACCACCATAGATAAAACTCTCAGGTTCAGAGCAGAAGATTTTTTTAATGTAAGAAATTATATAGGCTATCTCATATAGAAAGCAGCATTATAGGCCATGAAATATCTTTATTTTATATCCAGATAATTGTCTAGCTCATGCCCCATGTCCTCCTATAAATCTATAGATTCTAGGTTTGTCATAGTAATCCTAAACCAGAGGTATCTTGATAAAAGTCTTTAATAGAGTAGCAGTCTTTTTTCTTTTCTTTTCTTTTCTTTTTTAAGTAAATGCTGTTAGGTTATTTTCCAACTATTAGCTTGATCATAAGAAAATTAGGTCAAGCTCTCCAACTTCTGAGAGAGCTTTGTACCTAACAAAACAGGATTGCTTTACTCCTTCCTTTCCAACAGATAAACTTATTTAAATTCAAATTCAATTACTTATTTATTGTTTAAAACAAACAAGGTCAAATATATTAAATGAAGAACTTCTGATATGTTTTAAAAATCTTTTATTTCATGGTTTGGTATAATTTGGTTATAGGATGGGGGAAAGAAATATAGTGCTAAATATACAATGAAATAAGTATATTCCCATCACAGATACCTCAATAGTAATTTGTGATTTATTTGTGAGTGTGTTTGTGTGTTGTGTATGTGCATGTATGCTTCATACATAGTTTTTTAAAAATTTGTTTTAAGTAGTTATACATGACCACAGAATGCATTTTGATTCATTATATACAAATAGAGTACAATTTTTCATTTTTCTGGTTGTACACAATATAGAGTCACACCATTCATGTAGTCATATATATACTTGGGATAATGATGTCTATCTCATTCCGCCATTTTCCAACTCCCATGCTCCCTTCCCTCCCTTCACTCCCCTCCACCCAATCCAAAGTTTCTCCATTTTTCCCTTCCCTTGCCCCCCGCCCCCATTATGGATCAGCATTATCATCAACATATCAGAGAAAATATTTGGCCATTGGTTTTGGGATTGGCTTACTTAGCTTAGCATGATATTCTCCAACTCCATCCATTTACCTGCAAATGTCATAATTTCATTCTTCTTTAAGGCTGAGTCATATTCCTTTGTGTTATATATACCACATTTTCTTTATCCATTCATCTATTGAAGAGAATCTAGGTTGGTTCTACAGTTTAGCTTTTGTAAATTGTGCTGTTATTAATATTCATGTGGCTGCATCACTGTAGTATGCTGATTTTAAATCTTTTGGGTATAGACTGAGGAGTAGGTTAGCTGGGACAAATGGTTGTTCCATTCCAAATTTTCTAAAGAATCTCCATACTGCTTTCCAGAATTGTTGCACCAATTTGCAGTCTTACCAACAATGTATGAGTGTACCTTTTCCCCCACATCCTCGCCAACGCTTACTGTTGCTTGTATTCTTGATAATTACCATTCTGAGGGGAATGAGATGGATTCTCACTAGAGTTTTAATTTGCATTTCTGTAATTACTAGAGATGTTGAACATTTTTAAATATATTTGTTGATTGATTTTATATCTTCTCTTGAGAAGTGTCTGTTCAGTTCCTTAGCCCATTTATTTTTTTTTTTAAATTGAGTTATTTGGTTTTTTTGGTGTTAAGTTTTTTGAGTTCTTTATATAACCTGGAGATACATATATAGTTACTTCCTTTATTTAAACTTAGAATATTTAATGAATAACATAATGTTTTAATTTTCAATTTTCTCTATTTTTCTCAATCCAACTTTCAAATCAGGATGGTGATCCAGTTCGCCCAGGAGTGGCCATGACTGATCTTGCCACTGGCCTGTATGCATATGGAGCCATTATGGCTGGATTGATACAAAGATATAAAACTGGAAGAGGACTGTTCATTGATTGTAACCTACTGTCATCTCAGGTACCAATTCAAATAAGATTTTCAGTAATAGTTAACAAATATGTGTTTGAGTTACATTTTCATATTAAATCCTATGGTTACATGTGCAAAAAAACCCCCACTAAAACCAAAAAAGCAAAACAACAGGCGAAAGAAGCAACAGAAAATCATAACAAAAATTGTTCTGTTTTGATCCATGTTTTCATATTAAAATTAACAAACCATGAAGATTTTGTTGTAATATGGATGTTATTGAGATAGAATTTTAAAGACTTCTTAATAGAATATTTTGTTCTATTGTGAGCCAATGGTATAGTTTCTCCTACTTTATTGTCACATGAACTTTGTAACTACTATTCATTAGAGCTTCTTCACCTTTTATGTGCCTTGGACCCCTTTGGTAGTCTGGTAAAATTTGTGAGCTTATCTTGAAATCATATTTTTAAATTAATAAAATGAGATACTCAGTGTTACAAAGGAAGCCAATATATTTCAATGTAAAAATAATTTTTATATTATAATAACATGTGATTTTTACTAACATATTAAACTGGAAGATATAGCAATGGGTCTAATACCATTACAATATTGAGACATGGTTGAGCATAGATGATATTTCAAGAAATCTGTAATAACTAATATGATATGAAAATATATATATATAATATTTATTGGTGATAAAGTCATAGGTAGTGCTAGTATTCTGGTGATTTTGTTATCTATATTCATAATTGAAGAAAATGCTAAATTTTTGTTAGAGATTTATGAAAATAAAGATATAACTTTTCTCATTAAAGTTAATTAACTTCCAGAATTCTGTCAATGAATTCCAGATTAACACCCCTAGTTTAGACAGTTATCAGTTATGTTGTGCTAAATACTAAACTGTTGAAATGAAAGGGTTAATGTACTCTCAACATGACATTTTGCCTCCTTTTTACTGGATCAGACCCAGATGCTATACCATATGTGGAAGTTGATTCTGAATAGATAATTTTTCAGGGTAGAAAAAAGAAAATATCTAATTTGTGCAAGGAGACATTTTACTGTGGGAAACATTACTTTCTAGACATAGAAACCTCAGTTGGGAATTTCGGATTTAAATGGCATACATGGGAAAATAGTAAACTTGGAACACTGCTTTGGAGATTTTTTTCTCTTAGGCAAAATTAAGGAGGTGTATGGAAATAAAAAAAAAATCAATATGGTTGAAGGTGAAACACTTTGTATGGGTTTTTAACAGCAGCTTTGAGTCACATTTAGAATTTTAATGGTTTTATAAAAGGACTCTCTTCAAATGAGTAGTTTTGTTCCTTTACAGAGAAATGCTTGTTATAGGAAGGAGCTGAAAATCTTTTCTTCCCTTTCTTAATTTTAGAGTGTAAGGCACCTCAAACCTCAGGTAGGTTAAATTATTGCACAAATATAGCACATCTAATAAGTATAGAAGCCATGAAGTTTTGATGGGTGTGTGACCTGTACAGTCAAGAGGGTCTGGGCTTAGTTTAAATGTCCTGTTTTAACTGTCTTGAAATTCTTAGAAATTTTTGACAAGAGACCTATATTTTAAATTTTGCACAGGTCTCCCAAATTATGTAGCAGGTCCTGGAATTGGGACTCTACTTAAGTCTCCTGATCTCTACATAAGACTACTTTATATTTCAATTATTAATTAATTTAAATTGGAAAAAAGTTGTATCATAGGGTTTAAATATTTTCTAACATCTAACTAGAAATTCACTATGTGGAGTGTTTTTCTGTGGGGGAGCATTTGGAGGAGGATGGAATCACCTCTAGAGCTGCTTCAAAGTGAGTGTACACTCATGCATACATATACACAGATATAGATTTTAGTCATTTTTTTGTGTGTTGTGTGTTTGTATGTTTGTTGCCCATGTTGATCCTTGAGACTGTTAAGTTTCATGAGTGTAGGGACAGTGTTTGTTTTTGTTTTCCATGGTATTTTCTCAATGTCCTGCCTAGTGTTAGTCAACCCTAACTTTTCATAACAGAAAAATCTTAAACTTCACTTTGTCTTTCAATTTGAATTAACATTCTATATTCAAAAAGAAAAAACACCAATCAAACCACAAAATGATTAAAATGTGCTTTATGTAAATGAGATGGGTTATTTCTAGATAGTTTTCATAGTAGCATAATAGGAAACTTTATCCCTTCTTTTTTAGTGTGTATATATATACACACATGCTCACCTGCATTAAACACAACATTTGTACATAATTTTAGCTGCCTGGAAAATGAGTTTGATTTTATGCAGAGGTAAAAAACACACTTTTCTACTTGTTTTGATTGCATTTCATAGGATAACATATGAATTATTTGTCAGCTGACAAAAATGAATCCTGTACTTCTCTTCAAAGTGATCTAGTGTACAATATACAAATTATACTTGATTTGACTAGTAGCTAATTATTAACTCAGAGATAATTGCCTCAACCACAACAAAACCATTTCAAGTAGTTCATTGTGGAGACATGACAACTGCCGGGATGTGGTTTATAGTGGGCATCAAAATTTTTGTAGTTTCAAGGGTATAAACTTTTAACCCTTGTCATAAAATTCTTTTGATTTTTTTAGTCTTAATATGATTTAAAGTAGTTCACTTGAGATTGTCTAATGTCAGAATCTAAATTGTGTTCTTAGATGATATTGGTAAACAACAAGGAAGTGGGTTGGGATGTGGTTCCAATTACTGTGTTGCTCTTATTCCTCTATTGTGGCTCACAGAAATATCTTTTGGAAGTTTTAATATCCTTCCTGTACTTAATTATAACCAGGCTCCCTTAATTACTTGCTACAGTGAGTTAGTTTTTTAGCACCATAATTATTTTCATGTATAGGACATTTTGTTGTTTTCGATACCACAGTCCTTTCCCCAAATTTGTATATTGTTTGTACTAAGTATATCTGAACATATTACTCATTATTTTAGCATATTTTTGTCAATAAACTTTTGAATCTCAAACAAGTATATTTATTCACTTGAATTTTAGAAATTCATCTTTTTGTATCTTCATATACCTATGCTTCAGCTTTCCATTTTACTCTTTTTCAAAAGTAATTTTATTCAGGTGTATATCACAAATAAAATTCACCCTATACTGCTACAGGTTAATGATTTTTAGTAAATTGAGTGAGTTATGCAACTATTACTATAAATTGTGGTTGGAAATGAATACTCATATAATCACCTCTGTTCTGGGCTTAACAGTGAGGCTGAGGTGGACAAGTGTTGAGTAGGTAGAAATCGGGCAGGAAATGACTCAGGAGAATTCAGGGTCCATTTTGACTTCTGTGGATCCTAGGAACTTTTGTGTTGCTGGGCTCTTTCCTATATAATAATACTTTAAAAATGTGTTCTATAACAGCATTGATATAAAAGTACAAATATGACACATTATTATGTGTTTATTATTATTACATTCATTTTTATTCTGATTTTAAAAGAAAATTAAGACATTTTTGTATACTGCTAAATCATTGTGAATATTGGACATTGTGCCTAATCATGAAGTCATTGTGAAGAATTATGTTGAGAATAATCGATAAGTTGGCAAATTTGTGGGGAGAGAAAGTTATATATTCAAGAAAGTAGTGAAGACTGAAAGCTGAGCTTATGCTGAAGCAGGGGCAGAGGACTGAAGAGTAGAGAGGCACATAGTCTATGACCAAAGAAACTGAGACAATAGAGTATAGAAAGAGAGCTCAAGAAATTAGGGAACTGTAGTTTTTGGTTTTTTAAATATTTTTATTAGTTGTTGATGGACCTTTATTTAATTTATTTATTTACATGTGGTGCTGAGGATCGAACCCAGTGCCTTACACATGCTAGGCAAGTGCTCTATCACTGAGCCACAACCCAGCCCAGGGAACTGTAGTTTTGCATTTGAATTTCCCTTTTTTGGGGTGGGGGGAGTCTGTTCCTTTCCAGTCTTAAAGGTGCTTATCAGCCTAACAATACTTAGTTTTCTGTGGCCAATTTTTTTAAATATTTATTTTTTAGTTGTACACAACACCTTTATTTTGTTTATTTATTTTTATGTTGTGCTGAGGATCAAACCCAAAGCCTCTCACATGCTAGGCAAGTGCTTTACTGCTGAGCCACAACCCCAGTCCAACCAATTTTTAATTCTAGTCCAGCTTTCATTCTTTAACCAGCATTTTCCTTAAGACCTGTCATTACTCTATTGACTTAAACTCAGGGGATACAAATGAATATTAACATTAATCTGCAGTACCACATGAATTTGAGGATTTTTTTTTAATTCTACGAAAAATGTCATTAGAATTTTAATAGGGATAACACTCAACCTGTAGATTGCTTATTACTTTAACAATGAATAATATTTTAATCCATGAATACAGGATATCTTGTCATTTGTTTGCGTCTTTTTCCATTTTTTCACAATGTTTACAGTTTTCAGTGTATGGATCTTTCATCTCTTGGTTAAATTTTGTTTTGTTCTCGATATTATTATAAAAGAGCTCATGTTCTTTATATTTTTTGGATATTTTGTTGTCAGTATATACAATGCTCTTGGTTTTATAAATTGATTTTGTATCCTGCAACTGTGCTTATTAGTTGTAACAGTTGTTTGGTGCAGTTTTTAGGGTTTTCTGTATATTAAATCATGTTGTCTGCAAACAGGAAATTTTACTTCTTCCCTTCTAGTTTGGATACTTTTTATTTGTCTTGTTTAATTGTTCTGTCTAGGACTTCCAGTATCATATTAAACAGGAGCATTCTTCTCTTGTTCCTGATCTTACAGGAAAAACTTACACCTTTTCACTGTTATGCTCTTCATTGCATGCTTGTGATATATGGCCTTTATTGCATCAAAGTATATTTCTTTTATACCTGATTTGTAGAGTTTTTATCATGAAAGGATGTTGAATTTTGTTAATGCTTCATATGCAACAATGAAGGTGATTATATTTTTTATCCTTCATTCTGTTAATGTAACCAAAACAGTTTTGAATGAAAAGAACAAAGCTGGAAGCATCACATTTCCTGATTTCAAAATACACTGCAAAGTTATTGGAATCAAAACAGTGGAGTGCTGGCATTAAAAAGCCGTAGAGACCAAAAGAACAGCATAGAAAGCACAGAAATAAATCCACATATTTATGGTTAATTGATTTTCAACAAAGATACCAAGAAAACATTTTGGAGAAAGGACAGTTTTTTTTGCAATAAATTGTGTTGGTAAAATTAGATATCTACACACATAACAATGAAATTGGACCCTTATCTGACACCATATACAAAGACGAACCCAAAGTGGATGAAGGACTTAAATACAAGACCTAAAACTGTTAAACTTTTAGGGGGAAAGCTTCTTGACATTTTTCTTGGTAATGAATTTCTGGAAATGATCCCCCAAAGCACAGGGAATAAAAGCAAAAATAAACAAATAAGATTGCATCAAACTAAGAAGATTTTTCACAGAAAAAAATTAAAAAACAAAAACCTATGGAATGGGAGTAGATAGTTGCAAACCATATGTTTAGTAAGGGGTTAATGTCAAAATTATATAAAGAACTTAAACAATTCAAAAGCAAAAAATAAAAATAAAAAAAAGAAAGAAAAAGAAAAAAGAAAAGCCATACCTGTTGAAATCATGATTACAAAAACAAAGTGGAAAAATAAAAAAAAAGCCCTTGCACACTATTGCTGGGAATGTAAATTAATACACTATTACAGAAAACATCATTCTTTCTCAAAAGAATTAAAAATGGAACTATCATGTAGGAACTAGCAATCCTATTCCTGTTATACACCCAAAGGAAATGACATCAAATATTGAAAAGGTATCTGAACTCTCATGTTCATTGCAGCATCATTCATGATAGCCCAGATATGGAAGCAACCTCAGTGTTCCTTAGTGGAAGACTAGGTAAAGAAATGTGGTATACATGCACCATAGAATACCATTCAGCCTTAAAAAGGAAGGAACTCCTGGATTTGTGACAATAAGTCACAAATGGATATTATGCTAAGTTAAATGGGAACACTATGTTAAGTGAAATAAACCAGGCACAGAAAGATAAATACTGCATAATCTCCACTTACATGTGGAATCTAAAAATGTTGAACCCAGAAATAGCAGCACGGTGGTTACCAGGGGTTGGGAGTAGGGGTGGGGTATTCGAAGATGTTGGTTAAAAGGATACAAAACTTCAATTACAAGTGATAAGTTCAACAGGTCTATTATACAAAATGGTGACAATAGTAATAATAATACATTGTTTTCTTGAAAATTACTAAGTATATATTTTAAGTATTCTCACCTTAAAAATGACAAGTATGAAAAGTGATAGATATATTAACTAGATTAATTCAATAATCTCATAGTATATGCCTATGTTAAAACATCTCACTATATACCATACATATATATATATATAATTTTGTCAATTAAAAAAGCCAAAAATCATTAATAAAAACAAAACAAAATTTTAAAAAGTTTGTAAGGTATTCCTAAGATAAGGAAGGCAAAGGCATACCAAAGAATGAACAATTTGATAATTTCCAAAGAAAACTACAAAAAGTTTAGATGATCTATTATTTTATGTTTTTATTTTATGCCATTGGATTAATTGCAGATTGATTTCAATAATATAATATGGCTTTCTGTCTGTTTAGAGAAGATTCAGTGAAAAGCAAGTGTATTAGGAAGATGACTTGCTTTTGTAAAACTAAAATCATAAATTACATTTATTGGCATTGTATATTTTTATATGACATCGCTACAAATTAAGGACATTAAGGCTTTAAACTTGTAGTAATTGACAATTACTAGAAGAATATCCCAGAGGACAAAAGAATAGAATGAAATATAAATTATATGGTAATCTAATTTAATTTTATATATTAGATAATTTAAACTTATTATTGAATAATTTCAGATGTTCTGGAAAAAAAAGACCCAAATTAAGATCATGATATAAAAGCAACTGAAAGAGAAATGTTTATTTGTGTTGACATGTATTTCCTGGGAATTTAGATCTTCTCCTTGCAGACTATTATAGAAAATGGTTCATTGACTACTCATAAGGACTTAATAGTATTAGAATCACCTATATTCTTTGCTAAACTACTAGAGTTAAAAAAAAAATCTTTTTTTTTTGTTCTAGATTCATCTACTCTGTCTTCACCTTTGCACTTTCTGGGGTCAGGAAATTTTACGCAGAATAAGATTATGTCCTCTGGTGTTGGTTAATTAATGACTGTTTATCTGTCATAAGTTATCAACCAACTAATCATTAGTGGGTTATGTCTATTTGGCCTGGATTATTATGCATTCATTCTGTAGCTACAGAATGAGTAACCCACTAACATCTAGCATGGTGGCTGAGATTTAATTCTAGGACAATTACTTCAGTTCTTTACAAAATGAATATGAGGTATAATTGTGAGTACTTTTAAAATGTTTGTCATTCTTTTATAGTCTAGTTATTATATACCAGTAGTGCATAAGACCTTAATTAACTGGAAAGTTTAGCACTCTGGATATTATGGTTAATTTCATTTTTCTAGATGACTAAGAGTTAAAAGGAAACTATGTTGGTTTCAATCCTTGGCAGAGAAAATTTTCTATAATTCTTTAATTTATTTTTCCATTGTGGTGAATTCCATATACTAAATTTATTTTTACCTTAAAGGTTATTAATTGCATTCCTAGTTATTTTCATACATTGATATATACTTTCATGGTAAGAAATTAAGTCATATTTGTTAATAGAATCCATTCATCCAAGCATCCATCCATCTTGCCATCCATCCATTCCTTTTCCACATCTTCTACATTCCAGAGTATGCAATGAATGATAAGTAAGCCAGCAAGTTGACTACCACATGGAACTTTCACTCTAGTTAGAGATACAACCAACAAACAATATGTGATAAATGCACAGAAGAAATGAACAATTCAATAAAGAGAACAGGGATACTTATGTTAGGCTGGTTAAGAAAACCTGCTCTGAAAGGGCTCAGTGGTGGAGTGCTTGCCTAGCATCGAAAAGTTTCTGGGTTCAATCCCCAGCACAGAAAAAATACCCACCCCCCCACCAAAAACCAAAAGCAAGCAAACAATCCCTTCTCCCAAACTATTCTAAGGAGTTAAAATTTAGGGATAAGATGGAGATTGCCATATCACTAGCTATGTCAAGATTGTTCCAGACAGGGGGCTGGGGCAGATCAGTGGTAGAGTGCTTGCCTAGCATGTGCGAGGCACTGAGTTCAATCCTTAGCACCAATAAAAAAATAAATAAAATAAAGGCATGATGTTTACCTACAACTACAAAAAAAAAAAAAAAAAAAAAAGAGTGTTCCAGACAACGGGAACCATAAAGGCAAAGATCTGAAGCAGCACTTATTCTTGGAACTAATAAGAGATTGGTTTGATTGACAGACCTCTAGTTGTTTACATGGACACAAAATCTGACCGTTAATACCCATCTGAAGAGTAAATGTGGGGTATAGCATTTCAAATAATAATCCAAAACTCTCTAAGTAGTAAGCTCATTGGGAGTTAGGATTCAGTAACAGACAGTTCTTTTTTTGGGGTGGGGGGTGGATTTCTTGGCTGGGTACTGGTTTATTTTTTTACTTTTTCCTTTTCTTTCTTTTTTTTATAGTTCCACTTATTTATTAAAAAATACACAAATTCATCCATTCCAGTAAACAAAGAGTTAATATTCTTTTTAATAGGTCCTTAACCTGATCATTCTGCATAGATGGATAGATTTCATCTATTTTTTATTACATTTAGATAACAGTTTTACATATACATCATTGACTTGTAGCAGTATTACTATAGTTTTGTGCTAAAAGTAGAACTGTTGATTTATTTATTTTTTTTATTGGTTGTTCACAACATTACAAAGCTCTTGACATATCATATTTCATACATTAGATTGAAGTGGGTTATGAACCCCCAATTTTACCCCAAATGCAGATTGCAGAATCACATCGGTTACACATCCACAATTTTACATAATGCCCTATTAGTAATTGTTGTATTCTGCTATCTTTCCTATCTCCTAGTATCTCCCCTCCCCTCCCCACCCATCTTCGCTCTCTACCCCACCTACTGTAATTCATTTCTCTCCTTGTTTATTTTCCCATTCCCCTCACAACCTCTTATATGTAATTTTGTATAGCAATGAGGGTCTCCCTTCATTTCCATGCAATTTCCCTTTTCTCTCCCTTTCCCTCCCATCTCATGTCTCTGTTCAATGTTACTCTTTTCTTCCTGCTCTTCCGCCCTGCTCTGTTCATAGTTGCTCTCATTATATCAAAGAAGACATTTGGTATTTGTTTTTTAGGGATTGGCTAGCTTCACTAATCATAATCTGCTCTAGTGCCATCCATTTCCCTGCAAATTCTATGATTTTGTCATTTTTTATTGCTGCATAGTACTCCATTGTGTATAGATGCCACATTTTTTTTTATCCATTCATCTATTGAAGGGCATCTGGGTTGGTTCCACAGTCTAGCTATTGTGAATTGTGCTGCTATGAACATCAATGTGGCAGTATCCCTGTAGCATGCTCTTTTAAGGTCTTCAGGGAATAGTCCGAGAAGGGCAACAGCAGGGTCAAATGGTGGTTCCATTCCCATCTTTCCCAGGAATCTCCAAACTGCTTTCCAAATTGGCTGCACTAATTTGCAGTCCCACCAGCAATGTACAAGTGTACCCTTTTCTCCACATCCTCGCCAGCACTTGTTGTTGTTGTTTGACTTCATAGTGGCTGTCAATCTTACTGGAGTGAGATGGTATCTTAGGGTGGTTTTGATTTGCATTTCTCTGACTGTTAGAGATGGAGAGCATTTTTTCATGTACTTGTTGATTGATTGTATATCCTCCTCTGAGAAGTGTCTGTTCAGGTCCTTGGCCCATTTGTTGATTGGGTTATTTGTTATCTTGCTGTCTAATTTTTTGAGTTCTTTGTATACTCTGGATATTAGGGCTCTATCTGAAGTGTGAGGAGTAAAAATTTGTTCCCAGGATGTAGGCTCCCTATTTACCTCTCTTATTGTTTCTCTTGCTGAGAAAAAACTTTTCAGTTTAAGGAAGTCCCATTTGTTGATTCTTGTTATTAACTCTTGTGCTATGGGTGTCCTATTAAGGAATTTGGAGCCCGACCCCACAATATGTAGATCGGAGCCAACTTTTTCTTCTATCAGACGCAGAGTCTCTGATTTGATATCAAGCTCCTTGATCCATTTTGAGTTAACTTTTGTGCATGGCGAGAGAAAGGGATTCAGTTTCATTTTGTTGCATATGGATTTCCAGTTTTCCCAACACCATTTGTTGAAGATGCTATCCTTCCTCCATTGCATGCTTTTAGCCCCTTTATCAAATATAAGATAGTTGTAACTTTGTGGATTAGTCTCTGTGTCCTCTATTCTATACCATTGGTCCACCCGCCTGTTTTGGTACCAGTACCATGCTGTTTTTGTCACTATTGTTCTGTAATATAGTTTGAAATCTGGTATCACTATACCGCCTGATTCACACTTCCTGCTTAGAATTGCTTTTGCTATTCTGGGTCTTTTATTTTTCCATATGAATTTCATGATTGCTTTGTCTATTTCTACAAGAAATGCTGTTGGGATTTTGATTGGCATTGCATTAAACCTATAGAGAACTTTTGGTAATGTCGCCATTTTGATGATGTTAGTTCTGCCTATCCATGAACAGGGTATATTTTTCCATCTTCTAAGATCTTCTTCTACTTCTCTCTTTAGGGTTCTGTAGTTTTCATTGTATAAATCTTTCACCTCTTTTGTTAGGTTGATTCCCAAGTATTTTATTATTTTTGAGGATATTGTGAATGGAGTGTTTTTCCTCATTTCCGTTTCAGAAGTTTTGTCGCTGATATACAGAAATGCCTTTGATTTATGCGTGTTGATTTTATATCCTGCCACTTTGCTGAATTCATTTATTAGTTCTAGTAGTTTCTTTGTAGACCCTTTTGGGTCTTCTAGGTATAGAATCATGTCATCTGAATAGTGATAATTTAAGTTCTTCTTTTCCTATTTTTATGCCTTTAATTTCTTTCATCTGTCTAATTGCTCTGGCCAGTGTTTCGAGAACTATATTGAATAGAAGTGGTGATAGAGGGCATCCCTGTCTTGTTCCAGATTTTAGAGGGAATGCCTTTATCTTTTGTCCATTCAGAATGATGCTAGCCTGAGACTTAGCATAGATAGCTTTTACAATGTCAAGGTAAGTTCCTGTTATCCCTAGTTTTTCTAATGTTTTGAACATAAAGGGATGCTGTACTTTGTCGAATGCTTTCTCTGCGTCTATCGAGATGATCATATGGTTCTTATCTTTAAGTCTATTGATGTGGTGAATAACATTTATTGATTTCCGTATATTGAATCATTCTTGCATCCCAGGGATGAATCCTACTTGATCATGGTGCACAATTTTTTTGATGTGTTTTTGTATTCGATTCGCCAGAATTTTATTGAGGATTTTTGCATCTAGGTTCATTAGAGATATTGGTCTGTAGTTTTCTTTCTTTGAGGTGTCTTTGTCTGGTTTTGGAATCAGGGTGATGTTGGCCTCATAGAATGAATTTGGAAGAGCTCCCTCTTTTTCTATTTCCTGAAATAACTTGAAAAGTATTGGTATTAATTCTTCTGTAAAGGTTTTGTAAAACTCCGCTGTATACCCATCCGGTCCTGGGCTTTTCTTGGTTAGTAGTCTTTTGATGGCTTCTTCAATTTCATCCATTGATATTGGTCTGTTCAAATTGTGTGTATCCTCCTGACTCAGTCTGGGCAAATCATATGACTTAAGAAATTTATCGATGTCTTCACTATCTTCTATTTTATTGGAATATAGGTTTTCAAAATAATTTCTAATTGTCTTCTGTATTTCTGTAGCATCTGTTGTGATATTGCCTTTTTCAACCCGTATGTTAGTAATTTGAGTTCTCTCTCTTCTTCTCTTCGTTAGCATGGCTAAAAGTCTGTCGATCTTATTTATTTTTTTGAAGAACCAACTTTTAGTTTTGTTAATTTTTTCAATAGTTTCTTTTGTTTCAATATCATTGATTTCCGCTCTGATTTTAATTATTTCTTGCCTTCTGCTACATTTGCTGTTGTGTTGCTCTTCCTTTTCTAGGGCTTTGAGATGAAGTGTGAGCTCATTTATTTGTTGGTTTTTTCTTTTTTTGAGGAATGACCACCAGGCGATGAATTTTCCTCTTAAAACTGCTTTCATTGTGTCCCATAGATTCCGATATGTTGTGTCTGTATTTTCATTTATCTCTAAGAATTTTTTGATTTCCTCCTTTATGTCTTCTGTAACCCATTGATCATTCAGTAACATATTGTTCATTTTCCATGTGATGTAGGATTTTTCCTTCCTTCTTTTATCATTGATTTCCAGTTTCATTCCATTATGATCAGATAAAATGCAAGGTATTATCTCCACCCCTTTATATTTACTGAGGGTTGCCCTATGGCATAATATATGGTCTATTTTTGAGAAGGATCCATGTGCTGCTGAGAAAAAAGTATATCCATTTGGTGATGGTTGATATATTCTATATATGTCAGTTAAGTCTAGGTTATTGATTGTGATATTGAGTTCTATAGTTTCTTTATTCAACTTTTGTTTGGAGGATCTGTCCAATGGTGAGAGAGGTGTGTTGAAGTCACCCATAATTATTGTGTTGTGGTCTATTTGATTCTTGAACTTGAGGAGAATTTGTTTTATGAATGTCGCAGCACCATTATTTGGTGTATAAATATTGATAATTGTTATATCTTGTTGGTGAATGGTTCCTTTTAACAGTATATAATGTCCTTCTTTATACCTTTTGATTAACTTAGTCTTGAAGTCGATTTTATTCGATATGAGGATGGCCACCCCTGCTTGCTTACGAGGACCGTATGCATGGTATATTTTGCCCATCCTTTCACCTTCATCCTGTGTATGTCTTTTCCAATCAGATGTGTCTCCTGGAGGCAGCATATTGTTGGATTTGTTTTTTTAATCCATGATACCAGCCTATGTCGCTTTATTGGAGAGTTTAAGCCATTAACATTCAGAGTTACTATTGATATATGGTTTGTACTTCCATCCATGTTTGATTATTTATCCTTTTTTTAAAAAATTTAGTTTGTTTCTCCATGATTATCTTTCCCCTCACCCTCTGTCTTTACCGAGGCACTTCCTACTGATGGTTTTGGTTATTGTTTTTCATTTCTTCCTCGTGTAGTGTTTTGCTCAAAATGCTTTGCAATGCTGGTTTTCTGGCTGCAAATTCTTTTAACTTTTGTTTATCATGAAATATTTTTATTTCGTTGTCATACCTAAAGCTTAATTTTGCTGGATACAGAATTCTTGGTTGGCATCCATAGTCTTTCAGTGTTTGAAATACATTGTTCCATGACCTTCTTGCTTTCAGTGTCTGTGATGAAAAATCCGTTGTTAACCGTATTGGTTTACCCCTGAATGTAATCTGTCTGCTTTCTCTTGTAGCTTTTAATATTTTCTCTTTGTTCTGTATATTGGATATCTTCATAACAATGTGTCTTGGCATTGGTCTACTGTGATTTTGTGTGCTCGGTGTCCTGTATGCATCTTCAATTTGTATATCTGTTTCCTTTTTTATTTCTGGAAAGTTTTCTGTAATTATTTCATTCAGCAGGTTACTCATTCCCTTGGTTTGAATCTCTGTACCTTCTTCTATCCCGATGACTCGTAAGTTTGGTTTTTTAATGTTATCCCATAACTCTTGGATGTTTTTCTCATGATTTTTTACCAGCCTTTCTGAGTTGGCTAGACTGTTTTCAAGATGATATATTTTGTCTTCATTATCCGACATTCTGGCTTCTACTTGCACCACTCTGTTAGTGATACTCTCAATTGAGTTTTTAATTTGGTTTATCGTTTCCTTCATTTCTAGAATTATTGTTTGATTATTTTTTATAATCTCTATCTCCTGATAAAGATGCTTAACTTCTTCTTTTATCTGTTTATGTAATTCATTCTCAATGTGTTCTTTCGCTGCTTGAATTTGCTGTCTTGTATCCTCTTTAAGGTTCCATTCCATCTGTCTAAGGTGTTCCTTGAGTTCTTTATATGACCATTTTTCTGATGACTCTAGGTCCTCCTGAATATTTAGGCTGTCCTGCATTGTTTGTACTCCTTTTCTTCCTTGCTTTTTAAAGCTGCTCGTGTTACTTCTTGTTCTGTTTGACTGCTGAGTTACTGTTTACTCCTATAAATTTATTAGATGCTTGGGAGGAAAGGTATTAGAAGGGAAGGGAAGAAGTCACTAAAGAGAGTGAGAGTAAGCAGGTAGAATTCATGGAAGGGGGGATAAGATAATTGAAAAGAAATGAACAGACAAAAGAAGAAAAAAATAGGAAATAAAAAAGGAAGAAAATTAAAAAAAATAATAAAAAAAATTAAAATTAAAATTAGAAGAAAAAAAATTAAAAGAAAGTGTAAAAAAATTTAAAAAAACAAGAAAGAAAAATGAAAATGAAAGAAAAACCCAAATCAAAAAAAAAGAGAGAAATGAAAAAAAAAAACTAGTAAATGCAGTCTTAGAGTTTGATTAACTTCTCTTCCAGTAGGTGGCGCTGTGCCCACCAGGCCAAGTTTCTCCTGTCAATATGCGGGAAGCAATCACTGTGCAGCAGCTCATCCCAGACTGGGCGAGTCTCCAATCCTGAGTGCCTAGGGCCTAGTTCCCTGTGGCGGCGGGTCCCGCGCCACCTCTGATTCCCTTGGTCTGGCTATCGTCCTCACGGGAGAGCTGGGAGGGGCCCTTATGGGAGAGCTTGGAGGGGCCCTTAAGGTTTCCCCGATGTGTGGAGAGGGAAGGCTAGGGAATTACACACCTGTAGCCGCCGGTTTCAATGAAGTTATCTCCTCCGCCGCAGTCTGATGACGTTAGTTCTCTGCCATGGTGGTATCTCTTGCAAATGGCGACAGTTCGTTTCCCTTTGCCAGGCGACCAATGCAACGGGTGGGTCCTTACTGTCTCTCCCAAGCCCCGTTTCAAACCTGTGGCCACTACTTATGAAGGCTCGGTAGGCATTTACCTCCGTAGGATGAGAAGGGCTGACCAGTTGTTTCAGCTGGATGGATTAATGCTGAGTCACAGCTGTTTGTCTGCGGGAAGCAGGTGAACGGGAGCTTGAATTCAGCCGATCCGGGCTCAGTGTGTGTTCTGAGAGGCCCAGACTGTTCACCCCAGATCCACGTCAGCTCAGCATTGCCTAGTGATCCTGAGCAAACAGATTTAGGTTGTTTACGACTCCCTATGCCTGCACAGCTGAAGAGGTCAGAGACTTGATCTCTCTGCGCCCGCCGCCATGTTGGAATCCCTGTAGTTTTCATTCTTTCTTTTCTTTCTTCTCTCTCTCTCTCTCTCTCTCTGTCTCTCTGGTACTGTGGATTGAACCCAGGAGCACTTTACCACTGAACTACATCCCCAGTCTTTTATTTTTTATTTTGAAAGAGAGTCTTGCAAAGTTGCTGAGGCTGGCCTCAAACTTGCAATCTTCCTGCTTTAGCCTTGGAGTTGCTGGGATTACAGAACATTGTGCTTTATATTTGGTCAAGTATGTAGAATAAGAGTTGAGTTCTGGGGCTGGGATGAAGCTCAGTGGCAAAGCGTCTGCCTTGCATTTGCAAAGCCCTGGGTTTGATCCCGAGTTCCAAAAAAGACACACACACACAAAAAACCCACCAATAAAAAATAAGATTAAAAAAAACCCTTTAAGAGTTTAGTTCTGGTGCTAGTTTTATGGTATGGTAGTAGAAGCAATGTTAAAAGTCTGAAAGCAGTTTATCTATCTGCTATTTAGACTGACTGAAGTCTGGTACTGAGAAAGTTGAGTTGGTTTCCAGAAAAGGAGTGCTGTGATTATTAACAGAAATTGCCAAGGTATAACATTGGGAGAATGCCACAACTTTGGTGACCTTAGAATAAATGTTGCATTATATAGACCATTTATATTCTCCAAAGTTGAATTATTGAGGGTGACTCTAACAACATAGTTACAACATAGTAAAATTTATATAACATTTATTATAGCATCTATTAATAATTTGTTTCCTCTAAAACTCTATTATTGTCATTTTACTCAGGAGGAAGCAGAAGCACAGAATAATAATTTAACTTTCCTTATATCATACAACCAGTAAGGGGCAGAGGTGGGACCTGAACTCAGTCTGATCAAGAGGCTGTGTTATATTTCTTCTCTAAAGGCATAAGGCCTGTTCAATGGTCTTTCATTTATTTATTCACTTAAATATTTATGGAATGTCCAGTGCCAAGAATGCTGTTATTCTTGGAAATGTAATAGTGAATAAGGATATATGGGGAATATGTTTTAGCTCTTAAGAGGAGTATACAAAGATAACACATCTTGACTTATCTTTTGGGAGAGTGATTATAATAAGTAATGTGATCAGCAATAGAACTTGTAATGATGGTATATTGGTCTGGTATCTTGCAGTCTTTCTGGGCTCAAGTCTAAGAATATTTTATTAAATTTTGTAAGATTTTTTTTCATATACACAATCACATCATCTGTGAATTGAGATAGTTTTTCTGCTTCCTTTTCATCTGTATATCTTGTATTTCTTTTTCTTACCTAATGAATGCCCTAAGCAGAATCACAGTTCAGTGTTGAATTGAAGAGGCAAGAGCAGTCATCCTTTTCTTGTTCCTGATCTCAGGAATTACCATTGTATATGTTGTTAATAGTGCCTTATTTTAGCATTATTATTTTAGATATTCTTTGTAAGATTGAAGATGTTTCTTCTATTCTTAGTTTGCTTAGTATTTTTTTCTAATTATGAAAGGGTGTCAGATATTTATGACTACTGAGGTGATTATTGGTTTGTGTCATTTATCTTATTTTTGTGTTATTTTTTATTGACATTAATTAATATTTATTAACAGTTGACATTAATTTTGTATATTTAACCATTTTTTAAATCTGAGAAAAATCAAACTTGGTAATATTATGTAATCCATTGTATGTTTGTGAATTCAGATGGCTAGTATGTTAAGGATTTTGGAGTTTATATTTCATAAGGGATATTGGGTTATAGTTTTATTTTCCACTGATGTTCATCAGATTTCCTATGTGGGTAGTACTCACCTCAGAATAAGTTGAGAAATGTTCTGTCCTTTTATAGCTGTTAGAAGAGTTTGTGAAGAATTGGTACTAAATCTTCTTGAATTGTTTAGTAGAATTCATTGTGAAACTAAACAAACAAACAAAAAAGACTGGCTTGTTATATGTCTAATTATTAGTTTTTCTGTTTATTTATTTAGTTTTTCTATTTATTAGTGTTAGTAATAAATAGAATAAATGTTGCATTATATAGGCCATTTATATTCTCCAAAGTTATTTTTTTGTAGGAATTTGTTTATTTCATTTAGGTTAATTTGTTGGCATAAAATTGCTTATGGTATTCCTATATGCAGTCATGTATTGCTTAATAATAGGGATACATTACAAGAAAAACGTGTTTATGCACTTTTGCCAATGATTTTTTTGGGGGAGGGGATAGTGGAGATTGAACTCAAGGGCCCTTGACCACTGAGCCACATCCCCAGCCATATTTTGATTTTTATTTAGAGACAGGGTCTCACTGAATTGCTAAGTGCCTCACTTTTGCTGAGGCTTGCTTTGAATTCAAGATTCTCCTGCCTCAGCCTTCTGAGCTGCTGGAATTACAGGCGTGTGTCATTGTGCCTGGCTTGCCAATGATTTTATCAGAGTATAATTACACAAACTAAGATGGTCACTACACCTCAAGTAATATAACCTATGTAACTACTGTCATCTGTGATCTATCATTGACTGAAGCATTATATGGCACATGACTGTAATTCTTTTTATTACTGGAAAGTCAGTAGAGATGTTCCCTCTCTCATTCCTGATTTTGGTAACTTGAGTCTTCTCTCTTTTTCCCCCCTTAATGAATTTAAATTAAAGATTAGATTTTTAAATTTTTTCTATGTTTTTATTCACTTTATCTATTTTATTTCATTTATTTCTACTTTTTATTATTTCCTTCCTTTTTCTAGCTTTGGGTTTAGTTTACTCTCCTTTTTACAGTTTTTTTTAAAATTATAATATTTGTTTTTTATTTATAGTTGGGCACAATACCTTTATTTATTTATTTAATTTTTAATGCTTTAAAAATTTTTAATTGATTTTTAAAAAATAAATGACAGTGGAATGCATTACAATTCTTATTACACATATACAGCACAGCACAATTTTTTACATCTCTGTTTCTATATAAAGTATATTCACACCAATTCATATCTTCATACATGTAATTTGGATAATGATGTCCATCACATTCCACCATCATTGCTAACCCCCTGCCCCCTCCCTTCCCCTCCCACCCCTCTACCTTATCTAGAGTTTGTCTATTCTTCCCATGCTCTCCCTCCCTATCCCACTATGAATCAGCCTCATAATATAATAATGAGAAAACATTCAGTATTTGTTTTTTGGGGGATGGGCTAACTTCACTTAGCATTATCTTCTCCAATGCCATCCATTTACCTGTAAATGCCATTATTTTATTCTCTTTTATTGGTGAGTAAAATTCCATTGTGTATATATGCCTGATTTTTAAAAATTCACTCATCTATTGAAGGGCATCTAGGTTGGTTCCACAGTTTAGCTATTGTGAATTGTGCTATTATAAACAGTGATGTTGCTATGTCCCTGTAGTATGCTGTTTTTAAGTCCTTTGAGTATAGACCGAGGAGAGGGATAGTTGTGTCAAGTGGTGGTTCCATTCCCAGATTTCCAAGGAATCTCCATACTGCTTTCCAAATTGGTTGCATCAATTTGCAGTCCCACCAGCAATGTATGAGTACCTTTATCCCCACATCCTCTCCAACATTTATTGTTGTTTGTATGCATAATAGCTGCCATTTTGACTAGAGTGAGATGATATCATAGAGTAGTTTTGATTTGCATTTCTATAATTGCTAGAGTTGATGAACATTTTTTCATATATTTGTTGATTGAATGTATATTCTCTTCTGAGAAGTGTCTCTTTAGTTCTTGGCCTATTTATTGATTGGGTTATTTGTTTTTTTTTTTTGGTGCTTAGCTTTTTGAGTTCTTTATATACCCTAGAGATTAGTGTTCTATCCGATGTGTGAGGGGTAAAAATTTGCTCCTAAGATGTAGGCTTTCTGTTCACTTCACAGATTGTTTCTTTTTCTTTTTCTTTTTTTTTTTAATAGACTTTTACTTTTATTTACTTATATGTGGTGCTGAGAATCAAACCCAGGGCCTCACACGTGCTAGGCAAGCACTCTACCCCTGAGCCACAATCCTAGCCCCAGATTGTTTCTTTTGCTGAGAAGAAACTTTTTAGTTTGAATCCATTTCATTTATTGATTCTTGGTTTTAATTTTTGTGCTATAGGAGCCTTATTAAGGAAGTTGGGGCCTAATTCCACATGATGAAGATTAGGGCCTACTTTTTCTTCTGTTAGGCACAGAGTCTCTGGTTTAATTCCTAGGTACTTGGTCCACTTTCTGTTGAGTTTTGTGCATGGTGAGAGATAGGGGTTTAATTTCATTTTGTTGCATATGGATTTCCAGTTTTCAACCATTTGTTGAAGAGGCTATCTTTTCTCCAATGCATGGTTTTGTCACCCTTGTCTAATATAAGATAATTGTAATTTTATAAAACTGGAACAAGACAGGGATGCCCTCTTTCACCACTTCTATTTAACCTAGTTCTTGAAATACTGGCCAGAGCAATTAGACAGATGAAAGAAATAAAGGGATACCTATAGGAAAAGAAGAAATTCAATTAGTGCTATTTGCTGAAGATATGATTCTATACCTAGAAGACCCAAAAAGCTCCACCAGAAAACTTCTAGAACTAGTAAATGAATTCAGCAAAGTAGCAGGATATAAAAGCAACACCCATAAGCCAAAGGCATTTCTGTATATCAGTGAAAAACCCTCTGAGAAGGAAATAAGGAAAATTACCCCATTTACAATAGCCTCAAAAAACAAAACAATACAAAACGTGGGAATCAACTTATTGAAAGAGGTAAAAGATCTATACATTGAAAACTACAGAACCCTAAAGAAATAAACCACAGAAGACCTTAGAAGATGGAAAGATCTCCCTTGCTCTTGGATAGGCAGAATGAATATTATCAAAATGACCATATATCAAAAGCACTATGCAGATTTAATGCAATTCTGATCAAAATCCCAATGATATTCCCCATAGAAATAAAAAAAGCAATCATAAAATTCATCTGAAAAAATAAGAGACCCAGAATAGCCAAAGCAATCCTTAGTAGGAAGAGTGAAGTTGGTGGCATCACTATACCAGACCTTTAACTATAATTCAGAGCAGTAGTAACAAAAACAGCTTGGTAGACCAATGGTACAGAATATTGTATTTATTTATATGTGGTGCTGAGGATACAACCCAGGGCCTTGTTCATGTAGGTGAGCACTTTACCGCTGAGCCACAACCCCAGCCCCATTTTTCCAGTGTTTTTTTTAAGGTAGAATTTTAGGTTATTCATTTGAAACTTTAAAAGTGGGCATTTTCAGCTATATTTTCCTCTAAGCACAAGTCATTTCAAAATATTTTCTAATTTCCCTTGTGATTTCTTCTTTGATCAGTTGTTTTTTAAGAAATGTATTGTTTAATTTTTAGTTGTTTGTGAATTTCCCAATTATCCTTCTATTATTAATTTCTAACTTCATTTCTTTGTAGTTAGAGAATATTCTCTGTGTAAATTCTGTCCCTTTAATGTCCCAGGACTTGTTTTTTCTGGTACAAATGTTCTGTCTTAGAGTCTCTATGTTCCAGGTACACTTGAGAAAAATGTGTTTTTCTGTTGTTGGGTGGAGTGTAACATATATGTTTATTAAATCTAGTTGGTTTGTATGGATGAACTATGTTTAACATTTTGAAGAACTGTCAAATTATTTTCCAAAATGACTATGCTTATAAATTGCAATTTATGAGGTTTCCAATTTCTCCATATACTTGCCAATACTTGCTATTCTCTACCTTCTCTTTAGCTATTATAGTTGGTGTGTGGTGTCCAGATTCCTCTTCTTATAGGGGCTCCAATCAGTAAACACATTTCTTAAATATCTTATGTGTAAGTCTGATTGCATTGTGAGGTATAAAAATTTGGTCTTAAACCTGTTAATTTAGGAGGAGACAGCATAGAATTCAGCTCATAATATATGGTATCTCCTTTTCATTTTTTAAAAAAAGTTTAGCTTACGTTCTTTTATCTAAAATACAACTCTCTTCAATTGAATATAGGTGATTTTTTTTAAAAAAGAAAGCTGCCAGATCTCTGCTTTTAATTGGAATGTTTTACCCACAAACATTTAATGTGATTACTAGGGTATAATTTATGCTTATAATTTTTTCTATTTTTTATATGTTTCATGCCTTTTCTTCCTCTGTCCCTCTATTGCTGCATTTTTTTGGTTAAACATATATCTTCTAATGTATCATTTTAATTCCCCAGTTTTCATATATATATATATATATATATATATATATATATATATATATATATATAAAATATTTGAATTATATTTGTTATTTTCTTAGCGGTTTCCTGGAGATTAAAATTAAGACCTTAATTAAAGCAATGTACCTTGGGTTAATACAAATGTAATTTGAATAGTATGTAAAACTTTCTTCCTGTATAACTTTGTTTCTTCCCTTCTTCTCTGTGTTGTTACTGTTTTACATTTATATACATTGTATGCTCATCAATACAGATTTACAATTATTGCCCTATTCAGTTCCCTTTTCAATGAGATAGAAGAAAAAAAATTTAAACAAATTTATAAACAAAATATATTTATGCTGCCGTTTATAATTGCCTATATAGTTAGACTTACTGATGCTCTTTTTAAATTAATTACTTTATTTAATTGTTCTAATTTGTTATACATGACAGCAGAATGTATTTCAGTTCATAGTACACAAATGGAGCACAATATTTCATTTCTTTGGTTGTATACAAAGCATATTCACACCATTCATGTCTTCATACATGTACCTAGGGTAATGTTGTCCATGTCATTCCACCATCTTTCCTAACCCCATTCTCCCTCCATTCCCCTCCCCCCTTTGCCTTATCCAAAGTTTCTCCATTCCTCCCATGCTTCCCTATCTCATCCCCATTATGGATCAGCATCCACTTATCAGAGAAAACATTCAGCATTTGGTTTTTTGGGATTGGCTTACTTCACTTAGCATGATATTCTCCAACTCCATCCATTTACTTGCAAATGCCAATATTTTATTCTCTATTATTGTTGAATAATATTTCATTATTTACATATAATGCAGTTTCTTTATCAATTCATCTATTGAAGGACATCTAGGTTGGTTCCACAATTTAGCTATTGTTAATTGTGCTGCTATAAACATTGATGTGGCTGCCTCACTGTAGTATGCTATTTTTAAGTCCTTTGGGTATAGATTGAGAAGTGGGTTAGCTGGGTCAAATGGTGGTTCCATTCCAAGTTTTCTATGGAATCTCCATACTGTTTTCCAGATTGATTGCACCAATTTGCAGTCCCTCCAACAATGTAAGAGTGTGACTTTCCCCCCACATCCTTGCCAACACTTATTGTTGCTTGTATTCTTTATAACTGCAATTCTAATTGGAGTAAGATGAAATCTTAAAGTAGTTTTGATTTACATTTCTCTAATTGTTAGAGATGTTGAATATTTTTTCATGTATTTGTTGATTGATTGTATATCTTCTTCTGAGAAGTGTCAGTTCAGTTCCTTAGCCCATTTATTGATTGGAGAGAAGATGACCTCTTTAACAAATGGTGTTGGGAAAACTGTAAATCCATATGTAGCAAAGTGAAATTAAACCCCTATTTCTCACCATGCACAACTCAACTCAAAGTGGATCAAGGACCTAGGAATTAGACTAGAGAGTCTGTGCCTAATAGAAGAAAAAGTAGGCCCACATCTTCATCATGTGGGATTAGGCCCCTACTTCCTTAACAAGACTCCTAAAGTGCAAGAAATAAAATCAAGAATCAATAAATGAGATGGTTTCAAACCGAAATGCTTCTTAGCAAAAGTAACCATCAGTAAGGTGAATAATTGAGCCTACAGAATGGAAGCTATTTTTTACTACATGTACATCAGATAGAGCACTAATCTCCAGGACATATAAAGAACTCAAAAAATTTAATACTGGTGCTCTTTATTTCTTTGGGTGTTTTTGTATTACTCTCTAGAGGATTTTCATTTCTGTCTTAAGGACTCCTTCTTCCCCTTTCAAAGATTTTGTGCTATTTGTTTAGTGACCTTTCTTCATGAACTTGATAGTATTTGTTCTTTGAGTTGTGTAGCTTCTGGAGTGTCTGCTTAGTTACAAATAGTGGTCAGCTGTAGATTAAGTAGAAAGCTTAATTACCTTGAGCAAATCTGCCTCCCAGCCTTTACTGAGTCACTGGGTATTTGAGCAGAGTTTACAACTTTACCTCAGCTGTCACTTCATGCCTCTGCAGGACCTCCCTCTGGTTAAAGAACTCATATTCTGTGCAAGCGAGGATTCATATCAATTTTGATTCAAGATTTACATCAATGATTCACGTACCCATTTTTAATTTCAGCAATTTTGTATTTTAAATAGTTTTTTTTCCATAGAAGCAGGGGGCTTAGACATTTTTGAGAGACTGTTGCCAGAAATTTCAGGGTAGCTATAGAATTTGTATATTTATCTATGAAATTCCAGGAACACTATGTTTACTTGGTGGATAGTTTGTTTTCAATTCAATCAGTTTATATGAAAATGACTCACTGATAGAACAAATGATAGTTCAGATGAATTCTGAGGTTTTCTTTTAAAAAAGCAGCAGAAATTTAAAGCATAATTTGGAATCATGGAAATCATTGCATCTTTTCTGAAATGATGCCTTCCTTTCCACCAAAAAGCTCTGTAATTTTTTCCTATCTTTGATTGTTTTGAACTCAAGTCAGGCCACAATAATAAAACTAGTCCATTCTCTTTTTGTCTTCTGCCTCATCTATATGCTTAGTCTGAAATTTGTACTGAATTGAATAAAGACATACTTTTAAAATTCTCTGACTATAACTTCTTTTTCAATGTATTCAAATATGATGTCTCAAGTTTAATAATGTATGATTGTATAAGCCCCTGATGGAAAACCAAGAGCATCTGCTAATCATTTTAACAAAGGAGTTCTTGAGAATGTAGCTCACAGAATCTATTTCTCCAATATTGGCACCTTATTGAAAATTTGGTCTGTTCTGATATAGATTCTACTTCACCATTTAATCATATTATTTAATGAGACTGATTTGAGAACATAAGTTCAGAGTAATACTCGAAGGATATTTTCTGTCAGCAGAGGCTATACTTAAAAAAATTTGTTTTGTGTTTGTGTAAAACTGTCAAAAACTTCTTTCCTTTCTTTTCCTTTTATATGTAGTCATATTTGGCAATGAGTTTGTGTGTGTGCTCAAACCATATTTGATGGAAGCTCATTAGACCTTATTTGTTGCCACCAGGACTAACTGGGAATGAACCATTGTTGTTGTTGTTGTTACTGTTAGAAGTCTCACGTTGAGTGTGCTTTGACACCTAGGAAGACTGAATTTGTCTCTGGGCTACACCTTGACCCTTTTCAATACCAGTACTCAAATTTTGCTGCATGTTGGAATCACCTGGGGTATATCCAAAACTACTTTTGCCTGTTTCCCACCCCCAGAGATTCTATTTTAATTGGTATAGGGCCCAGCCTGGGCATAGAGATTTTTAAACACTCTCCAGATTATTGTGATGTGCAGTAAAGTTTGAGAACAGTTGTTTCTCATAATGATTCACAAACTTATGATATATGAGTCACCAGGGTGCTTAAAAAAACAGATTCCTAGGCCTCCCACTCAGGCATTCAGACTCAATAGGTCCAGGGAAGGATTCAGAAATCTGCATTTTGAAGCAGCAACCAGGTGAATCTGATAGAGTAGACTTGTGGGTCACAGTTTAAAAAGAACGATTGTCTTAAGGTAAATTTCTAGGTATGTATATTCCGCATCGTAGAACTCCATGGATGGTTTCACTAGTATTATCTTTTTTTTTTTTTTTTTTTTTTTTTTTTAAAGAGAGAGCGATAGAGGGAGAGAGAGAGAGAGAATTTTTTTAATATTTATTTTTTTTAGTTATCGGCGGACACAACATGGTTGTTTGTATGTGGTGCTGAGGATCGAACCCGGGCAGCGCGCATGCCAGGCGAGTGCGCTACCGCTTGAGCCACATCCCCAGCCCATAGTATTATCTTGATACTCTTAAAATTAAATGTCATTGAAGTTCCTCCAAATGATTGATATTCCAGACTGAAGTCAAACTTGTAGTGATTTCTTGGAAGGCCTGTGGATTTAGTCATGGGCATCATTGTACTTCATGTTTTTGCTCTATGAGCTACTATGGGATCTTTGTTGGACAGGGATCTAAAAGAACATTGAGCAGTTAAGAAAGAACCATAGGGCTTTATGACTTTATGATATATATATTTATGATATATATATTTATATATATATATATATACTTTATCATATATATATATATATATATATATATATATATATATATATATATTAGTTTTAGGTGGACACAATATCTTTATTTTATTTTTATGTGGTGTTGAGGATCGAACCCAGTGACTTGCACATGCCAGACGAGCACGCTATTGCTTGAGCCACATCCCCACCCCACTTTATGATATATTGAACACAATTTTAGGCAGCAAGGATATGGACTAATTGTAAATCCGCAGTTTAGTATTCAGTGTGACTTGCAGTCTTTTGGAATCTTTAGAATTCTTCATCCCAAACTCTTGACTTGATGGGAAACAGCTGCAGAGAGAGACATCTCTGAGGCCATAGACATGAACCTCACATCAGAACTCATATAGTTGTGACCAGAATTCACTTATTGGTCTTTTTAATTATATTCACTCCTGTCTATATATTATTAATCATGGCATCTATATATGACAGAATTGAAAAGCTAGATGAACTATTAACTTGAAAATATTCCCTTCAAAACGATGAGGTTCTTAAGTAATTATGTGGTGAAGGGTGTTTGTTAATTTAAGCAAAAGCTATGTTTCATTAGTGTATGTGAAAATATCAGTTGCATAAATGACTGAAATGTATGAAGGCTATATAGAAAATAGAGTCATATCTTTTCTTTCATTGTTCTTCATAGTGGCATCATGTACTTCACCTGTGTAAGAGGATGGAGTGAAAGACTTTTCCACATCTTTAACGAGAAATACATGTTAGGAAAAACATGCCAAGGCTATGCAAATATGCAATTTAGTGAGTCAAAGGTTTATGCAATTCCACTCTTTAATGATACCTACTATTAGAAGTGTGGTGAATACTTTAGGAAAAAAATCATATTAAAACAACTCATTGTTGACTCTTTCTTGAATTGCTTCCAGAGACATGTATAATCATTTTCTCTTAGTAGTATAATTGGTCATCACATAATGGCTTTGAATGAAAACTCAACTTTAGAATTCAGTTAAATCATAATGTAAACTTTCTCTATAAGAGAATTTTCAAAAAGTTGTGGCCTATCTATTTAGGTATATAGGCAATTTTTTGCATCGTCGGATACTTGCCCAGGTCCCTTCTGTACACGCCTATGATTCTCTTCTACCATATCTTACTTGCTGCATCCCTTCCTTTTTTGGACATTCCACAGTGCAGGTACTGCTGAAGGGGGAAACTATCCCCAATTTACATTAGTGTTTGGAGCAGGTGCTTTCAGTCTTTATCACTAACCACTTTTCAACAACTAACTGACATGCTCCGGATGGTGATAATATGTCCTCATTAGGTGACTGACATGCTCTTAAGAAATAAATAGTATGATTGCTTGAGGAAAAGAAAGCACTCCATTAAATTATCAGAAATTCCTCTTACCTCTTATGTTAATTGTTGGGATTGGTCCAGTCACAATTTATATATTTAAATAAAGAATAGTGTGTGGGATTTGAATGTAAAGCAATTTGGCAAAAGTTATGCTAAAATAAAAGATTATTACTGATTCAAGGTTGTTTTTTATATGAAAATTCTGAATTAGTTTTACAAAGGATTAATGTAACTCTCATTCTCTTGCACGTGTTTCACCTGTGTTGTCACTGGATGGCACTGTGTGCTTGTGGACTACACAGGAAATGGGATCTCTTTGGTAGTTAAATATTGTACTCCCATATTTCTTGAGAGGGCTTTTAATAATTTTTTGTTAAGTTTGTAATTGTTATATGCTTCTAGTTACATATTAAACTTTATATTGTTTTTTTAGTAGGAGAATATTTTAATCTGAATGCAATTTTTTTCCCTATAAGGTAAAATTTGTGTGTGTGTGTGTGTGTGTGTGTGTGTGTGTTTAATTAATTTCAACCTTGTTGTTGAATTAACTTTTTTCCATTGTTAACCTTCCTCTATAGATCTCTGGGGTACTGGGTAGGAGCCAGGACTCTGGAGCCAAGCTACCTAGATTTAAATTCTCAATATTTTACTAAGTAGCTGTGGCCCTTGGGCAAGTCATGAAATAGATCTATGCTTCAGTTTCCTCATTCTTCAAATAAGAATAATAATGGTGTCTGTCTCCTAGTATTAATGAGGATTAAAATGAATATATGTAAAATGCTTTGGCAATGCCCATTACATAGTAAGCACTCAATAAATGCTGACTTTTATCATGTTGTTATTATTACCATTACCTTTTTCTTTTTCACTTATGTTAGTATTATGTTTGCACACTTTTGTTAGTATTACATCTCTTAATCTTACATGTTCTGCCATAGGAGCCTGCTGGTTATTGTAGAGACTGATTATTACCCAAAGGCCTTACATTTGAAATCTTGCAGCTATTTAGAATGTAGACATAAAGTGTCAGGGTCTTTGTTACAGCCTTTTTTTTTAAATCAAAGAAATATGCATGTTAAACCACTTCAACCAAAACTAAATGAAAAATACTGATGACATATATATCCTGGTTGGTATTTAGAATAAGCAGAGAATTAAGATGTCTTGAAAGTTTGGAAATACATCTTTGTTGGTCACCTGCAGTGGAAACCTGAGAGGAAAAAGTACTCCAGCTCACCTTAGTCTCTTTCACTAGAGTTCTTGAGTTAACTGAGGTCTAGTGACTCTTTTGCATTAAATTGATAAAATCAATACACACTAAAAGAAAGCTTGACAAAAATTATTATATTCATGACATATTAGTGAATACAGGTAAAACTCTTTTGGTCTTTTAGTTTTGTTTATTTTTCTATCTATAAATTTGTCTTGATTTTAGCTGGATTGTATGCTGGGCTTTTTCTTGAACTGGCAAGTATGTCCTATTGTACATGGAAGAATGTTGAAAATCAGAGGTAAAATTTTTTTCAAGATGATTAATAAAAACAGTATTTGGATTCTTCTCCCTGCCCCAAATTTACCTTAATAACCATATAAAAGGTCATATGATAGTTTCTTTCCTCTTTTTCTTTTTAAAATATGACCCTTTTCTCTCGTGTTAACCTCAAAACATGGTTATGTCCTTCTTTTATCTTTCCCTTCTTTCTTTTACTAGCTGTCTTTCCCCTCTTTCTATCTGTTCCTCCTCCTCCCTCATCTTTCTCTGTATTTTCTTCCTTCTTTCCTTCCTTCCTTCCTCTATTTGTTTTCTTGATTCAGTAAAATTGATATTATAATTTTTGAGCTAGGGTAGAATTCCAAGTATTTACTATTTCTGAGCATCTTGACAAAAAAAAAAAAGATTAGTTACCATGTTAAAGTAGGCCTAAGACTGGAAACAGGTTTAGTGGAAGTAGAGGAGGGAAGACAGATTTTTTTTTTTTTTAAAGTGGTATATTGGAGTAGAGATGCCTGTCATGAGCTCAGATTACCCATTCTCTAAAGTAGAAGTAATTATTGCTAGAACAGTGTTCAGAAATACAAAACCCATTGATGGAAACTGTTTTTGGAATTCCCATTTGTCTTTGTTCTTTCTCAAATTTTGTACTCTGTATTTTTTTCTTGGGACCTTGAAAGTGGTTACTAGAAAATGCTTTTCTGGCAGTGGGTAGGACTATGATGTTCATGCCTCCAGGGAAGGGAATGATAAATGAAAGTGCTATTGTCTTTGGAAACACAGACCTATGTATTAGGGCAGTATAAGCAGCAGTTATCTGTATATGAATCCACTTGATGTAACATGAAAGGGAATTTTTCTGACCACTATCATATCTAGTTTCATGTTCAGACATTCTTATTGATAGAGTCATTTAATCAGAGGTTTGTTTTGTGAAGGATTTTTTTTCATTTGCCCAGGTTTTCAAGTTTTCCATTAAATAGCCATACAAAGGTTTTAGGTAAGCCAGAAAACCTTCATAGTTTTGAGAGATAATGATCACATTTCCCTAGAAATAAAAATTTTCAGTTTTCATATTTTGTTTACGAGTATACAATTAAATAATGTGCTTGTCTTTAAAAAATCCTTTTTTTTTTGCTGGCTACTTGCTTTTTGACTTGAAATCTATATTACAGTGTTCTTTTGTGCTGAAATTACAATGGTTAGAAAAGGGAAAAAAAGGAATCTAAAGGTGGTATTTCAATTTGTCCAACAGTATTGAATTTAAACTTGAACTTTCTTTGCTTTAATTCTCAAGCAAGCACAATGCCTTGGTTTTTTCCTGTGTGATCATCTAAGAAATTATTTTGGGTGGAATATGACTGCAAACCAGGAGTTGCAAAATTGAATGCTTTTAATATGTGTGGTAGCTATTAAAATGAATGAACTGAGTTAGATGAAAAACAATGGGAAATAGGATGGATATATACTTCCATTCTACATAGGATGCATATGTCCTGAGGGTATAACTGTTACTTATTCTGGCCAACTACTTAAGGTGGTGATCCCAGGGCAGTAGTATATTGGTAAATGTTTAACAACTGGTTGCATACACATACATAAAAGTTGTGATATATAGCATTTGCCTATTTTCACAATGTAAATATTCCCATGTATGTGATTTTTAAGCCTGTACTATGATTGTCAAAGAACATATGATTATCAAATAACCTGTTTGGAAGAGATATTAATCACTGGTTATTTTGAGTAAGTACAAGTCAACCCCAACAAAGCACTAGCCCAATATAGCCAGGTTTGCAATATTTGAAGCCAGAAATCTGAATTTTTTATAAAATTTCTCAATGTTTGAAATATTATGTAGGTCAAAAAATTAATAAACTAAATCATATTTATAAGGTGCCAATTTGTCACCTCTGTAGGTAAATTGATAGTACTTGCTTAGAAATTTTATTAGAAATCAATTTTGCTACTTTGTAATCAAACTGCAGATCTTTTTATTAAGTGATTTCCGCTAGCACTTTTCTGAATCAAAGGTGTTTTAATGTGTGTTAAATATTTGGAAAAGGTAAAAATCATCAATTTAGAAACTATTCTTTGATTAATAAAACAATCAATATATTTAGAATTTCTAAAGCTGACTAATTCGGTTTGCTATATGAGGAAGTTGTTTTTCCCAGATGGAATGTATTACTGAAAGATAGAAAACACCAGTCTAATTCATGGAAATTACTGAATTATACAGCAAAATGCTAAGTAAGCTATTTGATTTGCATTCCCTGCATGTTTTAAAAATAATATATTTTTATATTTTTTTGAGTATTTTCTTTGAGACAGGGTCTCACTAAGTTTCCTAGGCTGCCCTTGAACTTGGGATACTCCTTCTTCAATCTTCTGGGTAGCTGGGGTTATAGGCATGTGTCACTCTGCATAGCTACTTTTGAGTACTTAAAAAGCACTTTTTATAATGTTATTCTGAATTCATATAAAGAAGACTTTGGAGAAGTCAGTGATATTTTGTGAAGTTGATCCAGGTTACAGGACTTTATGATCCATAGTTGTGTATTGGAGGTGCTGAGCTGAGACTGGGTGTTGGGCCTCAGAATCTAAACTTCTTCCTACCATTCTCTATTGAGAATGCCAAAAAGATTCAGACTATGCTCTTTTCCAAATTGTCTAGCCCTCCAATTGTGGTTAAAAAGTAAGTGGAGGATATGGCTCAGAGAATGATCATAGTCTGATGAATACAAGAGTTGATACAACAAAGCAGAGTAGCTCCTGAAGAGTTTCATCATATTATAGTCTTTTAGCATATTCATGGATATGTTAGAATGCAGATCACATACAAATGAGCTGAATTAGTGACATATGAGAATATGCATTTATGATATAGTATATCATCAACGGCTGACTATATTGGTGAACCTTTGAGGTCCCTGAGAGGTGGTGTTGAAAAATCCAAATGTGTCTACAATCGCAGCTTAGACCTTAAAGGCCATCCAGCTGTGTCATATTGTCTATTGTTGATGAGTTCTGACTGTGATATGTTAGTGATTTCTGAAATCGCTGTCCTTGTTTTTTTCTTTGCTGAGATGTCTTAGTAAGAACAGAAGAGAGATTGGCCAGATGTTTGTGTAAATGTGGTCATAAAGGGGCAATTTTATTTGCCTGAAATATTTTGTGTTGGGGAGTCAGGTAGGGAGGTTTGAAAATAATGTTTTTGTCCTGTGAGCTCAACTTTGGGATGTCTCCTAGGTCTACTTCCAATCAGGTTGCTGCCCCTAAGTTTTCAAGATCACTGGATTTTAGAGTGTTTCCTGTGTGTCTTCTCACAAGACTTTGTGTTCCATGAGGGCAGATAATTCATCTCTTTTTACTACTGTCAACCAACATTTAGCACAGTGCTTGGACCAAGTTATCACTCAATAACTATTTGGTGAATAAAAATAAATAAAATATAAGTGCAAGATTTTTAAAATGTTCAAATAAAACAGAATTAGTTTGTAAGACTATAAAATATATTTTCTCTCCCTTGTCATGCTTAGAGTTTTTTTCCTCATCACTGAGTTTTTTAAAATTAATTAACCCAATAATTCTTGGCATTAAGTAACTTTGTTCCTTGCATGAATTTTTGCTTGAAGTGTAATGTCATAAGACATATTTTATCTGTTGAATCAGTCAGTCATTGACATCATAATTTCTTGTTCCCATCTACACCTGGCTTTTCACCTTTCCCCAAAAGTCCCATGAGGTCACTTTAAGAAGAGTCACTCCTAAAGAACTTAGTCTTGCATTCTACTGAGTCTCCCTTGCTATTCTGGGAGCCCTTCTTTGAATGCTCAGGGGAGCAGAGCAATGCAAAACAGTCAGACAAGGATTGTGCCAACTGTGATGTGGATCATAAAAATCGTCTTCAGATATGCCTTTACAAGCTTGGATTTTAGCTAATCAGAATGATCAGATATAGGCAGACTGTGTGAGTCAATTTGTTTTGTTTCATGCTGGGGCTTGGTTTAAGATCTGTTGTTACATGTAGGGTTGTTTTATACAGTTCTGTTACTTAATGGTTCTAAGAACATGCCTGGATTACAAAATCTTTCTTCTATGAACTGGGGAACATGCCTGAAATTCCACTAAGAGAGATTTATTCCTTAACTCTCTGGAAGGCCTTTGGATCTTTAAAGGGTAATATCATGAACAAACTTTACTTGACACCATTTTTGGTGATTTAGCTCTGTATTCCTACTATTTTTCTCTTTCTTCATTTTGATGCCAAACTTGATGTGTTATTTGTATTAGAGGTTCCTACTTCCTACCAACTAGTTCTCAATCCTTTGCATTTATGATGCCCACTGTAATTCCTCTACTTTATTGCCTTTAAAGACTAATTTACTTTTTTAGGTAAATGTTTAAAATTTATATATGACTGAAGAATGCATTACAATTCTTATTACATATATAGAGCACAATTTTTTCATACCTCTGGTTATATACATAGTATATTCACACCAATTCTTTGTCTTCGTACATGTACTTTGGTTAGTAATGATTATCACATTCCACCATCATTAATTACCCCATGCCCCTTAACTTTCCCTCCAAACATTCTCCCTTATCTAGAGTTTGTCTATTCCTCCCATGCTCCCTCTCCCTATCCCACTATGAATCAGCCTCCTTATATCAAAGAAAACATTCGGCATTTGGCATTTTTTTGGGGGGGGAGATAGGCTAACTTCACTTAGCATTATCTTCTCTAACTCCATCCATTTACCTGCAAATGCCATGATTTTATTCTCTTTTATCGCTGAGTAATATTCCAATGTGTATATATTGTCACATTTTTTTAATCCATTCATCTATTGAAGGGCATTTAGATTGATTCCAGTGTTTAGCTATTGTGAATTGTGCTGCTATAAACACTGATGTGGCTGTGTCCCTGTAGTATGCTGTTTTTAAGATCTCTGGGTATAGACCGAGGAGAGGGACATCTGGGTCAAATGGTGGTTCCATTCCCGATTTTCCAGGAAATCTCCATACTGCTTTCCATATTGTTTTCACCATTTTGCAGTCCCACCAGCAATGTATGAGTGTGCCTTTTCCCCCACATCCTCACCAACACTTATTGTTGTTTGTATGCATAATAGCTGTCACTCTGACTGGAGTGAGATGAAATCTTAGAGTGGTTTTAATTTGCATTTCTCTAATTGCTAGTGATGATGAACATTTTTTCATATATTTGTTGATTGATTGTACATCATTGTCTGAGAAGTGTCTCTTCAGATCTTGGCCCATTTATTGATTGGGTTATTTGCTTTTTTTGGTGTTTAGCTTTTTGAGTTCTTTATATACCCTAGAGATTAGTGCTCTATCTGATGTGTGAGGGGTAAAGATTTGTTCCCAAGATGTAGGCTCTCTATTCACCTCACAGATTGTTTCTTTTGCTGAGAAGAAGCTTTTTAGTTTGAGTCCATCTAATTTATTTATTCTTGATTTTAATTCTTGTGCCACAGGAGTCTTATTAAGGAAGTTGGGGCCTAATCCCACATGATGGATGTTAGAGCCTACTTTTTCTTTTATTAGATGCAGGGTCTCTGGTTAATTCCTAGGTCCTTAGTCTACTTTCTGTTGAGTTTTGTGAAATTCTACTAAGAGAGATTAGGGGTTTAATCTCTTTGTTGTGTATGGATTTCCAGTTTTCCCAGAACCATTTGTTGAAGAAGATATCTTTTCTCCAATGCATGTTCTTAGAACCTTTGTCAAATATAAGATAACTACTTTACTTTTGTTGAGTCCAAGATTCTCTTTCTTTGTACCCCTTGATCTCAGTTGACTCTTCAACATACACTATGTGTTCTTCTAACACTGTTCTCCAGACACCACATCTTCCTATTATCCTTCCCACCTTTACAACCTTCTCTTTCTTGTCCCCTTCTTGATTGACTAGTGGCCTGTCCTTCTGCTTTCCCTTTTATTACTCAGGGTAGTCATCCACTTCAGTGGTTTCATCCTTCTCTTCATTTTCTATTCCTACATAACACATTATCAGAAAATTTTCATAAATGTAGCTTAAATAACACAAAGTTATTATTACATGGTTTGTATGGGCCAGAAGTCCAGAAATGGCTTAGCTGGATCTTAGGCTAAGGTCTTAAAAGGATGCACTCCAGGTGTCTGCTGAACTGCAGTTCTCATCTGAAGTGTAGAGGTTTCTATCAAACTTAATCAGTTTGTTGGCAGGATACTATGGCTGTAAAGCTCACAGAGGCTATGTCTTCCAGACCAGCAGGAGAATGTCTTTTAAAATTTCTCAGTTTAGATCAAGCCCAGTCAATATAATTGAGCTTCACTTTCTTTGAAAAAAGGTCTTGCTACATTGCTTAGGCTGGTTTTGAACTTCTGGACTCAAGTAACCATCTCAATTCAACTTCCTAAGTCTCAGCCACTCTGCCTAGCTAATTTCCTTTTTGATGAACTCACAGTCAACTGTTTACTGACCTAATTATGGAAGTGATACCCCATCATACGAGGTGTGTATTGTAGGGGGAGGGAATCTTTGTGGCTACCTTCAAAACCAACTTGCCACAAGCTCCTGTGTGGATGGCCACTAAATAGCCATTGCCCTCTCTCATAACATTAAGTAGCTGGATTGCAAACACCCCAAGGGTATCTCCACTTGGACCATGTTTTTAAATTAAATACTCCTCCCCCAACAACAACAACAACATCTGAACAAACAAACCTCCCAAACCCAGTATATATCTTCATTAAGAAAGCTTCTATAAGTAAATTCACATTCTTTTTTTGGGGAAGACTAAAAAAATTATAACTTGTTTTCTATTCCCTTACAGTCTGTTGCCAGCTCTTGTAATTCCTTTTTCTCAGATTTTCCACTTATTCTGTTTTCATACTAACCACACCTGTGCAAGCTGAGCTGTATTCTTGTGAGGAAGCTGAATAGTCTAAGGGATATCTACATGTACTGTATCCCATACCTGCATAGTTTTGTGCTTTCTGACCCCTTTTTGAATTGGATAACATATTATTGAATTGTGTAACAGAAGATCATCAATAAATAGAGGAAAATGCAACCTGAATTAGAGGAAAACATGGCAATTAGAGAATTGGAGATATACTCTTAATAGTATAAATAAACAGTATGAAACTCTTCCCAAGATGAATAACAGAAGAAATGCTTTCTTTTCAGAAGAAAGCTTTCTTTATAGAAGAAAGCACATTCCCTCATGAAACCATGAGGGAAATGTGTGAAGATCAGTGAAAATCAGTCTTTATTCAACTTTTTTAGCTGTCCAGTGCTCTCTTGTAGAAGCTATTGGTCATTCTAATTACAGATAAACCCCATTCCCTTTTCCTGGGACAATTCTGATTTCAGAGGAGTATTACTGTTTGATTTCTATACCCATCCATGAATCTTTATCATCATCCTGCACTCAATTTTAGCCCTATGACATCTTGGTCCCTGAAAATTTCTTTCTTCCCTAAGCCACCTTTACTGCTCTCCTCACCCTGAATATGGGACCTCAGGTCCTGACATCACTTTCTAACTCACTTTCTGTTTGTCCATCTGGTATGTGGTGAAAGGAGGACTTGTTTGGAGTGACCACAGCAGACAGAGCCAGAGTTCAGAGGGAGAAAAAGGCAAATTTGAGCCCATCACTTTCTATTCTATGAAGAAGATTTATGTTGTTATACTTTTCACTGGAAATTGTGTCCAACTTTTCTTTTTCTCTTGAAGCATTTCTTCTTCATTAAGACTCACCTGTCAAATTAGAGGAAAAATAGTTTTACTAGTTTCACTCACATCATTGAACACCTACAGTTAGTGTTCCTCACAGATAGTGTTCCTGCTGCTGGGGAGAGAGCCACAAACATATTGGATAAGTCCTTTGCCTCCTGAAGCCTGCATTATAGTGGACAGAGATTCAGAGAAGTGATCCATCTTAGTGAGTTAGGAAAGATTTCACTAACTTAACCCTTCCACTTGTATTTTTCTTCTTACCCTCTTACATATTAATGTAGGATTTCATATCTTCAATTATTCTTTATTTTCTTGCATATTTAGATGAACTTCAATTTTTTTTTTATCCTCAAAAATAAAAACTTTATTCCTCCTGCTTACCCACAGGAGCTACAATCAGCAGCATGTCCTTCCCTCTTTACACAAACCTCTATAATACTCTGTGACTCCACATTCTTTTTATTTATTCCTTATTACCTTTTAATCTGGATTTGATCCTTGCTGCTTTATTGCCACTGTGTCTTTAGGAATATCAATGATCCCCTGGTGATCAAATCCCATGTCTTGACTCCATTTTTATTCTCATTCATTCAAAAGACCTATGAAGTTTCCATTCTTATAACTTTGCCCACAATTTCTTTCACTTGGAAAGCCCTTTTCCTTGTTTTTGCATGACTAAATTCCCTTTATCAAGGTCAGCTCAAATGCCATTTTTTTAATCACTACTTGATTTAAAAAATTCTCTGTGGCTCTGATAATTTATATATATATATATATATATATATATATATATATATATATATATAATATTTTTCTTTTTAGTTGTAAATGGACACAATACCTTTATTTGTTTATTTATATGTGGTGCTGAGGATCAAACACAGGGCCTCACATGTGCTAGACAGTCACTCTACCACTGAGCCTCAACCCCAGTTTATGACTGATAATTTATATTTTGATTTATAAATTTTAATCTTGAAAGATGTAGTTCTCAATGGTGCTTATTAAACATCTGCTAAATGCCCAAAGGAAGCAATAAATGGAAGTAAATTTCGTTTAATTCTTAGAGCTTTTAGAAATCAGTGTTGCGGACAATGCATTATTTTATTCTTTGAGCAGAAATATTTTGAAGAATTGTTATCAAAAATAAAAAAAACTATGTTTGAAGAAAACATCTGAAACTGAAGACATGCTATCACAGGAATAAATAAGTACACCATGTCATTAGATGTTACTTTCCCACATTTCCACTTACTCATCACATTTTTAAAAGTTGTTTATAACCACTTTTTGAGTCATATGATTGACTGGGTCAGTGGTTCATGGTAAGAAATATGCTTGATATATTATCCTAAACAAGCTTTTGAAATTCTGTCTGTCTTTGCTGTCTGGTCTTACCTTCTGGCAGTTGATATCCAGTTACTTTGTATATCTGATTTTGATTCAGAGGGATTGGCAAACTTTGAGCATAATAAAAATCTATTTTTATTTTGAGTTCACATATGAAATAAACACAGAGATGATTTGACTGTCATTAGTGATAATGCAGAGGAATGGGAAATGTGTGTGTTCCTTCCATTAAATTAAAAAATTGCTATGAAGAGGGTTTGATAATATGATTTTTCTTTGCCAAGTATATAAAAGCAGAGATTTTAAAATTATATAACAACTCTATTGGTTTTCAATGATTACAGGTAAAAGGTTTATGGGTTGAAGTTTATAATATCGTAAAATAAGTCAGACCATATTTGCAGAAAACTTTGAGTTTTAGTAATAACCAAGGTCATATTTATCTGTAGAGGTTTACGTAGTTGAAAGGATGCTCAGTCACAATTTTTTCTTTACTAATTAGTATGGTACAATTAAGCTTTCCAGAATCAAGACCACTCAGAAATTGTAAGCAGTCTGATTCTGTGTGTAAAAATGGCTCATGCACTTAGTTACTGGGCATAGAACCTTGGAAGATTATTAAACAGTTTTGTGCTTCATTTTTAATTTGTGAGATGGAATCATCAAAATACCTCTCTCATACAGTTATGAGGATTAAGTAAGATAATTCATGTTTGGTCAGTGCATGATGAGTGCTTGAATGAGTGGTAGCTTTTTAAAAAATTTTATTTCTCTTTATTCATTTACAAAACCCAACATTTAATAATGACATATTATATGCCTATTATTATATTGGGTATAATGAAGGGGATAGACAAAATAGCAATAGTAGTTGTCCCTGCTATCCCAGAGTTTAGAGTCAGTCTTTTTAAAATTTATTTTGGAATTTTAAAAATTTTTTATTCTTTTATTTGTTCTAATTTGTTATACATGACAGTAGAATGCACTTTGATATATCATAAATAGATGGATATAATTTTTCATTCTTCTGGTTGTACATGATGTGGAATCCCACTGGTCATATAGTTATATATGAACATAGGGTGGTAGCTCTTATTAGTAGTAATACTAGAAACTCAAAATGACAAATGTGGGGTGAGTTTTTAGAATTCATATTTTCTTTTCAACATGGGATAGCCAAAATACTCTATCTACTCTTGGATGGTTTTTCCTCCTGAACCCTTGTTGATCTGAAAGAATCAGTTCACCTTAAGATGTGAGAGATGGTATTTGACAAGCAGAGTAATGGTATTAGGATTAGAAAAAAAGATATGGGTTACTCAAAGCTCTTTCTAATGGGAGGCCAAATTTCTCTTCTCAAGAGATATATTCTTTAAAAATCTAGCTCCTTCATTTCTCTTTTAACATTTTCCCCATATGATGTTTTATAGTTAGTAAGTGAGTGAGGTTGAGCAGAATCATGTGAGGAGAATTAATTGATTCAGTTATCGATGTCTTTTCTAAGCAAGTTCACAGGACAGTGGGCTCTTATGAAGGGCTTTTGTTCTGCCCCAGTCCCTTGAGAGCCTACCTTGCAGGGAATACAGTGAAGCCAGGAATATAACCAAGGATATAGATGCAAAGCTATGCACTACCTAGGTGAAAGAGACTGAGGCAGGGTAGCAAAGAGGAGATGGTGGTGAAGGGATGGCTCATTGACTGAACTGACCTGGGTATGAGTCATGGTGTTTTCATTTACCAACTGTGAGACTTAGACAAGATATTTTATTTCCCTATGCTTTAGTTTCTTTCATCTATAGAATGGAAGTTGTAATAGCTACCTCACATGAGGTAATTTGGTGTCATTCATTATTGCCCTTTCATCTTCCATATAACATCCAAGTGATTTAATTACATAAATCAATGGTTTCCCAGGACACTTAGAATAATATCTCAGATCCTTATTCAGGCCTACAGTGACCCTTGTGATGTGGCCCTTAGCTTCCCTGACCCCCTCTTGTACTAGCACCTCTTTTACTTACCACATGCCAGCTACAATGGCTTTCTTTTTGTTTCTTACCATGTGGACACCTTTCAAACACACACACACACACACACACACACACACACACACACACCACATTCAAGTTTTTTTAAGTGATTGATCTCATTGGCTAGGATGTTTTCTTCTGTATTTTCAGATTTGTAATGCTTTCTCCAGGTCTCAGATTAAACATAACATCTGCAAAAAGTAAATGAGCCCCCTCTGTGATTCTGTTTCATTTTCTTGGCAGCATTTACCATATTCTGATAGCTTTCTACTTATTTGTTTATGTCTGAATGTAGTTGGATACTGGAATGTAAGCCTCATGAACAGAGGATCATGTCTGTCTTGCTCACTGCTATATCTCCAGTGCATGGAATAATTTCTGGCACATAGTAGGTGTGATATCAGTGTTTTTGAGTAGATGAGGAAATGAGAGATGCTGATTGACACTAAAATACTTGTTTCCTTTCTTCACCCTGTGACTCCTCTTCTTTATATGTTTTCCTGTAAACAAGGAAACACAAAGATGAGTCTAGGGCATCTTTCAGTGCCACAAAGCAAGGAATGCTAAGAACAAAAACTCCTCAAGAACGGAGGTTGTGTCATAGAGTCACAGGAACCAATTGAAAGAGCTCCCAGAGGCCAAACTGGAATATTTTGGGCAGTAGTATTGAATTATATAGCAAAGTATAAAATGAATATTCACATGACCATGATGATATAAATAAGTGACCTGAAAAACAAATAAATAAGGGAGATTAATAATGGCTAATTATTAATTAGTGTAACTAATGGCTAGTTATTAATTAGTGTAACTCCCTACCATTTAGTGTGGGTTGCATGTAGTGATATTCTTCCAAAGAGAGCAAGCTGGAAAGAGAGAGGAAAAAACAGTAATTGTGCAGTGTTAAAAGTAATAAATACTGCCTCAGCCAAATGATCAAAGTCAATATAAAATCATGTTGATAGCATGTATCTTTGATATGATATATTGAAAATGTCACTTTACTTTTGTGGTCTTCTTTCCAAAACCCTGTAACTCCAATTAAATTATGAGGAAAACATCATAAAAATATTAGTTGAGGAACAGTCTCAAAATACCTGATCTTTACTCCTCAAAACCATTAAGGTAATTAAAAATAAGGAATATATGAGAAACTATTGCAGCTAGGAGCACCCTAAGGAGACCTAATGACTAAATATAATGTAGTATTCTGGATGTAATCTGGAACAGAGAAGGACATTAAATAAAAACTAAGGAAATCTGAGCATATGGAGTTTAGTTAATACTAATATATCAATATTGGTTCGTTTTTTTTAAAGAGAGAGAGAGAAAGAGAGAGAGAATTTTTTAAATATTTATTTTTTAGTTTTTGGTGGACACAACATCTTTGTTTGTATGTGGTGCTGAGGTCGAACCTGGGCTGCACGCATGCCAGGCGAGCATGCTACCGCTTGAGCCACATCCCCAGCCCTCAATATTGGTTCTTTAACTGTAAAAGTATAATACACTAATGTAAGATGTGGAGTATATGGGAACTCTGTAACTATCTTGGTAATTTTTCTATAAAATTTAAAACTTCTAAATTTGCTAAAAAGTTGTGAATATTTTTCACACGATGCTATATTCTTCTGTTGTATAATTTTAAGTGCCAGCATTATTTTCTGTTACATGTGATATCAAAGGTATTTAACTTAACTCTTATTTTGGGGGCATTTAAATTGGTTCTAGTAGTTTGTAACTAAATTTTTTTTTACCATACCTGTGATTAGAGGAAGGACTGTCTTTGACATGAAGATTTATCTTCTTTTGTTTTATATTATTTCCGATTTTGTATTTATCTTCTGTTTTCCCTAGTTGATGACTTCAAAAACTTTTCATATGTTGACTGTTGATTCTGTCAAGGCATCACAAATTTAGCTTATTCTGACATGGGCTCTTATTTTCTTTCCCCTTTTAATTGTTCCTCTCTGTCTTTATTATTACTTTTAATGCCATCATAGTTTACCTAGATATTCAGCCAGGAATATGGAATTTATGTTTATCTTTTCCTCTCCATCAGTGTTCTATCTCCTAGACTCTAACCATGCAATCTTTTTTATTCTTCCTGCCCCTGAAATATGTCTTAAATCCACTGATTTTTTTTCTATATCTCTTGCCACTGACCTAGTTTGAGCTATCATCAACATGCCTGGACTCTTGCAGTGTCCATAACAGTTCTCTTTTTCTCTTGTCTCTTTTTAGTTTATTCTTTGCATATAATTGCAAATGCAGTGGGAAGCCCTGTGAATTTTAAATAGAAGGATGACATGATACAATTTGTTACTTTAAAATGACCATTCTGCAAGATATGCAAAGAATGTTCTTTACCATGACTTACAAAGACTGGCATGATCTGGCCTCTATAATCTTATTTCATGTCTCTTTTCACCATGCTCCAGTTGTATGGTCTACATTCAGGTTTTTTCCTCTGTATGTCTGTAACTGTTTAGTTATCTTGCCTACTGTTCTTAAGTCCAAAGGAGGTTGGATTATATAGTTTTCATTTACTCATTTATACTCCATACCTAGCATAATACCTTATATATAGAGTCACTCACTATTTGTCTAAAAAACAAGTAGTATCATTCTTTTAACTCTTTTGTTAAGAAATTTAATGTTCAGGCTCTGTTTAGGTTTTATGAAAACATACAAAGGGTTTTATAGTACATATTTTCTACCCTAAAATAGACACGACTTTAAAAGGAGATATAGGAGAAGAAACAAATACTATCATAGCAAGGGAGACAGCAATTTCAGTAGAATAGTTTATCATCTGGGTGACCTCAGATAAGTTATGCCTCCTCTCTACTTCTTTATTTAGTCATCTATTAAGTAATTTGACTGAATTTTCTCAAGGCTTTGATTCTTAAATAAGATGTGCAACTAATAGTTCACAGGTTAAATTGTTTTTCCCCCCAGCTTCTGTTTCTGGATTCAGGAGTTCTGGGTAGGTCTTGGAATTCCCTAGGTGATTATAATGTACAACTAGGTTTATGAACAATTGATCTAGGTCATTTTAACTTTGTCATCTTAAAATTATAATCATAGGATAAGTCAGTTTATGAAAGTGCAGAAAGAGTCTTATGGCATTGTATTAATTCAGAGTCAGGGAAAATATTTTCTTGCTTGGGTTATGGGAGTTGGGCTTAATACAAGATGATGTTGAAATGGACTTTCAAGAATGCTTAGAAATATGGGGAAGTTAGTTGCATGGTTGGTGTTTAGTCCAACTTAGTTGGAGGCCAGAACATATGCACATAGCAGGAAGAAAAAACTTACTTGTTTTGATGCAATGGACCATAGTTCTAGTTTTGTTTTATGAGAACATACAAAGGGTTTATAGTACATACTTTACCTGCCGAACTTATTTCCCTTTTAGAGACTAAAGATTCTATTATTGCAGCTTGATCATTTGGAGGAAGTGACACATGTGATCAGGTAGTGACAGACATCATGAAGGTGCTTTGGACAATATTTGAGCATATTTTTCCTCAAATCTTTTCGGACTGTTCTTTTTGAGATCCACTTTGACCACCCCATTGGTTTTCTGGTTAGAAACAAAAAATATCAGGACACACTCTGTTATCTAAAATAATAGTTTTGCTGTCAGAATGATTATTATTAAACCAGAGATGGCTTTTTTGTTTAGATGAAACCATATAAAGGCAACATTCTGAGTAAATTATATAGCGTCCACTTGATGAAATAATGAGCCTAAGTGTAGGGGATGAAAGTAATGATCCAATGCAATATTTAGAATGGATATACAGTATATAGTTATTAACCTAAAAGTCACATCCTGCATTCTTTTAATTTGTGGAAAATTTGTCATTAATTGCCCAGGAAACCTCTGATTTTTCATACACAATCATGTCATAGCTATTGACTTTCTCCCCCTTCTCCTGCCTTAAAATAGATCCTTGTAAATAGTGGATTACTTTCAGATTTGTAATGCCTCCTTTAAATATTGAGTTACTAAGTTTAGCCCTGTTGCTTTCTTTTTGTAAACAGAGTTCATTTTCCCCCTTAACTTTGCCTTTGAGTAGTTACTGACAAATCACACTTTGTTTTTTTCAGTGGAAACGAGCTTAAAATCTTATTTAACCTTCTGACAAGCGGTAGCCCTGCTGATTCTGAATTGCTTTTTGTTTTCATTAATTACCACTGCATGGAGGAAGTAGATATGGTCTTCCACTTATCAATAACTTGTGAGATAGGTTCTGACCCTTCATTTAAATTCACTCTAAGTGGGTCAGGGTCAGAAACACAGAAGTCAAAAATTGAAAGAATAAGGTAGTGGGTAAGAGATGGGGCAGCCAGGTTGATAACTAGCTTAGAACCCAGCCCTTGCCAATTCCAGGCAAATATCTCAGGTTGTTGTAGGATTTACAGATAAACTTGTGATCATCCAGCTGATCTGTTACCTCATGCAGGCCTTGCTAATGTTGCTCTGTTGACCACCAGTTGACTTTGAAGTAGAGAAGTAGAAATAACAAGCCTCTTGTGATTAATTGCTTGCAAGGAATTACCTTTATTAATTTGAATTCTTAGCCTCCAGTTGCATCCGAACTCCTTAAAGGGTGACTTTCATTAGAATTTATTTGAAGGAAAAAAAAGCCACAACATAACTACATCAAAGCTAGATCAAAGAAGTGCCTCTCTTATAGAACTTCAGACTTGATAAAATTTCCCCAAATTCAGGAAGAGGCTCTTTGAGGAAGTGATTTGATTGCATTCCTTCTGTATTTTTATCTTCCAGACTGTTAGGATGAATAATAGAATCAGAAGCATAGACCTTGGAAGCAAATTTAAGATCATGTACTATTTTGCAAATTGTGATCCGTGTTCATGCTCCCTGTAGTGATGTTGCAGGCTTGACTCTGATTCATCCAAAGCACTTTGGAAATTTCCTGCTTATGTATTAGGATTTCATGTGTTATTTGATTTTATGTAAGAGTTTTGATTTTTTTAAAGTTTAAAAACAATCAGTTTAGTTTAAATGTCCAAGACTTTACAGAGAATGTATTTGAAGGTCAAATAAGTTAAATTATATACCTGCAGTCACGAAAACTACTTAGAGGTTGACAGAAATTAGAAGTCATGAATCTGGACTTCTCATCCAGGGCATTTTTTACTACAAAATGTTGATTTTATTTTCCATTTTGAAAGACACAGAAGTGATCTGTGAAATGGTGATTAGCACTAGGCAGCCCCAGGCAGCCCTGGAGTGCTTCATGGTTCAAATGCCCAAGACCAGATGGAAGTCCAGAAGTGGATGACTCAAAGTTTATTAGTTTTGCCACCTGGGCAGTACAGCTGAACCAGCTGCCATAAGGCAGTTCCAATTTCAACAGAGCAGTAAATGAATGTAAAAATGCACATAAAGCTGAAGAATAAAGTAAAGGAGAATAGCTGTTCCAGCAAGGAGATTCATCCAGGGTGAGTCCTATTGATATTTCTTGTAGGAGGTGCAGCTGCCATGCCAGGTAGAGGACAAGAAAAGGTTATGGCATCAAGCCCTAAAAAAAAAAATCAACCCTTGAGTCATTCCTGGATCTAGTCTCAATGTTTGAATTGATGTATTTGTAGGCTTCCAGTCACATCTGATGATCTAGATAGGGAAAAAAACAAGTCAATGCAATATCATGGTTATGTCATGAAGCCAGAAGCATCTCTCCCACCCACACCCTGGAAAATATGGGAAACCATTTGATCAACTCCTTTACATATTTCTGGTCCCTGAAGGTACAGGTATTCATTGGAACCCCAAACCCCAAATTCACATCCTTATGCTATCCTCATAGATAATCGAAGTATTGTAGGATTTCAAGATCTGTTCATGAAATACTGCAAGAGTTGGAAGTGAACCCTGAGGTTTTAGATGATTTCTTTAGTAGATTCTGTGGTGCTCACAAAGAGAAATGAGTATAATAATGAGGGTATGGGTGTTAGGGCCAAGTTGGGAGTGGTACAGTAATTTCTGTTTAAATGAGGATGGTTCACTAGTATATTTGAAAAATATCAAAATATCTTGCTACTCTGTGTCAGGATTCTTGGGCAACATGTATCAGAAAACCCAACTAAATTGACTTAAACCAAATTCAAGCTTACTAGTATTATTTTTTATGTATGAGAATTTTAGAAGAATGTAGCTTCTGACTTTGGTTCATCTTCCCAGTAATGGTTTTCATGTGTTGCCTTGGTGAAAAGTGAAAGGATACAGGTGGAGAGGAGAAAAGCATGTACTCATCGCCCATGTGTTTTGTTATGGCTTTGATGCTTAGGGCTGGACTGAAGATCCAAATGCTTGGTCACCTTCTGTCTTCAGATGATCTTTTCAGGAGCTGAATGTTTATGTGTTTATATTTCTCAGTTGACTATTATTTAGTCTCAAGCAATAACATAACACTGAGTATAAATGCCTGTATATTTTCTAACTGGTTAGGCAGTTTTTTTCTTCTATAATGACATGAGGTGAAATAACTTTCATATAATACTCTGTTCATGAATATGGATAAACTTAACTGTTTTTATTTTTCTTTAATTTTTTTTTCTGGCAGGTGGCATGTTTGACCCAGGTAGCTGTTAATTATCTCATTGGCCAAAAGGAAGCAAAACGTTGGGGCACTGCTCATGGCAGTATTGTTCCTTACCAGGTAAAAATACACCAGTTTAGCCTGTTTTTATAATCTGAAGTTTTGTGTGATATGAATTTGAGAAATAATTTCTTTTTACACCCTCCAGGGTATTTTGTAATGTATTTCTGTCTGATTATAACAAGGTTCTGTTGTTCACTTTAAGTTCTGTGTTTTACATATTTCTTCATCAGAAGATTAGTAACAGGACACTTAAATGGATTAAAGGAATTTGCTGAAAGTGAGTGACTTTGGGGCTCACATGATGGTTTGCTTTTTTTTTTTAATCCAAAAGGAGCATTGACTATAGCCATTTTATAAAGCAAGATTTGTTACCATGTCATTCACAAAACAAACGTTACTTTCCCCATCTGATGATACTATTATCACAGGATTGGAGTGAAATGAAAATTTGCCTCTGACTGATCTTAATTTTTGGGCAATGCAGATGGCTTAGGAGCTGCTCTTTTTCAGTAAGTGTCTGAATTTATCTTTAGAAATTCTGGACTTTGGTTAGTATGAATTCTGGACTTTGGCTAGTGAAGAAACTATGATTTTTCAAAAGTATAAATAAAAACAAAAACATTTCCTCTTCTTTCAAACCCCTAACCTGTGCTTAGTACAGTTGCATCACATTTCATTGCATTTATTAATATATCTCTTGTTTTTTATACTATATTGTAAACTTCAGAAAAGGGGTATCTTTTTTATAATCATATCTTTTTTTCACAACCAATATAAGCACAGACTAGGCTCATGTAAATTTCTGCTGAAAGAAGGAATGAATTTTACTTAAGGTATTTCAATATTAGTGCTCTTGATAGAAAACATAAAGGTCACCATCTTTAATTTGCCAGCAAATCCAAGAATACTGCTAATCATCCTGTTATTTTTAAGAAATTGTTTCCCTGGGTAATACTGTTTTTTTTTTTTTTTTACACTTTTTAAAAATCCAAATTTGAGAAAGCAGTGATCCAATGTGTATCCAGGTTTCTTCCCTCTCTGTTTATGGTCCTTTTATTCCTGAGGCATTCCTATGATTTCACCATGGAAGTGCTTTTCAACACATTAAGTAAGCACTGGAACTTACTTGTGTAATTTCAATAAAGGAGATGCTTCCTTCAGTGCCTCCTCTCTTTTTTCCATCAGTGGTTTCATGATCATCTTAGGGACATTTTGTTTCTCTACTTGCTAGTCCTTTATGACTGATTATGGACTTCTAGCCAGAGCTACGTTACTTTATGAAAGTCCTTGCATTTTTAAAATCTCGTTAGAGATCATCAAATTAAGCCTTCTTATTTTTCAGATAAGAGATATGATACCTAGATTGAATAGATGAACTCCAGCTCTGGTTTTCTGCCTTCTTGTTGAGAATTCTTTTAGAGCCTGCTATCATTGATAGGAAATTGCTGTGATCTCAGTTCCCTTCCTCAAATTCACTTCTATAGCCTCATAATCCAATTTGCTCCTAGCTCAGAAGTCTTATTAAATAAATTATAGTCATGATTAATAATGGAAATCCTTCTCAAGGGCATTTTAACACGGAATAATGCTGGAATCTATGTGAATTCTTGTCAAATAATGGAAGTTCGGGCTTTAGACTTTGATGGAGAAAGATTTTCTGAGGTGAAAGTATGTGTAATATAATTCTGAACATCCTAAAGGCAGAAGTAGAAATTTTATTTTTTGGTTTATTTTTAAGACAGGGTATTTCTTAAAAAAATTTCTGTAGACATCAACTGCCCCTCCTAGACATTCCACATAGAATTCTGGCATCTTAAATATACTCTTAATTATTTCACTGTGAGATAAAAAGAAATTTAGACTCTTTGGCTTTTATTTTGTAAGGTCAAAGATATGAAAGACTCAGTGTGTGTGTGTGTGTGTGTGTGTGTGTGTGTGTGTGTGTATGATATGTGTTATATATTACATATGTATATATATATATGCATAATGTATATGTATGAATGTGTATACGTGTCTGTGTTCTTCAAAGATGGAAATGTGCTTTTCCTGTTGAATTGTCACAGTGATATTAAATGGTACAGTGATTATTTGATCATAGTTGATTGCATCTTTATTATCTGTACGAAATAAGAGATCTACTAGGGTCTTTCCTCAGGAGCCCAGAATTAATTTGTTTCCTCTTGGTAGAGAACTGGTTCAGCCTATGATTAAGGAATAAATGCAAATTTAGGTTGAATGAAGCTAGCATAGCAAGATAGTTCCTAGATATGCTTAGAGATCTTAGTCTGTTTTCAATTTTTAAATAGATTTGGGGAATATTTTCATGGGTGATTGCCAAGATAATTATAATCCAGTTTTCTATAATAATTACAGCTTTGCATCTAATTTGAATTGTCTGAGTTTTGAGCAGAGTGTGTATACTGGAAGACCCCAGTGGTCTCAGATGCTAGGTAAGGTGCCCAGCTCATTTATCTCTCAGTCATTGTTAATCCTTTCTGGAAAATCATAGACCTTGAGATACATGAAATGGATTTTTTTTTAGGAAGAGAGAGAGAGAGAGAGAGAGAGAGAGAGAGAGAGAGAGAGAGAGAATTTTTTTAATATTTATTTTTTAGTTTTTGGAAGACACAACATCTTTGTTTGTATGTGGTGCTGAGGATCGAACCCGGGCCGCTCGAATGCCAGGCGATCGGGCTACCACTTGAGCCACATCCCCAGCCCCATGAAATGGATTTTTATGAAAAGTAATGATCCTTGATTTGTGTGTTATTTCATAAACATGAAATGCTTAGCTTCTTAGATGGATTATCCATTGAGCTTTGTCCCTCTCTATTCTCTGGTTGCCAACTTTTTAAGAATGAGCAATTTAAACAAAAGTAAATATAATTGAGAGGGCAATTTTCTGTTTGTTGAACAATTAACATATTTTTGGATGTTTTTATGAGAATTCAGATTTTTAAAAAGAATATTTTGATTTCATTGATGCTTTTTTTTGCATTACTATTGCCCCAGAAAAACACCTAGCCTAAGGAATTAAGAATTATGTAATGTTCAGTGTATATTTTTAACACATTGGTATGTTTTCCAGTCCCTTAAACAAGTATTTTTGTAAGAACAAGAGAGTTTTTGAGATGAAAAAGGAGTGTGCATAGAAAGAAGATAGCTAGTCCTCAAAAATAAGGCAGCTGTCCTTTAGATAGATGACTGACATTATTCTTCAAAGTTCTCTTCCATTTCTTAAAAAAAAATCTTCCTAGGAGCCTACATTTGAATATCCCCCTCTGCTTGTGACCAGGGCTGATCTCCAACTCTCTCCAATATCAACAAGGTTCCATTTAAAATGTACTCATGTTAACAGGAGACGGTACTGAACATTTTGAAGAAAAGCAGAGGGTTTTAAAAAAATATTTATTTTTTAGGTGTAGATGGACACAACACAATGCCTTTATTTTTATGTGGTGCTGAGGATCAAACCCGGGTCCTACCCATGTTAGGTGAGTGCTCTACTACTGAGCCACAATTTCAACCCAAGCAGAGGGTTTTTATTAGAGGAGAAACTTACCCAATCTCAGAACAGGAGGCCTCACATTTCTAATCATATCCTTTAGCTGGTACCAGGAAGTTTTACTGTCTTGTATTCCCCACCTTCTATTCCTTTCTCCCGTATGAGAGTCCTTGTCTCTCTTCTTTTCAAGAAAAACAGACCCCTCTAGGGCTGCGGTTATAGCTCAGTGGTAGAGTGCTTGCCTAGTACATGTGAGGCACTGGGTTCAATCCTCAGCATCATATAAAAGTAAATAAATAAAGTAAAACTATTGTGTCTCTCTACAACTAAATATATATATATATACCCTAGACCCCTATCGTCTTATATGGAGTTATGACACTCTCTAGTACAAACATAGATTTTTTGGTAGTTATCCTAAATCTAAGCAATTAATAATTTTTTGTATAAAGACAATTCGTTGCCAAGGGCATGCTGATGTGTGGATCTAAAAGAAGTTTACCATTTTCCCCTCAGTTACTCTACATGCACAGTCTCATGTGCTCCTAGTACAACCACAGCTCTTTCCACTACAGTGTTGCCTCATGATCAGGACAGATTGCCCAAGAGACCAATCCTGCAATGAGGCTACAACCACAACTATCTCCTTCTCTTAAAAGACAACCAGAACTAATCACATAATTTTTGCTTTTCCATTCTACTTCTTTTCTTTTGTCTTCTCTTTCTTATTCCTCCTTCCCTTCCTCTTTGTCTCTTTTTTTTCTCTCTCTCTCTATGTAACCCAGGCTGGCCTACAATTCCTGGGCTCCAGTGATTCTTTGCCCTCAGTCTCCAGAGTAGCTGGGACTTTAGGCAAGTGCTACCATGCCCAGCTGTCCCATTATTCTTTCATATTCATTTGCTTTAATCACCAGGACTCCAAGCCTCACAGGCTGTTTGTTGTCACCTGGACAATTTCTTATATGCCTGTTTCTTTGACTCTGTCATTCCTCCTGCCATCAATTTTGATGGCTGTAAAATCTACCTAGAGGAGTCATGTAAAGCCTGATCTCTCACTTCTTTAGCCTGTCCTCTCTCTTAATGATTTTTTTTTCTATTCTCACTTGGCTCCAACTCATGTATTTTTCAAGTTTCAAAGTGCATGTGGATCATTTAGAGGTCTTATTACAATACAGATTCTGATTTGAGGCAATGTTGATGCTGCACCATGAGCACCAAGATTACAGATATACACTTCATTGTTATTAATAATGACACCATTCCTTTGTACTCAACTGGCAAAATCACAGTGCTGATTAGACTTAATACTTTATCTATTCCATGCCTGTACCCAAACATTGTATATGGCCAGAAAACACACTACTGTGCTGTATGCCTCGAATCTATGGCCATCTCTCTGAAGTGGACCCCAGTCTTACCCAGCAAACTTAACACATTCATGTAATTTGTTCTCTCCCTCTCTGAGATGACTACTTCTTATCTTCTCTCTCCTCTGATCTTCTCCATCTGTCTGTTTATTTTTAACTAGACTTTGTCTTTTATTTCATTAAAAAGTTGTGCAGTCAGAATGGAACTACTTCATCTTTTCTCTACTATACCTCCCAAACCCCTACATTTATATGCACATATAATTCACTGAATTTGCTCCTGTCATTATGGTTGGATTGTCCCTTTACATATTTTGTGTATCTAAAGACATCATTCTTACACTTTATCTCCTCTATCACCTGTGTTACCTACTGTGGATAAGCACATGAACTTATCTCTCAACTTCAAAAAGCCACCAACCTTCTAGGTCCCCAAGGTATGTCTTTTTCCATCTACAATTCCATTTCTTTATGTTTTTTTTTTAATTACAAAACTCCTCCATAGTGTTTTGGGTGGTGTTTGTTGGAGGGAAGGACTACATCATCTTTTTAAAAATGACATTTGTGTCTCATAGGCAAGGATTTTTAATAGCGCTGAACCTAGGAGTTTGGGTGGAGTGGAATAGCTAGGGGCAGTTTACTTTTGAGTGGTTCATTAATGAAAATACCCCTTTTATGCTGGTTTTTGAGCCTTTCAAATGAAGAGCCTTCAAACGGAATTTTTTCTTTTAAATGGCTTGATAAATCACATGTTGATTTCTTCTAAACTTTTCTTCTGAAATAGCTTCTAACTCAAATATTAAAGAAAACAATTAGATGATTAAATAACATCTTCTTTGCTTTAGTTTGGGTTTATTCAATCAAGGAGTAAAGTAGGAAGCTGTGCTTTGTTATTTCTGGTAGGGAAATTATGCTGTATATTTAATTTGGCACAAGCAGAGACTTAGTAAATTCCAAGTTTGAGGAGATGCAGCACTTGGTTATCATTCTTTAGAAAATGTCAAAGTGCTGTTAAATCATGGCAGATTAGGTAACATCCAGAATCTGTTTTTTAACTCATGTTAAAGATGTTTTTGGAAAGTTAAAATGTAAATGATATTCATTTGTCTTACATGATTTTTTTTCACCTTAGTTATACTAAGTCGACGGAAGTGTGAAGGTACAGTTTAAACAGGCATATGATTGTATTGTATATTTAACTCAATTAATAACACTGTATTAATGGCGATAAAAAATCATTCTGGCTACCACTAAACACATACTATGTGACTGATATATCTCTATATCTGAAGGCCTCTATATTTATGTCTATAGATACAGATATATATGTAATTTTTTCTTTTCATTTTATATTGATGAAAGGGAGATTTGAAGAAGTTTAGCAACTTTCCTGTGTCCTAACCTAAATTGTAGCTATGGTTTTAAGATTTCAAGATTTATTTCCTTTCCCACTATATCCAAATTAGTAGTTCTTTCAGTGCTTAATAAAGTGTGGTTAGCTGTCTTTTCATTTCTTTAGAAGATAGAAAAATTCTTCTGTTTTCATTATCTCTTTGATAAATGATATACTTATGATTCTGGAGAGACCAAAGTAATAAGTAGACTTGCTAGATTTCTGAGCTATGGGATAAGTGTAGGTTTCCATCTACCTTAGTTTCAGTTCAGTTTCCCTCTTTCATATAATTCTTTTTTTATATATATTTTTTAGTTGTAGATGAACACAATACTTTTGTTTTATTTATTTATATATGGTACTGCAGATCGATCCCAATGTTTCACACCTGCTAGGCAAGCCCTCTACCATTGAGCTACAACCCCAGATCTCATATGATTCTTGACAAACCAAGTAAGTAATAAGTTCTTGATCCTCCATGAGTAGAGACTTTTTAGTTCTTTTTTTTAAGAGAGAGAGAGAGAGAGAGAGAGAGAGAGAGAGAGAATGAATTTTTTAATATTTATTTTTTAGTTCTCGGTGGACACAACATCTTTGTTGGTATGTGGTGCTGAGGATCGAAGCCTGGCCGCATGCATGCCAGGTGAGCGCGATACCACTTGAGCCACATCCCCAGCCCAGAGACTTTTTAGTTCTGAAAGTTCTAGGAGAGAAAGAACTGGGCCGGGTGGCGGAGAAGATGGCGGCGGGAAGTGAGTAAGCCGCTCTGAGCCCCGCGCCGCGGCGTCTGAAAAGATGAGGTAAAGATCATTAAAGGAGATCTGTCGACAAAAACCCAGCACCATGTCATGATAAGGGCCTAGGTGGAGTGAATCAGCCACTAATCCAGCCAAGGTGAAGGGAGTACAGCAGGACTTCAGCGCGAGCAGTAAGGCTGCAGCCCGAGCCGCCTGGCTCCATCAACCCCTTCTACTTCTCCCTCCCCTTCTCCTCTCCGCCTTTCCACCTTGCTTCTTTCTCCCCAGCCGTCTCTCCTCCCAAGCTCAGTCTCTAAATTTAGATCTCAACTTCTTTCCCCCACCCCGCCCGCTCTCCTGCGTGTCCGGTACCCGGACCGCGTGGCCTGAGGCGCCGCCTCCCCTCCCCCAACCCGCACCCCCTCCCCGGGGGTCCCGAAGGCCGCCGCTGCCGCCGCCGCTGCTGCCGCCGCCTCCCACAGAGCACCACAGAGCAGACGCTTCACCGCGCGATTGAGCTGCCGAATTATATGAAACAGCTGATAAGATGAGCGACAATTTAAAATCCAAGTGATCCGAGAACACGCACTGAGCTCTGGCCCGCTGAATTCAAACTCCCGGTCACCTGCTTCCCGCAGACAAACAGCTATGACTCGGCATTAATTCATCCCGCTGAAACAACGGGTCAGCCCTTCTCATCCTACGAAGGTAAATGCCTACCGAGCCTTCATAAGTAGTGGCCACAGGTTTGAAATGGGGCTTGGGAGAGAAGGACCCACCCGTAGAATTAGTCTCCCGGCAAAGGGAAACCGTGTCATCAGACTGCTGCGGAGATAACTTTGTTGAAACAGGTGTGTGATCCCATAGCCTTGCCTCTCCACACATCGGGAAAACTCTAAGAGCCCCTCCCAGCTCTCCCCTAAGGGCACCTCCCAGCTCTCTTTGTGAGTGCTTCAGCCAGCCCGAGGGAATCAGAGGTGGTGCGGGTCTCGCAAGCGGAAATACCGCTCCCACCTGGGCTGATTGCTGAGGCCTCTTGCACCACCTACGGGAAGTGGATACCAGAGGGCAAGTAAAAGCCGCTGAGGATTCTCAGCCCCAAACTCTACAAGCTTAGGGTCTGAGGGAATGGCAAACTGGAAGAGTGTGCCCAGTCGTTCATGAAAACAGGGCTCCCGGGAGCAGCAGACTTGGCGTGTAGCCAGTATTGTGGTGAGAGGGGCCTGGCTAGAGAAAAAGTGGGAAGTGACTAGACACAAGAGGAGGCCCTAGACACTCAGGATTGGAGACTCGCCCAGTCTGGGAGGAGCTGCTGCACAGTGATTGGTTCCCGCGTATTGACAGGAGAAACTTGACCTGGTGGGCACAGCGCCATCTACTGGAAGAGAAGTTAATCAAACTCTAAGACTGCAGTTATTAGGTTTTTTTTTTCTTTTTCTTTTCTCCTTTTTTTTTTTTTTTCTTTTTTTTTTTTTTTTGATTTAGGTTTTTCTTTCATTTTCATTTTTTTCTTTCTTGTTGTTTTATTAATTTTTTTTTTTTACAAAATATTTTTTAAATTTTTTTTTCTACTAATTTTAACTTAAATTTTTTTAATTATTATTATTATTATTTTTTAAATCTTTTTCTTTTTTAGTTCCTATTCTTTTTCTTCTTTAGTCTTCTCATTTTTCTTATCCCCCCTTTTTTCTTGAATTCTACCTGCCTACTCTCATTCTCTTTAGAGACTTCTTCCCTTCCCTTCAAATACCTTTCCTCCCAAACATCAAACTAATTTATAGGAGTAAACAGTAACTCAGCAGTCAAACAGAACAAGAAACAACATGAGCAGCTTCAAAAAACAAGGAAGAAAAGGAGTACAAACAACGCAGGATAGCCTAAATATTCAGGAGGACCTAGAGTCATCAGAAAAATGGTCATATAAAGAACTCAAGGAACACCTAAGACAGATGGAATGGAACCTTAAAGAGGATACAAGACAGCAAATTCAAGCAGCGAAAGAACACATTGAGAATGCATTTCACAAACAGATAAAAGAAGAAGTTAAGCATCTTTATCAGGAGATAGAGTCTATAAAAAATAATCAAACAATAATTCTAGAAATGAAGGAAACGATAAACCAAATTAAAAACTCAATTGAGAGTATCACTAACAGAGTGGAGCAAGTAGAAACCAGAACATCAGATAATGAAGACAAAATACACCATCTTGAAAAGAGTCTAGCCAACTCAGAAAGGCTGGTAAAAAATCACGAGAAAAACATCCAAGAATTATGGGATAACATTAAGAAACCGAACTTGCGAGTCATCGGGATAGAAGAAGGTACAGAGATTCAAACCAAGGGAATGAGAAACTTACTGAAGGAAATAATTACAGAAAACTTTCCAGAAATAAAAAAGGAAACAGATATACAAATTGAAGATGCATACAGGACACCGAGCACACAAAATCACAGTAGACCAACGCCAAGACACATTGTTATGAAGATATCCAATATACAGAACAAAGAGAAAATATTAAAAGCTACAAGAGAAAGGAGACAGATTACATTTAGGGGTAAACCAATACGGTTAACCACGAATTTTTCATCACAGACACTGAAAGCAAGAAGGTCATGGAACAATGTATTTCAAACACTGAAAGACAATGGATGCCAACCAAGAATTCTGTATCCAGCAAAATTAAGCTTCAGGTATGACAACGAAATAAAAATCTTTCATGATAAACAAAAGTTAAAAGAATTTGCAGCCAGAAAACCAGCATTGCAAAGCATTTTGAGCAAAACACTACACGAGGAAGAAATGAAAAACAATAACCAAAACCATCAGTGGGAAGTGCCGCAGTAAAGACAGAGGGCAAGGGGAAAGACAATCATGGAGAGACAAACTAAATTTTTTTTTTTTTTAAAAAAAGGATAAACAATCAAACATGGATGGAAGTTCAAACCACATATCAATAGTAACTCTGAATGTTAATGGCTTAAACTCTCCAATAAAGCGACATAGGCTGGTATCATGGATTAAAAAAATAAATCCAACAATATGCTGCCTCCAGGAGACACATCTGATGGGAAAAGACATACACAGGCTGAAGGTGAAAGGATGGGAAAAAATATACCACGCACATGGTCCTCGTAAGCAAGCAGGGGTGGCCATCCTCATATCGAATAAAATCGACTTCAAGACTAAGTTAATCAAAAGGGATAAAGAAGGTCATTATATACTGTTAAAAGGAACCATTCACCAACAAGACATAACAATTATCAATATTTACGCACCAAACAATGGTGCTGCGACATTCACAAAACAAATTCTCCTCAAATTCAAGAATCAAATAGACCACAACACAATAATTATGGGAGACTTCAACACACCTCTCTCACCATTGGACAGATCCTCCAAACAAAAGTTAAATAAAGAAACTATAGAACTCAATACCACAATCAATAACCTAGACTTAACTGACTTATATAGAATATATCAACCATCATCAAATGGATATACTTTCTTCTCAGCAGCACATGGATCCTTCTCAAAAATAGACCATATATTATGCCATAGGGCAAACCTCAGTAAATATAAAGGGGTGGGGATAATACCATGCATTTTATCTGATCATAATGGAATGAAACTGGAAATCAAGGATAAAAGAAGGAAGGAAAAATCCTACATCACATGGAAAATGAACAATATGTTACTGAATGATCAATGGGTTACAGAAGACATAAAGGAGGAAATCAAAAAATTCTTAGAGATAAACGAAAATACAGACACAACATATCGGAATCTATGGGACACAATGAAAGCAGTTTTAAGAGGAAAGTTCATCGCCTGGTGGTCATTCCTCAAAAAAAGAAGAAACCAACAAATAAATGAGCTCACACTCCAACTCAAAGCCCTAGAAAAGGAAGAGCAAAAAAACAGCAAATGTAGCAGAAGGCAAGAAATAATTAAAATCAGAGCGGAAATTAATGAAATTGAAACAAAAGAAACTATTGAAAAAATTAACAAAACTAAAAGTTGGTTCTTCGAAAAAATAAATAAGATCGACAGACCTTTAGCCATGCTAACGAAGAGAAGAAGAGAGAGAACTCAAATTACTAACATACGGGATGAAAAAGGCAATATTACAACAGATGCTACAGAAATACAGAAGACAATTAGAAATTATTTTGAAAATCTATATTCCAATAAAATAGAGGATAGTGAAGACATCGATAAATTTCTTAAGTCATATGATTTGCCCAGACTGAGTCAGGAGGATATAGACAATCTGAACAGACCAATATCAATAGATGAAATTGAAGAAGCCATCAAAAGACTACCAACCAAGAAAAGCCCAGGACCGGATGGGTATACAGCGGAGTTTTACAAAACCTTTAAAGAAGAATTAATACCAATACTTTTCAAGTTATTTCAGGAAATAGAAAAAGAGGGAGCTCTTCCAAATTCATTCTATGAGGCCAACATCACCCTGATCCCGAAACCAGACAAAGACACCTCAAAGAAAGAAAACTACAGACCAATATCTCTAATGAACCTAGATGCAAAAATCCTCAATAAAATTCTGGCGAATCGAATACAAAAACACATCAAAAAAATAGTGCACCATGATCAAGTAGGATTCATCCCTGGGATGCAAGGATGGTTCAACATACGGAAATCAATAAATGTTATTCACCACATCAATAGACTTAAAGATAAGAACCATATGATCATCTCGATAGATGCAGAGAAAGCATTCGACAAAGTACAGCATGCCTTTATGTTCAAAACATTAGAAAAACTAGGGATAACAGGAACTTACCTTGACATTGTAAAAGCTATCTATGCTAAGCCTCAGGCTAGCATCATTCTGAATGGACAAAAGTTGAAGGCATTCCCTCTAAAATCCGGAACAAGACAGGGATGCCCTCTATCTCCACTTCTATTCAATATAGTTCTCGAAACACTGGCCAGAGCAATTAGACAGACGAAAGAAATTAAAGGCATAAAAATTGGAAAAGAAGAACTTAAATTATCACTATTTGCAGATGACATGATTCTATACCTAGAAGACCCAAAAGGGTCTACAAAGAAACTACTAGAACTAATAAATGAATTCAGCAAAGTGGCAGGATATAAAATCAACACGCATAAATCAAAGGCATTTCTGTATATCAGCAACAAAACTTCTGAAATGGAAATGAGGAAAAACACTCCATTCACAATATCCTCAAAAAAAATAAAATACTTGGGAATCAACCTAACAAAAGAGGTGAAAGATTTATACAATGAAAACTACAGAACCCTAAAGAGAGAAGTAGAAGAAGATCTTAGAAGATGGAAAAATATACCCTGTTCATGGATAGGCAGAACAAACATCATCAAAATGGCGATATTACCAAAAGTTCTTTATAGATTTAATGCAATGCCAATCAAAATCCCAACGGCATTTCTTGTAGAAATAGATAAAGCAATCATGAAATTCATATGGAAAAATAAAAGACCCAGAATAGCAAAAGCAATTCTAAGCAGAAAGAGTGAATCAGGCGGTATAGCGATACCAGATTTCAAACTATATTACAGAGCAATAGTGACAAAAACAGCATGGTACTGGTACCAAAACAGGCGGGTGGACCAATGGTATAAAATAGAGGACACAGAGACTAACCCACAAAGTTACAACTATCTTATATTTGATAAAGGGGCTATAAGCATGCAATGGAGGAAGGATAGCATCTTCAACAAATGGTGTTGGGAAAACTGGAAATCCATATGCAACAAAATGAAACTGAATCCCTTTCTCTCGCCATGCACAAAAGTTAACTCAAAATGGATCAAGGAGCTTGATATCAAATCAGAAACTCTGCGTCTGATAGAAGATAAAGTTGGCTCAGATCTACAGATTGTGGGGTCGGGCTCCAAATTCCTTAATAGGACACCCATAGCACAAGAGTTAACAACTAGAATCAACAAATGGGACTTAATTAAACTTAAAAGTTTTTTTTCAGCAAAAGAAACAATAAGAGAGGTAAATAGGGAGCCTACATCCTGGGAACGAATTTTTACTCCTCACACTTCAGATAGAGCCCTAATATCCAGAGTATACAAAGAACTCAAAAAACTAGACAATAAGATAACAAATAACCCAATCAACAAATGGGCCAAGGACCTGAACAGACACTTCTCAGAGGAGGATATACAATCAATCAACAAGTACATGAAAAAATGCTCTCCATCTCTAGCAGTCAGAGAAATGCAAATCAAAACCACCCTAAGATACCATCTCACTCCAGTAAGATTGGCAGCCACTATGAATTCAAACAACAACAAGTGCTGGCGAGGATGTGGAGAAAAGGGTACACTTGTACATTGCTGGTGGGACTGCAAATTGGTGCAGCCAATTTGGAAAGCAGTTTGGAGATTCCTGGGAAAGCTGGGAATGGAACCACCATTTGACCCTGCTATTGCCCTTCTCGGACTATTCCCTGAAGACCTTAAAAGAGCATGCTACAGGGACACTGCCACATCGATGTTCATAGCAGCACAATTCACAATAGCTAGACTGTGGAACCAACCCAGATGCCCTTCAATAGACGAATGGATAAAAAAAATGTGGCATCTATACACAATGGAGTACTATGCAGCAATAAAAAATGACAAAATCATAGAATTTTCAGGGAAATGGATGGCATTAGAGCAGATTATGCTTAGTGAAGCTAGCCAAACCCTAAAAAACAGATACCAAATGTCTTCTTTGATATAATGAGAGCAAGTATGAACAGAGCAGGGAGGAAGAGTAGGAAGAAAAGAGTAACATTAAACAGAGACATGAGATGGGAGGGAAAGGGAGAGAAAAGGGAAATTGCATGGAAATGAAGGGAGACACTCATTGGTAAACATAATTACATATAAGAGGTTGTGAGGGGAATGGGAAAATAAACAAAGAGAGAAATGAATTACAGTAGATGGGGTAGAGAGGGAAGATGGGAGGGGAGGGGAGGGGGGATAGTAGGGGATAGGAAAGGTAGCAGAATACAACAGTCACTAATATGGCATTATGTAAAATTGTGGATGTGTAACTGACGTGATTCTGCAATCTGCATTTGGGGTAAAATTGGGAGTTCATAACCCATGTCAATCTAATGTATGAAATATAATATGTCAAGAGCTTTGTAATGTTGTGAACAACCAATAAAAAAAAAAAATAAAATATTTTGTGGCAAAAAAAAAAAAAAAAAAAAAAAAAAAAAAAAAAAAAAAAAGAAAGAACTGGGCCGCCAATTTCAAGGAACTCAGAGACAATATAACAGGCATAGCTAGGAGAGCTTGGAGTCAGATAGACCTGGGGAAACTAGGAGAGATAGTGTTTTGTGCAATATCTGACTCTAGTAAGCATTTAGTAAAAGGTGGTTTCTATTACTATTGCTGAAGTCTAACTAATAATTATAACTTTGTAAATAATAGTTTCTATAAAAGTGTTAAATAATCTCTTATGAAAACTACCCATGGGAGCTTGGGGCAGAGTTAATAAAGATACCTTAATGGAATTTTTTATTTAACTTTTTTTTAAAGAGGAAAAGGTGGGAAAATGTGCATTTTACTAAGAGGTAAAATGGAAGGAGGCACAAGGAAAGGTAATATAGTGTAAGAAATAAATTTATAATTCCATTAGAGTGTTATCAGCTTCTCTGAATTCTCAGGACATGTTCAGAATTGGTGGTATTGCATGTTTTCTGTATCTATCAAATTTGGCTAAAATTATTCCAAAGAATCAAATGCCATTTTGAATATTCAGTTAATGAGAAAGTTAAATAGTCATTACTTTTAGTCGTATATTAGTAACAATCATTATAATCATCAGATAACATTCTTGAATGACTAATGTGCCAGTTATTAAATACTTTACATACATTAATTCACTCCTTACAACAACCCTTGGAATAGGTTTTGTTCTCATTCCCACTTTCAGTTGAGGAAACTGAGGCATAGAGTGTTTAGGTAACTGCTGTAAGATAGCAAGTGGCATAACTATGATTCTAACAAGGTGAAAGTACTTGAGCCCACATCATTGCAAAGATAGACAATAGTTCTGCATGTTTAATTTCACTTTCTATCTTCATCCCACTTTTGAGGAAGAATTATGTGACATTTCCCTCTACATAATTTCCCTTTTAGGACTGCCAAGAGCAATTGAAGAGGTATAAACAATTCTGTTGTTTACTCATCATAGGGATCCTTAATTATGACTTAAAAGCAAATTTCCTTCAGGAAATCAGGTTGTGCATCTTTTGAATAAATCTTTTGATTGCATATGCTAAAATTGTATTAGAATCATAATTAAGTCAACTTATAGGAAAACAGCTCTATGTAGCTTCATCTAATTATTGAGAACAATACTGTCCTTGAGCAACATAGGAGTTTGAGGTGATTTTATCAGCCATGAGCCTTAGAGTTTCTAGTTTTCAAATGGCATTTCTGTGGGGTTGGTAGGCAAGGGCAGGAGTTGGGGTGGGAAGGAATAATTGGGGCATGAGGAAAGGGCAGGTGTGGGGACAACCCGGGGAGAAGCCAAGTAGGCATCTCTCCAAGTACTCCAACACCATTTCAATCAGAATAGTTCTGCTTTTTGTGGTGGTGGTTGTTGCTTTAAAGCAGAAGTTCCACTGCTTAAGAATGTTTATTTGTTTGGAATGAATCAACTTGTACCAGTGGATTCTACTGGTCTAAAAAGTGGATTTTGGGTATGTTTGTGTGTATATTTTGGGGAAGAGACTAATTTCTTTCCTTGTTGGAAATCAGTAATATGACTTCTAGAACTGTGAACATAGAATCAAAGAAAGGGTTTTATCTGGTGGAAAAGGAGACTTTGGTGGGTAGAGTTTGTGTATGGTCTGGCAGAGCTCTTCTGTGTTGGTGTGGACACATTATTCCACAGCTAAGAGACTAGTCTTATGGCTGTGTGTGAAATCAAGGCTCTCTGGGTCAAATATATCACACAGGACTAGATTTTGGACACAACTGGATTGGATGCAGTTGCACATCTTGTTCAGTTCTTAGGGGTGTCCAGGAGAAATCTTGTTGAATTTCTGAGTAGATGGGCTTAGCATTAATAAAAAATCCTGCTGGATCCCTGCTCAGGTGCAGATTATCTGCAGAAAAAGGAATGGAGTTCTGATATGGTGAAAAGTACTACTATACTATGATGCAGTATTGGGCCGATCAGATAATTACAATGAAAGAAAACCTGTGAGAAGTTAAGTGCTGAAGTGAATCCATACTGGAGACTTGAACAAATCATGTCTGAGGATGAATATGGCTATGAAGTATCTCATTTTCCTTCTTAGATTTGCTTCTGGCATTTAGGAAAAGGAATTCTGCTGCATGGACTCTGCTAACAGGGTATAATAAGTGTGCTGCTGAATGGGATTAGTGAGATAGAAACAATAAAATCATGTTAGCAGTTCTTTTGACCTACTTTTAACCTGGAAATTTTTTCTCAAATGTCCCTTCCCTCTTCTCTCTGGAAGGTAAGAGCAGGTGTGAAATGTTCTAGGTCCTGGCCCCTGAGTGGTCCTTGGAGTGGCAGCATTGGCATCACCTGGAAGTTTGTTAGGAGTGATAGATTCCATTTTATTCTATTGAACTGTATCTGCATTTTAACAATATCCCCAGGAGATTCATTTGCATGTTAGACTTTGAGAAATACTGTTCTAATGTATACTTGAAACTCTTTTTGTCATTCTAATGTGAGTCCACTAGATGTCACTCTTGTAACCTGGTAATGGGATGGCATTTTTCAATCAGGACTTGCAAGAATCCCTGAACATGGTCATATTATTAGATAATTTTCATCTTTCCCTTAGAGCTACTGATATACACATTGATTATTTAAGGTACATTTACCTTAATCTGTGGTTGAAAGTACTGGAGAGAGATTCTTGGAAATGATTTTCATTTGTTGAATTAGTACTCCTGCCCACTGTCTTTCCCTCCTTCTTGAAGCCCTCTTGCATGGGTTAGCTTGTCATTATGTAATCTTAGCACAGAACATGCTGCTGATGCTCTGACTCGCTCACTGAGAGAGCATTGCCCTGGGTTTCTGAGCACAGAAAAAGAATAAACATACAGGTTTGGTCTCTGTGAAAATTATTGAGAGCAGAAAGGAAGCAGGGTTGTATCCTGAAATTAGTATCAACCTCTACGATCTGATTGATGGAAGAAGTGCTGACCTTTCCGAGCTCTTGAGGTGTCTCCAGGGTGGTTTTATAAAGAAGTTCAAGTTTAGGAAGAAGTGTCTCTTTTAGGGTGTTAGTTTCAGCCATGAAGATGAAAATAAGGACATTTACAAGTAAAGCAACATTCCCAAGGGAGAGACATACTTTCAGAGATGTACAAGGCCCCTAAGAAAGTCCTGTTAACAACTATAGTTAGGTCTGCAAGTTAAGAAAGATGGGCAAAAAGGTTAAAGACTCTGCTTTAGAAGATCCAATTTTTTACCAGTTGCCCAGCTTGAGAAAAAGTTAGTTCTTGAAATAAATCAAAACTCTTGCAAAACTCTCCTCCCTCTGAGTTTGATGTGGTTTTTCATCTGTTTCAGTTAACAAGGGTAGCAAACAAGTCATAAAGTAGCAGGTGTGTGTGTGTGTGTGTGAGTGCTTGAGAGTGCTTTGCAAGTGTATGTATTTCCTCTTTTGGATGTGAGGAAGGGCATTTGATTTATAAAATGTATCACTAAATGATTAAAAATGTTTAGTTTGATTGATTTTAGCCAAGAAAAATATTCTTATTGATGTAAAAACAATATGATTTTAGCTTAAGTATCATTTTCTTTTTTTCAAAATATTTAAGGTGACCATTGTATTTACTTTTAAGCTTAAGAGTCCTTCTTCAAATTCATTTATTATGATATGATTCTTTTTTTTTCTTTTTTTCTTGTTACTGGAATTGAACCCAGGGGCACTTAACCTCTGAGCCACATTCCTAGTCCTTGCTATATTTTATTTTGAGACAGGGTCTTGCAAAGTTGTTTAGGGCCTCACTATGTTGCCGAGACTGGCTTTGAACTTGAGATCCTCCTGCCTCAGCCTCCTGAGCTGTTGGGATTATAAGGCTTGTGCCACCACACCCAGCTGTGATGTGATTCTTTTATTTTTTATTTTTTGGTGGTGGGGATTGAACTCAGGAGTACTCAACCACTGAGCCACATTCCCAGCCCTATTTTGTATTTTATTTAGAGACAGGGTCTCACTGATTGCTTAGGGTCTTGCTTTTGCCAAGGCTGGTTTTGAACTCACAACCCCTCTGCCTCAGTCTCCCAAGCCGCTGGGATTACAGACGTGTACCATAGTGCCTGGCTTATGATGCTATTCTTTATGACCATAAGCAGAATTAATTTTAAAGCATCTAACTGAAAAATTAATCTTATATTTTAAAACAATATATAAATTATGGAAAACAAGCCTAAAATGCTCATTTCTATTCCTAGCCACAGCCTAAACTTCTAGTTCTAAAGTGTTAGGATTTTACATGATTGTCCTCTTTAATGTTGATTTTTTCCTTCTTTCTTTTTAATTATTGCTGCTGAGACTCTGAAGTTGCCAGAGATGGTAGCATATTAACATGTATTGTTTTGAACTTGGGTTGTGGAGTCAGGGAGTCCTTGGCCACATTATTTTGTTTCATTAAGTTTCTACATTTATGAAAAGGGATACTACTACCTGATTCAAGAATTGTTGATAATTCATCAAGACAGTGCATAAAAAGCAGATGGCATGAAGTCTGGTACATATTACATGTTTATTATGTGGTAGCAATTATTGTCATTCCTGTATCCATCCCAATACGCCAGACCTGTTGTTGTTAACCCCATCTCTCTGATGTTACACCCAGTCACCAGCTGAGATAATGGTTCCTTATAGTTTTTCTTTACGAACACTTCATGAAGAATTCTTGCCTTTCCTCTGTCTGGCAAATGTGTGCATGATGCAGTAGGTCAGTAAGATTGCAGAGCAGTAGGGAGCATGTTGATCCTAGAACAGTAACAGGGAAGGAAGTTTTCCTTACAGCCCACATTGAGTTCTCAATGAAAATTTCCCGCAGCATTATATGTGGTGACCCAGCTCAATAGATTTGTAGCACCATTAGGATTGTCAGTAGAGCCATATCACAGGCTGGTGATCCCAATCACCAACTTAAACATTATTTCTAAAAAGAAACACTCTGAGATGCAAATGGACAAATCTCAATTGATTTTTTTTTAAGTTCCAGATTGCCTGTTTTTTTTTTTAAATTATTTTTACTGATTTGGGATGGCTTTTTTTTTCTTTGTTTTAAGTCTAGGGAGGACCTTTACACTTTCAATAGCTATTACTCACACACATTGGGGTCATTGGAACATGACCTGGTTAGTAGCTTTCGAGCCTCAGAAAGCTACTATGAGGAAGTCTGAAGAGACCTTTCATCCTGCAAACATCCTAGAAAGAGTCTTTGCACTTCCACCATAAGCAGCCCTATGGTTTTATTGGATAATATCCTGCTGATGAAGAATGAAGAGGACTCTGACCAACTGTGTTACTGTGCTGTCTCAAATAGAAGATATAAAATATAGAATTATCAGCACTTAATTAAAAATGAACCTAGTTTTTCTTGCTGTGGTTTTGCAATTGCATTGGATTTTTAATTTTTTTAACACAGTTAATATGTATTTTTGGTAATTGCCTAAAATGCATTTCATAAAACCTTAAAAGGGGTGTGGATTGCTCTTTTTTCCTCCCTGTGCCATTCTTGTTTCCATTGTAGGAATCAAATCAGTTAAGTTCAGTCCTAGTTCAAAGAAGCTGGGGAGGGAGGTAGGGAACAAAACTTATAATGGTGTTACTGTGTTGATTGCAAAAGAATCTGAGGTTTGTTCAGCAAATATAATGGTGCATTGAGGTGTTGTGTTAATGTGAGGGGCCAGAAAATGAGCTCTGTGTTTAGCAAATCTGCTAAGGGCTTAACCTAAAAATTGGGAGCAAGTTGATAAGTACAGAGGAAGCATGAGACCCAATTTGACACAGACCATGCTAGGGTTATGGTGATGGTGGGCTGTGGAGGGAGGAGTGAAAGGAGAAGGGGATTTGGTGGTATGTTGGATGAAGATGGCAAAATAATTGCAATCTAGAGAGAAAACTGACAGTTTTTTTTTAAAAAGTAAAGCCTCAGGTATTAATATTCATTTTGAGTATATAAATTCTAGAAGCATAAACAAAGAATATCATATGGAGATCTTCATTCCATTTTCCTTTCACAGACTTGATAGAATGAGAAATGGTAGAAACTAGTGGAAGTTGGTACTGATGGGTAAGGAAATCTAAAAAACATCAAAGATGGTTGAAAGAGTGGGATTTTAACATTTAATACACAGAAGTGATGTAAACAGAATAAGTATAATAAAAAAAGCAAAGAAAAATTGACAATACTGAGCAAATAGATTATCAGTATGTAGTAATATATTTAGCAATACACATGGACCAGTGGCTCTTGTTTTTTAACTGTAATTGATTTGAGAAACACATGCCAGCTATGGAATACTTTCACAGAGAGGTACATAAACCCATATACACGTATTTTTTTCTGTGATTTTAATTACTTTTTAGATTTTCCAGAACCCATGCCTGGACCCTGTTAAGATTCCTTACCAAATACCATGTACATAGTGTGTGAATAGTGAAATTATATTGAGAACACTGGAAAATTTGGCTAAGTAGTAGTATGAGATAAATAATACCTTGAGTCTAAAACATCTCCCACATATGTCTTATTCATAGGGCAGTTTTAGAATTAAGGAAGAAAAGGAATTATATTGGACTTGGACCTCAGACTAGACAGAGATTGGTACAAGAAATATCCTATGACTATTATAATGCTTATAACTCAATAACATTCAACTTTCTGAAGGGAAATCAAAGTCCCCTCTCCCCACCCCCCAAAAAGATGCCATTACATTATTATTCAGTTTTAGAGAATGGAGCTATGATTAAATCAATGTGTGTATTAAGTTAAAATTGAAAGTAATATTTTAAAAAGTCTATAACTTGTAAGGAATCTGGAAATGCTTTAAATACATTAATGGAAGGGCAAGAAAATATGTCACATATCAAAGATTAGGAGCTCATAGAAAAACTTTTGCATCCATTTTACAAAGTAAAAGAAGCAAAAGTTGGGGAGAAAGTAGGCAAAAGATTGTTCAAGTGAGAACAGGGAAGACCTCCAAGTGTGACAGGTCAGGTGTAAATAAGAAGCCAGTCCAGCTATAAAGGAATCCAAGAAACAGCACAAAAAGGACGGCAATCCAGAAATAAAAGCTTTTTTATCCATGAAAGGCAGAAGGTCAACTGGAGAATCAATGAGACTGCTTGATGATCAGGGTGCTGAAGGGGAAGAAAGGAAATCTAGAGACTCAATGATTTTTTTTGCTTTGGTCTTTGTTGAAACACAGAAATCTCCACTGTCATCATGTCTTTTGAAGCAAAGAGGTGAGATATGTAGTATTAGATCAAATAGTGGTAAGGGAACAGGATGTTCTGCCTTATTGGTGTGGTGGACATAAGTAAATTGCTGAAACTTTATGACACCATAAGGGTCTGCAGAAACTCAAGAGAATAAATGGACCTAAACGTGTAATAATTTATTACACTCGTTCTTTACTGTTTGAGAATTGCATTCTTGCTTCCATTCTACTGCCGCCTTCTGAGGAGGCTCTGCAATCTGTTGACTGGTTAATCTCACTCATTCACATTGGTGGACTCCAAAAGTTGTGGGATAATCAACCACTTCATTTAGTTTTAAGGAGAAAAGCATCCTGTTTTCTACAACAGGCTTGGGCTGTTTGAAAGGATAAATAAGCACCAGGAAAAAAAACCCTAATATAATTTGTTTAGACTTTTAAAAGTCAGTTAAAAAGTTTCAAATAAACCTAATCCAAATTGTGTTACCAGGCTATTAGGAAGAATATTTTGTCACACATAGGTATTGATAGAGGAAACAAAAAGTAGAATGTGTGAGCCTGCTGTTGATGGAGACGGGTAAACAGTGAGGTACCCAGTAGGGATTTCTGCTGGCCCTCTTTAGTAAAGATCTTTTTAGATAATCTGCAAGAGTAAGCACATAATGAAATTTCTACAGGTGCAGGACTAAGCTCTGTGGCTATTGAAATTATGAATCAACAGAAATATACATTAAAAGACTGTATAAGGGGACAAGAAGGTGACAGGGAAACCCCGTACTGTGACAAATGCTACCCATTTAGGGAAAAGAAACCAAACTAAAACTGTAACATCATTGGTTCTGAATTAGTTAGAAACCTAGGAACCAACAAAAGAACTTGGGTCCAGTGCAGTGGCACATGCCTGAAATCCCAGTGGCTTTGGAGGCTGAGGCAGGAGGATTGCGAGTCAAAGCCAGCCTCAGCAAAAGCGAGGCACTAAGCAACTCAGTGAGACCCTATATCTAAATAAAATACAAAATAGGGTTAGGGATGTGGCTTAGTAGTTGAGTGCCCCTGAGTTAAATCCCTAGCACCAAAAAAAAAAAAAAGGTGTTTGGAATCATTGTAAATGTATCCTTCTGAGTAAGCCAACAGAATGTTGGAAGGTTTTGAAGATAAATGGAGACTGGAAGCAAAACTGCTGTGCTCTTGTGCATTATTTTAGGTCCTAAGTCAAAAGAAGAGAATGGGGAGATGGAAGGACCTAGATTATAATTCTTCAAAATCTTTTGAGGACCAAATTAAATACAAGTGAAAGTATCTAGTACAATACTCCATGCCAAATATTTAATGTGGAATCTCCCTGACTAGAATAAACCAGTCTCTTACCTGGTACAGGAACCTTCTGAGAAATTTTATTCCAGATGTTCATCCAACTTCTCTCCCACTCAGCTGTAAGAACTCACTTCTACCAATGGAACAATTTACCTTTTTCAACAATTTGACTATGCTTAGTTGAAAGCTGCCTTTCTGTAATTTATAGATCAACAAAATCACAGAGGAGAAAGGGGACTTGAAAGAGATATTCAGATGAACCTCTTATTTTATGATTAGGGCCAGGAATATGTAGATGAAATCAAATGTTAAGAAAGAAAGTAAATGTCAAACAAATTACTAATCTATGAACTCTAAATTATCAGTATTCAATCATAAAATTCCCTACACACAAACCTATACATCACTATTTAGTTCATAGTTACTTAATATTGATTAATTATAGTGGTCAGTGGTCAACAGTGTGGAGAGTATTTAGTATTCTATTTTTGAGTCATTTAAAAAGTATTAGTTTTCCAGAGTGACATTTTCCATTCCAGTGTATAAATTAAAAGATGGTCCCAATAGCTTAACAACAGGTCCTTCTCAGCCTTGAAAGAATCTGGTTTGGAATATAATACTGATTTTAGATGAGGGCCTATAAGAAGCTTGCAATAATCATTATTTATGTGAAATAACTATTGTTGCTAAAAATTTTTGCTTAATTTTTAAAAAAGGTGTATCTGAAGCCTAAGCTATGAAATGATACATACATCTTTATCTGCTTTCAATTTTCAGTTTTATCACAAAATTTTATCCTAATTCATCTAAGGATAAATTCTTCATGTCTATGATTATTGTTATAGTTATTAGAAGTTAGCATTAATTTATTAACTCACAGCTATGCCAATTACTTATATAATGTAAGTTAATTTGCATACTAATAATACATGATATTGATCTGTACTAATTACCATCATCCCACTTCTTAGGATGTGCAGAGCAGATTTGACAGATCTGAGACTTGAATCCAGATCCTTTCAAAGCTCAGGAATCAGAAACTTCCTTGAAATTGAATTATCTAGTGTTTTAGTCCTTGACTCTTAAAAAAAAATGGGAAAGGAACCTTAGAGACCTATATAGAAGATGGCATTTCACAAAGCACAACAACAGAATCTCTTGGGTTGATCTCTAAACTCAAAACTATTTTTTTTCCTTCATACCTCTCCCTCCCCTTCTTTCCCTGGAAGAATTTCTATTAGTTAAAATTCTTATCTCTTTTTCCTCCCTGCTGTCCATGAAAACCTTAGGCGCATGCCCAAGAGCTTGAGTAGTGGATATTCAACATGCCTGTGTTACCCTCCAGACAGCTGTATTGACTCCAGCTGGTGGAATGCATTCTAGGTTCAATGATGGCATCTTATTCTCTTTCTTACTTCACTAAAACTTGGGAGATTATAAATCTAAATGTCAGATAGGGATGTATTTCTAACTACATGAGTTCATAAAGCATTGCCTCAATTATATTTCTGTTTGCATTATTTATGAGTATATTTATTTATCTTGGTATTTGTAATGCCCTTAATATCCAGTCCCATTGTGACTTCTTGTTTAGCATTTATTAGCAGCTTTTAGCACCAAGCCTATTGTCAGGCTGATTTATTTAATTGTCTATTCTGTAGCTAAAAATTCTTTAGATCGGGAATTGGCAAACTATGGCCCAATGGACCTGCTGATTTTATGTGAGCCTTGAGGTAATGTTAGTTTTTACATTTTTAAATGGTTGAAAAAAATCACATGAAGAAAAAATATTTTGTAATACATGAAAACTACAGGAGATTCAAATTTCAGTGCATATAACTAAATTTTATTTAATCATAGACTCACTCATTTGACTATGTGTCTAAATGCTTCTGAGCCACAACAGCAAGAGTTGAGCAGTTGCAACAGGGACTTATATTCTGCAAAGCTGAAATTACTTACCACGAGCCCTTCACAGAAAAAGGTTGCTGACCTTTCTGCTTTAGAATGTTCCCAAAGACCCAATCAGCATCATTCTGCATTCCCTCTTGGGCTTTTGATCTTGTTAGCTTAGCACACTGGGCACTCTCCAAAGTGTCTACAAAAAGTTATTAGGAATGCTTCAGTTATCTCTTATCTTCGGTCAATTCCAGACATTTTTCTAATAATGTTATTAATGGCTTTTTCCTGAAAATACACCATTTTTTTTTCAGAGGTGGCCATAGTAAGTGTTTGGGGTAGAAAAAAAATTAAATATAAAGAACTATTCCTTTTATTTATTTATTTATCTATTTATTTATTTTTATATCTACAAAGTCCTTTTATTTTCCATTTAAGGTAACATTCACAAATTCTAGGGATGAAGCTATTATTCAGCCTAGCATATATACAATCTGAAAATGCACTAAAACCCAAACCTAATTACCACCTGTTTTCTTTTTTTATTTAAAAAAATTAAAAAATATTTTCTAATTAGTTATACATGACAGCAGAATGGATTTCATTTCATTGTACACAAATGGAGCACAACTTTTCATTTCTCTGGTTGTACAAGATGCAGAGTTGCACCGTTTGTGCAATCATATACATACCTAGGGTAGGATGTCCATCTCATTCCACCATCTTACCTACTCCCTATATCTCCTCCCCTACCCCCTCTCCTTTCTACAATCAAAAGTTTTACCATTCTTCCCATACCCCCATTATGGATCAGTATCCACTTATCAGAGAGAACATTTGGCTTTGGTTTTTTTGGGATTGGCTTACTTTGCTTTGCATGATATTCTCCAATTCCATCCGTTTACCTGTAAATGCCGTAATTTTATTCTCTTTTAATGCTGAGTAATATTCCATTGTGTATATATACGACATTTTCTTTATCCATTCATCCTCTGAAGGGCATCTAGGTTGGTTCCACAGTTTAGCTATCGTGAATTGTGCTGCTATAAACATTGATGTGGCTGCGTCACTATAGTATGCTGTCTTTTGGGTATAAACTGAGGAGTGGTATAGCTGGGTCGAATGGTGGTTCCATTTCAAGTTTTCTAAGGAATCTCCAACTGGCTTAGGTATCAGGATGACAGGAGTCTCATAGAATGAGTTTGGAAGGGCTCCCTCCTTTTCTATTTCATTGAATAATTTGAGGAGTATTGGTATTAATTCTTCTTTGTAGGTCTTGTAGAACTTGGCTGAGAATCTGTCTGGTCCAGGCTTTTCATAGTTAGTAGGCTTTTGATGGCGTCTTCTATTTCCGTGCTTGAAATTGATCTGTTTAAGTTGTGTATGTCCTCCCAATTCAGTTTGGGCAGATCATATGTCTCTAGAAATTTGTAAAATAGCTTCTTCATAAAGGGTTGAAATTTCATATTTTTTAATAAAATCTTCATGAAAGTAGTAAGAATCAAAATAAAAGACCAAAATTTAAGTTCAAAGATCATAACTTATAATCTAGTTTGCAATATCTATATTTGGATTGCTTTGGATGTCTTGCAAGTAAATATAAAATATCTGCAAAAGAATTCCTTAGACATTTTTATCCTCAGACAAAGAAAGATATAAAATATATTTTCTTTTTCTTCTTATCTGGCATAAATAGTAGGCAGTCCCATTCAAATTATGACATTTAGTATGGAATGGTACCTGAGGGTACCAAGGAAAACAATCCTCAAAACCAGGCTCCCACAGTTGCAGGCAGTTTTGGACTAACACAGAATAGCCAGATAAAGCAAATACAAAACATGTTTTTATGGGGATCAAGGATTCAAAGTTACTCACCCTTTTTATGATAAAAAATTCATAAGGACCTGTCTATTTTTCTGATGGTTACATCCTTGCTCTCTCCTGGTCTTAAGCAGCGCTTGGTTCCTGGAGGCAAGTGGATACAGAGGTTTGTCCAGTGGAAATCTAAATTGTGGATATGTGAAAATGTTTCCCAAACAGTTTCAAATTGGCTTGATTTCAGCCTAGTTTGGAGGAGCCATTGTAACAGGTCAAGAGGTGGATCATTAGCCCAGGTGAGGTTAGCTTTCTGACAAATATTAATAAAGATTTTTATTTCTGAAATGAAAGCTGGTTCATTGTCCTTTAATAAGTTCTTGACCACTTCTCTTGATTTTCCTGTATGGGTAGGATGTCCTGGGTAGAACATTATAACTACTGCTGAATGGTATGAGACCCCCTCCAGCAAGGTCAGAATCTCCCTCAGGTGTTTAATATCTTTATTACTGGCAGTAGATAACCTTCATTCTTACCAGATGGCCCCATGAACATATATGACCAGAAAGGTATACCTGGAATCTGTATAGATATTAATCTTCCTGGCAGGCAATTACAGTGTCTTTGTCAATGCTGAGTTCTGCCTTCTATGCCAACTTCCTGGATGGTAGGGACTTTGCCTCTTTCATCTATTCACTTGTTACCATGGCGTACCACATATGTTGATGCCCATGTTCCTTGAAGCTGCTTCCACTGGTGAAAGGTTTCCAATCTGGTTATTTTAGTGATTGATGTACTAGGTTAGATATGTTGGAATACACTAAATCCACAATTTTTGTACAATTAAGTTCTAATATGTTTTTGTTGGCTTGGAAGCTGAGTGGTGAGACTAGTAGTCAACTAAAGTTTAGCATTCAGATTTTCTAGGCAAAATAACCATCTTTTCATCTACTATTCCACCTGTGAGCCAATAGTCAAAATTATTTTATAAAAGATTCAATAAAATTTCATAAGTGGCAATTATAGTTCTCAGATATGGGGGCCATCCTGTCACAGTTTGTTGTAGCCGTTTGGATTAGTAAGCAGTTGGTTAGGGAATATCCTCTAGCATCTGGATCAACACTCCATTTCCTCATACATGGGGCCTTTCCTTCTAATAAGCATTTAGATAGAAGAGGAGGTCTTGGCCCAAGAGTGGAATGGGACATTCCAGTATATACAGGAAGCTGTATTTCAGAGTTAGGTCCCCTATCTGACACTCAAGTGACTATAGAATGAAAGGTCAGGATTTCTCCAGTATCAACTAAAAAGTCAATTAGTTTGTTCCTTATTGTGTTTCACACAGGGCTCATGAGGGGAAATGTAGATTGGGTGACTCCAAAGCAGACTTTGGACTCTTTTAGTCCTTGTAGAAAGCTCCCTGACCAAATTGAGTTCCTTATTTGGTGTGAGTGTGAAACCTAACCTGTTATTTTATCCTCTTATTTTTTGAACCTTCCTCACAAAAATATATTATCATACATCTAACTTAATTCATATTTCTCTCTTTCATATGTACTGGCTCATTTTGGCCTTATTTCCATTCTTAAATTTACATTTGAATCAATCCTTCCAAAAGACAACTGTTTTACCCCTCTAGGCTAATGCTTTACACTGTGAGAAGCACTAATCCTTTCTTGCTCTTATAGGTGGTGTCTTCAACATATAGCAGTTTAGATCTATGTGGCTTGATTTGCCAAGAAAAAATTCCATCTCCAGAACTTCATCAGACAAAATTTGGTATTATTTTTCAATTTTTTAAAAACAAAGTACAAAAACTAAAAATTAAAAAAGAGCAAGAATATTGTTGTCAATTAAAAACACAAAACATTTTTAAATGAAAGCCTGTAAAAGACTACTGTTGCAAACAATTTTAATTTGGCGGATGCCAACTTGGTAAAGTGCTTTCTAAGCTTTGCATTGTCAAATCCTACATTTTGAATATATAAATTATAGAAAATGCCTTTAACAGAACATTGTTCACTGGGAGAACATAAATACATTTAGTATACAATATAGTCAGTAAAATTAGCACCACAGCTACATGGAAATCCTTTATATCCATCAATGTGGGTTTTACTTATAAAACAAAACTCAGAGTCCATGCCTCAGTACCATACTGTAATAGTGTTTCTCTGCTTTTTAGCAGGTCTACATAAGTTAATAGTACAATAGCTTCAGACCTCGTACAAATTTAGAAGACAGTGCTAGTGACCACAAACAAGACTTAACTACTGCATGTCCAAGTACAGATTCACTGGAAATTGCTGCACGTTGAAGTTTTAAAAATCTTTCTACGTATAGGAAAAATACAGTATGGATGATACAAGTACATCTTAAATATCTAATAACCAATGGCTGGCTACTCAATCAAAGCAAATTGATGGTAAAAAATATTATAGGAGGTTTCTCTGAATAACCTTGATAGCAACCATATAAAATTTCCTTTAAATGCCTTTTAAAAACAATTTCTTCATGTTTACAGAAGCATCACTGAAAACTTTTTATGCTTAAGTTTCTGATACAATGCATATTGTATAAAAGAGAACACTATTTGTTTCCTTGCAGAAGTTAAACCTATGTACTTCTTAACCCTATAAATATCTGCATAATATTTAGACACTCTCAGACACACATCATACTTAGCCCTAATATATACATGCATCTCTATAGGGTGTCAAATATACCATAATAACCTCTTGTAAGGTTTGAAATTTGGTGACAAAATGAGAACAATCAAAAGTATTATTTTGCATGATTTAAAATATTGAGTTTGTGCCTACGTAAAGCTTTAGTTCAACATAAAAAGAACTTTCATTTAATTAAGCAATATTATAATCTTGACCACTTTGTAAACACTTTCAATAATAGATTCAGATATTTTATTTCTAGAGCACACTTATAAATCTTTATCCCACTTATATTTACCTGATTTACTCTTTTTTTAAACATGTGTTTATTGTACATTATACTTAGTCATAATAGGGGGGTTCATTTGACATAATCATACATGCATGGAATACAGTTTGAACCATTTCAGTTCCCAGTACCTTGTTCCTTTCCTTCTTCCCTCCCCTTGTTCACCTCCCTTTATTCTGCTGGTCCTCCTTGTATCTATCTATTGTTTGTTTCTGTGTGTGTGTGTGTGTGTGTGTGTGTGTTTGTGTTAGCACTTTATAAATATACACAAAAGGGAAACTCACTGTGTTATATTAAATATGTACAGAACATAATTTTGTCAATTTCATTTCAGTTTCTGCTTTTTCTACATTTTTTTCTCCCCCCTACCCGTTCTACTCCATTGATCTTTCTCCTATTTTCATGGGAAAATCCCCCTCTTTTCCTCCTTATTTTGCTGTAGCTTCTGCATATGAGAGAAAACATTTGACCTTTGATTTTCTGAATCTGGGATTATTTCAGTTAGCATGATGTTCTCCACCTCTATCCATTTATCAGTGAATGCCCTAATTACAATTTCTTTTTGGTTTAGTAAAACTCCATTGTGTGTGTGTGTGTGTGTGTGTGTGTGTGTGTGTGTGTGTGAGATCACATTTTCTTTATTCATTCATCTGTTGTCAGGCACCTGAGTTGGTTCCATAACTTGGGTATTGTAAATTGTGCTGCTATAAACATTGATGTGACTATTTCACAATAGAATACTGATTTTAGTTTTTTTTTGGATAAGTACCAAGGAGTAGGATAACAGGTCATAAGGTGGTTCTATTCCTAGACTTTTGAGGAACCTCCATACTGATTTCCATAGTGGTTGTACTAAGTTACAATACTACCAACAATGTAAAAGTATATGTTTTCCTTGCCAGCAGTTATTATTATTCATATTCTTGAAAATTTCCATTTTAACTAGAGTGAGATGAAATCCCAGTGCAGTTTTGATTTGCATTTGCCTGATTTTTAAATACATTTTTTTCATATATTTGTTGGCAACTTATGTTTCTTCTTTTGGGAAATGTCTGTTTTATTGTTTTGCCCATTTATTTCTTGGGTTGTTTCTTGGGGGGGTTTGTTTAGTTCTTTATGTATTCTGGATATTAATTCCCTGTCAGAGGAATAGCTGGCAAATATTTTTTTCCCCATTCTGTAGGCTCTCTCTTCATTCTGTTATTTCTTTTGCTGCACAGAAGCTTTTTAATTGCATCCTGTTTCACTTGTTGATTCTTGGTTTTATTTCTTGATCTTGAGGTGTCTTGTTAAGGAAGTTGGTGCCTGTGCCAATGTTGAGTATTGAGCCTACATTTTTCTTCTAGCAATTGCAAAGTTTCTGATCTAATTCCTGCAAAGACCCACTTTGACTTTTGTGCAGGGTTAAAGATAGGAATCTAATTTCATTTTTCTACATATGGATACTCAGTTTCCCCAGCACCATTTATTTTAAAAAGTCTATATTTTCTCCAAATGGGTTTATTTCTGTGTCTTCTGTTCTATTGGTCTTCATATCTGTTTTGATGCCAATTTTGTTGTTGTTTTTGTTACTGTACCTCTCTAGCATAACTGAGATCAGATATTGTGATACCTACAACATTGCTTTTCTTTCTCTGTATTGCTTTGACTCTTCTGGTTCTTTTATTTTTTTCTGAATGAACTTTAGGTCTACTTTTTCTAGTTCTGTGAAGAATGTCACTGGTATTTTGATGGAGATTTCATTGAACCTGTGTAGTGCTTTTGGCAGTATGGTCATTTGACAATATTAATTTTGCCTATTTAAGAGTATAGGAGGTCTTTCCATCTTTTAAGGTTTTCTTCAATTTCCTTCTTCAGAATTTTATAGTTTTCATTGTAGAGGTCTTTCATCTTATTGGTTAATTTCATTCCCCAGTATTATATTTGTTTATTGTTTTGAGATTATTACAAATAAGATAGCTTTTCTAATTTCTTTCTAAAGATTCATTAGTGGAGTATAGGAAAGCTATTTATTGATTTATGTTGTTCCTGTATTCTGCTACTTTGCTGAATTTGTTTATGAGTTCTAGATGTCTTCTGGTGAAATTTTTTTAGGGCCTTATAGATATAGTATCATGTCATCAACAGAGATCATTTGGCTGCTTCTCCTGTATGTATCCTTTAAATTTTCTTCTCTTTTCTGATTACTCTAGCTATAGTTCCAAGAACTATGTTGAATAAGATGAGTGTGAATATCCTTGTCTTGTTTATGATTTAGAGGAAATACTCTCAGTTTTTCTCCATTCAGTATGTTATTGGCCTTGGGTTTGTCATATAGAGCCAAGTTTCTCCAGTGCTTTTAGCATGAATTGGCACTGGATTTTGTCACATACTTTTTCTGCATTTATTGAGATGATCATGTGATCTTTTTCCTTAATTCTGTTTATATGATGTATTATATTTATTGATTTCCATATGTTGAATCAAACTTGCATCCTTGGGATGAAAACTATTTCATCATGGTGTACTGTCTTCTTGGTATGTCTTAAAAATGTGGTTTGACAATATTTTATGAAGGATTTTTGTGTCTGTATTCACATCAGGGATATTGGTCTGTAGTTTTTTTTTTTTCCTTTCCTTGATCTGTCTTTGTCTGGCTTTGGTAATAGAGTGATAGTGGTTTCACAGAATGGATTTGGGAGTGTTCCTGCCCATTCTCTTCCATGGAATAATTTGAAAATAATTGGCATTAATTCATCTTTAGTGTTCCAGTAGAACTCAGCTGAGAATCCATATTGTTTTGGGCTTTTTACTTGTTGGCCACTTTCTTTTTGGGAAGACTTAATTGCTGATTCAATCTTGCTGTTGGATTTTGGTCTGTTTAGGCTTTCTATATTCTAGGCTTTCTATATTCTATATTTAGGTAGGTCATATGCATGTGAAAATTTGTCAATATCTTCTAGATATTCCAGGTTATTGGAGTATACATTTTAAAAATTGTTTCTAAAGATCCTCTGTATTTTAGAAATGTCTGTGGCGATATCTCCTTTTTCATCTCTAATCTTGTTGATTTGGGTTTTCTCTTTCTTGTAGTTAGCTTGGTTATGGTTTTATCAATTTAGTTTATATTTTTTAAAAGACCAGCTCTTTGTTGCATTGATCCTTTTTGTTGTTTTTTATTCTCAATTTCATTAACTTTAACTCAGATCTTAATTATCTCTTGTTGTCTACTGATTTTGGAATTAGTTTGTTTTGTATGTCACCTTCTGAGTTTGTTTTACTTTTATTGGGCTTTGAAGTATAACATTAAATTATTCATTTGTAATCTTTCAGGTTTTTTTTTCTAATGTAGGCATTCAATGCTATAAGCTTCCTTCTTAGAACTGCCTTCATACTGCCCCAGAGATTTTGATATGTTGTGCTTCTCTTTGCATTTGTTTCTAAGAATTTTTAGATTTCTCTCCTGATTTCTTCTATGACTTATTCTTCATTAAAAAGTATATTATTTAATCTCCAGGTGTTTATACGATTTGTTTTATTTTTTGTTATTTTAATTGATATCTAATTTTATTCTCTTATGTGATAGGTAGCAAGGAATTGTCTATCTTTTTTGTATTTGCAAAGATTTGATTTATGTCCTAAAATATGCTCTATTTTTTAAAATTTTTGTTCTAATTTGTTATATATCACAGCAGAATGCATTACAATTCATTTTACACATATAAAGCACATTTTTTCATATCTATAGTGGTATACAAAGTATATTCACACCATTCATGTCTTCATACATATACTTTGGATAATAATGTCCATCACATTTCACCGTCTTTCCTACCCCCATCCTGCCACTCTTTCCCTTTCACCCCTTTACCCTATTTGTCTATTCTTCCCATGTTCTCCCCCCGCAACCCCACTATGAATCAGCCTGCTTATATCAGAGAAAACATTCGGCATTTGGTTTTTTGGGATTGTCCAAATTAACTTAGCATTATATTCTCCAATTCCACCCATTTACCTGCAAATGCCAAGATTTTATTCTCTTTTATTGCTGAGTAATATTCCATTGTATATATATACCACATATTCTTTATCTATTCATCTACTGAAGGGCATCTAGGTTGGTTCCACAGTTGAGCTATTGTGAATTGTGCTGCTATAAACATTGATGTGGCTGTGTCCTTACTATGCTGTTTTTAAGTCCTTTGGGTATAGATGGAGGAGTGGAATAGCTGGGTCAAACAGTGTTTCCATATCCAGTTTTCCAAGGATTCTAAATATGGGGATTTGACTCTGTGTCTTCCATTCTTTACTATTGGTCTTCATGCCTGTTTTTGTGCCAATACCAAGCTATTTTTGTTACTATAGTCCTGGAGTACAATTTAAGGTCTGGTATTGTGATGCCTCTCGCTTCACTTTTCTCACTGAGGATTTCTTTGGCTATTCTGGGCCTCATGGTTTTCCAAATGAATATCATGACTGCCTTTTCTATTTCTATTCTGCCTATCCAAGAACATGGGAGATCTTTTCATCTTCTAAGGTCTTTTCCAAATTTCTTTCTTTAGTGTTCTGTAGTTTTCTTTTACCTCTTTTTTTTAGATTGATTCTCAAATATTGTGTTTTATTGAGGCTATTGTGAGTGGGATAGTTTTCCTAATTTCTCTTTTAGTTGATTCATTACTGGATATACAGGAACACAATTGATTTATGGATGTTAATTTTATATCCTGGTACTTTGCTGAATTCATTTGTGAGTTCTAGAAGCTTTGTGGTGCAGTTTTTGGGTCTTTTCAATATAGAATCATGTCATAAGAAAATAGGGGTACTTTGAGTTCTTCTTTTCCTATTTGTGTTCCATTAATTTCTTTTTTTTTCTAATAATTGCTCTGGCTAGAGTTTCCTGGACTGTTGAATAGAAGTGATTAAAGAGAGTATTCCTGTCTTCTTCCAATTTTTAGAGGGAATGCTTTCAATTTTTTTTCATTTAGAATGATGTTGGCCTTAGGCTTAGCATATATACATTTTAAAATGTTGAAATATGTTCCTATTAGCTCTAGTTTTTCTTTTGTTTTGAACATGAACCAGTGATGAATTTTGTTAAATGCTTTTTCTGCGTCTGTTGAGATAATCATATGATTCTTGTCTTTAAGTATGTTGATATGATGGATTGTATTTATTAATTTTTGTGTATTTATTCAACCTTGCATCCCTGGGATGAATCCCAGTTGATCATAGTTCATTATCTTTTAAATATGTTTTTGTATGTGATTTGTTGGTATTTTTGCATCTATATTCATCAGGGATATTGGTCTGAAGTTTTCTTTCCTTGATGTGTCTTTTTCTGGTTTTGGTATAAGGGTGATACTGGGTTCATAAAATGAGTTTGGAAGTATTCCTTCCTTTTCTATTTCATGGAAGAATTTGAGAAGTATTGGTATTAATTCTTCTTTGACCGTCTTGTAGAACTTAGTTGAGAATTTTCTCTTCCTGTGCTTTTTTTTGTTGGTAGGCTTTTGATGCTATCTTCAATTTCATTGCTTAAAATTGATCTGTTTAAATTTTCAATGTCCTCCTGATTAAATTTGGGTAGTTCATATGTCTCTAGAGATTTGTTCATGTCTTCAATATTTTCTATTTTCTTAGAGTATAAATTTTCAAAATAGTTTCTGATTATCATCAGCATTTCAGTAGTATCCATTGTAATATTTTCTTTTTCATAATGAATTTAAATAATTTGAGTTTCTCTCTCTTTGACTTCTTTAGCATGGCTAAGGGTTTACCAATTTTATTTATTTTTTCAAAGAACCATTTTTTGTCAATTTTTGGATTGTTTTGTTTCAATCATTGATTTCAGCTTTGATTTTAATTATTTCCTGTCTTCTATTGCTTTTTACATTATTTTATTTGTTATTTTTTTCTAGCACTTTGAGATATAATGTTAGATTTTTTATTTGTTGACTTTCTATTCTTTTTAATGAATGAACTTAATGTAATGACCTTTCCTATTAACACTGCCTTCATAGTGTCCTGGAGATTTTGATATGTTGTGTCATTATTTTCATTTACCTCTAAGTATTTTTAAATTTCATCCCTGATCTTTTCTGCTATCCATTGGTCATTCAATAGCATATTATTTAGTTTCCAGGTGTTAGAGTAGCTTTTATTTTTTTATTTTATCATTGATTTCTAATTTCATTTCATTATGATTTTATAGAATTCAAGGTGTTATCTCTATTTTTTTTATTTGCTAAGAGTTGCTTTATGGAAAAAGGTATGGTTTATTTTAGAGAAGGATTGGTGTACTGCTGAAAAGAAAGTGTATTCAGTCTTTGCTGGATAAAATATTCTATATATGTATGTTGTTCAAATCTTAATTGTATTTTTTAGTTCTATGGCTTCTTTCTCTTTTGTTTGGAAGATCCATCCTGGGTAAGAGAGGTGTGTTATAGTCACCCAGTATTATTGTGTTGTGGTCTATTTGATTCTTGAAATTGAGAAGGGCTTGTTTGTTATACATATATGCTTCATTTTGGGGAGCATAAATATTTATGATTGTTATATCTCGTTTATGTATGATTCTCTTAAGTAGTATGAAATGTCCTTCTTTGTCCCTTCTGATTAAATTTGTCTTGAAGTGCACTATATGTGATATGGGGATCATATTGTTTATGTGATCCATATGAGTGGTATGTTTTTTCCCATTCTTTTACTTTAAGTCTGTGGATATTTTTAGCTATGAGATGAATCTATACATAATTTGGTATTTTCCCCTCATGGACTTTAAGATTTTATCCTTATTATATATTTTAGTAATTCTCATTATAATGTGCTTTGGTGTAGGTCTACTGTAATTTTGTACATTTGGGGTCCTGTAAATCTCTTGTAGTTGATTTTCCATTTTATTTTTTAGATATGGGAAATTTTCTAATATTATGTCTTTGAAAAGATTGTGAATTCTTTTGGTTTGCATCTCTGATCCTTTATCTATGCTCATAAATCTTAAATTTGATATTTTCTTATTATCCCATAATTCTTGGAAGTTTTATTCATGGTATCTTACCATATTCTCTGCCTGGTCAACTTTATTTTCAAAATTATATATTTTGTCTTCATAGCCCGAGGGTCTGTCTTCCAAGTAGTCTAATCTGTTGGTGATACTTTCCATTGAATTTTTAATTTGGTTTGTTGATTCCTTCATTTTGAGGATTTCTGCTTGATTTTTTTTCAGAATCTCCACATTTCTTTTTTTTTTTATTGGTTGTTCACAACATTACAAAGCTCTTGACATATCATATTTCATACATTAGATTGAAGTGGGTTATGAACCCCCAATTTTACCCCAAATGCAGATTGCAGAATCACGTCGGTTACACATCCACAATTTTACATAATGCCCTATTAGTAATTGTTGTATTCTGCTACCTTTCCTATCCCCTACTATCCCCCTCCCCTCCCCTCCCATCTTCTCTCTCTACCCCATCTACTGCAATTCATTTCTCTCCTTGTTTATTTTCCCATTCCCCTCACAACCTCTTATATGTAATTTTGTATAGCAATGAGGGTCTCCCTTCATTTCCATGCAATTTCCCTTTTCTCTCCCTTTCCCTCCCATCTCATGTCTCTGTTTAATGTTAATCTTTTCTTCCTGCTCTTCCTCCCTACTCTGTTCATAGTTGCTCTCATTATATCAAAGAAGACATTTGGTATTTATTTTTTAGGGATTGGCTAGCTTCACTAAGCATAATCTGCTCTAGTGCCATCCATTTCCCTGCAAATTCTATGATTTTGTCATTTTTTATTGCTGCATAGTACTCCATTGTGTATAGATGCCACTTTTTTTTTATCCATTCATCTATTGAAGGGCATCTGGGTTGGTTCCACAGTCTAGCTATTGTGAATTGTGCTGCTATGAACATCGATGTGGCAGTATCCCTGTAGTGTGCTCTTTTAAGGTCTTCAGGGAATAGTCCGAGAAGGGCAATAGCAGGGTCAAATGGTGGTTCCATTCCCATCTTTCCCAGGAATCTCCAAATTGCTTTCCAAATTGGCCGCACCAATTTGCAGTCCCACCAGCAATGTACAAGTGTACCCTTTTCTCCACATCCTCGCCAGCGCTTGTTGTTGTTTGACTTCATAGTGGCTGCCAATCTTACTGGAGTGAGATGGTATCTTAGGGTGGTTTTGATTTGCATTTCTCTGACTGCTAGAGATGGAGAGCATTTTTTCATGTACTTGTTGATTGATTGTATATCCTCCTCTGAGAAGTGTCTGTTCAGGTCCTTGGCCCATTTGTTGATTGGGTTATTTGTTATCTTATTGTCTAATTTTTTGAGTTCTTTGTATACTCTGGATATTAGGGCTCTATCTGAAGTGTGAGGAGTAAAAATTTGTTCCCAGGATGTAGGCTCCCTGAATCTCCACATTTCTATTGAAGTGATCTTTCACTTCCTGTATTTTCTTTTTGATTTTACTTTTTATAGCATCCTTTACTGTGTAGATCAGTTCAACTATTTACATTCTAAACTACTTCTCTGATATTTCTTCCACTGTGGTGTCAAAGGATTCTATTATTGGAACTCTTTGTTTGTTTGGGGTGTTTTGTTTTCTTGTTTTTTTTTAATGTTGATTTTGTGTTTTTCCATCTAGCAGTATTGATCTGAGGCAGTACAGTTTCTACCCTGTAGATGTATAGTATCCCTGAAGGTTTCCAGTATCTTGCCTTTAAGGGGGAGATGCATTTTGACAGCACTCAATGTAAACAACATATAGCCTTAAATCTAAGAGCTCCCATTAAGATGTCTACAGTTTTGTTGCAATAAACAGAAATGATGTGTTCAATTATAGTCTACAATATAAACAGCGAGTTTGCTAAAAGGGTTTACAATTTCAAATGGTGGATAAGGAGAGAAGAGAAATTGTAGAGGATGTGATGTTTCTGAGGGGAGAAGAAAGAAGATAGAAGTAAAAATTTATGGGAAGAATGAAAGTAGAATTGATAGAGGTTGGTTGTTAGCTGGAAAAAAGAGAGAGAGAAAGAGAATCTAGGGAAACAGATAAGTGAGATGAAAAATATATACATAATAAAAAAAGAAAAGATAAATAAGTAAAAATATAAGATTACACAACAAAAATATAAAACACTATTTATATATCCCAGTCCTCAACAAACTGATGCATGAAAAATATTTGGTTCCAAATATGGTAGAGGTGTAAGAGAGGAAAAAAGAAAAATCTCAATGGAAAGTTAAACAATTATTTCCTTTTATGTTCAAAAGTTTCTCAGTTTCCTTTTTCTGTTGATAGATGGGATTGTCTGGAGTTTAATGGTAGTTTCAGTTTGGTGGGTACTGGACTGGCTGCTGAGTATGGTGATAGCAAGATGCCCTCATACCCCCTTCCAACCTTCCAACCAAATGTAACCAACCCTGACCATCCCCATTCATTTCAGGATTGGCGAAGCTGGAGAGAGCCTGAATTTCTCCAACCTGTGCTCCCCTTGGGCAAAATGCTCCAGTCTCCAACTTTTCACAGGATTGCCTGGCCCCAGACTGGCCCACACAGACCCAGTCACTATCCATGGATCTGGGCTTAAGATACCCCAGGTTTGGCCATATTGCAGTCCCAAGATCTCAATGCCATTCCAATTTGCCGAGAGACCACTAGGGTTGCACTCACACAAAGGGGCCATTCTGTGAAAAAGTAGCAAGATGGAGGTGGCTAGCAGTTCCATCAGGAAGAACTTAGGTGCAGCCAAACCCTTAGGCATCCCAACACTGGACCTCAGATGGCGTTGGCAGCAAATCTGCAGGCACCACTGTTCCCCAGACCCTGGCTAGTGTCCCAAGATGGAGGTGGCTTCATGCAACCAAACCTGCAGGCACTCTGGCAGTGGACCTCTGGGTGGGGGCAGCTCTTGAGAATGGACCTCCGGAGGCAGCCTTTTGCAATTTTTTGATTCTTCTAGGTGTAGGATCATATCATTTGCCAGCAGTGATACTTTGACTTCTTCAGGATTTTGCTGTTGGTGTATACAAAAGTTACTGATTTTTGAATGTTGATTTGGTCATTGAATAAATCTGAGGGAAAATTTAAAGATTCATTGAATCAAATTAAAACATAAATGCAACATTTCATAGCTTATGGGATATAACAAAAGCAGTACTAAGAGGGATATTTACAGCAATGAATGTCTATATCAAAAAGTAGAGAAATATCAAATAACCTAATAATGAACCTCAAGGCCTAAGAAGAGCAAGAAAAATAAAAATAAAAAACAAACTCCAAATCAGTAGAAAGAAAAAGAAATAAAGATCAGAGCAGAAATAAAATAAATATTAAGAACAATACAAAAGATTAATGAAATGAAGAATTAGTTCTTTGAAATGATAAACAAAACTGACAAATCTTTAACTATGAGGGAGAGAGAAAGAGAAAGAGAGGGAGAAAGAGAGAGAGAAGACCCAAAGGAATAAAATTAGAGATGAAAAAGGAGACATTACAGGTGATACCACAGAAATTCAAATTCAAAGCATCATTAGAAAATATTTTGAAAAGCTACTTGCTAATAAATTGGAAAACCTAGAAGAAATGGACATATTTCTGTATACATGCAGCCTATCTTGTAAAAAAACACAAATAGATTCAAACCATTAATGAAATTCAGTGAGTAATAAAAAAGTCTCCCAACAAGGAAAAGTTCAGGATGGATGGTTACATGGCTGAATTTTGCCAAGCTCTTTTTTTTTTTCCTTTTTAGATATACATGAGAGTAGAGTGTATTTTGACATATTTTACATACATGGAATATAACTTATCCTAATTAGGATCCAGTTCTTGTGGTTGTACATGATGTGGTGGAGTTTTGCTGGTGGTGTATTCATATATGAATATAGGAAATTTATGTCTGATTCATTCTACTGTCTTTTCTAATTCTCCTTTCCTTCCCTTCATCCCTTTGGTATAATTCAAACTTTTAAAGAAGAACTAACACCACTTAGGTATCATATCTCAATATAATAAAGGCCACATATTGTTATAATCAACATCATACAAATGGGAAAAAACCAAAAGCATTTTATCTAAGATTGAGAATAAGACAAGGGTGTCCTCTCTCATTATTCTTATTCAATATAGTAATAGAAATTTTAGCCAGTACAATTATGCAAGAGAAAGAAATAAAAGGCATATGTATAGGAAAAGAGGAAATAAAATTATCCTGTTTGTAGATGATATTATTCTATGCATAGACAAACTTACTTCTACTATACCTGGAGATCCTGGGATCATCTAAAGCTCCTGCTGCAGTTATTTTGATGAGTATCCCTATTCTCTGCTTCTAACTTTATGATACTTGTTTTGGGATCTGGAGAAATAATTTTAAAGACAAAGCACTATATTGGGGAAAATGAAGAAGACCAGAGGGGTAGTCCAACTACTATAAGTATTTGTTATTTTAGGCTATTTTCCAACCATCTTCTGCCTCCATTTCCAACAAATGATAAACTTTAATATTTATAGTTATTTTCTTCCCACTTTCTTCCTTTTCTTTTATTATAGTGGGAGGGAGTTCTTAGTTTAACCTGAGGAAAAGTAATGTCTAATAGGTTTTACAAAGATGCATCTGAGTGTAGAAGGCTGAATTACAATTTGAAAAGGGGACTTATCCGTCAAGGAGGCAGCTGAAAACAGAATTCGGCCTTGAAAGTTCTAATGGAGGTACTACCCATAACAGTGTGGGCAGAAGGCCAAAAAGGGATAGAGAAGCAAGAAATCTGGAAGCTGTCACCTCTCTCTGTAGCCAGAGAGATAAGAATGATAAGTTTCTGGAACCCCCATCAGAGCTAGAACTATAGAGGAGAGTCTCGCCTCCTGGTTTCAAGAAGTTGTAGTCCTGCAGGGACCTGGCTACTTCTAGTCCTGCAGGGACGTGGCTACTTAGTATAGTGCCTATACTAAGAGGGAGCTATGAAGAAATTCTTTGTTCTATTCCTCTGCCCATTCACTGAATCTAGTGAAAATCCTTGTAGTGAGGGAACTTGGTATCACAATTCACAGGGTTAGTGTCAAGAGCTCTCATGACATCAGAGAAAGTTGAGAATGGATGGAAAAAATAAAATAATTGGGAGATAAGAGAGGAATAATAATTCCAGGGAGAAAGAAACTTATTTATTAATGCACAGAAAGGGACAATAATGACAACAGGCAGCAGGAAATATGGAAGGAAAGTAGTCTCAGGAGATGAGACTAGATAAACAACAATAATAATAGCTAATACTTTGGGTGCCAGATACTCAGCTAAATACTCTATGTGATTTATTCAATCAACACATGGTTATGAAGCCATATCATGTAGCAATTATGATTCTTGGCCACAAATGTATATGATTTCTTTTTTACAATGACTCAGATTTGGCTCTGAGCCTTTTTCCTGTTTTGAGAAGTTGTACCTCAGTTATGATTTTAGCTCCAGCCTTCTCCTAGAGTTGCATAAAATTCCAGAAGATTTGTATGGCAAGAAGATAAACAGGGAGGGACTCTTAGCCATTGGATTCTTCTCACCCCCTCATTTTTACCAAGTGATTTCTTGAAATTCTTGAGTTCTCAAGCTGTTGGTGGGACACTGTAGTTTCTTTGAAGGCCATGAGCCCCAGTGGGATGACCCATTCTCTTTGTATGTTTTCCTTTATTATTCATAATGTCTTTCGAACAGGATTATACCTAGACCATTTATATTGGTCATCTATGATAATTTTTATTGTTATGTTTTTGTAACCTATTCTATTTTTAAGAAATATAAACTTTACATGTTTTTTTTTTTAAAGTCTATGAAATGTTCCATTTTACCACCAACTCTCTTGAGCAGAGTTACCAAAAGTTTTTTGGTAAAATGCCATATGGTAAATAATTTAGGCTTTGAACCAATGTGATCCTGCAATCTGTACACATGGAAAAATGAGAATTCATACCCCATTTGAATCAAATGTATGATATGTCAAGATTATTGTATTGTCATGAGCAACTAATTAAAAATGATAATTTAGGCTTTGAAAGCCAAAGGGCAAAATTGAGGGTTTTATGCACGTACTTAAACAATAAAGAACAAATAAGTTTCATAGAATTTTAATTGATTAAATATAATACAGTCATTTTTTGTAGTACAGATTTTTCTAATGAGTAAAATGGAATTCTTTTTTTGGTGGGGGGAGAATTATACTTCACTTCATCAGAATTGATTGCAAATGTTTATTTCTTAATGCTCTTCTGTAATAAGAATTTACATATTTCAACTTTGAGAATGTCTTTTTACACAGAAAGGTGCTGCCAAATAGTGATATCAATCTGCAAGCATATGATTTTAATTCAGCGCATTCATCGCCTGGAAGGCATTTGTAGAATTTATTAGATTTTTCTCTTGATATTTCCTTCTACATGTCATTGCATTGCAGATTAATCACTTTCAATTGAAAGTTAGGTGGAAACTCTTCAATTGCACAGTTAAGTGGGTTTTGAAATATGAAATTTTCCTTTACAATTGCATCAGGGTCTGAAAAACACTACTGTAGTTTGAGCTCACAAAATAGATTTGTTCCAAATTCGTGTGGGAATGGAAATCTCACTTTTTACTTTATCTTTGACAACATAGGAAGTATATGAAGAAACCTGACATTACTTGTGATTCAAACATTAGTAGACATCAAAATAAGATCTTACCATTGTAAAGTTTTGCATGTAAGTGCTATTTTACCTTGTAATTTTAGATTTAATTAATTAAAAGGCATTATCAAGTTCATAGAAAAAGCTAATATCTAAAGATATTCAGTGTTTAATGATAGTAGTTGGGGTGTTCTTTTTAAAATTTATTTTGTATTCTACTTTGTTACATATGACAGCAGAATGCATTACAATTCATATTACACATATAGAGTACAATTTTCCATACCTATGGTTGTATACAAAGTATATTCACACCATTTGTGTTCTTTTGATTTGGAAATATTTCACTCTTGATCCTGATCTCAAAAATCACAGTGAAGCTTTATCATTGCGAAGGCATTGAACTCCTGAGTGGTAGGGTCAGTTAGAAAATTGAACTTCTATTTCTACTTGACTGGACTGACAGTGATTAAATGTGTTGGAGCAAATGAAGATTAACATTTTATTCACTGTATTATTCATCAGAAAGTACTTTTCAGAAAATCCTTAAAAATATCATGTGACATGGATGACATTTGACATTGTTCATATGGTAGTTTTGAATGGTTTTTTGAAAAATACCTTCTGATGATCAATATAATGAATAACCATAGGCTTTAAACATTCTTCATATTTTTAGTATAATAAATATATAGCATGGTCATTTATCACCAAGTATTATTATGCACATAACTCTATATGCTGTACCTTCATTTGACTGGCACTGTGGTAGGTGTTTTTACACCACCATCACCACCAACATGGCAGTAATGCCTTGTACTATTTTGTTACCACAGTTAAGTCATTACTAAGTGGTAGTTTTTCATTTCCATTATGATCTTATCAACCATCATCATAACCACCTTACTTTCCTTTTAGGTACTGGGCATTGAACCCAGGAATACTTTAACCACTGAGAGACATCCCCAAATCATTTAAACTTTTTTTTTTTGGGGGGGGCGGGGGACAGGGTCTTGCTAAGTTGCTTAGGGCCTTGCTAAGTTGCTGAGGCTGGTCTTGAACTTTGAGGCTAGTTTTGATCTTTCTGCCTCAGCCTCCTGAGTCTCTGGGATTATAGGCATATGCCACCATGCTTGGTGAACATTTTACATTTTTTAAAAAAATTATCTGTTCTTTTATATATACATGACAGTAGAGTATATTTTGACATGCTTATACAAACATGGAGTATATCTTATTCTAATTAGAATCCCAATCTTATAGTTATACACGATGTGGAGATTCATTATGGTGTATTCAATGTATATACCTAGGAAAGTTGTGTTAGATTCATTCCACTGTCTTTCCCATTCCTATCCCCACTCCCTTCCCTTCATTCTACTTTGTCTATCTACTGAACTTCTATTCCTCCCACCCCTTGTTGTGTGTTAGCATCCACAAATCAGAAAGAACATTCGGCCTTTGCTTTGGGGGGATTGGCTTATTTCACTTAGCATGATAGTTTCTGGATCCATTCATTTATTTCAAATATCATAAAGTTATTCTTCTTTATGGCTGAGCAATATTCCATTGTGTATATATACCACATTTTCTTTATCCATTTATTTGTTGAAGGGCACCTAAACATCTTACATTTTTACAAGATCTGTAAATTTGTCCAAGTCTCTTTGCTCCACATATAATTTTTACCATTCTAAGATGTAACATAGCTTAGCATATTTCACTTAAATTGTATTGAATTAATGTTTTATCAACTTTTTGAAAATTTTCTTGCTTGCATTTGTTTTATGCAGTCTATTTGTAGAGACTAAATTTTTAGTTACCTCAAAATCACTGATTTTAGTTACTTTTGCTCTACTTTTTGTGTAAAGAATGACTGAGTAGTATTCATAACATCTGTCCATTGTCAGAAATTAAGAAAGAACTTTGAAAATAATTTGATTATTTTAAATTGACTAGTGAGTTGATGTCCTTTATCTTTGAGCAACTCTTTTTAACAGTCCTAAAGAAGTTCATTTTCTTTAAACATATTTCTTCAACTGCTACAATCAAACATCATGTAGTAAATTCATTATTGGTAAATGGTTTTTCCTTGCTTATCCAAAGAAAATGAGCCACTCAGAAATTCATTTTGGTTGTGGTCTTATTTTTATTTTTTAAAAAAATTTTGTGAAGAAATTCAGCTGTGATGAGATGAGATATTGTTTTAATTTTATAATTTTTCTGACATTGCTTTCCTATGAGTTAGGAATGTTGTGATGAGCACTTGATCTGGTATTTATTGTCTCCTTTTAGCACAGTTTTAGTGTCATTGCACAATAACAAGATGCACTGTCATCTAATTCAATAACAAAACAATCCACCTTCCAGCATATACTAAAAGCATGGCATTTAAAAGTCCTTTTTCTTTTCTTGTTTTGACAAGTTAGGTATACACTGGTAATAATAAAAAATGTGCTATGGCAATACACGTGACAGCTAACATGCTGTTAAGTTCTAAAGGAGTTGCTATGGTTGGTGGTGCATTAACATGTGTGAAACAATAAACGTGAGGATGCCACTTCTGCCAAGTTGGTACAAAATCAGCCACAGATGTGATATTTGAGTGTGGTGTATGTATGTGGTGAATGAGCATATTTATAGACAGTAAAATTTGAGTTTTTATATTTTTCATTTATCACGAGATAATTTCCTTTTTTAAAAAACAATTCAGAAATGTAAAGATCCTTTTTAATTTGTCAGCTATGCAAAAATGAGCAATAGGCTGAATTTGTCCAGCAAGTTACTGTTGCTGACCTCTGCTATTGAGAACCACTGATCTCTGATTCAGTAGAATATAAGAGACATTGAAAATATAGACATCTAAGTCCTGCTTTAAGACAGCAAATAAGAGTAGGGAGCCTTGTTTTCTTGTTTCTCATTAAATCCCAAGCACAGAGACACTCAGCAAGTATTTTTTGAATAAGCAAATAATAGACAATTTCTGGTACATAATAAGTAAAGACATCTTGGATAAATGAAATGCTTGAATGATTTTCTGTCTATATTATATGATATGGGAGTCTAAGTATGATGGGATTGACATGAATTATCTAATTCTTAGTATAAAAATAGGGAAAGACCATCCCTGAGAAGCATGAAGAAGTGTTTAACAGCTGGGAATCATCTTGGCCAGGTTACTAATTTAAATAAAAACAACTTGAGAACATATTATTTTGGATAATTTCAGATGTGAGAAAGGTTTAGCAGGCAAATAAAACACTCTGGACTATTTCTATGAGGTGCTTTTATTGTTAGACTTCCCAACAAAATTCTTTGAGAAGTGTTATTCAGAGAAAATGAAAAGATTTTCAATAAGGAAAGAAATTCATGCCAAAGAAGTTACTAGCCAATAGCATTTTCCAGAAGCATGAACTCAGTCTTAGGATATTTTAACTATTTAATATGATAGTCTATTTAAGTAATATCCAAGTAATATCCCCCCAACTTTCGTGTATCTTGCTTATCTCAAAGATGGGGATAACTGTGGAATCTATAATTCTAACCAAAGATACATTTTACCTTACATTTTCAAACTCAGTTCAGTCAAATAAAGGAACTCAGTAAGCTTTTAAGCATCACCTTTGGCATGAGGCTGTTCCTCATATGCTCAGTCTTATCAATGCAAAGGAATTTCTATTTTAGCAGCCTTAACTTTGTGTTCTCTTATGTACTAGAGCAAGACTGGAACTGATGAAGAATTGGAATCTCCTTTGAGGTCAGGTGAAGCAATGATGAAGGGATTGCATCAGCATGAGGAGCAGTGAGAATAATGGAAGAGATTTTTGAAGTCTTTTAAAAACATTTTTATAAATGCAAACATGACCTTAAGGTTAGCAGGGGGCTTAAGGGGAAGGGGCACACACAGACATTTTCACATAGAAGTAAAATTTTGGCAATAGCATGGAACCAAGCAAAGACTGTGAGCAAGGAGGCCAGTTAAGCCTCCAGACAAGAGGAAATGATGGTAACAGGGATGAAGGAAGAGAAAGCAAGCAGTTTCAATTCCTCAGTTTTTAACTTTAGCCGTTGAATGGATGACATTAAGACCAGGCACTGAAGTCTGGAGACATGAGGATACGATGAACTAACTTTCAAGATACATTGATTCTTTTGGTGCCTATGGGATCTTCAGTGAAGATTCGATTAAATGTTTGTAACTGAGGAAAGGCATTCTAGCCCAGGTTTAGTTTCCCAGTAGGCTGTCTAATCAGTCCTTCGTGATACCAACAGGGCACAGGCATCTTGTCCCTCAAAAAGAGAAAATTTGAGCAGTACAGAAATAAGTGATTTAAATTACAACATATCTTTAAGTTTGGTAATTTTAAAAACAAAGTTTAAATTTTTGTTGTAATTTATTTATTTTTATTTCTTTTTGAATGACAAACAGATTTGGGAGTCACTGGTAGAAAAATGATTATTGAGATGATTGAGTGTGATCTCAGAGAGGACCAAGAGCAGTAGTTGTCTTTCCTGATTGCGCATAGGAATCACTTGGGGAGCTTAAAAAATATCCTGATGACTGAGACCTTTCCTCAGAGATTTTGATTATGGCTCAAGAAACACTGGCCTAGAGTGAGAAGAGATCCCAAGAAAGAATCTTTGGGAAAACAATATTTAAGGGTCAGACTAGAGAGAAAAGTAAGATAGGCTGCCAAGCAGTTTTGGAAAAGAAAACATTTTTAGAAGCATAGGGCATAGCTGTATCATTTGTGCTTGATTCAGATAATGAAGAAGTTCAAAAAACTCAGCCAACCAACCAACCAATCAATCAGTATGATTCTTCAAAACTTTACACTACCAACTAAATTATCCTGGGATGCATAAAGATGAAAATTATTGCTGTGGTTCAATATGATATCAAATTAAAAAGCTTTTGTAGGGGCTGGGGATGTGGCTCAAGCGGTAGCGTGCTTGCCTACCATGCGTGCGGCCCAGGTTCGATCCTCAGCACCACATACAAAGATGTTGTGTCTGCCGAAAACTAAAAAATAAATAATAAATAATTCTCTCTCTCCTCTCTCACTCTCTCTTTAAAAAAAAAAAAGCTTTTGTACAGCAAAGGAAATAAGAGTGAAGGGAGAACCTACAGAATAGGACACTATCTTTGCCAACTGCTCCTCAAGGCATTAATATCCTGAATATACAAAGAACTAAAAAAAAAACCACCAAAACCAAAAAAACCCAATAACCTAATCAATAAATGGGCAAAAGTACTAAACAGACACTTCTCAAAAGAGGAAATACAAATGGTCAACAAATATATGAAAAAATGTTCAACATCTCTAGTGATTAGAGAAATGCCAATCAAAACTACAGTTGAGATTTCATCTCACTCAAGTAAGTATGACAATTATCAAGAAAACAAGTAACAATAAGCGTTGGCAAGGATTGGGGAAAAATGTCCACATATACATTTTTGGTGGGACTGCAAATTAGTTCAACCACTCTGGAAAGCAGTATGGAGATTCCTCAGAAAACTTGGAATGCAACCACCATTTGACTATCCCATTTCTCAGTGTATATCCAAAAGATAAAAAAAAAAAAAAACAGCATACTACAGTAATGCAGCCACATTCATGTTTACAGCAGCACAATTCACAATAGCCAAGCTATGGAACAAACCCAGGTGCCCTGAAACAGGTGAATGGATAAAGAAAATGTGAGATACACACACACACACACACACACACACACACACACACACACACAAAATGGAGTGTTACTCTGCCATTAAGAAGAATGAAATTATGGCATTTTCTGGTAATTTGCTGGATCTTGAGACTGTTGTGCTAAGTGAAATAAGCCAGTCCTCAAAGTCAAAGATCAAATGTTTTTTTCTGATCTATGGAAGCTAATCCAAAATAAGGGGAAGGGAAGAAGGAAGGAAGGAAGGAAGGAAAGAAAGAAGGAAGGAAGGAAGGAGGGAAGGAGGGAGGGAGGAAGAAAGAGAGGGAGGGAGGGAAGAAGAAAGGAAGGAGGGAGGGAGGAAGGAAGGGGAAGTAAGGTTAAAAAAGGAGAGGAATTTTATTAAAATAGAGGAGAGATCTGTAGAGTAGATGAAGGGGATTGAGGAGGAGGAAGAAGGGACTGGAAAAGGAAGAATAGTGGAATGAATCTGACTGAACTTTCATATGTGCATGTGCATTTTGGCACAGTGGGTTTTGGCATCTGGTGTATCCATAGGACACTGATTAAAAAAGAAGTAAGCTATAAATGGATGAAGAGGGACCAATGGAGTGGAAGGAGGGGAGAAGGGGACAGGGAGAGAATGCTGGGGACTGAATTGGAGTGGTTGTGTTCCACGCTTTTGTGATTATGTCAGGATATATCCTGGTATTGTATATAACTAAAAAGAATAAATTAAAAAGAAGAGATTCTGGTAGTAATCTGAATGCTAGAGGAGGGAGCTTGGAAAAAGATATATAAGTGTCCCATTTTCCCAGATGTGGAACACCTATAAAAACTTAAATATAGTATGTAATATATAATATACTTATATAAAAATAGGAATGTAATTGCATTATAATATAATAATATTATTAATTAATAAATAATAAGCTTTAGATTATAATTTCCAACCAATTTTAATGCACTTGTTTCAATTTCATTGAAATATTCACAGGATTGTAAATTTGAGAATTATTAACAATGGTTCCATTCAATATAGGAAGGAAGTTGAAAGATAAGTCTACAAACAATAATGTAATTTTTATTGAGACACAGCTCAAATACTATAAATCTGCCTCTTTAATATGGTACAATTAAGTGTTTTTTATTATTTTCACAAAGTTGTGAGACTAACTCTACTAATTCTAGAGGAAAAATGTAGTTTTGACCTATATGGTAGGATAAGAATTTGCTTCTAGCCATTATATTTGTAAAGTACAGTTTTGTCTAAGAGTATGTTGAAATAGCTCTAGTTTTTAAATTACAGAGCAAAATCCAGGCATGGTAGCACATGCCTGTGATCCCAGGGGCTCATGAGACTGAGGCAGGAGGATCACAAGTTCAAAGCCACCCTCAGCAACTTAATGAGGTTCTAAGCAATTTAGCAAGACCCTGCCTCAAAAAATAAAAAGGGCTGGGGATATGGCTTAGTGGTTAAATACCTCTGGGTTCAATCCCTGGTACCAAAATTTGCCAAAGAAACTCATTAAAAATTGAAAGTAAACCCTCAAACAACAATTCGTTTTAAAAAATAGCTGGCACTGAGATATTCACTAAAAGTATATCAACTCACTAAACAACACGTGCCCATACAAAAAATACTTAATTTTTTAAGACAAAGAAATGTTATTTTACTTCTGTAAAAGGAACACTGGCATCACTTATATAAGAATAATAACTACTAGTTTGTCCTTTGTATCTTTCCTATTTCTCCTCTTGTTTCCATTGTCTCCATCACAGATGTATGTCTTTTAGAGCACCACAGACTGTCACTCTGACCTCCCTGCTTCTGTTCTTGCCTCCCAATCATGATGTCAACTGATACATTCAAGGATAAAGACCCATTCTTATGTTGGCTTTCCTGGTTCTGGAGGTCTGTCTGTTCCTCCTCTCCCTCATCTCCTACCAACCATTCTTCTGTTTTGCTACACTTCAGGGAAACCACCTGCTTTCATTTCCTCAGACCTGTCACTCCCCTGCACCCTCTAAGTCTTTTTGTCTTCGTGTCATTTTCCATCTTCCTGGAACATTCTCCACTTCCCCCAGCCCTTCACCTGGTAAACTCCTACTTATACTTCAGATTTTGTCTTTAAGTTCATCTCTTTAGAAAGTCTTCCTTGACCACATCCACATACTTCCTGCTCTTCTCTACTGAGTCAGATCTCTCACTGTAAAGTCTTAATCTATTCTTATGCATTTACAGTTTGTGATTTTTTAATATTCTTTATATAAACCAATAAATTGTACATTCAATAAGAGCAAGATTAAGTCTGTGTAGTTTATTCTTATATTCCCCACACTTAGCACACTGTCTGGCACATAGTAGGTTCTCAGTACAAGTTTTCTTGATAATAATGAATGAATAAATGAACGATCTGTTGTTCTCAATCAGCCTTATTGTGTGTTCCATATTCTTCTGTGATCTATTCTGACTGGAATGCTTTTCTTATATGAGGCTAATGTGTTCATTGCATAAATTAGAATACTTGATTTGCAATTGCCTCAAGTTCAGACTTTAAGTACAGAGTGTGTTCATTGGCCACATATCTATAGCTGAAATTAGATTTGATTATAATTCAAACTAGACAATCATGGAATTGAAGGAAGTCCATTTTCTATAATGTATTGGTACTCTAATCTGGTTGATTTTCTAGAAACATTTCACCATAAAATCCCTGGGATTTAGACTTACTGAATTAGAACTTTTGGGTGGGTCTGGGTGTTTGTATCTTTAATAAGCTCTCCAGGTGGTTCACATGTTGTGTGATCAGTACTAGACTATAGAGTGGCATTTGAGAAACAATCTTTCAAAAAAACTTGCCAAAATGTTTGATGCAACTGTCTTCTCACTTTGTTTTGGAGGTGGGTTGGGAGATTGAGAAGGACCAGAGCATTGTTAGAGATTTCTATGTCTTTTGTGGGAAGAAAATGGATGTTAAATTAAGGTCTTTTTTAAAAAAATTGACTCCTAGTTATGCTCATGACAATTTTCTTATCAATTCTTTCCCTTTCACATATCAAATATTGTATTATTACTTGTACTATTGAAACAGCTTGTTATATAACTGTTTAACAATTCTATATACATTTGTGTCTGGAAACTCAGGAAATATACAGTAGGCCATTGTGAAAAGGAAGGAGATTAAGATGATGTAGGACCATGCCAAAGAGTGACTCTGTAGTAACTGTGGTCTCAAGAGGGGTGCTAGGGTTCAAGAGACATATACAAGTTTAATATTCTATATCAGTTAATATTAATATCTGTGATTCCAGTTGTGATAGGCAGGAAGTGGCAGTGGAATTATTGGATGGAGGCCACAAGGAATCATGTGGGATTTTAGAATAGGATCCCAAGAAAAGCTTAGTCAGTTGTAGTAGTCCTTAGGCATATGAATGTTTATGTTGAGAGCAGGGAGAGGGCATGGAAGGGAGGAAAGAAACCAGTGTTGTCTAGCAGCATATCTGAGCTATGCTGGGTTAAGTAATGGCCATGGCCAGGCTTAAAGTCCCAGCAGGGAACTGAAGTCTGAAACTGGACAGGAGATAAAACTTCAGCTTGAGGAGGAACAGTGCCTGCAACACCTAGTGCTGTTTGTGCTGCACGTGGCATGTTTGCTAAGTTGGGCAGAGGGGAAGGTGAGACACTCTGTTCACATTGGATCCTGGGTATAAGGAAGTACGTAAGTATCTGACTCTCTCTGCTATTGGGATGGGGCTTCTGAGCTGCTTCCAGTGCCGCAGTCTTGGCTGGGCACAGAATCACGAGCCACTCACAGCTTTGTAGATTCAAACAGCAATTCTTTATTCCCGAACTCACACCGGCCTCTACACATGTTCTGGGGAAATCCCAGTTCTGCTGCCGCCCAATTCACCTACTCCACGAGGCTTTCTTCCTAATACTTTCTAAATCTCACGAGAACTCAACAGGAACTCAAGGATCGGGCGTGCCTGAGGCAGCAGGATACGCCCTATTCCCCCCCCCCCCCCAGGGTACACCTTAAACCTGGAACTTCCCTAAACCCAAGTCTTAAACCGGGAATGCCTTAAACCCAAATTATCCTAAACCCGGATACTTCCTAAAACCTGATCAGCTCTAAACCCGGATCCGCCCTGGTCCTTGAGCAAGGTCACCTTACATGCAATGTCAACATCGAAATTCCAAGGCAAGTCCATTTAACATGGGGTATGCTGGCAAGGAAATTTCGATGCATCATTCCTACTTGGCAATGGCCCTCAGCATTCCAGGTTGGTTCTCACTGGCAACATGAGAACAGTGGAAGACTGCCTCATCACATCTGCCTGCTGTTTCTCTCAGCTTAATTATTAAAGAACAGCTAGAGAAGATAGGAAGAAAGGAAGGAAGAAAACAAAAATAGGTCTACAGAAGCCAGGGAGGGATCAGTTTTAATGAAGAGACAGTTCCCTTGTCTTTTGATACCTTCTCTGAATTCCTTATTTTGATTGCCTTGTTGTCTACTTTAGGAACTTTGTGATCAGTCTTGAATTTTCTTTTTCATTTGCTCTACCCAACCAGGTGTTGATTCTGCCTCCCGAAGCTCTGCTCTGTCTCCCTTCCTACCCTTAGCCATTTTCTCTGCCTCCATATCTTCCTTGTTGCAATGTCTCCTCAAAGAATTTTTTTTTCTCTCTATACTGAAAATCTGAGGGTCAGTATCCAGCTTAGAAGGCTTCAGTGGTTTCCTTTGCTGAACAAGACATTTCCTGAATATTTCTGAACCTTCATATATGCAGCTAATTCTCATTGTTTATGATCTCTGTATTGGGAATTTGCTTACTTGCTAAAATTTGTTACCTCCAAATGAATACTTATGGTGCTTTCACAGTTTAGAGCATTGCACAGGGCATGGGAAAGTATGAGTCACTCGACATGCACATTTCTGGCTGTGGTGAAACAAGGCCATGATCTGCTTTCTTGTTTCAGCTTTCATGCTACAAATAAATGTTCTTTTTGTGACCTATTTAGTACCATGGTCTTCAAATTTTTATGCTTTTTCCTGTATTTTTGTTGTCTAAAGCAGACCCAAGTATAGAACTGGAGGCTGCCTACTATTCCTAAACTCAAAGAGCCTACAATATGTCTGTGGGAGAAAATATATGTTAGATAGACTTCGATGAGGCCTGAGTTGTAAGTTCCTTAGCCATGAGTTCAATGTTAATGAATCACAACCCATATCAGAGGCATACATATAAAAGGTTGTGCATTGATGAGTCCAAGGCAGTGTTGGGGCCAGCAGCTCTCAGGAATCTGACCTTTTGTTTTTCCCAGGACAATGGTTCAGTATTTGTTAATTCAGTGTTTGCTGTGACTTTATAGCTACTTCAAAAACAAGCATTGATTGACTATTGATTCAATTAATTCTTACAGGTATGCTGCTATTATTGCTGTTTTATGAATGAGGAAACTACAGCTCAGTGGGGTTAAGTAATTTCTCCAAGGTCAAGTGAGTTGAGTATTTAGAAAAAGTGCTCAGAACAACACCAAAGTTCTTTCCCTTAATGATAAGGTGCGTGACCTACAAGACTTTGCAGGGCAGATGAACTACCATACTATTTGGACCTGCCTCCTTTCTAGTCTTTTCTTTTTCCTAGTTTTCTCTCTGTAATAGAACATCTATGCTGCATCTTTATAGGACACATTTAATTTCCTGAAAATGCCATATTCCTTCAGCTTTTCTGCTTTTGGGCACAATGTAATCTTTGCACTTTTACTTCGTTCTTTGTCTTGGTAAATTCATACCCATTATTCTCACATTTTAATGATACCCTTAAAAAACTACATTGACCTGGGGTACTCAGATATAGTTGGATGGAAGTAAGAAATTCTGATGTACTGTTACAGTAGGGTAATTATAGATGACAATAATGTACTGAACATTTCAAAAAGCTAGAAGAAAGAATTTTGATTTAAACATTACACAATGTATATAGATATCAAAACATCACAAATACCACATGCCTATATACAATTTTAATATTTTTCTGTATCAGTTAAAATAAATGTAAGAAATTAAAAAAAAATTTAAATCACATCAACATGGAAAAAACATAAAGCAGGTTGCAGCCACAGACAAAAACATGTTCCTAGGTTCTATGTGGCATGGCAGTGAGGATTAACTAGTGAGAATCCTGGAGGGAGAATTAATCTTCAGGGGAGATTTGTGGGATCCTCAGCTCCAGCTGTTCTTCGATACACATATATTCCCCTAACTGCTGAACCTGGAGGATCAGGAGGGAATCACCACAAGAAAGATCATTTTTGGTTAGTCCCCATGTATAAAGTTGGTTGGTTTGTATGGAGCAGAGGTACAGAAAGAAATATACCCAGAGATCCTCACTTTCAGGGATTCTTTTCATTATGTTTAGGGTAAGTAGGGAGGGGAAAAGGAGGGAGAGAGGATGGGAAAGTAGAAGGGAGGAGAGAGAGAGAAAGCTAATTGTGAATGTGGTTATCTCTTGGCTTGATTTTCATTATTTTCTTTTGCTCACTAATGTTTCCTAAATATTTCTGACATATATATGAGTATATATCACTTTTCAATAAGAAAATATTTTTTAAAGTGCCTTAGCTGTGATTTGTATTTAGAGGAAAATACAAATACTATATGTTTTAATTAATAACAAGATTTGTGTTCATTAACTCAGCATCTATGGTGTGTTATGCACTTCATCTTAAATAACTCTCAGCAACACTGTGCAAGATATATATTATTATGGTCATATAAATGGAAGAAGCTGATGCTCAGAGAAAATACATGACTTGCCCAGAGACTCATGTGAAAAGTGGCATAAGAGCTAGATAGTCCAACTTGAAAAACTATGCATATTTCTTTCATGCCAGTTGTTTCCACTATTATGAACATTCGGAAAAATGCCAGAAAAGAAGATTCCATTTTGACCAGTTCTTATCTGTGACTTATCCAATTTATTTAATTTTCTCCTTTTCTTAGTTACTTGAAAAGAGTTTATTGCCGTATAAATGCTCAGTAAATGTTGATTGGTTACTTTCATTGACTACAGGATTTAAACATGGAAATAGGATGCTCCAGGAACTGTTTTTTGTTTTATGTTTTACATTTGTGCTTGGTTTGTTTGTTATTTTTATTTCTTCTACAGCTGGTGGGCATGTAAGTAGTAAATGGTAATGTCCGGTGAGGAAAGATTTGGAAAGATTGCACAAAAGAAAATCAGTCACTAACATTCAGGAATGCAGCTGTGAAGTTAGGTTAAAGCAAAGCACACTTTCCTGTGCACTTCAAGTTTCTTTAAAAAAAAATAGACAACAACTTTATTGTATTTTGTTTTCTCTGGGGTTGCTCACTGGGCAGGCTTAAGATCTTGCCAAAATATTGCACATTGTTTAAAAACATTACAAAGAAATTTCAACCAAATAATGAAATTCACTAAATTCAACAGTTTTAAAAGATATTTTTAGTTGGTAAAGACTTTTGGGATTACTTCCTTAGTGTTTTAATCATCACTGTTCAATCAGAGATAACATTCAGCTTTGTGCTGATATTTTAAAAGATTATTTAAAAATTTCCATTTCATTTCCTGAGGTATAGTAAGATGAGAGTCTTCTGATTTTCTCTTCTTTAATTTAAAAATGATGTTCATAAGACATTTTTCACAATTCTTTTAAGTAAATAGGAAATACAATTATTTCCTTGGGATATGTATATCTGCATGTTAAAAATAGTATAGGTTGAGGAATATAATGTGTTTTCTAAAATCAGGGTTATTAAATACATACTTGAAATAAGATCCAGTGTTATTTTTTAAAAATATTTTTTTCATTATACATGGACACAATATCTTATTTTGTTTATTTATTTTTATTCTGAGGATCAAACCCGGTACCTCACATGTGTGAGGCAAGTCTGCCACTGAGCCACAACCCCAGCCCAGTGTTATATTTTTGGTATGATTTTACTAGTTGGAAGTTTTTTTTTTTTTTAATAAAGATTTTCTTTTTTTTTTGAATGTTCTTCCGTTTTTTTTTTCCCAAGTCCAGTAATGGAATAAGAGTTGAAGAACTGTCACATTCACATGGAGACAGCCTTTATAACATCATCTGTCAGGTGTCTATCTCTTTAGTCATCTGGAATTCTGAAGACTGATTGAGGCCATTACAAAATGTACTTCAGATTTGAGACCCTACATCTTTACTGTTCACAAAGCCCTTTGCAGTGGTGAAAGGAACTGGCTGTTGAAATATGCTGAATGGTTAACTCTTTTCATATTTTTCTTTTATTTCTATTCAGATGCATTTATCTCATTTAAAAAAAAAACTGTGCATGGATGTTCTCAAGCACGTTTTTTTTTCCTATTGAGTTCTTTATATATTATCCATCATTTGCATAGGGATAGCTTCTGTAGTTTTGCTTCTCATATTTTCCTAGGAAATATATATTGCTAGAGGCTATAGTTTTATTTCTCAACTGGAAAACATCATTTCAATGTTATATTAATTCTTAATATAATTAATTTTTTATGTTAATGGAAAATGTATAAATTATTAAAGAAAATAAACCATACATCTGTATAAACTTTGAAAAGACAAACCCTACAATTTATAGAGAATGCTCTCTAAGGGAATGGGGAATTCTATGAAGAATGCTTGTTAACAAGAAAAGGTAATGTTTGTCTAAAACATAGGAATAAATATGACTGAGGAACATTTCTGGCTCCAATAACTACAAAGGATTCAGTTCAAGTAACCTAGATTTTCTGTTATCCAAGAATTTTAATCTCAAATTCATACTGTTTTTTTTTCATGAAAAGAAATTGTAGCACAAATATGTAAATACATAGAAGATTATTGGGTTTTAAGGAACAATTCTAAGAATCAAGATTTGTACTATATATAAAACACAGCACATATCATGTGGTATAATTTTATACCATAGTAATAATTATTATTAAACAATTTCATGGAATTAATAGGTGAAAACTACTGCCCATAAAGCCTGAGGAATAACATCACGATAGTATGTGTGATTTAAAACTAGAAAGTTAAAGTTTTCTTCTCCTTTTACTTTGCCTTGTATGAAAAAATGATTATAGAAATAATAGGTATTTAATTCTTTGGTTTTGTTCATACTTAGCTATAATAGAAGAGGGTTTACATAGAATTTAGATGAGTGAGAAGTACCTTAAAACTTTATAAATTTTATCCCTGAAGAGCATTATGAGATTTTTTTAAAAAATGAGTTTTTAAGTCAATAACACCATCATAATTTGATGATATTCATACTGACATTAAGAAGTATATACTCCTAAAGAAGAAATATAATGTAAAGAAATCCTCAAATTCAAATTAAGGAGAAAACAAAGATCTTTGGACTTCATTCTGTGCACATGTATGTTTCTGATTGTTTTTGATATTATTGGAAGTTGAATGAATGTTTATTTTTGTAAATAACAACAGTATTAACCAGGTGATTTATCTCTGATTGATTTATTCTGCTTGTGCCATGTCAAATTTGGTTATTCATATCTTTGGACAAGGTAACTTAGTTTTTTTTGAATAGTCTTTTTTCCATCATTTTATTGGTGTATTATAATTAAACATAAGAATGGGTTTTGATGTTACATAGTCATGCATGCCCATTATATAACAATATAATTTGGCAATATAGTCTTCCAGTATTTCCCCTTTCCCTTCCCTCTACCCTTACCCTGATCTCTTTACTCTACTGGTCTCTCTTTGCTTTTCATGAGACCCTTTTCCCGCATTTCTTTTCCTTCATCCTCCCTAGTTTCCACATAGGAGAGAAAACATATGAACTTTGATTTTTCTGAGTTTGACTTATTTTGCTTAACATAATGTTCTCAAATTCCATCCATTTTCCTTCAAATGACATAATTTTGTTCTTTATGGCTGAAAAAACTCCATGGTATACAAATACCACATTTCATCATCCATTCAGCCATTCATGAACACCAAGGCTGGTGTCTTTTCCTTTGCTATGCAGAAGCTTGTTAATTTGATGCCATTATGTTTATTAATTCTTGGTATTATTTCCTGAGCTTTAGGAGTCCTATAGAGGAAGTTATTACCTGTCTATATGTTGGAGTGTTGACCCTACATTTTTTTCTAGGAACTGCAAAATATTTAGTCTAATTCCTAGGTCCTTGATCCATTTTGAATCCACAGAGTGAGAGATGGGGATCTAGTCTGATTTTTATTTTTTAAAAAATATATTTATATATTTTATTAATTTTTTATTCAACAAATTCAAATTTTCAGGCAATTTGCAAAAAATAAATTTCATTTATGTTACAGTATTAATTAACCAGACTCTACAATACACATATTTTTGGCAATAATATTAATCAACATTTAATCTGTATTACATTTCAAAGCTCACAATCCGACCTGACCCTGTGGTTTGAATCAACTTAGGTAATTAATAAGATACTCTGAGTATGGGAGTTCTAAAAGAGAACATGACACTAAGCACCCATAGCTAATGAGTCACATTGAGAATGACAAGGGCTTTGGTTTATTCAGTCTCAACATTGTGCTCTTTGCTCTTCAGGCTGTGACTGAATCTCTAAATTTTTTTAAAATTTAATTTGTTATATATGACAATAGAATGCATTAAAATTCATATTACATATATAGAGCACAATTTTTCATATCTCTGGTTGTACACAAAGTAGAGTCACATCCTTCGTGTCTTCATATATGTAGTTAGGGTAAAGATGACCATTGCATTTCACCATCTTTCCTACCCCTATGCCTCCTCCCTTTCCTTCTCTCCCCTTTTCCCCGGTCCCCTATCTAGAGTTCATTTAATCCTCTCCCCCCATCCCCCCACAGCATATTATGAATCATCTTCCTTTAATTAGAGAAATCGTTAGGCATTTGGTTTTTTTGGGGAGATTGGGTAATTTCACTTAGTATGATATTCTCTAACTGCATCCATTTACCTGCAAATGCCATGATTTTATTCTCTTTTAATGCTGAGTAATATTCCATTGTGTGTGTGTGTGTGTGTGTGTGTGTGTGTGTGTATGTATATATATATATATCACATTTTCTTTATCCGTTTATCTACTGAAGGGCATCTAGATTGGTTCCACAGTTTAGCTATTATGAATTGTGCTGCTATAAACATTAATGTGGCTGTGTCCCTGAAGCATGCTGTTCTTAAGTCGTTTGGGTATTGGGTATAGACCAAGGAGTGGGATAGCTGGGTCAAATAGTGGTTCCATTCCCAGTTTCCCAAGGAATCTCCATACTGCTTTCAATATTGGCTGCACCAAATTGCATTCCCACCAGCAATGTATGAGTGTGCCTTTTTCTTTTACATCCTTGTCAACACTTATTGTTGTCTGTATTCTTAATAGCTGCCATTCTGACTGGAGTGAGATGAAATCTTAGTTTTTATTTGCATTTCTCAGAAGAAGATTAACAATCAACCAAAAAAATATATGAAAAAATGTTCAACATCTAGTCTGATTTTTCTACATATGATAACCAATTTTCCCACCACTATTTGTTAAAAAGACTATCTTTTCTCCAGGGTATGATATCAGTGTCTCTGCCAAAGATCAGATGACTGTATCTGAGTGGGTTTGTCTCTGTGTCTACTGTTCCATTATTCTATCTGTCAGCTTTTATGTCAGTACCATGCAATTTTTGTAACTATAGTTCTGTAGCATAATTTGAAATTAGGTATTGTGATGCCTGCAGAATTGATTTTTTGGCTTAGCATTGTTTTTGGTTATTCTGGGTCTTCTTCAAAGTGAATTTTAGGATTTTTTCTAGTTCTATGAAGAATGTCTTTGGTATTTTGATAGGGATATTTTATTCAATCTGTAGATTGTTTTTGGTTATATGGCCAGTGAAGTGATATTAATTCTTCCTACCCACAAACATGGGGCATCTTTCCATTTTCTCATGTTTTCTTCAATTTCTTTCTATAGTGTTCTATCATTTTCATTGTAGAGGTTTTTTTTGCCTCCTTGGTTAGATTTATTCCCAAGTGTTTTCATCATTTTTTTTGGGGGGGGGTACTGGGGATTGAACTCAGGGATGCTTAACCACTGTTCCCAACCCCAGTCCTTTTTTTAAAAAAAAATTATTTTGATACAGGGTCTTGCTAAGTTACCTAGGGCCTTGCTAAGTTGCTGAGGCTGGCTTTGAACTTTCAAAACTACTGACTCAGCCTCTCCAGTTGCTGGGATTACAGGCATGTACCACCATGCCCAGTTCCTATCTTTTCTTGTTTTGGGCTGTTGTGAATAGGACCATTTTCCTGATTTATTTCTCAGAAGATTCATTATTGGTACATAGGAGAGCTCTTGACTCTTGTAGTTTTATTTGGGTATGTATAGATTGTTTTTTGGGACAACTAATTAAGGCAACTCCCTTTGAATGGACACTTTGGGAAGAGGTAGCATTTTTCTTCCAGTTGACCTTTGATTCTTTTGAGGAGAAACAAGGTTATTGGGAATTATCTATAGCTATATTTGTTGAATGCCACAGTCTGGCTGCAGCAAAATAACCAGGGGGTGACGAGCAACTTGTGTACATTGATACAGCAGGAGTGGGAGCCGTTTATTGTAGGACAGGAGGGGTATATATACATTCCACACATCTTATTTTAATTAACATAAACTAGATACAGCAGTCAACCAATAAGGAATCTCCACACTTAATGGCTCGCTGGCGTTACTTCACAAACCACTCCCTCTGGCAAAATGCCAGGCGCCATCTTGACTTGTATACAGACTCTAACAGTTGAAATCATGGATTTCCCTGAATTCCTGACCTCAGGGCCTGTTATGGATTGGAGGTAAGGTATTCCCCCAAATGCTCATGTGTGAGACAATACAAGAAGGTTTAAGGGAGAAATGATTGGGTTATGAGAGCCATATTAATTGATGACCTGATGGGATTAATTGAGTGGTAATTGAAGGCAGATGTGATTTGTCTGGAGGAGTTGAGGCATTAGGGGCATGGCTTTGAGATATATATATTTGTATTTGACAAATAGAGATCTCTCTCTCTCTCTCTCTCTCTCTCTCTCTCTCTCTCTCTCTCTCTGCTTTCTGATCATCATGTGAGCTGCTTCCCTCTGCCACACTCTTCCACCATGATGTTCTGCCTAACCCGAAGCCCTGGAAAGTGGAGCCAGCTGTCTATAGAGTGAGACCTCTGAAACTGTGAGCCCCTGAATAAACTTTTTTCCTCTATAATTGTGCTGGTTGGGTCTTTTAGTCCCAGCAATGAAAAAGCTGACTAAAACAGGGCCTTTGTACATGCTTTATTTCCTGCATAGGATGATCTTCCTTTATTGTCAGTAGAGCTGATTCTATCTTATGCTTTAGGGTCTTTTCCTATCAGCATAGATATCCCTTCTTAAAGAGATTATCATATATAAAATTTCCCTAGAGACATGTAAGAATGTATTAATAGTGATTAACTGAAACTGGAATTGAAGAAAAAAAGTTTTGCTTTTCCTTTATAGCTTTTTTTTTGTTATTTACACATTTTGTCTCCAGAATGTATTAATTGTATTTTTGAAGTTCTACTTTATCAGAGTGAAACTTTCATGGGATGGCTATAAATATGAGGTCCTGTGATGCCATTACATATTGAATTATGTTATAATACACACTAGAAACACATCTTTATCTGGCACAGGAGTTCATGTTGTATAAGCTCATTGATACCCTTGATATTTTTCTTCTTCACTTACATTCCAACCACTTATTCATTCAGTCGAAAATACTTTCTGAGTGTCCATAGAACTAGATTATAAATCCATAGACCCTATCCCTGTGGAATTTGATTCCTAAGGTGTACTAATGGATACTTTATTGTGAGGGTATGATACCGTAAACACAAAAATGGAAAAAAACAATTACAGATTGATGAATGCTGTGGCAAAATAACAAGGGACTAAGAAATAGAATAAAGGTAGAAGAAGTTTCCTTCCTTTTAGATGGGGTAGCCAAGGAAAATCTGCTATTGAAAGTAATGAAAGGAACTGAAAGTCAGTATCACAAATCCTCACTCTCTTGTCTCTAATTGACACATATCAAAATTTGTGGCAGAAATTGCCATCTTCTTTATTTTTTCTGCTGGTACATTTTGATTTTTCCCTTTTATATTTGTTTTGTTAGATTTTGGAGGTAGAGGTTTTATAATTTTGAGTTTCTTTTTTCTTATGATCATCTTTTCTGAAATGATTGAGTATTACTCACTATAAGAAAAATAGTAAATGTTTATCAAATGAGAATATGGTTCAAAAAAAGGTGTAGCTCTTTCTTTCTGCCTGTAATTAGTTAGTAAAGACAGTGTCTACTGTGACCATATATAGTTTTTGATACTGAAATAATAGCATTGACATGTAATATTATCAATATTTACTCTGAACAGGTAGGGAGTAGTACAATATGTTGAGAAGAATGAGAGAATCTATTTTGTTCTGTACTTATAGAGTCTTTAAGAGTCTTTTGATTCTCTGAGTCAACTTGATTATTATAGTAGTACCATGGTGTAGTTCTGTGTGACTCTGAATATGGCTGGCTGCATAAAATATATAAGAAAGAGAAATACCAGTAGTACTAGTAAAAAGAAACTTTTATAAGAAGAAAATTCTCTTTTTAGCTCACTTGTGCAGGAGTGTTATAAGGTAGTTTATTTTGGCCCAAGATTTATAATACTTTGTTCTTTTGTTCATATGTGTAAATATTATTACTATGAAACTGTCACACTTTGTGATATTTTTTAAAACTGTGATATTAAAAAATATCATAAACTTTTAGAATTTTCCCACCATCTTATTTGGATCTTGCTGTTCCCAGCTTCCAAGTCCTTTCCACCCTTTCAGCATATAACTATTAAAGAAAAAAAAATGTTTTGACATATTTTCTTGCCCTGTATATTATGGGGTGAGGAAAACACAATTAAAATAAAATTTAACCATGAGGGAAATCATGCAAATCTAGACCAGTCAGTGTGGTAACCAGTTCCAGTTCTGGGAGGTGATCAGTGATGAAGATAGTCCCCACTGGTACCTACCATGGGGTCAGTGAATTGAAGCTAGACTACATCTCTGGTACTACAGTGAAGCCCAGGTGACAAATATATTCCTCATGTTATCTTGGATCTAAAATGGTAGATCTACAATGTAAAGCCATGACTTTGTTTGCTTTCTTTTGGCCACATCTTCAGACCAGATAACTTTGTTTTTGGTCAATCTGCAGCAGGTAAAAGCTGAGTCAAGGGCCACTATTCAGGGGAGACTGAGCTGATTGACTCAATTCTAGATAAGATATGGAAGGAGGTTGAGATCGCTCATTGCCTGTAGAAATTCCAGCTGACCTAGTCACTGAGTGTGGGCACAGGCCCTTGAATGCCTGCTCATCAGCAACATTCATACATCATGGATACCTTCAGAGTGATGCAGTCACCCCAAAACATCTTACACTGTGATTGAGCCCTACAAGATTACTTCTCTGTTCATCAGTTCATGGAAGAGAGTGATGAGACCTATTGTGTTGACAGCAAGGCCTATATATTATCTTCTTCTTTATCCCCAGCATGATCATACCAACCTACAGGAACCTGAACCAACTCATTTCAGCCACCATGAGCCATGCAATCACCAGCCTTTTCTTAACCATTAGCCTCTGCTTTCTTAGCCAGTTTTATGCTGACTTCTGCAACCTGTTAGTCAACATGGTACTCTTTCCACATTTCCACTTCTTCATGCCTGGTTTTGATTCTCTCACCACTGTGGGAGCCCATAGTACTGTACATCACCATGTTTGAACTTACCCATCAGGTCTTTCATGCCAAAAATGGATGGCCACCTGTTATCCCTGCCATGTTCAGTTTCATTTATTGTGGCTAATGTTTTCTGTGGACAGATATCTGTGAAAGAGGTAGATGAGCAGATACACAACCTGAAGGGCAAGAATAGTATCTACTTCATGGGATGGATCCCTAATGGGCTGTTAAAATGACTCTCTTGCCTCTTGGTCTCGAGATGGCAGTCAGCTTCATTGGCAGCAGCATGGTTATCCAAGGAGCTTTTCAAGCACATCTCCATATTCTGCCAGAAGGCCTTCTTCCACTGGTACAAAGGTGAAGGAATGAACAAGATGGAATTCACTGAGTCTGAGAGCAACATGAACAAGCTTGTGTACGAGTATCAGCAGTACAGGGATACCACTGCCAAAAAGGAAGAGGATTTTGGTGAAGAAGTAGAAGAGGAAAAGAGCCCCACTTCATCTCGTCTCTCAGTTCTCTCAGCCTTCTTCCTCAATTGACCTTTTCCTCTCCCTGGGAATTTGTGTTTGCTGCTTCCATCTTGTTTTATCCTTTTGGAAGGAGTATAGAACAATGCCTGGCATATGGTTAATATCCAGTAAACATATATATATTTTAAAATAACCTATCTTCAAAGCATTACGGCTTTAACTTTGGTAAAGAAAAAAATCACCTAAATCTGTTGACTAATGGTTCAAAAAATTATAAAATTAAGTACCTTCCAAATCAGTGTGTAGGATTATTTCTGTCTCAGAAGATACTCTAGACTTAATGGTGTTGTGCTAGCATGGATGTTATCAAACTTAGTACATCAGTAAAGAATATGTTGATGAGTCTGTGTCATATTATTTCCCATCACCTCCTATGTCTTGCACTGTGCCAGAATCCCAAGCATTAAAAAGTTACAGACTCCATTTAACCAAATAATCATACCATTTGGAAATGATAGTTTTGGGTATGTGACCAAAGATGAGTGGTATTTTTGTATGTCCATCATTTTGTGTTTGTATTTATTTCATATTTATGTTTTGTTGGACAATTACTTCAGAAGGAGTTCATAAATAACACTTATTCATTCAGTATACCATGCCAAGTTCTGATGATAAAGATCTGGGGTAAATATGATTCCTGCCATCAAGGGAGGTGTGTGTGTGTGTGTGTGTGTGTGTGTGTGTGTGTGTGTAACCTAGGAATTTCTTGAGAGTAGTAATTAAGATATATAGACTTTTAACATAGCTGCTTTTATTTCTCAAAAAATACCTATAATGTCTGAAAGATAGTCACTGCTCTTTAGTACATTTGTTTGCTTATGTCTCTATGTAGCCTATTTTAAGAATTTTATGGGCATATACCTTTTCTGATAGGCTGCATACGTTTTTTGGAATTTTGCATAATCTAGTGACCTTCAGAATTATGTTGCCAGAAATAGAATTATTGCTTGGGGGTTTACTCTTCACACATTCGTACATGTGCCTAAAAAAGTAAAGAGCTATTTTATATTAGAAGTGAACTTAGCTGGTCTTATGTAGTCCCTTGAGAGAACTCAGTCTCAGGATTTGGTGCCTTCAATCTGTTTTATTGGTTAGTAAGAGGTCATGGGTCACTAGTCTCAGTCAATTTCTCTTGTTGACAAAATAGAATAATTCCCTGTGTACAGAAAGGACCATGTGAAAGAAGATCTAAAGCTTTGGCTTTGTTGTCTAACCTCTTTTTTTTTTCTGTACTGAGGATTTAACCCAGGGGTGCCTAAGCACTGAGCCACATGCCCAGTCCTTTCAATTTTTTTATATTTTATTTTGAGACAGGGTCTTGCTTAGTTTCTTAAGACCGATAAGTTGCTGAGGTTGGTTTGAAAGTTGACATCCTCCTGCCTCAGCCTCCCAAGCTGTTGGCTTATGCCACCGTGCTCAGCCGTGATATAACCTCTTACCTTTAACTCATAATTATAGTTCTAACTATAATGTCTTAAGTTTAGGAAGGACTTAGGATTAAAGTGAAACAGCTTATTAAAACAAATGTATTTGCATTAAATAGCAAAGAGCTAGAATAAAACAAAGGAGGAAATTTAATTTAAATTGCAAACTTCAGAATGTTTATCAGAGATCTTTGAATATATAAATTTTGATTAAATGATAATTTATGTGCTTTATAAATTTCATCAATTTTTTTTATTGATTATTTAAAGCATTACAGAGCTCATGATATATCATCTTTCATACATTTGACTCAAATTGTGTTTTGAACTCCCATTTTCACCCCAAATACAGATTGCAGAATCACATCTGTTACATATTCACATTTTTACATAATGCCATATTAGTGACTGTTGTATTCTGCTACCTTTCCTATCCCCTACTATCCCCCCTCCCCTCCCCTCCCCTCCCATCTTCCCTCTCTACCTCCCCTGCTGTTGTTCAATTCTCTCCCTTTTTTTCCCTCCCCTTTGCCCCTCATGACCTCTTATAATTTTATGTATCATTGAAGGTCTCCTACCATTTCCGTATGCTTTCCCTTCTCTCTCCGTTTCTCTCCCCCCATTCGTCTTTGTTTACTATAGCCTTTTCCTCATGCTCTTCCTTCCTGTTCTGTTCTTAGTTGCTCTCTTTATATCAAAGCAGACATTTGGCATTTGTTTTTTAGGGCTTGGCTAGCTTCGCTTAGCATAATCTGCTCTAATGCCATCCATTTCCCTGCAAATTCTATGATTTTGTCATTTCTTAGTGCTGCATAATACTCCATTGTGTATAGATGCCACATTTTTTTTATCCATTCATCTATTGAGGGGCATCTAGGTTGTTTCCACAGTCTAGCTATTGTGAATTGTGCCGCTATAATCATTGATGCAGCCGTATCCCTATAGTGCGCTCTTTTAAGGTCCTCAGGGAATAGTCCGAGAAGTGCGATAGCTGGGTCAAATGGTGGATCCATTCCCAGCTTTCCCAGGAATCTCCATACTGCTTTCCAAATTGGCCTCACCATTTTGAGCCCCACCAGCAGTGTACAAGTGTACCCTTTTCTCCACATCCCCGCCAACACTTATTGTTGTTTGACTTCATAATGGCTGCCAATCTTACTGGAGTGAGATGGTATCTTAGGGTGGTTTTGATTTGCATTTCTCTGATTGCTAGAGATGGTGAGCATTTTTTCATGTACTTGTTGATTGATTGTATGTCCTCCTCTGAGAAGTGTCTGTTCAGGTCCTTGGCCCATTTGTTGATTGGGTTATTTGTTATCTTATTGTCTAATTTTTTGAGTTCTTTGTACATTCTGGATATTAGGGCTCTATCTGAGGTGTGGGGGGTAAAGATTTGTTCCCAGGATGTAGGCTCTCTATTTACCTCTTTTATTGTTTCTCTTGCTGAGAAAAAACTTTTTAGTTTAAGTAAGTCCCATTTGTTTATTCTTGTTATTAACTCTTGGGCTATGGGCGTCCTATTAAGGAATTTGGAGCCCGACCACACAATATGTAGATCGTAGCCAACTTTTTCTTCTATCAGACGCAGTGTCTCTGATTTGATATCTAGCTCCCTGATCCATTTTGAGTTAATTTTTGTGGATGGCGAGAGAAAGGGATTCAATTTCATTTTGTTGCATATGGATTTCCAATTTTCCTAGCACCATTTGTTGAAGATGCTATCCTTCCTCCATTGCATGCTTTTAGCCCCTTTATCAAATATAAGATAGTTGTAACTTTGTGGATTAGTCTCTGTGTCCTCTATTCTGTACCATTGGTCCACCTGCCTGTTTTGGTACCAGTACCATGCTGTTTTTGTTACTATTGCTTTGTAGTACAGTTTGACCTCTGGTATCGCTATACCTCCAGATTCACACTTCCTGCTTAGAATTGCTTTTGCTATTCTGGGTCTTTTGTTTTTCCATATGAATTTCATGATTGCTTTGTCTATTTCTACAAGAAATGCTGTTGGGATTTTGATTGGCATCGCATTAAACCTGTAGAGAACTTTGGGTAATATCGCCATTTTGATGATGTTAGTTCTGCCTATCCATGAACAGGGTACATTTTTCCATCTTCTGAGATCTTCTTCTATCTCTCTCTTTAGGGTTCTGTAGTTTTCATTGTATAAATCTTTCACCTCTTTTGTTAGGTTGATTCCTAAGTATCTTATTTTCTTTGAGGATATTGTGAATGGAGTGGTTTTCCTTATTTCCATTTCAGAGGTTTTGTTGCTGATATACAGGAATGCCTTTGATTTATGCGTGTTGATTTTATAACCTGCCACTTTGCTGAATTCATTTATTAACTCTAGCAGCTTCTTTGTAGACTCTTTTGGGTCTGTTAAGTACATTATCATGTCATCCGCAAATAGCGATAACTTAATTTCTTCTTTTCCTATTTTTATGCCTTTAATTTCTTTTGTCTGTCTAATTGCTCTGGCTAGTACTTCGAGAACTAAATTGAATAGAAGTGGTGATAGAGGGCATCCCTGTCTTGTTCCAGATTTTAGAGGGAATGCCTTCAGTTTTTCTCTGTTTAGGATGATGCTAGCCTGAGGTTTAGCATATATAGCTTTTACAATGTTGAGGTAAGTTCCTGTTATCCCTAGTTTTTCTAGTGTTTTGAACATAAAGGGATGCTGTACTTTGTCAAATGCTTTTTCTGCATCCATCGAGATGATCATATGGTTCTTGTCTTTAAGTCTATTGATGTGGTGAATAGCATTTATTGATTTCCGTATATTGAACCAGCCTTGCATCCCAGGAATGAATCCTACTTGATCATGGTGCACAAGTTTTCTGATATGTTTTTGTATTCGATTCGCCAGAATTTTATTGAGAATTTTTGCATCCAAGTTCATTAGAGATATTGGTCTGTAGTTTTCTTTCTTTGAAGTATCTTTGTCTGGTTTTGGGATCAAAGTGATGTTGGCCTCATAGAATGAATTTAGAAGAGCTCCTTCTTTTTCTATTTCTTGAAATAGCTTGAAAAGTATTGGTATTAATTCTTCTTTGAAGGTTTTGTAGAACTCCGCTGTATACCCATCCGGTTCAGGGCTTTTCTTGGTTGGTAGTCTTTTGATGGCTTCTTCTATTTCTTCCTTTGTTATTGGTCTGTTTAAATTGTGTGTGTCTTCCTGTCTCAATCTGGGCAAATCATATGCCTTAAGAAATTTATCGATATCTTCACTATCTTCTATTTTATTGGAATATAGGGTTTCAAAATACTTTCTAATTATCTTCTGTATTTCTGTAGTGTCTGTTGTGATATTGCCTTTTTCATCCCGTATGTTAGTAATTTGAGTTCTCTCTCTTCTTCTTTTCGTTAGCATGGCTAAGGGCTTGTCTATCTTATTTATTTTTTCAAAGAACCAACTTTTAGTTTTATCATTTTTTTCAATGGTTTCTTTTGTTTCAATTTCATTGATTTCTGCTCTAATTTTAATTATTTCTTGTCGTCTACTACATTTGCTGTTGTTTTGCTCTTCCTTTTCTAGGTTTTTGAGGTGTTGTGTGAGTTCATTTATTTGTTGGTTTTTTTCTTTTTTTGAGGTAAGAACTCCAAGAAATGAATTTCCCTCTTAAAACTGCTTTCATTGTGTCCCATAGATTCCGATATGTTGTGTCTGTATTATTATTTGACTCTTAAGAATTTTTTCATCTCCTCCTTTATGTCTTCTATAACCCATTGATCATTCAATAACATATTGTTCATTTTCCATGTGATGTAGGATTTTTCCTTCCTTCTTTTATCATTGATTTCCAATTTCATTCCATTATGATCAGATATGGTGCATGGTATTATCTCCACGCCTTTATATTTACTAAGAGTTGCCTTATGGCATAATATATGGTCTATCTTTGAGTAGGATCCATGTGCTGCTGAGAAGAACGTGTATCCACTTGATGATGGTTGATATATGCTATATATGTCGGTTAAGTCTAGGTTATTGATTGTGCTGTTGAGTTCTATAGTTTCTTTATTCAGTTTTTGTCTAGAGGATCTGTCTAATGGCGAGAGCGGTGTGTTGAAGTCACCCATAATTATTGTGTTGTGGTCTATTTGACTCTTGAACTTGAGGAGAGTTTGTTTTATGTACGTTGCAGCTCCATTGTTTGGTGCATACAAATTGATGATTGTTATGTCTTGTTGGTGGATGGTTCCTTTTAACAGTATATAGTGTCCTTCTTTATCCTTCTTGATTAACTTAGGTTTGAAGTTGATTTTATTCGATATGAGTATGGCCACTCCTGCTTGCTTCCGAGGGCCATGTGAGTGGTATGATTTTTCCCAACCTTTTACCTTCAGCCTGTGTATGTCTTTTCCTATCATATGAGTCTCCTGAAGGCAGCATATTGTTGGATTTGTTTTTTTGATCCAGGTTACTAGCCTATGTCTCTTGATTGGTGAGTTTAGGCCATTAACATTTAAGGTTACAATTGAGATATGATTTGTACTTCCAGTCATGCTTCTTTATTTATTTATTTTAGTTTGGCTAGTTTTACTTTTTGGTTACTTTCCTCCCCCTTTACTGAGATACCTCCTGCTGTTAGTTTTGGGCACTATTTTTCAATTCCTCTTCTTGTAGTGTTTTGCTCAAAATGCTTTGCAGAGCTGGTTTTCTTGCTGCAAATTCTTTTAGCTTTTGTTTATCGTGAAAGACTTTAATTTCATTGTCAAATTTGAAGCTCAATTTTGCTGGATACAGTATTCTTGGTTGAAATCCATTATTTTTCAGTGTTTGAAATACATTGTTCCAGGATCTTCTCGCTTTCAAAATCTGTGATGAGAAATCGGTCGTTAACCTAATTGGTTTACCCTGAATGTAATCTGCCTCTTTTCTCTCGTAGCTTTTAATATTCTCTCCTTGTTCTGTACGTTGGGTATCTTCATAATTATGTGTCTTGGAGTTGGTCTATTATGGTTTTGAATGTTTGGGGTCCTGTAGGCTTCCAGGATTTGGCAATCCATTCCATCTTTCATCTCTGGGAAGTTTTCTAGAATTATTTCATTTAATATGCTGTCCATTCCTTTGGTTTGAATCTCTGTGCCTTCTTCTATCCCTATGACTCTCACATTTGGTTTTTTTATGGCATCACATATCTCTTGAATAGATTGCTCGTGGGATTTAAGCATCTTTTCTGTGTTGACTATATTCTTTTCAAGTTGATAAACCTTGTCTTCATTATCTGATGTTCTGACTTCTACTTGATCAAGTCTATTTGTAATATTCTCGTTTGAGTTTTTAATTTGGTTTATAGTTTCCTGCAATTCTAGGATTATTGTTTGATTTTTTTTAAGATCTCTATCTCCTGGTAGAGCTCGTTCTTTGCCATTTGAATTTGTTTGTTTAATTCATTTTCAAAATATACTTTTATTTCTTGGACTTGCTGTCTCATGTCTTCTCTAATATTCCTTTCCATTCGAGTTAGGTATGCCTTGAGTTCTTTCCCTATTCCTGTTTCTGATGTTTCTATGTCCTCCTGTAGAATTGAGTTGTCTTGCATTGTTTGTAATCCTTTTTTCCCTTGTTTTCTCATGTTGTCCACGTTACTTTCCAGCTCTATTTGCTTGTCCTGTTTCTGCTCTCTTCTATAGATTTGTTTTGTTTCTGTATTACTCTGATGTCTCTCCTTTGTGTTGTTAAACTATGCCTGCTAACGTGGATTCCGCTGGGAAGGAATTCCGACGTCTGAGCTCCAGTGACGACACTACTCTGCTATGACGGGCCCCCGTCTCCTTGCCGGGGTGTCCTAATGGGGGTGTGTGACTGGACTGTCTCTGTTTGGTTTCAGCTCCCGGTCGCGGCAGGCGGGCGGTCTCCAGCCGCCCAGTATCACAGGCCACGGGCAGGTGATCAGTCGCCAGCGGGCGGGCGTTCTCCGACCGCCCAGTTATGCGGGCAGTGGGTGAACTGTCGCTGGCAGGCCTGCAGTTTACAGCCGCCCTGTCGCGAGGGCCTTGCCTCTAGTCCCCTGGTTTCTCCTGCTAGACCAGATTTCCCCTGAGTGATGGTTCTCGGCAGTTCAAACTGTACTCTGGGCCTGCCGTTTGTTGGGTGTGGAGGGTGGCTATTGGGAAACCCGGCACTCTATTGTTTTGTTTCCCTTGTGGGGGATAGAACTGTACCGCTTCCTTCCCCGTCTGCCGCGGGGCAGGCCGCGTGAATCAGACAGACTGGATCTCCAGGGTCCCATAGTTGGCTTTTGGGATCCCCGGCCCTCTATGGTTTTGATTTTTTCTGCTTGCCCCACCCCAGTGCTGGCTAGACAGGTTTTGTTTTGGCTACTGATGGGAGGGGGAGTTGAAGGTCAGGTGCCTCTCATTCTCCTTTAGTCTTTATGCAGGCTCACTCTGATACTCCCTCCCCCGGAAAGTCTAGGAGAGATTTTATGCGAAATCCCCCTATGTATGGGGGCTGAGCTGCGTGACACACACCTGTTTTGTTGTTGCAATCTGTCGGAGAGTGGCGGTGGATACTTCAGCTCTCCAAGATGGTGGCCGCTGATTGCCTTAGTGGAGTGTCCCTTGTGGGGGATGGGACTGTACCGCTTCCTTTCCCCGTCTGAAATCCCGAACTCAGCCCGGGGGTCTGTGCGGGCTTGGCTGGCGGGATTCCACCATGTTGTTGCAGCCACGTATCTCCCTGCTTACTAGTTAGTCCCTTCTCTGCGGCGCCACGCCTTCTGTAGCCGTGGGGCAGGCCGCGCGAATCAGACAGCCTGGATCTCTGGGGTCACACAGTTGGCTTTGGGGATCCCCGGCACTCTATCAATTTCATCAGTTTTTAAAGTTGTGAAATCACCTAGCTTTGTGTCTATTATTTTTGGAAAGCATTTGAGTGATGAAATATTTGATATTATATAGAAAACTAAAAAATGTGTCCCTGCTTTATAAGATCTTATATATGCTAAGATTACATTCATTCATTTATTTTTATTGGATATAGAGGGGAGAAGCAAGTATAGACCTTACTTAAACAGTAACAGAAATAAGTAGAAAGTATAAGAGTGATAAGTCCTTCCAATTGGAGATTTATGGTGCTGCCATCAGATTGTTATATGGTGGGATTTGGTGTAGATACATCTTCAGGGAAACCTCTCTGGGGAAGTGATGATGAGTTCTGAAGGAAGATTAAGAGTTACTAGGCAAAGGATGAAGAATTGTGTTTTCTCTGCTTAAAATTATCCATTTATGTTGTATTGTACAGTGTATGTTTATATTAGAAATGGCCCAAGATTGGTTTTAGAACTGATAAAGCTTAAATAATTTGCCAAGTTTTGTAGCTAGCTCATGAGAAATATTGGACTAGGATTCTGGTTTTATTATTAATGTTATTTACATTAGGATAGGTTCATGATATAAGAACAACAGAACAAAAATGAACTTATCTTTTTATTCATTAACTTATTTATTCACCTTATAATTGTAAAATACCTAATGTATAGAAGGCTCTGTGCTACTTGAAATGAAATATAGAGGTGAATGACATGTTACATTTTCTTAGGAACATTTCCTTTTACTATCTCTTGGAAAATAGAAAATACATGTGTGGATTAATAGAGTGACAGTATGTCAATAGAAAAATATAGATAAAATGTAGGTACTGAGATTAGGAAGGGTTGTGTCTATTTGGAATGAGTTTGTGATTACTTCTTGAAGGAAATGATAATTGATCTGGGCTCAAAAATGAAGGACATTTGATAAAGTAAACTCCATAATCAAAGGCAAAAATGTCAGGGCATCAGCAAGAAGCTCCTGTTAGGTGAAACTAAAATGTGTGAAGAGAGGGATGGTAGAAAGTAAATTTGGAATAAGAATTGAGTCTTTATTATGGATTAAACACTTTAGGTGAGGGGTAATCTTTAATTTTGTTTTTAAAAGGGGACAAACTAATAGTGGTTGTAGTGTAATAGTGCTAAGTGTGTTGGGTAGAAGATTAAAAAAATTTGAATGTGTAGGAATTCTACAGAGAAATGGCAACACAAAAATGAATATATGCAATTTAGGAAGTAAGTGTGACAGACAAAAAAATAGACAAAGCCAGGTGTGACAAAAATCATGCCCAGGATGGGAAAAAGAGAAGCTATTCTCCTATGGAGTTTGGAAAGGCTTCAAAGGAAAGTGGAGTTTTACTTGTTAATCTCTACTTGCTGTGTATTCTTGGATCGTAGGTTTCCTGTAAGTCAATCCTGGTCTAATAGTTTACAATGAAGTTTTACTTCTAGGTGCCACCATTATGCCATGCTTTCTGTCACTCAGAAGACTGCCTTAGCCCCCTCAAAGTCACTCATTCAACAAAAGTTTATTGAGAACTTCTCATGTGCCAGGCACTCTGCTATGTGCTGAGAATAGTATAAATGAAGATAGCCACTTTTCCTGCCCTGTAGTCTGGCAGGAAAGATGTGTTAAGCAATTGAAATAACATATGATATATTACAGTCAGGTAGTATGGAAGTTAAAGCCAGGATTCTGGTCAATGATCATAACATTCAAGGAAACTAAAAATGGTCTTAGTAACTGTTTTTCCCCACTTTGGTACTGGTGGTTAAACCCAGAGGTTCTTAACCATTGAGCCTCATCCCTAACCCTTTTTATTTTTTTATTTTGAGACAGGATCTTGCTGAGTTCCTCAGGACCTCACCAAGTTGCTAACTCTGGCTTTGAATTTGTGATCCTCCTGCCTCAGCCTCCACCTCTGTGTCCAGTTTGACATGTTTTAATTTTGCACTGCCAGAATCCTTGATGGCCACTAGAAATAATCCAGATTAATTCTGAAATGCATGAAATCTCTGCACTGTTTGTAGGGTGAAGAAAGAGGGAGGATTCATGGACAATCAAGTTCATGATTGTAACCTTGGATAGTACTGCTTGAAATTCTGTCAGGATTTACTGGCTGGGTGACCTCTTATTAGCAACTTAATGCCACTGCCTTCAGCTTCTACATTTAGTAAAATGGGGATTTTATATCTACCTCTTAGGATTATAGGAAGATTTAAATGAGATGAGTACTTGTAGTGCCTGATACTACAAAGTGTTCAATTATCTTTTTCACCTTAAATGCCAATTAAACAGCCACATGCATTTAAAAATAGAATTTAAAAAGACTTGAATAATAAATGAAGATAGACACTTTCCTGTCTTCCAGGGTCCGTAATCTGGCAGGGAAGATATGTTAAACAAGTAATTAAAATAAAGGTGTGATGTATTACCGACAGGTAGTATGGACATTAAAGCCAGGACTCTGGTCAATGATTATAAAAGGAAATTTAAAGTAGTCATCTTAGTTTAAGTTGATTAAATATTTAAAGAGAATGCTTCTAGGAGGACAGTGTTTATGTCTCCATGTATATTTTTATCTCATCTCTGCTGATTACTACTTTTTAGGCAAGAAATTTAAACTTCTTGTATTGCTTCTCCCACATACAAAAAGAATCATGTTGTCTCGTCCTTCTTTTTTAGCAAATAGGTATAAAGATTAATTTACATCATATTTTTTTCATGTTTAGATAATGGTGCTATATAAATGGTATTTTATTACTTTCCTCAATTCTATTTTTATACTAAAGTTGAAAATTATTTTTCTAATTCCATTTTTCAAATGCACATGGCTGTTTATTTAGCATTTAAGGTGATATGTGGACATTTCTCCCCAAAACAGTAATTTGTGTCACTTTATATAGCATTTCAAAAATCCTTTCTTGCCAATCTTGTGACATGGAACAATTGTTAGGTGGGCTGTGTGCATATACAGATGCTTAAGCAGATTTTATTGATTATAAATAAAATAGCTTAAAAATAAAACTTTAAAAATATAATTTATGCTGCCATTTTTTTGTGCAAAAAAGTGGGAATAAAGGAGCATTGGGTGTTCTCTTGGGGAAAGAAGGGTGGTTGGTTTCTTTTCATTGCTCTGAGACACAGATGCAGTATGGAAAGCCATCTTCTGAGCCATCTCAGTGCAGAATGCTGTGTGTTCTCAGGAGTGCAGAGATGACAGGACAGAGCTCAGCATGCTGCATGAAAGCCCTGACACCACACTCCCAGTCTGAGATTTCTATAGGGGACACCAGTATTACCAATAAGCTCCAATGTGTAAGAAATGTCTTATTATATATTTTTAAAAATTGACATAAATTCAACTCTAAGCCCTTTCCCCAGTTCAAAGGAGATTCAATTTCAATTATTCCAGGGCTCCCTATCTCACAGAGGGAGGTGTAGGAGGTGTTGTACAGGTGAGAGACCCTGAGTCTAAATCACTTTCTTCTTTGATGCCCATTGTCTTCCAATTTCTCTAATTAAAGTGTTACTTATGGTGGGAAGTTCTTGTGGTATAGGTCTGTCCTTAAAGAATGTTTTTTAGCATCTGTGATAATTGTAAACAAACAAGCAAATACATTCCCCACTTGCCCAAAGCCCCTTAGTCAAAACCCCAATACATCTACTTTAATCTGCTGCACCAATCCCTTAGACTTTATGGTGTCAAGACTGTTGTGTCAAAGAATCAATGTTTTATCCTGTCAATTTTTTCAATTGTTTCTTTTGTTTCAATTTCATTGATTTCAGCTCTGATTTTAATTATTTCCTGTCTTCTACTGCTTTTGATGTTGATTTGTTCTTATTTTTCTAAGGCTTTGAGATGTAATTTTAAGTCATTTATTTGTTGGCTTTTTTTTTTCTTTTAAGGAATGAACTCCATGCAATGAACTTTCCTTTTAGAACTGCTTTCATAGTGTCCCAAAGATTTCGATATGTTGTATCCGTGTTCTCACTCACCTATAAAAATTTTTTAATCTCCTCCTTGATGTCTTCTGCCATTGCTCATTCAGTAGCATATTATTTAGTCTCCAGGTGTTAGAGTATATTTTATTTCTTGTTTTATCATTAATTTCTAACTTCATTCGATTATGATCTGATAGAATGCAGGATAATATCTTTACTTTTTTATATTTGCTAAGAGTTGCTTTGTGGCATAGTATACGGTCTATTTTAGAGAAGGATCCATGTGCTGCTGAGAAGAAAGTGTATTCTCTCATTGGAGGATGAACTATTCTATATATGTCAGTTAAGTTTAAGTTATTGATTGAATTATTGAGTTCTATAGTTTCTTTGTTTAGATTTTGTTTGTAAGATCTATCTAGTGATTAAAGAGGTGTGTTAAAATCACCTAAAATTATTGTGTTGTGGTCTATTTGACTCTTGAACTTGAGAAGAGTTTGTTTGATGAACATAGTGGGATGGGCTCAAACTAAGAAGTTTCTTCTTAGCAAAAGAAACAATCTGTGAGGTGAACAGACAGCCTACATCATGGGAGCAAATCTTTACCCCTCACACATCAGATAGAGCACTAATCTCTAGGGTATATAAAGAACTCAAAAAGCTAAACACACACACACACACAAAAACCCAATCAATAAATGGGCCAAGGACCTGAACAGACACTTCTTAGATGATGATATACAGTCAATCAGCAAATATATGGAAAAATGTTCATCACCGCTAGCAATTAGAGAAATGTAAATCAAAACTACTCTAAGGGGCTGGGGATGTGGCTCAAGCAGTAGCGCGCTCGCCTGGCATGTGTGCGGCCTGGGTTCGATCCTCAGCATCACATACAAACAAAGATGTTGTGTCCGCCGAAAACTAAAAATAAATAAATAAATTTAAAAAAAACTACTCTAAGATTTCATCTCACTCCAGTCAGAATGACAGCGATTTTGAATACAAACAACAATAAGTGTTGGTGAGGATGTGGGGAAAAAGGCAGACTCATACACTACTGGTGGGACTGCAAATTGGTGCAGCCAATATGGAAAGTTGTATGGAGATTTCTTGAAAAACTGGGAATGGAACCACCATTTGACCCAGCTATCCCTCTTCTCGGTCTATACCCAAGGGACTTAAAAACAGCGTAGTACAGGGACACAGCCACATCAATGTTTATAGAAGCACAATTCACAATAGCACTGTGGAACCAACCTAGATGCCCTTCAGTAGATAGATGGATTTTTTAAAAATGTGGCATATATACACAGTGGAATATTACTCAGCAATAAAAGAGAAAAAATCATGGCATTTGCAGATAAATGGATGGAGTTAGAGAAGATAAAGCTAAGTGAAGTTAGCCAATCCCAAAAAACCAAATGCTGAAGGTTTTCTCTCATATAAAGAGGTTGATCCATAGTGGGGTAGGGAGGGGGAGTATTGGAGGAATAGACAAACTCTAGATAGGGCAGAGGGGTGAGAGGGGAAGGGAGGCAGCAGTGGGTTATAAATGATAGTGGAATGTGATGGACATTATTATCCAAAATACATGTATGAAGACACAAATTGGTGTGAATATACTTTGTATATAATCAGAGATATGAAATATTGTGCTCTATATGTGTAATAAGAATTGTAATCCATTCCACTGTCATATATAAATAAAAAATTAATTAGAAAAAGACTGTTGTGACACCAAGGATGTGGGAGCGCATTGGGTTCAGGTACTCTCAAAAGAGAGTCTGGGTTTCCACTTGGCTTGAGTTTCTAAGGAGACAGGCCTCTTTCCTCTATCTCAGTAAGAGGGAATCGTTGGACCCTTTTACTTGTGGGTCATACAGATGTAACTGCTTCTGCCACATTTACCACTCACTGTCACACAAAGGCAGTACTTTAATTTTGTCTCCATGCCACAAGTCTTGGAAAACCATAGCAAGTGAGAGAAGTTCTCTTCAGGCCATTTATGCTTTAGTTCTGCAAGCAGGACTTCCCTGTGACAAGGGAGCGTAGAATGTCTATCTTTTCTCAGAAGGGAGGAGTGAGGCATAAGAAGGAAAAATGGAGAATACAAGTTACTAAATATGGTTTTAATCTTCAAGTTACTAAATATGAAATAAACAACAAGTTATTCAAGAGCAGCAAAATGAAAAATCAAATTAAGATCTTAATATATTACTCTGCCACCTAAAGACAGATATTATACCATATTTTCTTCAAAAAGAATAATTCTGTTCTACTTTTATGGTCTGATTTCTTGACCATGGGAAATTTGAGCTCTGTATCTTGGGCAAATATGAAATATAACCATCAGCTAGGGCTAAGGCAAAAACAGGGAATAATGTGAAAGGATTCATGGCTACATTTACTTTCTATTTGGGTCCCTCAACTGAACAACAGAACTTGGAAAATTATTTGAGTGACTACTTTTCTTCATTCTTCTGTGGAGGATATTTTCGAGTTTAATAGGAGAGAAATTAGTTCATTACACACAATGGATATTTCTGGGAATTAGGGTCTATTTTTCTTATTGACACCCATGGGTATTTGGTACTAATCCTTGCTTATCTAGTAGTGCAGTCTTGTGAAATAATCAGAATTGTGGTTTAGAGAAGGCTTCTTACGTGTTTAAAGAGGATGATAATCGTGCCTACCACATAAGGTTCTTAAAGGATTAAGGGTATTAATGTATATGAAGTGCCTAGAACTTACGTGGCACTTAGGGAGTACTATGTAGGGGATAATGTTAATATGCATAGGAACTATTTAAGTACTTTGCATCTCTGTGCTTTCTCACTTAATTCTCCTTTAAAACTTCCTGAAAAAAATATATAAACTCCCATTTCACAGATGAGCAATATGAGGCTTAGAGAATTTGTTTCTTGAGCCCAGCCTATAAGTGGAAGAGTTGGAAATGGTTTCAAGTACAGAAGGAAGTATCCTCTCTGCAGATGTGGGGCAGAGAGGGGCTTGGGCTTACTAATTTTTAAAGCCTCAGTCTGTATTCTGTTAAGATTTGTTCCCTATATGTCTGCATTCTGCTTTCAACGGAAAGTAAAAATCAAACAAAATGTTACACAGTGTTAAGGCAGAAAAGATAAATCTTAGAATAAGTCTGTTGAGTACAGAGCTTACACGTGTGTGTGTGTGTGTGTGTGTGTGTGTGTGTGTGTGTATTTTAATCTGCTTTACACTCTACTGAAAAATATGCTATAATTATAGGCATTTAATGAAGAATATAATGGACACTCTTATAATGATTTGCATTTTATTTTACATAGTATAATGCATAGTTTATTAGTTTTTTTGTACCAGGGATTGAACTCAGGGGCACTCAACCACTGAGCCACATCCCCAGCCCTATTCTGTATTTTATTTAGAGACAGCATCTCACTGAGTTGCTTAGCACCTCACTTTTGCTGAGGCTGGCTTTGAACCTATGATCCTCCTGTCTTAGCCTCCCGATCCACTAGGATTATAGATGATTTAGAATTGAATTCAATTTTAATACAAGTCATTGGATGCAACAAAATTCAGAATAATTTAATATCTTTAAATTAGCAGATGTTCTTACAGGACTTCATATTTTATATTTTCACATCATCATGCTCTGAAGTAAAATAAAAGCAAGTCCTCTGTCACCCTGCATGTGGATAATTCATAATGATTTAGGTATAAGGAATCTTTTTTTTCCTAGAAAAAGTCATTCATGGTCCTTAAGTTTTACTAATTAAAAGCTTTTAAAGATGATTGAAATATTCATGTGTGAAAAACTCCTGCTATTCTTTTCATTAGCAGGCATGTCACCATACTTTCTCTTTTGTTATTGTTTCAATGTATATCAAGATTCCCCCCCCCGCCCCCCCCCCCCGTAAGGAAGAGATCTTTGCAAAGCCATAATAAAGACTAAATCAGAAAAAAAAAACTTTATGAAGATTTTCTTGCAAAAGTAAAGCTTTTGAAGAAGAGTCACTGAACCCATATAGCACAGTTTTGGGTTTCTGGTTTTGAAATCAACAACAAACATTTATAATAACGTCTACAAACTCTAATTTGTTGGGTTCACACCCTATGTCAGTTTATAGCCTAAGTACTTTATCTCCTTAATTATTAATGAAAAACAATAAGGTGAATGTTATTACTGTTTCACATAGGAAGGAACTGTGGAATTAAGGAATCCAGATAAGAGAGTTGAGAAATGGAGGGATCTGAATCTCAATCTCTGTGATTATCCCGTTCTCTTAACTACTGCATCATGATATGAATAGTATAGAAAACACAGGCTATTGGGATCACACAGAGGTGGACACTTCCATACCTGGGAGACATGAGAATATGGGAGGTGGGTAGAGGGAATAGTGGGGAGAAGCAAGAAATTCCAGGTAGAGGCTTCTGTAAGGAAGGGTTCTTATTATTGTTATGTGTAATATGTTGAGTATATTAAGTAAAGCGGGAAGATGATAGCAGAGAGCTAAGGTCCAAACTTTGGAGAATATGTGCTGAAGAGCTTGAGCAGTATCTTGTGGAGTAGAGACACTGATGGATTTTAGACCTATAATTGATGTGATAATATTTGTGTTGTAAGTAAATCATCCTTGAATGGGTGATTACAGTGATGGTTTTAGCAGGCAAAACTGCAAGTATGAAAATCAGTTTCAGTCTTTCCTTTGAAAGATGATGAGACTTTGGATTAGGTCAGTGGTAGTAGGAGGTCCATTTGAGATATAATTAAGATATGAATCTACAGGACCTAATAATGCTTAGCTCTGGGTAATGGGGGAGCTAACAATAAATGCCAGGTTTCCTACCTCTATGTATCTGGTCAGTTGCAAAGTCTCCAATTGAGAATTGAGTCAGGGAAATACAGGGAGAAAATCAGGCAGAAGATAAAATGATTGTGCTTTGGGGCACATTGGGTTTGGTATAGTCAAACAGTGATTGTATAAGGAAATTGATTGTGAGTCTGAGATGCTGGGCAGGGATTAGCAAGCTCAGGAATCATCAGTACCTATGCTAAATGGAACTATTTGAGTGATTGAGATCATGTTGCAGGTGAGAACAGTGAACTGTAGATGGAGCACTGGAGTACCTAGGTGGGTTGAAGAATGGAGAGCCCACCAAGGACACAGAACGGGAGTGAATAATCATAGTTATGACGAGAACCAACAGTATGTGGTGTCAGAGAAAGAAAATTTCAGGAAAATAGCAGTGTGTGATGCTGTGGAGAAATGTTATGAAATAGGGTTAAAATTTTTCCACTAAGTTAGAAAATGGAGATAATTGGTGATGTTTTCAAGAGGAGATCTAGTAGAATGATGTTGACTGAAACCATGGCATATTGTGTTTAGAAGCAAATGTTAGACTGGAAATTGAAACAGAATGTGAAGACTTTTTCAAGTATTTTGGAATAATAAAGGGAGAAGATGAGTAGTAGCTAAGGGTGTATTATTGGGGGAGTGTTTTGATAATGGTAGAATTTAGCAGGTATCTAGAATGTGAGAAAGGTGGCTACCAAAGGGGAGCATTTAAAGACACAGGAGAGGGCTATGATTGATATGCAGGTACCATATAAGACTCTAGGGTTGGAGTAAAGAGTCAGAGGGTGGACCTTGCCTGGGTCTACAGGTCATAGCAGGTGGGTGCACTTGTAGCTGATGTGTAGCTCATGTGTGTTTACAGTTTAGTGATAACAGTTGGTTTCAACCATCTATAAGAAGAAGAAAGCAATGATAACTGTTGAAAACAAATGTGGTAAAGGATGAAGAGACCAGTGAAGGTTTGTACTAGTTTTCATAAATGTTAGACTTAAGAGCAACAATAATAACACAAAGCAACAAAGATTCATTGTAGGGATTATATCTTGTTTTGTAGTAAGAAAAATGTAGAGATTTTACAGAAATAAGCTGTCAATAGTTGAAGACCTGGACTTTAAGTTTTCACTTTGTGGTTTTGTCTATAATGCTGAGACATGGGCAGGAAGAGAGTATTTCCTTTAGATAAGTGATTTTCCAATCCAACTACTCATAGTATTCATTTGGAGAATTTTTAAAAAAAATGATGCTGAGGTCACCCCAGAGACTCTGGATTAACTGATCTGGTGTAATAAAGGTCAGAAATATTTCTTAAGGCTCCCAGGTGTTTTGATTCTACAACAGGCATTGAGAACCACTGCTCTAGGCAAGTTGTCAGTAAACGTTTTCTGTAAAAGGACAGAGAGTAGATATTTTAGGTTTTGTGGACTGTACAGACTCTGTTGCATCTATTTAACTCTGTAATATAGCAAAAGAAACATGGATAACATATAAATGAATAAACATGCCTAAGTTACAATGAAACTTTTTCCTTTAAAATTTTTATTAGTTTACTTTTTACTGATGAAAAAAATTGTATACATTTTTACAGTAAAAAATGATATGAAACATAGATACATTGTGAATAGTTAAATCAAGCTGAACAAAACTAACTCATTTGTGTATGTGTGTGATGAAAAGACAAAATCTATTAACATTTTTCTAGCATGATATATGTTTTTTATTAACTGTAGTTACCATGTTATATAATAGGTCTCTTAAACTTATTTATCCAATCTAACTGAAGTTTTGTTTCCATTTTTGATCATATTCCCCCTTCCTCCACCAGCCCCTGGTAACACTATTCTACTCCCTGTTTATAAGTTAGACTTTTTCAGATTTCACATGTAAGTGGTAACATGTTGTATTTGTCTTTCTGTACTTGGCTTATTTCACTTAACACAATGTCCTTCAGTTTAATCCCTGTTGTTACAAATGTCAAAATTTCCATGTTTTTTCTCAGGCTGAATAATATTCCATTGTGTACACATTATGGTTTAGTTATGAAATATCCTCCAAAAGTTCATGTGTGAGACAATTCAAAAACATTCAGAGGTAAAATGATTGGGTTGTGAGGGCCTTAACTTAATCAGTGAATTAATCCCCTAATGGGGACTGTGAGTGGTAACTGAAGACAGGTAGGGTGTGGCTAGAGGAGTTGGGCGTTGGGGGATGCCTTTGGGTTATGTATTTTGTATCTATGAGTGGAGTCTCTCTGCTTTATGATAATCATGTGAACTTCTTTCCTCTGCCACATTCTTCTTCTATGATATTCTGCCTCACCTTAAGCCCTAAGGAATGGAGCCGGCTGTCTAGGACTGAAATCTATGAACTATGAGCCCCCAAATAAACTTTTCCTTCTCTAATTGTTCTTGTTAGATCATTTGGTGGTATCAATGAAAAAAACTGATTAAAACAGCATGTCTTATCATAATATCTTTCTCCATTTATCAATTGGTAAATACTTAGGTTGGTTGCTTTTATAAATAATACAATAAAACAATGGACACTGACATGAATTTGCTATAATTTTCACGTTACAAATTATTCTTCTTTCAGTTTTCTTCCAAACATTTAAAAATGTAAACAAACAAAACAACAACAACAAGAAACCCCAAACATTCATATCTCATAGATATATTACAGGGCTGCAGTTTTTTATAGACTGTGTTACTCAAAGTATGATCCTGAACTAACAGTATTGGCATGGCACTTGGGAGCCAATTAGAAATTCAGTTTTGAGTCTCACCTCAGCTATTCTTAATCAGAATCAGCATTTTGACAAGATCTCTAGGTGATTTGTTTGCAGATTCAGGTTTGAGAATCATTTATCCACTCAAGACTATCTTGCCCCTATTTACACTCATCAACCCTGATGTTGTCTCAGTCGTCTCTCATTGAAAGCTTGAGAACATTCAAGGAGAACTATGGTAAGAAGCTGTCATCCAGGTGTTTGGAATTGCTTCACAATTTGGTTAGTCTGGCTTTTTAGGTCCTAGAAATACAAATATAAAGTTGACATGCTGTTATGAAAATGAAGAATTTAATTTATATTCTAACTCTTAAAGAGAATCTATCTTTGTATAGAATAGAAATTCCAGGGTTCTTAGAGACAGGGCCAAACATTTCTTTAAGAAACACTTTGAATTTATTCAACAGTTTCTACAATAACTTTTTTTGAGACAGAGAACTAAAGCCAAGAGCGTGTCACAGATCATTTTAACATTGCTTTGTGGGAAGAAAACCATGGAAGAATATTAAATACCTAAAAACTAGCATCTATAATGAGATTATTGCTGAAGGAAGTGTCCCTTTTTGAAATGTACAAATTCAAACAGTGAATTATTTAAAGCAATTAATACTTTTCTTCTAAGAGTCATTTCAGGTATAGTGGAAAAAAGTGAGACTCAAAATGCCTTATTACAACTCTGATATGAGAGCACAGTTAACTTTTTTGGGGACCTTGGGTTTTAATCTGTAAAACGAGGGTAATGTTTTTGGACCAATTTTTTTTCATGGAATTATTCTAAATATTAAATTGATTTTCACATGTTATAAATTATTCTTCTTTCGGTTTTTCCAAAAACATTAAAAAATGTAAATAAAACAAAACAAAAAACAGCAGCAACCAAAAAACCCCACAACATTCATATCTCATAGATATAGTCCAGGGAATGCACTTTGAGGTGTACTAATTGATTTTCAGATGTAAACTAACCATGCTATTATGTACTCATAAGATCTAGAGTCTCACGATTGTATTTGTGGGTTGGCAAACCAACCACTGAGACTGTCTAAAATAGTTCTCAGGCTGGACTGAAGTATTTGTTCTACAAGAAAGAAGCAATTTTCTTTTTGCTTCAGTTATTACACTTCAGCCAGTTTACTTCCCATTCAACTCTGGTAAGAATAAGATTAATAATAGGGCCTCAGCAAGACTAAAATGTCAATTCCCCTAGGATGTGAAGAAAAACCACATGCATACAAATGTGTTTAACATTGATTTCCCATGTTATTTATTTTGGCTAATTTCCTTTAAACTCACATATATGTGTAGATTCAAGCACCTGTTGAAGAGAGTATTAAACATTGACTTATTTTGTTCATTCATCTTTTTTTATTATCTCATTCTATCACTTGTTTAACCTATAAACAATCACTTCTTTCTTAAAGCAGTCATTGCACAAAGACAAAACGTTATAGGCTCTTACACTTTTCTGCTATCCTCACATGATCATAAGGAAATGACAACTTTTGACTTTTTTATTCCCTTTCAACAAGTTTGATCTTGTGGAAATTTTAAAATCTGAATACTAAACTGATATAAAAATATAACATATAGTTAATAGGTCTTACTACCAGAGGCATTAACGTAACAGCACTTTAAGGATTGAAAGCTCTGATAATAGATTACTGAAGTGGTTAAAAATATATGCAGAGGGGTCCTTTCCAGCCATTCTCCCTGTACATTTCTGTGATATGTACATTATGCTCCAGCCAAACCAGACTGTTTCTCAAAGGATCATGCATTTTTCTGTGGTTGGAACTTTACTTATAATATGCTCTATATTTAGAAAGCCCTCTAGCCACCTCTTACTGACAAAATCCTATCCATCCTTCAAAGCTCAGTTCACAAGCCTCCTCATTCACATATCCTTCCTCATCCTGCAAACTGTATGTGATATTTATCTCCTCTGAGCTCTCAAAGCACTTTGTATGTACCTCTCTTGTGGCACTCAGCTCATTTTGCCTTATGTTTTAGTTATTTGTGACCTTGACTTCTTTCCTCCACAAGGCAGCTGGAGAGCAGGGACTATGTCTTCTTTATTCCTGAAACTCTTGAAAGTTAATGCTCCTGTTTCCTCAAGATGATTCTCAAAGAAACTAAGCCTGGGCAAAAAGGGACATTATATGAAGCCTAAGTTTCCTTTGTCTTTTGGGTAATATCGATCAAAGGGGAATATGTTTAATAAGGGAATTGTATCTAGGTTAGTAGAAATGTAATATATTAAGTAGTCGAATGAAGATGCATGTAGAGACTGTAGAGAAATCCATGAATTAATGAGGAGGAGAAAGAAAAATGTTGGCATTCTTGCAATTGTGAGGATGAAGTGGAAGAGTTGAAAGTTCAGTTGGACAGTGTAACTGATGCTGTTGATGTCCTATTTCATATCCCTTCTATCCACACTGAGTTCTCCTGCAAATGTGGAGATAGTTCCTGTACTCACTGACTATCATCTTTGTCTATCTGAATCTCTGATTGAGGACTTAATTTGTATCACATATACTTGCTTACCCTACCTAAGACAGTTTGGGAATGCCAGAAATTTCTTGACTCAATGGGTAACTCTCAACCAGTGAGGTGTGGAGGTCAATGGTCAAATCTTTCTCTAGACAATTCTAATGTATATTATAGGTGATTCTTCAGAAAGACCCTAGGGGGATTGAATCTCAGTTAGCCAGAGCAGTAACACATTCTTCAGTGGTTTACTCTTTTCCTGATATTCTTTTTATATATCCCTAAAGTGTGTTTCCCAGAATCACATGCCAAATAGGATCTTCTTTTTGAGTCAGCTCATTCTGAAACACTGTGATTAAGGAAAGTTGAAGTTTTAGAAAAGAATAAATTTCTTCTATTAGAAGGCAAATCTTCAAATTAATGATGCTGGAATGACAACTGCTACAGGTAATAGAATAATGGAGTAATCATTGGGAAGAAATGTGGTTTTAGTTGGCATCATTTTGGAGAAGGAATTCTGGAGGTGTGTTAGAGAGATTTGTACAATGAACAAAGTATGAAATTTTAAGAGGATGATCTTGGGTTGTAAATTAAAGTGAGTCTTCATGATTGAGAATATAATGTGTTCTATATACTTTTTATGATGTTTTGGTTAAAATCAGTATAAATATAATAAATATGGCATATATACACATTGCACAAATCCATCATGTCTGATTGCTATTCTTTTGGCACTTCAGTGTAAAAAGTGAATCTAGAAGGGGTATAACAAAGGGATTTACATTGTCTATCTTTTACACTATTGAAGACCCTTAGTAAGGACTGATTCTGATTTACCACTTGTGGAATTTTTCCATATTTTTATTGGTGCATTATAATTATACATAATGTTGGGATTTGTTGTTATATATTCAATGTGCACATGATATAACAAGATCATTTGGTCAGTATCATTCCCCAGTATTTCCCTTTTCCTTCCCCTCTTCCTTCTTCCTGGTCCTCTTCCTTAACTCCTTTTTTCATGAGATTTCCCCCACCTTTACCCTCTCTAGTTATTCTCTGTATAGAGAAAATATGCAACCCTTAACTTTCTGAGTTGGGCTTATCATGGATTACTTAAAAATTCATTATACTAATTTATTTCTCACATATGTGGCAGGATAGTATTCCTTTGTATTCATTTATAATGTTATTTTTTTCTATTCAAGTGATATTTTGAGATAACGCTATGAAAAAAAAAACAGAAGCAAAAGAATTAAAAAGTCTAATCCTTCAAAGGATTTAAAATATAAAGGAAGATAGGAAGAAGAAATTAGGACTTGTAGATGATGAGTGACAGAAAATTCTAACCTAGATTAACTTAAGGCAAAAATAGAATTTATTATTTCATGTAACTAAAAGGCCCAAGCATGGAATTAGTATCAAACCAGCTTGATCCATGGATCGTTCGTTTTCAGGCGCTGATCCTAATGAGGTAATTCCAGTTTTCACACTTTGTAAGGCAGATGCCAGAAGCTTTAAAGCCTCTTCACCACAATAAAAGCACACTTGGAGAGAGCATTCATACCAAATTCAAGAACTGTTTGTGTACCTGTGTTCAAACAGAAGCCAGGATAATTAAATGAGGATACGCATTTGTTTTACTTTTTGCTTTCCAATCTGTATACTATACTACTAATTTATTTTTCTTATTTTATATTATTGGCTAGGACCTCTACACTGAATAGAAAAGGTAGGATCGGTCATATTTGCATTATTCCTTATATTAGAAGAAAAGTGGTTTAGTGTTTCACCATTAAGTATTTCAACTATCAGTTGTGGTACTCCCTTTTTATTTCTAATTTGCTAAGTTTTTTTTTCTTTTTAAACCATGAGTTGATGTTAACTTTTGTTACCTGCTTTTTTTTTTTTGGCATCAAATGAGATGATTATGTAGATTTTCTTTTTTATTCTGTTAGTGAATAAGCAATTAATGTTAATTAGTGTTAATGACATTAATTTTTGTTTCCTGGCACCAACACCACAAGATCATAGTACATTATGCTTTTTATAAGTTTCTGACTTCAATTTGTATTGTGTGCACATTTGATTTTCATATCCATGTTTTATCTGACTTTGATATCAGGGTAATGTTGGTCTTATCCAATGAACTTGGTTGTATGTCTTCTTCCTCAATTTTCTGAAAGAATGTGTATAGGAAGATTAAGTTATTTTAACTTGTGATCTTACTCAGATTCTCAAAGGGAATCAGTTTTACCCAAGTTCATGATTTAACAATGGGAGAGGGAAAATTTTGAAAAAAATTGAGGTACCATTGCTGCAGGAAAGTTGAGTAATAAGTCAGATAGGAGATGTAACAAATGACAGTTATTCATAAATAGGCAGAAGAAGGCTTCTCATGACCAGGAACAGGTAAGATTTCCTGGTTTGGTGGGGCAGAAAAGATGGAGGGGTGGAATGAGGGTACAAGTCATGAACAGAGCATACTGACAACCTGGAGGCTACCTAGTGTTTACTCCTATGGAAAATCTTGGGAGCTGACTTTGGTGTCCACCCAAGAAGTATCTGTTAATGTATTGCCTGTGGCAAGGACTTGCACAAGCTGCTCTTCTCATTGGTATTTAGTGAGGATCTGACTACCTGTGGCATGTCTTCCATTGGCTTTCTGCTGGTGTGATGAATTTCTGTGTCTGCATTTTGCTCACTTCCTATCCTACTTAACTAAAGTGATATTCCACCTTTCAGGGTCTTTGGATACTCACCTGACCTCAATCCAATCCTCAGAATTAAAGGGTGTAAAACCTGTATCCCAAAGGAGTGATGGGAAGATGGGAGGGGAAAAGCTTCGTGAACATGCAGTCAAATAGGTTTGAACAGAACCAGATGGAACTCTCTAGTACAAGTAATCATCAAAAAGCAGCCCTATCCATCCTTTGAAGTTTCTAAAATGATTTTGTTTTATATCTTTTTATCTTCAGGTTCATCTTTAGTTGTGACTTACCTCTTTCTTGTCAATCATGAATTTTTCTTCTTCTGAGATTAAGCAGATAACTGATTTGATTCTTTTTCCCTCCAGACTAGCCTGTATTTCACAAAGCCTGCGGTATATGAAAAAAAGTGTACTGGGTGATCTTCTAAACGAGAATTTTCCCTTATTACCAGGTGGTAAAAATTTTATTAGGCTTTTATTATTCTAAATTTAAGAAATCATTGTAGGGCAATGCAAGATATAGTATTGCCTTATACATGTCTCTTAAGCTTTTTAAAGGGTTTCGTGTATACTACATAATAATAAGGCTGGACTTCAGATGATTAGACAAGGACTCTGCTCTCTGTTTGTTCTATAATTCTGCAAAGCAGAAATGTTGGTCACAAAGAACTGTACAAGAGGACAAGGAAATGGAATAGAAAGTGAGGCTACTAATTTACTTACACATATAGGACCCTAAGAGGGGCAAGCAGAAATGATCAATTGAGGATTCAGGAAAGGCTCGTTAATGATTCTTATTCTCTGGGGCTTGCACTTACAATTTGGCAGTGTGGGATTTGGCTGGTCAATTAATCTAAGATGTGATTAAGTCCTAGGGGAAATGGACTCACAATGACCAAATTCTGATTGTAGCTAGACATGAGTGTAATAACCTAAAATAGGAAATATTTCTTCCTAGAAGGGAAGTTTAAATAAGATCAGAAATAACAAGAGCTATAAATCAACACCAGAAAGCAAGTTGGTGATTATGGAATATTTGAACAAAGAAGGATCCCTAAGGAATAGCCTATCCCAATCATTTTGACTATTCTTGTTGTCTAGTTAGGGGGTCTTTTCCTATTAACCACAATGTTTCATTCTTTCTGGTAGCCTTTCAAAATGCTCCAAGTTTCTCACTTTAATATTTTTGGTTTCAACACCTTTTGTTCCCCATCAAACATTACAAATTGCTTCATGGAAAACACTTTAGTGAGTACTCAAGAGACTGAAAGCTAATATTTATTGAGCATTTATGTGTCAGGTTGCTTTATATGGATTATCTCTTTTATCCCTCATAAAGGATGAAATAGATATTATTATTTCTTTATATTTTTTTTCCAAATGGGAGAAACTGAGGTATATGGAAGTTAAATAACTTACTGAAGGTCACACAGTTAGGAAGGGTGGCTTTAGGATCTGTGTGTTTGAACAGTCTATGATTCTGCCTCCATCATTTTTTTTTGAGCTGGTTAAAACATTGGAGATGATTTGGTATAATCTGTTTTTACTTTTAAGATGAGTGAATAAAGAAGGTTATGGGATCTTTGTATATGCTGACGTAGAAAACCAAGCTGCATGCTCTTTTTATTCTTTCTGACATGCTGTGGCCTGGAAATCAACTGCTTTAGTTAAGAAGGGCAACTTGTTACGAACTTCCATGGCAGTAAAATTCATAAGATAGAACAACAAAACCCCATAGCAATATTCCAGTGCAAAGGCAATGTGATTTTTCTTTGTTTTCCTGGTATTGCTTATTTGCATGTGCTTTCTTTCTGTTCTTTGTTAAAAGTCCACTTTTGAAAATATTTGTAGCTTTTTGGCTTGAATGTGCTGTGATGGGAATTTGAACATCCATTTTAATAAGAACTACATTAAGTGGTTTTTGAAAAAAATCTCCCCCACCTCCTTTTAGAAAGTCCTCTGTCATTGCTTCATCGTGGTTGGGTAGGATCCACCCTCTTCAGGGTGAGAGGAAGTTCAGCCTCCAAACAGCTTAAGTTTTGGCCTCTCTAGAGCAAGCACTGCCAACTTTATGATTTATGTGTGGTTTTAGTGATGAGGACTACTGTCTTCCATGGATTTAGGTGAGAACAGTAGAGACTTTTTACTGGAAACCTCATGTTGCCCTTCACTTAATTTCTAATATGTTAGAGGTAGCCCAAGACATGATTATGTCCATGAAAGCATTATTTGGTCCCAATATTTTGTGGCACTTATTATATTTAAAACTGTAACCTTATTCCTCATGTCCTATATTCACTCTTACATGTATTTTTCCATTTTCTTTCTTTTGCCTTTGGGGAGTAGATGATATAAACTACATGATAAACATAATAATTTTCTTTTTTGCTGTCATTTTCCATAATTTTAGTAGGTTTTGCACAAAACTGCAAGTGCTTCTGCTGCTGACCTGGCACAAAAATAAGGAAGTAGATAAACTTAGCAATATTAAAATCCTTCTGTCAATAAATAAAGAGTCCCATGCAGGTTTTGTTCACTAATAAGTAAAATAAGTCTTGTCATACTGCATGAAGCTGGATAGTGTTTTACCCACCACACACTTGAGTAGGGTGCAATTTATTTATCTTACTGTATTAGAAGGGTGGTAGCATTTTCAGGAACACTGACTTTTGCTAGAGGAATTGCAATCCTAAAGGGACAAGGGAATAGCATTTGCAAAGGAGGTATAATAACAGTATTTTAAACTGTCAGTACGTTGGGCAGGAGAAAAGTTACAGCAGGCATAAAATGGAGGAGCTATTTTAAAATTCAGGAGGAGTGTTTCTGTAACCTGAACAGGCCACTTACTGTAACTGGACAAAGTACCTAAAACTTAATTGCTGTCTGAGGATGCCCTTGTGTTTGCTTTTGATGTGCTTAGATGATTCTTAACTTCTTTCTACTCTGTTTCTTTATAGGATTGATGCAGTTTGATGACAAGCATGTTTTCATGGTTTCTTTATCTATATGGCAAACATTGAGTTTACAGTGTGAATGTGTCCTTTTAATCTCTTTGAAGATTAAATTTGAACGTATTATTGGCTCCTGGGGACTCTTCATGACTGACTTGCTGGCTGATGAAAAGTAATCAGTGGAAGCGGTGCAGTTCAATTCTCGACACCGGTCGGACCACGGAGGAGGTCAGCAGCCGCCATCTTGGAGAGCTGATGTAATCATCCCTGTTTTCTACTGATCTTAGCTCATTCAACTACGGAACAGGTGATTTCAGGCTGGTACTTGCCTGCGTCTCGCAGACAGATAGCTCAGGCTCGGGACCGGAGAACCTGAGGAGAATACTCTTCGGGGCTCGCTCCTGGAAAGGCGTGCGCCGGACTTTGAGCGGCCGGATTCTGGCTCCCTTGGCTGCTTTGGCCCAGGGTTGGGGAACCTGCGGGGACTGCGTGCTGAAGCCAGCTCCAAGTGGAACGTGCGCTGAGGGGCGGCTGGGCTCTGACTCCCGGAACAGTTTTGGCCCGGGGCTGGAGAGCCCGCGGGGACTGTGTCTTTGACCCTGCTCCTAGCGGAGCGTGCACTGAGCTGGGAGAGTTTGGAACAGCTGGGCTCAGGCTCCCGGGGCAGCTTTGGCCGGGGCCGCTTTGGCCGGGGCCTGGGGAACCCGCGGGGGTCGCTCTGTGGAGCCTGCTCCTAGCAGAGCGTGGCTGGGATCGGAGAGGCCGGGTTCTGGCTCCCGAAGCTGCCTTAGCCCAGGGCTGGGAAAACTGCGGGGACTGCGTGCTGAGGCCAGCACCAAGTGGAACGTGCGCTGAGGGGTGGCTGGGCTCTGACACCCGGAACAGTTTTGGCCTGGGGCTGGGGAGCCAGTGGGGACTGCGTCTTTGACCCTGCTCCTAGCGGAGCGTGCACCGAACTGGGAGAGTTTGGAGCGGCCAGGCTCGGGCTCCCGGGGCTGCTTTGGCCTGGGGCTGGGGAACCCGCGGCGGTTGCTCTGTGGAGCCTGCTCTTAGCAGAGCGTGGCTGGGATCGGAGAGGCCGGGTTCTGGCTCCCGAAGCTGCTTTGGCCCAGGGCTGGGGAACCTGCGGGGACTGCTTCTCGGTCCGGGTCCTGCTGGGTGCTGAGGGGGCCTGGGGGGCAGAGTGGAGCTGCCACCTGTGCCCAGAGCAGGCCAAGTGACCCGCCGGCGTGGTATCACGACACCCCAACTGCAGCTGGGGCCGAGGAGAGTAGCCGCCCACGCCTGGAACAGGACCAGCGACCCGACGGCGCGGTAACCAAGTCATCCCATTTGGAGTGGGGGCTGTGAAGAGCCGCCATCTGAGCCTGCAAGGTAGGCAGACCTGCGACCCACTGGCATGACAGGCTTGGCAGCCTGCCAGTGTGGTGGACAAGTAGCATCGAGGCAGTCACGTCACACTGGCTGGAGTGGGGGTGGAGCAGAGCCACTGGCCGTATCCAGAAAGGGCCCAGCGACCCGTTGGAGAGGCAGTTAGGTACACCCACTGGGAGTGGGGGCTGAGCAGAACTGCCGCACGAGCCCGCAAGGTAGGCAGATCTGCGACCCACTGGCGGAATAGGCTTAGAGGCCGACCAGCGTGGTAGACACGTCACGCCAATTGGAGTAGGGGTGGAGCAGAGCTGCCGCCCACATCCGGATCAGGACCAACACAGACTCTGAAAACTAGAAGATCCTGGAATAACATATTTCAAACACTGAAAGAAAATGGGTTCCAACCAAGAATCGTGTATCTGGTGAAATTAAGCTTCAGGATGGAAGATGAAATTAAAACCTTCCACGATAAACAAAAGTTAAAAGAATTCAGAGCTAGAAAACAATCTCTTCAAAAAATCCTTGGCAAAACATTACAGGAAGAGGAAATCGAAAATAACATTGAAAACCAACAGTGGGAGGTAGGACAGTAAAGGGGGGAAAGTAATCGAAGAGGAAAACTAATCAGGTTTAGTAACATTAATAAACAAATATGGCTGGAGGAACAAACCATATCTCAATAATAACCCTAAATGTTAATGGCTTAAACTCACCATTAAGAGACACAGGCTAGTTGAATGGATCACAAAACAAGACCCAACAATATGCTGCCTACAGGAGACGCATTTGATAGGAAAAGATATACATAGACTGAAGGTGAAAGGCTGGGAAAAATCATTCCACTCATATGGACTGCAGAAACAAGCAGGAGTTTCCATACTCATATCAAATAAAATAGATTTCAAGCCAAAGTTAATCAAAAGGGATAATGAGGGACACTGCATACTGCTCAAGGGAACCATACACCAACAAGACATAACAATCATAAATATATATGCCCCAAACAATGGTGCAGCTATGTTCATCAAGCAAACTCTTCTCAAGTTCAAGAGTCTAATAGACCACCATACAATAATCATGGGAGACTTCAACACACCTCTCTCACCACTGGACAGATCTTCCAAACAAAAGTTGAATAAGGAAACTATAGAACTCAACAACACAATTAACAACCTAGACTTAATTGACATATATAGAATATACCACCCAACATCAAGTAGTTACACTTTTTTCTCAGCAGCACATGGATCCTTCTCAAAAATAGATCATATATTATGTCACAGGGCAACTCTTAGACAATATAAAGGAGTAGAGATAATACCATGCATCTTATCTGATCATAATGGATTGAAGCTGAAAATCAACGATAAAAGAAGGAAGGAAAAATCATGCATCACTTGGAGAATGAACAATAGGATACTGAATGATCAATGGGTTATAGAAGACATTAAGGAGGAAATTAAAAACTTCTTAGAGTTAAATGAAAACACAGATACAACATATCGGAATCTATGTGACACATTGAAAGCAGTTCTAAGAGGAAAATTAATTGCTTGGAGCTCATTCCTTAAAAAAAGAAAAAAACAACAAATAAATGATCTCATAGTTCATCTCAAAATCCTAGAAAAAGAAGAGCAAAACAACAGCAAAAGAAGTAGAAGGCAAGAAATAATTAAAATCAGAGCTGAAATTAATGAAATCGAAACAAAAGAAACAATTGAAAAAATTGACAAAACTAAAAGTTGGTTCTTTGAAAAAATAAATAAAATCGACAGACCCTTAGCCATGCTAACGAAGAGAAGAAGAGAGAGAACCCAAATTACTAGCATACGGGATGAAAAAGGCAATATCACAACAGACACTTCAGAAATACAGAAGATAATCAGAAATTACTTTGAATCCTTATACTCCAATAAAATAGAAGATAGTAAAGGCATCAATAAATTTCTTAAGTCATATGATCTGCCCAGATTGAGTCAGGAAGATATAGACAACCTAAACAGACCAATAACAATAGAGGAAATAGAAGAAACCATCAAAAGACTACCAACTAAGAAAAGCCCAGGACCGGATGGGTATACAGCAGAGTTTTACAAAACCTTTAAAGAGGAACTAACACCAACACTTTTCAAGCTATTTCAGGAAATAGAAAAAGAGGGAGAACTTCCAAATACATTCTACGAGGCCAACATCACCCTGATACCTAAACCAGACAGAGACACTTCAAAGAAAGAAAACTACATACCAATATCTCTAATGAACATAGATGCAAAAATCCTCAATAAAATTCTGGCAAATCGGATTCAAAAACATATCAAAAAAATTATACACCATGATCATGTAGGATTCATCCCTGGGATGCAAGGCTGGTTCAATATACGGAAATCAATAAATGTTATTCACCACATCAATAGACTTAAAAATAAGAACCATATGATCATCTCGATAGATGCAGAAAAGGCATTCGACAAAGTACAGCATCCCTTTATGTTCAAAACTCTAGAAAAATTAGGGATAACAGGATCATACCTCAACATTGTAAAAGCAATCTATGATAAGCCACAGGCCAGCATCATTCTGAATGGAGAAAAATTGAAGGCATTCCCTCTAAGATCTGGTACAAGACAGGGATGCCCTCTCTCACCACTTCTGTTCAACATAGTCCTCGAAACACTGGCCACAGCAATTAGACAGACGAAAGAAATTAAAGGCATAAAAATAGGAAAAGAAGAACTTAAATTATCACTATTTGCAGACGATATGATTCTATACCTAACAGACCCAAAAGGGTCTACAAAGAAACTATTAGAGTTAATAAATGAATTCAGCAAAGTGGCGGGATATAAAATCAACACGCATAAATCAAATGCATTCCTGTATATCAGCGACAAATCCTCTGAAACGGAAATGAGGACAACTACTCCATTCACAATATCCCCCCCAAAAATAAAATACTTGGGAATCAATCTAACAAAAGAGGTGAAAGACTTATACAATGAAAACTACAGAACCCTAAAGAGAGATATAGAAGAAGACCTCAGAAGATGGAAAAATATACCCTGTTCATGGATAGGCAGAACTAACATCATCAAAATGGCGATATTACCAAAAGTTCTCTATAAGTTCAATGCTATGCCAATCAAAATCCCAACAGCATTTCTTTTAGAAATAGATAAAACAATCATGAAATTCATATGGAATAATAAAAGACCCAGAATAGCAAAAACAATGCTAAGCAGGAAAAGTGGATCAGGCGGTATAGCGATACCAGACTTCAAACTATACTACAGAGCAATAGTAACGAAAACAGCATGGTACTGGTACCAAAACAGGCGGGTGGACCAATGGTACAGAATAGAGGACACAGTAACCAATCCACAAAACTACAACTATCTTATATTTGATAAAGGAGCTAAAAGCATGCAATGGAGGAAGGATAGCATCTTCAACAAATGGTGCTGGGAAAACTGGAAATCCATTTGCATCAAAATGAAACTGAATCCCTTTCTCTTGCCATGCACAAAAGTTAACTCAAAATGGATCAAGGAACTTGATATTAAATCAGAGACACGGCATTTGATAGAAGAAAAAGTTGGCTATGATTTACATACTGTGGGGTCGGGCTCCAAATTCCTCAATAGGACACCCATAGCGCAAGAGTTAACAACTAGAATCAACAAATGGGACTTACTCAAACTAAAAAGTTTTTTCTCAGCAAAAGAAACAATAAGAGAGATAAACAGGGAGCCTACATCCTGGGAACAAATCTTTTTTACTCCACACACTTCAGATAGAGCCCTAATATCCAGAGTATACAAAGAACTCAAAAAATTAGACAATAAGATAACAAATAACCCAATCAACAAATGGGCCAAGGACCTGAACAGACACTTCTCAGAGGAGGACATACAATCAATGAACAAGTACATGAAAAAATGCTCACCATCGCTAGTAGTCAGAGAAATGCAAATCAAAACCACCCTAAGATACCATCTCACTCCAGTAAGATTGGCAGCCATTATGAAGTCCAACAACAAGTGCTGGCGAGGATGCGGGGAAAAGGGTACACTTATTCATTGTTGGTGGGACTGCAAATTGGTGCAGCCAATTTGGAAAGCAGTATGGAGATTTCTTGGAAAGCTGGGAATGGAACCACCATTTGATCCAGCTATTCCCCTTCTGGGTCTATTCCCTAAAGACCTAATAAGAGCATGCTACAGGGACACTGCTACATTGATGTTCATAGCAGCACAATTCACGATAGCAAGATTGTGGAACCAACCCAGATGCCCTTCAATAGATGAATGGATAAAAAAAATGTGGCATTTATACACAATGGAGTATTACTCTGCATTAAGAAATGACAAAATCATAGAATTTGGAGGGAAATGGATGGCATTAGAGCAGATTATGCTAAGCGAAGCTAGCCAATCCTTAATAAACAAATGCCAAATGACTTCTTTGATATAAGGGGAGTAACCAAGGTCAGGGTAGGGACGAAGAGCTTGAGAAGAAGATTAACATTAAACAGGGATGATAGCTGGGAGGGAAAGGGAGAGAAAAGGGAAATTGCATGGAATTGGAAGGTGATCCTCAGGGTTATACATAATTACATATAAGAGGAAAGGAGGGGTAAGAGAAAAATGATACAAGTGGAAGAAATGATTTACAGTAGAGGGGGTAGAGAGAGAAAAGGGGAGGGGAGGGGAGGGGAGGGGAAGGGGGATAGTAGAGAATAGGATAGACAGCAGAATACATCAGTCACTAGAATGGCAATATGTAAATCAATGGAAGTGTAACTGATGTAATACAGCAATCGGTATACGGGGTAAAAATGGGAGTTCATAACTCACTTGAATCAAATGTGAAATATGATATATTAAGAACTATGTAATGTTTTTAACGACCAACAATAAAAAAAAAAGAAAAGTAATCAGTGTAGATTGGATTGTGTATTGCATTCTTGGTCACTTCTTTTTAAAATTTTTTTTTTTTTTAGCTGTAGATGGACACAATACCTTTATTTTTTATTTATTTTTTGGTTATTGTTCTGTGGCGTGAGGGATTGAACCCTGTGCCTCAGCCATGATAGGCAAGTGCTGTACACTGATCCACATCCCTGGCCCAGTCACTTCCTTTTTAAAAAATAATTTATTTATTTGTTCTAATCAGTTATACATGGAAGCAAAATGTTCTTTGATTCATTGTACACAAATGGAGCACAATTTTTTACTTCTCTGGTTGTACCCAAAGTAGGCTCACACCATTTGTGCCGTCATACATGTACATAGATTAATGATGTCCATCTCATTCCACATCTTTCCTACCCCCTGTCACCTCCCATTTACCCCATCCAAAGTTCCTCCACTCACCCCATACTCTACCCACTACCAGCATTATGGATTAGTATCCACTTATCAGAGAAAACATTCGTCCTTTGGTTTGGGGGGATTGGCTTAAAGAAACTGTGGTATATCTACACAATGGAATATTACTCAGCAATACAAGAGAATAAAATTATGGCATTTGCAAGTAAATGGATGGAGTTAGAGAATATTATGCTAAGTGAAGTAAGCCACTTCCTTTTTTTTTGGTGGATGTTCATCTTCAGGTTTTAGCAACATAGGACAAGGAGTTAAGGAAGGAAGGCATGAGAAAAAAGGAATTGCATTGGCTTTACTCAAGGATTGAATGCAAAATGGACTGGTATAGATCACTTTGGAACTGAAGCAGACACAAGTACTGTGGTCTGCAGTGGAAGAACCCCTGTCTGCACCCAGGAAACTCCTCTTCTGGGTGACCTTGAGCAAGTTACTCAATTTCTCTGGGTTTGAATTTCTTTATCAGAGAGATAAGAGTTGATGAGCTTTCTAATGGAGTTAGTCTTCCATGATTCTGTGTCAAAAAAGGAAGGAGACACTGTTCTTGCTCATTATGCAAAGGTCCTGATACCTTGTATAAGAGATACCAAGGCAGAGACCTCTACAGTCATTCTTTGTATGTTTTCTTGGTGTGAGGAAGATATTACTTTGGAGAAGTCTCTAGCTGTAGTTGTCACTCTGTCTTTGAACACAGGGGAAATTCTGATGGACATCTGACAAAATAGAGAAAAATGCTTCTCAGGCCAGCAGAGGCTCTGGATCCCATGCTCTGTCAGATCCTTACTACTTACAGAGAGATGTACCCCAGCAGCACTGGGAATAAGTGGTTCTTATTCCTAATTCTGGTTTTGTCATAGAATTATCTGGGCTTTTAGCCTAAAACACAACAGCAGAGCTCTCTGCTATGCTGAGCTGGGGTATATAGTTCAATTTAAATTTCTAGGCCTTTTCATCACCTAAAATACAAACCTAAACCTCATTACCTTTCTGCAAGCTGCAGAGGAAATCAGAGATGGGAATCTCCTAGCAGATCCCTCAGAGCAGTTGAGGAGTTTAAATAACTGGGCCTCCTCCTGGGCTGTTTTGACAAGACTAAGGTATCAGTTTACTGATGGCTGGAAGAAGGAAAAGAGTACCAATCATGGGGACACAGTGAATTTGTCCACAGGTAAACAACACATTTAATATTTCATACTGGTTTGAAAGTGATAGAAGATAGGTGTTACAGGAGATGTGTAACGTGAGTGTGGACCACAATTTTTCCATTTCTGCAGTGAGGCTGCAGTTGTATCCTTTCCCATTACCATTAAGATGATGTTTCCTGCTTTACAATTAGCATTTGAGTATGTAATGTTTTAATTACTACAAAGCACATTTACTCCTCTTCTTATAATATGAATGTTACTTAATACACAAAATTAACGTTTTTAACAATCAGAAAATATCCTTTTTGGTTTATGAAATCCTATAATCCTACTATTTTCGAAGATTTTTTGGGGGATGCTGTTAGGAAAGTTAAATGGCTTATATAGAGTAATTAGAGAGTTCACCTCATTAGTGCTTGTTCAATTTTAAGCTAATTTATACTATTTTTTTTTATTCAGAAAGTTGCAATGTAGTCATAAAAATATAGCTAGGGGTTAAGTTTGCCAAAAATCTGTCCTCATCTTTTGAGAAGTTTTTAAAAGAGTAAATAATATTGCACAGTGTACTGGTTTTTTAGGTGCTCATTCATATTCAATGACAGCAGAGAGAATTCTGAATTTTTACAATGATCATTTGGCTTGGGAATAGAAACAAAGGATCCCTCAGCTATTTTTGCTGAGTTTTAAATTATACATATGGAGAGAAAACTGGAAATATAATGATAGTCTAGGTTCTTGGTCTAAAACAAATGTCGAAACAATGTCTACCTTACAAAAATAAAAACTTCAATACATTTTTTAAAGGAAAAAGAGAACAAAGATCTTTAAGGCCTTCTTTTAAGACTGCAACAAAGAAACTATGAATGAGAATGAGAACTTAAATGCACAAACTTATAGAAAATGCTTGATATTCACTTATTCTCATCAGATTAAAGTTTACTGTTGACATCCCTTTTTTTGAGTCAAGACAATTGTTTTCCTAACTTACTTGATTCTGTGAATTAAATTGTTGTTGTGCTATCTCAAAAACTGGGCAAAATGACTTTGAAAATTTGAGAACAATTATAGATATTTTATTTTATTAAGACAATAAAAGTAAAAAAGCACTTTACTATTTGAATTAGTGTAAAAATTCATTTAATCATGTTTTATCTTTTAATTTGATGAAAATATAAAATTTTGTGTGTACTAAAACACAAAAAGTATGTCATTATTTATGATTTGATAAAAAGTGGTCTAATTTAAGTCTTCAGAAGACAGAAATAGTAAGCTTCAAGACTTTAGAAGATCATGCCAAAACAACAACAAAAAAGAATTAAAAAGTATTGTTGGCTCTGTCTGTGAATTATTGAAGAACGAACAACATTGACAATACTTTGCTTTTGATCTTTACCCATTCAGTTTTGGCAATACTCAACAAAAGGATTTGGCAGATTTGAGCTTTTAGAATACTTTTTGAAGGAATAAATTGGAGTACTGCATTCCCCCTTTACCCTCAATTTATTTCTCAGTGCACACAGAAGAATTGGCAACATAGACTAGAAGAGCATTTTCGTTTGTATTTCTTCTAAACTAGACTATCTTAGCTTAAAACAGGACCCATTCTCTGAAATAAGAGCGGTCCAATTCATTCCCTAGTGAGGCTAGTATAGTTTTCTATTACCAAAATCTCACTAACCTACCCCTGAGTTCAGATGTTTTCTTTAGTTCTGTTTTACCTATTTCCCTTGGAAGGATATTAATGATTTGTTGATTTTGATGCCAGCAAGCTCTTCCAAGTCATTCAGACCAAATGTACTTTTCTGTAGTCTTATTAGTCTTTATGTAAAAATGTTTACAAGGCAAATTGAAGGTGATGCCTTTCTTTTTAAAAATACAATATTCCTAGAGCACTAACCTTAAAAGCAACTTTCATTACAGTTATCTCCTATCTTAATGTCAAAAGACAGATGCTTTTAGCTGTTAATGTTTAATGTGCATACTTGTGTGTTCTGTTTATCATATATGTTGGAACTATTCTTTAGAATTTATTCCTCAGTTATTTTTCTAGAGATGTTCATCTGCAATAGGATTTTAGGGAAGCTACTCACTTTCACTTGAACATGTGTGTTCCAGAAACTAGGTTAGAAACTGGCTTTGCTGAGAAGGACTGACTTTGATTATTTTTATCCCTTCTAGGATGCTCTGTCTTCCCATGGAAGGTGATCTCTTGGGATACCATTCTGATTCAGTTCCCCACTGTGGCCTCTAGGTCCTTCTTCTTCAAGGCAGCTGCCAACTCTATAAAAATATTTTCACTCCATTTCTCTATCAGTTTGCCTAAGTTATTGTTTATTACTGAAGCACCTCCCCCACCAACCCTGCCACTAGTTGCCTGTCCCTATGAAAGGAATTTCCAATTTATAGAATTAAAGCAAATATATTTCACTTTTTATTTTAAAATTACAAATTGAATTAAGCCTATAGCACTAAAATAACACTTATGAGTTTCTTTGTCAAAAGTTTTATTGGTGCACCACACATGTATATAATGCTGGGATATGTTGTTACATATTCATACATGTACACAATATAACAGCATGATTTGCTCAAAATCACTCCCCAATATTTTACCTTTCCCTCCCCTTCTCCCTCCCCCTAGTCCTTTTCCTCTACTCTACTGATCTCCCTTTGATTTTCATGAGATTTTCCCCACCCCATTTTTCTCTTCCCCTTTCCTCTTACGAGTTTTATCTAATTACAAAATTAAAACATTTTATTGTTAAAAATTTGGAGAGCTCAGGAGAATACCAAAATGTTAGGGAAAGACAAAACAAGCAAAACCAAAACAAAATAATAATCATTTGCTGAATGATAACTATAGTTTTATATACTTACATATAATTTGTATACTTCAAATAGCCCATTAAACTATAACCATCTATTTATAATCTCCAAGAGATGTGGACATATTTTTTAAAATTTTTTTTAGTTGTAGATGGACACAATATCTTTATTGTATTTATTTATTAATTTTTTTATGTGGTGCTGAGGATCAAACCCAGTGCCGCACACATGCAAGGCAAGTGCTCAACCACTGAGCTAAAACCCCAGTCCCAATTAGGACATATTTTATGAACACAAATATAAAGGCCCACAAGATTCTGAAATTTATATTCTGTTCCACTGTTTCTTACTGCCTCAGTTTAACTATGATCATTTTCTTGGTTTTATAATAAGTTTGACATTTATTTTAAAAAGTTCTCTAGCATTTTTCTTTTTAATATTTTCTTGTCTATTATCATCTGTGTATACTTTCAAAGAAATTTTTGAGTCAAAATGTCAAATTAAAAGCATTCTTTCAATGTCATCCTTGAATGACATTGTTTTAAATATAAAAAGTAATTTGGTTAGAGTTAACTTGTTGTCCTGTTAACCCAATTGAGTCTTCCAATCCAGGAACATGGATGGTGCTACTCAGCTCTTACAGTATGCCTCTAGCTAGTTAACTCCATTGCATATTTTTACATCTTTGTCTAATATAAGATAATAGTAATTTTGTGGGTTAGTTTCGTCCTCTATTCTGTACCATTGGTCTACCAGTCTGTTTTGGTGCCATTACTATGCTGTTTTTATTACTATTGCTCTGTAGTATAGTTTAAGTTCTGGTACAATGATGCCATCTGCTTCATTCTTCTTGCTAAGGATTGCTTTAGCTATTCTGGGTCTCTTATTTTTCCAGATGAATTTAATGACTACTTTTTTCTATTTCTATGAGGAATGTCATTGGGATTTTGATTGGAATTGCATTAAATATGTATAATGCTTATGGTAGTATGATAATTTTGACAATATTAATTCTGCAAGGTAGATCTTTCCATCTTCTAAGGTCTTCTTTATTTCTTTCTTTATGTTCTGTAGTTTTCACTGTAGAGGTCTTTCCCCTCTTTTGTTAACTTGATTCCCAAGTATTTTATTTTATTTTTTTGGAGGCTATTGTAAATTGGGTAGTTTTCTTCATTTCCCTTTCAGAGGGTTTGTCACTGTTATATAGAAATGCCTTTGATTTATGGGTATTGAATTCCTGCTACTTTGCTAAATTCATTTATTAGTTCTACAAGTTTTCTGGTGGAATTTTTTTGAATCTTCCATGTATAGAATTATATCATCAGAAAAGAGTGCTACTTTGAGTTGTTCTTTTCCTATCTGTGTCCCTTTAATTTCTTTTGTCTAATTGCTCTGGCCAGTGTTTCAAGAACTATGTTAAATAGTAGTGGTAAAAGAGAGCATCCCTGTTTTCTTCCAGTTTTTAGAGGGAATGCTTTCAATTTTTCTCCATTTAGAATGATGTTGGCCTGTAGCTTAGGGTAGATAGCTTTTAAAGTGTTGAGATATGTTCCTGTTATCCCTAGTTTTTCTAGTGTTTTGAACATGAATTGGTGATGTATTTTGTCAAATGCTTTTTCTGTGTCTATTGAGATGATCATATGATTATTATCTTTCAAGTCTATTGATGTGATGGATTTCATTTATTGATTTCTGTATATTGAACCAACCTTGCATCCCTGGGATGAAACCCACTTGATCGTGGTGAACTATATTTTGTATTTGATTTGCCAGAGTTTTTTTTTTTTTGAGGATTTTTGGATCTATGTTCATTAGTTATTAGTCTGAAGTTTTCTTTCTTTGATGTATCTTTGCCTGTTTTTAGAATCAGGGTGATATTGGCCTCATAGACTGAGTTTGGAAGTGTTCCCTCTTTTTATATTTCCTGAAATAATTTGAGGAATATTGGTATTAGTTCTTTCAAGGTCTTGTAGAACTCAGCTATTTATCCATCTGGACCTGGGCTTTTCTTGATGGCATCTTATATTTCTTTCTTTCTTTCTTTCTATTTTTTAAAAATATTTATTTTTATTTATCTTTTATTTTTTCAAAGAACCAACTTTTTTAAATCATTTTTTTAGTTGTAGTTGGACACAATATCCTCATTTTATTTATTTTCAAACCCAGTGCCTCACATGTGAGAGGCAAGTGCTCTGCCACTGAGCCACAAACTCAGCCCCTCAAAGAACCAACTTTTACTACTCAGATGACTGTGATTTGTGAAACTAGTTGTTCTTTTCTTCATTCTTTATTTTCCAAGTTAAGGTGAATAACAACAATAATTACAATCACAATTATATTTTTAAGGAAAGTTTCTCATGTAATATTAGATGTTTGTCTTATTTGATCAGATTCCTTGTTCTAATTCATTACTTATATACTGAATCTTCATGTTATATTTTTCATAATTTTTATAATTTGGATGTCATTTATATATATTTTCCCCTTTCCTCATCAGTCTTATCTGAGTTTGTAAGTTTGCCCTCCCTATAACTTATGAGATTTTCCATAAACTAGATTTTAACTGTACAAGTTTTAGTATAGTTAAATAGTCTCTTGACACATACCCCTCCCCTTACTTTTTTTTAGTGAGTGTTAATTTTCTTTTTCTTTTTCTTTTCTTTCTTTCTTTTTTTTTTTAATTTTGTGTGTTTGTGTGTGCGTAGTTTTTCTTAGTTCACTTTTATTTTCTATTTTTTTGGAGAGTCCTGAGTGTTACCTTTAATTTCTGTGAAAGCTCAAATAAATGCTTTCTAAAATTTACTTTGTTTTCTGTGATATGTTAAAAATATATTGTTTACCTTTACATGTTGAATTTATTTCCTTTTGTAGGGAAATAATATATTTATGGAATTTATTTCATCTTTTTATATTTATTCTTAAAAAAGATCTCTTTGATATTTGCAAAAAATATATATACATTAAAATTAACATGGGTGAATTTGTTTCAAGTCCTATCAACATTCTCTTTTATGATGTTAGGATTTATCCTTTAGATCTAAAGTTGAATACTAGATAGGGTGAATTTATACTAGTGATCCAGTAGTCTGGAAGAAGTTGGAGACATAGTGTATCCAAGCAGGGAAATTTCCTCTCTGCTTGGTTTATTGTCTGTACATAAGGAAACTGCTATTCCATGGGCCAGCTTTCCATAACTAGTCTCTTTCCTTCTGGCTTCCCCTCAAGAATACTGCCTGGCTATGTCTGGCCTCCTTCCTGGAGCTCCTGCCTGCTGTTTCAGGCAAAAACCCTACTCAGTGGGGAAAGTCAGATTCCTAACTCACTTCATCCACCAAAATAAACTCCAGATGGATTAAAGATTTACATGTGAAAAAATAAAATAAAACTTTACAAGTACTTGAAGAAAATAGGGGAAAACATTTATACGTGCTTTGGGCAAGAATGTACATTAAATTAGATTCAGGGGCAAATTAAATTACCAATAGATTTTTAACCATTTAAAATATTCAATGTCTGCACATGAGAAAGATCACTCCATATAAACTGTTATATAAAAATATTTGTAACATGATTTGATGGTCAAAAAGTGAGTCCTTATGTACAATGAACTTTTTCAAATTAATAAGGGTAATATGAAAATAACTAATAAGAAAGCATTAAGGGATGATCATACAAATTGAAAATATGAATGATTAATAAGAACAAGAAAAGAAGTCCTCCAGTTATATTACTAGTTAAATACATGTAAATAAAAGTAATGAATTATGATTTACTTTATTAATAAATGTATTTTAAAAGGGGTACTACTTCTTTATTATATCTTAGGAAGTCTCTTTTTCTGAGATATCATTCTTTTTAATGATTGCGCACACTTTCAAGGTTTGGTTATAACCTGATTTATTCCCTATAGATAGATAACATATCATTTCCATTTTTTGCTATTATAATAAATGCTACAATAAACTTTATTTTTATATGAATAAAATATGCTTATCATAGCAACAAATTAGACTACTGTGAATGAAATTATTATAATTAAGAGTTTAGAGGAATTAATGGCCAGATTTATTTCTGAAAAGAAAGTAACAAAGCACATTTTTCCAATGGTGTATGAAATAGCCCTTGTCCAACCTCTTATTGTCTCTAATATTGGGAATTATCACCTTTAATTTTTTTTGCCATCCTAATGGTGGAGGAATTGAGTAGCAATGTTATTTTTTTTATTCTCTTTCTTTTTAAAATTATATTATGTGGGTTTATTTTGACAAAGTCATACATGAGTGAAATTTGATTTTAATCCCTGTACCCCCATTTTCCTCCCTTTCTCCCTTCTACTATTTTTCACCTCTACTTATCTTCTTATCTTCCTTTCATTCATTTATTTTTTAAAAAAATTTTAGTTGTAGATGGATCCAATACTTTTATTTTTTATTTTTTTAGTTGTTAATGGACCTTTATTTTACTTATTTGTACGTGGTGCTGAGAATCGAACCTAGGCAAACGAACTACCACTGAGCCACAACCCCAGCCCCTGTTTATTTGTTTTTATGTGGTGCTGAGGATTGAAACCAGTGCCTTAGATGTGTCAGGCGAATGCTCTACCACTGAACCACAATCCCAGCCCCTATTTAATTATTTTTGATTGATACTTTCTACATATACATAAAGGTGAAATTCTCTGATAAATTTATATATGCATATAATGTGATTTTGTTAAATTAATTCCTTATTTCTTTTGCTTTCCTATCCATCCAGCAATGCTATTTTAATATTTGGTTCTCTGAATTTTATTGAGTTTGTTTATCTTTTGTGTTTACCGAATATTTGCATTTCCTATTCATGTTTCTTTTGTTTGTTTTTAATGATTTTTGGGGGAGTATTATAGTTAGACATAAAAGTGGGCTCCATTTTGACATGATCACAATACATAGAATATATTTTGCTCCACTTTGGTCACCAGTACCTCCTTTTCCCCTTCCTCCCTCCCTCCTCCTGTTCCCCTTACTCTATTCTATTGGTCTTTCTTTCTTTTTTTTTTATTGTTGGTCGTTCAAAACATTACATAGTTCTTAATATATCATATTTCACAGTTTGATTCAAGTGGGTTATGAACTCCCATTTTTACCCCGTGTACAGATTGCTGTATCACATCAGTTACACTTCCATTGATTTACATATTGCCATTCTATGTCTGATGTATTCTGCTGTCTATCCTATTCTCTACTATCCCCCCTGCCCTCCCCACCCTTACCCTCCCGTCTTCTCTCTCTACCCCCTCTACTGTAAATCATTTCTTCCACTTGTATTATTCTTCTCTTACCCCTCATTTCCTCTTATATGTAATTTTGTATAACCCTGAGGATCACCTTGATTTCCATGAAATTTCCCTTCTCTCTCCCTTTCCCTCCCACCTCTCATCCCTGTTGAATGTTGATCTTCTTCTCAAGCTCTTCGTCCCTACCCTGTCCTTGGTTACTCCCCTTATATCAAAGTCATTTGGTATTTGTTTTTTAAGGATTGGCTAGCTCCACTTAGCATAATCTGCTCCAATACCATCCATTTCCCTCCAAATTCTATGATTTTGTCATTTTTTAATGCGGAGTAATACTCCATTGTGTATAAATGCCACATTTTTTTTTTATCCATTCATCTATTGAAGGGCATCTAGGTTGGTTCCACAGTCTTGCTATCCTGAATTGTGCTGCTATGAACATCAATGTAGCAGTGTCCCTGTAGCATGCTCTTATTAGGTCTTTAGGGAATAGACCCAGAAGGGGAATAGCTGGATCAAATGGTGGTTCCATTCCCAGCTTTCCAAGAAATCTCCATACTGCTTTCCAAATTGGCTGCACCAATTTGCAGTCCCACCAACAATGAACAAGTGTACCCTTTTCCCCGCATCCTCGCCAGCACTTGTTGTTGTTGGATTTCTTAATGGCTGCCAATCTTACTGGAGTGAGATGGTATCTTAGGGTGGTTTTGATTTGCATTTCTCTGACTGCTAGCGATGGTGAGCATTTTTTCATGTACTTATTGATTGATTGTATGTCCTCCTCTGAGAAGTGTCTGTTCAGGTCCTTGGCCCATTTGTTGACTGGGTTATTTGTTATCTTATTGTCTAATTTTTTGAGTTCTTTGTATACTCTGGATATTAGGGCTCTATCTGAAGTGTGTGGAGTAAAGATTTGTTCCCAGGATGTAGGCTCCCTGTTTACCTCTCTTATTGTTTCTTTTGCTGAGAAAAAACTTTTTAGTTTGAGTAAGTCCCATTTGTTGATTCTAGTTGTTAATTCTTGCGCTATGGGTGTCCTATTGAGGAATTTGGAGCCCGACCCCACAGTATGTAGATCATAGCCAACTTTTTCTTCTATCAGATGCCTTGTCTCTGGTTTGATATCAAGCTCCTTGATCCATTTTGAGTTAACTTTTGTGCATGGTGAGAGAAAGGGATTCAGTTTCATTTTGATGCAAATGGATTTCCAATTTTCCCAGCACCATTTGTTGAAGATGCTATCCTTCCTCCATTGCATGCTTTTAGCCCCTTTATAAAATATAAGATAGTTGTAGTTTTGTGGATTGGTTACTGTGTCCTCTATTCTGTACCATTGGTCCACCCGCCTGTTTTGGTACCAGTACCATGCTGTTTTTGTTACTATTGCTCTGTAGTATAGTTTGAAGTCTGGTATCGCTATACCATCTGATTCACACTTCCTGCTTAGCATTGTTTTTACTATTCTGGGTCTTTTATTATTCCATATAAATTTCATGATTGTTTTATCTATTTCTACAAGAAATGCTGTTGGGATTTTGTTTGGCATTGCATTGAACTTATAGAGAACTTTTGGTAATATCGCCATTTTGATGATGTTAGTTCTGCCTATCCATGAACAGGGTATATTTTTCCATCTTCTAAGGTCTTCTTCTATATCTCTCTTTAGGGTTCTGTAGTTTTCATTGTATAAGTCTTTCACCTCTTTTGTTAGGCTGATTCCCAAGTATTTTATTTTTTGGGGGGATATTGTGAATGGAGTAGTTGTCCTCATTTCCGTTTCAGAGGATTTGTCGCTGATATACAGGAATGCATTTGATTTATGCGTGTTGATTTTATATCCTGCCACTTTGCTGAATTCATTTATTAGCTCTAATAGTTTCTTTGTAGACCCTTTTGGGTCTGCTAGGTATAAAATTATGTCATCTGCAAATAGTGATAATTTAAGTTCTTCTTTTCCTATTTTTTATGCCTTTAATTTCTTTCCTCTGTCTAATTGCTCTGGCCAGTGTTTTGAGGACTATGTTGAACAGAAGTGGTGAGAGAGGGCATCCCTGTCTTGTTCCAGATTTTAGAGGGAATGACTTCAATTTTTCTCCATTCAGAATGATGCTGGCCTGTGGCTTATCATAGATTGCTTTTACAATGTTGAGTATGATCCTGTTATCCCTAATTTTTCTAGAGTTTTGAACATAAAGGGATGCTGTACTTTGTCAAATGCTTTTTCTGCATCTATTGAGATGATCATATGGTTCTTATTTTTAAGTCTATTGATGTGGTGAATAACATTTATTGATTTCCGTATATTGAACCAGCCTTGCATCCCAGGGATGAATCCTACTTGATCATGGTGTATAATTTTTTTGATATATTTTTGAATCCGATTTGCCAGAATTTTATTGAGGATTTTTGCATCTATGTTCATTAGAGATATTGGTCTGTAGTTTTCTTTCTTTGAAGTGTCTCTGTCTGGTTTAGGCATCAGGGTGATGTTGGCCTCGTAGAATGTATTTGGAAGTTCTCCCTCTTTTTCTATTTCCTGAAATAGCTTGAAAAGTGTTGGTGTTAGTTCCTCTTTAAAGGTTTTGTAAAACTCTGCTGTATACCAATCCGGTCCTGGGCTTTTTTTAGTTGGTAGTCTTTTTTTTTTTTAATTATTTTATTGTTGGTTGTTCAAAACATTACATAGTTCTTAATATACCATATTTCACAGATTGATTCAAGTGGGTTATGAACTCCCATTTTTACCCCGTATACAGATTGCTGTGTCACATCAGTTACATTTCCATTGATTTACAAATTGCCTTTCTGGTGACTGATGTATTCTGCTGTCTATCCCATTCTCCACTGTCCCCCCTCCCCTCCCCTCCTCTCCCCTCCCCTCCCCTTCTCTCTCTCCATCCCCTCTACTATAAATCGTTTCTTCCACTTATATAATTTTTCTCCTACTCCTCCTTTCCTCTTATATGTATTTGTGTATAACCCTGAGGCTCACCTTCCAATTCCATGCAATTTCCCTTACCTCTCACTTTCCCTCCCACCTCTCATCCCTGTTGAATGTTAATCTTCTTCTCCAGCTCTTCGTCTCTACCCTGTCCTTGGTTACTCCCCTTATATCAAAGAAGACATTTGACATTTGTTTTTTAAGGATTGGCTAGCTTCACTTAGCATAATCTGCTCTAATGCCATCCATTGCCCTCCAAATTCTATGATTTTGTAATTTCTTATTGCAGAGTAATACTCCATGTGTATAAATGTCACATTTTTTAATCCATTCATCTATTGAAGGGCTTCTAGGTTGGTTCCACAATCTTGCTATCGTGAATTGTGCTGCTATGAACATCGATATAGCAGTGTCCCTGTAGCATGCTCTTGTTAGGTCTTTAGGGAATAGACCGAGAAGGGGAATAGCTGGGTCAAATGGTGGTTCCATTCCCAGCTTTCCAAGAAATCTCCATACTGCTTTCCAAATGGGCTGCACCAATTTGCAGTCCCACCAACAATGAACAAGTGTACCCATTTTCCCGCATCCTCGCCAGCACTTGTTGTTGTTGGATTTCTTAATGGCTGCCAATCTTACTGGAGTGAGATGGTATCTTAGGGTGGTTTTGATTTGCATTTCTCTGACTGCTAGCGATGTTGAGCATTTTTTCATGTACTTGTTGATTGATTGTATGTCCTCCTCTGAGAAGTGTCTGTTCAGGTCCTTGGCCCATTTGTTGATTGGGTTATTTGTTATCTTATTATCTAATTTTTTGAGTTCTTTGTATACTCTGGATATTAGGGCTCTATCTGAAGTGTGTGGGGTAAAGATTTGTTCCCAGGATGTAGGCTCACTGTTTATCTCTCTTATTGTTTCTTTTGTTGAGAGAAAACTTTTTAGTTTGAGTAAGTCCCATTTGTTGATTCTGGTTGTTAACTCTTGCGCTAAGGGTGTCCTATTGAGGAATTTGGAGCCCGACCCCACAGTATGTAGATCATAGCCAACTTTTTCTTCTATCAGAATCCGTGTCTCTGATTTAATATCGAGCTCCTTGATCCATTTTGAGTTAACTTTTGGGCATGGCAAGAGAAAGGGATTCAGTTTCATTTTGATACAAATGGATTTCCAGTTTTCCCAGCACCATTTGTTGAAGATGCTATCCTTCCTCCATTGCATGCTTTTAGCCCCTTTATCAAATATAAGATAGTTGTAGTTTTGCAGATTGGTTACTGTGTCTTCTATTCTGTACCATTGGTCCACTCGCCTGTTTTGGTACCAGTACCATGCTGTTTTTGTTACTATTGCTCTGTAGTATAGTTTGAAGTCTGGTATCGCTATACCGCCTGATTCACACTTCCTGCTTAGCATTGTTTTTGCTATTCTGGGTCTTTTATTATTCCATATGAATTTCCTGATTGTTTTATCTATTTCTACAAGAAATGCTGTTGGGATTTTGATTGGCATAGCATTGAACTTATAGAGAACTTTTGGTAATATCGCCATTTTGATGATGTTAGTTCTGCCTATCCATGAACAGGGTATATTTTTCCATCTTCTGAGGTCTTCTTCTATGTCTCTTTTTAGGGTTCTGTAGTTTTCATTGTATAGGTCTTTCACCTCTTTTGTTAGGTTGATTCCAGGTATTTTATTTTTTTGGTGGATATTTTGAATGGAGTAGTTGTCCTCATTTCCGTTTCAGAGGATTTGTCGCTGATATACAGGAATGCATTTGATTTATGCGTGTTGATTTTATATCCCGCCACTTTGCTGAATTCATTTATTAACTCTAATAGTTTCTTTGTAGACCCTTTTGGGTCTGTTAGGTATAGAATCATATCGTCTGCAAATAGTGATAATTTAAGTTCTTCTTTTCCTATTTTTATGCCTTTAATTTCTTTCGTCTGTCTAATTGCTGTGGCCAGTGTTTTGAGGACTATGTTGAACAGAAGTGGTGAGAGAGGGCATCCCTGTCTTGTACCAGATCTTAGAGGGAATGCCTTCAATTTTTCTCCATTCAGAATGATGCTGGCCTGTGGCTTATCATAGATTGCTTTTACAATGTTGAGGTATGATCCTGTTATCCCTAATTTTTCTAGAGTTTTGAACATAAAGGGATGCTGTACTTTGTCAAATGCCTTTTCTGCATCTATCGAGATGATCATATGGTTCTTATTTTTAAGTCTATTGATGTGGTGAATAACATTTATTGATTTCCGTATATTGAACCAGCCTTGCATCCCAGGGATGAATCCTACTTGATCATGGTGTATAATTTTTTTGATACGATTTTGAATCCGATTCGCCAGGATTTTATTGAGGATTTTTGCATCTATGTTCATTAGAGATATTGGTATGTAGTTTTCTTTCTTTGAAGTGTCTCTGTCTGGTTTAGGTATCAGGGTGATGTTGGCCTCGTAGAATGTCTTTGGAAGTTCTCCCTCTTTTTCTATTTCCTGAAATAGCTTGAAAAGTATTGGTGTTAGTTCCTCTTTAAAGGTTTTGTAAAACTCTGCTGTATACCCGTCCGGTCCTGGGCTTTTCTTAGTTGGTAGTCTTTTGATGGTTTCTTCTATTTCCTCTATTGTTATTGGTCTGTTTAGGCTGTCTATATCTTCCTGACTCAATCTGGGCAGAGCATATGACTTAAGAAATTTATCGATGCCTTCACTATCTTCTATTTTATTGGAGTATAAGGATTCAAAGTAATTTCTGATTATCTTCTGTATTTCTGAAGTGTCTGTTGTGATATTGCCTTTTTCATCCCGTATGCTAGTAATTTGGGTTCTCTCTCTTCTTCTCTTCGTTAGCATGGCTAAGGGTCTGTCAATTTTATTTATTTTTTCAAAGAACCAACTTTTGGTTTTGTCAATTTTTTCAATTGTTTCTTTTGTTTCGATTTCATTAATTTCAGCTCTGATTTTAATTATTTCTTGCCTTCTATTTCTTTTGCTGTTATTTTGCTCTTCTTTTTTTAGGATTTTGAGATGATATATGAGATCGTTTATTTGTTGGTTTTTTCTTTTTTTAAGGAATGCGCTCCAAGCAATGAATTTTCCTCTTAAAACTGCTTTCAATGTGTCCCATAGATTCCGATATGTTGTGTCAGTGTTTTCATTTATCTCTAAGAATTTATTAATTTCCTCCTTGATGTCTTCTATGACCCATTCATCATTCAGTAACCTATTGTTCATTCTCCACGTGATGCATGATTTTTCCTTCCTTCTTTTATCGTTGATTTTCAGTTTCATTCCATTATGATCAGGAAAGATGCATGGTATTATTTCTACTCCTTTATATTGTCTAAGAGTTGTCCTGTGACATAATATATGATCTATTTTTGTGAAGGATCCATGTGCTGCTGAGAAAAATGTGTAACTACTTGATGTTGGGTGGTATATTCTATATATGTCAATTAAGTCTAGGTTGTTAATTGTGTTGTTGAGTTCTATAGTTTCCTTATTTAACTTTTGTTTGGAAGATCTGTCCAGTGGTGAGAGAGGTGTGTTGAAGTCTCCCATGATTATTGTATGGTGGTCTATTAGAATCTAGTACTTGAGAAGAGTTTGCTTGATGAACGTAGCTGCACCATTGTTTGGGGCATATATATTTATGATTGTTATGTCTTGTTGGTGTATGGTTCCCTTGAGCAGTATGCAGTGTCCCTCTTTATCCTTTTTGATTAACTTTGGCTTGAAATCTATTTTGTTTGATATGAGTATGGACACTCCTGCTTGTTTCCGCAGTCCATATGAGTGGAATGATTTTTCCCAGCCTTTCACCTTCAGTCTATGTATATCTTTTCCTATCAAATGCGTCTCCTGTAGGCAACATATTGTTGGATCTTGTTTTGTGATCCATTCGACTAGCCTGTGTTTCTTAATTGGTGAGTTTAAGCCATTAACATTTAGGGTTATTATTGAGATTTGGTTTGTTCCTCCAGTAATATTTGTTTATTTATGTTACTAAACCTGATTAGTTTTCCTCTTCGATTACTTTCCCCCCTTTACTGTCCTACCTCCCACTGATGGTTTTCAATGTTATTTTCAGATTCCTCTTCCTGTAATGTTTTGCCAAGGATTTTTTTTTTTTGTGTGTGTGTTCCTGGGAGGTACTTTAAACACCAAGTTTATTTTAAAGGGTAGTTAAGAAGCCTTTAATTTTTACTTTCTTTAGGCAAATAGAGACATATTTAGAAAGAGCATAAGATTCACTGACCAGTTAATATTAAAATGAGAATTTAAAGTAAAAAAAAATGTGTCTTGAATTACATATCAAGGCAGTGACAAAGAATTTTTTATTTTCTTCCCATTCCTGCTTCAAAGTTACACTCAAATGTGCTTTGTTTTTTTTTTTTGTTTGTTTTTTGTTTTTTGTTTTTTTTTTACATTTTTTTTATTGGTTGTTCACAACATTACAAAGCTCTTGACATATTATATTTCATACATTAGATTGAAGTGGGTTATGAACTCCCAATTTTACCCCAAATGCAGATTGCAGAATCACGTCAGTTACACATCCACAATTTTACATAATGCACTAATAGTAATTGTTGTATTCTGCTACCTTTCCTATCCCCTACTATCCCCCCTCCCCTCCCCTCCCATCTTCTCTCTCTACCCCATCTACTATAATTCATTTCTCTCTTTGTTTATTTTCCCATTCCCCTCACAACCTCTTATATGTAATTTTGTTTAGCAATGAGGGTCTCCCTTCATTTCCATGCAATTTCCCTTTTCTCTCCCTTTCCCTCCCATCTCAAGTCTCTGTTCAATGTTACTCTTTTCTTCCTACTCTTCCTCCCTGCTCTGTTCATACTTGCTCTCATTATATCAAAGAAGACATTTGGTATCTGTTTTTTAGGGTTTGGCTAGCTTCACTAAGCATAATCTGCTCTAATGCCAAGGATTTTTTGAAGAGATGGTTTTCTAGCTGCGAATTCTTTTAACTTTTGTTTATCATGAAAGGTTTTAATTTCATCTTCCATCCTGAAGCTTAATTTTGCCGGATACACGATTCTTGTTTGGAGCCCATTTTCTTTCAGTGTTTGAAAAATGTTATTCCAGGATCTTCTAGCTTTCAGAGTCTGTGTTGAGAGATCAGCTGTTATCCTGATTGGTTTGCCCCTAAATGTAATCTGCTTTCTTTCTCTTGTAGCTTTTAAAATTCTCTCCTTATTCTGTATGTTGGGCATCTTTATTATAATGTGTCTAGGTGTGGATCTCTTATGATTTTGCACTTTTGGCGTCCTGTAGGCTTCTAGGATATGGGATTCTGTTTCATTCTTCAAGTCTGGGAAGTTTTCTCGTATTATTTCATTGAATAGATTGTTCATTCCTCTGGTTTAGAGCTCTGTGCCCTCCTGTATCCCAATGACTCTTAAGTTTTGTCTTTTAATGTTATCCCATATTTCTTGAATGTTCTGCTCATGGTTTCTTAGCAGTCTTTCTGAACTGTCTATGTTCTTCTCAAGTTGAAATACTTTGTCTTCATTGTCTGATGTTCTATCTTCTCAGTGATCTATTCTGCTGGTAGTATTGTCAATTGAGGTTTTAATTTGGTTTATTGCTTCCTGCATTTCTAGGATTTCTATTTGTTTGTTTTTTATTACTTCTAACTCCCTGTGAAATTGATCTTTTACTTCCTGGATTTGTTTCTGTAGTTCCTTGTCAATGTGATCTTTCATTGTCTCCTTTTGCTGTCTCATGTCTTCCTTGAGAGTCCAGATCATCTGAAGCATGTATATTCTGAACTCTTTACCTGACATTCCATCTGTTGCAGCTATTACCTCTTCTAGAGTTGAGTTGACCTGCATTGCTTGTGGTCCTTTCTTTCCTTGTGTTTTCATATTGCTTGCGTTTCTTTCTGCTTGGTGAAACTGTTGTGTTTTTGAAATTTTTCCCCCTGTTTATTTATGTTGCTCTTGTATATTTGGGATATCTCTCTTGTAGGGCGGGTAGTGGCTGTGATCCTCCTCTAATCAGGGTGATCTATCCACTACGCTGGTTGGTCGTAGGTCTGCCCACCCTGCGGGCACGGGTGGCTGCTCTACTCTGCCCCCACTCCAATTGCGGTGACGTTCCTAGCACGTCCTCGGATCGTTGGTCCTGATCCGGATGTGGGCAGCAGCTCTTCTCCACCCCTACTCCAATTGCTGTGACGTGTCCTCCACGCTGGTCGGCCTCCAAGCCTGTTCCGCCGGTGGGTCTCAGATCTGCCCACCCTGCGGGCCTGGGCGGCAGTTCTGCTCAACCCCCACTCCCAGTGGGGGTACCTAACTGCCTCTCCAACGGGTCTCTGGGCTCCTTCCGGACTCTGGCGGCGGCTCTGTTCAACCCCCACTCCAACCAGTGTGACGTGACTGCCTCGATGCTACTCGTCCACCACACTGGCAGGCTGCCAAGCCTGTCCTGCCAGTGGGACGCGGGACTGCCTACCTTGCAGGGTCAGACGGCAGCTCTTCACGGCCTCCACTCCAAGTGGGTTGACTTGGCTACCCTGCCGTCGGGTCGCTGGTCCTGTTCCAGGCGTGGGCGGCTACTCTCCTCGGCCCCAGCTGCAGTTGGGGTGTCGCGATACCACACCGGCGGGACCCTTAGCCTGCTCTGGGCACAGGAGGCAGCTCCACTCTGCCCCCCAGGTCCCCGCAGCACCCAGCAGGACCCGGACCAAGAAGCAGTCCCTGTAGAATCCCCAACCCTGAGCCAGAGCCGCTTCGGGAGCCAGGAGCCGGTCTCTCCGATCCCCGCGAAGTTCTGCTAGGAGCAGGCTCCTCAGGGCAACCGCCGCGGGTTCCCCAATCCCAGGCCAAAGCTGCCCCGGGAGCCCAAGCCTGGCCGCACCAGACTCTCCCTGCTCGGTGCACGCTCCGCTGGGAGCAGAGTCTAAGACGTATTTCCCGCGGGCTCCCCAGCTCCGGGACAAAACTGTTCCAGGAGACAGAGTCCCGCTGCCCCTCGTCCCAAGTTTCACTTGTGGCTGGCCTCAGCTCGCGGTCCCCGCAGGCTCCGCGGCCCTGGGCTCAAGCAGCCACGAGAGCCAGAACCCAGCCTCTCCGATCCCTGCCACACTCTGCTCGGAGCAGGCTCCACAGAGGTACCCCAGCCTCAGGCCCAGGCAGCCCCGGGAGCCCGAGCCTGGCAGCTCCAACCTCTCCCAGCTCAGTGTACGCTCAGACAGGGGCAGGGTCAAAGACGCAGTCGCCGCGGGTTCCCTAGCCCCGGGCCAAAACTGTTCCGGGAGTTAAAGCCACGCCGCCCCCCAGCGCACAATCCACTTGTACCTGGCCTCCGCCCGGAGTCCCCGAAGGATCTCCCGCCCTGGGCCAAAGCAACCCAGGGAACTAGAATCTGGCCGCTCAAAGCCCGGCACCCGCCTTGCCAGGGGTGAGGCCTGAAGAGTATTCTCCTCAGAGTTTCCAGTCCCGAGCCTGAGCGATCTGTTTGCGCGACGCAGGCAAATACCAGCCTGGAATCACCTGTTCTGTAGTTGAATGGGCTGAGATCAGTAGAAAACAGGGATGATTGCATCAGCTCTCCATGATGGCGGCTGCTGTCCTCTTCTGTGTTCCGACCGGTGTCGGGAATCGAACTGGACCGATTCTCTCCTCTATTTCAAAGCTGGAACTCAGCACCCAGTGCGGCCAGTGTGCCACTGGCAGGAGCCTGCAGAATCCGCTTCGCTGTAATCCCGCTCTGGTACCTTGAGGCTAATTAACTCGGGCGCGTCCCAGACTCCATCCACAGGGCGGTCTGCCGACCAGGTACTGCTTCCCTCCGTGCGGAGAAATCGCCCGCGACCAAGCCCCTGCAGCCGAATCCCGCGCGCTGGAATTCTGTCCTCTAGATTCTGGAGCACCTCAATTTCACTGGGGATTCCCACCAAGGTAGCCTTCAGCCATTTCACCTCGTGTTTCTCCCGCACAGTGGCGCAGCGTACTGGTGTGCTGCACTCCCTTCGCCGCCATCTTCTAGTTGGTAGTCTTTTGATGGTTTCTTCTATTTCCTCTATTGTTATTGGTCTGTTTAGGTTGTCTATATCCTCCTGACTCAATCTGGGCAGATCATATGACTTAAGAAATTTATCTATGCCTTCACTGTCTTCTATTTTATTGGAGTATAATGATTCAAAATAATTTCTGATTATCTTCTGTATTTCTGAAGTGTCTGTTGTGATATTGCCTTTTTCATCCCGTATGCTAGTAATTTGAGTTCTCTCTCTTCTTCTCTTCGTTAGCATGGCTAAGGGTCTATCGATTTTATTTATTTTTTCTAAGAACCAACTTTTAGTTTTGTTAATTTTTTCAATTGTTTCTTTTGTTTCGATTTCATTAATTTCAGCTCTGATTTTAATTATTTCTTGCCTTCTATTTCTTTTGCTGTTGTTTTGCTCTTCTTTTTCTAGAATTTTGAGATGAGTATGAGATCATTTATTTGTTGTTTTTTTCTTTTTTTAAGGAATGAACTCCAAGCAATGAATTTTCCTCTTAGAACTGCTTTCAATGTGTCCCATAGATTCTGATATGTTGTGTCTGTGTTTTCATTTATCACTAAGAATTTTTTAATTTCCTCCTTGATGTCTTATATAACCCATTGATCATTCAGTAACCTATTGTTCATTCTCCAAGTGATGCATGATTTTTCCTTCCTTCTTTTATCGTTGATTTTCAGTTTCATTCCATTATGATCAGATAAGATGCATGGTATCATCTCTTCTCCTTTATATTGTCTAAGAGTTGCCCTGTGACATAATATATGATCTATTTTTGAGAAGGATCCATGTTCTGCTGAGAAAAAAGTGTAACTGCTTGATGTTGGGTGGTTTATTCTATATATGTCCATTAAGTCTAGGTTATTAATTGTGTTATTGAGTTCTGTAGTTTCCTTATTCAACTTTTGTTTGGAAGATTTGTCCAGTGGTGAGAGAGGTGTGTTGAAGTCTCCCATGATTATTGTATGGTGGTCTATTAGACTCTTGAACTTGAGAAGAGTTTGCTTGATGAACATAGCTGCACCATTGTTTGGGGCATATATATTTATGATTGTTATGTCTTGTTGGTGTATGGTTCCCTTGAGCAGTATGTAGTGTCCCTCTTTATCCCTTTTGATTAACTTTGGCTTGAAATCTATTTTATTTGATATGAGTATGGACACTCCTGCTTGTTTCCGAAGTCCATATGAGTGATATAATTTTTCCCAACCTTTCACCTTCAGTCTATGTATGTCTTTTCCTATCAAATGCGTCTCCTGTAGGCAGCATATTGTTGGGTCTTGTTTTGTGATCCATTCAACTAGCCTGTGTCTCTTAATTGGTGAGTTTAAGCCATTAACATTTAGGGTTATTATTTAGATGTGGGTTGTTCTTCCATCCATATTTGTTTATTTATGTTACTAAACATGGTTTGTTTTCCTCTTTGATTATTTTTCCCCTCTTTACTGTCCTACCTCCCACTCTTGGTTTTCATTGTTATTTTCCATTTCCTCTTCCTGTAATGTTTTGCCGAGGATGTTTTGAAGAGATGGTTTTCTAGTTGCAAATTCTTTTAACTTTTGTTTATCGTGGAAGGTTTTAATTTCATCTTCCATCCTGAAGCTTAATTTCACTGGATACACGATTCTTGGTTGGAACCCATTTTCTTTCAGTGTTTGAAATATGTTATTCCAGGATCTTCTAGCTTTCAGAGTCTGTGTTGAAAGATCAGCTGTTATCCTGATTGGTTTACACCTAAATGTAATCTGCTTCCTTTCTCTTGTAGCTTTAAAAATTCTCTCCTTATTCTGTATGTTGGGCATCTTCATTATAATGTGTCTAGGTGTGGATCTCTTATGATTTTGCACATTTGGCATCCTGTAGGCTTCTAGGATTTGGGATTCTGTCTCATTCTTCAAGTCTGGGAAGTTTTCTCGTATTATTTCATTGAATAGATTGCTCATTCCTTTGGTTTGGACCTCTATACCTTCCTGTATCCCAATGACTCTTATGTTTGGTCTCTTTATGTTATCCCATATTTCTTGGATGTTCTGCTCATGGTTTCTTAACAGTCTTGCTGAGCTGTCTATGTTCTTTTCAAGTTGAAATACTTTGTCTTCATTGTCTGATGTTCTATCTTCTAAGTGTTCTACTCTGCTGGTAGTATTCTCAATTGAGTTTTTAATTTGGTTTATTGCTTCCTGCATTTCTAGGATTTCTGTTTGTTTTTTCTTACCTCTATCTCCCTGTATAGTTGATCTTTTGCTTCTTGGATTTGTTTATGTAATTCATTGTCTAAGTGATCTTTCATTGTCTGATTTTGCTGTCTAATGTCTTCCTTGAGACTCCAGATCATCTGAAGCATGTATCTCCTGAATTCTTTATCTGACATTCCATCTGCTGCAGCTATTACCTCTTCTAAAGTTGAGTTGACCTGCATTGCTTGTGGTCCTTTCTTTCCTTGTGTTTTCATACTGCTCGCGTTTCTTTCTGCTTGGTGAAACTGTTGTGTTTTTGAAATTTCCCCCCTATATATTTATATTGCTCTTGTATAGTTGAAAAGTCTCCCTTGCAGCGGCGGTCGGCTCCTGTGCTCCTCCTCCAATTGGGGTGATCTGTCTACCACGCCCATGGACCCCTGGGCCTGTTCTGCCGGTCGGTCGCAGGTCTGCCTACCTTGCAGGCGTGGGCGGCGGCTCTGCTCTGCCCTTACTCCAATTGGGGTGACGTGTCTACCACGCCCGCAGACCCCTGGGCCTGTTCTGCCGGTCGGTCACAGGTCTGCCTACGTTGTAGGTGCGGGCGGCGGCTCTGCTCTGCCCTTACTTCAATTGGGGTGACGTGTCTACCCCGCCGGCGGGTCGCGGGGCCTGTTCCGGGCGCGGGCAGTGGCTCTGCTCTGCCCCTCTGGCCTGATGACAAAGTGAGAGAGACCCGGGTGTATGTGACTCACTTTCTTTACCAGGAGACCAACTGTTTCTGTCGCCGCTGGTATTGATGAAGTTATCTCCTCCGCCACTTTCTGATGACCTCAGATCTCTGCCATGTTGGTACCCCATGCAAATGGCAGCATTTCGTTCCCTTTGCCGGGTGACCAAAGCAATGCGTGAGTCCTGACCAGCCCTCACAAGCCCCGTCTCAATCCTGTTGCCACTGCCTATGAAGGCTCGGTTGGTATTTACCTCCACAGTATTCAGCAGGACCCGGACCGAGAAGCAGTTTCCGCGGGTTCTTTAGCCCTGGGCCAGAGCAGTTCTGGGAGCCGGAATTCGGCCACTCCGGTCTCGGTGTATGTTCTGATAGGAGCAGGCTCCAAGAAGCAGTTTCCGTGGGTTCTTTAGCACTGAGCCTGAGTAATTTGTCTGCGAGACGCAGGCGAATGGCAGCCTGAAATTACCTGTTCTATAGCTGAATGAGCTGCGATCAGTCAAAAACAGGGATGGTGACGTCAGCTTTCCAAGATGGTGGCTGCTGGCTTCCTCTGTGGTCTGACCTGTGTGGAGAACCGAATTGGACTGCTTCCTTCTCCTGTCTCAAACCCAGAATTCAGCACTGAGTACAGTGATTGCACAGCTGGCAGGAGCCCACAGAATCCACAGCGCTGTATCTTTGCGTTGCTATCTCATCATTTTCCAGTGTGTGCCGCAGACTCTAGCAGCGGGGCGATTTGCTGAATAAGCAGCGTGACCCTCGGTGCGGACAAATTGCTTGCATTGCAGCCCCCGTAGCTGATCCTCGTGCGATGAAAATCCTTCCTCTAGGTTTTGGAGCACCCCAATTTTGCTGGAAATTCCTAACAAGATAGCTTTTAGCCATTCTAACTCGTCATTCTCCCGCACAGTGACGTGGTACACGGGGGTGATGCACTCCCTTCGCTGCCATCTTCCGGTCCCCCCAGTTTTTCTTTTTTAACAATGATTTTTTTTTTTAAGTTTTTGATGGGCCTTTATTTAATTAATTAATATATTTATATAAGGTGTTGAGAATCAAACTCAGGGTCTCACATGTGCTAGGTGAGCACTCTGCCACTGAGCTACAACTCCAGCCCCCCCTTTTTAATAATGATATTTAAGACTATGTTTTTATAAGTGAGACTTTATATCCTGAAGGTTTTAGTCTCTTTTTCATTATAGACAGTAATTGCAGTTTTCATTTTTTTCTTTTTTTTTTAAATAATGATAGGAGAGAGAGAGAGAGAGAGAGAGAGAGAGAGAGAGAGAGAGAGAGAGAGAGAGAATTTTAATGTTTATTTTTTAGTTTTTGGCAGACACAACATCTTTGTTTGTATGTGGTGCTGAGGATCGAACCCAGGCCGCATGCTTACCAGGGGAGCACGCTACCGCTTGAGCCACATCCCCAGCCCTTCATTTATTTTCTGATCTAGGAATTATAATGGGAAATATTTATGAATTTCCAAAAAGTTTGGCTTAGTTTTACAAGCTTTTTTTTTATGCTTTTCTAGTTTATTGGTTTATGATCAGAAGATGTGAACTATATGATTTCTCAGGCTTTGAACTTAAGCATTTCTTTTTGTTCAAGTATATGATTTAATTTTTAAAAATGTTCTGTGGGGATAAATTTAATGTTTGCTCTTCATTTAAAGTATGTGAAATTGTATTTTAGGTGTTTATATCAAATCTTCTTTCCTGATTAAATTTAATTTTTTCTATATACCTACATATTTTTAATGTGCTAGCTTCATTGTATATTTTTTTATAGAGAGAGAGAGAAAGAGAGAGAGAGAGAGAGAGAGAGAGAGAGAGAGAGAATTTTTTTTAATATTTGTTTTTTAGATTTCAGTGTACACAACATCTTTATTTTTATGTGGTACTGAGGTTTGAACCCAGCGCCCCACGCATGCTAGGCGAGTGTGTTACCGCTTGAGTCATATCCCCAGCCCTCTATTGTATTTTTAAAATTAATTTTTATTGGTGCATTATAATTATACACAATAGTGAGATTCACTGTGATATGTCTGCACACACACATAATATAATTTAGTCAATTTCATTGCTCAGTACTTCCCTTGTCCCTCTCTTCCTTACTCCCCTGATCCCTTTCCTCTTCTCTGATGGTCTTCTTTCTTTCTTTCTCTTTTAAAAAATACTTTTAGTTGTAGATTGACACAATTCCTTTATTATTATTATTTTTTAAATATTTATTTATTTATTCATTCATTCATTCATTCTTATGTGGTCTTGAGGATAGAACCCAGAGTCTTGCACATGCAAGGCAAGCGCTCTACTGCTGAACCACAACTCCAGTGCACAATGCCTTTATTTTATTCATTTATTTTTATGTGATGCTGAGGATGGAACCCTTTGCCTCACATGTGCTTGGCAAGCTGTCTACCACTGAGCCATCACCCCAGCCCTAATGGTCTTCTTTTTAACTTCATGCAGTTCTGTGGTATTTTGAAAGATGGATATTAATATTTTTCTCTGATTGTTTTGTTATTCAATTTTCTTTGCATTTTTATTAACTTTTGCTTTATTCTCTTTATTGTTTTTAATTTAATATCTCTGTGATTTAACTTTGAAATTACATGTTTTGAAGTTAAATCTTTCTCATAAACCCTTCTTTTTATTATGGTTATAATGACTTTCTTTGTCATGTTTAATACTGTTAGTCAGCTTTTCATTGCTGTGACCAAAAGACCTGACAAGAACAACTTAGAGGAGGAAAGGTTTATTTCAGGCTAATGGTTTCAGCGGTCTTTTTCCATAATCAGCTGATTCCATTCCTTTGGAACTGAGGTAAGACTGAACATCATGTTTAGTTTTATAAGAAGTGGAGAAAAGCTGCTCAGCTTACAGTAGCTGGGAAGCAGGGGGAGGGGAAAAGAGAGAAAGACAGAGACCCAAGGACAAAATATAATCTGAAGGGACACCCAGTGCCCAGCGACCTATTTCTTCCAGGTACACTTCATCTGCCTACAGTTAGCACCCAAGTAGTCCATTCAAATTTTTAACCCATCAAATGGATTAATCCACTGATGAGGTTACAGCTCTCATCATTACCCAAAAGCACTACCTCTGAATCATCCCCCAATGGGAATCATGTTTTCAAAACACGAGTTTTTGGGGGGACATTTCTAGATCTAAATTACAATAAATACTTATAAACTTAAACCCTATAATGTTGAATAGTAATATAACCACTCCTGCTTTCCTTTTGTTTGACCTTGAATGATAGTTTTTGTTCTTTTCATTTTATTATACCATTTTTAAAATGTTTCTCATAAACAACATGTTGTTGGGTATTTTTTTTAATTTTAGTTTTAGTTGTAGATGGACACAATACTACTACTACTACTACTACTACTAATAATAATTTTATGTGGTGTTGAGGTTTGAACCCAGTGCCTCACACATGCTAGGCAAGTGCTCTACCATACAGCCCCAGCCTGGGTATTGTTTTTAATATAATCTGTGGTTATCTTGGTGTAGCCATCTAGTCCATTCACCTTGCATAGCAGCCACTAATTTTATTTCATTGTTTCCTTTTTTACCAAATGATTTACTTTTGTAGTTCTTCTTCATTATTTTTGTTGGTTTAATGAACTAAGTATCCATCCCCCACCCCTTTGTTTTTTGCTTGCTATTTTGGAAGTTCTGTGCTTTCCTGGTTCATTAATAGTTATCTTACTATTCCTAACACTCCCAAACAGATTTCTTTAGTTTTATACCAAGACAAGCCACTAAGTCTACACCACCTAGATGACCTGTTTCCTTTCTTACTGTCAAACCATTTCCTTCCCTTGGTACATTTATAGCTCAAGTCCCCTAGTGTTGGCAATCCCTAATCCAGTATCTATGATTTTGTTATTTAAAAAATGTCATATGTTCCATGGTGTGGGTGTACCACAGGGTTTTTTTTTATCATCCATTCATTGAAGGACATCTATCTTGTTTCCAGTTTTTTTTTTGTCTATTATTAATACATCTGACAAGAAAATTAGCACACAGATTTTTATGTGTGGACCCAAGTCTTATGGTAGTTGCATGTTTAGTTTTATAAGAAGTGGTCAAACTGTTTTCTGCAGTGTCTCCAATATTTTATATTCTTATCAGAAGTGCATGAGTGATCCATTTTCCCTGCCTCCTTACTAATATTTATTGTTATCACTTTTTTATTTTAGCCATTCTGATAGGTAAGTGGAGATATTATGGTTTTAGTTAGCATTTCTGTACCCACTAATGGTGCTGAACATCTTTTTACCCAAACAGGTAAAGTTTTTAATTTTGATTAAGTCCAGTTTGTCACTTTCTCTTTTCCTTTTATGGATTATGATTTTGGTATTCAGTGTAAGAATTCTTTGCCTAGCATTAGATCTCAAAATTTTCTTCCGTTTTTTTTTTTTTTTGCTAAAAGTTTTTTAGTTTTGTGTTCTATATTTAATCTGTGATCCACTTTGACCTGATTTTTATATAAGATGTAAAGTTCATTTTTTAAACCTATGGATGCCCATTTGCAGCAGACCATTTTTGAAAGGACTATCTTTTCTCTATTAGATTACTTTTGTAATTTTTCCAAAATTAAGTTGGGCAGATTTAGGGGGTATTTTGATTTATGGGCCTATTTCTTAGTCAATACCATACGATATCTATTGATTTTGTAACAAAGTCATATTTGCTATTTATAGAAAATCTTATTAATGTTATAATTATACATCTTTCAGTCATCTTATATTTATTTCTTTTGAAATGTCATCTGACTTTTCTAGTAGTTTTATCCCATCAGGAGTTGTCTGTTCTAGTATTCTTCTTGGTCTTTCTCCTATTTACTGTTTTTTTTTTTCTTGAATGCTTTATTGTTTTTCTTTGGCAATTAATGACTTAGTCCAATTTTAGTGGTTAAGACAAGTTTGTAGGTCACAGTACAGGAATTTGGTTGGGGAAGAAGGCCAGCATTGAACTAACCAGCAAGCTGTCCATCTTCTTCTGCTTTGAGATACTCCTTTCTTTGCTCTTAAGTCTCCCTGTTTGAATGTGTGTAGCCTTTGGGAATGTATTTGCCTATTTCTGTTTCTTTCACATAGTTTCTCCGAGACCAAGGAACTTGGGAGGGTCCTCCTGGAACAGTATTCTTGAGGGATGATCCCACCGTCTCTTGGTTCAGACTGAGCTATGGGATTCCTAATGGTGCCACAGGCATCTTTGCTGTTGTTTCCTGGCCCAGAGTAGAACAGAGTCCTGGGCTTAATTTCTCCTTCAGAGATTTCACCATAGCCTTGGATTTGATTTAATGCTAAGACTGACCAGCATTCTGGTTATCTCTTTGTCCTCAAGAAGTAATTGAATGGGACTTTGAAGTCAAGGTTTTTAATTCACTTAATCAAACATTTACTGAGTGATTATTAGGTACAAAAGCTTCACTAGGAACTATGTATGGGCAATCCCTGCCCAGAAAGTACAAATGTTGTTGAGATAGAAGGAAAAGTAGAACAATAATGGAAGTGTGATAAATGCTACAAGAGAGATGTATTACAAAATTACATATAAGAGGAAGTGAGGGGAAAGGGAAAAAAACAAGGGGGAGAAATGAATTACAGTAGATGGGGTAGAGAGAGAAGAGGGGAGGGGAGGGGAGGGGAGAGGAGGGGAGGGGGGATAGTAGAGGATAGGAAAGGCAGCAGAACACATCAGACACTAGTATGGCAATGTGTAAATCAGTGGATGTGTAACCGATGTGATTCTGCAATCTGTATATGGGGTAAAAAATGGGAGATTATAACCCACTTGAATCAAATGTATGAAATATGATATGTCAAGAACTATGTAATGTTTTGAACAACCAATAATAAAAATTAAAAAAGAGAGATGTATTAGTATGAATAATCATATAATAAAGTGAAAATTAATGTAGTTTAATGTTTTTATTTAGCAAAAATAAAATTAAAAAATTTTTGACCTTTGGAGTCAAACTTTGATACACTAATAGAAATCAGAAAAAAAGATTAATATATCAAAATATTAAATCATAAAATATTTCAATATATTATGTCTTTAAAAAGGAATAAATTTCTAGATAAAATTATTTATAGTTATGACCTATATTATATAATGAATACCTATGAATTGAAAATTAAGATATCAGTAGAAAAATAATTAAAGAATGTAATTCCTATTAATAACAATAATTCTATACTTAAATATAGGAAATTTAAGCCTTACTATGATTAATGTAACTTAAAACAAAAATCACAATTTTGTGGTTTAAATTTGCAGAAAACCAAATAGATAATAACTAGTATTATAATGTTAGTAAATACTTTTGCATTGCCTCAGCCTATGTAAATAGGTAATCTACTTTGGAAAACTACTTGGCTTGCCTTTTAAGAAATAAATACATAATTATGCTTTGGCTTATACTTTCCACTTTTGCAAATTTTTCCTAAGGAATTTTTTTTATGATAACCACTAATAACAAATTTAATACCTGCTAGGGAGAATGGTATCTTTGTTTTTTTTTTCTTTTGGTACCAGGGATTGAACCTAATGATGCTTAACCAGGGAGCCACATCCCATGTCATTTTTAATTTTTATTTTGAGCTGGCATCTTGCTAAGTTCTTTAGGGCCTTGCCAAGTTGGTGAAGCTGGCCTTGAACTTGCAATTCTCCTGTCTCAGCTTTCTGAGTTGCTGGGCTTATAGATATGTAAAACCTCTGTGCCTTGCTGGTATCTTAAATTATATGTATCAACTTGAAGGATTGTTAAATAGCCACTGAAATTTTATAAAGTCTTCAGGTGAACTATTTGTGCTATGGCATCTACATAGCAATAATTGTATTCAACTCTATTTATGTATCATGCATATTTTTCTGGATATGAGTAGAAGAGTTTATGAAAAATGTAAATTAGCTGTTAGTGTTATTATCTGTTATGGTTTGTATATGAAATGTCCTTTAGAGGGTTCATGTGTTGAAAGCATGGTCCCCAACAGCAGCAAGGTTCAGAGGTAGGGATTTTAGGCAATGAATAGATCACAAAGACTAAATTTAGTCAGTGGATTAATATACTTGATGGATTAATAATTTGAATGAATTACTGGGTAGTAACTGTCAGCAGTGGAAGTGGGTAATTAGATTATGGCCTTGGAGCCTTTATTCTCCTCTGGCCCCTTCTTCTCTCTCTCTGCTTTCCAGCTGTCATGAATTGAGCACCTTTCCTTCTCCATGCCCTTCATGATGTTTCTGCCAGTCACTGTGGACTTTCAGAATCCTCTGAAACCATGAGTCCCAATAAACCTTTCCTCCTCTAAGTTGTTCTTGTGAGTTATTTTGGTCATAGCAACAAAAAGCTAATACATTACCTTTTATAAGTGCTATTCCATAAGAACGTTTTTTGCAGTTAGTAATATGTTTTCATATGGCAAGTGAGGGTGTGTATGTATGACTTTGTATTTTGTATATTTGCCAGAATTACTTCTAAAGAAACTTCCAAAGGAGAATTTTTATACTGCAAATAGAAAAGAGAGAAGTATGATACACAGATATATTAATTGTCTGATTAATTTTCCTTAATTATCCATCCCTTGTATAATTTCCTCCCCTCAAAGACAGGTGGAACTTCATACTTGTTTTAGCCAATAGACTATAGTAAATGTGACATACTCACTTTTGTGATTATGTTAAGTCCCACAAGTCTTTGTCATGGCACACTGGGCTGAGAGAGCATCTCCTTCTGGCTTTGAAGAAACAAACAGCTAAATTGTGAGCTTCTCATGGACAGGAGTAGTTTCTAGCAAATGAGCCCCTTACTACTACAACCACAGGGAAATTAGTCAACAGGCTAAGAGAGATTAGAAGGGAATTGATCATTCCCTAATGTAGCCTCCAAGTGAAAACCAAGTATGCCCAGACTTTTAATTTATAGAATCTGAAAGATAGTAAGGGGATGTTGTTTAAACTGTCAAATGTTTGTAGTGATTTAATTGTGCAGCATGGAATACAAATACCTATGATGAGTATATATTTCATTTGAACCTTAGGCTTCATGCTATGTTAACCGGTTTAGGATTAATGTATATCTTTTTATGAATATAGCCCTAAATTGTTATACCTATTTCATTATTTAAACATTGTTTAAAAATCTTTTGTGTTAGATTTTTGTACTGTATATTACTGTGAAATAATTTTTTCCTGAGTTCTGAAATAGTTGTACTAATAATCCAATAAAATACTATGTCAGATTCATTGTGTTTCTGAATGCAAGGAGCAGAGAATCTCTCAGCAAAGGGAGGTTTATGTGAGGATCAGATGGGAAATCTCAGGAAATGTTTATTAGTCGAATGCTGTAATCTGTACTGACTGGCTTCTGTGCCAGTTCTCTGCTATTGTTTTATACCTTACTTATTTTGGGTTGTCTGTATTGCTGCCATGTTCCTGACTTACCACTAACCTTCAAATCACATTTTTACTACTGTCTTCACATTTAAATGAATCAATCTTTACTTTTCCCAGTACCAAGTCTTTGGGAAAATAATGAATTTTGATCAGCTCAAATATTTGGTCAGACACAGGCTACTGGTTGGCCTGTGGATGAGCTGAAATTGGGTAGGCACCTTGGTCTAACTTCTACTAATCATGGCAAGAGGGAGGTCTATGATAGAAAACTAGTCTGCCTAGGCTGCAGGGATTTTAGGTAGGTAGATTGCAATAAGTTGGTTGTAGACAGCAATGACAGCTTCTTTTCTATAATCCATCAGTTACCAAGAGGATCTTTATTGATTTATTTACTTTGGTACTGGTGTTTGGACCCAGGGATACTTTACCACTGACCTATACCCCTATATTTTTTAATATTTGTTTCTGAGATAGGGTTTCGCTGAGTTGCTCCAGGTCTCACAAAGTTGCTGAAAATGACTTTGAACTTGTAGTCCTTCTATCTCAGCCTCCCAAGTCTTTGGGACTATAGTTGTATACTGGCTCCACCAGCAGGATCTTTACATGAAGAGTACCATCTTTTTAGTTTTTATATGCACTTGGAGTTTTGGGCAGTGTAATTCTAAGATAGTGAAAAGAAATTGAAATGCCTAGTAGTGTACACAAATCCATAAACAGATTCATTTCTAATCAGAATTTTAATATTTGTTAGGGTCCTTAAATGACACTTTCTTGTTTTTCCTTTTTTCTGCCTATAATAGAATGCTGTAAATGTATTTGAAAATTATTATTACCTGAAATGTAACTTTAACGAACATTCATTGAGTGCATTTTTTTTTGTAATGAAATGCAGCAGAATCATAAAGGAATATGTTCATTTATAGGGTGATGAGTTATTGTTGCACGGAAAAAAAAGCAAAGTTCATGTTTACATATTGTAAATTGATATTGTAAATGGATCATTCTTCATGGGTTTTATTGATTGAATTTCCTTGGCTGATGACAAAGGTATAAAAAAACTAGTTAATGAGAGATTTGATAGCAGGAATTCAATTTAAAAAATAACTTAATTAACCACATCCACTTCTGTATATTGCTAGCCAACTTTGAGCCTAGATGGAATCCCCAATATACTTATGAATCACTTGATTCATTACTGAAAAGGGAAAAATTAATTTTGGCTTAAATTAGAAGGAAAAGGAGAAGGTAATAATTTAGTTGATAAAAGCTTCTTTCTCAAATTTTGCTTTTTAGCTACAAAGCTATACTACATTCACTTTGTACTTTGGAGGGTTCTCTCTTTGCATGTCTTCTTTTCTGGTGTCTATGAGAGGAAATGAGGAATTGACTCAAGAATTTGGCCACTCTTTGTGCTTTTGCAGTACAGGGCCATTTTGAGAAAGTCCACTGCCAAGAGGCAACATGTGGAGGGAAAAAGGGTTGGGAGGCTGGAAATCTTGGTGGAAAATCTGGTTCTGGTCATGACTTTGGTGGTTGGCTCTGGCTAGTAGCCTAACCTCCTTCAGTGTTTTGTCTGCAACATTATAAGGACAATTAATAAAAAAAGCTGTGTTATGTGGTGCTTCTGTCATGCAAGGCACTTTGTTAAGCTGTTTGCATTTATTGTCTTATATACTCCTTGCAAAAGTCCTTGATTTAAATGTCTGCACTGTGCAGAGGAAGATAAGGGCAAAGGATTATATGTTGCTGGCAAGTCACAGAAACATGAACCTGTTCTCCTAAACTTTGCATTCCACTTCCTCCCACTGTGACTGGTTAGAGTTTCAGAAGGGAGACCAGAAAATCTAAATTAGCACTTAGTGTGTGGTAAGTGCTGTGGCTGAGATATCAAGGGCTGCGGTGGGAGTTCATGGACTGAGATCAGAACAGAGCCTTAGGAAAATCAGATGCTAATGTGAATTAGAAGTATGAGAAGGACTTGACAAATGAAGAGGACAGAGGATGTTCTGGTGGGCAAGGAAGAGCATTCTGTGAAGGCATGTGAGTAGGCAGCTGTAATGAGGCATGCTGCTGTTACTAGCTTCAGGGAAAATCTCTTGAGAGTGATGATGGGAAATTATGGTGTAGAAGTGGGCAGGAGTCAGATTATATTATATAAATTGCTTTATAGAAAGAGTATGCATGCATACTTCATCCCAAGTTTTTAAGAACCATGGGGAAATTGTCTTACTGGCTCACTTTTTGTGTTGCTGTGATTTGTATCTTCATTTGAATGGACACAGACCTACCTCATTTTTACTTGCCTGGACTATTGTACAAGCCATAACTTTTCTCTTCCTTCCAATATATGGGTACTTGAATTGTGATAGGGTTACATCACCATAAACTCATCATTACTTAGAAATATAAGTAAAATTTATTTAATACACCTAACCTCCTGATGATCAGAGCTTAGCAACACACTACACTGTAGAGGATTGGTTATTTTTGCTCATGACAGTATGGTTGATTGGGAGCTGTGGCTCACTGCCACTGCCCAGCATCATGAGAGAGGATCTTGCCTTATGTCAATAGCCAGAGATAAATTCAGATTCAAAATTCACAATACAGTTTGACCTGAATGCTTTCACACCATTGTGAAGTCCAAAAATTATTAGAAGAAACCATCATAAGTCAGGGATGGTCAGTACTCTCTTGAGTCTGGAAGCAGAACTTTGACAAGGTCTCTCCCCGCTCACGAACTCACAGAGGCTTTCTTGGTGTTATTGATTAAAGTCAAGCTTCTTTAACATGGAAGCTATTAAGTCTCCAATCCACTTTTTCAACTATTTCTAAAATCTCTCTTCACCAAACCTGTATTTTTATCTTAATCTACTTGTGCATATTTCTGCTCTGTGCCTTTATTTATGTAGCTCTCTCACAGAAATCCCCCTTTACCTCCCCACATATTTGAGTATGCAAAGACTATTTTCTTCAGCCAGGTGGAGAGCTGTAACAGCTGCTTCTTAAACTTACTCCTGAGACCTCTGATTACCCTCAGAGATCTTCAAGTGTCACTCTTTGCAGCTCTGAGGATTTTTTTAGCCTCTACATTCTACTTTCAACATCTCATCCAGTTTTTTAATATCCATCTTGTCAAGTTTCTGGAGATCTGTCGCTGGCTTTTGCTTTGTTATCTCATCTATACCCCATTCTTCCCTCATGAGCATTTGTTCTGAGAGGCCCCAGCTCAGCATCCCTTTTGGTCTCCAGTTTGGAAGGGTGATCAACCTGAATTCCATATGCCTCTTGATTTATTTTGCCATTAATTCCCTTAACAAAGGTCAACTAATTATCTACTTTTTGCCAGGCACTGGAGGTGTAGTGGTGAGCCAAACAATAGACATAGCCCCTTCTTTTAATTAACTGTCTAGAAAAAGAAAACAATTTATACTCACTTAAAGTGTTTGATTGCTGGAAATGAGAATGTATGATGCAGTGACAGCCTTCCATTGGGAGATGGGACATGGCTAATGAGGTCAAGAGTTGTTTGTCAGGTCAGCTTGGGACATGACTACAAACATTAGGCTGAGACTTGTCACCATTTCTAGGACTATACATTAACTTATACTTGGCATCATCCCTAGGACTATGCACTAATCCTGAGTTGTGGCACACTCACAGATAATACCAGGTCCTCCTGAATACTTTGCAGAGAAGAACTTTGACCTTGCACTTTGGTTTCTTCTTGCCCCAGTTCTCTCCTTTGGCTGCATAGGGTTGTTTGGTGTTCTGGCATCTCTCATTGGACTTGTAGTAATTACCATTTGTGACATTTCCCCCCGCCTCCCCCCACCCCCAGATCAAGACCATGCCTGGGTGTCCTAAGGCACTATTTACACCTTTTGTTGTTGTTGTTATTGTTTGTTTATTTTGTTCTCAGAAATCCCATGAAAGAGAATTAAAATAGATTTAAATGCTTCTAAATCAATCTTTAATTTATAATATAAACTAAAAGCAATGTGGTAGGAGTTGGTAGAAATGTTTTGTGTGGTCCTATGTTTATGTGTTGGTATAGTATTGTGTGAGTATGTGTTTAGAATGTGGTGTAATTAAATTTTTAATAAACCAGTTTTTAATTGACTAGCTTTTTGAGTGGTTGGTATGAAGAAAACACTTGTGCTAAAAGTTTACCATACATATTAGTTTGTTTAATTTTTTTGGAAAAATTTTCAACATATTCTCCTCAGAATCATGTATAAAAAAATTTCTTGGTCCTTTCACGGTTTAATCTATACCTTCATGTTTAGCATTATTTTCATCTTTGAATCCCTTGTTACAACTAAATATATATTTCTGGCTATCTTGTGTGCTTTATTCTTTGCTCTTCAGATCAGACTTCTAAACTTGTAAACTTGTAGTTGTTACTCCTTTTAAGATATTTCAGTCAATCTGTGTTCAATGTAACCTTGGGCTTTTTTTTTTTTTTTTTTTTTTAGTGGTGCTAGGGATTGAGCCCAGGACCTTGTGCATGCTAGGCAAGTGCTATACCCACTGAGCATCTTCCTTAAATAGAGTAGGTGCTCAATCAATGTTTATTGGATTAATTATCAGGAGGTTTGGGTAGCCTTGCTGATTTATTACATTTAACTTAAGAAGATTTTTGTTATAGTAGTTAATTAATATAATTTGAGATGATTTGCTATTCTTCATTCTTGCCATTTTAGATAATTAATCAGTTATCAAAAAACAAGTGTCCTCCATAAGCCTATAATTACTAAGAATCACTAATATTTTATTTTGAGAAATTTTCATGATCTAAGAATACTTAAATTTGTATTTAAATGAAGAAAGTTCCACAAAGACTAGTTTGCTGCTATTTGTTTCAGTAAGTGCTCAATTGTTTTAAATAAAGGGACCTATGAGATGTGTACATTATTTTATTATCAGTTTAAAAATGAGATGTCTGAGGCACAGTGAAGCTAAATAGCTTGTCTGGGTCGTGCCAACTTGCATCTGGCATAGTTGATACCTTAACCCATGTGTCTTCAAGTCTTGACCCTCCTCCATATTCCTGACCTTGTTCACAATTATCAGAGGTATAATTTTAAATGAAGTCTAATTTCACATTTAATTTTATCATTACTCTTTGGTATATCACAATAATACCTGGACATCCTAAATTCTCTGATGCGTTAATGTTTTTTTCAATAGTTGGTTCATTTTTATTGCTGGATAGTATTTCATTGTTAACTATTTTAATGTTACTGTTGGGATGTGTGTTGTATTCAATAAGAAGGTGCTTTGCAACCTGTCTAGGTTCCTACTATTTTATAGAAAATGGTTTGACTAAATTTATTTGGCAACAGACTTCCAAAATATATTTATAAATCCAGTTGCCAAAAGCTTTTATATAACTTTCCGTATGGTACCTGTTCCTAAAAGTAATTTTAAAAAATCTTCCAGTGGTCAGCCAGTGCTTTTAGTTTATTTTCAGTTTTTAAAAATGTTTCTTACCAAGAACACACTTGCCAGATTTCACTTAATCGCATTTTTATGGTTCAGTCATTAACCTGCTGAAAAAGAGTAGCTTAAATGGAAACATTGACATAAGCCTCATTACACTGGCTCCAATGTAGTGCTATCATAAAGTATCCATCTTCTATATGTTTGTTTTCATAGGACACTATTGAAAAGGTAATGGAAAATTAATGTTGCAATGGAGAATTTGATTCTGTGTATAAATTTTTTAAACACTCCAACATAGTGTATGTTTACAACATCAAGGGGTTTATTTGGAATTAAGGTTTATCATAAACTTTATGATATTTAAAATGTTTTACAACTGGCCATATATTATTTTTGCTCACCATTTTCAAGTTTTTCTCATTTTTTGGACAAAATATTTGTTATGTGTCTCTCTTTGGGCTGGTGACAGACTATTTATAATCACTTTCAATAAGAAAAAATACCAAGTTTAGCATCCTGGAGTGATCAGTCTATCACAATTTCCCTCATAAATTATTTTTGACATTTAATTCATAAAGTATGCCATGGTGTGATAGTATCAAATAATAGAAACACTTGAGTCTGAGTTGATCATTTGAAAGATTCTTCATCATCATCATCATCATCACCACCACCACCACCATCATCATCGGCTTCACAGGTTTGGGAAGAGAAACTGATCTATTTAATTTTGGAAAAGAAAGCAAGATGTGGGGAATGGAAGCATTTGAGATAGAAGAGTACTAGAGTATGCATAATCTTGGGGAATTATTTCTTTTCAGACATGTGGAAAGCAATGGGAGTAGAACAATATCCTGATTTATTTGAAACTTTATAAAATTGCCTTATCAGTTGGATCATCCTAGATATCAATATATGAAACTTGAAGAAATGGGTGCTTTTCTTCTAGATATCAAGCTTCTACCGGATTTTAGGTGGTTTTAGTTAATGGTTTGTGTAAATTTAACTCTGTACGTTAATGTTTCTATAACTATAAAATGCCTATAAAATGAAGATTACAATAGTGTCTAACTGATAAGGCATAAAAGAATTATTGCATATAGTAAATATCAATAAACATCATTACTATTATTATTAAATAAATGAGTAGATTTATTTTAAGTTGTTTCAGGGCAGAATGGCAGAGCAGAATTTGACAGGCTTGGGTTTTCATCCTGGTTTCTTATTTAATGGTTGTTTAGCTAAGCTAGTGTCCTCTTTCAGGACTGATTTTCTTATGAGTACAATGGTATAGTTACACATATTTTCAGGCTTTTGGAAAGAATGAGATTACGTATGTAAATTACCAATAAGAGGTGCTCAATGAATGAGAGCCATTATAATCATTTACAAAAAACAGTAATAATTAGATTGAGTGCCAAGGACCCTATATCTTTACAAAATAACATTACTTTATTCAAACATAAAGAAAAAAGTCAGTGTTCTCAGAGACTCATGTAGTTGAACATTACCTCTCAGCCAAAAGAAATATATTACAGTGTAAGTGGTTGTAAATGCTATGTTCTATTTATACATGATGAAGGTGTTGTGGACTGTGGAGCCACGTTTTAAATATCATGTGTGAGGGCTTTCTTGTTTCTTACCTTGTAAAATGTCCTCATTTTAAATGTCTCTAAGTGTATGTAAACATGTATAAAATAGCTCCAAACTCTCATAATAAAATAAGAAAGGTCTTCTAGACCAGGCCATTTTCTTTTACACTGTTTTATTGTAATCTTCCTATCAGGATTTCATGTTTGATCTTAAAATCACAGAATTTTATAGCTGGAAGGGACTAGTCTAACATCCTAAATTTATACACGAGGAAACTGTGATCTGACAAGTTTAAGTGATTTGCCCAAGGCCATACAGTAAGTTAGTGGAGGAATCCTGGTCTTTTGTCTCCAAGCCCAGAACATTTAGGGAAAAGATATAAAAACTGGATCTAGACAAAACTGAAGGTTCTTTAGCATAGGGAGAGGTGGCATTTGGGTACTGCAAAGTGACTCTTAGAATACAGATGAAAGGAAAAAGTAGTAGGGGCTGGTGCTCAGGATCTTTACTTAACAGCAGAGGTTGTCCCTTGTGAAATTACCTGAATGGAGTTATACACCACATATTATGGTATGTTTGGATAATAGTTATCCGGGATGTCAGGTTATTCTCAGGTATGTTGGGATAACAGGTATCCAGGATGTCAGTTTGACCCAGAAAGCCAAGTAGCATGTAGGTTTCCAAGGAGTGGGGCCGCAGATTCAGTCAGAAAAGTAATAGCACCTTAACTCTAGGGAAATTGTGCAAACAAATGCTTAAGGATGTTGCTTATTTTTCAGTGTGCCTGTTTCCTGAATATAATAAATTTATAATAATATATACATTTGAAGGTTGTACGGGTCATTAAGCAAGGTAATCAGATTAATTTAGCATTGTATCTGGCACACAGAGTAACCACTAAATAAACAATAGCTACAATAGCTAGCAGTGTAATTCCAGGTGGTCAGTCTCTTTTCAATAGAGAAGGCATGGAGATATTAATGGCTCAGATTTTTTAAAGTAATCACTGAAAGAGGCAATATTGGAACAGAATACAGCATCCATACTAGTTAAAGCAAAAATGGCATTTATTTTGAGGTCAGAGAGAGCTGAATTTGAATCTCAGTTCACTTAGCAGTGTGACACTACCTAGACAAGTCACGGGCCTTCAGATACCTCTCATGTAAAATAAATCAATAATCATGTTTTAGATGGTATAGATCATTTCAAGGGCATCATTATTATCATCACTTGCTATCTATCAAATAAATACAAATATCTTAGCTAGGCATTTGGTGCTCCTCATAGTTTAAGCCCAATTATCCTCTTCAACCTAACAATTCTTTTTTTAGCATTTGATGTATGTTTAGATGTATGAATGTATCTGTTTCCCTTAAAACTTAAAATGTGTCATTCTTGGAAGAAAAAAAACCTCTTTCTCAAGTTCATACCTTCTATTTATACTTTTAGCCCCCCTATTGTGGGTGTCAATCCTGGAATATTTCAGAAAAATGTCTTAATTTATTTTTTGATTTTTTAATTTTTAATTAATTTATTTTTATTAGTGCTCTATAGTTATACATAGTAGTTGGGTTCATCCCAACCAAGTCATACATGTAAATAAATTTCAGTTCTTGATCTCTCCACTTTTTCTTCTCCTTTTTCGCTCCCATCCTATCTCCCCTCTCCCATTCTCCTTTCTCTACTCTATTTGTCTTACTTTTGCTTGTCTATTAATTTATATTTGATTGCTTCGTTTTCTTATCCTATCCTCCCATCCCCTTTCCTTTATTTTAAGTACTATAGCTTCTGCATATGAGAGAAAATATCCAACCTTTGAGTTTCTGAGTTTGGTTTATTTCACTTAGCATAATATTCTTTATTTCCATCCTGCAAATGCCATAATTTTATTCTTTTTTTATGGTAGAGTAGAACTCTGTTGTATATATCTACAATATACAATTTCTTAACACATTCATCTATTGACAGGCATTTGGGTTGATTTCATAATTTATCTATTGTGAATTATGCTGTTATTAACATTGATATGTCTGTGTTGCTATAGTATGCCAATTTAAAATCTTTTGGGAAAATACCAAGAAGTAGGATATCTGGATCATATGGTGGTTCCATCCCTAGTTTTTTGAGGAGTCTCCACTGCTTTCCAAAGTGTTTGTACTAGTGTGCAGTCCCACCAACAATGTACAAGTGTATTTTCCCCCTACATCCTCACCAGCATTTATTGTTGTTCATATTCTCTGTCATTGCCATTCTGACTAGACTGAGATGAAACCTTAGTGTAGTTTTGATGTGCATTTCCCTGATTGCTTGAGATGTTGAACATTTTTTCATATGTTTGTTAGCAATTTGTGCTTATTCTTTTGAACACCTAAGTTCTTTTGACCTTTTATTGATTAGGTTATTGATGGGTTTTTTTTGTGTGTGTGTGTGTATTGTTTTTTTATTTTTTGGTATATTCTGGATATTGGAGGAGATGGCTTATTTTATATGACCTCAAGTGATTAAAAAGTATTTTCAGTAAGAGTGAACTATACAGAGACTTGTTTGGATTAAAAATAAAATACCTCTTTTAATGGGCAGAAACAACAGTCTAAACTTGCTGATTTTGGATGGTGTTGACTTCTGGCTCATTGAAGATCTTCGAAGATGGAAGACAGCCCTGCTGTGGAATGCTTAAGGTTTTATAACACTGCAAAATCTCTGTATTTTTGATTAGTGAAAGTTTATAGAAATAATTGGGTAAGCAATGATTGAAATGTAAGTGTGTACAGAATAATATCAGAATGCATCTTTTTTTTTCTTGTGAGAGCTTTGTATTCTGGAGTTGGTTGAGGTATATTTTGAGACATTATTATTGAGACAGAAATTGAGTATGATTCCTTCCATAGACTAAGCCTGGGCCTGTTTTTCCTTCTTAAATTCATACATGGAAGGGCCTATTGATCTTTCTATTGGCAGATTCAGGTTTAACTTAGTATCCACATTCATGAGGACTTGAGAAAGGAAGTAATTAAACTGTGCTAAACTCTGATCATTTTACTTTCTGAATATTAAGTTACCAAAGAGAATATTCAGTAGTTCTATTGTCTTTCAGTGTTTGGGCTCTTAATATAGATCTTTCTAATTATACAATTCATTTTTTTTCTAACTATAGCAATTCATTCTTCTGGTATCTACCTTGATCTCACATACACATTAGGTGGTCTGAGTTAGACTTCCATGACTGGTCACCCAGGATAAGGAAAGATTCTTTTAGAGATTGAGCCCAGGTCCTGGAACATGACACTCTCATCAAGGTCCTGCCAGATGCCTTCAATTTTTTCCATCACATTCCTCAGTTAGAAATGTCTATGTAATTTCCCAGATGGAGCTTTCTGGAGTTGATATACTTTATATATTTTGTTACTCTTTAAGGACTACCTTTCACCTGCTTCCATGGTTTAGCAGGGCCCTCCCCAAAGCATCCATTCTCCACTGAAAGAGTTGAGTAGCTACTTCCACTTCCTATGGTTCACTAAGCTCAGAGGTATTTGAGTCTGGATATTTAGATTTTAGGCCCCTATACCAGAATGCATTTATATTTTGATGGCAATGACTTCCAGTGTTATGTCCAATTACCTGGTAGTAGCTATCTAGGGTGTTTTCTAGAGGTGGTACTAAGGCTGATCCTGTATGAGTCAAGGCTTAATTTTGACCATGGTAAAAAGAATAAGAAATACAGTCTAAGCAGGACTGAGGTAATCATTGCTCCAACTATGGGACACCTAGAATACCTAAGGGAAACATTCACCATTTCCTTTTAACTTATCTTCACCCTTAGGCATGGGTGATCATCCATGAGGAAGGAAGTTTTTTATGGGAATCTGTTCTCAGTGTGTTTGCCATTCTCAGTTGGTCCCTAACTTTGAGTCACTGATACTTCCTCTTCTGCTCTATTTCATGCTTCCCAATTTTGCTCTAAAGCCTTTTGTATATTGTCTAACATTTGTTGAATTGCCTAGGTTGGATTCATACATTGGTGTTAATTTAATGACCTGTACTAAGCTCTTGTTACATAGCAGATACTGTCTTAGATGCTGGTGTAACTACAATAGGCTAGCATGTTAGACTTTTATGTTGCTCTTATCTGCTATCCAGACTCCTACACACATCAGAGATCACGGTCTTTACGTCATATGCCATTTTCAAAGGCTTGGGATTTTGCTTTTGACTATATTCTCTAAGTTTCTGACTGAGTTAGTTGCCTTATTTCTGCCCCTCTGTCCTTTACCTTGCTATCTCAATACCTTGTATGTGAATTTGGAGCCAAGTTTCTGAGCCTCATCCTCATAGCGGGGACCCTGCAGCCACTAGTTAGTCATTTCATGAGTCAACTGCCTGCTCTGGGACTTTCAAGAGTTGTTCTATCAAATTTCTTATTCATTCCCCTATACTTTGTCTTGCTGACTGCTTTCCTGAACAAAGCTTATTCGAATTTTCCACACTTGGTTGAATTTATGCTGTCAGATGGGCCTGTATCCCAATGCCTCTTCAGGTCTAGTGGGCAGGTTTAATATCAGGCCTCTCATTAATCCCTGTCTTACTGTGTATGTCATATATTTTGTCATTGACAAATTCTGAGATATGATAGAATTAAGATGTGCTTGGAAAACCTTATTGGCAATCCACTCTAAAAACTACTTTAGAATATTCTTATTCTAACTATAGCAGATATCTTTTTCTAGCTTGATTTTTTGCTTGAAGGTAGTGAAATGTGATGGCAGTTTGACTAAAGTTCTGCTCAATTCATGCTTGTCACTAGTCTGAGGTAAATGTAGGCTCATTGTCAGAAATGATATTTTCATGTATGGCACATAACTCATGGAACTGTATTGTTGTAATATGTTTGAGATACAACAAAGAGAACTTTAAGAAAACTTGATATGCCAGGAAATTTTTATCTTGGAGTGTTACTGAAAAATCACTATGGACTCCTATATAGTATTTTTGGTTACTTTCCATAAAGAGTGGGTGTTTTGGGTAGGCTATTCCAAATAATCTGGCTTAAAATTCATTATAATATTATCAGATCAGAATCATCAAAATCAGTTTCTGGCCCATACTTTTCAGGAAGAAAAACCTCATGTACCATTTTACATTGTGTCCAAATTCATTATGACTGCCTTCTTGAATAGAGCAGACTTTCCTCACAAAGGACTATAAGAAAAATAACATTCATTGACAACTTGTGAAGAATATAAAAATTTTAAACAGTTTCCCATTTCCCTCTTTGTCATTACTTCTACATCCAGTGCCAGAAACAGAATGAAAATTCTATATCTGTTTGATTTGAAGTGAATTTAATTATCTTGAAGAACCTCAAAAATACCTTTGAACATTCAAAGTTCCTATGGAATTGGCAAATCCTAGCCTGGATCTGGGGCAGGAAATCAGTATATAATATTGCTTTCAAGGTTACTCTAGAATTATGTAATTCAAGATGAGAGCTTACGTTTAGTAATGAGTTCTCAAAATGGTTTATTCCATCTAAAAAAATGTACTGACAAAACCAAATTGATAGTAGGTGAAATTGGAGACTCCTGGGCTCATTTACCATTTGCTGCATCGTTCTGTCCCATCGATGACACTGTTCTTGATTTGTAAGCAGTCTGTGCCTCATTGCCATCTGGCTCAGCCAGCTCCAGCACCATAAGGTGAACTGAACTGTTAGTGGTAGGAAATAGTGCTCTATATTTGTCACGATGTACTAGCACAGACCCCGAAGTCAACTGCTTGACATTCCAGAAAACATTCTCATGGCAGTGAGTCAAACTTCCTGGAATGTCTTTTTCCAGTGGATGATGAAGTCCTTTAGCAATGGTTACCTTTTGTGGAAGAAAATCTTGTTGAAAAGTAAGTAGCCCCAGGAAGGCTTGGAGTTTGCACTCTTGTTTCTGAAGTAGACACCCTACCAACTGTAGGCACTGCATTTATACCAGAGAAAACACTAGATGTACAGATATGGTAGGTTAAGAAGATAACATAGGAAGGTCCAATTGTACATTTTTCCTTTTCCCATTTGATTATATTTATATTGGGCCAATATGGAGCTTCTAAAAGTTCTTCTGGATTTTCTTCTGTAGTCAGCTTAATAATTTGCACATCATTACACTAGCCTAGTAAGCCTAAAAACTCAGAAAGAAATTTCTGGGAAGGACTACTGACTTCCAAGAGCAACGTAAATTCTAGATTGATCCTTCTTTCTTTGCCTCATATCTTCTCAGTGTTCTCTACCCCTGTGTTTTATACCTTTACTCCCAACCTTAGGTGTGATCATGACTTACTTCTGAAACTACACTAACTAAAGGATATAATCTCTGATCTCCCATTTCCTTTTGCTTTACATGTCTCCCAATTTGTTTAGGACACTTGTCAGTTTCGTTGGGACACCTAATCCTTGTACTAGTCAACCTTCTCAGCCTTGCAGAAACTCTCCTGCCTCTACCAGGAAGGAATTTTATCATGACTAGACCATGAAGACCATCTTGCTTTCATTTGGTCTCCTTACCAGTAGATTTGTCACCTGTAAATATCAAGAAGGATTTCTTTCATCAGGAAAAATAAAACCTGTTCTCCTGTGATGAAAGGCTTGGTTTTGACCTATCCTTTTAAAACTGTAGACATTTGCCTGTGTTGCCTGCTACCCCCATCAATTCACACAGAAGTAATTGTTTCCTTCCTCCTAAGGCTTGAATTCCTTACAAGAGAAACAACCCAGCCCTGAATGTTTGTGCCCAATTTTGGTTTTGGTTTGAGCTCTCTCTCTGATGGAAAATTTGCCCATGGTGTGTGCGTGCTTGGCATCTTGTTGCTTGTCTTGCCTGGTGTGAAGACCAAGGCATCCTAGGGAGGGAGGAGGATCAGAATTGGTGAGGCCCTGAGTGCCAGGATGCAAGGGCTTAGAATGCACTGGGAGTTCCTTTCATGCAGGTCTTAGTTTTTTTAGTAATTATTTAATGATGATGATGTATCCATTACATAGCCCCACTTCATGTCAGCATCCATTTTATGTACTGCAGACTGTGACTCTCTAGTCATAACCTGAAACCACTTCACTTCTGTAATCACAGAATGAAATCTTTTGTTTTCTAATCATCCTTATCTCCTGTTCTTCCACCTTTCTTGTTCAACTCTTCATATTGTTCTTTCTTTTTCGTAGATTTCACTGGGATTCCTTATCAGCTGATGCTGCTCTCTTTGCCCTGTCTGTGCCTCCTTTCTTTACCACCTTCTTCCTTAGATAGTCCATGGCTCTACTGCTCAATAATATTCTGGATAGTTTTATAATTTTCCTATACCTGTCCTTTTCTTTCATATCTATCTGGCAAAATCCTACACCCAGTTAATGTAAACATGCCTTTATTCTTTGGGTAACTAGGAGATGGTGGAGAAAATCATTCAGCTGGGGCTCTTAGCACTTTAGCTTTCAATAGCGTTTCTCTGGTCACTTCACTGTCCCTCAGTCTGACACCTCAGAACTCTTTACAGTCTTCCAGTTGCATATCTCCCTGTCACTACCCTCAGTTAGTGACCTCACCCCTTGTTTCATAAAGTAGAAGAAGAATCCAGTGGAGCTTCCTCAGCTTCCCTCCACCCAACCCTCATGGGAACCTGCCTCTGCATCTGTGCTTCTGTTGTGCTCTCAGTCCTTGCTTGTTCCTCCTGTTTATCACCCACCTTCTCAGATGTTTTCACCTCCTCTGTTTGTTTAATTGGATCCTCAACCCACTCCAGACTTCATTCAGTTGTCATCATAATGCCAGCTCTTGAAACCCACCTTGCAGGCCTTCTTCAGTCCTCACCCTGCTCTCTGGCTGTTCCTCTTCTGTCTGTCTAGACTTCAGATGGGGTGGTCTTCAGATTTCTCACCTTTTTTCCCCCTACTCTGAAGTCTAAACTCTTCCTAAATGATCTCACTTTTATATTGAATTCAGTCATAGATTATAAGCAAAATAGTGAATTTTTATCTATAGTTCAGACTTTTATCAGGTCCCCAAGTCCTACTCAGGTGAAATTTCCAATGGGATCTCAAAAGCTTCTTAAAAACCTAAGTGTAAACTATGAGACCTTCTTTTCCCTTATCCTTTAACTCTTAATCGTCGTATTCAATCCATTACCAACTCTAATAGGTTTTACTACTTAAATATTTATTGAATCTATTTTCTTCCATCTGTGTCATCATGGCCCATAATCTAAGACAACATCATTTTTTGCCATGATCATTTTTGCCTCTTACTTGGTCTATTCAAGTCTAATCTTATCCTCCAATATGTTGTTACATCACAACCAGAAAGTTTTCTCAAGTGCAAACACAATTATTTAGGCCTTTTAGTGACTTCCCATTAGTTTTATAATAAATTATTTCACATGATCTTGGACTTCATATAGCTCCTTGCCTATTTCTATAGCCTTCACTATGCAGTTTTCCCCTATATTCTCTTATGGCTTATTGCTTCTTTCCACCACAGGTCCTTTGCACACATAGTTTCTTCTGTCAGCAATTACATTTTTCCCAGTTCTTACCTAATTAATGCCTACTTAGTACCTCAGCTCAAAGATCACTCTTATAGAGAATCTTTCCAATTTCTCAGCCTTCAACTGAGACAATTAGGCCCACGTATTGTCAGATCCCCATTGTGGCCTATACTTTCCCTTTCTAGTACCTGTCTCTGCTTGTAATTATTTGTGTGAGTGTTGACCAATGCCTGTCATTTTATTGAAATGTAAGTCTTCTGTGATGGACCATAGGTATTTAGCTCATCATTTTGTACCCATTGTACCTAATATCTAACACACCATAAATTATGTTTAAAAAGTATTTTTAAATACACAAATGAATGTGCTTTTAATCAATAGACATTATAATAATTCTAAAAGTAAGTACTGATCATTCCTACCTTTTAGAAGAAAAAATTGAGGCTCTGAAATTAGGTAACTTGTCTGATATCATCCAGGTTGCATAAATAGTAGATCTGGATTCATTTTTGCTATTTCATTTTTATTATATTGTTTTATTGGGATAAAGATCTATTTTAAAATATCTGAAGTAGATATTTCATTTCAGAGTTTTGTTATGAAATTAAAATTATTTTTTATTAGTGATGTTAACTGCATGATATGGGGTCCAATGTGAGAAAAAAAAACAAAATAAAAATATCCTCCAGTTTAAATGAACTGAGAATGTGTTAGCAAATTTTAAAATATATATTTTTTATCATTAAAAATAATAACATTCAAATATGCTTGTGGGAGGATCTTAAATAAAAATGAAGATTATTAACTTATCTATAGTGAAATACTAATTACATAAAAGTGAACACAAAGAGACTAGAAAGAAGTCTACTTGCAGGTAATTCTTCTGGGTGATGGTGTCATGGGTAATTTATTTCCTCCTTGTATTTTCTCTATACTTGCCTGATTTTCTATAATGATAATGTGTTATTTTTAAGTTTGCATATAAAATACATTTATTAAATAAACACTGGTGAAATAATAATTATAGGGAAGAAAATTTTAAAGAATACACAATCATACCTTAGTAGTTATAAAATCTGTTTGATAATCCTTAAGTCTGATAATAATCTGGTGGCTCAGCTGCTAGTCAGTTTTTAATTCTCAATTGATAATCAAGTAGTTGTCTCCTTAAAATTTTAGAATGTTTATATTGATAAAGATATACTTCATGATATGTTAGAGACTGAAGGAATAAACAGGAATTTCTTCATTTATTAAAAGGAAATTAACACCTTCCAAAACATTAACTTATAGAATATGTTACTGATCCAAAGTTTTGTAAACCTTTGTTTGTGTTATACTTATCAGCATGTGGTTACTTCACATTTACTTATCCTCTCCCCTTGTCTCCTTCTGATTAAAAACAGCAAACAACCTGTGTAACTTCATACTTATCAATAACTCATTGAGACACCTCAGCTGAAATCTTCTTTGTATCTCACCCACAGTTCTATTGCAAGATTCCCTTCTTTAGAAACACTAGTGCATGGACACTAACTTTGCTTTAGCCCTTGTGGACAAGGGAAAATGCTTACAATAGTTCGCATGATATCTTCTTAATAGCATTCCTTACCAAATCAAGCAAGAGTAGAATAAAATCTCATAGGTTTTGCATGAAATCTATTTTAGCCACAATTTTGTTATCTGGAATTAATTATTTGATTGATTGCTTATACTTACCAACTATTTATTAATTGCTTATATTCTTTAGATATCATGTTAGGCCTTGTAGGAAGATTAGAAGAGAAAAAAATACAATCTACCATCACTGTGCACCAGAACTTTCTATGATGGAAATGTTCTATACCTGTGCCTTCTCATCCATTAGCCACATGCAGATATTGAATGCTTGACATGTAGTTGGTGTGACTGTGAGTCTGAATTGTTAATTTAATATTTTAAGTAACAGCTTTACTGAGATATAATACAATACTATTGTATTGTATTGTACATATAATTCAATGATGTTTTACTATATGCAAAGTTGTGCAGTTATCACCACAATCAATTTTTGAACATTTTCATTACTCTAGCAAGAAACCTGGTACTCATAGCAATTGCTCCCATTTTTCCCCCAACTTCCCCAGCTCTAGGCAGCTGCACTCCCCCCACCTCTAATTCCATGGATTCTCCTATTTTGAACTTTTCATCTAAATAGAATTTGGTCTTTTGTGATTCACTAATTTAATTTTAGTTTGTTTAAATTTAATAGTCATATGTGGTGAGTAACTGTCATAAGAAGCAAGTGAAGTAAAAAGACCAAAGACAGATGCTTAAGGAATGCTGAAGATTGAAGAGAATAAAATCCTGTAAAAGGTGCATAGGGAAGACAGATCAAAGAGATAGGAGATGAGTCTGGATAAAGTCTAGAGCTAAGACAGGATCCTGAAGTAGAGGATGGTTAATTATACCAAATAATGCAGGGGAGTCAAAGAAGCATAGCTTCAGTATGGTGATAGTATAAAGACTCTTGATGCCAAAGGACACTGCAGCATGGTGTTGGTGAGCAAGCATAGGCAGGTAGGCTGTGCTTTTATGTCATCAAGAGATGGAGGGAAGGAAGAAAAATTCAAGACAGCTTGAGAAGGATGTCGGGATTGATGAAAAATGTTTGGTTGCTGTTAGGATATTTTCCTGGAAACTGGAGCCTACCTGTAGGCAGAAGACAGGGATTCAGTCTCTGAGAATGTGGGTGAAGGTAGCACTATGTTTATTAACATAGGAGTAACTTCTACCATAGAGTTAGGCATCATTGTTCTCAGAAGTAGAAGCAAGTGAAGAAAATGTAGGTGAAAATACAGAGCAAATTTTACATAGAAAGAAAGGAAATTCAGAGTTAATTTACTTTGGGAAATTTGAATGAGGCCTTCTGAGGGTAAAATTTGGGTCCTCCTGCTGCACTGTGATCCTAACTGGAGAAGGGTGGAGAAGGAGGGAGCATGGGAAGGATCTTCAAATGGTTTGGGGCCATGGGTGTCATGGGTTTCAGTCACTTATATGTCCACAGCTCACTCAACCTTCCTTCTTTCCTCTTTCCTCGCCTCCTTCACTCTTTCTTTTGTTCCTTTCTTTTATCCATCTATTTTTACACTTGTAGCAAACAGTGCCTTTTGCTCTATAGTGTTCTCTGCCCTACAAGAAAAATGGAAACAAAACATAAAGCTTTTAATCCATATTACAAGGAATATGAATTTCATGTTATGAGTTATAATAATAAACTAGCATTTTCTTAATTTTTGAGTCACTTTTTTCCCCGATATTGTCATAGTGGAAGATCTAGGAAGTACTTTGAAAATTCTAAATAAAAACAGGTATGCTAATGTAAGAGAAAAAGGTACAAGGTAGTCGATATTGAATTAATTAATAACATTGTTTTAGAGCAAATCTATATAGATTTCTTAGATCCTAAAAATCAACTTTTATGGTCTTTTCAACATGTAAACATATATTTACATATGTTTTTCTCTTTTAGGCTTTTAAAACCAAGGATGGCTATTTTGTAGTTGGAGCAGGAAATGACCAACAGTTTGCTACTGTGTGCAAGGTAATCCATAATCATTGGGATGAGTAGATGATATATGTAATAATTCATTTTGTGCAAAGCTAGGGCAAGTTTAGTTTTGCCTAGCACAATGATGCTAAGTCAATAACCAAGTTAGAATCCCGTACGTTAGTACCTAAAAATATAGCATTTTCAAACTTATCATACATGATAATGACTGGATTTGAATTAGCACGCAATTTTTTTAAATTATAGCATTCAGTTGGATTTTGAAATGAAGAAGTTAGCTTAAATTGTTCTCAAACTTGATATATCTATTAGTCAATATTAAAAGGGGAATAAAAGAAAATGAATTTTAAAGCAATATTTAACAATGGGAATTTTCCTCCCCTCCTTCCTTCTCCTAGGTCTTTTGATGCTAAGACCTTTTTTATTTAAGACCTTAGATATCAGTTTACTTTTCCCCTCCTTCGCTCTCTTCTTTCCTTCCTTTTTTTCTTACTGTCTTCCTTCTTCCCTTTTTCTGCCTCCCTTTCTCTCTCCCTTCTTCCTTCCTTCTTCCAATATCAGGTTTAATTAGGTCCATATATAGTTAAACACTCCCAAATTTATTTTGTTCATCATTAAAAATTTTCTAACTTTTTCAAAAATTAACCTTTGCTTAGAGTACCTTTTATCAAAATTCATGCTTAAAGATTTTATAAATTAAGGTTGTATTAGAATGTTGTTCCTCACCAAGGCCTGAAAAAAAGGCCTTGGAATCATTTAAAATAACATGGTAGGGATATTCTAAATTTTAAACATTGCCTAGACATTTAAAAAATGTTTTATTATATATATCTAGAACTTTTGTCCTTTGTTTTTACTTGAGACATTAGATATGAGTTTACTTTTTCCAGTTTTCTTTTTCTTGCATGTAGAAAAAGAAAAGGTTTTACTTATTGAGAATTTTCTTCTGATTGGAGGATTAGTTTTTTGCTAACCACATTATGGTGAGCTTTCAGCTTTTTAAAAGATGCCTGTGAGTTCCTTGGAGGAAACTTACTTATTATAGTAAATTTATTATGTACAAAAATTATTTATTACTGCACCTCTTTTATATGAGGTTAATGAGCAGAGCTAAAAACCACAGCAAAGTGGTGGGAAGTACCACAGAAAAGGTGACAAATGGAGATAGTTCCGACTGTAGGAAGGGCTGGCACATCTGAGGTGGGAAGGAAGGGAGCTTTTATAATGGTGACTCAGTAAGTGTAGAGAAAATTGATTCAAACATTTGATCTGGGATCAAAGAATCTTTATTATGAACGGTCAATTTTAAAAATATGAAACATACGGAAGTCCTTGCCTGTGAAGTCATTTGCGTACTCTAACTGCAGAGATGTAAAAGCTTGTTCATTGCTCTAAACAAGTACAGATTTTCTTCCTGGGCCATATGTTTTGGAGTTTTCTCTCTCTAAAAAAAAAATAAAATAAAAATAAAAAGGAAAGGAAAAAAAAGGTGGGGAGGAGGACTGGTTGACATATTCTTCACTGTTGAAAATAACTATACTGAATACTTTTAATTTTTGATTCATTACTGTTGATCAATTTGAAACTTTTGAACTTCTTTATAAATATTTGTAAGAACATTTCAAAAAAGATTTTCATTTCAAAGCAGAATATTTGCCATAATTGTTAGTACTAAAGTTATGACTTATTGGTATGGTGTGTAACTATATAGTTTTTTTTTTAAAAGGCCATCAGAGGCCTGGGAGAATGGCACACCTTAATTTTCCCATATGTGAATCAGAAATGATAATCCCTCTTTGAACCATTAAGGAGATGTCTACAAAAACTCTTTGAGGTCCTCTGAAGAATAATTTTGTGTGTATGGGATTTTAGTGTTATTTACATAATTTACTAGGTGTCTTGAGTGAGTGCTGCAATTTGGTCTTCTCAATCTTCAGAGCGAGTTATATGCTTACATGTAAACCTGTCCTAAAAATATTGTTACCAAAGAAAAATCCTGTTTTACTACTCCAATGCAAAGTTGTCTTATTCTCCCAGTCATTTTTAGTGACTATAGTTAAGTATTTTTAATTCAAATATGCCTATTGATGAGGGATTCATTGCTCAAACTGTCCTTATAGAAGGTGAGGTCCCCTTCATTGTTTTTGCTCATTGTTTTTGACAATGAGCCTGTAAAAATTGTTCTTTTTATAAGTAAGTTTCATCAGGAAGAAAGAGACAGCTGTACCTCCTGGGGAGAAATGTGGCAGCATTGTTTGTGATGAATGAATGGGATTTACTTATTCCTTCTCTTTTCAAAATAGAATTTGATATACTGGTTGATTAATACATTTTGAGGAGGGTTTCCATTAGGGAACTCTTAGGGTCAGGGGTTGGAATGGAGCAAGAACATTGGTTCAAGACTTGGCTGTCAGAATGTCTTGCTGTGTATAAAATGAATCTTGGTTTGTAACAAATTTTATTTTATGTCCCTTAACATGATACAGAAGGGTAGGGAAAGTGAGCATATGTAAGCTATTTTAAGCTGATTGATGCCAACACTAATGGGTATTTCTATTTGAAGTATATTGACATCTTTTTAAAAATCATTTAGACTGAAGGCTTCTTTTATTGGAGGCAATATGCATTGGTTCTCAACTTTAGTATGCATAAGAATCTCCTGGAGGCCCATTCTCAAAGACTTGATTTAGTGTGTCTGATGTGGGTCACAGGGAACTTCAATTTTAACAAGCACTGTAGTTGATTTTGGGGTAGGTGGTCTAAGGACACTCTAGCATAATTCTTAAGGCCTACTGTAAATCTTGTTACTAGTCAGGTAACCTCTGGCAAAGTACTGAATCTTACCTAAGCTTCCGTTTTCCCATGTATAAAATGTAGACTAAAACACATAACTACAATAACTTGCATGGTTTCTTAAGAGTTTGATTAGGTAAGTAAAACAGTACAATCCTGGCTCATAGTATGCACTTTATAAATGGTCTCTATCAAAATTGGATGGGGAGATTGTGATTCTAGGGAAGATCCAGTAAGTAGTCTTCTCCCTACTCTTCCACCCAGCACAGTGATAAAACCTATGCAGAACGCATGGAGTATCTGAGGATTCTGAAATGTGAACAGTAGGAGAATTGGGTAAGAACCTCAGAATTTAGAGTACTTCTAAACTGGCAGTAAATTTACCAGTTTTTCCATTATATGAATACAGTGGAGCCTGAAGCTGTAAAGTGGATGCCAGGCAACAAAGCTAAGATCTGGAGATGCTCTTTATTTCTTGTGCAAGGAACCTGAAAAGTAAGCTCTAATGTAAGAGTGTGGAAGTCCTCTGTTTTTTTTCCTCCCCACTTTCTCATGCCTAGCCCTTGAGTAATCCTGTAAGTGGCAGGAAATTTCATCTTCATTGCTTAACTGAGGTCCTAAAGAAGGGATGAATCTTTATTGCTTTTTCTCTATTTTTCCACTGCTTAGCTTTTTTTCTCTGGAAGTATGCTTTAGAGTGGGGTAACTAATGGGAAGCCCCAGGGAACTGGAAAGTTCTGGAGAAATTGCAAAGAGTGAAAAGCTTTGAAAAGCAATCCTTGAAGTTGTTCCTGAACTCCTGGGCTCACCCCTGAGCTGCATATGCACTGGTCTGATTCTAATTAGCACACCAAACATCTTGAGAACAGGGTTGACAATAGATGACTGCCCCAGTTGTAGTGTGATGGACTGTTAAGTGAGGCATATGTAGGACACATTCAAATAATACTGCAAAGACTTTGAAACTGAACCAACATTAGAACCGAACACATAGAAGGTAGTTGGGAAGTTGTAGCTTGGACCTAACCAGGTCAGTTGTTTGCAGAAAACAAAAACATCAGAAATGTTCCATAGGGGCTGGGATTGTGGCTCAGTGATAGAGCGCTTGCCTTGCACCGGTGAGGCACTGGGTTTGGTCCTCAGCACCACATAAAAGCAAAAAAATAAAAATAAATAAAGTAGGATTCAAACAAGTCCCAGGGACTCCTGACACAATATTCAAAACATCCACGATACAGTCCAAAATTACTCAGCATATGAAGAACCAGAACTTGCATGACAAAAGACAATCAATAAATGCCAATGCTAGGACAACACAGATGTTGGAATTAACTCATGAAGACTTTGAAACAGCTATTATAAAAATGCTCTAACAAGCGTTATAGACACTGTTGAAATAAATGGAAAAGTAGAATTGTTTAGAAAGAAATAGAACATATGAAAAAAGAAGGAAATTCTAGAACTGAAAAGGAGAATAACTAAGAAAATAAATAATACTTTACTGGAGATGACAGAGGAAATAATCAAGGATTTGGAAAATAAATCAATAAAAATTATTCAGGCTGAACAACAGATAGAGTAACAGTAACCCTTTTTTACTCTAAATCAATTATTGAACATCTGTATAGAAGAAAATAGTAACCAAAATCAAAATTGATAAATGTAATACTAAAAATTTTCAACAAATTTCTATCTTTCTGGATAGGAAAGGGAAAACAAAAGAATGAAAAAAATAATAAATTTCAATAGTAATCTCAAAGTATCAATAACAACATTAAATGTGAATGACTTAACCACACCAATGAAAAGACAGATGTTGTCAGAAAAGATAGGAAAAACAAACAAAAAACAACAGCCAGGTGTGGTGTCACAACCTGTAGTCCCAGTGACTGAGGAGGTTGAGGGAGGAGGATCACAATTTTGAGGCCAGCCTCAGCAACTTAGTGAGATCCTAAGCAACTTAGGAGACCCTTCCTCAAAAAATAAAAATGGACTAGGGATGTAGCTCAGTGGTAAAGCACCCTTAGGTTCAATCCCCAGAACCTGCCAACCCCTCCAAAAGAGTGGGAAGTTAAGGTTTGAGCAGATTTAATAAAAGAAAGGGTTAGCCAACTGAATGTCTGATGGAAGATGTCCAGCCAAGGAGGTAGTTGACTGTTAAAGTCCTGAGGCCCACATATGGTAGACACATTCCTGTTCCAGCAAGAAGCTAGCATAGTTGCAGTGAGGAACCTAGGGGGAAAATATGGCAGAAGGTGATGTCAGGGGAAACTGTCTCTGCTCTGTGGAGCCTTTGAGGCTGTCATAAGGAGGGTGTTGTCAGCTATTTGTGTCATCAGGTGATGGGAGCACTAGAGTACTTTGCCGTTTCAGCTATCATGTTTTACTATTTTTATGGAGCCAGTCTTCTTTTTCTTCCCTCTCTTCTTTGAACAATATACCTCTTTATCATTTCTTTTAAGGGAAACATTGCTTAGCTGCAATAGTTCACATTTATTTAGTGCTCAGTAGTTAAGCATTTTCATAGACAGTTTCATTTTATCCCAGGCAGCACTTTTTTTCAAGCCCCTGAAGAATGGATGTGATCACAGCCCCTGAAGACGTCTGTCTAGAAACAGTTTGAACATCGGCCAGCATAGCTGCAGACAGAAGGACAATTACTTTGACCCACCGTTTCACACCAACTTTAAAAGAGAAAAGAGGTTCAAAAAGTCAAATACAGAGGACATGTGGGCACCTCAGTCTCCCTTGAGTGTAGTCACTCTGTGTATTTTTATGTAGCTATGGTGTATTCTGGGTGAGGCCAGACTTATAAATTTTACCTATGATTTCTTGAAGGCACTTGTTTTTTCTTGAAATGACTTCTGAACTCCCAGTTGGGGAGACTTTCTGACCACTGGACAAGCCTTGAGACCATTCTGGGATCAGATGTGCTGATAGTGAGGTTTCTAGCAAAAGCACTGTATTTGGTGTCGCCATTTTTAAAATCTAGGAGAGTAACGCTGTCTATATCATTCCCTAAGGGAAACGGGTAAGTGGAACATGGGAAAGAGGAATTACACCATTGAGATGGTCTCTTTGCTCCAGGGAATCTTCTTCACTTCTCTCTCCTTTGTAAGATGATTAATGGATTAATTTTATTTAAACTGTGGGAAACAAATGAAACCATTAAATGTTTATATTGAAAGCAAATACATAATAAAGGCAGTGAAGTTTTCTGTAGGCCACATGGCCTGCCCCCAACCCATAAATGCACCTTCTGACTTTCCAACACAACTGCCAAACCCTGCCTCCACACATTCTTTTCAAAACGTCTTTTCCATTCCAAATCCACTTGGTACTTTCATTATGGTCTTGTTAAAATTGCAAGATGTCCAAAGGGATTTGCAAGATAGATTTTCCCTTTAGTGAGAAGCAGCGAAAGAGGAAGTATATAAAAGCATTTCTAGTCAGTATTTCTTCAGGGAGACATACTAAAGAAAAGTAGTGTCACTCCTATAGGAAGAAGATCTTTTAATTTGATGTCATTTTAATGGTTAGCATTTGGGCAAATGTATGGCTTTCCCTTTATTTTAGCACCTTGTACAGCATCCTGGATAGTACTATTGGGACAGATAATATTATTTTATTTACATGTGGAACAAATAAGTGAAGGTACCTATAAGATATATGTTGATTGTGGGCTTCATGTAAGGGCAGGCATGTACTTAGGATTTTGGTTCATAAAATTAGGTCAGTTTTATCTGATTTTGAACCTCTCTCCATATTTTGTTCAGATAAGACTTTTTTCGGATCTGATAACTCTTCTCATAATCTCATATATGAGTACAAGATATTATGGAGGTCTGAAAACTTTTTTTCTGTGCTCTCATTGTAGGCGTATATACATAAATGTAGTGAAACCTTCTTGTAAATGACAAACCTATTCATTGGCATGACCCATCCTAATTGTGTGATTGTTTCTTCCATATCCCCTTGTTGAGAGTTATAAAGATCAGAAAGGAATGGTCTTGGAAGGGACACTTTCATAACACTCTAAACTTCTCTTTGTGGGTTTTTGGATCTGAATGAACATGTGAGAGGTTTTTCCATGTTGAAAATTTCATCATATTACTAAATTAGACCCAGTCACTAGGATCCAGTAGGATTTACAGGTACATGAAATACTTTGCAAATATTTTTCTCTTTTAGATCTTGAATTTGCCTGAGTTGATTGATGATTCCAAGTATAAAACCAACCATCTTCGAGTGGAGAATAGAAAAGAGCTTATTAAAATACTATCTGCACGGTAAGCTTGGATCTAGCACATATACATTTAAGAATTAATATGCAATAATAATTTATTTGGTGTTTTGTGGAGTCTTTTGTGCTTAGTGAGATTGGTTTGTAATTCTCTTCCACTTCCCAAAATTGGGTTAATGGAAAGCTATTTTAAAGCTATGGTTTTCTCTGTTGTTCAAAGACATTTGAAAGTATTTAAATGTTTTATTCAGTACTTAGTCATAATGATATAAATAAGTCACAATGACTTGAATCAGGTTTCCTCTCTGTGGCTTATAACTGTTTGGATTTAGTATATCATACATAATAATAACAACAATAATAATTTAATATTATTTTGGTTTTTACTGTGTTAAATGCTCCATACATTATCACTTTTATCCCTTATAATCATTGTCTGAGGTAAGTTTTATTATTCTCATCTAACAGGTACAGAAACCTTGGCAAACAGAGGGAAAACCAAGAGTTTACTGGTTTTTCTGAATCGCTTGTGTGAATCAAGATGATGATTCTGGGCCATTGAAAATACCAGATTGAGTTATGAGTCATAAAAGATTAATGTTATTTAATGAAGTACTTAATTTCCAAATTATCCATTCATGTCAGGTTATGCTTTAGTATTGACTTTGCCTCAAGGGGGGAAAAAAACCTCTAAACCCCAAAGTAATAATTCCTACTGTATCATAAAAGTTTCACTTTCATTTGCTTCTAAACTTCTCAATCCATAGATACAGTCTTTGTGGATTTTTCAGATCCAAAATGCCCATATGAAGAGTTCTTCCATATTGAAAATTTGTTTTAATCATACAAATAAATTAGGCCTTTTTGTTCAAATACCATATCCCGTCTTTTGAAAAGGCCCACTTATTTCTATGTAATATCTATCAAAGTTCTAAGAAAATATAATTGTGCTAATGTTGCTTTTTTGTTGTTCCCTTTATATTTTGGGATTTGTATATGAAATTATGAGTTAATATTCATTTGCTGATTTTCTCTTTCTGGATTTTAAATATTTCTCTACACGGCGAATCCTCTATGTACCAAATGCTCTTCATGTCAATGGGGACTCTGTGTGTGATATTGATACCCACAGAACAGGGGAATGAGAATTGTGGCCCCTTTCTTGGTCATTAGTTAAATTCAATTCTGATTCTACCGCAATGCCCCAGAGCCCTCAATGATTAACCTTTCTCTACATGAGAATTGGCCATTTATTTCAGCTTTTTGCCTCTTTGCCTCTTAAGCATTTTAAATTCATTTAATTCATTGATATGACTTTTTCCTTTCACACCATGGTTACCAAGTTTCAATAATAGCCACTTGTGAGAATCTTATCAAAAGCTCTTTGATAGTCTAAATAAATTATGTCCACGCTGTGAGAAGAGCAGATCCCAAGAAAAATATAAAAACTAGGCAGATATAAGTATCTTCCCATTATTTAGTTGCCAGAACTTTGATAGCTTCAGGAACCACAGAGTTAAGTCATTGGTTTCCTATGTCCTCAAACTTTTATTCCTTGCTAAATTCTGTTATAAAATTTCATTGTGCAAAGACTTTTAGCAGGATGTATTACCGATTTTTATTCTTCCTCTTTGGGGTGAATTAGTCTGTCGCCTTCTTTGCACTTTTGTACACACAGAAATGGGAGTCTCAGCATTTTTGAACTCTTAAGGTCTGTTATATTTCTATCAGACTCAAGAAGATCAAGTAGTCACAGTACATGGAAGGAGATGGGGTTAGTCTGAAGGGAGGAAAATGGGGAGGGAAAGCGCATCATCACAGATACTGCTGTTAAAATACAGCAGTCTGTTTGGAGGCCAGGTTCATGCTCTCTTCTACTGGTTTGTTGACATTTTTTGGTGCTGTCTTATGACTTGCCATTTTCTGAGTCTCTTCAGCTCAAGTCTCTTCTCCTCTCTGTGGATCAAACAGTGATGACCAGGGGAGATTAGAGAATTGATTCCTTCTCATTTATTATTTCATCATTTGCTTTTTTGAACAGGTTGGCACTGGATTCATTAGTGCTGTTTATTGCTTGGCTTTCAGAAGTCTTTGCTAATGTATTGAAATTTATCATTTTCATTCTATGATTTTAGGTTTTTTCTAGTACTGAAAAAATTTAGCCATTTTTCTACAAATTATGAGATTAAATGTGGTCTCTTTAGTCTGATATCCAGGGTTTTCCACATCTCACATCATCTTTCCTGCCTGCTTTTTCTCCTAATCTGCTTCCATAAAAAGGCCCTGCTCCAGCCACACTCCCATTTGGTTTCTTTTGTTTCTTCTCTGGAATACTTCCCAGACCAAGCGTTCTGTGAAGCACAGTCCCGCCTGAAAGGCCAGTTCTACATCTCCATGAAGCCACCCCTGACATCTCTATCTAGGCTCCCTGTCAGGTGACAGCACCTGCAAGAAAGCAGGCATTCTTTTTGTGCCATGTATCTAGCCATCGTTTTTCAAACACAGGCACACTCAGTGTTCACTGTTGCTGGGAATGAGTTTGCTTAGGGGTCTGCTTAGCCTGACCTTATGGTCTTGTTGTGCATGTTGTTTCTCTCATTTCACAGCCACCTCAGAACTTGTGAATTACAGTAAATTTGTTTCATTAAAAACAAAGCCACAATTAGCTCCTAATCACAAAGAGGAAGCAGGGAGAAAAGAAGGAGAGGAACCAGCATTTGGTGGGTGCTAAGTACAGGCCAGATAAATATTATTATTGTTATTATCTTTCCCACTTTGCAGATGAAAATTCTGAAGTTTAGGGAGGTTATTCCTAAGTACAGGCACATAGTAAATAGTTAGAAATGAGACTCAGAAGTTCATACCTTTTCCATATATCACAATATCATATTACTTCCCTGAAGTGGTACATGATATGTTATTGTGTCCTTGTTTGTTTATTTGCTAAGTCAGTATTTACTGAGCACTTACTACGTGGCAGCACTTTTGGTAGCCTACCATAGGGATAGAGAAGTGAATGAAACAGACCAATTAAGTTATTGAACAATAATTCAGGGAAGGGAAAAGAAGAGTGCCAGAAGTTGGGAGTGAGGCTGGGGCTTTTGCATTTAGGTTGGTTAGGAGGGCCTGTCTGATAAAGTGACATATGATCAGAAGCCTGCAGAAAATGAGAGCAGGAGACTGGAAGACATCTGGGAGGAGCATTCAAGATAGAGGTGCATGGTGGAGGGTTAAGGAGTGGCATAGAAGACCTGCCTGTAGGTGGGTGAGCAAGAGAAAGGGTGAGGAATGGGGTTAGAGAGAGTGGGGTAGATGGTAGCAGATCAGGTAGTGAAAGTCACTATAGCCTATGAAAAACTTGTAAAATAAAGGAATTCTTTTGAGCATAACATGGGTTTAATTATCAGCGAGTTTGTTTTTCTAGACTGAAGATAGAAGTCTGGAGGAAACACTGTACCTGTAGAGATGTCAACGTGTTCCAGTGATGTAGAGTCCATAAGGGCTCCTTTCTTATCTGGAGAGACCAGAAGAAATCATGAGTGTCAGTGTTTTTGCTTCTCATTCAATCATTTGCACACCACTTATCAAATATTTATTAAACACCTACTGTGAACCAGGGACTGTTCTGAATATGGCCTTAAAAAAATAGGCAGAAATACCCTGTCCCCTGGACTTTGATTAGGGCGACCCTTTCAGACTTTCTCAAATACATGTTTCCTTTAGTTGTCATTGTCCTTGTTGTTTTGAAACCTGACACAACAACATTTGTTTTGATGAGCCTAAGAAGTTATTCTTCCATATTTGTCATATAACCTTTTCAAAACATTTGTTTTTTGCTTTTGTAAAAAATATTGTAGCTAGAGGCTGTGCCTGCTAATCATTTGTTGTCTGTTTTTTAATTTTTTTTCTTTTGAGCATGTTGATATACATGCTACATTTTTTTTCCCCAGGGTGGTTTGCCAATCACTTCTATAGTAAAAGCATATGTTTAGTGACAGTAGCTACATTACCATGTGGGTGTACCATGTTTTTGCCTGTTGTCTGCTATTAAACACTACATCATAGGCACTTTTCCTCAATGCTCATACACATTTTCCTCAGCTTATATTTTTACTTTAGAAAATCTTTAAAATATGTAAAAATGTAGCAGGATTTGTGAGAATGAATTAGCAGTGCAGATTACTTTAAAAATAAACTCTAGGAATGATGGATTCACTGCATTTATTAAAAAAAATTCTCACCCTGTAAACCATATTTGATCTCCAAAACTGAAACATTTATGGATTTTGACAGAGTCTGTTCTCTTAAATAGACATATGAATTTCCTCTTGTGCTTCAAAATCTTACTTTGAAATATATATCTTGAGCAATTTTGAATATTTCCCTCTCTGTCCATGATAAGCATTCATTTAAAATATTGAGAATCAGGTGTTCTCTTTGTGTGCTACAAAACTCATAGACTTTTAGAAGTGCGTGTTAGAGATGTACATCACTTACCTCATTTGTCTGTTGTTCTTGCTATGTACAGTTTGAGGCTGTTCTCTGATAGCATCGGCCACATTCCGGACAGCAGCTGCCTGTTTTGGTCATCAGCTATGTTTTCTACAGCCAGCACACACAATTCCCCTCAAGTGCTCTCAGGTGTTGCTATTCCCCAACCATGCCTGTGAGCAAGTCTTTCTTAAATTTTTTTTTTTTTTTTTTTAATGTGGAAGACTGTCCCCTTGAGCTTGCCATTTTATCCAGAGTGTTGCAGAAAGTCTGTTTACCCAGCTGCTAGCATTGAAACCTAGGTATAGCTAAAGCATATTAAAAATCCCTAGCTAAAACAAGGAAAAAGAAAAATTAATAGAGACTAATTCAGGGCCTTATAAAGCAAAACTCCTTATTTGCAATGCTAAAGAGAAACAAATTCTTAACCCTGTGCTATTGACACACCGGATGAATGATAGTTAGGCATTCAAGAGAGAGATGGAAAGTTGTGATGTCTGCTGAATCTGAGTAGGATAAAGATAATGTATTAATGATTGGGGAGAGATAATAATAAGATATGAAATGATAATAATAATAATAAGATATGAAATGAGGATGAAGGAAAAGAGAAACGGTGGAGAAAATACAAATACAATTCATTTTATTCTCTCCTCTTTCCTCTCCTTGCCAACAATTTATTAGCCACTGATGGTGTACCCTGGTTCTGTAGGTAACAAATATGAAAGATGAAGCTTAGGTTTTTTGAGGAGTTTATGGTTTAATCAGGAAACAAGTAAAAGGTGTTTTTTTTTTTTTTTTTGAGTGAGATAGCTTATTTTTGGGAAGTGCCAGGGTTAAAGTAGGCATACTGCCTTCTGGGGCCCAGAGAGGGGGCAACTACTTTGGGTGTGCATACATCAGGGAATGCTTCCTGGAAGCCGTGCCACTTCAGATAAAGAACAAAAAAATGGGGCAGGTGAAGAAAAAAGTTAATTTAGAGAAAGAAATATTAACCTGATACTGATAGAACTTTTAAATTTGTAAAAAATGTTACCCAAGTAGAGGGAGTATATATATAAATGATCCTAGCAAAACTATTTCTAAAAATTTGGTTACATGGACTCCTCATAAATAAAAGTAACAGCATTAGATAAATTTGCCTTTTCAAATATCATGGCAATTTATTTATTAATTAAAATCAATAAATTATTAAAATAATAATTTTTGGTTTTCGATGATTTGATTATTTTCTTAAACTAAGTTTGTGATATATAATTTAATATTTACTTATTTTTCAGAGTTAACTGTATTATAATATTGTGAAATTAAATGACATATTTCAGGACCTGTGAAACAAAGGTGCTAAGTAAATACTTGTTGAGTTGAAATAAGGGTTTATTAAAGACCTTCTAATCTGATCATTTTTAAAATTTGGCATCAAACTACTTTTAATAGCCTTGCAGAATATGGTGGAGTTAAACCTGGATCATTTCTTGGCTCTGAAATTTCAGAGTTTTATAATTTAATGTTAATTTTTTAAAAATCCTGACATTTTGATATGATTAGGCAAATTTGACTATTCTTCTTCCCTGCTTAGGTCTTTTGATCCAGAGCTTTAAGGATGAGTTTAAACCATTAACCTTAATACGTGTAATTGCCTCTCCCCCTTGTCAGCATTGTGCCAGCCACACGGAACCATTTCGTACTCCTTATAACGTGGCCTGATCTTTTAATCCTCCATGTCCTCCTGCATGCTTGTTGCTTTGCACTAAAATGTAGAGTCTTCATCTTACTGGTCCCTATTATTCCTGTAAAATAAGCACACTTTTCAGAAGCTTTTTCTGCCTCTCTTGTCTGTTGTAGGCAGTCCCTCCTACGCTGCTACATCAAAGCATCTTTCGCACTCAGCTGTCATCAGTCACTTATTTCTCTTCCTCCTTGACAAGACAGTAAATTTCCTAAGGCAGAGACTATGTCTTTTTGATTTTTATTTCTAGTGCCTATTTGAGTTTCTGGCACTCAATAAATGTTCTTTCAGTTAGTGAGTGCATGAATCAATGATGGGTGAAGTTATCCAAGTATAGCAGAACTGGCCAAAGGGAAAAGAGGGAAGATCTCCAGTGTCAAGGCCTACAAAACACAAAGAGAACAGAGGTGGCCAGAAATGACTCTGCACTCATCAAGGAAGTTTGTATCATGATCAAAGAATATCAGAAGGCCTGATTTGGAGACCCTGCTCTTCCATTAACTCTGTGGTCTTGAGCAAGTCATCTGATTTCCCTGAGACTTAGGTTCTCCTATATCTAACATATATAACAATACCTATGTCACAGTGAGCCTTACAAATGGGAACAGCATGAAAACAGTTAGTACAGTGCTGAGTGTTCAACAGTGCCCAGACTATGGGAGGAAGCTCTTGATTGTAAATTATAAGTTTCCTAATTTTTTAAAATTTTTCTTTTCTTGCTTTCTTTTTTTTAAATCATTCAAGTTCTATATCATTCTTAGATCCATGAACCTCATGTATTGAAGAGATTTTTTTCTGCCAAACTGTAATTATTATAAGAATCTATTTAATAAGTTTAATTTAACTGTCAATCAGGAATCTTGATTGGGATTACATAACTATGTATTATTATTATTATGATTTGATTTAATTCTAGCAAGAATAAGGCATGAGATTTTAGTTGGTCTGTAAGGCCTTGTTTTAGGTAGATAAATCATTTCAATTCTTTTTTTGGAAAAATTAAAAATAGCTCACAGGACTTAGGAATACATTTAACTTGTACAACTTTCCTAATGAAGGTTATTAATAGTGCCCAGTTTTTTGTTTGTTTGTTTGTTTTTAGCCCAGAGTAGATTTCAAGAGCCCATATTTTTTCCCTTTCAAAAGACACTTGTTCCTCAGTGTGGGCAATGGATTTGAAACTTGAACTTGCGAACACTCCACTTAAGTTATTCCTTGCATTTGTGGCTATACTTCTGTAAAGAATGAAATGCTTTTCTTGTGTGTCCTTTAGTTGGTATGCTGTGTTAAGAACCTCTATGAAAAGCTTTAGCCAGGGTCTTTGAACTCTTAAGTTGGATACATCTGTGAATTCTGTGCTGTTTTTATGGGTAAATTTTTCAAAGTTTTAATGAATGTATTTGACCTTCCCAACAGCAATTGAATTAACTTTTTCTATTAAATAACATCTATCATTTCTTTATATTTTTAGTAGGAAATAGACATTTAATTTCTCACATTTAATTTCTATTAGCTCTCTCTTGCCCCTTTCCTCTTTGCTCTTTTCCTAAATCCTCATTTCATTCCTCCCTCCTGCTTTCCTTCCTTGCCACATCTTCCTGCTCCTTTCCTGCCTTTCACAATTTGAACTGTTTAAAATTAAGTAATAAATGGACATGGATCACTTTCCTAGTTGGGTTTCACTTATTTGTTTGATAAGTTACAAGCACTGGAAGGAACCACCATTCCATTACACATAGTTTACTGATTTCAGAGATCCTCAGGTTTTATATCATAGATTTTTTTGTATTAAAATTTTGCTCACTATTAAGTTTCAAACAGTACAGGGAGGGTTAAAGGATGAATTCTGATTCTTTAGTGTAAATAATTTTTTTCCAGTCCTTTTCCTCAAACTGGGTTTTAATGTAGAGTCAGTAGTCACCAAAGCACTGGCTGTCTAAGGTGGGTGAAGAGTTGTGGAATGGAAGAGCAATCAGGAGCTCCAGAGAAGAAGTTCTTCCTCCTGACCCTCTTTCCCAGGACTGGTAGGTTGTGGAAGACTCTTTTAACTAGGATGAAATCTACCCTTCCCTTAACCTGGCAACCATCAACTCTCCCATGTCTACATGTTTTTAATATACTTAGAGACACTTATTGTTTTTCTCCCTCTGAAACTTTTTATGTTGATCTATATTCCATAATGATCACATTTTAAAATCTCTCGTGCCAGCCTTCTGCCTGATTTCTATTAGCTTCTTATGAGGTTGCATTTCATTTGATGTATGTATATCTTCAACCTGCATATTTAGTTTTGTAACCTCCCCCCAACCCCTCGTAATGCTTTGAATCATATCATTGTAGGTTTATCTGGCATCCACTGCAGCAGGGCTAATTGGGATAAATGGATCTGATGTTCAGTGAGGGTCACATTTGTTTTCTTATGCATTCTTTGGCAGCTCTGCCATTATCAGCTAATAGATGGTCCCTTGTAAAATGTCTATATTTTATGTAGTACATTTTCTAAATGTTGGTTATTTGGAGAGAGATTTAAGTGGCTATGTTTTGTTACTATAAAATCAGCCTGCAGGGTAAAAGGAACACGGCTCTGGAAAGCATCCTTTTGGCTCACCACATGCAAAGGGAACCACTGCAACTCCAAACAAACTCCTCGTGACCAGGGCTCTTTCCACCCTGTTAAGAGAATTCTTTGTGACTGAGAATCAAATGATGTCCTTAAGTGAGTCAGGATGGAATGGAATGTCATCCCACTCCCCTCACCCCCTACTATTTTTTTTTCCAGGAGGACTATAAACCATTCCACACTGCCTTTTAGTAGAAAGAATTAGGTGGTGGTTGTGGGATATTTATATGTACGTGTTGGGAGGGGATGATGATGGGGGAGGGAGTCTAGTAAACTCTATTTCCCTGGATAAAACATTTAATACCCTCATTTCTCCATTGGAACTTAATGTATATTTTTAGATTTATAGAATGTTAGAGCCCTAAACACTTGGGTAGCTGGATAGAACTTTGGATGTCATGAAATTTAACCCTTTCCTTAGTGTAAGAACTTAAATATAACAGTACTGTGGGCCAGAGAGGTTGAAACCTGATGGTAGACTCCACAAGCCAACTCTCTAAAGGCCTTCCTTTTGGGAGGCTGTAGATTCATCTCTCCAGATTTTTCTGGCTGACCTTGTTTTGCTCTTGACTTTTGAATTGGATGGAGAAACTGTAGTTGGACTAAATCTCCTGATGCTCTTATTTGCTTCTTAGACTCTGCGACTCATTTCTATCCTGCCCAATTTCCTGCCTGCCTGTGGGTCAGACTGAGTTCTGTTCTGCAACTACTTTGCCTCCCTCAGCTTGGGTTCTGTTCTTCTCCTTTTAGCTTTGGCTTGCCTGCATAGTCCTTCCTTGGGTCTTTGATCTTGCGTCAACTGATGTTTCTAGTATAAGAGCTGACTCCACCTCTTATCCAGTGCTGACAGCTGGCATCCCTGCTGAGTCTTGATTTCCAACAGCTGTCCAGCATCCTGGAAGATTCTCTTGTGACCAGCTACTCCCGGCCATCATCACCTGGACAATTCATGGTAGTTTTGGCAATTCATTCATTGCTTTGATCACCAGACTCTATCTACCTTAGTTCTAGTTTAATGTGCTCTCCCCAAAATCACACTGTTTGTTGGTGAGACTTAAATTGGAATTTCTTGATTATCAAAGACTTTTTCTTTTTCTTTTTTTATTTAATTAGTTACACATGACAGTACAATGACCTTGACATATCATACATTTGAATCAGATGGGATATAATATCTCATTTTTCTGTGTATACAGGCTGCAGAATCACATTGGTCATGCATTCATATATATATATATATATAAACAGTAATAATAATGTCTGCTTCATTCTACTATCCTTCTTATCTCCCCAAACCCTCCCCTCCCCTCCCATCACTTTTCTCTATCTAATCTAGGGTAATACTATTCTCTTTTTTTTTTCCCCTCACATCTTTCGTATAACAATGAGGGTCTCCTTCCACCTTCCATGCAATTCAAATGGGGAAGAGAGGAAGAGCATGGGAAGAAGATTACCTCAAAGCCTTTTTTTCATAGTACTCACAAAATATTTGCTTACTCCTCCTCTTTTTTGACTATACATTTTATATTCAGAATAATCCTCACTAGGAAAAGAAAATGAGTGTCATTCTCTTTTCCTACTTCCTTTTTTTTCTCTCTCCCCTACCCCACCCTCCCCCCATGGAAAGTCATATATACACAACTTTTAATCTTTTAATTTATGAATTTGCATTTTCCTTTCTTAATGATCTTTCTTTCCTCTTTTGTGAATTGTTTTTCTTTTCTCATTTGCTAACTTTGGAAAAAGAAAAATCCAGACATTGGAATGTCTGAGTTTATTTAAGTCTCAGTACTCTGTTCAATTTAATGAATGGAAACAAAAAAAGGGAACTCAAAATGCTGGCCTGGATTGAGGTGGCTCTGGGATTGGCCTGTATTGGTAACCATTCATGTGTACTGTTTTTGATAAGTAACAGTAATGAATAATCTCAAGCTATTTTCAAATATATCAAAATATAGAAATATATTATAAAATACAGAATTTAGAACTATTAGAAAACCAGAGAGAAATTGCTAGAAACACAATTGTTATTTAATAATTTAGCATACTGTTATCTAAAATAGAAGAGGGAAAAGAGAATAAAGTTGGTCTCTGAATGTGTACTTGTTAGTACACTTTGTTCACTTAATAGTTGTTAGACTAAATATAGAAAGTATTGAAAAAATACTGAATATAATATTAAAGTAACTCTTAAAAATTGCAATTAATAGAATTTCATGTGACAAAATATAAAAATCAATGTACAGAAAACAGTACTTTCCTATATAATCCAAATAATGTAATGAAGGAGAGATTCTTGTATGATTATCAGCAGCAGTAGCAAATACAAAATGCCTAGGAATAATGGTAACAAGATATGTGTGGGACTTAGGTGACAAAATCCCTCCCAAACTATAACAATTCTTGGCTAACAAGACTGAGTATCATGGATATGGTTATTTTTCTCATGTTAATTATTTAACAAAATTCCAAACATTGTTTCAATGGGGGTATTTTAAGCATTTAATCAATTCTAATGTTAATTTTCAAGAATAGACTAAAAAAATTACAAAGTATTAAAGATGACAATCCCTACTATATATTAGGAAACTCTAATGTTAAAGCAACTGATATGCCTTTTTTTAAAAACTGGAGAAAATATTTCCAACAATAACTACAATAATTGTAGTTATTTTACAAGGAGACCACTAAAATAGACCTGGAAAAGAAGTCACAACAATCTTTGTAGATAACTTGAAAAAATAATTTACAAAAGCTGAGATCTTAATGTTGAATTCATACATTAAAGGATGTCTTACTAGAAGTTAAATATATGCAAATTAAAATGACTGAATTATGTTTTTCTTTTTTAAATCATTCAAGTATTTAATAGTAGTCAATAGTTAGTGGTTACTAATGCAATGTAAATGATAATTAGTGTTACATAATGCATATTAAGATATGTAGATTCATTCCCTGCTGGGGAGAAACATTTGGACAATAGGCATATAAAGCCTTTAAGGTGTCATTCTTAGAGCCTCAATAATTCCATTTCAAAGAATTCATTCTTCATGTCCTACTAAGTTATCTTTAGAGGAATCAAAATGAAGACAAAGTGCACAATTGCAAAGTTGTTAACAATAATGTATATTGTGAGGCTTGTAAACATCTGCCATGATGCTAGGAAATAAATATATACTTTGGAATATTGTAAATCCACTAAAAGTTAAATTTATCAAGAATTTCTTATTTCATGGGAAATGCTTTTTATATAATATTAACTTAAAAAGGCAAACTTATGAGCTATCGATGGCCCTCCATATCTCTGGGTTCAATTAAATATGGATCAAAGTATTAGAAAACATTTGTAATGATCATGTACAGACTTTTTTCCTTGTCATTATTGCCGAAACAAAAAACAATTTACATTGTATTAGATACTATAAGTAACCTGGAGGTGACTTCAATTTATGGGAAGATGTGCCTTGGCTGTTTGCAAATACTATGCCATTTGCATAAGTGACTTGAGCATTCAAGACTTTTGATATGCTCAGGGGGGCCTAGAATCAATTCCCCATGGATACCAAGAAACTATATGTTAACAACAACACTATGGAATAGCATCAAAGAAGGAAGCTAGGTTTTAACTCTGGTTGTTTCTGGATAACATTGTAAGTGATTTTAGTTTTCATATCCGTAGATTTCTCTCTGCTTTCCAAAGTTTTAATATAAATTAATAAGGGGCTGTGGTTGTGGCTCAGTGGTAGAGTGCTTGCATAGTATGTGTGAGGCACTAGGTTTGATCCTCAGCACTACATAAAAATAAATAAATAAAATAAAGGTATTGTGTCTATCTACAACCAAAAACTAAAAAATTAATTAATTAATTAATTAATAAAACCCACAACATTGTAATATAAACCCATTCTTAAAAGAGAAGTCAAGATTATAATCAAAGTAACCACAAATAAAAAAATTCTGTGCTCTAACCTAACTAGTAAGCATACCAGCAATTTTATTCCAAGCTTTTGGTCAGTGAAGGCCCAAAATATCATGGAACACAGAAGTAAAAAAAAAAAAAAAAAGGTAAGCAATTAATGCTATTTATGGAAAAGACTCCTGTCATCAATTCATGTTCTTAACTTTCACTTCATGTGAATATCAATGTAAAATATATCTGTGACTGTTTTCTAATTTTAATGTTATCATAGATAAATGGCTAAATTTTCATAATAATGTCCTATTCCATTTACTTACTTTTATCCTTACAGATTCATTAAGAAATTTGTACATTTTCATTGCTTTGACTTTTTATGGGAGGGAAAATATAAATTTGGTAAGAGGAAAAAAAAAGCTAGCTCTTATTTGTGTATTACAGAACTTAATTTTCAGTGGTAGAGAGAATGTTTTGATGAAACACAGTCTACCAATGACTTCTGCCATAAGTAGCAGAATCTACTAACAATTTATGCATGCTTTTGTGGTTGTTTACTGTATTAGTCAATAAAACTTACATACTTATTTTAACAGTAACCATATGAAGCATCTTAAAGCAACATACACATATAAAAACTGTAAATTTAGAAATGTCAGTAATTTTGTGATCATTGGTTACCTTATTTTTACTAAATATATGACTACACACAATAGCAATTGAATGTGACATTTGATTAAAATTATTATTTTTCAGTGTAATAAAATAAAAAGTAAGATTTCATTTGGTATTCTTTGAGAGTAGGCTTTATTTTTCCCATTCTGGCTTTAAGCTTGAATTGTTTATTCTATCCTATGGTAGCCCACCAACATTGCCAACTTACTAATAGTACTTTTTCCCATCTCTTGCATATGTTCCTGAATTATAAGAGTTTAATTGTGGCCACAAGTGCAGTAATAGGGGTAAAGCAAATCGTGGCATGGTTTAACTAAGGGCAAGAAATAGTTTTTCAGTTTGCAGCTCAGTTAGATTTAAAATTCTAAATGTCCATAGTCCCCTCTGGGCGTATCCAAAAAGAAATGAACTCAGGCAATCACCTTTCTCAGAAATATTCTTGAGAGGGAGCTAGTTATATGATTTGGTCCTGGGAGTCTACAGGTATCTGATGCAATGGTCAAAGACTTAAGTTTTATTTGTGTTACAGTAATAAATTCAGAATTCCTATGTCATATGCCTCTACCATTATTCTCCATTCCCCCTTCCTTTTCTTTCTCTGCTAATAGTGGGTTTCATAGGTAGCATGGAAGAAATCAAGCTAACTCCTCCCTGCTTCCTCCAAACACTAGTTTAACTCATGAAACTTAATCAAAGAATGTTTAATTAATGCCAGAACTATCTGGTATGCTCAAAAATATATATTACTTAAATTCTTACTTTAAATAAGTAACTAATTATATTCAGTAGAAATTTAAGAATCAGAAGCAGCAGAGGGTAATATCTTTATTTTGCCTTAAAGCCAAGCCAGTGGAGATTTGTGGGGACAGGTAATTAATTTGGGAGATGATTCCAAGAAACAGAAATGAGCCAGTAGAGATAGGGGGACATGAGGCAGAGAAACATGCATTGATGACCAGATTATTGTTGTGAGTAGCTGGGGCTCAGGCATCTGCGGACACTGTGAAAACTGTGTGGAACATATACCAGAGGATGGGGGTGCTGGAACATTTATCACCTAGCTCCTATCCCCCAGTATGAAGTTTTCCCCCTAGAGGTATAATACACTAAACTCCCTTGGTGTTGGAGAAAGACAGGCAAAGAAGAAGCATAGGCATTTGAAATGGGAAGCTGTCTATACTTGGAGCAGGACTTATGGGGCAAGGGATGGAGCATTTCTATCCTCTACAGTTACTGGTGTCAGAGGACAAGAAATGCTGAGTAGAATTGTGGTTAACATAAGATGAAGCTCAAATTAAACTGCTCAAATTTCCACACTTATCCTATACTACTTAGACATTATAGTAGTAAACTTATATAACTTCTGTTTCAGATGATTTTTTTTATCTGTAAATTGGAGTAATAAAAGCAGTGCTAATTCCTACTTCTAGAGTTGTTAGAGAATTAAATGAGAGAATACAGTAGAGTTCCTTGTTTTAGGGGACTGGAAGGTAGCAGTACAGAGTGGTGGTGTTTTTTTTTTTTTTTTTTGAGTAACAGTTCTGCTAATGAAGTCTAAGTTTTCGTTCTTATTTGGCAGCTACATGTTATGTTGACTTGCATTAAGTCTTAACCACAAACCCCCTATATAAAAAAAAATAACACAAACAAAACCACCCCAAATCTTGGCAGCTACTAAGTCTTGTTTTTCCTTGTGCCTTTATTATTTCTGGGCTTAAATGCTTTTTTAATATATTCTGCTTAAAACAAAATCAACTCTATTTAAATCAACCTGATTGCTGAGTCTACCAGCTTCTTGTTATTTACAATTCGGATCAACATGATATCATGCAAGTCCCCATTTAGGTTAAAAAATAGAAACCTTCCTCCATGCCCCAAAGTAAAACTGAACTCTCTGGGTGCATTGTTTAAATGTTGGGTGCAACCTTAGCATTCATACATTGGTGTCATTATATAGACTTCATTTCTCTATTTTATCCACAAAGATATTTTGGGTGACTTTGTTTGTAACTTTGGGGAAATCAAGGAATATTTTGTCCATAGGGTTCCTTTCGTATGCCTTTTTAGTACTAAATCAAAATAGAAATTAGTTTGGTTTGGTATTACTTGACTTTAAGAAAATTATATTGATTACTAATTATTACTATTTCCTTTCCTAAACACAAAACAGTTATGTAAAAATCCTTTATTTAACAAAAAAAATATGTGAAGTTCCCACTCTGCTAAGCGTTATTTTGAGACCCAGGATGACTTTTCAGGAATCCACACCAAATTAACAAAATTCAGTTTCTTATCTCCCCAAATGGGCAACAATGCATCTATACAAGGTTGTTATGACGATTCAGTGAGATAATATGAAAGCAAATAACAGTGTCAGATCAGAGAGTTGCTCAGTATGCCAGTTTCCTTTTCTAGGTTCCAGAGAGAGTAAACACAAATAATTCTTTTATTGATAGATTGATCAATGGATCTATCCACCCACACATTCATCATCTTTTGTTACTTCATTATGAAGGTGGTATAGTGAAGAGGTGGGTAGATGGGAAGAGCATAGATTCTGGAGCTCATGCTGTTTGGATTCTAATCCTGTTTCTTGCTACCTGTATGACCTTGACAAAACACTCAAACCTGTCTATGCTTAAGATTCCTGATCTCCAAAATAGGGATGATAGTAGTACTTATGTTACAAGATTATCATGATGATTAAATGTGTAATATATGTAAAGCACTTGAAAATGTTGAGAAAAAAGAATACCATGACTATTTCTAAATTTGCAAATTGTTTTTATAGTTTTGTTGATGTATATTCATAATTAATATAATTATATATATACATATATATAAAATTAGGAGTTCTATTTTTGCATTTGTTTCTGTGTACATGTCATACTTTATACATATTGGTTATATATTTACTTTAAATTGATCATATAGTAAACTGTTATAAATATCCCTTAGTAAAATAAGCAATTTTAACTATTTTGTTGGAATTTAGGATAATTAAAATTTTCTATTGCTATTAGAAATATTTTATTTGAATATTACTGTGCAAATGGAGTTGTTCAAACTCAATGAACTGTAGTTATTACTTATTAACAAATTGTTTTAAAGAAAATTTGACTTGATCTCTAGCATCTCAGCAAAATGTAAACATTTCTTTTTGCTACTTAATACAGCATATAATGATACTTCAAAATTATTGAGTTTGCATTTAAAAAATAGCATGTAGGACATGTTTCCCTGTGATGATTTATTTTCATCTTTTCCTTTTGAATAAAATATCATTTCTCCATTGATAAGCAGGTTGTGGATTATATAAATTTTTTATCTATGCCATATTGAATGATAGGTAAAGGATATACGGATATTTGGCTTATAGAAGAGAAGATTTGGTGGAAAAGCATGGCTTGTTTAAAAAATTTGAAAGAATGTTATAGGGAAGAACATTACATGAAGTTACTCAGGACTCAAAAAAGATTAGAAGGAAGAAGTTTGCAGTCGCAGATTCAAGAATGATCATGAACAGCTGTGTTCTCACATTTACAGAATTGTTTTTTTCACCAGAAAGAAATCTTAGAATCTTCATCAGAGACTGGAAAATAGTATGGGAGGGGTTAGGGAATGTGGATATGGAGTAGAAAGATTGGGAAGCTGGAATCCTAAATTAGATTTCCCAAAGTAGATGAGTAGCTTCTGTTAAGTACTGCGTTCCCTGACGGAACACTTCTTATACCTTGTACCTGCAAAAGAAGGTTGGGTGACCACTCTTCTGGGTTCCAAGGGCTGAAGGAAACTGCCAGTAAAATTCATTCCACCTTTGGAATCCTTTGAAACCATAAGTAACGTTTCCTAATCTATACCTCTTTTTCTTTCTACCGTTTTTATGTTAGTGTATTCTGTACAGTAACAAAATTATGTTCCCTTTCCTAAGGCCATTCATGCATGGTAGGCACCCAATGAGAAAATGGGTAAATCTGTACAACAGTAGATTTTCATACTTCATTTGAAAATTTCCTTTCTTTAATAAGTTTAAATTAAATTCAGTAGAAACATATTAAAAACAGGATTTTGAAACAAAAAAATTAAAGAGGGGTTGTAGGCCTCTGTTTTATGGTGTATTGTTTTTCATTACCATGTATTTGAACCTCAGATTATGTTTGATATATTGCTAATAGTTGAATGTGTACTTTAAGTGATTTTAGCTTAATTATTAGTCTTTTTTAGGTGTGTTAGTACAGGACAAATAGATTTTAGAGGAATAAGTGTCACAATGACATTCCCAATAATAATACCTAATTTTTTATTTAGTGTTTCCTTTCACATGCTGGGCCCTAAAATGAGTTTCATTTATGTTGCACATATTTCCTTTACCCCTCACAAAACTTTTACAAGGTAAGAATTATTATTATATCTTTTTCATTGATTATGAAAATAAAGTTTAAAGGATTTAAGAAAAATTACATATCTATCACCTCAGATAGTTTATACCATTTTTGTTTTGGTGGAGAGAACATTGAAGATCTCCCTCTTAACAACAGTTCAAGTACAAAACAGGATATTGTTAATTATAGTCACATTGTGTTTGATTAGCTCTCCAGAACTTATTCATCTTGAATAAATGGAACCTTGTTCCTCTTGACCAACATTTCCCCATTTCCATCTCCCCTAATTGGATTCCACATATATGGTTAATCTAACCAATAGTGATCTCATCTATTTTTATTATATGTGCATAAAACAATTTAATTAGATTATATATATACACACACACACACACACACACACGTATTCACATACTATTCACATGGTAATTGCCTTTCTGGGTCTGGCTTATTTAAGTTAACATATCATCCTCCAAATTCATCTATGTTGTAAATGTCAAGATTTCCTTCTTTTTTATGGCTAAATGATATTCTAGTGTGTGTGTGTGTATATATATATATATATATATATATATATATATATATATATAGTATTTTTAAAGTTCCTTTATCCATCAATGGACACTTACTTTGGTTGTTTCCATATCTGTGTTTTTATGAATAGTGCTGAAATAAATGTGGGAGTGCAGATATTTCTTCTGATTTTTTCTTCTGTTTTCTTTAATGTGGTGCTGAGGATCAAACTCAGTGCCTCATACATGCTAGTCAAGTGTCCTACCACTGAGCCACAACCCTGGTTTGCTGGATTATAAGGTAGTTCTATTTTGAATTTTTGAGGAAATTCCATACTGATATCCATAGCGGCTCTACCCATTTACACCCTTCTCCACATCTTTACCAAGACTTTTTATCTTTCATATTTCTCATGACAGTTATAACAAATGAGAGGTGATGGGATCACAATAAAATAATCATTGCCCATACCACTATTAAGGATGCTTTTCTCTGTTTTCTTCTGTCTATTATATGGTTTCATGTCATATACTTTAGTCTTTAATCCATTGTTAGTTTTTGTATATGATGTGAGAAAAGGGTCATATTTCTTCTGCATGTGGATATGCAATTTTCTCTTTGTCTTTTATTGAAGAGACTCATCTCCATTTTGTGTTCATGACACTCCTGTTGAAGAACAGTTCACTGTAAATATGCGGGTACTCCATTCTGTGCTCTCCATTCTGTTCTATTGGTCTATATGTCTGTTTGATGCCATGACTATACTATTTTGCTCACTGTAAGTTTGTAATATATTTTGAAGTCAGGAAGTATGATGTTTCTAGTTTCATTCTTTTTGCTCAAGATCTCTTTGGCTATTCTGGGTCTTCCGTAGTTCCATATAAATGTTAGGATTTATAAAAAATTATTTCTGTAAAGAATCCTATTGAGGGCTGGGGATGTGGCTCAAGCGGTAGCGCGCTCGCCTGGCATGCGTGTGGCCCGGGTTCGATCCTCAGCGTCACATACCAACAAAGATGTTGTGTCCGCCAAGAACTAAAAAATAGATATTAAAAAAAAATTCTCTCTCTCTCTCTCTCCCCTCTCTCACTCTCTCTTTAAAAAAAAAAAAAAAAGAATCCTATTGAAATTTTGATGTTTTCATTAAATCTATAGTGCATTTAGGTATTATGCACATTTTAGTGAGGGTACATCTTTAAACAAAAAATGGAAGACTTTCTGTTTATGTGTCTTCTTTAATATCCTTCCTCAATGTTTTATAATTCTTAGTGTATGAATATTTTATTTTTCCAAATTTTTCTTGGGAAATCAAGGAAAATTGTGAAGGGGGAATCAAGTAATTTGTTAGAGAATTAGCTTCAAACCATGAAAGTGACTGGAGAGATAGTGACCTTCATTCACACACACAACTAAGTGAGAGTCCAAAGGAAAGTGATATGAAGTGACCATATGTTCTCACCATGTAGATACATAGATATAGTACAGCCATTAAACATGGGGGTAGAGTCGGGGCAGCATAATAAAAATTAAAATATCATAATGGATCATGGAAGGACTCAGATTTTTATTCTGAGGTTATTGTGTATGTGATGCAAGATAAAGCAAATGTAAAATCTGGGAACATTCTAGTTTTATTACCATCTATCTTCTCGAGAACCAGAATTACTCCAAAAAATTTATACATTGGAAAATCACTATAAAATAAAATTTAAAAATGCAAAACTAGTTTAATATACTTAATATAGAAACCTTTTACACACTAATAAGAAAAGGGAAAAGCTCAATAGAAAATTGCTAAGATAGAATCAGGCATTTTGCAAATAAAATATGGAAATAACCAAAACCACTAATAATCAGTAAGATGCATTTTTTACCTATCAAATTGAGAAAAATAAAATCAAATGATGAAAATAATACCCAATTTTGGCAAGACAAGCTGCTGATTTTGTGAATTTAGCACTTATCCTTCTCAGTGAGACCTTTCTAGTTACCCTATTAAAAAGTGCAACACTTCATGAAAGGGCATTATTTTTCTGTTTAATTTTTCTCCACAGCATTTACACAAATAATATATATTTTACTCATTTATCTCTCCCATAGGAAAACTATATGAAGATCATGACTTTTTGCTTATTAGATTCAGTGCTGTAACCCCATACAGTGCCTGGCACCAAAAAGTAACTCAATAAATATTTGTTTAATGTGTTAAAATAATAATGTCTTGAAGTCATGCACATTTAAAGGATTTCCATTTCTAGGAATGAATTCTAGGGAAACAAGATCATGTATAGTCATTTAGCTATAAGGATGTTTATTGTAGCAGTATACACAAACCTTAGGAAAATAAAACAAATATCTAAATAGGAAGTTTACTTAAGTAACTTAATGGATCTTAAAACAAACACTCTTCAGTCATTAAAATAAAATAATAGGTAACTTTTCTTGACATGAACATGTGATTGTTAAAATTGAAATGGTAACAAAATACTGTGATTACTTTTAAATTTTTAGTATATGTTCATACAAAAATGCTAAAGAATAAGCAAAATCATTTTTGTGTGATAAGGTTTAGTTATAGTTAGTTTTATTATTTCTTTGGTGCCTGTTTACAATTAAATAACTTTTCTACAATTATTCTGTTTTGCTTTGCTAGTAATTCTTCATAAGGAGATCTCAACTAAAGAGGCTTATTTTTAGCATGAATAGCCTCTGGTATGAGACATCACTGGACTTTGGAAACATGGACATGGACCACTTTCTCATATTATGTTTGGGGCAATGCTGCTTAGGCCTTTTTGACAGAACAATTCTTCTCATGTCAAATAATTATAATAGTATGATTCACAGTTTATTTAAAATCTGTATAAAACATTTTTTTAAAAATCTGTACTGTGAATGATAGTATGAACCAGAATTGTTAATGTGCTAATAATTAGTATGAGTCTTAAGATATATTGGCTACTCAACCTAGTATCTCCATGTGTTTAAAAGCAAGTTGTATGGAATGTACTGAATGACCCTGACAGGAAAGGCAGTGACTAAATTCCCTGGATGGACTCTTATGCCATCTTTTGTGTGGCCTGCAAATTGACATGCAGAAAATGGAGAAAGCTAGTGAATGCTAAGGGGAAAAAAGATAACTTTAACTATAATTTATCGGTAATATGTAGAGATAAATTCCTGAGAGGAAATAAGGTCTGAGGAAATTACAGGAAATATTAAATCTGCGATTCTGTTTACGGTAGAAACGCCGACCAACAAATTCCAGCTGTTTCTCTGTGGGTTACAGAAGTGTCACAGGCCTGTTTATAGTTACTGAATTGTAGCAGCCTGGATCTTATGGATTCCCATTGGTTTGGTTTGGGTTTACACAGATTTGTCTAAAGGGACATTTCCTATAGGCAATTCCTTCTGGAATGCAGCCGTGCTCCACAATTTTGTTTCTAAAACTTTGATTCCAGTTTCTTCCTTCTCCCTGCCAGCAGTTGGCTTCCCCTGAGAGCTAGTGTCATTTTATTTATTTAACATTTACATAACACTTACTTTTACCATGCACTGTTCTAAATACCTTCAAAGCATTAATTAATTTAATTTCCCATTACAAGCTTGTAAACTAGGTTGTGTTTTTTACACCAACACAAAACGCAAAAATCTTAAGGGAGAAGAATTGTTATATGTCTACATTACCGTGAATATCTTCTTACATGAAAAAAAGAAGGTAAAGTCCATTGACAGGCTATAGTCTAGGAGAAGAAATTTTAAATGCCTTTAAAATTATGCAAAATTTTCTGTAAGTCAATAAGAAAAGATAAACAATTTCAAATGAAAAATGGATATGAAGAAGAAAGAAACAAAACAATTCCCAACATGTAGTGGCTGTTAAGCTATCAAATGATGCCTAATTTTCCCAGTTGTAGGAAATACAACTTAAAATAAGCATGAGATACCATACTATCTATCAGGTTGACAAAGCTTTAAGTCTAACAATAACAAAAGTTGGTGAGAATATGGAATGTGGTAGAAATAGCTACTCACATGAACTACTTGATAGAGCTATTTAACAAAATGTAAAATAGTTGAAATTTTGTCTGCTTTATGACTTGGCAGTTCCACTTTTCTATATTTGCCCTAGGAAATTAATCTCAAATGAACAATGTCATGAGTAATGTCCCATTGAAGTTTTGTGTATAGTAGTAAGAAATTGTAGACAATGGATTATAAAGAAAAAGACAATGGATTATTAGAAAAGATAAATGTGGCATATTCACATGAGAAGGTGTCTGTGGGTACAATAAATGAGCCACATCTACATGTATAATAAGTATAGATCTTGAAATTAAAATATTGGAGTATAACATGTACAAACACACAATATGAAACTTACATTGCTTATGGATTTGTCCAAGCAGATATATGCCTCTGTAATACAAATGCAATAATATGAACAGGGAGATGCAAACAAACTTTAAAATGATGGATAATTCTGCATAGAAAAAGGGGCTAAGATTCAGAATAGATACAAAGGAGGTTTTACACAAGTTTTAAATATTTTATCTTTTTAACAATGTGAAGCAGATATGCTAAGATGTTAACATATTTTTACAATATGGAGATAAAGGAACACGAGTATTTGTTATTTTATATTCTATACTTTTCTATTCCTAAACTTTTTGGTATATTTGAAATATTTCACAATGGTAAAATAAAAATCAAATTTAATAATTTAAAAACTAACTGTAGTGGATGGTATTTCTTGTGAAATTTCTTTTCAAAATCCTTTGGAAACATTGCTTTGATTTTAAGATAGATTCTCACCCCCAAAGTTTTATGTTTTTAAGTTTTATATTCAATTCATATGGTACTATCATTATTTGCAATACTTTTGTAAATCTCTGCAATATATTTATTTAGCTTTCTGATTTTACCACAAATTTACATGGAGCTCAATGCCACAGTTTTCTGGACCTCATCTTCTAATAGCAAGGAATATTAAGAGATATTTGTCGGTACTTCCCTGGAGAAGTCACCCTGAAGGTCTAGGGGAATCCACAGTTGTAGATATTCATGTAAGGGAATGATGAGTACAGATGTAAAAAGATTATGGGTTTTTGCCGCAGTCTGGCTAGGCACAAAATCACGAGCCACTCACACCTTGTAGATTCAAACAGCAACTCTTTATTCTCGAACTGTCACAGGCACTCTACACGCACGCACGCACGTTCTGGGAAAATCCACACCTCCACCAGGCTCTGCATCCCAAATACCCTCTGAATCCCGAGAGAACTCAACGGGAACTCAAGGAGCCGGCGCCTGGAGGCAGCAGGATACGCCCTATTCTCAGCAGGATACACCTTAAACTTGGAACCACCCTAAACCGGATCACCCTAAGATCTGCCCTAAACCCTGATCAGCCCTAAACCCGGATCTGCCCTGGCCCTTGAGCAGGGTCACCTTTCTCAAACATTCATGCAATGTCACTGGGTCCAAGGCAAGCCCGTTTCCACAATGGAGAGTCCTCCCTCTAAGCAACATGGGGTAGGCTGACAAGGAAATTACCATGCGTCATTCCTACTTGGCTATGGCTCTCAGCAGGTTTTGAATTTTAGATATTCAAATATCAAAACTTACTTTCAGAAAACTGCCTTTAACTCTCACAGAGAGAGTATAGCATCAAGACAAGTATACCTTTTTATTAATGTGTGCATAAAAACATGAAAATTGAATGTTTGCAAATTAAAATGTTGGAGTATAACATGTACAAACACACAATATGAAACTTACATTGCTTATGGATTTGTCCAAGCAGCTCACCCAGTACACTGTTGACTGGAGAGTACTTTTGTCACATAAAGTCATATTTTATATGTTAGTTTGTTACATTGGATTTTCATGAGATAAAACCTCTCTGAAATCTATATTTCTAAAACCTTGAATATTCATGTAGGAAATGATTGAGAAATTTCAGAGATTTAAAACCTTGACAGAGTTTGCATATATATTCCTTGAAATTCTTTTCTGACTCAAAAGTGGGGAAAAATGCATGACATCAAAAGGGATATGATTTTACTTGTGTCACAGACCTTGCCCTAGTCTTTGCTCAAGAGAGCTCTGTAAACCAAAGAAAAAGTAACTTTGAGCACCTTACAAACTCTTGCAGAAGAGAAGGAAAAAAGAAGCATTTCACTTGCTGCGAATTGCTGTCATTGATTTCTGAAGCTATCAGATTTTGTCCAGGGGTATACCCCTTCTTAGGACAGGGAGCCTTATTCAGATATGGATTCAGCATGGAGCCCACAAAGCATATTCACTCTTCGCTTGTAGGATTAACGCTTTGGACTTTGTCTCAACTGTTAGGAGGAGATTTAAAAATCTCTTCAACCTGTTTGGCCTCTCCACAAGCTATATTGACGTTGGCATCTCTTTAAATTGTTTCAAAACTGTCCTGTTTATTGGTCTGGTAAAATGTGCCTGATTTATTACTTCCTGCCCAGCTTGAGATCTCTGCATCATCACTCCCTACAATTGAACTCCGAGGCTAATGAATACCAAGTGGGATTCCTGACCCTGGTCATCACCAAACCCCAGGATGCTTCAGTACAAACAGATGTTTTATAGAAAAATAAACAAATGACAACAGTACACAACAATAAATAAACACATAAATACATTTGAGAAGTCCCAGAAGTTTAGACTTATAAGCCTAACATATCTGAGATGATCAGTAATAAACATGAATGCTATATAAATTAATAAATTTTTATCTTAGACTTGCAGTTATAGACATACTGTATTATTATTGTATTTATTTTTATTGTAAATAAAGGTCATTTACTGGGTATTTACTATTTGCTGTGCTAAACAACTAGCAACAGAGAGAACAGAGAGAACTGGAGCTAGAGAAGTTAAACAACTGACAATATCACAAGACTAGGTAAGGTTATGATTAAAAGTCATTCTTATCTTCTCAATACATTTTATTGATTGATTTTCTTCTATATATGATAACACTGTGTAGTGAGATGAGATCTGGGTTTAGAATGCAGACTTGAATCTGAGTCTCAATAATACTTTAATTAATTAATTTTTCATCTACAAAATAGGAATAATTTATCCTTCTCATAGAATCTTGAAAGGATTGGTCCAGAAAAGCTTGCCAATGTTATGAGACATTATAGAATCACAGGTTTGAACAATAGTCAGCTGAAAAGAAGTCAGGAATGGATGGATTCTAGGCAGCTCACCCAGTACATTTTCCTCTGTTCCCCTCTCCTTCCCTCAGTCCTGTTGGACAAACAGTAAGTTGACAGCCAATGGCCGAAGGGTGGTATCACATATTAGAGTTTTATAGGGTTGTTGTTAACATCTGTGAATCTACCCTACTAAAAGGGCCTGGGGAAAACCAGGTTCAGAGCCCCACAAGCTGTTAGATTTGAGCCTTCTGATTCACAAACTGCCTTTAAAAACCTTTCTATGCCTTTGTTTCCTTGAATATGAGGATCGTATTACTCACATTATAGAATTATGAGGACTAGAAACAATAGATGCAAAGTTTTTCTTGTGGAGCTTGGCATATATGGTTCTCCGTTCATGGAATGCTAAGATGTTAGACTTTGAGTGCCGTCTTTTTCATCCCTCTGGTCCTCGGCAGCACATCTTCCACAGAGCTTTGCTTGCTCTGTTGTCCTGGGCATCACTGTCAGAAGTCAAGCAGTATTCAGTGGCAGTTAACATGTGGGCTTTGGATCCAGGATAGAATTTCTGCTTTGCTACATAATGCTTATCTAAATTTAAAAGTTGCTTAAATTCTCTAAACTTTGATTTACATATCCTTAAAAGAGAGCATAATGAGTACCTCTCTCATAGGATTGTTACAAGGATTAATGGACATAATGTGTGTAAACTCATGAAGACAACCAATTGCATAGAGCATTATACTTAGTAAATGCTTAATAAATGATTGCATTTATTTAAAAAATTACTAATATTATTAATTTATATTTTTATGGAGATCATATGGATAGGAAGTATTGGCAAAGCTGGGACTATACAAATCCAAATCTATTAAAAACTCATGTCTTTTCCTTGAAAGCATTCTTTCTGTGTTTGAATAATTCCAATAAATCTGACTTCCAGTGAGTTCCCTATTAATAAATAAACTTATTGTCAGTATACATAAGATGATGATTTTGTAGGCTCATAGGAAACAATGGATTTTAAGGCCCTTTGAATTCCTGAGATCTTATGATTCTCTGGATAGCACAGAAAGTCCCTAAATTGAAACATCATGTTTTAAGCATTTGTAAATTATGGGGAACTGGAAACTTATTTTCCCCAAGAAATACTGCTATACAGAATTTAGGGAACAGTGTAGAAAAAGAAGGAAGAAGAGAAGATGCTGTAACATTCAATTTAAACTGAAGGCCTTAAATTGTCTTCCTTCCAGCAATCTCAGTTTCTTATGAAACCTAGTCATAGTGAACGTTTAGGGAAAAAAAATCACCATACTTATTTAGGCTAATGTGATTGAAAAACTCTTTTTCTTCCCAACTCATATATCCATTCATTCAGCAGGTAGTATCAACTACTTTCTGCATTCTAAGGATAAGATAGTCAATAAATAGTATGTTCCTTTAGTGTGAGACAGGATAGTGATCCTGAGGAAGGAGGTAGTTGAATAGATTTGAGACATACCTGTAATTGGTGACTTATTTGAAGGAGGGAGATTGGAGACAATAAGTTTTAAACTAGTTCTTACCTCTATCTAAGTGTGAAGCACCAGAGTCCATAAGCGTGATATGGGAATGGAGGAATACTGCTTAACCATTGAAAAGTTGATCCCACAGGATGATTACATATGTCATAAGAAATGATGGGAAGGAAGGAGTTCCAGATAAAGTCAAAGATAAGAGTTTAGGCAAGGGACAAATTCTAGGTTTGTGATGAAATGGAAGTTATAAAGTCATCAGGGCCATGGTGTATTACTGGTGGTAATAGTGCATCAGGGTGGAATTACCCTATGTACTAAAAAAAGGGAATTGGGGAAAAAAAGCCAAGGCTAAAACATGGACTTTGGGGTTTTTCTGCACAAGGATCTCAGGATAATTTAGTTGAGTGTGTTACTCAGCTTTGCATTACTATGACAAAATACCCGGGATATTCCAGCTCATGGTTTCAGAGGTTCCAATCTATAGTCAGTTGGCACTGTTGCTTTGGGGCCTATGGGAATGCAGTATATCTTGACAGAGGTGTGGTGAAGGAAGCTTCTCACGATGGCCAAGCATTAGAGAGAGGGTCTCTCTCAAGGAAGGCCATACCCCTTGAGACCTAAATTTCTCCCACTGGGCCTCACCTCTTTAAAGTTCTAACAACTCCCAGTTGTGCCACAGGTTGGTAAGCACATTTTCAACACCTAGGCTTTTGGGGGATACTTATCCAAATCATAGCAGTGAGTAAAAGAGAATAAGGAATCTTGGGATTGGCAAAAGAATATAAGAAATAGAAATCATCAAAGAGATATGAAAGAAAACTTAAGTGTAGTGAGTGTCACTAAACCTAAAGTTAGGATAGTCAGAAGCATCAAATAGTATGTAGGAAGGAAAGACAAAGACTCAGAAAGGAACATTAGATTTGACAAGTGATCACTGGAGACCATTGAAGACTGGATAAAAAAAGAGCATTGACCACCAAGCCAGATTTCAGAGGGTCAGATAAATAAACAAACAAAAAAACTTTTTCAAGTGGGACTTATTTATTACTGACAATAATATGGAAGAATTGATAGATTTGAAATACATGTGTTTTTACTGTGAAGTTTCCTTATCTCTAGTTTCATTGGCATAGGTCTGTTCTCTGTATCAGTGCCTAGTATGTCAGTCCCCTGCTTAAAGACCTCACTGCCAGTGGAAATTCAATATCCCTAGCATAGGAGACAAGATGCTTTACACTCTGATTCTAACCTTCCTCTCTTATTTCATCTTCTCCCACTCATGACACAGGAGATTTCAGATTCTTTCCAGGTTGGATCTTCGTACACATTGCTCTCTCTCCCTGGAAATCCTCCTTCCCATCTTTCACATGAAAAATTCTAGCTTGTCCTTCAACACTTGGCTCAAATGTTACCTTGTTATTGGACTTTTTCCTGCCTTCCCAGGCCCAGTGCAAGTTTCCCTCTTTGATGCTTCAACTGTAAGTTGTTCTTTCATATCTTTGTCTTAGCATCCTGAATTGTAATTCATCCATTTCCATAGCTGTGTTCTCCATTAGACTATATAATCTCTGAACACAGGAACTACCTTTTTATTGTTTTGATCTTCACAGCTGACACAAAACAAATTCCTACTAAAATCATAAGGATTGAGTAAATATTAATGTAAAGGAATATATATTGAGCCATATAAGATGTAAATAAAGAAGGAAATTAGTGGAAAAAAGGAAAGTTTTCACCTATGCTATTCCTTTTAAAAAAATCTATGATCATTTATAATGCATGTGATGTGTGAAGCTATGCATCTTCATGTATTCTGCTACAATCATTTTGTACTAGAAAGTGACTTTGGAGTTCAACAGTTTTCACTTCAGATGCAACCTCTGACCTTAAAAATCTCTATGAATTTGAGCAAGTTAATTTTTTTGAACCTGAGTTTCCTATTGGTCAAAAGAGGATAACATTTTCTTACTAGTAGTTTCTCTTTGTTCTTAGATTTGACTTCTTTGATACTTAATCCATTTTCTAAAGAGATGGTTTGTGTTTGTTTTTTAAAGTTAAATTCTGTGTTTTCTGTCATATGCTGAAGCTAGAGTAAAATAAAGGGAAGGGGGAGGGAAGGATAGGATAATATAAAGAACCAGTCAAATACAAATTAAAGACTAGTAAAAGGAAGTCTAGTAGAGTGGAGGAAGGAGAATGGGAGAGGGGAGGGAAGACAAGAGGGGAAAATGGGAGATCATGAACTGGAATTGATTTCCATGCATTTATGAGTTTGTTGGGATGAATCCAATTATAATATATAACTATAATGCTCTAATAAAAAAATTAAATTATGAAATTAGGAAGTATAAACTCCAGTGTATCTTTATTCAGCAGTACTTCATATACCTAAATGATGCTGTCTGGTTAATAATACCCATTCCTGGCATTAAGCAAATTCAACAAAATTTGAGAATTGTATATGTGGGTTGATTTAATAAGTTCACAATTAAGTCTGGATTATGAAGCTCCACATAACTTCCTAAAAGAGGCCCTTCCTTTGAGGCTTGCTGAGCTGAATCTAAGGACACCCTTTCTGTCTTTATCTGCAGGAGTCTATTGCTTTGAGTGGTTTGGATCATCTCCCCTCAAACCCCCGGCAGAATTTTTGTGGTTAATAAAAACATGTGCTTACAGCTTTTTTTTGCATAGATAAAGGAAAGGATTCCACATCAGATTTAGATCAGAGATAGATTTTCAGAAGAAAATGACGGACCTGTCCTCTGGGAACAGTGGAATGCAGCATGTTCTGTCTCTGATTGATTGAGTTTATGGCATTAAAGAACCTTTCCACACCCACACCCACACAGAGATGCAAACAGTGGTCACAACTGCAGATTCAGACTCTGTCTCTTCCCTCAGTCTCATTTCCAAAGTGCATCCGTTGTTTTCCATAACATGAAATAAATCCCTCTCTTTTGCCCAGTGGTGAAAAGCTTATATAAATACTAGAACTTCAACTATTCCCTGGAGTTTTCTTTTGGCTAGCCTGCAGCCATGGGTCTGTTTGGATATTGACATGCATTTTCTCTGCAGATCTTTCAGGCCACTTGGGTAAGTCCAGTGGTGATTAATTTACTTGTCTTGAAAATTTATCAGACTAACCATTATAACACTCCATTTATGGAAAAAAAAATTGACACCCTGATTGAAAAGGCTCCAGGTTTAAAGTAACTCTTTTATTCTTTCAGCATATATCATTCTGATGATATGTCTCTATATATATTTTAGGAATTCTTGGCCTAGGAGATGATTTTAACAATTCTTGAAAGAAATACTAATGTGAAGAATTGATTAGAAACAAGACACTTAACCTGAGCCATGATGTTCCTATGAAATAATTTTTTAAAATATTTAGAAATGAAGTATTTCATTGTATACCAAAGAGTTAACATTATTGGGCTGAAATTAAAACATATAATGAAAATTCTTTAGTCATTGTAATTGGAGAGAAAAGGGAAGGAATTGTACAAAAAGGCAAGAATCAGTGCTTGGTGTATACAGAAGTTACTCATTATCTAAATATGTGGATAAGATGAATTAATTCCTAGTGAAATATAATACTATCTTAATTAAAAACTTTTTGTTATGTTCTTTTGTAAAAATTGTTGATCAAACATCATTGTGCATAGAGTAGTCTTAGAGAATATATTAATTTTATTTTTCCTTTTAGTTCTTGGTTTTTTAAAAAAATTATCTATTATTTGTCTATCAGTAATGGCGATCACAGAAGTGTCCTCCAAGTACTGATACTGTTTTTGCACATTTTTTTAAAAGATGAAAAAAGTATCTTTTTCTAATTTCCTGTGGAGTCTGCCAATCTGAGGCCAATTCTGGCTATGTACAAGAGAAACAGAATTCCATGCATATGAAATATTTTAGCCATAGTTGTGCTGGTCTTTTCATTTTGGGGGAGTATTTTACTTGTTGGCAATAATACACTTTATCTAGTATTTTTAAAAATTTCTTTAGTTGCCAAGTTTATTAATTACATATAAGTGGTTTGATATTTTAACAATGAGCAATTCTGAAATTCCTTATACATTAAAAATTATGATTGTGTTTTGTTGTCCCTAAGGATCCAAGATTTTCCTTCTGTGTTTATAACGGCCCTAACAGAGAAGAGGTTAAAAAAAAAAAACCACCAAATCTCATTAATAGATTAGCTCCCCTTTTCTTAAGACCTAATAGAGAAAATGAAGAAATATATATGTATTTTCCTGTCTGTGAGGTTCATTTTTAAATTATAGAATTTAAAAAGAGATAAAGAACGTGGATGAATTTGAGTTTTGTTGGCTTTACCTGAAACACAAATCTTTGCATGTCTGTAGTTTTAATTCATAAGTCACAGTTCAAATAAACCAACAGTTAGGACTATTTTTAGGCCAATGATTATTACTTTTAATTCTTGTGTACCTTAAACATAACTTTCTTTTAAAATAACTATACTTGTTTATTTTTTGTTTTAAAGCATACTTTTGTTTATCAATATCTCTCTACCCTGGTATACTATACATGAGACCTAAAAAAAAAAAAAAAGAGCAATCCCATCAGCAATGTATGAGAGTACCTTTTTCCCCACATCCTCACCAACACTTACTGTTGTTTGTCTTCATAATAGCTATCATTCTGTCAACATCACATTTGGAATTCAATACTGTCTTCCTTACAATCTTTCTTTACCAATGGACTCTGTCAGAAAATACACAGGGATAAAATTAAGAGAAATTACATATCTAATGGAGTATTTTTAAACCCTGGAATCTGGGTGGCCACTCAAGTCATTTCATATAGACAATTTTCTCTCAAAACTTGGCTTAAAGAAAGCCTAAGCAACACATACTTGTCACTATCGGTTACTGTGAAAGAGAGCCATATGAGGAAAGAAGTTGTGTTGCATTCTGTAGATTGTAAAAAAAAAAAAAAATGCATCTTTTCTTTGTTCCTAGGTTTGAAGAAGAAATGACCACTAAGTGGTTATATCTCTTTGAAGGCAGCGGGGTCCCATATGGCCCAATCAACAATATGAAGGGTGTATTTACAGAACCTCAGGTTTGTTTTTTGAAGTCCTTGGTTGCTTCTCTTTCCTATCCAGATTGATATCAAAAGGTACATTAGTCATTGATCTTAAGTCACATAATATGATGTTTCACTGTTATGTTCAAATTTTTTGTGGGTTTGGGATAAAATAAAAATAAAAAGTATGATTGTAGAACTGGCTATCTACAATCATACTTGTGTCTATTGGGTCTAACATATTTCATTATCAGCCACTCCATAAAATTTTCAAGGTGAAAGCTTTTATTTTTTTCTGAAAATTAGAAATATAGACAATTGAAAAGTTGGAATCAGGATTTCAGAGATATTTTTGTAGAAAGAAATATGAGAAATTTTCCAGTTATAGCCTACTTCTAATCACCACATAGCTGTCTTAAAATATATAAAGCATATTTAGTTTTGCAAATTAGAAGCTTTCGTATGTTTTGATTAATATGTCTTTTTTTGTGGGGCAAGAATTATACTTTAATAAAGTTTTGTTCTATACATTGCTTAATAGGTTCTTCTTGGGGCACAGGAAGAAGGGTCACCACCCCAAAATATTTTTTATAACATTGTTCAAGTGGATTATTTTTAGATGTCAAAAATATCTAAAGGTGAATCAGGGTATCGCCTTTCCCTTATGCTTACTGCTACTTAACCAATAGAACTATAAGCAATGTACCATGTCTCAAATTCACATATTAACCCTAAAATGTAGAGGACCTGCATTTTTCTGTGAATATTTTATTATGATGTTTTACATATCTTGTCAGTTTCCAACATTTCAAAATCGTAGGAATTTTTTTCTGTTGGTACTTCATATAGTAGCAGGTTTTTGTTTGAAATGAATTACTGAAAATGAAATATCCATTTTCTGAGGAAGAAGATCTTTGTTGGGAAACTGAACTCTTTAACATTGGTACATTTTTCTTGCATAAATGTCTGCTTAAAAGGAAATTAGAGTGTATTTAATTCAGTAATTACAATATTTACTGGAGAAGAAAGGCTAGAGAATTCAGAAATGCTATTTTTTTGCCCCAGTGAAGAGTTTTATTCACAATAAAACAATGGTCAATATGTATTGGTGATAAGAAGCCCACTTGGTATATACTGTGTAAATTCATCTGAAAGGAACCCCAAAATTCAGTGGATTAATATCTGGTGATTCCTTGGTCTCCACACCTGAATATAGATAGGCCAAGTACCTGGTTTATTTAATTCAAAACTGAGAATCAGCCATCTCATTTTAAGCTGTGGTATTTTAGAGGTGTGTAGGACTTCGTATTTGTCTCAATTTGAGGTCATATTTCACAAGAGATATTTCCTGAAAGTTTTCCCATCAGCATTTCTGTTGTTTCATCTGTGTTTTATCAGAGATAAACAAAGAAAATCAAAGAGTTATTCTTAAATATCAGTAGGTATATTCTAATTATCTGGGTTTTTTAAGGTTATGATAAACAAAGATACAAAGTCTTATTATTTTTAAATTGTTCACATAATTATGGACTGGTTCAGAGTGGAGATAGGCTAAATAGAATTTTTATATCTGTTTTCCCCTTTTAATTCAGCTTAATTAATACAAGGGAAATTTAATTAATTTGTTATCTTTGTATCTCAACTGCTTTGGACCTGCAAAGTATCTATTTTTGGTCTATGTCATGGTGTCATATTTTTAGTACTTAGCCTACTTACCAAATGGAGAAGTTTGATATTATGTAAATCAAGATACCAGATTTCCATGTTACCCTCAAAATTTCTAAACTGACCTCTTAACCCCATCAAAAAGTGGATCCTAATTATTACAGTTCTAAAGTAAAAAATACTTAACCATACCATGATGTTTATTGATAATTGGAAACCAGTAGCAAGGGTTCTCTTTCATACATAATTTCACTCTTCATTTGTAATTTTAAGTACAAAAATATATGTCTGTAATTTATCAGATTTTTAGAAAGACTAGAGAGTAATGTACTACCATTACATTTTTAAAATAAGCCAAGATTACTCTGGAAATTGTAAGTATTCTAGTTATGTTTTGCACGAGAATCAGGGTTATCACCTTTTCCTTATGCTTAGAACTGTTTGTCCCTTTTCAAAAAGACTTCTATAATATTTTGCATTGTGTAATGTGAAAAAATAAAAAAAAACGTGTATGAAGTATATTATTCAAAAGCACCTTAAGGTGAAATCTATGAATGACAATTTAGAAAATTCTTTCATTTATTCAATAAACTTTTATTATATTTACTAGGTGAATTAGTAAGGATTTAGTATGAATTTAGTATTCTATGCCTTTCTGAAAAATAAACTCAAAATTTACTTCAATAGCATGCATACAATAAATGTTCATGTATATGTAAATAAACAAATGAATAAGTTGTTAACTGTGGAAAGTGTAGGTTTTCCAGGGCTGGGGATGTGCCTCAAGCGGTAGCACACTTGCCTGCCTGGCATGCGCGGGGCGCTGGGTTCAATCCTCAGCACCACATAAAAATAAAATAAAGATGTAGTGTCCACCAAAAACTAAAAAATAAACATTAAAAAATTCTCTCTCTCTTTAAAAAAACAAAGAAAGTGTAGGTTTTCCAAATGATCAGATGGTTCCTGTACCCTAGCACTAATGAGCATTATCTTTAGCACTAGTTGAATTGCTCTTGATGATTTCAGGGGGACTGATGGTTGTTAGGGTTTGGGGTTAAGATGATGGTTAACATCATATTTTCAAATTTGGTGGACAGTTTTATAACTTTGCAGGCTTTAGTTTTCTTAACTGTTATATGGTATAATAGGATCTTATCTCGCCAATGTTGAAAGTGTTAAATGAGATGTTAATTAAGGGAATAGTACAGGGATTGACAAATGCTAAATGCTCAATGCATGGTAGTGGCTCTCATTATAATGGTGCCCTTGATGATTATATTCTTATTAAAACACCTTATTTTAAAATACCTGTTTTAGTGAACAGTGGTACATCCAGTGCTGCCACAAGTATGGGGATCATTAATTTAGAATCGCAATCTACTACCCTTTTATGAAAACGTATCTGCAAACGATATGCCAAGAGTTCCCAACCCTTCATTATTTCTGATTGCTGACAACCCTCTTATTTTTCATTTTCCATAAAAGTGTTTTTTTTTTTTTTAAGTTTGATTTCCGTTTGAGGTGTCCAAGGGAGCTTTCGCTCTGATGAGTAGCAGTTTCTTGGCCCTGGGTACAGGGAACTAGCCACTTGTGTTCAATGTGGGAATGCACCACTGGCGTAGTGGCCCAGCTATCTGTGTGCGCTGTGCCAGCACAGCTGCTCATTTGACTGAAAATTACTTTGGGTGAAGTACAAGGCTTGGAACATGGCGCAGGAAGGAAAGCTTTGATGAAGTGAAAAGGGGCATGTCCAACCAGGGAAAGAAAAAAAAAAAAAGGAAAAGATTGGGAACCTCAAGGAATAGAAGAGAATTTTATATGCTTTTTATTCAATGGACCATGTATGTTTCTCATCTGTGGCTTGAAAATCTTGGTTGACAACAAAAATGTACTTGATGGTAGAAACTATATCTAACCTAACAAATTCATCATAGTTCATATTCCAAGAAGATTTCATTTTTTTACTCAACTGAAATGGGAGATGATATGTTTTATCTTGGATAGTTGGAAGATTGTCTACCTTTTATCTTATGATAAAGTGCTGTAGACCTTTGCACAGTAAAAATGATGTCACGGTTGTCCACGGTTAAGTCAATCAAAAATACTATGGGGGCATTTGTCTGCCTTTACTGATATTTCTGACAAGTTTTGACTAAAAATTCTTAAAGTGGTAGTTTTATTGTTTTTCTCCCTCAATGACAAATTATCTATGGAAAGCTCTGTGCATTATAGGGCATAATATAGGTTATCTGCATATAGATTTTAATAGCCAGTCATTTTTTCAAGTACTTTCTTAAAATATCTTCTTCTAATCAGGCCAAGATTGTGCAGTACATTAAAGGAATTCTTAAAAAGTTTCAAAAACTTACTAGATGACCTCAGTATGGTCCTATTTAACATACCCTTGGGAACATGTGCATGAAATACATTGTGGTTTGAGGGTTTCCAACCCAAATAAACTTAAAAGAAAATGCAGCTTTTAATAGAAACTATTCAAATTCCTGCAAAAATAGGTATGGATGTCACCATTGAAAGGGCTTAAAAGCATCATTATCTACACTGAACATCAAAAGAGAACACACCATCCTGCTTTCAGAATTTTGCTTAAGATTGTATATTTAGTTATTCTCATGTATCATCATCTTTAGTTGAACTACTAAGGTAAAAATATGAATTATGAATTATTGGAACTTCTGATTAGTGTTTTTTTTTCCTTGATGCCATGACCTGAGAGTAGGGTAGAAGGGCAAAGGGTATCCTAAAACTGGTGTTGCTTAACAGTCTTTCCATTTGTACCACACAAGTTGACTATATCAGGTGTAAAACATCACTCTGAAGCATCACTTCTGAGAACTATTGGGAGGGAAATATCAAAATTATTGAAATATCACAGCTGGCCCCGATTTTAACTGGTGCCAAACACCTGCAGGCTCTAAAAGGACACCAAAACAAAACCCCGCCCTGTGGCAGCAAGCCATCCCTAACAACCCTTCCTTAACTTTGCATCACCATCAAAAGTAATTTAACATTTTCTACAGAAACTCTATTCTTCCTGTCCCTGAAGGCCATTACAACTCCTTTTGCAAATATTTCGTATGGGATAAATATGTCATAGTAACAGAGTGAAGTATTGAAATATTTGATGGCTGAAAATTATCTGTTGTTTTCATCTCATTATTTGTGGAAGTCTGTGAAGTTGGAGGTTTTATTAATCTCTGAGCTAGCTCATATTCTCTAAGTGATTTTGTTTTAGCACATTTTGGCAAAATATCTGAGCATCTGGGGGGAAAAAGGCCTTCAATATTCATGTCACAAAGTGTCAAAAGCACCCCCAAATACAGAGCTGTTTTTTAGTCCTTTCTATTTCTCCTACAACTACTTTGCTCTCCTTCTTTCTCTCACACATACACACTTGATCACCTTTTGAATGACATTAGTTAATGTTTGTTGAAATGCAGTTGTGTACTCTCAGAGAGTTATACAAGTCAAACAAAGCTGTTTCTTTGTCTTTAGTACTCTGAGTATATGTGCAGTGGTCCTTGTAGCTGGAAAATTGTTGATGAAGATGTGAGGTAAAATAATTTGTCTGAAAATATTTCCCAGTAGGTCGGGAGATACAAAATATTTTTTGAATATCTTTAAAAACATATGGCACATTTTAGATGGTGTACAAATTCAGATAGCACTGCGTGTGTTTGTTTCATGATAGCTGGGTATGATATTTTCAATTTTTAAAGAAGCTATATATCTCAGACTTATGTGAATGAAGTAAACATTGAGTTTATTTTATATTAAAATATAAATTATATCCAATTTTATTTTATTAACAAGAATCCTAATGCAAAAAACTGTTATTATTTAAGAGGAAATTCATTGAAATGTTGAATGAAAAGTAACATTATGACTTACAAGTAACATTACTGGCATTTTACATTTACTTTTCTGGTTGCACTTTTAATTGACACTGATTCCTTGAACTACCATACTTATTTAGATTTAGATATCCAACTAGAATGCCTTGGACATCACTTACTGTATATTGTAAAGAAAAGGTGAGAAGCATGGTTTAGAACAAATTACCTGTTCACTCATTTAGTCATTCACTCCTTCATTCATAATATAAATGGATGGCCTGCTATGTGTACATTCTTCTGTTAGGAATTTGGCAAGGGGAGAGGTTGATAGTTCACTTTTGTTCTCTTGATTCATTGTCTTCTATCAGGAGGTTGCAGTCTAGCTAGAAAGCGTTCTGTGTCATAGAAGAATCATACAAAAATGCTCTATTTTTAATAGCAAGAAATAATATGCATAAAGCATTATAAAACTCTGCTAATTAGAGGTTTAACAAAAGTTTAACATTTAACAAAAGAGTTCAAAATCTTAATCTTGAAACTTACCAAAGAATTCTTTATTCTTTTAAAAGCTTCTTGTAATAAGGTTATCTTTATTATTAAATTTCTCTTCATTGATTAGGAAGGAGATAATGGAGGGTTTCAGCTTTTATTATTTAGTGACTTTGAAATTATTTCTGTTCTGAGGATATCAAAGTTTTCTTGGTGTTTTATAAAATTAACTATTTCTGTCTCTGCCTCTCTGTTTTTGTCTCGTCTTTCTTTTGTGTGTGTTTATGCACAAGCATGCCCTTTATTCACCAAGTTTCAAATATGTAGCTTATGTTTTCTGAGCATTTCCAAAATATTTCACAGTAGACATATGTAGTATATTCATTTTGCAAATCTTGACTTTTCAAGCCAAAGACATAATCTATTTTTTAAATGAATAAAAAAATGAAAATCAAGAAAGGGTAGTTAATTGTATCTGGGCATTTTGAGACCCAGAGTGAATTGTAATTAGCACCAACTAATTTTAGAAAATGATTTAGCACAATGCTCCAATAGGAATATAATGTAAGCCACCTATGTAATTTTAAATTACCTAATAGCCAAATTAAAAAGAAGTAGAAAATTAATTTTAATTATTTTATTTAAACATTTTATCCCTACACTGTTTCTCAGTTTAGATGAGCCACATTTCAAAAGCTCAGAGGCCACATGTGTCAGTGGCTACTGTTGCAGTGTTTATCTAGCCAGTTACAAAAATATCTGGTAGTTTGTTCTTTACTTTTTTCTGCAGGTCTGTACACTTTTAATTATTTTAATTTTTTTAGCTATTCCAATTAAATTAAATTTCAATTTGGGGATATGAATTTCATCTTTTAGAAGTCTCATTTTATAACAGTATTCTACTGTTTATTTGTTTTTGGCTGCCACCTAAATTAGTGTTGATTTTTATGTAAACTTCAACCTTTTGTACATCAGAAGGAAAAGCTTTTGCTCAAACAAATGTTTTCTATAGTAACAGTATGAAAAGATGTGATAAGTTATCAGCTTTATTTTCTGATACATATGCAATAATTTATAGGGACTATAACACCAATATTTAAATTTCTTTTTCTAAAATGATCTTGAAGGAGGAGCAACTGCTGTACTGCTTTCCATAGGGCTGTACCAATTTCCATTCTTACCAAGGATGTGCAGGTGTTCACTTTCTTTCATGTAATAACTAGTGCTTGTTTTCTATTGATTTTTTGATATTAGTCACACTAATAGGTTTGAGGTGGTATCGCTTTGTGGTATTGATTCTAATTTTTCTTATGATTAATGATGTGGAGTTCATTTTCATATCCCTGTTGGCCATTTGAATATTTTCTTTAGAAAAATATTCAAGCTCAATTGCTCATTTTTAAATCAGGTTATTTGTTTGTTTTGCTACTAAATTTTATGAGTCTCTTAACTATATTGAAACTTCCATATGGCCCAGGAATCCCACTTCTTTCTCTTTCTCTCTCTGTGTATGTATATATTTTTTGTTTCATATTATATATGTACATATATAGTATGAAATAAAATGACTATTTCATAGAAATATCTATTCTCACCTGTTTATTGAAACATTATTCACAAAAGCTAAGATATGGCAACAACCCAAGGGTTGATAGATAATTAGATAAAGAAAATATAGTATGATATTATTCAGACATTATAATAAGAAATCCTGCAATTTATAATAACATGGATGAACCAGAGGATATTAGGCTAAGTAAAATTACTCATACATGAAAGATGAATACCTTATTATTTCATTTATATATTCAAACTAAAAAAAACTGAACTCATAGCAACAGAGTAAAATGGCAGTTACCAAGAGTTAGAGGGTAAAGAAAATGGTGGGAAAACTGGTTAAACTCTGCAAACTTTCTGTTATAAGATGAATAAATTCTGCAAATTTAGTGTACGCCATGTGATTAGAGTTAATACAAATGCATTGTCCACTTAAAAATTTGCTGAGAATAGATCTTAACCCATGAAGTTCCAAGTTTTAAAATCTGTATTTCAATAAAATTGACAGGCACATTAATATAGGTTAGAAATCATAACCTTGACCTTACATTTATTATTACATTAATTACCATATTATATTATGTTTTAATTACATCATGATCTAAAGAGACTTTGAAAAGGGCTCCTATGTTCTGTGAATTTCAGCAGTTAGAAATGGTTCCTGATCTGAGGTAGATAAATGAATAAACTCTCATTTCTTTTCTTTCTTCTCTTCCTTTCCCTGCCCCCCTCTCCTCCTTTAATCCTCTTTCCTTTTTGATCTCCCTTGTCTTCTGTTAAAGAATTTCCTTAGTATTCATTGTAATATAGGTTGTTTATCAATGAATCAGTTCTCTCAGTTTTTGCTTATCTGAAAGTTCATTTAATTTTTCTTGTTTTGAAATTTACTTTTGCTGTATATAAGATTCTTGCTTGACATTTCTTTAGCAATTTGAATTGTCCTGTTCCACTGACTTCTGACTTCCATTGTGTTTGATGAGAAGTTATATGTTGATCTCATTCAATTTCCTTGTATGTGATATGTCATTTTTCCTTTGTTCCCTTGAGAATTTTCTTTTTGTCTTTGAACATTTTGAGTATAATATGTGATATTTGTGTTTCTCCTAACATTTATTCTACTTAGAGTTCATTGATCCTCTTAGATGTGAAAATTAATGATTTTCATGAAATTTGTAAAGCTTTTTTTTTTAATCATTATTTTTTTATCCCTTCTTGGTACTCACATTTATGTGTATGTTGGTACACTTCAGTGTGTCCTGCATTTTTCTGAGGCTTTGTTCATTTTTTTTTTCATGTTTTGTATGGATCTCTCTTTAAATTTGCTGGCTCTTTTTTCTATAAGTTCAAATCTGTAGCTGAACTCTTTCAGTGAATTTTTCATTTCAGTTATTGTAATTTTTGATTCCAGAATTTCCATTTGGTTTCCTTTAATAATTTAAATCATCTCTACCTCTTTCTTTATATTATCTCTTTGATGAGACATTGTCATCATATCTTCCTTTAATTCTTTAACTATGGTTTCCTTTTGTTCTTTAAAAATATTTATAATAGCTGCTTTGAAGTTTTTTTCCTGCTAAGTCCACCATCTGTGACTCTTCAAAGGCAGTTTGTATTGCCAACTTTTTTCTTTCTGTATATTAGCCACATTTTACTATCTCTTTGTAGGTTTTATAACCTTTTGGTGATAACCGGACATTTGAGATCCTTACCCTGTCACAGAAGTTGTTTTGTTTGTTGTTTGCTAGGTCAAACAACAGTGACTTAGTGATGAGTCAATTCTGAGAGGTCTGCTTTTCCTGTGGTACAGAGATTCTGATGTCCCAATTTTGATTGTTTTCAATTCTTTTACTGTTTTACTGTGGAGTCACTCTTTTTTTTGACATATCCCCTTACTGGTAAAAGTTGTTTTTGCCAGTTATATTTTTAGCCTTTGAAACTCTGTGTGTATGTGTGTGTGTTTATCTGTCTTGTAAACTACTATTACATTTAAAGGGAATTCACATTTTTTATGTGTTTCACTTTCAGCCAAGGATTAGTAACTTGGAGTTTTCCTCTGTGATTACTGCTGAGTGGCTATCACATTGAATATGTACAAAGTTAACCAGACATCCAGAAATAAGTGTGATTTAAATTTTAATTCTACCTTCCTAGGTATCATGCTTGAGTCAGAGCAGCTTACTGTTGATTCAGTGTTTATTTGGCGTTTCTTTAAGCCCCCGGTGCCAGTGGGGCCTCTGTCTTGTTGATGGGTCAGGGTGCAACTTGGTGAATGTTTTCATGTATTTCCCACATCTTGCTTTGATTACTCCTTTGGGTACAGCCTAGCATATGTGCACAGATTTTCTGACATGTAGAGTTGACTGTGATCTTAGGAGGGCTTTTCTTGATTATCACTTTCCCTGGTTCTTTCTATTTAATACTAGTCTGTTGATTTGCTTATAGAACAGAGATACCAGATTTCTCTTAATTGTTGTCCCATAAGATACTTATTGTTTTTTAACAATGATCTTAGGCATGCAGTTCTCCATTCTCTCCTCCAAATAAGGTTAATCAATCATAGCCATAGATAAGGAGTTCCTCATCCTTATGACCTTCCTTTTCTCCTCAAGAACATTTTTGTCACTGTATTAAACATGGGAGATAGGACCTATTTTCCCTTAATAATACTTTTGTTCTAAGAATGAACACTAGATGTCTTGGTGTAGGCAAAAACCTTCTGGCTTGTTCCCTCTGGAGTGGTTCCTTTCACTTATAAGAAAGCTATAGCTGGTACAACAGAAGCTCACATTTCTTAGCCTGCTGTAACTGTGGCTGCAGTATTATGTTTGCCTGGACTATAGGCAGCTCAGGCTAAGGGGAGTGAGAAACACAACAGGCTGTCCCTAGTGAGATAAAAGCATAGTAATTTAGCAGAAAGGTGAAATTGGTAAAGAGGAAACTTCCATTGTTTTGGTGACATCTGCTTAGAGTGGAATGCCTAGGTTAAAGTTTTTGTAACATGGAGCTATACAGTGGATGATGGTGATAGGTTAATGGAGTTAATGGTGATAGGTTAATGGTTCAAATGCTATGGATTCACTCTTATTGAACTTGAGTAGATTTTTTGTTGAATGAATGTTTCACCATTTGCTGTATTTTCCAGAGATTTTAAATGTAATTTTAAAATAATTTTCACTAAGAGAATTACTGTATTGCTAGGGAGAGTGCCCACTATTTCTTATTCTACCATTTTAGAAGTCCTATCCTGCATGCTTCACTATTCTTCTTTGACAATAATCTGAAGTCACATTTTCTCTATCAGAAAACCCACATGCTAAATGTCTTTTCTTTTGTGCTTGGTGCTCATCCTCATTCCATCGATACCCTTAAGAAGTTCTGATTTTGCCTTGTTGGGCTGCTTATCTTACTTGTCCTTAACATGCTGAATTTGCTCTCCTGACTCATTGCTTTTTTTGTTGTTGTTCTTTTTAGTTATACATGACAGTAGAATATCATACTTACATGGAGTATAACTTCCCATTCTTGTGGTTGTACATGATCTGGAGTTACCCTGGTCATGTATTCATATATGATCACAGGAAAGTTATGTTCAGTTCATTCTACTATTTTCCCCATTTCCATCCCCCCTCTGTTACCCCAACATCCCCCTGTCTAATCTGGTGAACCTTCATTCCCCTCCACATACACATTATTGTGAGTCTGCATCCACACATCAGAGAGAACATTCAGCTTTTGACTTTTTGGGATTGGCTTATTTCACTTAGCATGATAGCCTTCAGTTTTGTCCATTTACTAGCAAATGCCATAATTTTATTCTTTATGGTGGAGTAATTTTCTATTATGTATATGTATCACATTTTCTTTATCCATTTATCTATTCAAGGGCACCTAGCTTGGTTCCATAGCTTAGCTATTGTGAATTGAGCTTTATTCCTGTCTCCTTGCTTTTTGAACACTACTTCTAAAAGACCAATCTAAAAGTTTTATGGTAGTGTTTTTGGTTTGATCTGTCAAAGAATATCTTGGCCATAATTATCCAGGGGCCTTGTTAAAACTCATGTTTCCATACCTAACAAAGTCCAGGGATTTCTATTGTCTATGGGCAGGGCTCATAGACAATATGTATTGGCATATGTAGATTTCTAGGAATTATTCTGTTGCAGAGTTATGTACCTGTAGTTCCCAAGCAGTTTCACATCATCATATTCCTAAGTTTTTCTTTCATGATGTCTCTGGCAGTTTTCAGTTGCATAGGGAGGCTCTTTTTGGTCCTTTTGGCCATAAATCTATGGGTTTAGTTTTTTTAATATCCTGTTCACTTACACAACTGAGTCTGTCTTTGGGACCAGGTTGTAAGGGAACAGAGATAGGAAAAGAGCGATGAGATTTGGCTGCACTGTTTTGAAACTGTACATTTCTGTTCTGTTGAACCCAGAGGAAGGGCCTCATCCTCAGGCCTTGGCTTTTGTTGGCTCCCATTGTCTTTGTTGTTACTTCTGTTGCTACTACTGCTATTGCAGTTTTACCTGAGGTCCAGGGGTTAGGAGAATGAATGAAAGTAAAAGAAGAATATGGAGGTTTCCACATTATCTCTAAGTATTATGCATTCCCTTTCCCTTTCCTTGAGCTAGAACTAAAAAAATAAAGTAAAAATCTTCTCCAGAAGCTGTCTGCAACTGAGGGCTCACTTTGTTTGCTGTGTTAAATTCAACATGGGTACAGCAGTAAAATAAATTTGTAGTCATAGAAAGTAGAAAATTAATCTTATCCTAACACTTATTTGGTGGAAATTCTTTTCTTCCTCAGTTCATCTTCTGCTACTTCTGAGTCATCAAATGACTGCTTTATGTAGTCTGTACAGAATCTGTAACTCTGTTCTGTCTATAAGACAGTAGAGTACTTTTCCTCATCCCTGGAATTGGAATGTTTCAACTTAAAAGCAAAATCTTCTACTATTTTTAAAAAGTTTTTTTTTTTTAATTGGATCATCTTGCTTGAAGAGCATCCTGACACAGTTGTTAAATTGAAGTGCTCAAAAAATTCATATTATCCATGTTCCTGGTGATTGCAAAGACAGAGGCAGGAGGATTGAAAGTTTGAAGTCAGCCTTAGCAACTTAAAGAGAACTTGTTTCTCAAAAATAAGACAAAAATGTCAGGGGATGTAGCTCAGAGATAGAGCATCCCTGAATTGGATCACCAGTACTCTGTAACTATTTATTTATACCATTAAAATTTTCATATAACATGTAAACAAGACAAACAAATAAATTGGATGAAAGTCTTAATAAATAATAACTAGACTGGGGCTGGGGGTGTGGCTCAAGCAGTAACGCGCTTACCCGGCATGCCTGCGGCCCAGGTTCGATCCTCAGCACCACATACAAACAAAGATGTTGTATCTGCCAAAAACTAAAAAAAAATAAATATTAAAACTCTCTCTCTCTCTCTCTCTTTCTCTCTCTCTTTCTTTAAAAAAACAATAACTAGACTATTATATAAAACACCATTTCTGGACTGATTGTAAGGTTTATAGTTTGATATATTGATATTAATATATTTATACTCAGAATTGCTTTTGAATGCTTTATGTATTAGGATTCTATTTGCTTTAAAATATTTTCTGCTTAAAAGAAAAAAAGAAAATCATCTGATTTACAAGAATGAATAGTTAATGGTCCTATACTACTTTCCTCAAATATCAATTTTCCATGTCAGGCATTTGAAGTTACCTAGCACTTATTCAGCATTTTTCTGGTAAATGCATTTTTTTCAAGTGTGAGAGAAACAGAATTTTCAGAAAGAGAAGAAAGTTATCAGAATCTGCAATGATTAAGACTGAGTGAAAACAAAAGTCTGTTTGCTCAGGTCTGTGCAATACTAAATTATCCATATAGTTTTTTTAATAACAATTGTAATATAAATCTGATACATCTTCTGGTGCCAGTAAGTAATAATATGCTCAAAAGTGATAGGAACATGGCAAAGATATGAAGGAGTCATCTTCAAAGGGTTCACAATAGCCAAAGTGTAGCAAAATAGCGACCAAATATAATTACATTAATGGATTATAATTAGTAGAATAAAATAAATATCTCTGAGAACATACTAATATAAACAAATAATAGAATAAATAAATAAACAAATGTTGAGGAATTTTAAAATCTCTTCATACTGTAGAATTTCAATTAATAAAAGGAAAGAGGAGAATAGAAAATTGGCCTTAGATAAATACCATAGTTATGATTATTGCAGGAAAATCTGGTGGATTCAAAAGTTATGATGAGAAAGAATTTTTACATAATTTCCACCTTATTAGTTATAAAGTAAAAAAATAATAATTTTATAGTGACAGAATTTAATAAACACCAGTTTAACCAAGTAGTCACCAGTGCTAAGCTCTGTTATTTCAGGTATTGTTTGATATGGCATATAACATTAATTTCTTGCCAGAAATGCATAACCTTAATCAATAATGGGAAAACATCTGACCAACTCAAATTGAGATAAATTTGTTAAAATTGCTGAATAGAATTCTTCAAAAGTGTCAAGGTCATTGGAGATAAACACTAAGTAGCTTTTCAGATTGGCAAAGTTTAAAAAGACATAACATCCTAATGAAAATAAGATATACTATAAGTTGGTATAAATATGTCAAAATAGACTCTACTATCATGTATAACTAAAAAGAACAAATAAAAATTTTAAAAAAAGAAGAAAAGAAAAAAATTGTATATTTACATGCACTGTGGGCTCCTGGACCATATCTCAATTCAGCGAAAAGAATATTTACACTTGCTAGAATTTGCATAAGGTCAGTAGGTAATGGTATGTTATCAATTTTTATGTTTTGATTTTAATAATTTTATTATGCTAATAGTAATATGTTAATAGTAACCAGGTGTGATGGTACATGCTTGTAATCCCAGTGACTTGCAAGGCTGAGGCAGGAGTATTGTACTTTTAAAGCCAGCCTCAGAACTTAGCAAGGCCTTAAGCACTTAAGCAACTTACTGAGATCCTGCCTCAAAAAAAAAAAAAAAAAAAAAAAAGGGCTGGGGATGTAGCTGTCGTTCAGTGGGTAAGTACTCCTGGCTTCATTCCTAGTACCAAAATAAATAAATAAAAGTTCTTAATAGTAGGAGTTGGGTAAGAAGTATATTAGAACTGCATTTTGGGGGTTGGGGATGTGGCTCAATCGGTAGCGCACTCGCCTGGCATGCAAGCAGCCTGGGTTCGATCCTCAGCACCACATACAAAGATGTTGTGTTCGCCAAAAACTAAATATATATATATATATATATATATATATATATATATATATATATATATATATATATATAAACTCTCTCTCTCTCCTCTCTCTCTTTAAAAAAAAAGAACTGCATTTTGTAACTTTTCTTCAAGTCAAAATTATTTCAAAATAAAAAATAAAATTAATACAAAAATTTTATTTCAAATACTACATATTACATAAACACAAAGAGCCTTGATTTTTAACATATACAAAATGTAAAGTAGCAAGGGCCCTGTTTATATGCTGTAGTTTTTGGTTTTCTATCATTTCACATTTATCAATTTATAAATTGATAATTTTTATCATCTTTTTACTAGTCCAGAATCATGGCACATTGAGTAGTGTAAGGCCTAAATTGTTATTAATATTTTTGCATCATAGTTGAGATTTTTTTTCCAATGCCTGTAGACCACTGAGACAGCCACACACTCAATCAAATGTTCAGATATTCTCTACACAATTGTAGTTGATCCCTTGTCAAAAATTTAAATGAAAGATAATTTAAATTCATTTTTCTTTACAAAACAGATTTTTGCTAATTTACAAAATGTAATTAAAATGTTACCAGAATGCAGTTACTCCTGGAAGTACATCTCTACAGATTCTTAGTTTTGCAAAATAGATATGTCTCACTTAACTATTTTGAAAAGCACTATATCACCTAAATTGGTTTCAGATGCTATCCAGTTTCTAGTGGTATACTGAGTGTCAATAGTGGTTCCAAATCTTCTATGTCATCAGATAGTGGCTCTCAAAGAGGATGTGCCTTAGAGTCAGTCACCTGGTGAACTTTTCTAAAAATGCAGATCCCAGAGTGTTAGCAGCGGGGGTCCTGAAAAGACAGGTCTAGAGTGAAGGTAACTATATTAGGAGTTTTAAAGGATTCCCCAAGAATGCATTTTAGGACCATAAAATACTTAAGATAGAGAAGAGCATTGTGGTATGTATGTGGTCTCTACAGTTGGTCAGACCTGGCTTTTTGTTTGGACTCTTCCACTTACTCAGGAAATGACTGTGGGCATAATTCAGTCTCCCTATGCTTTAGTTTTCCTCCTCTATAAAATGAGTATTAAATTGCATCTCATTGTTTTTTAAATGTGTCTATGAGATACTTCATTTGAAGAACTTCAAATCATGACAATTTTGGATTTTTTAAGATGATTAGATGTGTTCTGGAAAATGTGGTAGTAAAGGAAGAGTTAATGCAGGAAAGAGCAGAAAGAAACAATAAAAAAGTAGGAGATGTGAAACTTCCTTGAGAAATATGAATAGCTCAGATAGTGTGTGTGGTCACAGCATAGTGTATGAGTAAGAGGTAGCAAGAGACAAAATGAAGAATTCAAGATTCAGTGGAATTCATGGAATTATTCATGGAATATTCATATGCCATGCTGATGAGTTTGATCTATATCCAAAATAGCATGACACCAGCTCCTGGAAGTGGAGCAGAAATGCTCAGACCACTAGTGATATGTTCTGAAAATCCTGAGTACCTCTTGATCTTTCTGCGGGTCAACACCCTTCTGGACAATACAGCCCTGGATGATATAAGATGCCTATGTACAGCAACACATGAGATATATAGAGTACAACCATCCTATAGTAGAAATGCAAGAGAGAAGATAGAAGTCTTCAAATCCAAGCTACTTTTAATACAGTCTACCAAAAAACATGCATTGTGAGATTTCTCAGAAACTTGCCTGATTTACCCCTCTCTCTCTCTCTCTCTCTCTCTCTCTCTCTCTCTCTCTCTCTCTCTCTCTTTTTAATAAATACCTGCCAACTACAACTCTTGGTTTGAGCTTCTAATAACCTCAAATTCTGATAATAATCAAGCTATAGATAACCAATTAATGAATACTGTGAAGAGAGATGTTATGCTCAAGGTTAAAGTCAGTTACGTCAACATATATGTATGGGCATTTTAGGGAACAGTGTGAATTGAACTGCAATTGGATAACATAACCTGCTCTAAGTTCTGCTCCTGTCTGTCTTGGGTTGTAAATGCTGTTTTAAAGAATAAGGCTGTTCCTAGTGCCTCGGAGCTCCATTTTACTTATTCTCCAATTGTTTCTAAAATAGGATGGAGCCAGGATCTAATTGTGCAGGGATACCCATGTGTAGGAGCAGACACATGCAAGGCAAAATGCTTATCTATACTTTAGAATCCTTTTAAATGAAGTGCTCAATGGCACCACAGTTTTGAAACAGTGAACTGCATCCCCCCAAATTTATGAATTGTAAACATGGCTTAACTTAAATTGGAGAAATCTCATAGGAATAATGGTGATTGAGCTAGGCATGGTGGCACATGACTATAATCCCAGCAATATGGGAGGCTGAGGCAGAAGGATGGTAAGTTTGAGGCCAGCCTCAGCAACTTAGTGAGGACCTAAGTAATGTAGTGAACCCTATCTCAAAATAAAAAATAAAAAAATTATGTGACTCTGTGGTAAAGCACCCCTGGCTTTAATCCCCAATCCCTCTCTGCCAAAAAGAGAGAGAGAAAGAGAGATAATGGTAATTGAGTGGTATTTAGGCTCAGAGAAGCATATCTATGCAAACTTTAGTAGAGGTAAAATTAAATAGAACTATATTTTTTTCAGAGACCCAGAAACTTGTATGTTGTACAGGAGGAGCCTAAATGGAGGTTAATGTTTCCCCTTTAGGCCAGGCTTACAGCACTGATCCTTTATCATCTGTGGCCTGAAGAGTTCGTTCATTAACCAATGCTTTATGAGTACCAACTGACAAAGTAATATGATAAGGACTGCAAAGAAAGAATTATAATACCTGTTTTATTTTTTTCAAAATAAATATGAAATTAATTACTAAAGAGGAATGCCACATTTTTCATTTGCAATGAGAGATATCTTTGCTTTAGAGCCTGAAGTACATATGTCTATATGCCAGGTATATCTTTCTGGTTATTAAAGAACCAATGGGGAGACAAATGAGTAATCAGGGCATTGCTGATAAGGATGAGATTGGAACTCTTAAAGTAACATGTTTTTGTTTTTATTTTTGGGGGTCTGGAAATAATTAAATTAAAATAAAAACTTAAAAATGATATGGAGTGGTCCTGTGGACACCTCTTTTGGTTTCCCTCAATGATTGCTTCTTACATAATTATAGGATAATAATTCTGACATTGGCACAGTATCATTGGAGAGTTCTATATCATTTTATTATATGTGTAAATTTGATTTGTATGACCACAAGCACAAACAGTACATGGAACTGTTCCATAACCACAAAGATGTCTTTCAGAGTCCTAGCTCACAGCCCCTCACTCCTAATCTATGGCAACCATTATTTTGTCTTCTGATCTATAATCCCATCATTTCAACAATGTTATATAAAGGGAATAATACTACATATGACCTTTTAGAAAACAACTTTATTGATTTATATTCACATTCCATAAAATTACCTTTTAAAGTATATAGCTCATGATTTTAGTACATTTCAGACTTGCACAACCATCACCACTATCCAATTTAAGGATATTTCCATAATAACTAAATGAAACTCCATTAGCAGTCACTACATATTCTTCCTTCCTAAGTTTCAATAATCTTTTCCTAAATAACCACTAATCTATTTTGTGTTCTAGTCTTTTCATAAAGTGGAATCATTCAAAATATATCTGTTTGTGAGTATTTTTCACATAGAATAATCTTTCCAAGATTCTTCCATGTTGTAGCATATACAATCACTACTTCATTCCTTTGTAGGACTGAATAATATTCCATTGTATGTGTATACCACATTTCACTTATCAACTTATCAGCTATCATGAATACTATGCCTGTGTAAATTCATATGCAGGTTTTTCAATGCATATATACTTTCATATCTCTTGGGTATATGCCTAGGAGTAAAATTACTGGTTCATCTGATAACTCCTATGTTTAACATTTTTAGTGGATAAACTGGTTTCCGAAGTGACTTTACCATTTAAAAATCCCATCAACAATGCGTTGGGATTCCAGTGTTTCTATATCCATGCCAACAATTACTACTTTCCCTCCCTCATTCCCACCTGTATGTCCTTTTTCTTCTTCTTCTTTTTTTTATACCTAGTCATACTAGTAGTTGTGAAGTGATATCTCATTGTAGTTTTGATTTCACTATTGATAGTGATGTTGAAAATTTTTTAAAATATTAATGATCTTTTGTGTGTCTACTCCAGTAAAATGTCTATTCAAATATTTTGCCCATTTTAAGATTTGGATTATTTTGTATTATTATTGAGTTCTAAGAGTTCTTGAAATCTTCTGGATACAAGTTTTTACTTGAATATATGACTTGAAAATGTCTTCTTCCATTCTGTGAGTTGTCTTCACTTTCTTGATGATGCCCTTTACCCTTTGAAGCACAAAAGTTTTTAGTTTCTTTGAAGTCCCATTTACATATTTTTTCTTTTGTTCCTTGTGTGTTTGGTGTCATATCCAAGAAATCATTGCCTAATCTAAGGATATGAACATTCATGACTGTTTTATTCTACAACTTTTGCCTCCCATACATTTTGAGTAATTTTTCCTATATATGGTGAGATGTAGAAGTCTTACTTCTTTATTGGCATGTTGTAGTTGGTATAGTACCAATTTTTGCAAAAATTATTCTTTCCCCATCAAATTATGTTGGCACTCTTGTTGAAAATCAGTTCACTGTAAATGTAAATGTAAGGGTTTGTTTCATTAATTTATATGTCTATCTTTTTCCCAGAAACATGTTGTCTTGATTACTATAACTTTGTTTTAAGTTTTCAAATGAGAAAATGTGGGTACCTCAACTTTGCTTTTTTCTTTAAACATTGTTTTGTTTTTTTCCAGGTCCTTTACATTTCTGCCTAAATTTTATGAATAGCTTAGTAATTTATGCTAGGAAGCCAGAGGAATTTTTGATAGAAATTGTGTTGAATCTATAGATCAGTTCAGGTAGTATTGCCATCTTAGCATATTAAGTCTTCTGATGTATAAAGTGGTAGACATTTCTATTTTTATGCTTTTAATTTCTTTTGAAAATGTTTTATAATTTTTAATGTACAAGTTTTGCATTGCTTTGATTAAATTTATAACTAAGTATTTTTTCTTTCTAATGCTGTTGTAAATGCAATTTATTTCTTAATTTCACTTCTGTGAATTTTTTTATAATTATTGTTTTAATAATTATTGTCATTCTGGCAGTTACTAACTTCTCATCCTGGTAAATCTTAAATACATTTTGCTGTATGCAAGAAGCCAGACACAAAGAACTGCATGTTATGTAATTTAATTAATATAACATTCTAGAAGAAGCAAAGCTATGGAGTCAGAAAACAAATTAGTGATTGTAAGTAGGGGTAGAGACTCATGTTATAAGCTCAGCACAAGGGAATTTGGGGGTAATTCGACTGTTCTATATGGCAATACAGTGGTGGATAAAGAACTTTATACATCTGTCAAAGCTCATACACATTTCAGTCTGCACTATAAAAATTACTTATAATTAAGAGAAAAATCCAACCAGAATATCAAGAGAACCCAAGATGGAATCCAGACTGTGACAGACGAATGACATAACCATAAGGAACGGGGTAGGAAAGAAAAGAGCTGAACTAATATGGAAAACAAGTCTTTTGACCAGATATGTTAAAGAAAAAAAATGACCACATACAAACAGTGTCCTCTAGTTGATAAATCTATTTTTTAAATGGGCATGGGTTAAAAAGTGTGAAACTACCTTACATATACACTAGGGTTGAACAAATAAGTGAATATATTATAGATAATAAAAGTAAGATTTCTTATGTTGTAGAAAGAACTTATAAGGAAGCATAGTGAGAATGATAGAATGAACCCTGTAGTGCTGGACTGAAATCAAAGATAGAAGTCCCAAGTCATATGTTCTTTTTAAAAGTCATACAGATATATAAGTGTGTGTGTGTATATATATATATATATATATATATATATATATATAATCAGTTAGTAGTCAAGCATTTGGTGTACTAGAAGCAGTGATATCCTAGTAGTCAGAACATATTTAACTCCTAGATCTTGCTTTTTGAATATTTTTCTCCCATTAAAAATATCAGTTTCTTAGAATAGTAGTTTCTAGTTCAAGTGCAGAAAAAAATCTAAGATAAGTATGGACCTGTGGTATTTCCAGAAAAAAAAGTAAGTATGGGGACTTGTCAAAAAAAAAAAAGGAGCTTTCTTACTTTTTTTTCTTTTCTTTTTTGTGGTGCTGGGGATTGAACCCAGGGTCTTGCTCATGCAAGGCAAGTACTTTACCAACCGAGCTATGTCCCCAGCCCCTTTTTACTTTTTTAAAAATACTATGTATAGAATCAGAGATATGAAAATTGTGCTCTATATATGTAATAAGAATTGTAATGCATTTTGCTGTCATATATAAATAAAAAATTTACATAAAAAATACAGGAGCTAACCTGAAAGAACTCCTAATGACCAAAACTAAAACAGATTACACAACAAAATGACCCAGGCAACAAATGTAGACCAAAATTCTTTGAATTACAAAGAATAAAATAAACACTAATTCATACTTATACAGTAAGTGATAAAATAAATAAATGAATAAGGGAAAAGGATCATTCTTTTTGCAGAACTCCAGTTAATGTAGAAGAGGTGAAAGAAACAGAGAATATCACAGCAATAATTACTGTGGTCAGAATACACTGGTGAATGATTACGTGAGAAGGTGAATGTTTAAAGAGAAATAGAATATTTGCAGTACTTTACCATGCACTCCCAAACCACAATAGGAAAAATGTTAACTTTTTAGTGGAGAAAACTGGTAGATACACATTAACTGTGTTTTCCTGGTAACATCATCAGTAATAATATGTCAATATAATGTATTCCTGGATGTAATTTGCTAATTAATTGTGAGATAATATTCTCAAAAGTTCATAACCTCGGTCTAATCAAAAGAACACAGCAAATGCAAGTGGAAAGCATTCTAAAAAATACCTGATGCAATCATCGTAATTGAGTAATTCTGAGTTGGAGGAGGCAGGACCACTGTGTGATCCTGAATTAGATCCTTGTGTAGGAAAAGGACATGAGTGGAAAAGTTGGTGAAATCTAAGTATAGTCTCTAGTTCAGTTATATTATTTTCTTAGTTTTGGCAATTTCAGCATGGCAGTGTGAGAGGGTAGCATTAGGGGAAGCTGTGTAAAGAGGACACAAGAACTCTTAAGACTGTTTTGTCAAGTCTGAGATTGTTTCAAAATAGATAATTTTAAAAAGTAAACAAATATTACAGTGAAACAGCACTGTAGATACATATGCATTAGATACAGAACATTCTTTTAACTGAAAATAGGCATAGGTGAGAATATTTTTGAAAGCATGTATTTGAATTTAATCTCTGATAGAAATTGTGAAAAGAGTAGAAATCATAAATGAAAATTACAATGGGGAAATTCACAAAATACGGGCTATTTTGAGCTTTATTAGTTTAGAATAGCAAAGAGACTTTATTTTTTATTGATAATGAGTACAAGTGGCTTTTCCTTTTAAAGTAGAGGAGACCTATGTTGCCAACATAGGTTTCATGTGAAACTCTAATAGGAATTAAAGTAATTCAGAAAAATAATAAGTAGGTAACTTAGAAAGGTATTCAAAAAATTTCAACTGTAAAAAATCCTCATTTTGACTGCTCATTTGTTCCAGGAACTGAGTAAATGACAGAGTTACCAATAGCATGTGCCTCTGTTATACCATATGATGCTTTGGAATTTGGCCTATCCTTAAAAAGGAGCTGGATAGCTTCCTGAATTTAAAGTTTAGAAGACTATCAGAATAATAGAAAATGGCTCACTTATTCAGACAGACAGAATAATCAAAAGCATATAATATGGAATTTTTGTATTGAGCCAGACAGAAAAGTTCAAATAAGGGTTGACACCCAATTCACATTCAGGGGATACTAATAGTTAGTTCCCTAGATATATGGAAGAAGAAGAAAAACAACAACCAAAAAAAAAAAAACAAACTAAAAGACATGTAATATCCTTATAATACCAGAGTTAATACTAGAATAGTCATAATTTTCAATATATAGTATTGAATATAATTTAAAAAGCTACAAATGAAACAGGTTGAAGAAATTCTGGTTGATGTTAAAGATAAACTTTGTAAGGGCTTTCATGGTTTAGAATAATTTGGATCAGAAAATATGAGTTTTAATTCTGTAATTTAGAGTAGGTCTACCCCTGTAAACCTCAGCTTCATGATTTGTGAAATGGGGATATTATATATCTCTGAATGTTATCATGAGATCCAATGAAATAATTTATAGGAAATAACTTTATAAAAATTGGAAATCAATGATAAAAGAAGGAAGGAAAAATCCTACATCACATGGAAAATGAACAATATGTTATTGAATGATCAATGGGTTATAGAAGACATAAAGGAGGAGATGAAAAAATTCTTAGAATCAAATGATAACACAGACACAACATACCGGAATCTATGGGACACAATGAAAGCAGTTTTAAGAGGGAAATTCATTTCTTGGAGTTCTTACCTCAAAAAAAGAAAAAAACAACAAATAAATGAACTCACGCAACACCTCAAAAACCTAGAAAAGGAAGAGCAAAACAACAGCAAATGTAGTAGAAGACAAGAAATAATTAAAATTAGAGCAGAAATCAACGAAATTGAAACAAAAGAAACCATTGAAAAAATTGATAAAACTAAAAGTTGGTTCTTTGAAAAAATAAATAAGATAGACAAGCCCTTAGCCATGCTAACAAAAAGAAGAAGAGAGAGAACTCAAATTACTAACATACGGGATGAAAAAGGCAATATCACAACAGACACTACAGAAATACAGAAGATAATTAGAAAGTATTTTGAAACCCTATATTCCAATAAAATAGAAGATAATGAAGATATCGATAAATTTCTTAAGGCATATGATTTGCCCAGATTGAGACAGGAAGACACACACAATTTAAACAGACCAATAACAAAAGAAGAAATAGAAGAAGCCATCAAAAGACTACCAACCAAGAAAAGCCCTGGACCGGATGGGTATACAGCGGAGTTCTACAAAACCTTCAAAGAAGAATTAATACCAATACTTTTCAAGCTATTTCAAGAAATAGAAAAAGAAGGAGCTCTTCCAAATTCATTCTATGAGGCCAACATCACTTTGATCTCAAAACCAGACAAAGATACTTCAAAGAAAGAAAACTACAGACCAATATCTCTAATGAACTTGGATGCAAAAATTCTCAATAAAATTCTGGCGAATCGAATACAAAAACATATCAGAAAACTTGTGCACCATGATCAAGTAGGATTCATTCCTGGGATGCAAGGATGGTTCAATATAAGGAAATCAATAAATGCTATTCACCACATCAATAGACTTAAAGACAAGAACCACATGATCATCTCGATGGATGCAGAAAAAGCATTTGACAAAGTACAGCACCCCTTTATGTTCAAAACATTAGAAAAACTAGGGATAACAGGAACTTACCTCAACATTGTAAAAGCTATATATGCTAAACCTCAGGCTAGCATCATCCTAAACGGAGAAAAACTGAAGGCATTTCCTCTAAAATCTGGAACAAGACAGGGATGCCCTCTATCACCACTTCTATTCAATTTAGTTCTCGAAGTACTAGCCAGAGCAATTAGACAGACAAAAGAAATTAAAGGCATAAAAATAGGAAAAGAAGAAATTAAACTATCGCTATTTGCGGATGACATGATAATATACTTAACAGACCAAAAAGAGTCTACAAAGAAGCTGCTAGAGTTAATAAATGAATTCAGCAAAGTGGCAGGTTATAAAATCAACACGCATACATCAAAGGCATTCCTGTATATCAGCAACAAAACCTCTGAAATGGAAATAAGGAAAACCACTCCATTTACAATATCCCAAAGAAAATAAGATACTTGGGAATCAACCTAACAAAAGAGGTGAAAGATTTATACAATGAAAACTACAGAACCCTAAAGAGAGAGGTAGAAGAAGTTCCAAGAAGATGGAAAAATGTACCCTGTTCATGGATAGGCAGAACTAACATCATCAAAATGGCGATATTACCCAAAGTTCTCTACAGGTTTAATGCGATGCCAATCAAAATCCCAACAGCATTTCTTGTAGAAATAGACAAAGCAATCATGAAATTCATATGGAAAAACAAAAGACCCAGAATAGCAAAAGCAATTCTAAGCAGGAAGTGTGAATCTGGAGGTATAGCGATACCAGAGATCAAACTGTACTACAAAGCAATAGTAACAAAAACAGCATGGTACTGGTACCAAAACAGGCAGGTGGACCAATGGTACAGAATAGAAGACACAGAGACTAATCCACAAAGTTACAACTATCTTATATTTGATAAAGGGGCTAAAAGCATGCAATGGAGGAAGGATAGCATCTTCAACAAATGGTGCTGGGAAAATTGGAAATCCATATGCAACAAAATGAAATTGAATCCCTTTCTCTCGCCATCCACAAAAATTAACTCAAAATGGATCAGGGAGCTAGATATCAAATCAGAGACACTGCGTCTGATAGAAGAAAAAGTTGGCTACGATCTACATATTGTGGGGTCAGGCTCCAAATTCCTTAATAGGACACCCATAGCCCAAGAGTTAACAACAAGAATAAACAAATAGGACTTACTTAAACTAAAAAGTTTTTTCTCAGCAAGAGAAACAATAAAAGAGGTAAATAGAGAGCCTACATCCTGGGAACAAATTTTTACCCCCCACACCTCCGATAGAGCCCTAATATCCAGAATGTACAAAGAACTCAAAAAATTAAACAATAAGATAACAAATAACCCAATTAACAAATGGGCCAAGGACCTGAACAGACACTTCTCAGAGGAGGACATACAATCAATCAACAAGTACATGAAAAAATGCTCACCATCTCTAGCAATCAGAGAAATGCAAATCAAAACCACCCTAAGATACCATCTCACTCTAGTAAGATTGGCAGCCATTATGAAGTCAAACAACAATAAGTGTTGGCGGGGATGTGGAGAAAAGGGTACACTTGTACACTGCTGGTGGGGCTGCAAAATGGTGAGGCCAATTTGGAAAGCAGTATGGAGATTCCTGGGAAAGCTGGGAATGGATCCACCATTTGACCCAGCTATCGCACTTCTCGGACTATTCCCTGAAGACCTTAAAAAAGCGCTCTATAGGGATACGGCTGCATCAATGATTATAGCGGCACAATTCACAATAGCTAGACTGTGGAACCAATCTAGATGCCCCTCAATAGATGAATGGATAAAAAAAATGTGGCATCTATACACAATGGAGTATTATGCAGCACTAAGAAATGACAAAATCATAGAATTTGCAGGGAAATGGATGGCATTAGAGCAGATTATGCTAAGCGAAGCTAGCCAAGCCCTAAAAAACAAATGCCAAATGTCTGCTTTGATATAAAGAGAACAACTAAGAACAGAACAGGAAGGAAGAGCATGAGGAAAAGACTACAGTAAACAAAGACGAATGGGGGGAGAGAAACGGAGAGAGAAGGGAAAGCACATGGAAATAGTAGGAGACCTTCAATGATACATAAAATTATAAGAGGTCATGAGGGGCAAGGGGGAGGGAAAAAAAGGGAGAGAATTGAACAACAGTAGGGGAGGTAGAGAGGGAAGATGGGAGGGGAGGGGAGGGGAGGGGGGATAGCAGGGGATAGGAAAGGTAGCAGATTACAACAGTCACTAAGACGGCATTATGTAAAAATGTGAATATGTAACAGATGTGATTCTGCAATCTGTATTTGGGGTGAAAATGGGAGTTCAAAACACAATTTGAGTCAAATGTATGAAAGATGATATATCATGAGCTATGTAATGCTTTAAATAATCAATAAAAAATAAAGAAAAAAAGATCTAAATGATGGAGAAAAAAATATTAATCATTACATTTCATGAAAAACATTTATCTTCAGAGTACAAAATGCTACAAAACAAACAACTAGGACTCTTTCAAGGTATTTGCTGTAGTAGGAAGAAGAAAAGAACAAATTCTTGGCAGTGACAAACCAAATTTAAGGTGAGAGATTTGCCACTCCATCTGTGCTCTCACTTCTGTAATATTTCTGGTTCATGGACAAAAGTATCCCAGGTAAAAATAACTTGACTAAGAGTTTCATTTTCCTATATAAGCTGGCAATGTGTGCACATGCTCCTGCAGTCTTTGAAAGAGGTGTTTATTGCTGCAATTTAGATGGCAAGAGAGAGAATGGAAAAGTTTGAAAGGGAAGCAGTTTCTTGTATTTATCTTTCAGATTGGCAGGTATAATTTCTAATATTTAAGTTCTGAAATCAGATTTCAGCTCAAAACGAGTAAACAAATTTAATTGCAAGAGTGGCTAGTGGATTTAAAATTGTTATAATTGTCATGCACTGAGGAATACGGTAGAAAAACCTAGATTACGGAAAATATGATAAAATGAGAATGGTCAGGTAAGAAGCAATACTTTCATTGCTTGTGTTCTACCTTTAAATGGTTTTCACTTGAATTTATTGATGTCTAGTCTTTAAAATGAAGAAGTATTGCCATTACTAATCAAACCATTTAATTTCAGGTACTTTCTTCTTTTGTTTTTATCCTTCTTTCCTTTTTCCTTCCCTCCCTTTCTCTCTGTCTTTCACTAATAATGAAACACATGACATTCAGAATCAGAAGTGGCTGCCTCTGTTATTAGTTAAGTGATCTTGAACAAGTCAACTTTGGTTTCCTCATTTGCAAAATGCCTGACATTGTCCATTATAGGGTTGTTGTGAGGATTAAATGAGATAACATAAATATTGCTTAATACAGTATTTGGTGTGTAATGATAACTTACAAAAATGTAAGTTCACGTTATAATTCTTACTATTATCATTGTAAATTATTATTTATTGGGTAGCTTCTATGTGCCACACATAGTACTTGGTGATTATAATCCAAGCAGTTATGAAAGTAGATACCATTACAAACTCGCTCTTATTGGGGAACCTTGAGATATACTGAATTTAATATTCATTTATTTCTTTTATATACATATAACATTAACATTATCTTCTTTAACCTGAACTTTACCCCTTCCACTTTTTTTGTTTTGGTCATCAACTTTCTGGAGTTTTCATTGCCACCTATTTCTGTCATCTCCTGCCTTTTGACTATGTCTAGTCAATCTCCTACTTGCTGGGCCCATTGTGACTTCTTGCTGGACCCATTGAAATTTGGCTATCTTCATTTCTTATTTAAAACTGCTCTGTTAAAGGCCAAAAAATATGACTTCCTATTAGTCCAGTCTTGACCTTATACATGATGTACATAACTCTTTGAGGTAGTGACCTGGGTAAAGAATGTCACTTTCTTTTTCCTTCTTTTTTTTTTTTTTAAAGAATGTCACTTTCTAAAAGCACTTTTTTAGCTTTGTTGATGGTATAATCACATCCTTTCTGTTTCAGTTTTATCTTCTAGTATCTGGTTTTTTTCTCTCTTTCAGAGACACCAAGGAATAATGAGAGGTATATAGGCTAGAATCAAATAGATCTGAGGTCGAGTCTTTACTCTTCTAGTTTCTATTTATAGCAGAGAGAACATCACTGGACTCTCCTAAAATTACCAAATCCCTCTTGGCTTCAGTTATCATAACCTCTTGATAACCCACCACTTTCACTCTGTAGGGCACAGAGTGTAAGATTTTTGTGTCCATATTCATGCTCATAAAAGATTCTCAATAACCAGACAAAAGATAGCCTCTTCAACAAATGGTGCTAGGAGAACTGGAAATCCATATGCAGCCAAATGAAACTAAACCCCTATCTCTCGCCATGCATAAAACTCAATTCAAAAGTGGATCTAGGACCTACGAATTAAACCAGAGACCCTGTGCCTAATAGAGGAAAAAGTAGGCCCAGTAGGCCAAATCTTTATCATGTTGGATTAGGCCCCTACTTCCTTAACAAGACTTCTAAAGCACACAAAATAAAATCAAGAATTAATAAATGGTATGGACTCAAACTAAAAAGCTTATTTCCAGCAAAAGAAACAAGCAAGATAACATATCTTTTATGGATGGTTAGCCTTCTTTCTCCATTACCCCAGTACTAGTCATGGTTATAGAGATTGAAGCTGTACATAAATTTAACAACATAGATTTTTTTTTTCTCACCCAGATTATCATGCCTACTGCTACTGTGTAGTGCTCAGGCTTTACTACCTGGGTGTACCAATTAGTGGCACGTTGATTTTATTGGAAAAGGAAGGATATATGCACCCTAGTATTGACATATAATATTGATATGGATTTGTCTTCCCTGTCCATAATGCTTTTGTCAGTCCCACCATCCAAGAACTTGCAGAATTTTTATCTGCTATCATGGTGTTCTTTACAGCACTGATTCTAACCAAGGAAATAATTTCACTGCAAAAATATCTAGCAATGGGCTCATGCCTAAGAAATTAACTTCTTTTATTATGCATCACCCAGGAACACCTTTCCTAATAGGCAGATAGAATGAAGATACACACTGGAAGAATGAGGTTATGTCTCAAAGGTAGGAATATATGCTTTGAGTTACAGTCTAATATATCATGCTCTTACTCCTATGGCCAAAATACCCTGAAAATCAAGGATTAGGAGTGAATCATTTTACTGCAATACCCAGTAACCCATTTTTAGATCTGGGTTCATGTTCCCAAAACTCTAAGCTCCCCTGATTTGCCAGCATTGTGTCCCAGGAAAGAAATGTCTTAACCAGATGAAACAATGATTATTACATTGATTGAAAGATGAGACTGCCACCAGACCTTTTTTTTTTTTTTTTCATATCACTGAAGCAATTGGTGACAAAGGTGGCTGGCTGTTGTCATTGATCCTGATTATCAACGAAAAATTGGGCTGCTACCACACAAAGGGATAGGGAGGATCTAGGGCATTGTCTTAGGACTCTCTTAGTACTTCCATGTCCAATAATAAAAGTTAATGAAAAACCACATTCACCAAAACAAGATTCAGACACTTCAGGAATGAATGTTTGGATTACTTCACCAGGTTAGAGCACTGACTAGCAGAATCTTGGCTGAGGGTAGAAGAAACATGGAGTAGTTAGTAAAAGAAAAAAGGTATAAACACAGTGACAACCTCATGACTAGTTTCATTTAAAAAAAAAGACTGTAGCATCAGTGTGTATGTTCTTACTTGCTTTTGCTTGTAATGTGTGTGTGTGTGTTAACTTCTATCTCCTTTCTTATAGATTTTTTTTAAAGGTATTAATTAGGGGGGCTGGGGATGTGGCTCAAGCGGCCCGGGTTCGGTCCTCAGCACCACATACAAACAAAGATGTTGTGTCTGCCGAAAACTAAGAAATAAACTGTTAAAATTCTCTCTCTCTCTCTCTCTCTCTCTCTCTCTCTCTCTCTCCTCACTCTCTCTCTCCTCACTCTCTCTTTTTTAAAAAAAGGTATTAATTAGGTAAGAAAATATTCAAATGGGACTATGACTGAATTTGGGGAGCAACATAACAGAGGGATGATTGTTGGAATTTGTTTCTCCTTAGAAGAGAGGGTATCTTTAAAAAAAAAATATATATATATATATATATATATATATATATATATATATTTAAAACACACACACACACACACACACACACACACATATATATATATATATATATATATATATATATATATATATAGTTGTTGGTAGACCTTTATTTTTTTATATGCAGTGCTGAGAATCAAACCCAGTGCCTCATACATGCCAGACAAGTGCGCTACTGCTGAGCCACAGCCCCCAGCTGCAAAATAATAATAGTTACATCATCAAAGGGGAATGAAGGTATGGGGGGATGGGAATAGAAATGACAGTAGAATGAATCAGACATAACTTTCCAATGTTCATGTATGAATACAACCAGTGAAACTCCACATCATGTACAACTACAAGAATGGGATATGTCAAAACACATTCTACTGTCATGAATAAATAAAAAAATAAAAAAGAATAGTTACACGGTGAGTGGAAATATTGAATTATATAGTACAAAAAGGTAGATGTAGATGTGGATGTGGGTTGACAATGGTGTGCACTCTATCAGCTCTACTGGGTTGTTTCTCAGCATCTCATTCACCCTTCTATCTTCTGCTTTCTGCTGTTGGAGCAGAGCTTCTTCACTTCACATTTCTGCATTGCCACCTGACTTCCTGTTTAAATCTTGCACAGAAGAGGCACTAGAAGGGGTAGGCATGGTGAGAAGGGCACAAGACTTTGTCTTTCCTGTTTTTTTTCTGCTTTCTTCTCATGCACTCCAGTTCTTTTGTGGCTCCTAGACTCATCACCCCAGCAACACTTCACCTCAGCAGCAGCCGGTCTTTCATGTAGCAGCAGCTCAATCAAGTTTGCAGTTTTCCTATCACTTACAGAAACAACTTCAGACTATCTTGTCAGAGAAAGGAGCCCTAACAGGCCAGCACCTTTGCTTTTTTTTTTCAGAGATCTGAGATTTAGCTCCATAGGCCTTTCCTTTAAGTTTCTAAGCTTAATGAGCCCAGCATTTTGCAGTTTTTCTCCGACTGTAGTTGCTTCTTGTAGTTGTTACTGCTTTTAATGCCTTAGAGTTCCTTTTTTTATCCTTTCAATTACCGAATTACCAACTTTATCCTTTTTATCAAATTACTATTTTTAATATGCTATCTCTGAAAAGAGAAATGATGTGATTTAGGTTTTCTAACTTGACCCTTTCTGATACTGAAAGTCTCAGAAAAAATATTTAATTTGGAGAAAATTTTATGTATCAAACATATAAAACATACCATAAAGGAAAAAACCTCACAAATATTTGAGATTATCCATTAAGGGAGTAACAGATTGAGTTGTTCCCTCTCCTTTAGCTTTAGACTAATGTTCTATCTATCTATCATCTACCCATTGGAAGAAAGATTTATTTTGTCCCGTAGTTTTGGTCCATGATTACTTGGCCTGGTTGCTTTTAGGCTTGTAGTGAAGTAGAACATCTTGGTGGGGAGAATGTAGTAGAGCAAAGTTGCTCATCTAATAATAGCTAGGGAGCAGAGAGAGCTCACTTTTATAACAAAGTCCTTCCCCTGAAACCCATTTTGAATCCATAAGTGGATTAATCCATTGAAGAGGTCAGAATGCTCATGATCCATCACCTCCTAAAGTCCCCACCTCTGAACACTGCTTCAATGGGGACTAAGCCTTCAACACATGAAGTTTTTGGAGACATTTAAGATCCAAATCATGAGAGTAGATCTACTTGTAGATACTATAGGAATAGCCCCCAGATTCCAAGATACAGAATGCTTTTCTCATTTCATATTTATAAGTCATCTTCTCTCTTTCCTACTGGGAGGTTCACACTACTGTTGTAGATGGCAATGTCAACAAGAGTAAATTTCTATACTGGTTGATTTATGAAATTTTATTTAGAAAATTCCAACTCAAACTAAAATTTTGCTTACTTTCTAGAAATTTCAGAACACAAGATTTGTTACAAAAATATAGTTTATGCATAAAATTCAATGATATAATTAATTTCTGCCAAACTGTTAAGTCAATAATGAAATGTAACAGATGAATGCCCCTTTTGATCCCTATTTTATTGACAAATAATTTGGTAAGAGTATCAGTAGAATTAAAAAAGACATAAAGAATGTCCAGATAAAAAAGATATTTAGGATAAAGTTGTAAGTTGTCTTATTTATGAAAGTATCTCTAGCATAAATTCCTTCAAAAAAGTATCTCTAGCATAAATTATTTCTTGTTAAGAATGGCATGCGCAATTTGAATTTTAGCATAAACTTCAAAACTTCTTCAAAAGACTGTGCTAATTTTTACTCCATTCAAAATCAAATCAAGAATGCTTATGTCAGCATACCTTGACCCACACTGGATATAAGTCTTTGTAAATTATGCTAATCTGATTGGCAAAGGGAGATGGTATTTGCATTGCACCAACACAAGAACTTTCATTTCCTAGATCAAAAATGAGAATGGCCATTTTGTCCATTTGCCTTCACTGTTGAAACACTTTGCCTATTTTTTCTGTTAGATTATAGGAAATGTTTACTCTTAAACATTATGGATTTTATAAATAGCAAATTTTCCTTAATTGCTTGCATTTTAACTTTTCTTATGCTATTTTTGTTTTGTTTTGCCAAATACAATATTTGGTTTTTAATGTATTCATTTAATTTAGTCATCTAATGTAGTGAGTCTTTCCTTTCTGATTCCTGGGCTTTGTGTATTGTGGGAAGGTGTACCTTCTGTTAAAGAAAAGTGGTTAAAGGTAGTAAAGGAATCTTTATTCAAGGAGAGATTGTTATGATAGATGGAGGAATTACTGTAATGAACCTTGCAGAAAGAGAGAAAAGATGATTACAAAGTAGAGTGGGAATTTATAGCCAAGGAGCAGGATTGAAGTGAGTGAACAGAAAATTAGTAAAAGAGAACAGTAGGGGTAAGGAGAGATTCTGGTTAAATTTGCCGTAATAGGAATCTTGCTCAAGGCAGGCTAAGGGTGATGGATATCACCTGGGGATGGTGGAGGATGAGGAAACTGTTTAGATATTAAGGAGGATAGATATTAAGGATGACTAAACTACTTATGTCACAGAAACAAGCTTGAAAACCTGAAATTTCAGGCATAGTTGAAAAAGAGCTCAGAGGAGCCTGAGGTAGAGCTCAGTAAAAGAAAAAATCATTATCAACATAAATTTCACATACACATGGATCCTTGGCTGGACTCTCTATCCTGTTAACTCATTAGTCTATATGTCCTTAAACTAATACCTTGCTAGTTTTTTCTATTGTAGTTATACGTTAGGCCAAAGTTTCTATCAGTATTCATCTTTTTAAAAACAAATTTCTTGTTCATTTCATGAATCTGTTCAGCATAGATCTTAAAATCATGGGGGTTTCATTTAATTTGTAGATTAATTTGAAAATAAATGTACACCTTTATGATATCGAAACTCTCATTTAGGAGCATGGTGTTTTTCGGGGATTTAGGTGTTTTATGTCTGTAGATGGGCAGTTTTTAAAAATATGTTTACACATTTACTTTGGCTTCATTCTTACTGATTTTATGAGTGCTTTTTAAATTCTTAATGAGATATTCACGGGTTTCATTTTTTAATTTGTGGTTGCTAGCATATAAGATAGCTATCATTAATTATGTATGTTGATATTATTTCCAACTGACTTTGTAAATGCATGTTTATTTTAATATTTTCCAAATACTTCACTGGATGTCAGATTGTTGGTAAAGAGTATCAGTTTTTTTATGCAACTTATTCCTAATGTCTTTTTCTTATTATATTGAAATTACTAGGACTTTCTTTTTGTTATAAGAGATTTCTTAAAATCTCCCAATCATTAATCAAATCTTTATCTATATTCATCTTTCTAGTTAATTCATCTATTGATTTTTTTTAAAAAAATGGCCACAATGTTTTTAACTTACTTAAATGCTGATTATTCCTCTTCTTCCTCTTTTGAATTTTTTTATAAACAGTATTTTTAAAGGAATGCAATTCTTCTTCAGCCTTATTTATTATATTAATTATAGTCATTTAAAAATTTCTGTTTCAAAAATTTTGATTTCTTACAAATCAGTCCTTAATTGTCATATAGTAATTGTGCACATTTATGGGGCACAGTGTGACATTTCAATGTGTGTATACAATGTGTAATGATCATGGTAATTGGCATATTTATCACCTCAAACATTATTTTTTCTTTGTGTTGGGATCATTCAAAATATTCTCTCATAGCTATTTTAAAATATATTATTAGCCATTGTCATCCATAGTTCTCCTATTGCTCACAGCATTTTATTACACTTTTGCTTTGCCTTAACTGTTGTGTTTCTTGGTAGTTTTTTAAAAGTTATATTTGAAAAAATTCAGATGAGTGGTTTTGATATTTTGAGGTTTTTCCACCCCCAGGCGTAAGTGGGAATTCCTGTTCTTTAAACAGTGATTTTGGTGAGGCTACTGGTGGTAGTGATAAGTACTGGTAAGTATAGGGGGTGCTTCTGTTATTCATTCCAATGCTGAGCCACAGAGCAGAAGTGTTTTTTCGTTATCAGTATGTTTGTCCTTGGCATCTGGGTTATCAATAGCTTTATATTTAATTCAAGTGCTGCTATGTAGGTTAATCAAAGATCTATGTTAATCTTTTAAACATCATTATTTTCTCCTAACAGTTGTAAATTTAATATGGCAGAATAATGAAGTTGTAAGTACTGATCTATAATGAAATCCTAGAGAGTAAGGAGACTATAATTTATCCTATGCCTTAATTCCTATTCTCACTTTGGCACTTTGCATATATTGCTATTTGTCTGAAGCTATAGAGGGAGTTGCAGAAGAAATACTGGAACATTCATGACTTGTTTAGGAGATGGTGAGTGAATATAGAACTGTAATTGGAATTTAGGATTTGCATTAAGAATGAATAGAAGATAAAGACATAGCCACGTTGGGAAGATGTTCACATTTATGTCTAGGGAGTTAGGACACTGTCAGGAATGCAATGTTGATGGGTTTTGAGCAAAGAAGCATGTTGGTAAAAATGGCTTTGCCACTGGTGTTCAAGCAAAGTGTAATGGAAAGAAGGAGATTTAGAGTCTGTCACTGTAATACAGGATGAGATGATGAGGGTCTGAGAGAGGAGTTGGAATAGAAAGGAAGTGACAGAGTTGAACAAAGAATGTTAGAATTTGATGATTTCTTGGATGAGAGTGAATAAAAATGAATACTCAAGAAATATGAAGGTTTCAAGCCTAGGTTATTATAAAGAAATAAGTATGATAAAATTAATTAAAAGGATCAAAGAGAAGTGCTATTTATTTTCTGTCATTTGAGTACTTAGACAAAATCATGTTTTGTTTCTTGAATTCTTCTATACTTTCTGTCCAATGACACTAAGAGGTTCCACTAGATACATAAGGAAGCAGAGGTAGAAAAGATGGTGTTCAAGGTATGTTCTGGTCAGATATGAGGACAATCTGGTTGCAATATCTGCCATCTTACTTGTCACCAAAGCTATTCAGTCAATCTAACTACTTAGACTCAGCTCATCTTCCATTCTGGATCATAATGAATGATATCAGAATGAAACCAATTCAGAATGTTGATCCTTGAGAACACTAGACTCTGACTTGTCAATTTTTCAAAAGAAATTTTAGAAATGTAAGAATATTTTATCCATAAAAGTTTCTTTAAAAATATGTAAAAATCCTCTGTTAAGGCCTTTTAAGGTTTTTGTCTTTGTTGCTATTAGTAGATATTCATTTAGGAAACTCCCCATTTTTATTGTTTGTTTTTCTTTGTAAATAATTTTAACCATGCCTTCTCTAGCTGAAGATTTCCAGTAGTTTTATATAGTTGTCACTGGATAAAATAGGCAACTATAAGCTATATGCCACGGAGAGTGCTTTGTTCATAGTAAACCCTCAGTAACTGGTCAGTATTAGGATTCTCTGATTAACAAACTTCATTATGTTTTACTGATCATGCCATAAATTAGGGTAGTGTGTCTCAAACTTTAGTGCGCATTAAAATCATCTTTAGGGTTGACTAAAATGCATATTGCTGGGCTTCACCCCCAAGGTGATTCAGTTGGTCTTGGGTGGATCTTGAGAATGTGTATTTCTAATAAGTTCTCAGATCATATTGATGCTCCTGGTTGGAGACCAAACCTTGAGAAGCAGTGGTCTGGAAGAGATGGAGGGGATGCTATTTGAGTTAGTAGTGGAGGCAGTTACTCTGCATTAGGAATTCTGTTCCCTGTGGCTGTACATTCTGAACCTATGCTCTTTGTTTTCTGAAGCAGCAGAAACCAGTCAGCAGGTGACAAATTTCATTACTCTACTTTCTTTGAATTTTACCAGGGAGTGCTAAGTATACCACTGTTAGTGCTGGCACTTTTCTGTTATTTTAAGGATTTGTTGGTTTTTCCAAGGTAGTTTTTTCCTCAGTCCAAAAGATGTGAATAGGAACACTAAGATGATGTATTTGATATGCTGCAGAATTTGTTTTCCATTTAATATTAATTTATTATCTATTATTTTCTTTTTTACATAATTTTCAATTCTTATTTAATTAGAGTTACAAATGGCATTGCTTATAAACATGCTTGTTGTAAGCACAGCAGTGTGGCTTTCAGCATCTCTGTAGTGAAAGTTTAACTGCTTGGAACTCTAGCTTACATTCCTTTAAGTCTTTATGATCTAAATATTCTTTTCCATGATGCCAAAAAGGTTCTGTGTGATCATCTAAAGTTTGAAATTCTTTTTCAAATCAAAGGCACTGCCAAACTCAGAAGCAACTGTGTGAAGAAAATGTGTGGAAACACCACTCATTACAGGTTGGTTTATAAAAAGAGTTGCAGATTGATAGGTCTTTGAAAAATGTTTGGTGACACAAAACTCTTTCAATCAGTTCCAAATCTGGCAACTCTCTTGTTGCATTAAATTTTCTTTCCCTCACTTTTCTTCTCTTTCTAACAGAGACAGACACATCCCTTTTCCTGCGCCCCATTTTAGATGACTGATGGAAAAGTAAACACCAAATATGAGCATGTGGGGATGGTTTATTTCTTTTTGCCTTGACTAGAAGGCAGTGTTGAAAAGGAGACACTGCTGTCATTTCACAATGTAGGAAATTTAGAAAAGGTGTTAGAGCTGTTTTAAATAATTTCTATTTTTGGATTATGCCATTCATGAGGGTATGTAGTCTTTCCTTTATAGAAGGAATTTGTTTAAAGTATATCTGAGATCTCTTGGTGACAAATAAACAGTGTGTTCAAAAGAAAGCCCTGTAATTTTTTCATTAGATGATTCATGCTTAAAAATGTCAAATGATTAGAAATGAAAGACCAATGATGGGGTCATTAGAAACATATGGTTATGGGGATTATTATGCATGCCAACTCTAAATATGGAATCTCAGTCCCTTCTTTTGTCCTTATAAAGATGGCAGTCTTTTGTGCTTAGTTCTGTTCTTTTTATATCCTAAACTCAGTGTCTTTACAGCTCCTTTGTGTGAGGCAGTATGGCACAGTGGACTCTAGGGTGAGTTTGCCTGGGTTCAAATTCTGACTCTACTGTTTATTCACTGAGCGATGTTGAAAAAGCTACTTAGCCTTTCTGTATCTCCATTTCCCAGTTTAAACAATGAAAGTAATGAGTATATTTACCTTGAAAGATTATAGTGAAAATTGAATGAGAGAATACATATAATGTCCTTAGAACAGTTCCTGGCACATAATAGGTGCTCAATCAATATTGGCTTTTATTATTTACTTTGACTAACTTTCCTATTTTGATTTTCATTACTGCCTTTGGGGAATGGGGTGGGGTAAGGAGATGTGTGTGTTATGAGAGCCCCAATGTAAATTGCTACTCAGGATATTGCTTCAAAATGATTCAGACTTGAAATGGTTTAAATATTATAAATTTAGATTGTCATCTTTGTGAAAGTTGAATATATGATATTTTGGTCAGGGGTTTAGAGATAGCTTTACATACAGATGCACACACACACACACACACACAAAGGAAGAAGGATTTTATTTTGTGGCATATTGACAATTGTATGTCAGTTTGTCTGTTTCATGGGATTTGTAAGCTGAGAGACCTTCATGCTAGCTTAATACAAATAAGATAAAATATTCTTAACAGTGTGTGCTAACTACATGTGAGATTCATTTGATGATGTTTTTCATTTTCTTTATAAAACATATCTCAGGACCAGTAGCAGTTATGTTTCAGAAGTTTGAAATACAAAATGAAGTGATATGGTGAGCAGTGGATCTACCCTCCCTAAGCATTCAAATTTCAGGTTCCACTAACCTAAAGTGAATGCCTACTGTGTCAGACAACCAAGCCAAATGTACTTGTGCATATCATACATTAATTTAATCTCTCTCTTTTTTTCTTTTACCTCTCTTTACTCTGGGTTAGGCATGTGTCAAGTGTATGTGAGATGGAAAAGGTCGAAAGGATAGTTTATGGACTCAAGAAATGAAGAATGTGGTCAGGGATTTGGACTAATAAACAGGAGCCTGAGGGTTGGGCTGATTCAGCTTGAAGGTGATTAGGGGAAATGTTCCTTGGGTCTTGATCAGTCAATAGCAGATTGTTATCCAATAGACAGAGAAAGGAAGCACTGTATACAAGGAAGAAAAGAGAAAGTGAGAACTTTAAGAAGTTTTAGAGCAGAAGATACATGTTGAGAAAGTAGTATGATATAAAAGTTGAAATGTTCAATTAAAGCCAGATCATGAACTAACCAATTTGAACTGCATAGGAACTCTATAATGCAGGTAGTGTTATACCTATTTTAAAGATGAGGAAACAGACCCAGAGAGCTCAAACAACTTTCCCATGGCTACACAGAAGTAACAAAGTGGGTCTTCTGACCTGAACTTCAGTCCTCTGCTCACTATCATAAACAGAGGAGTTATTGACTTTTTGGTCTCTTAATGTCCCTTTTTGCTTTATATGATAAGTGAGAAAAGTGAGAAAGTATTGAATTAGTTTGATTAATGGTGAAGAAATGGTCTATTTGGATATCTAAACTACTATGAAATTATTAATAAAAAATAACAATAGCTCTTGCTCTTAGAACAGAAAAGGAGATCCTTTTCACCTGCATGACCACATGCCTATTGAGCGTGCTCCTATCACATATATGGGCAGCCTTTAAATCAGTCTTTCTGAATACCCACCTGTTCAGATGCCCAGGAGATGAGATGAAATCCCTAAGGGAATAGACCTAAAGGAAGGGGCAGAATTGAATTTTGCAGATTTTAGATGAAGTTAACAAAATTATTCTCAATTGCTTCTTCTAGAAGAAGGATCTAATACTAATAAATGATTTGATATCTTAGAATGACTTGCAATAGCAGAAATATTAAAAACAATTTAGTCTAGAACTCTCAAAACAAAAGAAACTTTAGTCATGTCTTATACTCGCTGCATGACCATCAGGGGACAAATAATCACTCTTTTGAGAGAAGATTTATTAACCTTGAGCCAATATTTCCTAAGGAAGGTCCAATGTTAGGCTTAAGCTAAGTGTATTAGTATATGTGACTTTTTGGGAATGCAGCAAAGCTATAGAACCCTGCATTCTTAAACAGACCCAACAAATTATGAAAGATTAAGAAGTATCTCAAATATGGCATCCTAAATAATGTGTGTGTGTGTGTGTGTGTGTGCGCGCACACACGTGCGTGCGTGCATGCAAGAGCTTGGGCATTTGTATTATTATCTTCAGATTACTTGGTCTGTAAAGTTAGATTCTCCAAAGTTGATCCTGAAAAAACAAGTAAGAAGTTTTCAGAAACATTTCAAGTTTACGTTTGGCAAAACATTTTCTTTAATATTAAGAAAGAATTTTCATAAAGTAATACTTAATTCATTGTGTCATCCAAACAGTAGAATCAACATTATGTTCTACAACAATAAAGCTTTAGGCCTACAAACTAATGTTTCATTTGTGAATTATAAATTATGATATTTTAATTATGTTAACTCAAAACCACATCATTAGTCTCTTAGTGCATGTGAATAAATAGAACCACAAATTTTAAGTTCCATTGAGTTGCTTAACAATTTCTGCTTTTAAAACTTGTGGCAGGCTACTAAATCTCTCTACCTATAACACAATTTCAGGTGATGCAGGATAGAATATGAATTGCTACAATAACTGTACAAGCTAAAGTGACATATTATATTATAGTCATAAAATGCAAGGAACATTATTGACATTTGTATTAAGTAAACAAAGATCCAAAATGTATAAAGGTGATAAGTCATAAGTTCAATTTAATTTTCTGTTTACAATTAAAGTTAAAATCTGAGAATCATATATCATTTATGAAATTTTTATGTGTCCTCATTTATGTTATATTCGTTTCTTTTAAGGATACCTCTGAAATTTTTTTCATTTTGTTTAAATTATTGACCTTGAAATTTAATTTTGTTTGATAATCATGTATCTAAATAATGCATAATTTAGAATATTAAGAAAATGTTATTATTTACACTTTCAGATTACTGATAAAATATATACATCAAAAAATTATGATTATTATTATTCAAAGTACAGGTATAAAGACACAAATTGGTGTTAATATACTGATATACAACCAGAGATATGAAAAGTTTTGCTCTATATGTATAATAAGAATTGTAATGCATTCCACTGTCATATATAAATAAAAATTAAATAAAAAATTAAAGAATTAAATAAAAAATTTAAAAAGCTATAATATTTAGCTTTGTAATCTTTTGATGTTTTTGTCTACTCTGAGAAGAAGAAAGTTTTATGGATTTTAATGCTTTTGGAGAATACTTTTTATATTCTTTCTTCCTTTGAAAATGTATTTTGAAATGTAACTGGAGAACAATTTCTAATTTTGAAGGCAAAGAAAATATCTGTAATTCTCTATTTAATCTTTTTAGAAAGAATTCTTATACATGAGCATGTGATAAAATTTTTAAACAAAATGTCAATTCTGATCTTTAAAAGTACCAAATTTCTTTATTTTCTAGCTGCTTATCTTATTTAAGGATAATTTTCTGCAACATTAGTGATTTAATAACCTTTGGAAATAATTCAGTCACACCTACTAATGCAGCATCATATAAATTTAGCATGTTTTTAAAAATTATGTAGCACCTTGAACATTATTATATTCTATTTGTTGAAATTTCAAAACATGAACAATTATTTTTCTGAGATGCATACAAAAATGGGTGGTATTAGGACCAGTTTGAAGTTCTTTAATTGATATTTTCTCTGTAAACTTTATCACTGCTAAATCCAGTGAATATACACAAAATTTGCAGCTTACTGTTTGTATGTGTTAGTGGCACAATCTTTGGCCTGGCTTAAAGTTTTTAGGAAATAACTGAATTGTTGTAATTAAGAAAATCCCTACATGAGATGATCCCATTATTGTCTTTAGACTGGTAAAACTCAAGAATTTCTCTTTAAAATGATTTATAAGGCTAAAAAACAACTCAGTGATGGAGTGCTTGCCTAACCTGTGAGGCCCTAGGTTTGATGCACCTCAAAAATTAAATTAAATTTAAATTTAAAAGGATTGTTTCTGGTCTTGTGAAAATAAATTCAGTTTTGGGATACTATTGATTGCCACATCTGATATTATTTAATAAACTGAAGAGCAGAGGTCTCATAATATTGCCTGATGAGCATTTACTCTTCATAGTGCCAATTATTTTGTATTCAATGTAGGCATATTTATGAGTAGTAAAATTTTAATTATATTAAAATATTCTGTATCTTTCATTCTGATTTACAATAGTTCTCCAAAATATCTTGGTCACAGTTGAAAATTATTTATGCCACTTTAATGTATAGATCTTTTCAACCGTAAGGTTTTCCTACTCTTCTTCACACATTTTATAATATATTGGTGACAGCTGGTTCCAGAGTACTCACTCCAAACCTTCAATGCTTCCAAATATATTTATTTTTATGTTTTCTGAATATTTTCAATGTTTTGCAAGTGACTCTTTTATTATTATTATTATTTGTTCTAATTACTTATATATAACAGCAGAATGCATTTTGTCTCATTGTACACAAATGGAGCACAACTTTTCATTACTCTGATTGTACATGATGCAGTCACATCATTCATGCAATCATACATGCACATAGGGTAAAAGTGTCCATCTCATTCCATCATCCTTTCCACCCCTGTACCGGCTCCTCTCCCCTCACTCTCCTCCGCCTACTCCAAAGTTCCTCCATTCATCCCATGTGCCCATCCCCATTATGGATCAGCAGTCACATATCAGAGAAAACATTTGGCCTTTGGTTTTTTGGGGATTGGCTTATTTCACTTAACATGGTATTCTCAACTCCATCCATTTTCTTTCAAATGCCATAATTTTATTCTTCTTTAAGACTGAGTAATATTCCATTGTGTTTATATGCTACAGTTTCTTTATCCATTCATCCATCAAAGGGCATCTGGGTTGGTTTAGCTATTGTGAATTGAGCTGCTATAACATGTATGTGACTGTGTCATTGTAATTGGGTGGTTTTAAGTCCTTTGAGTATAGACTGAGGAGTGGGATAGCTAGGTCAAATGGTGGTTCCATTTCAAGTTTTCTAAGGAATCTAAGAAATACTACTTTTCAGAGTGGTTGTACCAATTTGCAGTCCCACCAACAATGTATGAGTGTACCTTTCCCCCACAGTGAGTAACTTTTTGTAAAAATTAAATTTTTTCTGGCAGAAGAAATTTGTAATATTCAATTACATATTCAATATAGTTATATATAAAACGTAATATCCCAATTACCATTTATCTAAATATTAAGATACCTTATAATATATTTTTTTAACATTTTAAAAAAATATATTTATTTTTTAGTTAGAGGTGGACACAATATCTTTATTTTTATGTGGTGCTGAAGATTGAACCCTGTGCCTCACGCATGATAGGCGAGTACTCTACCTCTGAGCCACAACCCCAGCCCTTATCTTAACATTTTCATCATTTAGAGATAATTTTCTACACATTTAGAGATAATTTTCTACATTTTTATACATTTCACACTATATTTTATGAATTTCACACTATATGAAATATCCAGTCTTAAAAAAGCACCGATCTCCATGAAATACTCTTGTACCTTAACACCATTAGCCCTATGCTTTGACTTGATATTTTTTTAAACATTATAACACAAAGTCATATTTTAATTTTATTGCCATAATGAGCACACCCAAATCATTGACCAAATGTTGAGTGATTGAGAAAGAGGTGCGAAGTTTTACAAGTGCTGGCAAGTGCTGTTTATGCAGGGTTTTCAATAGAAGATGAGAGGCAGAGCCCTAGTAGAACAGGTTCAAGAGTTTACAGGAGTGAGTAAACTAGTTGGACTTCCCTTCCAGAACACCCAGGCTGTGAAAGGAAAGTCAGAGGGATAACTACAGAGAATTGTTGGATCAACAATGGGAGAGTCTTACAGACTTCCAAGAAGGCACTGACATCAGGGAACAGGAGGTTGCATATTTTTAGAGAAAGAAGAAAGATGACTAATAGAATAAGGTATTGAACTTCCTGGAGTAATGGAAAGGGTTTAATTCAGAAATTAGGAGAAGGAAGAGATACTTTATGCTCTGAGATTGACAGAAAGAAGCAGGTATGTATGTGTTGGGGAGGGCGGGTAGCTGATGTCTGAAAGTGAAGAGACAGGAAGTAAAGGAAATTGAGTCTTGTCCATTTTCTCAAGTAGAAGGCAAAAATCATTTATGAATGGCTATAGAAGGCAAGATGATTGTGAGGGTTTTGAGAATTAAAAGTTTTGTACTGGCTGTTCTCAGAATTGGATGTGAGATAGCCAAGTAGGGTCAAGTCAGTAGTTAGCTTTGTGGTATGGAGATCCATTAATTTGACTAGCATTTCCCGAACACTTCCTGTATATTAAGTGCTTGATTAGGTCATGGGGATGCAGAGATGAAAGAGTTGGTCCTGGCTCCTCAGGAGTTCACAGACATGTAAATCACTAGTTATCATGTGGGTGCTGCTAGGGCAGCTAGTAGGAGCAGCATGTTAAATTTTCCCAGAAGAAGAGCTTCTTAGACTCCTTCTTCACGCCTGCTTAGCTTTATCTTATATGCATTTTAATCAAGATTATCCAGTTTTCAAGAAAATTCTAAAGGTCTAACTTATGCACTGCTGAATGATATCTGCAGGACAGAAGTAAATTAACAAACCACAAATCCTTAAAAAAAAAATAAAGAACACCAACATTAGCCAGACTCCTTCAGTTACTAGAGTGACCAAAACCCAATTCAAAGTGGATAAAAGAAGGAAGAAAAAAATGTAATTCAGACCATTGCAAAAATCTAAGAGTTGCTCCTGGCTTTAGGAATGGCTATTTTAAGGGTTTAAATAGTATCCAGTCTTGGTCTTTCTACATATCTGAGAAAGGAGCCTCCTATTTACTCCAGCAGTTTCATACTATACCACAGTAAGTCTCTATTCACATTTGAGAAGGAATTTTTTTTCTTTGTCATAGCTATGTGGCAGTCCCTTACATTCCAGGATCAGCAAAGCTGCATTCCCTGTCCTATCTACCCACTGAATCTGATGGTGGCATTTTGCCTCACAATTATAGGAACAAAAATTTTTATTATCCATATTTTTGTTGAGATTTGGGCAAAACTACCAAATCTACATTTCAAGACTATCATTAATTCCTCCCATTGGTTGGATTAGTTGAGTTATTTTTAGTCTTGCTTTATTCATTAATTTTGAAAACTTCATCTTTATTACAAAATAACCACTGATTACTTGAACATAGTTCTGAATACATACCATGTGCAAATCGGGTGTTTACAGTGAGTAATTTAAACATTAGAAAATAGAAATATACATTAGAGTCTTAGATGTAGATGTAGACTAAATTACATGTGCTTGTTTAAGAAAGAATTTTTGTGGTTATTCAGTTCTGAATAGATAACCATTATAAAGTCTTCATTGCAGGATCCTTCTCAACATTCAAATATACTGGCCTGTTCACAGACATTTTAATGATTTTAAATTTAATATAATCCAAATGACTATTAAGTACTTTTGCTAATATTGTTTAATACTTTCAGGAAATCATATAATATTGAAAATTTAATAAGCCTAGACAGCTTCTCTTTAAGTAAAAACATAGTAGCATGAGTCTAATTTTAAATTATTTAACTTTGTTTTGTGAAAAGGAATTGTGTTTGGGAGTTTATAAAATAATGTTTATATATTTTAAGTAATTAATCATTATGGCTTATTTTATTTGCCTTATTGCATATATTGGAATTTCTTTGGTCCTTCTTTTGGTCAGAATAATGGTTATTTCCTTTTTCTGGTTTACTTTAAATCCTGTACAACCACAATGGAATTCATCTGTAGATGATCATTTAGGATTATCATTGGTGCTGCTCTTATAATAAGTTATTAAGTGCACCTAGGGTGAAGCCTACCATAAGTCTGTGATTTTGGTTGTCCAATTTTATCACTACAATAAATACTATTGTTTTTTGCATCATTTAACAATAATATTTTTTACATAAGAAACAATTACCACCATCAAGGTAACAAACATATCTGCTTATCATTAATAATTTTTAAGGCTTGGATTCTGATACTATATTTGAAAGTCATTTGAAGGATGCAAACATCAGGCTTGTTGCTTATTATCAAATAAATGCCCTTGTATGGAAGATACAAAGCAAAATAAAAAAGTTTCTGCACAGTCTAGGGTAGAAATGAAAGTTTTGATTTGATCTTTGCAGTCAAAATATCCCTTCCCCTCCTTAACACTTTCTCTACCAGATAAGTTTACGGTTATGGTCACCAATTTTTGTGTTAGAGCAGGGCATTCTGTCCTCAGTTTCTGTTCAGGGGTTGAAACTATGTAAAACAAAATAAGCACCAATGTTACGTAAACACTACATTTAGACAAGATGTGTTTAGCTTTGTAAATAGTTCACAACATTAAAGATTAGAATATGAAAGTCGTAAGTTTGGGGCAGATTTTCAAGAAATGTGTCTAAACAAAAGCCCAAACAAAGATTAAGGGTTGGTGCTTACAATACAAAGGAATGATAAGAAGCAACGTTGGTATTCACCAAAGACATTTTCTGTAGTGAAAACTTTACTCAAAAGACCTCTAACCATATAAAAGTTGATATGAGTTTGAAAAGACTTCGATGCCTTGTTGTTACTCGGGGGCATAAAGAAGACACACAGATAAAAGATGGCTAGCCTTTAAATGGTTCAAACTTGAAGTTCAAACTCATTCCTCCCCAGCTTGTGATTGACATTGTGTTTCTTGTTTATATTTTCTAACTTTTTTTTCTTTTTTTTAACTGAATAAGGTAAAAGATCAATAAGAAAATCTGGGAAAGAAAAATATGGGTAGGAATGCAGAATGCGAAAATGTGTCTGGTGATGAGATAAGGATGTAAGCCATACTGTATAGTCCAGCACATTCAAAAGTAGCCTCAAGTTAGATTCTGAGATTTCTAGCAGCTAACAAAAAAGAAGGAAGCCAGGCCAGATACAAGCATCACCTTTTTCATAAGAATAAATAAGCAGTTGTTCTGGAGAAGCAAGACTTTTTTTTAAACCTTTATTTTATTTATTTTTATTTTTATGTCGTGCTGAGGGACGAACTCAGTGCCTCTCACATGCTAGGCAAGCACTTTACCACTAAGAAAGACATTTCTTCTTTTGTCCCTGCACAGTTAGGAAAAGGGCGGCTCCTTTTTTTCTGGCTCAAATGTTAGGCAGGACCTTTTGATTTCCTAGAATGCTAAGTAAAAGTCGGAAGTCTTTCTAATGACAAGGTAAAAGGTAAAATGTTTTTTGACACTACTTTATCCCTAGAAAAATGCTCTTAGCATTTTGATTCTTGTTAAGAATCTTGTTGTTTTTGTTTTCAGCACTAACTAAATACTGGAAAAAACAACCAAGATACTGTCAAACTATGGAAATCAATGATAATTAATTGTTTTTATGCTATTTTGTAGTTTGCAAAGTGCTTTCTCATTATCATATGAAGTCTTTATAGTGTCTGTGAAGTTGATAGTACTATCCCTATTTACAGTGGTCTGCCTACTGATTTGAGGTCAGGAGATATACTTGAAATCACACAACAAGAAAGTGATATAGCTAGAACCAAACTTTAGTATTAGAACCAAATACTTAGAAGAGTATTTTTTCCACTATAATAATTGTAATTTAATTTTTCAGGGAAAACTTCCCAATCATTTGTCATAAGTATAAGCATTTTTTCCAATACTTAATTTCATATGTTAACAGCATACTTTTATCTGTTGCTGTAATCTTGATAATATAGAATAGGTTGGAGAATAATAGACATAATAAAATAATTACCATTTATTGAGTACTGTGCTATTATTTCACTTATTATAAAAGCTCTTTAAGGTAAGTATCAGTTCACATTTTGCAGCTGAAGAAAGTGATGTAGGAATACGTGAAATAGTAATATAGTTGTTATGTGGCAAAGACAAAATCCTAATCAGATATGTTTGATTCCAAAGCCTTCATTCTTGGTCACCATGTTGTGTGACTTGGGAACTTTCGTGACTGACATCATACAAGTGTTCATGAGAGTAGAGTTAATTGTTGCTCTTTCTCCTAGCAGGAAAATTATAGAAAGTATAGGTTCTTGTATTGACTACTTGGTAAATGTCTGTTTATTCTCTAGGAAGTATTAATGTTGGCAAAAAGTCTTTTTTATACCAGTCTTTGTATTTAAGAGCAGGGTTTTAAGGTTCACCAAGCTAAAGCTGCCATCCTGATTCACAACAGGCCCCCAAAATGAGTAATGAAGTGAATATCATTGCATATCTGGCCAAGGAGTACTGGTTATACACCTCAGAATAGAAACTGCACTTTCAAATTCAGCACACCAGCAGTTTCTTTCTATTCTTTATTCTGACTTTTGAGATAGTAAATAGGTGCTGCCATTTTCAGTTCAGTTGACCAAGAGAAATAATAGTTTTAGCAAAAAAAAAAAAGGGTGAACCACATCCAACTTGTTATTTTAGAATTCAGAGCACCCAATTTTCTCTGCAACCATTACCACCTACTCATACTTCTATGCACTCATTTTATATTTGTGTTCATATTTTATATGTTTTCTCAAATATCATGGTAGGTGCTGAGTGAGTGCAAAAATAAGCAAAAAGAAGCCTCTACCTTAAAGGAATTTATAGTCTTTTTTGAGTGAAAAGATAAGTATTTTAATTAAAGAAATCCTCCAGGCTATATAAGCTAAATGTACAAGAAAAAAATGGAATAAAGATTAAACATGTTAGTAAGTGGAAATATACAAATGAAAACAACAATGAGATGTCACTAGAGTGAAACTATATAAAATGGCAAGAGTTAAAAGGCCAGAGAGGTCCAATTTCTGGCAGAAATATGTACATGTGGGGGCCAACATGCAATGCTATTGATGGTTTATACTGGTGCCAACATTCTGGAGAGAGGTTTGCAATTAATTATTCAATATATTCCTTTAACACTGCAATTATGTTGCTGAGCAGATATCCCAATAAAATTCTCAAACAGGTCCATAAAGGATCATAAATGAAATAAATCATTTCTGGTGGTTGGCAGTTCATTGTTGAAAGTGCAGGCAAAATATGGACAGTGAGTACCAAGGAGCATTAGACAGCAGTTAGGAGAACCTGTAGCAGTTTGAAAAGGCAAACAACAACAATAAAAAACAGCATGGAACAGTAAAAGAAGCATAACGGGGCCTAGAAGCATAGAATCCAGTTACATAAACTAAAAATAAAGGCATAAATGCCATACCTATTTTGCAAGAATACTTATGAATACAAAGATTTATATTAAATATAGTGGAGTGATTTCCCATGGGAAGAGGAGAAAGGAGAATGGTAATTTGCAGTAAAAGGGAAAACAAATAGGACAGAATGACTATGTATGAATCAATGACTATAATGTGCCATTAAATGAGGAATATGTTTAATTTGATCTTTTACCAGAAAGAGCAAAAAACATGGAGATTCAAGGGGGTTAGGGGTCACAACTTGAAGAGTTTGGGAAATACTTCATTGTATCAGTGCCACTTCATTGTGCCATTTGGGCTGTATCTTGAAGAATGGGTTAAAGTATTGACAGATACTGGAGAGAATGGAGAGCTGGTATGGGAGCTAGGTAATGGGATATATGATGAAAATCTTACAGGCAGAAGGGTCAGGACCAGCAAATGCTTGGCATTACAGTAGCAAGGGGCAAGGTTCCATTTAAAAGAGAAAGAGTACTTCACCTTGGTTGGAGCACAGGGTATGCATGAGGCAATGTAGTAATAGCCAAGTTTTTAGCACTAAGTGTCAGGCATTGTGCTGGGTCCTTTGTGCACCATACCTAATTAGTCCTCACAATGGCTGTATAACGTTGCTAATCTAATTATAATCATAGTTGTCACCATTATTATTATCCACTTTACAGATGAAGAAAATGTGTCTCAAAGAGGTCAGTAACTTTCCATATTCTGCAAATGCCAGAGTCATGATAAAAAGTCAGGTATATCTGACTCTCTCATATTAGACTCCCTTAATTCAGAGAAATTGGCACCTTTGGAAAATGTTGTTTATTCCTGTCAGTATAGATGCAAAGGGACCCTGTGGTGAAGTGGTTAAAAAATTCAAATTCAGCTCTATGTTGGGTATGGCTTTAATTACCCAATACTACTGATTAGTTTGATAGCAAAAAAGGATATTCGAGAAGGAAGCTGCCATGTTATAAAGGACTGTCTGTCTTATATAAGCCTTTCTTCTCATATGTCTCTCATTGAAATGATGGAAGGGCTCTGCCAACATCAAACTAAATAAGGAGAAAACATTTATAAGCACCCTGTTAACCCTGGTAGAACTATGCATTCTGAGATCCCTTCAGCTAATGAATGGGCAAGAACAAAAGTGGCAAAACTGTTCTTTCAACTACAAAGACTGAAGCTAAAGCTTTAGAGAACCCTATTTATCATGCTGACTTCACACAGTTAAACTCCAAGCTCTTACTCTGTTAAAGATGGGGGAAATGGCTACAACTATAAGGCAGGATTCTGCATCTCAGCATGTTGAATTTGAATGTAGGACAATGTTGGAATAGAATTGGTTCATTGAAAATAAATAGCTAGGTAAACATTTAGGCCAATCACTATGGCCATTTCATGTTTTAGAAAACAACATTTGCAGGGCGGGGTTGTGGCTCAGTGGTAGAGCATTTGCCTAGCATGCATGAGGCACTGGGTTTAATTCTCAGCACCGCATATAAATAAATGAATAAAGGTATGTCAACATCCAAAAAAAATAATATATGTATATATTTATTTTATATATATAAAAGAAAATGACATTTGCAGCATGAGAAAACAGTTAAGTATAGAAGCCCACCAATGAAAACAAAACCCAAAAGGGCTTTTAGTGACAGACCCATATGAACTAAGTTTCACAAAGTCTGTTTTTTATTTATGCCTTCCTCTTTCTTGCATCTCTACCCATTTCTCAAATCTCCTCTTGCTATTTACACATCAAAACATCTGGGATTAGGCTTCCAGCACCTGCCATAGGAAGTTGAGATAGTACTGCTGAAAATCATATGCTTTTAAATGGCAAAATTTAAATTAATATTCCTAATTTACTTCAAAAGCAATATGTTTTAAAATCTGTTTCTCCAAAACAAATACATAGCTTAAAAACAGATCAACAACAAAACAAATATCTAAACCGGGATATCTTGATAAAAGAATTTAAAAAAATAAAGGATACAACACACAGAATGAAAACAGACTCTTCATAGTTTAGACCTGGAAGACTGTATAGTACATCTGTTTAACATCTTGCAGTTTGAAGAACTCTGCCTTGAAAAATCTTCTGCACCAATGACACACAGAATAAAAGGTTATGTTATTACTTTCAGATGGAAACCTGCAAAAGTTTATCTGCTGAACTGGACTGTTAACTCTTGCTACTTTTGATTTTTTTAGAAAGATTTTTCATGTGTGAATTACAATGAACTTTTAAAAGTTTCTATCAGAAAAAAAAACCAAAAAGTTTTAGTTGGAGAGAATGAACATGGTATGGAATAAATAATATGATTCAATCATGATATCCAAATGGAACTAAAATTGCCCCAGTAGAGATTTTCTACTGAGCATTTTAATAATGAACATATATGCCTGTATATTGAGTTGGGAACAAAGACACCATGTATGAAATATGAAAGTGTTACAAAACCACCATTGCTGCCAACATTTATTGAAAGTTTAGTTGAGAGAATAGGGTCTGTTTGTTTCCAGGAAGGTCTACAGAAAAATATTCTTATATTGATGTGGCAGAACTTATACATTATATAAGGAGGTGGTCTGGTTTGGAATAATATAGGAGAAAAATTAGAAATCCCTTTTGAGATTAGTTTGCTACCAGAATTGTATCATCTTTACTTACATTTTACTTGGTTCTGGAATGGTTAGAAAAAGGACAGCAATTTCTCTACACCCAGATTCTGCTGTGTTTAGTAGCCATGTGGAAGTGCATTTTTTTTTTAATTTAGGAAGGAAATACTTTCTTTTCCTCAACTACCCAAGACTCACTGCCAGCCTCTCGCCTCTGTGCCTCCAGCATCCAGTAGACATGTCACTGTAATGCTACTTGAAGCTCATTGTGCAGTAAGTGGGTGTGTGAGAGGAGAGATAGCGTTTCCTTCAGAGACGCACACACCCTCTGACCCAGACGGAGGAGGAATCTGCTCTGCAGCGGACTTGCTGCAAGGGATTTTCCATGTGAATTTTATTATATGCTGAAGCTGACCGTGGTGACAAGTTCCACATTAAACAGCTATCTGTCTTTTCTGAAATTTCACATTCTCTTCTCTTTGCAGGGAAAGTGATGTAATACTCTATTGCTTGTGTAAACAGTATCATTTAATTAGAAGGTGTCAGTTTTCCCTTGTGGACCATGAAAACTGCATTCTCCTCCCTTGGGTGCCATCATGGACTTTGGTTAGATAGTGATTACCTGTGCTTTTGGGGACAGTGGGGTGCATATACTGACACTGTTAGTAGCCAGCAGTTTTCACTGGGGAAATAAATTTAGTACACTGTTATTAATTTAGTTTAGAAAATAACTGCAGAGTGCTCAGACAAGGAAGACATAGCAGAACACATGGTCTTCGTTATTCAATAACTATCCTTCTGCAAAGGAAACATGGTCTATTTCCCATTTGAGAAGGAGCTTACAAAAACTAGTAAATATGGAAAGAGGGCTACACATGTACTATAATTTTATTGAATAGTTCTCCTCATGCACTTATACAGCCTTTCTCAAACCCCCGAAACACTCACACAACATGTCCATATAGATGTATTCCCAGCTGGTATTAGCATAATCATTACCACATTATAAACAAGCCTGTGGAGAAATAGCCTGAGAGATTTAGATGGCTTGTTTTATAAATGAAGGGAGATGGGGATAGAAAACCAGATATTTGGGGAACAAATTTCTTTTTCCTCCCTCTTTAGAAATAATTACTTAGATATCATAAGCTTCAATTGATAGCATGGACTGTACAAGTGGAGTTGAAGAGACTCATGACATACTCAGTGTTCCTGCATGAAGGTCAGTGAGAGGTTTTCCATGGAGCTCTTCAGCTGGAAGAAGTCCTCATTCGATATGGAAATACTGAGCATTTTTCTTTTCTTTTGGAGCACACGTGGAATACTTTTCTTCTGGTTTAATATAGTTCCTGTTGGTCAAGGTCTCTGGCTCTTTCTTCCTTTCTCTATTGTACTTTTTCTTGGAGTTGACTGGATGAGAAATTCTGACTTAATGGCTAATTCCAAGTTTACTGCCAAAACCAGAAATAAAATATGATGTAAATTATGGCCTTACCTGAAAGCTTAGGGACATTAAATGCTGTTAGATCCAGGTTTAGTAGTAAAATGAACCAAGACAAAGGAAGGAAATTAATTTTTTTTTGAAAGTAAGAGCTGGTCCATGTATCCAGGTTCTAAGAGATCAGACAACAGGCTGAAAAGAGATTTAGTGTGCTGTTCTAATTTTCCCTTCCCTTCCCTTCCCTTTCCTTTTCTTTTTCTCCCTTCAATTCCCTTTCATTTCTTTTCCTTTCTCCACTTGATTTTTACATGAATATGGAAAATAACTAAGTATGCTAGCCACAGAAGAATCATGGGTTCTTTTAAACTTCTGCCTTAGGAAATACCTAGAGAACTATAAGATTAAGAAGGAGATGATGTTTATGAATGTGGTTGAGGAAATGTACTCATTGGGTTTACTACACTCTTGTGGTCTAGTGATGTTTGTGAGATCATCTTAATTTGATCAAATAGATTCAGCTATTCTCTAAAAGAAAAATCATATCTAATGTGGATTACATGAATTTAACCATGCAGGAAATGATTTTTTTAACTACACTGTTCACATATCTTTCAACTTTGACAGTGGGATTTCTGTTTGTAAATTTAGCAAGGCTCTCTTCTCCTAGTCCTGCTCAAACTCAGATATAGATCCTCCCTGTGTTTAGCAGACTCATGGTAAGGGCCATTTAGACTACTGGAACCTCTCTTTAACCTCTGTGCATTATCCTCAATTGCATCAAGTGCTGAGGTTACTTAATGTTTCATTATAAATAAATTATCTGATATGAAATGTGTTATTCTCATAAATTGGCTTTTCCCATGATTAAGAAAGATAATTAGATTAAAACAGCCTATTTCAAAGTAATGTGCCTATTTTTCCATTATATGTTTGCAGAGTTAATAAAGTAATTGATATTGTGAAGACTTTGCCAAAAGGCAGGGCATTTTCAGCCCTCACAATTAAACCAAGATGTCCAAAAGAGGTTGCTTAATGTATTATTTATTGAGCACTGATGGAATTTCAGTGTAATATACAACCTCGTAATCAAGCCAATGTATTCACAGTTTGAATAAGAGCTCTAAATATTGTTTCCTATTGATGGTAGAATTTTAGATTTAATGTTTTTTTGCTCACCTTCAGCAGCATCTTTCTGGCTATAGATGCGTAGCCTCTGAGTTGCCCCAACTGCAATCCACCCTGAATGCCACTATAAGATTAACATCCTTTAGATATAATTGTTATTATGAATCTCATCTGTATTAGTTAAGATTCTTCAGAAAATGTTATATGTATGTAATTATATATATACATAATAATTATGTAAATGTGTATATAATATACAAATTTCTATATAATTAAAACAAATTTACATAATTAAATTTGTATATAATGTAATTTGTAAATTTAGCAAGGCTCTTTACTCTTAGTCCAGCTCAAAATCAGATATATAATGTATGTAATTATATATACACACACACACACACACACACACACATAAATACGCAAAAAATACATATGTAGGGCTGGGGATGTGGCTCAAGTGGTAGCGCGCTCGCCTGGCATGCGTGCGGCCCGGGTTCGATCCTCAGCACCACATACCAACAAAGATGTTGTGACCACCAAAAACTGAAAAATAAATATCAAAAGTTTCTCTCTCTCTCTCTCTCTCTCTCTCTCTCTCTCTCTCTCTCTCCTCTCTCTTAAAAAAAAATACATATGTATATTTATACTCATGTGTATTCATACCAGATACCTATTTTAGCTATGTAATATCTATATATAATTACTTAAAAGTTCCATATCATATAGCATATAATAATAAGAAGGCTTTTTTGCTCCATGGATAGCTCAGACTAAGGTATAGGTCTTTGCTATGTGTAGCAGAGCTATGGTAAAGGCTGTTTAGACTACTGGAAACTCACTTTAACCACCATATCATGTATGGAAAATCACTTTAACCCTGAAGATAGCAGGGTTTATTTTAAGAAAAAAAAATATATATATAAAACCATATATGTATGATTTATTATTAGGAATTGAATCATGATTATGGAGGTTGAGAAGTTCCAAGATCTTCAGTTGGCAAGCTGAAGATCTGGCTGGTGGTGTCATATCAGACTGAGAGCAGAAGGTCAGTGTCCCAGTTCAAGCAGTCAGGCAAATAGAGTTTTCCCTTATCAATCTTTATTCCATTCAGGTTATCCATTGACTGGAGGGCAACTTATGAAGGACAGTCTGCTATATTCAGTCTACAGATTCCAGTGTTAATCTTATCCAACAGCATCCCCACAGACATACCCTGAAGAATGTTTCATTATAAATGTTTGGGCACCACATGGCCCAGTCAAGTTGAGATGTAAAATTTATCATCTTACTTTCCTTACAAAATTATGACAGTTGTGTTTTTTTTCCTATTTTTGTGGAGCATTTTATTCATTTCAAAACTTTTTTGTGGACTTTATTTTTTGGACATAGAGGAGGAAGGAAAAATAAGTGCAAGACTGCTCTGATGTACCAAGAGGTTTTTTTAATGTTTATTTTTTTATTATGAAAGAAAAAAATGTTCATCATAAAGATTCAGATAACATCAGCAACTTAGTGAAGCGCTAAGCAACCAGTGAATCTCTGTCTCTAAATAAAATACAAAAAAGGGCTGGTATGTGACTCAGTGGTTAAGTGCCCCTGAGTTCAATTCCTGGTACCAAAAAAAAAAAAAATTTCAGATAACAGAGATAAGCACAAGAAGGAAATAGATGTTTTCCTTAATCCAAGGATAAAAGCTAATCTCTTTATAGATTTTTAAACATTTTTGTGTGTAGTTTTTAAACTATTAGACATAATACTTATTCTCATGTATTATCATAATTTTCCATTCACAAACACTTATAAAAATGAAAGGATTCTTTTTCTTTTCATAGTATTTGCCTGATGGATGTCACATGATTTATTTAATTTTAATCCATCATTGAATATTGTGATGGTTTCTATAACTCCATATGTGAAGCTTTATGCACATACCTGATTATTTTTTTGATAAAAATTCTCAAAAGTGGAATTTTATGTTTGTTATCACATCAACTATTGACTATTTTGTCTATTTTATTTTTTCATAAACTTAGTCATATTTTCTACAACTTTCTAATACCAATCTCCCGTTTAGTGACCTCAGTTTTATACTGTTTTTCTATTTTTGTTTTTCCACATGTGTTAATTTTAATCCTCCAAATAAGCCAAAATTGTTGGCATGTTTTTCTTCTTTAGAATTTGTGTTTTAGAGAAGTTTTGAGTCCAGAGAAATTGAGAAAAAGTAGAGAGATCTCTCATATTTCCCCTATGCCCATACATACATATTCTCCCCATTATCAATACCCAACACCAGAGTGGTACATGCATTATGGTTGATGAGCTGTAATGTATCATGACATGTATCTACCATTGTACACAATACGAAATAGTTGTACTCTTCTAAAACCCCTCTGTGTTCTTCCTATTCATCTTTTCCTCCCTTCTAACCTCCAATTAATGACTTTTCTCTCTTTTTCTTGAAGGGAAAGTCATGCTTTCTGCTTTACACAGAAGTTATAAGTTATATGCAAAATTATAAACAAAATGAAACAACTGATTTGAGTTATTAGTAAAAATTATTGCAGGTGTTTATACGATTTTCACAGTTTCTGTTAGCTTTAAGATTTTGCTCTTAAGAAAATTTACGTGTGAATGGTAAATTTCTCAATCTGTTCATCAATTGACACATATTATTGAGCCCTTTCTCTAGGTTAGTGGAATGGTCATATTTGATAGTGCAATGAAATACAAGGGTCACTATTTCATTATGTAAACATATAACTGATGATACAGGTTATATACGATGAATATGAAATTATTTGGGATCCAAAATAATAATGCTTGTCCTTGCATAATATTCCATGAGAAAAATTGTTCTATTAATTAATGACATAGATGATGCCTTTTGTGAATTTGACATTTACTGTCACATATTTCACTTGCTATTTGGTCTTATGATCTAGGTCTGATGATCTGTGAGCTTGGTTAATGAATTATGGATAGAATATTAAAACTGAGCTCTTTTTATACTAAGAATAAACATGAATAAGTCTTAGAATGATGACTAAATTTAATTTGGATATGAAATTAAAGCCAGAGGTCAAGAAACACTTACCTTTGTCTGGAATTTTGTCTAGGAGGAAGACACAGAAAGGATAAGGCAGTATACTTTTGCCTAAGGACCTTCTTATCTAGTCAGAAATTTGGACACATACAACACTCCAGTGTCAGGTTCTAATGATGATAAAATCAGGCATTAGAATAATGTGGTTGGAACATATACGCAATAAGAAGTATTTGTGATCAAAAGAATGAAGGAAAGGTCTACTGAGTGGACATTTTGAGCAGAACATTAAAAGACAAATAGGATTTTGGTGTTGATTTGTGGAAAGTGAACTGTAGCACAGTGTGAGGAGGCAGTATAGACATCTGAACATATAATTGTTTCTGGAATGTTGAAAAGTCTAGTACAGCAGATGCTAAAAATAAGACAGCAAAGGTGAGTTGAGGTCAGAATCTGAGGCCTATCTAGAGCCATCCTGAAGTAGTTTGGAATTCATGTTATGGGCATTGTAAAACAACCAGGAGAGGATTTTAAAATGGAAATGGCATGGTTGTGTTTATCTACTACATTAATTACTCTGACTTTGTCACAAAATATAGATTACCATGGCTAGACACTTGAGACTGAGAGCAGTTGAAAGACTTAACAATTGAGGTTGCTTATCAACAGTCTTGAATTGATATGTGCAATAATGGCTCTGCCACTTGAAGAAGAGACACCGTAGTGGAATTTAAGCCCTCCTGGATTTTTTTCTGTGTCTTGGAGCCTTCCGTACTTTCACAGTATGCCAATTCTCTGCACCTTCTGTCTGCTATTGGTGGTATCACCTCCCATGTGGAGGGAGTGTTTGTATTGTCTTCAGTGTTGCCAAAGGTGCTAAGGATTCCCACTATCATATACTCCAGATTTCTTCTTCTGTAGAATACATGGTCTTTCATGAGGTTGCATTTGCTTTCTGGCATAAGTTTTGCCCCATGTCACTTTTTCTCTTCTTGGGCAAGAAGACATGAATTGAGACGGATCCTCTCAAGAACTGATTATTCTTGTTTAAGAGGGGCTGGTATTTCCCTCCCTGACCTCACTTTTGAGGCATGTGTTATAAACACAGTATCCTTTCTGTATTCTTATCATGAAACTTAAAACCAAAGATGATTTATTTAAGAACCATGTGGTCATATGCTCTGAAGAAAATATCAGCTAAATGTATTAAATAATTATTCGAATCTTACAAAGAAGTACAAACATATTTCCGTTTGGCCACCAGTCTCACTTTACTTAGAAAGTTCTCCCTAGCCAGAACGGGCATTGCCCTTTTTTCTTCGCATTTTACTCTCATTGTCTCTTTTGTTGTCTTGCAAGGTGCTTTGGATGTTTTGCCAGGTTCTCTTAACGTTTCAATTTCCACCCCCCAGTACCTATTTGCTATCTTACTAGAGTTCTCCTGATCTGTCTACAAAGTCATACTGGAACACTTCCTCCTTTTTCTTGTTTCCTCCTCTGTTCCCCATTTCAGGTCCCTGTGACATGCTTCATGTGTTCATCAGGCAGAGTTCCCTTTCTCTGCGTGACCCTTCCTGATCCTTCTCAGGCCCTCTGTGTTCAAGTGGGTGTGCTCATGGCCCACCAGCTTCTCCTAGGACTCCATGCTGATTGTCCTCTTGGAGGACTTTTGTTTTTATGGACTACAACCACTTCCTATTCTTCCACCCCACCCTTGGTCAAATCCTTAGAGGTTCCCCCTGCCTTGTCTTTAAAAGCTGATTTCTATTATAAGAGGCCTAATTAAATTTCTGCTGCAAATAATGTTCTATTTTTCTTCTCTTGAGATATCTTGAATCTTTGGAGGGAGAAAACTGACTTCCAGGCTGAATGCTACCAGGAATACTATTGCTTCTATAAACATATTCAATCTATCCTCAAATATAACTTTAAAACATCTTTAAGCTATCTCTCACAAAGTTTGTAAACAGAGAAATGGTTTAGTTAAATCATGAGGAAGTATACAATCTAAAACAGAAAGGGAAATAAATATATATTGTGCTTGGTCATAATAAACATTGACAATTCAGGCTGAAGTATATCCATTCATTTACTCCATATCCACCAGTGGACACCATATGTGCTTGTTTCTGTGGGTGGAAGGATACCACATAGGTGTGGTTTTGTGGATGGAATGCCATTTGCGTTTGGTCCTGTCTGTAAGAACTGACGTCTGCTTGAAGAGATAAACATAAATACAGATGACTGATTATAGCGTGGTAGGAGAGGTGTCACCATACTGTAATTATGTGAAAATCATCTTAAGGACACAATTAAGAGAGTGAATAATTCTGACCAGCACAGGAATCTGCTTTGAAGTAGTCGTGCTCAGTTAGCCAGCTTACAATAGAAAGAGGGAATAAATGAACCATCATGGGTCATTGTTACACCTGGCTTGCAAGCTGTACAGGGCCCCTTTCAGCTCAATTATAGAGTCTATCAGAATCATTAAACCAGAGCTACACCATCTTGGAGAGAGCTTTTTCAAACTTTAAGGATCCAGATTTTTCTGGAGAATAAAAGTATCTATGAGGTGCTGGAGAATTGTTCTTGAGAGGTCATAGGCTGCTGCTCCCCATGTCCCATGACACTTTCCCTTAGCAGCGTGACAGCAAAGCATTAACATCTGTTTCTATGTGACTACGCTGTGAACACATTGAAAGGGACAGGCGCGGTTTAGCATAGCCTGTGACTTGGGAGGAATTTCATATGGAGAGAATTCTACTCTGTGGTTCTGAAATTAGGGAAAAGAGGAAGTTGCTTTTATGACTGTGGCATAAAGGGGCCCCTCTGCCCTCGATACCTCTTTCTTTTTCTAATTTGTAACCATTTCCTGATTGATGTTCATGTTGCATGCTTTTTTCATAAGTTACCCGATGCTCACATCAGCTAATGGCCTGAGCTGCATTCCGTGAGCCTGGAGCCTTCTCTGCACCTGGGCTCACCCTGTTAATAGATCACACAGGGCCTGCTGATGGCCTCTCGTGAGGCCAGCTGGACCAGCTCAGCCCCTTGCTCATCTGTCACTATTACCACGTTGGGAGTTTGCCCTGCTTGCTCCATTCACTTCCTTTGTCAGCATAATTAAGATCAAAGTGTAAGAAGGATACATAAATGATAACCTAGAACTTTGCCCAAACACAGAGGCTGCGATCTGGGCAGCTTCTTCCAATACACTTTCCCCAAAGGCACGGAAGGAAAAGGGCAAATTATGTTTAAGTATAGCCTTTCTTGCATAGTCACTTCAACCTCCCCCACCCCTTGCTTTGTTTCCTGAACCCATCATAGTTGTATTAATCAATTGGTTCAGGGATTTGAGATTTCCTGACCTAATCACAGGATTTGGGAAATCCTGATTTCTGTTTATATGAAGCTATGGCTGTGATTGCAGACTTTGTACCTGGCTGACCTCACATTTTTCACTGTATATTCAGGGTTTGATATGGCTCTGGCCATTCTCCTGATGAGTGGGAATGAATTATCCCTGCTTGTCTTTATAAGCAGAAAGATAATTTACTTCCAGAGAGCATTTTGTTTAACATAAAATGGACAACAAGTGTTCATAAGGGCATCAATAGTTTTAAGGAAGTAATTCGGCAGGTAATAATTACATGAGGACTTATTTTCCAGATTACAAAACAAAAGTACTTTGCAGTGTTTCTGAATTTACTTTTTTTTTAACATTTAAAAGGCAACTTTTATTCTTTCTTTTTTAAAAATTTTAATTTGTTATTATGATAGCAGAATGCATTACAATTCCTATTACACATATAGAGCACAACTTTTCATATCTCTGGTTATACACAAAGTATTGTCACACCATTGGTGTCTTCATACATGGATGTGCAATTGTGCTTCATTTCTTCAAAAGGAATATTGATGCATTAAAGAAAGGAAAAAGATGAATTGGTGTGGCTGCAAGTTAGGGTAAAAGTAGGAAGTAACTAAGAATAATTATTTTAGAAAAATAACATTCAGATGATACCAAAGACTGTTAGTTATTTAGAATTTATTTGATTTCTGGATTAATGTTTCTGAGAGTTTCATCATAGAAAATTGACATGGAAGTTGAATGAGCTGTACTTGTTTCCTGCAATTTTAAATACTTAATGTTTGCTTTGTCAAGATGATTTTTTATATTTGATAGTAAAAAATGAGAATTCCTCCATGGATTTTTCAGAAATCACAGCTAGTCTATGTTATTCCTCTCTGAAAATAGCTTATCTGTGTATTTATCTCTATCTCTACATATTTATCTGCATATATGATCAACTCATCCCAAAGACTGACAGTCATTAACTGAGTAGAAAGCCAAAGTGCAAGCACTTCCCCCACCACTATCTCCCCTACTAAGCTGCCATGTTATTTGTGTGTGTTTGTGAATTACACTATATTTCAAATGCCCTGTTTTCTTTCCTAGAGAATACTGGTGTGTTTGGGGAATACTGAGGTTGTCACCAGAGTATCCCCCACATCAGACAGTGGAACAACACTGCCCTGGGACTAATAAAACTCAGATTAGATCTTCCTGGTAGGCTCTTGTGGAACCTGACCCTAGGCTTCTCTGGGCTTCATATTCCATATCTATAAAATGGTGATAATAATGACTACCACAAAGAATTGTTAGGAGGATTAAACTAAAAGAGAGAATGTATGAAGAAAATTGCTCAGTGCCTTGAACTCTGAATTTGAGGTCAGCAGACCTGGATTTGAATCCTGGTTTTTCTACTTAAAAGCTCCATAATGTTGGGCAATGCATTTAATTCTGTGTTTTAGTAATAAGCAATATAAGGCATATAATGAGCATAGTGCCTTACACAAATTATGTACTCAATAAATATCTGATATTAGTATTAAATAGTAAAAATAATACAGATTTTAGCTCTTTTATGATGAGCTCATAATAAGACATGTCTACTTCTGAGGGTGGCTGGTTTCTCTAAACCTAATCTGACAGATCTGGAGAGTTTAGTGACATGGAGATTAGCATTTCATTGATTTATAAACTGCCAACTTTGTGGGGGAATGACTGTATTTGTAGGTTGCAGCTAAAAGTGTGATCATGTGCATTTGTCTTAAAGACACCTGGAATTATTTAGCTTGTTCACGTTTCAGAACTCTTCTAGGTTAAGTTGGAGAGTTAAACAGCATTTTTGTGGTTGCATCTTCTCTATTCTGTTTTATTGTGTGGATAATCTTAATCACCATTGTTTTAAGGGTAAGAATGAATTTTGTGTTTCAGCTAAAAAGCACACTTATGCAGAAGAGGTATATATATCTGTAGTCTGCATAAAAACATCTCTTTGTTTTTTCTTTGCTGAACATATGTCAATTTTGTTTCCACCATTTCTTGTGTGTTTTTCTCCTTTATCACAGTTCTACTTCCAAGCCTTCTAACAGATTTGTCCTTTTCCAGGATCTCTCCTTTCTAAGCTATTTTGCACACCCTGCCAGATCCATTTTCCTAAAGCTCAACCTCTGTTCACTTCCCAGGCCTAATGCTTCCTCAGCCCAATCTCAGATGTCTGCCCCCCAGATCATATGTTCATAAATCTTTTCTGCACAACTTGCCCCAAAAACTGTTCTATTTATTTTATAAATCATATTTGTATATATTATATATTAATTGTCACTTCTCAACCATTTTTCTGTAGAAATACCTGAACTTCTAGACCATACTTTACATAAGATTTCAAACTGTGGTGGTGCTACCTCCATTTCTCCTCAGTTGATATAAATAGTTGGTCAGTCATTTTTTGAGGAGGGTTATTATGAGCCCCTTAAGCTGAGTCAGCTCTCAAAGAAGGAGGAAGAGTCAGAACTCCAAGAACTTGCAGGAAGTCCATAATGAGGATCCAGCTCATTTAGGTTCAGGCCCTGCTATCTCATCAATGAATTCATTCCTCTGTCAGGTTTTTCCTCTCTGAATGAGCCTCATGGAATTCTGGACCACTTGAGACTTGAGCTTGTTGTTCGCAAGAGGCTGCTTTCTGGGATGACTGTCCCTTCATCTAGTCAGGACAAGGAGTGGAAGAGGGTACCAACAGGCAGCAGCAGGGTCACAGATGGCCTAGTACATGTGGAGCTCAGATGAACTTTCTGAGCTGCAGTACTAGGTGTTGTAGAACAGTCTCCTTTCAGCTTGAGTGTGCATTGTAGTCACTGCAGGGCTTGCTGCAGTGACTATAGTATGAGTGATTGAGTATATATGGGGAAGGACCTGAGAACATGCATTTTAACACCTTCTGAAGAACTCATAGATATGGAAGTACAATATTGCCAAATGTTATGATGAAATTGCTCTGTGTCTTCATGCCTATGAGTGGCTACTCACAAAATGTGGCCTTAAAGACTTTCATCAAGTCTTATCAATTGTAATACCTAGATCAAAGGTCATGATTAGTTCTTCAATGATCTATTTTTTATTTCCTCAGCAGGATGTAAAAGAGTTGTTACTCTTTTTTTCAACTTCTTAGCAATTTATTTGCCTCTGTTATAGTACTTATTTCTGTCTACCCTGTATAAAATATGAATGTCTTGCTACTAACATATAACATCTTTGAAGTGGAGTGTATGATCTCATACATCTTGCTTCTTTTGGTGTGTAGTACAGTGCATTACACACTGGGGCTCTGTCCAGACCACTTAGATCCATGTTATCACCTCTGTGTATCTGTCCTCCAGCTTATGAACACTTTGTTTTTTACCCACCTGAACTTGTAACTTTCTTCAGAGGATCGGGATTATTGGAGCCACTCTACTCAGGCACAGGGAGACAGACTTAGGATTGCGTGGAAGTGTACCTGGCCAGCAGAAGGATCTGTAGCCAGTCAGTGATGCAGCAGTGCAAAACCCAGCTGTCTTGCCTTAAAGAGGATGCACAGTAGTCAGCTCTCCACAAGGTTAGACTGAGGTAGGGACCTCACCTGACACCAAACCATTGCTGGGCTACTTCTTTCTTATCCTGCTTTCCTCATTCCCTTAACTGGTTTCTGTTGGGATAACTTCCTTAATAAATTTCTTATGCATGCAATCTTGTGTTGGAGCTTGCTTCTGGGGAACTGGCAGGTAGTGTGTCAATGTTTGTTGAATGAACTGATGCTTGAAAAAGGACCACAGTGCAATGGGAGCATGTACTCCAAAGTCATGGGTTTAAATCCCAGCTCTACCACTTATTAGCCATGTGACCTTGCATAAGTTATTTGACTTTTTTGTGCTTCCATTTCTTTATCCATGAAGTGGAATTAAAATAGTATTTCATCAGGTCATTATGAGGATTCAATAAATGATGAGACAGTTGTCTGCAAGAGAATGAGAGTTAAGTGCTTGTTGAAACAAGTTAAAAAGTAATGCATTGATCCAAATTAAAGAAGACATAAATAAATGGAAAGATATGCCATGTTCATAGATTGAAAGATCATAGTCCTAAGATGGTAATAGTACCCAAAGTATTCAATACAATTCCTATGAAAATCCCAGTGATATTTTTGGCAGAAATAGGAAAACCTATTTTAAGGGATTCCAAGTAGCCAAAACAAAACAAACAAAAAAAATTCTTGAAAAAGAATTTACTGTAAAAATTACTATAAAGCTGCAGTAATCAAAACAGTATGTTTTGGAAGAAAGGCAGGCATATAGACCAATATAATAGAATAAAGATCCTGGAAATAAACCCACACAGCTTTCAGGAGTTAATTTTGACAAAGAAACCAACACCAGTCAATGGGGAAAGGAGTCTTTTCAACTAGAAAAACTGGGTACCCATATGTAAAAGCATGGAGTTGGATCTTTATCTTATACAAAAATTAACTCAAAATGCATCAAAGGCCTAAATATCAGTGCTAAAACTATAAAACTCTCAGAAGAGACTGCTTTGGGGCCATAATCATGAATGTCAACAATCCTAAAAGATCAAAATTTCTAAAGTCGAGAATCTTGAAGGCTGAAAATCCCAAAAATATAATTCTGGAAAAACTAATAAGAATCTTTTAAAAATATTTATTTACCTTTTACAAAAGGAAATTTATTTGAGAGACATATTAAAACATAACAGAACACTGCATAGTGTACATATGAAATAAGCAATAACAACATGCATATTTTTGCAAGCATAAATGCTCAAGTATACTAATGACAGTCACATTGGAAAAATAGTTGTGAGCTAATAAACCATAAAGAAATAGGTATGTTACCTAGCTTTGTAACTGTGGTCATTCAAAATACTGTGATAGATAACCTTTCTTTTGATGAGATCAATGAAAAATTGTGATGGATCACCCTTGAATATGAACTTGCCTAAAGAAACAAGATATTGAGAACTTTTATCTTTCCACAAATGTAGACATGAAAAGCACACTTCTTCATAAGGAAGTTTCACTGTTTTTTGTGTACACACACGATACTGACACAGTATAACAAGGCACTTTCTCAGAGTCATATTTGCAAAAGCTCCATAAAATAAATTAGAATGCTCTAAAGTCTTTACCCAGTTTGCACCTCTAGTATTGGAAATCTTGCAAAGATGAAACACACAGAATAGCAAATTGTAAAAATTAATGCTGATAATTTATATAGTAGAAAAAAACTAAAAGGAAAAAAGTTAAATTAAAAGAAAAATTCACCATGTGAAAAAGCATATTACAAACATAGATTGTAGGCAGTTATGTGGGGGGTGGTCAATGACAGCTCGAAGAATTTCACAGCTATCAACTTTATCTTGAAGCCTTGTCTGAATAAAAATGTAGTATATATTTTTCTACATATTTTCTACTGGAATATCATTCAGTCATAAAGAGGAATAAAATTCTGATCATGCTACCACATGAATGAATTTTGAAACATGTCAGGCTCAAAATGACAAAGATTTCACTTAACATGCAGTATGTAGTGTATACATATGCAAATTCTCAGAGATTGCAAATAGAACACAGGTTACAGGGACTGAGGGATAGAGTGAGGAGTTAATGGTTATTGTTTAATGGATACAAAGTTATTTTGGGGGAAGATTAAAAGAAAAAATTTCTGGAAATAGTAGTGATAATAACACAACATTGTGAATGTACTTTATGCAATTAAATTATATGTTTAAAAGTGTCAACGTGTCACATTTTATGTTATACATCTTTTGCCACAGTAAAAAGAATATATTATTCCTTGTGTTGCATTTTGCTATTTCCCATTCTGCCTCTGGGATTTTGATATCTGTATCACTAATTTTTTTTTCTTTCTCGTGAGGGGAGTACATGTGAATTATCCCCCGGCATCAAAACAGGGTGCTTGGGTAGCTTTGAATTTTAAACATTCAATGAAAAGCAAGAGAAAAAAATTTCACTGTAAGTTACATGAATAAATAAGAGAATAATTAGATTACTTGAAAAAATTTTAGATCTTGTCAAAATTTGCAATGACCCCAGCTGTGTAGTGAGACTAGTTTAATTATTAATGCCATAAAGCACTGTAAGCCTAGGATGTTCTTCAGTGTTACTGTTTATGATTTCATAAAAGCTATCCATATGGGTCCACTCGGTTTGGGTTCATAGGCACATTGGTCTTCAGCCAGATACTCCATCTCCTTATATATCACGCCTCTCCATAGAGCTGAAATAGTCCCCTAAGAGAAACTTTTAAAAAACCCACTAACTCTAATTTGGATTTGGCAATCACTGTGCTATGGTGTTTGAGTGTTTTAGACTCTTAGCAGTAAATAATATTTAAAACTTCCAATGTTTTGTGTTTTAGTCACTGGATTCTCTCTTTGTATCTATAGGCAAAAATCCTAGATACCATTATATCTAATAGCATTGTTTGTTGGTTAAGATTGTCCTTCCCACATTATAGACTCAAATTCTTCATTTTTTAAAAATCATGAACAGTGAAATGTAATAGAAGAAGAAAAGGGGAGAGAAAGTGTATTTATGTATGAGACAGTATCCCTTAAGGAATCAGTTAAAGTTTTGACTATAACATTTACTCTGACATACTCTGCATCTTGTTTTTCTGTAATTTCACATGGTTTTCTCAAAGTGTTTGGGGTCTTCATCAGGCCAGTCCAGTATTGTGGGTCTTTGGTACAGAAGACAGACCCACTTGAGGGTGTGTTATTTACATCCAATTTCCTCAAAAGGAATACAATAGCAACAAAAGGAGAAATTCCATTTAATGATACTTTTCAAAACTTTAGCCAGTCTCAATCTTATTTCAAGCATCACTACTTTGAGTCTCTTCTAGAACAAGTCAAGACTTAAAGAGATAAAACAGTAATAAGTCAAACTATTTAATATAAAAGTTTTGGTTTCTGGATATGTATTTAACCTTTGCTATTTGGATTCAAACCAACTCTTGTGTTGTTGGTGTAGGGTTCTTAGTTGAAAGAATAGCTTGTTATGAATTATCCTGTTTAAAATGTCATGATGTCACTAGTGGCTTTCTAAATATACAACCTTTCTAAATATACATCCTCTCTGCATGGAGTTAACTATGATGAGAGATGAGTGACCCTAAGCATATAGCTAGGCTAAGTTGATCATGTGGGTATTTAACAAATATTTACTAGTTTAAAATATGAAAATTTGGAATCTCTCTCACACACACAGAAGCAAGCATGCAAACATACACATATGAAATGCATATATCTGCATATGTACATCTATATCTCCTTTCCCCCCCCTTTTTTGACATTGTTTTTTAGACACTGTCAGGGGCAATGGATAGGGAAATATATAAAGTAATGGCTATAGGGCAAAAGCAAGAATTGAAAGGTAACTTGTAAAACTACATTTTTAGTGTTACTTACTCTTTCCATACAAGGCAGAAAATTATTCTTGCAAAGAGTTAATAGCACTGATCCTGCATATACTCCCTTATGCAGGCACAGAACTCCTGGGAAGTCTCTTAAGAGAAATGTATCTTAAATTAAGTAGAAATCCTATACCCCAAGGACCTTAGATTCCTGAGGAGAGATTATACTGATAGAGACAAATTAGTTATTTCCACTCAATCCTCCAAACCTCACCGTTTGGCTTTGTATTAAAAAAAATCAGAATTATATCTTTATTTATTTATTTTCACTGCAAACTTGCACACTGAAAGTTTGTTGATGTTCAGTGAGCCCCTGGTGAAAAATTACTAGAACTCACAAGACTACGAATATTTGTTTTCAAATGGATTTTTAAATTGACCTTGATAGTTTTCGATGTTTCCTAATTAGTGTTTGCAAATCTGCTGATTTTACGAAAAATCTGTTTCTTGCTGTATTAGAGTATAGCATCACAACAAAATTAGCATTCCATATGTTGTTTTGTTAAACATACTTGGTGGCTTTCTTTAAAATCCCTTGGGAAATGTTTTGAAATTTGTTGAAACAAATATGCAACACTTGAAAATAAATGGTGATTATCACCACATTGTTCTTTCTTTAAAGCACTGCCTATGTTTGGACTCTAGGAATGTTATCACTGAATACACACTCTTCAGAAATTACTCACAAGTGGCTGAGGCCTAGATACAAGCCTTTTTACTTATGTTATTAAAAGCAACTTGCTATAGAACTCTAGTAGCACCATGATGCCATGATGGAACACATCCAGTTTACCAAAGGGTAGAGCGGTATAAACTACGTATAAAAGCCTTCATTTGGGGTGTTCTTTATGGGATGAGAAAAATTCAGCTTGCTTTTCCTGAAATCTCCTTCAGAACTCATAAATAGAAACAGACAAACATCTTTTATCTGAAATTGGTGAACTAGGTTATGTTCCATTGGTAGTAGTGATGATTTTAACTATGTATTGAAACTGGGAGTTGGAAAAACATTATATATGTAATTTCCTTTAAGCTATAAATTTAGTCAACAAAGATGTTGAACATGAATTGTACCAGGCATTGTGCTTAAGTCCCTATTAGGAAAAGATAGATATAGTCTTTCTTTGTGGGTGTCATAGGCTGGCAGGGGTGATAATGGGAAGCACAACAGGGCTGCAGGGAGGGATTTGGGGATGGTTTCACAGGGAGGGGATCTCCCCTTAAGCTGAGTCTTAAAGGTGAATGTTAGTTTACCAGTAGAAGAGGCAGGAAGGGCACTTAGGCGCAAGAGGGTGCAGTATATTGATGTGATGGCAGTTCCTTCAATATGACTAAAGCATAGGGATCAGGATGGGCCAGGGGTATGTATGGGGGTGCTTTTGGCAAGGTGGGGAGATGTTTTCTGCTGTGATGAGGAGTTCAAAATTCATCTTGCAGAATATGGAGAGACTTTGAAGAATTTTAAGAAGGGACAGAAATTCCTTAATATAGGAAGGTAAAATAAAGACAGTAGTAATTAGAAAGTCATTGTTATAGACTGGGAGACAATGGTGAGAACCTGCAGTGGCAATTAAAAACCTCTCTTCCTGGGCTGGCATTGTAGGTCAGTGGTAGACCTCTAGACCGGCACTTGTGAGGCACTGGGTTTAATCCTCAGCACTGCACAAAAATAAATAAATAAAATAAATTTACTGTGTCCATATACAACTAAATTTTTTTTAATTTAAAAAAACCTTTCTTCCTTAGATCTGAGAGATATTTAGGAAGATGGACCAGTTTCACTCTGAGGAATGAGAGATCAGACTAAAGGAATCATGATGAAGTCCAGAGTTTGTGGTATGCTGAGTGTCAGCAATATCCATTGCTAAGGAATATAGTAGAGGTTTTAAAAGGAAGCAAATGAGTCCTTTTTTGGACATGTTGAATTTGAGGTTATACTGGAATTGACTGGAAGTATGCATCTTTTCCTTGGCTCAGATAGTTGAAACAGTTCCTGCCCCTCTTTTGGCAGGTTAAGGCTCTGACTCCCTGAGAGAGAAGGGTTTAATCCCTGTACCTTAGTGGCAGGTGGTTACCACTTGTGTACGTGTGCCACTGAAGGGTGGTCTCCAATCTTCCATCCTATTCCCATTTTTTCCTCAGGAATTGATGGATACCATGGAAAAGCACTCATTACAGACTTCACTACTTTCTTTTTGTGTGTGTGTGATGTCCTGTTATTCTGTCATGTTCTTCTAAATTCAGAGTTCAAGAACTTTTTAAAAACTTCGCTGTTTTCTTCTTACCTATTTTTATGGCAGGTAGTTCTTTCGAAGCTCTGCCTAAGGTGAAATAGTTTGTGTACTCCATTCCTCCAAATTCCAAAGGAGGATTTGTCAATATTTTAGAATTCAGTTTACCTAGTTGCCTTGCTATATTAGTTCGAGCATGTGCTCAAGAAAAGTCATTATTTGTAGATTATTTGACCTTGTTGCTAGGGCAAGAGCCTCGTATGGCTTTCTACATTATGAGTGTAAGAAGTTCTCCCTCTATGGAATGAATTTTGGTAATTAAAGAATGAATAGTTAATTTACTGAAAGGTTGAATTGTGCTGGCAATTAGAGCAAATAAAAAGTGCTCACTCAAGTATGGCTGTTTTGGTCCTTAAAAATTCATAGCAGGAACTGGGATACCCTTGTTAGGATATTCTGGAGTGTTGCCCCATTTAGAATTGCCTCCATTGGGTGCCAGTACCACTGCCTCTTTTACCTCCAACCATTGAGAATGCCATCTTGCAACTGAAAAGCAAAACAAATCAGAACTGGTATGTCCCAGAACCTCTATATTCAATAGGGACATATTGATTTTGAAACTTTTAATATAGACTGAGCATCCCTAATCCAAATGCCAAACTCTGAATGGAAAATTCCACACCATGAAACTTTATTTCATGCTCAAAATTATTAGAAGCATGGTATAACATCATCTTCAGGCTATGTATGCAAGGTCTATATGAAACACAAGTGAATTTTGAGTTTAGATTTGGTTCCTGTCCTCATGATACATCATGTATATGTAGTATTCCAAAATTTGAAAAGAACCAAAATCTGAAACACTTGTGAGCCCAAACATTTGAGATAAGGGATACTCAATCTGTATGGAAAAACCTAACCAAATCAAGATAAATGTGGAAAGGGGGTAGTTGGACACATATGCAATATTTTTCTTCCACACATTCCGTGGGAGGTGGTGCTTATGTGAGGCAGTCAATGTTTTCTGTAAAAAGCCATCTAGATAATAGTATTTTAGTCCTTGTGAGCCTCATGATCTTTGCAAGAATAATTTTCTGCCTTGTACAGAAAGAGTAAGTAACCCTAAAAATGTAGTTTTACAAGTCACCTCTCTTTGTTGTAGTCACTCTATTGCACCTTACCTCTGCTGTTGTAGTGTGAAAACCGCATTAGACAGTACAAAAGCAAATGAGTATGGCTGTGTTCCAGTGCTTTGGAACACAATACTTTGGAACAAATAAAGATCCAAAACTTTATTTACAAAAATAGATGGCAGCTGGATTTGATCCCAGGGATGAAGTTTGCCAGCCCCTGAGTTAGAGGATTGATATTGAAGAAAGGGCATGCTACATCTCCATTTGTGCCATCTGGCAATCTACACCACAGAATTTGGCAAAATAATTCACTGAACTGAGGCCTGACTTAATGTAATTATTAGAATATTTGCCTCTGAGATATGGATTCTACTCTGTATAATAAATAATGTTTAAAAGCAGTTGCAAATGTCCATTACATGGTCACCCCAACTTCTTTGTGCAATGAGGCAGGGAATTATAGACATAAATAGCATGAGTAGATAGGTATATATGGGGAAAAATAAGTATAAGGAAACATACCAAAATGTTAATGCTTTTTACCTCTGGGTTTGAACTTTTGGTGTTTTCTCTTTTTGTTGAAAATATGCAGCATCTCAAAGAATAAGTCTGTGGGACATTTATGATCAAAGAAAAGTTATTTTTGTCATAAAAGAACACATGTATATAACATTAGAAAAAGAAATGTGCTTGAAATTGTTCTATATAATAGTTATTTTCCATTTATTCTTTCCTTGCCTTAATTCATGAATTAGAATCCTAGTTTCTTTTCCTAATGGAGATATGTTCATCCTTTAGACAACTACATAGTATATTGAGAATGAAGATAATTTCTATATACAACCTAGAATATCAGTCAGGGTCCTCTAGAGGAACAGAACTAATAGGATGTGTACATACGTGATTATAAGAAGATTTATTAAATGCACTTCCACAGTCAGAAGCTGGATAGTCCCACAATGACTGTCTGCAGACTGGAGAGCCAGAGGAATCAGAGGCTGCTCAGTCCAAGAAGCTTAGAACAAGAGGGACCAACGATGCAGCTCTGCTGAGCCTGAAAACTCTTACCAGCAGATTCGCTGGCAAGAATCTGCTTTGAAAGAGTGGAGGAGCTGGAGCATGATGTCCTCAGGTGATTGCAGTAGCAATGTAAGCACCAGCTCCTGAAGAATGGAGCTTATGTCTCTCAGCTTCATCCTTCTTCCACCTATTGTTCCATTCAGGCTTCCAGCCTATTGGACGTTCCCGTCCACATTGAAAGTGGGTCTCTTCCCTTAATTTGTTGTCCCACCTGCCAATCATTTCTGGAAATACCCTCATCAATATACCCAGAAGTTTCTTAATTGTAGGCATCTCTTAGTCTAATGAAATTAACAACCCAGATTAACCATCACACCTGGGAAGGACTCACTATTACTCAGTCCTGGGTCAATAGTACTTGTTGATATGCCCTCTTATAGAGGGGGCTGGGCCAAAGTTTCTATACCTAGTGCTGGAAGGAATCAGATCTCCCTAATGGCCAATTTCCCTATTTGCACTCCAAAAAACAGATTTATTACTCTATTTATTTTTGGGGGGGTACTTGGGATTGAACTCAGGGACACCTGACCATTGAGTCACATCTCCAGCCCTATTTTTGTATTTTATTTAGAGTCAGGGTCTCACTGAGTTAGTTGCTTAGCGCCTTGCTAAATTGCTGAGGCTGGCTTTGAACTCACTATCCTCTTGCCTCCACCTCCCAAGCTGCTGGGATTATAGGCATGGACCACCACACCCAGTAGATTTATTACTTTAGAGCAGCATTTTGTATACTTAGAATGAAGATAATTTTCAAATTTCTCTAAGGCCCAATGTTACTCTGTTCTAGGTGCAAAACACTTGCTAACTATGTTCTTGTATAAGCAACACCAGATCCAATTTCCTGTACTCTGGGAAGAATGGAAATTCAGGAATGAAAACTGAATCCTTCAAGTAGAAAAACTGAATTCTGAAGAAGAAGTGTGGGCAGTGAAGATATGTTGTGGATATAGGCAGGTGTCATTACCAGGGATGATTTTGGGGCAGTTAAAAAATAAGCAGAATTCACTATTATTGTCTCCCCCCTTTAGTAGCATTCCTCTTAAGAATATAATACACAACTCTTAACCCCTCGATTATTTTTTAATCCAGATTCTCTTCTTAAGATCTTTCTAAATGTGACTTGATTTCCACTTATAGTCCCTTTGGACCAAATTTATTAGTCAACTAATTCACAAAACACTCAGATGATTAAAGTAGCTAAGTTTTTATACTGTTTTGCAATGAAAAAGGAAACAGGATTTTGATTAAAGGAATAAGTGTCTAATTGTGGATAAGTTTTTGGGGGGGCATAGGCTATTATCATCATATATTCATTCAATACATCTTGATTGAACATCTACAACATGCTAGGTTCTGTTTTAACCATCATGCTGAGGAAAACATGGTCTACTTTAGGTGGAAGTTCTAATTGTTTGACTTGCCCTAGTTATTGAACACTAGGATCATCATGCCCCTCTTGTGCTCACACCTCCCAATGACTTTCCATCATAATCAATAGGAATTCCATGACTGGAATAATCTGACCCTAGTTTCCTCTCTTTGCTGCCTCTGTCTAACTTTCTTGCTCTGCTTCAGCCCCGTAGTTGCCTCTGAAGTTCCTCAAGTATAGTAAGCAAACTCATGCTGTGGTAGTCTTATATTTCCTGTTCTGTCAGTATGGGATATTCTTTCTACAAACATCCAGGGGCTGTGCTCAAATGTCACCTCAACAGAGAAGAACCTCTTTCTGTTTATTCTGTTTTATTTCCTTGATTCCTTTTCTTCATAGTGCTTAACATCTGACATGAGATATACATATATCTGTATCCCTAGGTATACTATGTGAATGACATTTCTCTCCACCAGAATAGAAGCTTCTTCAAGCAGGTGCTTTTTGTTGTTCATGGTGCTATACCTAGCACCTGGAAGAGTTTGATCACATTATAGCTACAATTAATACTTTTGTGGATTGTGAATGATCGTGGTCCACATGGAACAGTTATAATGCAGTGCTCTTAATCTTGGGTTCAAGTCTATTACCAGTACATAACAAACTAAACAAAGAAAGAATACGATTACTGCACACACGCAAAAAAAAAATATTTATTAAGGTGGTTCAATTGTAAGTTCTGGTCATTTACCAAAGATACAATTAATATTAGATTTGCAAGTTCCTCTCCTAAAGCCCTGTTTTTAGGCCATTTGGCCGCTGTGACTTTGGTTTGGCTCTGCTGTTATTTTTACATGGTGTTAATGTGTTCCTGACATATTTCAGAGACCAGGCTTGTCATTTACTTTGAGGGGTCCCATGAATTTCTCTCTTACACTTTTGAAATGAAATTTCAGAATTGAATCAAATTTATTGTTTCAATCAAAATGGATTTGAATTACAGATGTCTGGATCCCTTAAAAACAGATCTAAAAAAAGAAGGCTTCCATCAACTTCAATTCTTGTTTTCTTGTCTCTTACAAACAAGAACCAAGGACTTTCTATAAGACTTTAAAAACCTTTATCGTGTTAAGAATATCAGTGCATATTAAGCTAAGTACATTATATTGGCTTATGTTTTAAGGCTTGTTTCATCAGGGAAGTGGTATAATCCACTAGCAAGTTGTGTATGCTTTTTCAGAATGTGATTATTGCTCATAAGAATGGTTTTAATTGAAAATTTTATGTCATGGATAGCCTATAGCAATCTTAGATGTGCATACCTGTATTTATGTATCTATAATTTATTTTTTAAGATTCCCTATACAACACTATTTCAAAATTACTAAAGGGGTTTTCTTTCTTTTTCTTATTCATCTGGGTAACTTTAAAAAATATTGCTGTTTTGTTCAACTGTTGGCAGAGTTGCAGACAACTAAAAGCTTAAGAAAATTATTCCCCCACCCATCCCCCTGAAAGCCACATCTAAAAAGGTCACGAAAGGAAACACACAATTCAAATAATCTCCATGCTATATCTGAGATTAACTTGGACACAGATGTTTTAACTTACAGTTTGATCTGGCATAGTATATACATTTAACAAAATCCTGTTTTGTATTGCTTCTATAAACACTGAAGTCTGATAAAAGTGTATTGATTTTGCTGCTATTTAAGAGCTTTTGAACCAGTGCTTAAAGCAGGTTTTCTCCAAGGCCTAAATTAACCCTTTCAGCATTTGACTGTAGGTTCTGTGTAGGGGTTTGTGTGTGCATGCAAGTATGTGTTTGTTTATGCTTCAAATGGATTAGAATGGCAAACCGTTTTGTGGTCTGCAATATTTTACTTGCTAGGGATAATCATTAGTCTTTGTTCTGGACTTTTTTCTTAGAAGATGAAATAATTCAACACTGTTCATTACTGCTCATTTCCTAACCACACTGTAATCATTATAGACCTAGATATTATCTAAAAAGTTACTGAAAATATTAATACAACATGAAGAGGGGTTTCTTCTTGCACTGTGGGTATCTATATATGGACATGCTACTTCCTTTTGCCAGCCCTTAGGGCTTTGGTGCAAGTGACCTTCATGGGAGAATCCCTTTCCCTCTGTCTTACTGTCAGAGTCATTCTCACGCCCTCTTCTGAGGAGGCCAACATTCCAGCACATCACAGGGCCTATTTCCTACCTTGTGTGGGAGCACAACAGCCACCAAAACTGTGAATAGACTTCTCCAAATAATTGAAGTCTTCACTTCAGAATTGCAATCTGGATGACTGAGGGAAAAAAAAAAGGATCACTCAATTTAAACTTTCAAAAGGCATTTCCAATTCAGCAGCACCACAATCTATGGAAGCTACAGAAGGTTGTTCTTAAGTGGAATGTCATGATGATATGGAAAACAGGTTCTAAGTTAGACAATACCCTGGCAATTGGAGGGCTTATGGGACTTTGTCACTTATAAAAGATCTTCATGGGAATGGTTCTATGAAACTTTCTACAGCAGGTATTTTCAGTGTCTCCATTTTGCAAAATGACAACATAATCTGGGAGAGGATAACTGGTTGAGACAAGATATAAATTCTGTATTTCTTCTGCTTCACAAGACAGAAAGACCATATCTCTCTGGATATAGCAGACAAGCAAGCATCAGTGGAAAGTTTGTAAAATGACTACTCATGATGTTGTATCACATTTCTTAATTTATAAATTCATCATTCAGGTACACAGTAAGTATATCTACACTACTGATAAGAATTTTATCAGACACATTCTCTCTCTCTCTCTGTCTCTCTCTCTCTCTCTCTCTCTCTCCCACAGGGGATGACAAAAGCAATATAAAAATCCCAAACTGAAGCATGTAAAGTTTTTTGGAAAAAAAATAAAACACTGTCTTCTAAACTTAAGATTTTTCTTCTTGGGTAGGGTGGACACACCTATAATCCAAGAAACTTGGGAGGATGAGGCAGGAGGATTGCAAGTTGGACGTCAGCCTTGGCAACTTAGCCAGTCCCTGACTCAAAATAAAAAATAAAAAGAGCAAGGGATGTAGCTCATTGGTAGAGTGGCCCTGGGTTCAATCCCCAATATAAAAAAAAGATCATTCTGAAAACTTATAGAAAGTGAAAATCTGTTTCAACGATAGCTATAAAAACTGCTTTAAAGAAAATTTGTTCCTCAGCTATCAGAGGTTGCCTCTTTCACTGGGACAGCCTTCTTTTAAATCCACAGGGGGCTAGGGAGTGGCCATTGCCAGCTACATTCTCTGAACAGGAGGCATGACTTGTGTAGACCTCTGACTAGGAGATGAAATTGTAGAGATGTTATGAATCTTTAGAAACCCAGGACACATTTCCAGGTAAAGACTATAGAAATGTTTTGCATATATTTGTGGAGATTTTATCTAATTTGCATTTTATCAAAGGGGAATGGCTTCCTTTAGTAGAAAGCAATGACTTCCTCAGTGTGGAAGAGCATGTGTGGAAGCATACTGGTGGAGGGCAAGAGAATAGCTTATGTCTGAAGGACATGGATTTGAATCCTGGATTTGCTGTGCACTAGCTATGTGACCTTGGGAAAGTGATTTTTTTCTGATCAAGTTTGTTTTCTCATTAAAACACCTACCTTGGAGGGTCTTTTCAAAGATTGTAGATAATATAATGACCCAAGACAACTTTTGAAAATCAAATGCTTAACTTATGTGAATAATGGAACTTTGAATCCTGAAAGACTTCATTTCAGGACATACATTCTGCCAAGGACCTCTAAGTCCATTACCTGAAATACTAAATAAGGGTGAAAAGATTGAGAGGGCGGTCATTCTAGATGTAAGGAGATCCTAAGGAGACACTCCAGCCCCTCTACTTCCTCTAGTGGTTGCTGAACCTTTGGCAAGGCACTGCTTACCCTATCAGTCATATGTGAAATGTCATCTTTTTGCTCTCTTCCCATGTGTCTTTGAGTTATATCTGCTCATTTTATCCACTAAACTTGCTTTTATTATCTCCAGCTTTGTGGAGCCAGCACATCTCTGCAGGAACAAGCTGGATCTGATTCTGCTTCTCACATCCCTGACAGAACTGTCAGCTTCCTTTCCATCAAGCAATCTTGGTAGTTCCTAAGGGTGTCAGAACTCAATGTTTCCCACTCCAGGTTGAATTGGCACAGCTGGGGCATAGAAGAACTGTCTTTAGACTTGTGAAGTGAGCAACTTGGACTGAGAAATCATTGAGAAGATACAAATGTGGGTTTGAATTTCTTCTGTAAAAATATAAATTATCTACATGTGGAATGATCATAAAAAAGGTAACTTTGAATTAATTGACTAATAATTCAGAGTTATAAGAAACAACCAGACCCTCTGGTCCCTTTGACCTGCGGTGTGTTTTGAATATTATCATGTTGCATTAAAAAGCCTTTAGTCTTATTCAACCTCCAAAACTGACTTAAATGATGAAGCAGCTATTGTTTTGCATTGAATTAACTGGGAAAATTGGTAGGGAAACATTTATAAAAGTATGCTCAAAATATGAAGTAATGGTATCCAGAGTTGATGATATGTAGGTTGCTGTTATAAAAATGAAGCCTGCATAGCTACATTATTACAAAATCTTATTTTCATTGCAAGAAAAATGTGGGTTTTAAGAGAAATTATGACATTAAGTTAGTAGCTCAGTGGCGATTATGTTACATCCCAGAATATAAGAATTTTTCTACATATCCAAAGTTACTGCTGCTTATATTCTTAAGACAGAGCTATTATAAGCATTTTTTTAGTGGGTATGTTCCATTCTTTGATTTTTTGGCTAGGATATTCTAAAGGTAGTTTGTTCTAAAGGACTCAGGGTTAACAGTATAGTATTATAGTATTTACCTTTTCATTTATTTATTCAAAAATATTTTCTGAGTGTCCATGCAGCATTAGTTACTGTGTAAATTTAGTCTTAAAGAAAGAGACTCAACCATGTCAAGAGTAGGGAGAAGAGTTCCAAGTAGGGAGAACAGTGTGAACTGTCCCTGAGGTGTTAAGACACTTGGCAAGTTTTATAGAACTGAACAGTGTGATTAGATCTTAGTGAGGAAGAAAGAGAATGGAACAAAAAGTGACTTGAGAAAGACTGAAATGCAGTAAATCCACTAGGGGCTATTCATGTACACAGAGGTGTTGCCCTTAAATTAAATGTCACCAGACTGCTATCCATTTTGTGACATGTGTATTCATTTTGTGATTTTTTTAGTGTCTTTTCCTCCAGTTTCTTCCTTTACTGTTGTTAATTCTTTGATTTTTCATCAATTATTATATCTGATTCTAGTAACATTATGATTTTTTTCTTTCTAATTTGCTTCCTATTTGGTGGGAGAATTAGACAACCAAACTCATTAGAGTTATGTCTAGAGTAAGAGTGAGAAAGTTGTGAGTGTGAAATAAAGAACACTCTATTGGATGAAAGTGATATATGTTTACAAATGTACCACTTTCCTTCTGGGTCTCAGTTTCCTCATCTGTAATATCAGTCCAATGATCAAAATACCACATAAGTTCCCTTTCAAGTTGTAATTTGACTTGCCATGTTTTATAAATAAAATACTTGGAAAATATAATTGCATATTACATACACTTATAGGTAATTGTGCTCTAATTTATCTGCAAGAGTTAATTACTTTTTAGAATAACAATATCCCCAGTACATTAATATTGACACAGAGAAAATAAAATATTAAAATGTTGAAAATCCCTATCAAAATGAGATTCAAATATTATTTATAAATAATTTTTATGTTACATTTTTCTTTATCTGAATACAAAATATTATGAGAAAATGTAAACTCAAGTGCAAATTATAGCTTTGAGTTCCTATGTCTGATAATTTCTGCATTTGGGAAATGCACATAATTGGACTTCTGTTCCAGAATTCTAGATTCTAAACTCCTTGTATACAGCAATGCAGAGTTATGCTTGGATCACAGCTACTGACTTTTAGGGGTTCATGCTCTCACTGCTATGTTCACAACAATGGCATCATTTGCTCTAGTATGTTGAATAAAATAGATATTCAAGAAAAATCTAATTGAATACATCAATGAATAAAATCTATTGGCTGGAATCTGATTCAGTCTTTGCTAAATGCATGAAAAATCATCAACCAACTACTCTTTTGTCTTCAGAAAGCTTTTACCAGGCACCAGTTACTTAAAAATAAAGTGTGTATATGTGGTATTCTAACATTCTTTAGGATTATGGAGGAATGTGTAAGATGATGTTCATGTGTCTCAGGAGAAAAAGGGGGTTAGTAAGAAACACTCACAGAAATGAAATAGCTTCAGACAGTGGTCAGCCTTGGCAGAGCATTTGCAAATTAGCCATCAAGTGAATTCTTGCCTTTGTTTTTGGGATCAGAAGGTGTCTGCTTACCTCCAAACCTCACTATTCACTAATTGCAGGGGCAGGATGAGAGGAAGGTGGGGTGCTGGATGAGCGTTGACAGCTGTCCGGAATGCGGCATCTTGTTTCCTACAGGTCCAGATCTGCTTACCATTACACAGTGTTTAGCTTCGGTCAGGATGTGGTCAGCATTTGCTGGAAGGTGTATGAGAAACTGGCTTTCCAGGAGGAACTCTCCCCAAAATTTACACCTTGCATGCAAATTCTAGTGTAGAAAATTGCCTGTAAAAACTTGGGTGAATTGTGGGGGAAAAAAAAATGTATTGGTTTGGCAGTAAGGAAAGTATTTCTTTTGCTTCCGCAAAGGAAAAAAAAAAACTCCACAGGTCTAAATTTGAAGAGAGATAAATTCATTCCTAGAAATATTTGGGGGTCACTGGCTTTCAGACAGCATGGGGTTTATTCATTAGTGGTCAGAAGACTCTGGAGAGCTGTGTGGGAGTCAAGGAAGAAAAGATGAGCTGGGACTGATGCCTCATGAGGGTGCTAGGGACACTGGTGATGAAACAATCCTTGAAGAGCCTGAGAAAGTGTGACAATTATTTATTGTATTACTCTGGGCCTAACCTTAATGGGGATTATCTTTTAAAGAGCAACAGTGGAAAAAAGCATTGGGGAAAAAACCTTAACACCTCTGATAGAAATTTATGATTTTAATCTCATCACATTACTATGGTGTTTAAAGCATTAACTTTTCTGTAAGAATAAGCAGCTAAATTGATGATGTGTGAGGTCCCTGCTGGCTTTAGATTTCAGTGATGCCATGATTACTGAAAAATGAAGGCAGAGTGCACCTGAGAAAGTCCTTACATATCTCCTTATTTCCAAATCACTTGGCGTCGTTGTAATATCCCATTGTGTTACCAAAGTTCTGTGGAACAAAAGCAGACAGGGTACAAATGGTATGGGCAGGTATTCATCTTGAAAACGTGACCTCTGGATTGCTTGGAGGGAGGGCTGGGGAAGGGCACTGAGGACAGTTGCAGTAACAGAGTTGCCTCCCAGCAAGATGTGTGAACACAAAAATGTTCACTTTTTTGTTTCAGCTTGAGCCCTGACCTCTCAAAACTGCTTGCTCAGTCTTTCTTAATACCAGAGCAACTTAAAAACAAATCCCATCTTTTACCCAAACTGCATAAAACAGCTCCTCTGGGCCCCTGGCTTTGACAGGATTCATTCTGAAACGGTCCTGTGTCATATAACCAATACAGCAAATTTGTTACTTTTATAACAGAAGACTCAGACAGGATTTTCCAGAGTCCAGCTGTGGATCTTTAGATTGTCGTCATGTTACTCAGAACAGAACAACTGTTTGAAACAAAGCCAAAGATGTCCTTGAATCATTTGGTATCAGGGCACTAATGAGCTCTGCAGACATTTCAAATTCCTTTTCCTTCCCCTCTCTCCCTCCCCATCCACCTTAACCAGGTGTGACTTAATCCAGTCTATTTTTCCCCTAAGTAATAAACTGTAACACACACACACACACACACACACACACACACACACGATTTATAGATCTATATTTTTTTGTACTATGAAGTGAGTTTTCAAAACTGATTTGTTTGATAAGCACCAGATACTTTACTGATTTGTTTTATTAATAGATATTTAAGTGGAACTTCAATTTTCATTGTTCTTTGAGTCTTTAGAGATGGCAGATACTGTAATGATCTACCAAGCCAACTCAGAGTGTTAGGAGGTGAGGAGACTAGGACTGAATTTGCAGAGATTTGCCCAAGATCCCCCAGATAGTGTCTGGTCCAGCTACCCTTGAACCAGCTATGGTGCTCTTTTATTTGGTGCATACAATTTGAGAGTCATATGTATACCCTTCCTATTTTATCCATTTAAAATCATTTGTTATAAATGGTCTAGTTTTACTCACCTATGAGGTTTCTTTTTCTTGTTTTTCATGTTGCATTTATGAAATTCTGTTATTCTGGAATCACATGTTATATGAACAATATAATATCTGTCTGGCATGTTCACTGCTCCCCCTCCAACCACATCTGTGTGCTGAACTCCCATTGTCACCAAGGCCCAGTCCTCTGTGGGTCTCTGAGCAAAGCAAAATCTCCCCTGAATACATACTTACCTCCCCTCACCCTTGGCAGCTGGTCCTTCTCATATATCCTAGCAATTCTTTATTTACATGACCATAGAACTTTTATATTGAATTATATTTTTTAAATTTATTCATTTATTTATCTCCTTTTTAGGCCCAGATCTATAATGTAGTAAATTATTTATAGAAACCTTTAAATATCTTTAAAACCCTTAAGGCCATTATTTTAAATTCTGTTGCTGAATATGTATGACATTGCCTATAGTTCAATATTCCAATAGATTATCTGTGAATCATCTTTCTTTTTTTAAAACATTTTTTTAGTTGTAATTGGACACAATAACTTTATTTTATTTATTTATTTATTTTTATGTGGTGCTGAGGATCGAACTCAGGGCCTCGAACGTGCTAGGTGAGCGCTCTACCACTGAGCCACAAACCCAACCCCTGTGAATCATCTTTCTATTTTCAATTAAATGACATTTATTGAGTACCTAGTGTTCCAAATAACCATAAACATTGCTCCTACTGACATTAACCCATTAAGTTATCATAACAAAATTGTATTTTGATATATACCCCTAAAGAATGCTATGTTTTAAAAATAGGAATCAAATTGCAAACTCTCACCTGTACCTGGAATATTGGTTCAGTACTTATTATTCGTAGCTGTCTGTGCTACATGCACATTTCAGGGGTCATCTACAGTTTAAACCAAGTTTATAGATTTTTCTGGCTCTCTCATCTGGGATTTCCCTGCTTCCCTTTCTAATAGCTGTAGTTACTTGATTTCTGTTCTCCGGTTCTTTGGGCCAGTAAGATTGTAAGTTTTCTATGGGAGATTTAACTTCCATTCTTGGATCTGGCCATTTTTTATTAATTTTCATTTATTTATTGATAATTTTATTTATTTATTTATTGTTCCTACTTTTTGTTTTAAATATTTAATTGTATTGTGGTTTGGAATATCTTGATTCATGATTAGGGTGTGTGTGTGTTTGTGTGTGTAATGTTTATAAGTCATGCCTTTATCATTGTAGCCCTCTTTTAGTATTTTTTCTTCAAATACCACATCATTTTGTATTAAAATTACAACTTCTACCTTTTTAATTTGCATTTTTCTATATTCTTTATTTATATCAAATCTTCATTAGTTTGTTTTTTTTTTTTTGGTTTTTAAAACTATAATCTGTCAATCTCTTTTTAAGTGGAAGACTTAAGGCCATTCATGTTTATTTGACCAATGACATGTTTATTTGACCATTCATGTTTATTTGACCAATTTCCAATTTCACTTTACATTTCATATTTCTTTGTTTTTTTTTTCAATTTTGAAACATTTTTGCTAATTTCTAAAGTTGTAATTTATTTTCTTTAATGCCCTTGCTAAATAAGTTTTCAGTTTTATTTATGATTATTTTTACTTTCCAGTGCTGATAATCTTACATGTATTTCTCTAAAATTACATGGAATCAAAGTACCAAAGCTTCTAACTTTCAGTACTTCTGAGAAAATTAATGGAATCTGTAGGAAAGTTATTGATTATTCCTTTCTTCTCATATACTTATCCCCAAACTCCTAGGTTGTGCTGAGATAGTGAAGTCCTGGGAACTGTTAAAACTTGTTTCATGACATGTACATTTTATCTGAGGAATCCTAACAGCACATATTTTATACATTCTTAGACTATTATCATGTTATGATCTATAGATTTAACATAGGTATATGTATATATGTGTATAAGTCTATTTCTACTCAATATCTTTTCTTTTATTACTTTTTTCTTGAGGCTTCTGTTCATATCTAGGGTTTTGCTAGATTTGTTTTTTATTTTCTTTAGCTGGATGTTGAGATCATTTATTATTTGAATATTTCATATATGAAGATATGGGTTATTTTTTTCAAGTCTGATGATTGGTAGAGATTCTTTTGATTACATTACCTCAAATAATCTATGATATTATTTTACTATCTTCTAAATTTATAAATTAGGAGTTGTATTATATATACTTAAAGAGGGAGGAATTTCATTATTTCTTCGATAATTATTTTTTCTTTATTAGTTTTTCTTCTTTACACTCTAAGTACCCTCATTCAGATGTTGAGACTTGAAGGTTTATCTGAAGATTATTTATCTTTTTTGTCACAATTTCTATCTTTGTATATTTTTGCTTTGTTTTTCTAGGTTACAAATTTTACTCTCAAAGTAGACCAATCTATCCTTCAGTTCATTTATCAATTTTTTAGATTAAGGATTATGTTGTTTTAATTTCTTCTGTTTTCTGGTTAGGGTACTGCTATGGTTTGAATATGAGGTGTTCCCCCAAAACTCCTGTGTTAATGCAGGAATATTATATGAATATATGAATTATATTTATAATGACTAGATCATGTGAACTATAACTTAATCACTCCATCCTAGTTTAAATGGACTAACTGGGAGGTAATTGTAGGCAGGATGTAGACATGGATGAAGGAGGTAGGTCACTGGGGGTGTGCCCTGGAAGGGTGCTTCTTCCCTAAGTCTTTCTTTCTCTCTATCTCTCTCTCTCTCTCTCTCGGCTTCTGTGAGGTGAGTTGTTTTCCTCCTCCATCCTTCTGCCATGTAATTTTGCCTCAGCTTTGATCCAGAGCAGTAGACTGGGCAGACTATGGACTTAACCTCTGAAACCCTGTGACAAAATCAACTTTTGTTTCCCTGTCATGGTTGTCAGGTATTTTGGTCATAGTAATGCAAAATTGACTAACACAGGTACCACAAGTGGTTGTGGTCATGGTAATGGTGGAGGGTGGGTTGTCTCTGACTTCAAACAACAAGCAGGTGGTGAGTGTCACGTGAAGACACCAAAAAGACACTCAGTTCCATGGTTTCCATACTCTCAACCTCAATGGGAGAGCACATCCCCCACATAGCCAATACAACTGTCAGTACTCCACAGTATCAGGCTCCAAAGATACCAGAAGGCTTGGCTTTTCAGACTGTTCCTAAGATTGTTTAGGATTGGCGTCCAGGGGAGCAAGAGTCCAAAAGAAAGGGATCCTGATCATGTATCTATGGCATGCCAATACCCCAGGTTCCATTTGATCCAACTTGGATTGAGGCAATGTTAGGAATGGAGGGAAGAGAGGTATGTGAAGCTGCCCTGTTTCTGGTACTAAGGCAGCTTTGCTGGCAAGGCAGAGAACTTCAGAGAGACTGAAATTGTTCATTCTTTTGAAAAAAATAAGGCAAGTATACATTTCCTTTCTTTTTATTTCCAACCGTAAGTAGTTACCCTTTTGCATTATATTAACAAGGTTGTCTATTCAAAGGAGTTTCACAGCAGTTTAAGCTTTATGCTGATCATTGTTGTTTTTGATTGTTTAAAAACTATAAACATTTGTTTTATTGCTTGAAAAATTTTGTTTTATAGCTCGAGCCTTTCACTGGTTTACACATTCATAAACTCAAAAGAGATTTTAATATTCATCCTACTATAGAGACATTACAGAAAGATACTCATTTATTCATTAATTACTCCTTCTCTAACCTTATCTATACTGCAGACAGATTCCTCTGTAGTTCTAGCATAGTAGCTCTCCAACTTTAGCCTACATCAGAATCATGTGGAGGGTCTGTCAAACACAGATTGCTGAGCCCCACTACAGAATTTCCACTCCTTGAGAACCACTTGTTTAACTGGGGTAACCAACTATCCTGATTTGCAAGAGACAGTTGTAATTTTCACACCGAAAGTCTCAAATCCCTGGAAGCCCAGGCAAGTGGTCACCCTAAAACACTTGTCATATGTTGGATAACCTGAGCAGTTTTCATAAACACCATTGCTGGACATCGGTCTATTAGAATTAAAAAGAAAACATTTAATCAATATCAATGCTCAGGCCCCACTTCCCACACCCAAGGAAATCAGCCAGAGAGGGTGTGGCCTAGCCATTGATCATCCTTTACTCTTTTCCTGAATTCTGTCAGGCAGCCAAGAATGAGAAGCATTGTAATTCTCTCATGGCTATCTTAGCCATTCAGTGAAAAAGACCTATTATATCTATTCAATTTAGTTTAGCTTCCCACCATACACTTTCTAAGAGCACTTAATCACTTTATGATATTTTCTTTATTCAATTCTCTGTTTGTTTTCTGCATACCCCCTATTAATGTAATGAGAACTTTATGAAAACAAGAGTTTTGTCTTGTATCTTCAGTTCTTAGGACATGATGCAGAACATGTAAGCATTCAGTTAATATTAATTCATGCCTTCAATGTGCTAAGCACTGTGGTAGGCCTCTGGAAAACAATAATAAACAATAATACTGCCTATAACAGAGCCTTCATATGGCTCACAGTCTGATGGATTATTTCCTTTTTAAAAAAAAAATAGTTGTGGGCTGGGGATGTGGCTCAAGCGGTAGCGCGCTCCCCTGGCATGCGTGCGGCCCGGGTTCGATCCTCAGCACCACATACAAACAAAGATGTTGTGTCTGCTGAAAACTAAAAAAATAAATAAATAAATATTAAAAATTCTCTCTCTCTCTCTTTAAAAAAAATAAAATAAAAAATAAAAAAATAGTTGTTTTAATTTCATTCTTTTTATGGCTGAGTCTCCAGTGTGTGTGTGTGTGTGTGTGTGTGTGTGTGTGTGTGTGTGTGTGCACGGACGCGTGCATGAGAGAGAGAGAGAGAGAGAGAGAGAGAGAGAGAGAGAGAGATTGATTTTCTTTATCCATCATCTGTTGATGGGCATTTAGGCTAGTTCCATATCTTGGCTTTTATGAATTGCACTGCTATAAACTCTGATGTGGCTGTTATTACTGTAGTATGCTGACTTTAGTTCTTTTAGGTAAATACTGAGGACTGGGATAGCTGACATTTGCAAGTAAGTAAATGGATGGAATTGGAGAACATCATGCTAAGTGAAATAAGCCAGACTCATAAATTCATGGTCAAATGTTTTCTCTCAAATGTGGAAGATAGACCAAAAGAAAAAAAAAGGGGGGAAAGGGTCCCATGAAAATAGAAGTTAGATCGCTGGAATAGAGGAAGAGGATTGTGGGGTGGGAAGAGGCAAAGAAAATGAGAGAAGTGGTGGAATGAAATTGACCAAATAATCCTGTGTTCATATATGAATATACTATAGTGGATTTCACCTTTATGTTATCCATAAATTATTAATTAAAAAGCTATAAAAATAGAATTTTACATAACTGTACTAAACCTCAAAAAGCAAATGGTTAAGCAGATAAAGGGAACACATTTCACCACTTAATGACTGCTACTAACATCTTGTCATTTTAACTATCTGGTGAATTTATGGTACCAGCAGCATCTCTGTATGGTTAAATTAACTCAGTGACTTATAATAACTGAAGGGACATTATATCCCTGCCTTATGACATCCTGAGCCATGCATTTGTGGTTCTGTGAATTTATTTTGACTTTGCTTTGCAGTTTGGTGCTGTCGAGAAACCATGAGACTATGCAGCTTCCACCCCCACATATCTATGGTGAGAGCCTCCCTGGTGGTCTTAAGGACCCAGCCAAGTCTTCCTGTTGTGGTTGAGCTGCAGGAAATACTCTGCAGTCCCCTGTTCATTCAGACAGACACATGAAAGGGATAAGAACATGCACAGAGATAAGACATAAACAAGTCTGTACTCATCCATTTTATGGACATAAATGGTACAGGGGCACTGTATACATGGAGTGTCTAGATTCTAGAGGGCTTAGTCAGGAGATAGTAACATATCTTGGGGAGATCAGGACTAAGTATTATAGGTCAAGTGGATGACATGTGCAAAGTCTCAGAGACTTTAGCTAACACACAGTATGTTCCACCAAAGCAAATGGTTCCTGTACTGATCTTAGGGTTCCTTCCTGGACTGGAGCAGGACAGTTTGGGATTGGGTAGAGTCATCATTTCTTTTTCTTTTTTAAAATATTTGTTTTAGTTGGAGATGGACACAATACATTTATTTTGTTTATTTATTTTTATGTGGTGCTGAGAATTGAACCCAATGTCCCACATGTGTGAGGCGAGCACTCTACTGCTGAGCCACAACCCCAGACCCAAGTAATCATTTCTTTATGTTCTCTTTCCTTCTGAGATAATTCACCTATCTGGTCAAGTTTCTTGTAGTATTAAAAGAAAAAATTGTAAAGCAGATCATCCAGCCACATGAACCAATCTGCATAGCCAATGTAGAAACTATAAGGAAAGACACCTCAGCTAGATAGTGTAGATTTATTATATCTTTAATTATCAAGCACATAGAAATGCTTAATCTAGAGCTTTATTTTTGTAATACAGAGTTACAAAAATAAATCATTACATGATAAAAAATGAGTGCTAACAAGATGTTTTTCTGTGTATAGTATACATATATATTTAATGTATGTATGGCATATATTATATATGTATCTTTATGCATATTTATCAATCTATCTAAATGAAATGATAAAACAGTTTGCTTAAAAGTAGTGACCATTATACTTAGGAAAGATGTTTAAAATATATCCTATTAATATTAGCGTTTAAAATATTTAGGTTAATGGTGAAGGAAATTGAACAAAAATGTTAGAAGACAAAGTCTAGGCATAACATCTACCTAATACATTTTCTTTTAACTCATGTGGGCCCCAAACCAAGTGATAGCATTTAAAGGTCAAACCAGAAACCCAGAGCATCCCAGGTAGTGCATCTAGCCTGGCCTTGTGCTTTGCTTTGAGCTTAAGAAATCAGCCCATTTGTGACCTCACTAAGTAGAGGAATTCAAATGTAGTGGGGAAGGAGAAAAGCACGGGACTTTTCTTAATGTATAACTGTAGATTTACTTGAAAATGTTCTTTCACCAGCTAGACACAGTTTAGGTGTTTTATGACCCTGTATTTTACTTCATTAAACAACTCCTTAGCCAGGCATGGTGGCATACGCCTGTAAGCCCAGTGGGCTTGGGAGGCTGAGGCAGGAGGATTGCAAGTTCAAAGCTAGTCTCAGCAAATTAGCAAGGACCTAAGCAATTCAGTGAGACCCTGTCACTAAACAAAATATGACAAAAGGTCTGGGGATGTGGCTTAGTGGTTAAGTGCCCTTGAGTTCAATCCTCAGTACCAAAAAAACAAACAAAAAAACCCTTCATATGAAAACCCTGTTGTCTGTTTTATTATTTATTTAATCATTGATTGAATACATACTTATCGTGTGTCTCTTATGTGTGGGTACTGATAGGTACTAAGTATAAAATAAACTAAAATTTATAATTATCTGGAATAGGTAGGGCATTAAAAACTCTATAATCACAGGCATGTAAAGCAGGAATGAAAATGATGCTCTGAGAGACTGATGTGAGGACATAATTCAGGTGGCAGGTGGGGCAGCTAAGTGACATTTAGGCCTAGAAAGAGTTTGGCAGCCAAAGAGTGCTTTGCATTTTGGGTTTCCAGAAAATCTATAAACTTGACATATTTTATTTCTAAAACCAAATGCAGAAGAGGGACAGTAAATGGTTCAAATTTTTATTGTATTTTGGGGGAAAGACATGGTAATTAATTTTTCCTAAAATATGGTAATTGTGTAGGAAGTTTGAAAAAAGGATCACTTTACTTTTGTTTTAAGAATGTGCTTTTTATCACACACATTTAACACCCTGTCTCTCAAATGATGCATGTGTGTGAGTGTAATCTTTTTGCTGATATGTATCATATAAAAAAACTATATTTGCACAGGAAACAAGAAGTAGGAACACCCACAGGCTAGAATATTTGAATAATTTCTGCAAGATGTAGCACAAATAGGACCGACCCACTTAAGGGAGATTCTGCTCAGCCTGCCATTTATGCTGGGGAAAGAAAAGTCCTCCAGGAAAGTAAGCAGAGAAAAATCTCAAGGATCTCAAATCACCTCTCCATGTTTGTAAAAATTGGTCTATGAAACTAAAAACAGGAGACTGTTGGGCACAGAAGTAAATGTTCCTCCTCTTGCATGACTAGGCTGGGGAAATAAAACAACAGGAAACATAATCTTCAAGCAAAAGAATTTTTTTCATAATATAAGCAGTAGGATTATTTTCTTTTTTTTGTTTTTCAAACTCTAGAAACTCTTCTGTATGAATAAGTATTTCTTTCATTTTTCTAATGATTAATTTGTGTTCATTAAAAATTAAATGTCTTGGTGCTGTGGCTCTGGCTCAGTGGTAGAGCACTTGTCTGGCATGTGTGAAGCAGTGGGTTCGGTTCTCAGCACCACATCTAAAAAAAAAACAAACAAATTAATTAATAAAGAAATAATAAAGTTCAAACAGCAACTAAAAAAATTAAATGACTTTGCCATTGATAATTCAAATTTATCTTCCCTGGAATTGTCTGATGATCTTGACTGAGACTAGGTCAATGATTTGACCTTTACATCCATCCACAGAGCCAAGTTTAAAACTAGTTCTTAAATACTCAAAATAGAAATAGAAAAGAATGTTTTCAAGTGAAAGCAATGGCTCTTTTGGTATCTGCAGCATGCTTTAATTCCTACCACGTATTCGTAAATTGGCAAAGTAATCCTAATGGCTTGAAACAAATGTATTTCTATCATAGAGTAAGTCCCAAGCCCATCTACCCTGAATCTTTGGATAAAGACAAAACTCCATCCTGCCATGCACCTGGTCGGTTGTGCAATGCTGACCAATGAACAGCTGCTAACAATAAGGGTATTGTGTTTATGTAACACAGTTCAGGATCTGATGGTTAGTCTCTAGATAAATGTTGAAACGCTAGGGAATTTTCTCTTGCCAGGATGCCTGCTTCATGGAAAGTACTGTGTCTAGTTTAAACTATATACTTAAATTTTCTCTCTGTATGAACTGGTGGACTTGCATTTTACAAGATCATATTAACCTTTCCAGTTGGTTTGAGGAAGTTGAGGATCTCTCAGCTAAGAAATGGCCATACACTGTGTCAATGAAGGGTAATTTTAGCAACTGTTTTCTGTGGACTTGTTTTACCAAGTTAACAAGAGTCTGTATTATGTTTTTTTCCCATTGATGTGGGTGTGTCCTTGTGTGTGTATTCAAGAGAGGCTTCCGTTTGTTGAGTGATCTTCATGCAAACATCTTGGAGTGCTTTACAAAAGAATTTTAAAAATTAAACCAAACAGGATATGAAACTGTGCTGCCAAACAAGTAAGTCTTTAGGCATGATTTAAATTTAGTTAATGACATAAAGAGCTAAATCTGTGAAAGGAAGCAAGTTCTTTGGATCAGAAAAAAAGAATCAGAAAACAGATACTCATATTTTGTCTACATCTTCATTCGAGTAGCTCCAAAAATGTTCTTTTAGAAGTGCAGTTGGAAAACCTTGGGCTAAGTGAACTCCAAGAACCATTGTTTTAGGGATAATAGTTCCCATGTGCAAAGAGATCTGCAGATTACAAAGCATTTCCCAGCCATTATTTAGTTTGATTGTCACAACACCCTACCAAAGTGGCTAAGGAATGTGTTATCCCATTTTACAGAAGAATAGACTGATGACAGGAGAAAATTAAGGGATTAAACTAAGGTCATCCAGCTAGATAATGATAGTGTTAGGACTGGAATATGTGTCATGATCTAAGTCCTGTCCTCTCTTTACAGTGCCATGAGTTCCAGCTGTGGCAAAGCATTTACTCTAGATACTCTCCTCCTGCCATTATAGCCATCTGTCTCTGGGGTGATATTAATGATTTTTGTTTCCCAGGACACTCTGGCATTCTACTTCCTCTCAGAAGGAACTCCTAACATTCTTGTTTAAATAGAAAATTAGAAAACTAGGGTCTTCTAATGCAAGTGCATACCAAAAACAATTTTATGACTTAATCCTTTCACAATATTTAAAGGGGTTTGTCTTTGGAGTCACTTTCCAGGGGTTCCCAGAATCTTCTTGAGAAGATGCAGTTGAAATAATTAGATCCTTAGCTTCTGTGACTGTAGATGGCTCCTCCTGGTAAGACTTGTAGTAGAAAAAGAAATGGGGGATTCTTAATGAATTTTCTTTCCATTATGACCTGGGTTAGTCAGCTTTCCATTGCTGTGACAAAAAGACCTGAGATAGTTAGCTTAAAAGAGGAAAGACTGATTTTTGGATCACAGTTTTGGAGGTTTCATCCCAGGATTATTTGGCCCATTGCTTTTGAGCCTGTGGCAATGTAGTGCATTATGGGGGGAAGCTTGTAGTGGAACAAAGCTGCTCACCTCGTAGAGCCTGGGAAACAAAAAAAGAGAAGAGACCAGCATCCCAATATCTCCTTCAAAGGACAGGCCCTAACTTCTTTCCACTAAGTTTCACCTCTTAAACATTCCACCACCTCTTGATAGTGCCAATCTGAGGACCAAACTTTTAACATGTGGGCCTTTGGAGGACATTTAAGATCCAAACTATGGCAGTGACTGTATAGGGTTATCCTTGAACCTGTGAGGTTCTATGTGCATTGTGGTCTCAAAGAGTCGTAGCTTTATGCCAGCTCAATAGTTGTTGAAACTGGATTGGTTCGTGAGATAAGGTACATAGTATTATCTCTTTAAGGAACATTCAGAAGTGACACTGTGAAATTGCTGTCAAGTTTTGTTGTTGCCATTATTTTGCCTCTTCCTCTAAAATTACACTTCATTTCTCATTCAAGGTTTGAACATTAAACTATTTACTTTTTCATTGATATTTCTATTCAATTCAGACAAATCTGGGAAGAACATTGTTTTGTGACTCTAGATCTTTTGGCAGAGCACATGGGGTGGATCTCAAGAACAAGCAATTGAAACCATGTCTCTGTAGCCAGATTCTTGAGCAGGTCACTCAAGCTAAAAAGGAGCGCAAGCAAGGTGATGGAGAAATGGAGGGACACTGTGAGGGCGCCAAGTACCTTGCAAAAAGTCAATAAATATAAGGATGTTACTTTTTACCTTGCACTTCAATATAAATTTTCCAGATTTCTACATTTATACTTGATTTAAAAATATTAATATAAAGACTTCAGCTATCTTGCCCTAGCCAATAAACACAGGCTATCCAAAAGATTTATATGACTTCCATATGTCATTTGAGACAGGAAGACAAACCATCCCATGTGGAAATATCAAGGATAAAAGATAGCTTGGGAACAGTGTTCCCAAGCTGGCTGCATTCCCCAATCCCACCTCCTGTATGGGCACACGTTCTCTTTCTTGTCCTTCAATCTCTCTGGTGATGAGTTATTTCTGGCTCATTTTCCTAACCTTTGGATACTGCCTTTTTCCTTGCACCAGTGTTTATCTCAGTTTCACTTTGATTACCTGATCCCTATTCCTTTATTCGTTTCTTTCAGTTTGATTTGATTTTGCTCCTTCACCTCCACCTCTGGATTTGCTCTATATTTACCCTTGTCAATCTGTACTTAGTTTGCTCTGCTTTAAATATCTTTTGTTTTTGTATATTCATCACATGATTGCCACATGTCACCTTCTGTAACATGACTACATTGATATCTGTCTCAGTAGCATTGTGTTCGATGCTGTGGAAGGAATATAAAAACATGTAAATTAGGGCTCTTTCCTCTTTTCTACTTGCCTGGAATACCTCTTTTCTACTTGCCTGGAATACCTCTTTTCATAAAATCTTTAATGACCAATTTTTTTTTCTAATCAGCCAGACTTTTGGTAATTATTTCTTCTTGAAATTTCCTTTTATATTTATTGTCCACGTGGCTCAAGATCCCCCAGAAGATGTTGTATCATGACTTAAGTTGTCACTAGCAGTGTCTTACACAGAATAGAAGCTCAGCTAGTGTCTGCTATTCATTTTGCATGGGATATAAGACTATGGGCACAGATAAGACTATATCATGTAACCAAGTTCTAAGTAGAACTTTAAGTTAAAGTGCTATATTTTACAATATAAATTTCTGTGGTGATCAAAATATTCTATATCCTCATTGCCCAATATGGTGGCCACTAGCCACATTTTGTTACTGAGTACTTGAAATGTTGCTACTATGAGGACCTGGATTTAAATTTTATTTAACTATAAATACTTTAAATTTTAAAAACCTCACATAGATAGTGGCTACAAGATTGGATAATGCATGGTATAGGAATGCAGAAAGGGGAAATATAAGTATGAAATACAAGTTAGGCAAGTGCTAATGGAAGAAGATGAATTTGGAATTGGAAGATGGTAAACAGAGAAAAGGATATTTAAGGAAGAAATATAGCAGAAACTCAGAGGTGATTGACAATGTTATATTTGAGACCACTTTGAAGATGAGATAGAGCAGGGTTTGAGAACTAGTGATAACAGTAACAACAGCAGCCATTGATTGATACAAAACATACTAATTTAATCTTAACAGCAATATTATTACTTAAGAAAATATAAATGATTTATCTAAGGGTACGAGTTAATATTGGACCTGGAATTTGAACATAAATCTGCCTAGTTCAAAAAGCTAAGCTGGGCTGGGGATGTGGCTCAAGCGGTAGCGCGCTCGCCTGGCATGCATGCGGCCCGGGTTCAATCCTCAGCACCACATACAAAGATGTTGTGTCCACCGATAACTGAAAAATAAATATTAAAAAATTCTCTCTCTTTCTCTCTCTCTCTCTGTTTAAGAAAAAAAAAGCTAAGCTTTCAGCTAACATACTATGCTGTCTTATGATTTTCCATGTTAAGAAAGACTTGTAAGTAGGGAATAGCCCTAATGCCCTTCACTGGTAAATGGGTAAACAATAGAATGCATCTGATCAATGGAATGCTACTTAGTAATATGAAAGGAACAGAACTATAAATATGTGTAGCAACATGGATAAATTCCAAATGCGTTGTGCTAAGTGAAACATGCTGGATGTAAGACTATATAATATGTAATTCCATTAGATGATATTTCAGAAAAGACCAAAGACATATCTGTAGTTGCCAGGGACTGAGAGAGTGAAGGGCAAGTTTTGATTACAAAGAAATACAAAAGTTTTTTTTTTTTTTTTCAGGAGAGGTGGAAATATTCTATATCTCAATAATATGGTAGTTACACGACTAAGCATTTTTCAAGATTCACAGAACTATGAATTGAATTGGATGAATTTTACTGAATGTAAGCTGTACTTCAATAAACTTTACTGAAAAACAAAAACAAAAGTACATGCAAGTCTATTTTCACAAAGGCTGCAGGAATATGGTTAGTTATTATAATTCAGATTATTTTGAAAAATAAATAATTATAATTTTTGGGTCCAAACATTCTCATGTTTATGGTATGTAGATATACAGCATGTTTAATAGAAAATGATGTAGGAATTAAAGCCTCAAAAAACAGACGGATATATGTGTGCATACATCTAAAACAGTTAAATTTGTATTTAACATGAGTTGACACAGTAAATGTTTGTTCAACTTGATGTTTATTTGCCATTGGCAAAGGAAAGAGGGTGGAGATGGAGTAGGAAGAGTTATTTTAATTAAATCTGAATGGTAAGATGTTATATGACTTATCCTATTTTCCTTTTATTTTTATTTAAATGAAAAATAACTATCACATGAGGTCATCAGCCTCTTTGAAAGCTTGCTTTGGGATTTCTCAATACATAATGAAATTTTCATTTTTACAATAATCCACAATTGATATCTTTTAGCATATACTGAGTTCCTCCTTTTTATTTCCAAGAAAATTGGCATGCAGAATTAATTATCTAAAAGCCTTGTAGGATTCCATTTTCACTAATTTTATTGAGTGTTCATATAACCATAGATTCATATAATTTTAGGCAGAAGAGACTTGAAGTTATTATCTGGCCCAGTTCATTGTCTGCAAGCAGATAAGGTGTTATCTGTTTTATAATAGAAGAGGTAACACAAGAGTTGTAAATTTTCCATACATTTCTAATGATTAGGGTTTTATGTATAAGAGTTATTACTGTCAATAAATAACTACAAATAAGATTTACTAATGATTGTGATTTAAGAATTTTACTTAATTCTCTGCTTTAAGAATTTCCCTGGTTCAAACTTTATTAACATCATATATAATAGTATGCCAATATTCCTGGTTAATCTTCAATAGTCTGACGAGGGAAAGTATAAATTAGATAATAAGTTATTCTTTGAATGGACTGCATTTATTAATGTGGAATTTGAGGTGATGAATGTGAAAACACTTTGAAGGCTGTAATACACTGAACAAATATTGCTCTTTCCCCTTGATTTTTTTTATTGGTTGTTCACAACATTACAAAGCTCTTGACATATCATATTTCATAATTAGAATCAAGTGGGTTATGAACTCCCATTTTTACCCCAAATACAGATTGCAGAATCACATCGGTTACACATCACATTTTTACATACTGCCATATTAGTGACTGTTGTATTCTGCTACCTTTCCTATCCTCTACTATCCCCCTTCCCCTCCCCTCCCATCTTCTCTCTCTACCCCATCTACTGTAATTCATTTCCCTCCATGTTTGTTATCCCATTCCCCTCACAACCTCTTATATGTAATTTTGTATAACAATGAAGGTCTCCCTCCATTTCCATGTGATTTCCCTTTTTTTCTCCCTTTCCCTCCCACCTCATGTCTCTGTTTAATGTTAATCTTTTCTTCCTGCTCTTCCTCCCTGTTCTGTTCTTAGTTGCTCTCATTATATCAAAGAAGACATTTGGTATTTGCTTTTTAGGGATTGGCTAGCTTCACTAAGCATAATCTGCTCTAGTGCCATCCATTTCCCTGCAAATTCCGTGATTTTGTCATTTTTTAGTGCTGAGTAATAATCCATGGTGTATAAATGCCACATTTTTTAAATCCATTCATCTATTGAAGGGCATCTGGGTTGATTCCACAGTCTAGCAATTATGAATTGTGCTGCTATGAACATCGATGTGGCAGTGTCCCTGTAGTGTGCTCTTTTAAGGTCTTCAGGGAATAGTCCGAGAAGGGCAATAGCAGGGTCAAATGGTGGTTCCATTCCCAGCTTTCCCAGGAATCTCCATACTGCTTTCCAAATTGGCCGCACCCATTTGCAGTCCCACCAACAGTGTACAAGAGTACCCTTTTCCCCACATCCTCCAAGCACTCATTGTTGTTTGACTTCATCATGGCTGCCAATCTTACTGGGGTGAGGTGGTATCTTAGGGTGGTTTTGATTTGCATTTCCTTGACTGCTAGAGATAGTGAGCATTTTTTCATGTACTTGTTGATTGATTGTATGTCCTCCTCTGTGAAGTGTTTGTTCATGTCCTTGGCCCATTTGTTGATTGGGTTATTTGTTTTCTTATTGTCTAATTTTTTGAGTTCTTTGTATACTCTGGATATTAGGGCTCTATCTGAAGTGTGAGGAGTAAAAATTTGTTCCCAGGATGTAGGCTCCCTATTTACCTCTCTTATTGTTTCTCTTGCTGAGAAAAAATTTTTCAGTTTAAGAAAGTCCCATTGTTGATTCTTGTTATTAACTCTTGTGCTATGGGTGTCCTATTAAGGAATTTTGAGCCCGACCCCACAATCTGTAGATCGGAGCCAACTTTTTCTTCTATCAGACGGAGAGTCTCTGATTTGATATCTAGCTCCTTGATCCACTTTGAGTTGACTTTTGTGCATGGTGAGAGGAGGGGATTCAGTTTCATTTTGTTGCATATGGATTTCCAGTTTTCCCAACACCATTTGTTGAAGATGCTATCCTTTCTCCATTGCATGTTTTTAGCTCCTTTATCAAATATAAGATAGTTGTAGCTTTGTGGATTAGTCTCTGTGTCCTCTATTCTGTACCATTGGTCCACCCGCCTGTTCTGGTACCAGTACCATGCTGTTTTTATTACTATTGCTCTGTAATATAGTTTGAAATCTGGTATCGCTATACCACCTGATTCACACTTCCTGCTTAGAATTGTTTTTGCTATTCTGGGTCTTTTATTTTTCCATATGAATTTCACAATTGCTTTATCTATTTCTACAAGAAATGCCATTGGGATTTTGATTGGCATTGCATTAAACCTATAGAGAACTTTTGGTAATATCGCCATTTTGATGATGTTAGTTCTGCCTATCCATGAACAAGGTATATTTTTCCATCTTCTAAGATCTTCTTCTATTTCTCTCTTTAGGGTTCTGTAGTTTTCATTGTATAGGTCTTTCACCTCTTTTGTTAGGTTGATTCCCAAGTATTTTATTTTTTTTGAGGATATTGTGAATGGAGTGTTTTTCCTCATTTCCATTTCAGAAGTTTTGTCGCTGATATACAGAAATGCCTTTGATTTATGTGTGTTAATTTTATATCCTGCCACTTTGCTGAATTCATTTATTAGTTCTAGTAGTTTTTTTGTAGACCCTTTTGGGTCTTCTACTTATAGAATCATGTCATCCGCAAATAGTGATAATTTAAGTTCTTCTTTTCCTATTTTTATGCCTTTAATTTCTTTTGTCTGTCTAATTGCTCTGGCCAGTGTTTCGAGAACTATATTGAATAGAAGTGGTGATAGGGGGCATCCCTGTCTTGTTCCAGATTTTAGAGGGAATGCCTTCAATTTTTCTCCATTCAGAATGATGCTAGCTTGAGGCTTAGCATAGATAGCTTTTACAATGTCGAGGTAAGTTCCTGTTATCCCTAGTTTCTCTAATGTTTTGAACATAAAGGGATGCTGTACTTTGTCGAATGCTTTCTCTGCGTCTATTGAGATGATCATATGGTTCTTGTCTTTAAGTCTATTGATGTGGTGAATAACATTTATTGATTTCCATATATTGAACCATCCTTGCATCCCAGGGATGAATCCTACTTGATCATGGTGCACAATTTTTTTGATGTGTCTTTGTATCCGAATCGCCAGAATTTTATTGAGGATTTTTGCATCTAGGTTCATCAGAGATATTGGTCTGTAGTTTTCTTTCTTTGAGGTGTCTTTGTCTGGTTTCAGAATCAGGGTGATGTTGGCCTCATAGAATGAATTTGGCAGAGCTCTCTCTTTTTCTATTTCCTGAAATAACTTGAAAAGTATTGGTATTAATTCTTCTTTAAAGGTTTTGTAAAACTCCGCTGTATACCCATCCGGTCCTGGGCTTTTCTTGGTTGGAAGTCTTTTGATTGCTTCTTCGATTTCATCTATTGATATTGGTTTGTTTAAGTTGTGAGTATCCTCCTGACTCAGTCTGGGCAAATCATATGACTTAAGGAATTTATCGATGTCTTCACTATCTTCTATTTTATTGGAATATAAGTTTTCAAAATAATTTCTAATTGTCTTCTGTATTTCTGAAGCGTCTGTTGTAATATTGCCTTTTTCATCCCGTATGTTAGTCTCCTTCTCTTCATTAGTATGGCTAGGGGTCTGTCGATCTTATTTATTTTTTCAAAGAACCAACTTTTTGTTTTGTCAATTTTTTCAATAGTTTCTTTTGTTTCAATTTCATTGATTTCTGCTCTGATTTTAATTAATTCTTGCCTTCTGCTACATTTGCTGTTGTTTTGCTCTTTCTTTTCTAGGGCTTTGAGATGAAGTGTGAGCTCATTTATTTGTTGGTTTTTCCTTTTTTTGAGAAATGACCTCCAGACGATGAATTTCCCTCTTAAAACTGCTTTCATTGTGTCCCATAGATTCCGATATGTTGTGTCCGTATTTTCGTTTATCTCTAAGAATTTTTTTATTTCCTCCTTTATGTCTTCTGTAACCCATTGATCATTCAGTAACATATTGTTCATTTTCCATGTGATGTAGGATTTTTCCTTCCTTCTTTTATCATTGATTTCCAGTTTCATTCCATTATGATCTGATAAAGTACATGGTATTATCTCTACCCCTTTATATTTACTGAGGGTTGCCCTATGGCATAATATATGATCTATTTTTGAGAAGGTTCCATGTGGTGCTGAGAAAAAAGTATATCCACTTGATGATGGTTGATATATTCTGTATATGTCAGTTAAGACTAGGTTATTGATTGTGATATTGAGGTCAATAGTTTCTTTATTCAACTTTTGTTTGGAGGATCTGTCCAATGGTGAGAGAGGTGTGTTGAAGTCACCCATGATTATTGTGTTGTGGACTATTTGATTCTTGAACTTGAGGAGAGTTTGTTTTATGAATGTCGCAGCGCCATTATTTGGTGCATAAATATTGATAATTGTTATGTCTTGTTGGTGAATGGTTCCTTTTAACAGTATATAATGTCCTTTCTTATCCCTTTTGATTAACTTATTCTTGAAGTCGATTTTATTCGTTATGAGAATGGCCACCCCTGCTTGCTTACGAGGACCATGTGCGTGGTATATTTTTTCCCAACCTTTTACCTTGAGCCTGTGTATGTATTTTCCAATCAGATGTGTCTCCTGGAGGCAGCATATTGTTGGATTTGTTTTTTTAATCCATGATGCCAGCCTATGTCACATTATTGGAGAGTTTAAGCCATTAACATTTAGAGTTACTATTGATATATGGTTTGTACTTCCTGCCATGTTTGATTATTTATCTCTTTTTTTTTTCTAATTTAGTTTGTTTCTTGATGATTAGCTTTCCCCCCGTCCTCTGTCTTTACCGAGGCACTTTCTGCTGATGGTTTTGGTTATTGTGTTTCATTTCTTCCTCATGTAGAGTTTTGCTCAAGACGCTTTGCAATGCTGGTTTTCTGGCTACAAATTCATTTAGCTTTTGTTTATCATGAAAGATTTTTATTTCGTTGTCATATCTGAAGCTTAATTTTGCTGGATACAGAATTCTTGGTTGGCATCCATTGTCTTTCAGTGTTTGAAATACGTTGTTCCAGGATCTTCTCGCTTTCAGCGTCTGTGATGAAAAATCCGTTGTTAACCTTATTGGTTTACCCCTAAATGTAATCTGCCTCTTTTCTCTTGTAGCTTTTAATATTTTCTCTTTGTTCTGTATATTGGATATCTTCATAACAATGTGTCTTGGCGTTGGTCTACTGTGATTTTGTGTGCTCGGTGTCCTGTATGCATTTACAATTTGTATATCTGTTTCCTTTTTTATTTCTGGAAAGTTTTCTGTAATTATTTCATTCAGGAGGTTACTCATTCCCTTGGCATGAATCTCTGTGCCTTCCTCTATCCCGATGACTCGTAAGTTTGGTTTTTTTAAGTTATCCCAAATCTCTTGGATGTTTTTCTCGTGATTTTTTTACCAGCCTATCTGAGTTGGCTAGACTCTTTTCAAGATGATATATTTTGTCTTCATTATCTGACGTTCTGGCTTCTACTTGCTCCCCTCTGTTAGTGATACTCTTGATTGAGTTTTTAATTTGGTTTATCGTTTCCTTCATTTCTGGAAATATTGTTTGATATTTTTTTATAATCTCTATCTCCTGATAAAGATGCTTAACTTCTTCTTTTATCTGTTTATGTAATTCATTTTCAATGTGATCTTTAAGGTTCCTTTCCATCTGTCTAAGGTGTTCCTTGAGTTCTTTATATGGCCATTTTTCTGATGACTCCAGGTCCTCCTGAATATTTAGGCTGTCCTTCATTGTTTGTACTCCTTTTCTTCCTTGCTTTTTTATGCTCATGATACGTCTTGTTCTGTTTGACTGCTGAGTTACTGTTTATTCTTATAAATTTATTTGATGCTTGGGAGGAGAGGTATTAGAAGGGAAGGGAAGGGAAGAAGTCACTAAAGAGAGTGAGCATAGGCAGGTAGAATTCAAGAAAGGGGGAATAAGAAAATTGAAAAGAAATGAAAGGACAAAAGAAAAAAAGTGAAAAGAAAGAAAGAAAAAACGAAAAAATAAAAATTTAAAACCAAAAATAAAATTATAATGAGAATAAACAAATGGAAATTAAAGTTTAAAAAATAATAGTAATAATAATAGAATAAAAAGAATTAAAAAAATTGAAACCATTAATAAGAAAGTTGAAGAGCAACAACAACATCAACAACAAAAAGTGAAAATAAAATTTAAAAAAATACCAATAATAGTCATTAAAAAAATAATAATAAATGCAGTCATAGAGCTCAATTAACTTCTCTTCCAGTAGGTGGGAACTGGGCCAGGCTTCTCTTCTTGATGGCTGGGAACCAATCACTGTTCCTCAGCTCTTCTTCCCAGACTGTGCGGGTCTCCAATCCTGTGTGCCTAGGGCCTTCTCTTGTGGTTCCTCAAGCCAAGCCCCGCTCACCTGTGAAGCTCACCACAATACTGGCTACACGCCGGGTCTGCTGCTCCTGGGAACCCTGTTTCCATGGATTCCTGGGCACACCCGTTCTGTTTGCCTCCCTCAGACCCTAAGTTTGTAGGGCTTGGGGCTGAGGACTCCCAGCGAATTTGTTTGCCCTCAGGTAGCAACTCCCCTGGTAGCTGGTGCAAGGGACCTCTGTTATCAGCAGAGGGATACCCTGGGTCTGACTATCGTGCTCAGTTGGCTTTTACCTCTGTGAGTTCAGGTGGGCCGACTAGTTATTTCAGGGGGATCATTAGTGCTGAGTCACTAGAAGCAGGCGAACCAGAACTAGAATGCAGCCCAATCCGGGCTCGGTGTGTTCTGAGAGGGGCAGACTGTTCGCCCGGGATCCCCTTCAGCTCAACAGTGCCTAGTGGTCCTGAGCGAACAGTATTTGACAGTTTACTTCTCCCTATGCTCGCGCAGCTGAAGGGGTTAGAGACTTGATCTCTCCGTGTCCGCCGCCATGTTGGATCACTTAGATTTTAAATTGTCACTCATCTTATCAGCTGTTCCATTTAACTCGGCAGCTCACTTGTGCGGTGAAGAGTCTGCTCTATGGTGCTCCGCGGGAAGCGGCGGCGGCGGCAGCGGCACGGTGGCGGCCCAGCTGTGGCCTTCGGGACCCCCGGGGAGGGGGTGCGGGCTGGGGGAGGGGAGGCAGCGCCTCGGGGCCGCGCGGGCCGGGTACCGGACACGCGGGAGAGCGGGCGGGGTGGGGGAAATAAATTGAGATCTAGATTTAGGGACTGAGCGTGGGAGGAGAGACGGCCAGGGAGAAGCAAAGCGGAAAGGCGGAGAGGAGAAGGAGAAGGGGCCGAGGGAGCCGGGCAGCTCGGGCTGCAGCCTTACTGCTCGTGCTGAAGTCGTGATGGACTCACTCCACTTTGGCTGGAGTCGTGGCGGATTCACTCCACCTAGGCCCCTTTCTTGACACGGTGCTGAGTCTTTGTCGACACATCTCCTTTAATGATCTTTACTTCATCTTTTAAGACGCGGCAACATATGCTGCGGGCGCGGCGGCGTGTAGCACGAAGCGGCTTACTCACTTCCCACCGCCATCTTCCAGAGTCTCTCTTTCCCCTTGATTTTATCTTTAGTCATTTGCTTATCATTTTCTCTAGAATCTTGAGTATTATCAGGCATACATTTGCAGAGAAAATTGATATCTGATATTTTTGCTGGATAGAAAATAATTGTATAGCTAAGCATACATCTACATATAGTACATTTCAAGTAATGACATAATTTAAATAATATCAATAAAATAACTTTGAATGGAAATAAAACCAGTAACTGGTGTCATGGTTGACTTGTCACTCTTCAGTAATCTTGTAACTAGATATGTGTGTGTTGTGTGTTTATCTGTCTTTGTGTATATGTTGTTAAGACTATGGTCCCAGGTAATATTTCTATGTGTACCACCTTTATTTTTCTTCTTGTAATTTCCCAATAAGCTATTGTCTTGGTGTATTTTGTTCTGCTATAACAGAATGCTTGAGACCAGTTAATTTGTAAAGAATGAAATTTGTTCTTTCACAGTTCTGGACTAGGAAGTATAAGATTGAGACATTGGCCAGGTGCATCCTTCAGAGGAGAGACATGTCATATCCTCACATGTCAAAAGACCAGAAAAGAGAGGGAGGAACTCTTTGTTCTCACATGGCAGAGGGGCAGGAGAGAGCAACCCACCTTGGCAATCCTTTATTGCATAGGCATTATAGCTCTGCTCTCATCACCTGAACACTCCCAGCACTGTTGCTTTGGGGATTAAGTTTCCAAAACATGAATTTTGGGGGAACATATTCAGACCATAGCAGATACATAGGGAGAGTGAGATTAAATGTAAGATGGGAGAATTTATTAACTTTTGATTGTATTATGGCAATATTAACATCTCCATAAATGTATTTTTTTGATGGTTATCGAAAACTTAAACCAAAGAACAAAGTGGTAAATTTGACAAAATTGCGTTTTTAAAAGATATTTTTATCTACCTGAGGCATTCTGTATGTATTCTTTTGAATTCTTTGTCCTTTTCTAATTATATCTTTCCACAAAATATTGTGTGAAAAATATTTTGTTAAAAGGTGGAATTTTCAAACCGATGATAAGAGGTACCCAAGTGTACATTGGAAGTCAACTCAAATAATATTAACAAACAGGTTTAAACAATTATTGAAAAGTTGAGTTAAATTTTCTTTAAGGCTAATTTCATTTGTGTGAATTTCTAATCCCCATAGACACGAGTTGGACCAGCTTAAATATTGATAACTGATGACCGTTAGTGTAGGGCTCAGGTCTCATTGTCACTTTCATCCCTTTGTGGCAGAAATTTGAACAAAATAATGATAGCTGCTATCCCTGAGTTTGCAGACCACAGAATGGGCAGTCCTGCAATCACTAGTTATCTGAAAGGGAAGGTATATCTCAGGCCTACTGACTGGGTATGCAAGCCCAGAGAAGATGGATAGTGAGTTGGCAGAGGGCACCAAGAGAAGGACTCAAAGAAATAAGAAGTTAAAGAAAGGGGATGGATATCTTTGTACAATATAAAATGCAAGATTGCTAACCTTGGGAGATGCATATAGGATGGTGGATATATGGGGAAAAGTGTTACAAATTTAGATGTAAAATGCTATCTGGGGTTTTCTAATTTATTTTTAGATTCCATATTTGGGTTCTATTGAAGTTCTGTTGAGGAAGTACCTACCTAGAACCAGTAAGTGTTTTGAATATGGCTGTTATTGATATATTTTGATTTGTGCTAAAAAAGAAAAGCAGTAGAAATTTAATGGTTATTTTCATTTTTCTTTCTCATGATCAAGGAGGTAAGAGGGTGTTCTTCAGCTCATTGCTGTTCCTCATGTCTGGATCCTGGGAATGGTGACTGCCCTTCAGGGGTGTCTCTTGCTCATAATTATCAGTTATAAATGGATTATAAAGTGATTTTAACATTTCAACACATTTATATCAAAAGTCCCTCTAAGGAGCTGCTTGTAATTAAGGTCACAAATAAAAGCCAGGTGATCAGTCTAGATCAGGGTCTATGAGGAAAGCATAGCTCTGGGCCAGATATTGAGTGGCTGGTAGAACATAAATCGGGAGGTAGGTAGGCACAAGTCCAATGGGATTGCTAAGAATTTGGATCTACACAGGCCAAAGTGGACTAGGAGTACAGACCAGGGAAGGATCTGAATGATACAATTCTGTCCTGCCCAAAGCCTAGAACTTACGGGATCTTAGCAGGAGCCCTTCTCCCTTTTTCTTGCTTAGCTATTTCTCTTCTTTGCCTCCTCAAACCCACACCCTCCTATATGCCCCGCAACAGGCATGAGAAGTAAGTATAGTCAAAGGATATTATTCTCGTGTGCTGATTTCAGGCCAGTAGATGGATTTTTATTGGTGACCAGGAAATGTACATTCTCCAAGGGAAATGGTTATAGTTATTGTCCCCAAGAGTGTCCTGTCTGAGTGGTTTCATGATTAAGAAAGTTCAAGAACACTATTCTAAAATCAGTAAAAGCAAGTAATAGTCTTAAAGATAATTTTAATTTTTTTAATTTCTCCTTTTGGGGGCAAGTACTGGGAATTGAACTCAGGGGAACTTGACCACTGAGCCATATCTCCAGCCTTATTTTGTATTTTATTTAGAGACAGAGTCTCACTGAGTTGCTTAGCAACTCTCTTTTGCTGAGGCTGGCTTTGAACTCTCGATCCTCCTGCTTCAGCCTCCTGAGCCACTGGGATTAGAGGTGTGTGCCACCATGCCTGGATTATCTCATTATGATTTTTTAAAATAAATTTCATATAAAATTCCAACATATTATCAGCTTTACCAAGTCATCTCTCCTATAACTATAAAAATATGATCACATTTCCTCTTCGTATCCAGCTGTTTTGGTGGGAGACTCTACTTGCCAAACTAAGGATCTAGCCAACTTAAGAATATTTTCAAAGATGGAGTGACCCTACCTGGGACAAGTTTGTCATCCTCCTCATGCTTCAGTTTCTTCCTGTTTAAAATGGTGGCCATGCCTGCCTAGTAGAGTTATGGTGAGGAATAAATGAGTGAGTGTGAAGTATTTAGAGCCTGGCACAGGTGGTGCTGTATGTGTGTTAGCTTGTTTCTACTTCATGGATGCCCAAGACTTCTTTCTGCTCTGCCCTGAGTTTGTCTAGGTCAGACACCTCAGTTTCCATAGAGGTTCCTCCAGAAAGTACACAGAGCTAACTGTGTACTCCCAGTGACAATTTCTGCCCCCATACTTTTGTTTCCAAAGAAGGATATTCTGTTTTTCTCCAAATGTGGGTGAGGCGTTTGGCTAAATCCAACAGAGCCCATCCCATTACTTTATGTGAGATATAGGTAACATTTGGGGATAAAGCAGAAAAAGACAGCACAGAGAAGGAGACTCCATTGCAGCACAAGTACAAATCCAGTTGTGATTCTTACTAGGCTGGCTGCTTTCTCAGCCTCTCTCAGGTAGCAGGGGCCTCTAAGTTAGGAATCTGGGCCCAATCTTGGCTCCAGATTTACCTGCTCTACCATGAAATTCTTTCAGGATTATCCATGGTGGGAACAGCTATTCCTTTCTGGGAAAATCCCTTTGCTCTTCACAGAATTTTAGTTAGCTCCTGTGACACCAATAAGAAAATCCATCAGGAAGCTGTCATTGGTGTTTTTCCCACATCCTACATTTATGCACAGTCAGTCTTTGTGAAAAAGGACCAAGCACAGCTGATTTGGTTAAAGTACAGTGAAAAACCCAAGTCCCCATGTGTGTGTGGGTTTCACCAGCCCACCTCAGCAAGGCCAGGCCACTCTATAAGTTTGTGAAGATCATGTCTTTAAAGTATTGGGTCTTTAGTAATTTAGGAGTCATGTATCAACAAAGTCCCCCTTTTCCTATGTCATCATTGAATCATTTTCACTTAGTAGCCACAGGCACTGATAATGAAAAAACAAGGAATTTTATCGAATGTTAAGATAAAAAAGGAAGGGACACTCCACTAAGGCAACCAGCGGCCACCATCTTGGAGAGCTGAAGTATCCACTGCCACTCTCCGACAGATTGCAACAACAAAACAGGTGTGTGTCACTCAGTTCAGCCCACATACATAGGGGGATTTCGCATAAAATCTCTCCTAGACTTTCAGGGGAAGGGAGTATAACAGTGAGCCTGCATAAAGACTAAAGGAGAACTAGAGGCACCTGACCTTCAACTCCCCCTCCCATCAGCAGCCAAAACAAAACCTGTCTAGCCAGCACTGGGGGAGGGGCAAGCAGAAAAAATCAAAACCATAGAGTGCCGGGGATCCCAAAAGCCAACGGTGTGACCCCGGAGATCCAGGCTGTCTGATTCGCGCGGCCTGCCCCGCGGCTACAGAAGGCGAGGCGCCGCAGAGAAGGGATTAACTGGTAAGCAGGGAGATAAGTGGCTGCGACACAGTGATGTCCCACCAGCCAAGCCCGCACTGACCCCCAGGCTGATTTCGGGATTGCAGACGGGGAAGGAAGTGGTACAGTCCCATCCCCCACAAGGGACACTCCACTAAGGCAACCAGCGGCCACCATCTTGGAGAGCTGAAGTATCCACCGCCACTCTCCGACAGATTGCAACAACAAAACAGGAGAAACCAAGACTAGCAGGAGAAACCAGGAGACTAGAGGCAAGGCCCTCACGACTGGGCAGCTGTAAACTGCAGGCCCGCCGGCGACAGTTCACCCACTGCCCGCGTAACTGGGCGGTAGGAGAACGCCCACCCGCTGGTGACTGATCTCCTGCCCGCGGCCTGTGATACTGGGTGGCTGGAGACTGCCCGCCTGCCGCGACCGGGAGATGAAACCAAACAGAGACAGTCCAGTCACACACCCCCATTAGGGTACCCCGGCAAGGGGACTGGGGCCCGTCATAGCAGAGTAGTGTCGTCACTGGAGCTCGGACGTCGGAATTCCTTCCCAGCGGAATCCACGTTAGCAGGCATAGTTTAACAACACAAAGGAGAGGCATCAGAGTAATACAGAAACAAAACAAATCTATAGAAGAGAGCAGAAACACGACAATCAAAAAGAGCTGGAAAGTAACGTGGACAACATGAGAAAACAAGGGAAAAAAGGATTACAAACAAAGCAAGAGAACTCAATTCTACAGGAGGACATAGAAACATCAGAAACAGGGATAGGGAAAGAACTCAAGGCATACCTAACTCGAATGGAAAGGAATATTAGAGAAGACATGAGACAGCAAGTCCAAGAAATAAAAGTATATTTTGAAAATGAATTAAACAAACAAATTCAAATGGCAAAGAACGAGCTCTACAAGGAGATAGAGATCTTAAAAAAAAATCAAACAATAATCCTAGAATTGCAGGAAACTATAAACCAAATTAAAAACTCAAACGAGAATATTACAAATAGACTTGATCAAGTAGAAGTCAGAACATCAGATAATGAAGACAAGGTTTATCAACTTGAAAAGAATATAGTCAACACAGCAAAGATGCTTAAATCCCACGAGCAATCTATTCAAGAGATATGGGATGTCATAAAAAAACCAAATCTGAGAGTCATAGGGATAGAAGAAGGCACAGAGATTCAAACCAAAGGAATGGACAGCATATTAAATGAAATAATTCTAGAAAACTTCCCAGAGATGAAAGATGGAATGGATTGCCAAATCCTGGAAGCCTACAGGACCCCAAACATTCAAAACCATAATAGACCAACTCCAAGACATATAATTATGAAGATAGCCAACGTACAGAACAAGGAGAGAATATTAAAAGCTACGAGAGAAAAGAGGCAGATTACATTCAGGGGTAAACCAATTAGGTTAACGACCGATTTCTTGTCACAAACTTTGAAAGCGAGAAGATCCTGGAATAATGTATTTCAAATGCTGAAAAATAATGGATTCCAACCAAGAATACTATATCCAGCAAAATTGAGCTTCAAATTTGACAATGAAATTAAAATCTTTCACGATAAACAAAAGCTAAAAGAATTTGCAGCAAGAAAACCAGCTCTGCAAAGCATTTTGAGCAAAACACTACAAGAAGAGGAATTGAAAAATAGTGCCCAAAACTAACAGCAGGAGGTATCTCAGTAAAGGGGGAGGAAAATAACCAAAAAGCAAAACTAGCCAAACTAAAATAAATAAATAAAGAAGCATGACTGGAAGTACAAATCATATCTCAATTGTATCCTTAAATGTTAATGGCCTAAACTCACCAATCAAGAGACATAGGCTAGTAACCTGGATCAAAAAAAACAAATCCAGCAATATGCTGCCTTCAGGAGACATTCATATGATAGGAAAAGATACACAGGATGAAGGTAAAAGGTTGGGAAAAATCATTCCACTCACATGGCCCTTGGAAGCAAGCAGGAGTGGCCATACTCATATCGAATAAAATCAACTTCAAACCTAAGTTAATCAAGAAGGATAAAGAAGGACACTATATACTGTTAAAAGGAACCATCCACCAACAAGACATAACAATCATCAATTTGTATGCACCAAACAATGGAGCTGCAACGTTCATAAAACAAACTCTCCTCAAGTTCAAGAGTCAAATAGACCACAACACAATAATTATGGGTGACTTCAACACACCGCTCTCGCCATTAGACAGATCCTCTAGACAAAAGCTGAATAAGGAAACTATAGAACTCAACAGCACAATCAATAACCTAGACTTAACCGACATATATAGAATATATCAACCATCATCAAGTGGATACACGTTCTTCTCAGCAGCACATGGATCCTACTCAAAGATAGACCATATATTATGCCATAAGGCAACTCTTAGTAAATATAAAGTTGTGGAGATAGTACCGTGCACCATATCTGATCATAATGGAATGAAATTGGAAATCAATGATAAAAGAAGGAAGGAAAAATCCTACATCACATGGAAAATGAACAATATGTTATTGAATGATCAATGGGTTATAGAAGACATAAAGGAGGAGATGAAAAAATTCTTAGAGTCAAATGATAACACAGACCCAACATACCGGAATCTATGGGACACAATGAAAGCAGTTTTAAGAGGGAAATTTATTTGAGTTCTTACCTCAAAAAAAAAAAAAAACCAACAAATAAATGAACTCACGCAACACCTTAAAAACCTAGAAAAGGAAGAGCAAAACAACAGCAAATGTAGTAGAAGACAAGAAATAATTAAAATTAGAACAGAAATCAACGAAATTGAAACAAAAGAATCCATTGAAAAAATTGATAAAAACTAAAAGTTGGTTCTTTGAAAAAATAAATAAGATAGACAAGCCCTTAGCCATGCTAACGAAAAGAAGAAGAGAGAAAACTCAAATTACTAACATACGGGATGAAAAAGGCAATATCACAACAGACACTACAGAAATACAGAAGATAATTAGAAAGTATTTTGAAACACTATATTCCAATAAAATAGAAGATAATGAAGATATCGATAAATTTCTTAAGGCATATGATTTGCCCAGATTGAGACAGAAAGACACACACAATTTAAACAGACCAATAACAAAAGAAGAAATAGAAGAAGCCATCAAAAGACTACCAACCAAGAAAAGTCCTGGACCGGATGGGTATACAGCGGAGTTCTACAAAACCTTCAAAGAAGAATTAATACCAATACTTTTCAAGCTATTTCAAGAAATAGAAAAAGAAGGAGCTCTTCCAAATTCATTCTATGAGGCCAACATCACTTTGATCCCAAAACCAGACAAAGATACTTCAAAGAAAGAAAACTACAGACCAATATCTCTAATGAACTTGGATGCAAAAATTCTCAATAAAATTCTGGCGAATCGAATACAAAAACATATCAGAAAACTTGTGCACCATGATCAAGTAGGATTCATTCCTGGGATGCAAGGATGGTTCAATATACGGAAATCAATAAATGCTATTCACCACATCAATAGACTTAAAGACAAGAACCACATGATCATCTCGATGGATGCAGAAAAAGCATTTGACAAAGTACAGCATACCTTTATGTTCAAAACACTAGAAAAACTAGGGATAACAGGAACTTACCTCAACATTGTAAAAGCTATATATGCTAAACCTCAGGCTAGCATCATCCTAAACGGAGAAAAACTGAAGGCATTTCCTCTAAAATCTGGAACAAGACAGGGATGCCCTCTATCACCACTTCTATTCAATTTAGTTCTCGAAGTACTAGCCAGAGCAATTAGACAGACAAAAGAAATTAAAGGCATAAAAATCGGAAAAGAAGAAATTAAACTATCGCTATTTGCGGATGACATGATAATATACTTAACAGACCCAAAAGAGTCTACAAAGAAGCTGCTAGAGTTAATAAATGAATTCAGCAAAGTGGCAGGTTATAAAATCAACATGCATACATCAAAGGCATTCCTGTATATCAGCAACAAAACCTCTGAAATGGAAATAAGGAAAACCACTCCATTCACAATATCCTCAAAGAAAATAAGATACTTGGGAATCAACCTAACAAAAGAGGTGAAAGATTTATACAATGAAAACTACAGAACCCTAAAGAGAGAGATAGAAGAAGATGTCATAAGATGGAAAAATGTATCCTGTTCATGGATAGGCAGAACTAACATCATCAAAATGGCGATATTACCCAAAGTTCTCTACAGGTTTAATGCGATGCCAATCAAAATCCCAACAGCATTTCTTGTAGAAATAGACAAAGCAATCATGAAATTCATATGGAAAAACAAAAGACCCAGAATAGCAAAAGCAATTCTAAGCAGGAAGTGTGAATCTGGAGGTATAGCGATACCAGAGGTCAAACTGTACTACAAAGCAATAGTAACAAAAACAGCATGGTACTGGTACCAAAACAGGCAGGTGGACCAGTGGTACAGAATAGAAGACACAGAGACTAATCCACAAAGTTAACAATTATCTTATATTTGATAAAGGGGCTAAAAGCATGCAATGGAGGAAGGATAGCATCTTCAACAAATGGTGCTGGGAAAATTGGAAATCCATATGCAACAAAATGAAATTGAATCCCTTTCTCTCGCCATCCACAAAAATTAACTCAAAATGGATCAGGGAGCTAGATATCAAATCAGAGACACTGCGTCTGATAGAAGAAAAAGTTGGCTACGATCTACATATTGTGGGGTCAGGCTCCAAATTCCTTAATAGGACACCCATAGCCCAAGAGTTAACAACAAGAATAAACAAATGGGACTTACTTAAACTAAAAAGTTTTTTCTCAGCAAGAGAAACAATAAAAGAGGTAAATAGAGAGCCTACATCCTGGGAACAAATTTTTACCCCCCACACCTCCGATAGAGCCCTAATATCCAGAATGTACAAAGAACTCAAAAAATTAAACAATAAGATAACAAATAACCCAATTAACAAATAGGCCAAGGACCTGAACAGACACTTCTCAGAGGAGGACATACAATCAATCAATAAGTACATGAAAAAATGCTCACCATCTCTAGCAATCAGAGAAATGCAAATCAAAACCACCCTAAGATACCATCTCACTCCAGTAAGATTGGCAGCCATTATGAAGTCAAACAACAATAAGTGTTGGCGGGGATGTGGGGAAAAGGGTACACTTGTACACTGCTGGTGGGGCTGCAAAATGGTGAGGCCAATTTGGAAAGCAGTATGGAGATTCCTGGGAAAGCTGGGAATGGATCCACCATTTGACCCAGCTATCGCACTTCTCGGACTATTCCCTGAGGACCTTAAAAAAGCGCTCTATAGGGATACGGCTGCATCAATGATTATAGCGGCACAATTCACAATAGCTAGACTGTGGAACCAATCTAGATGCCCCTCAATAGATGAATGGATAAAAAAATGTGACATCTATACACAATGGAGTATTATGCAGCACTAAGAAATGACAAAATCATAGAATTTGCAGGGAAATGGATGGCATTAGAGCAGATTATGCTAAGCGAAGCTAGCCAAGCCCTAAAAAACAAATGCCAAATGTCTGCTTTGATAAAAGAGAACAACTAAGAACAGAACAGGAAGGAAGAGCATGAGGAAAAGACTACAGTAAACAAAGACGAATGGGGGGAGAGAAACGGAGAGAGAAGGGAAAGCACATGGAAATGGTAGGAGACCTTCAATGATACATAAAATTATAAGAGGTTATGAGGGGCAAGGGGCAGGGAAAAAAGGGAGACAATTGAACAACAGCAGGGGAGGTAGAGAGGGAAGATGGGAGGGGAGCTGAGGGGAGGGGGGATAGTAGGGGATAGGAAAGGTAGCAGAATACAACAGTCACTAATATGGCATTATGTAAAAATGTGAATATGTAACAGATGTGATTCTGCAATCTGTATTTGGGGTGAAAATGGGAGTTCAAAACACAATTTGAGTCAAATGTATGAAAGATGATATATCATGAGCTATGTAATGCTTTAAATAATCAATAAAAAAATAAATAAAAAAAATAAATAAAAGGTAAAATGCTATACTTAGAAACAATATAAAATACGTATCACTAATACCTAAAAAAAAAAGATAAAAAAGTTCCCCATTTACTTAATATTCCAAGAGAGAAACCAAAAAAATGTAAACCTTATAATATACCAGGTAATTTAAAATATCTCATATAGCATCTGCTAAAACTCTGTAATAAGACCATGATCTTTCATGTTATGGTTGATTAAAATGAGCTCCTTAAAAAAGGTGAAGTTATTTGGCATAGGTCAGAAGGCTATTAGGTGATGAATCTATATGAAACTAAAGGCCATGTTCCTTCCATTCTCCTCTTTCCATCTGTGGAGGTCTGACGAAATGTATTGTGCTTCTTTAATTTCTGCTGTAATATATTGTTAAAAATCTGTTACTGCTATGAACAGAGGCTGGAGTAAAGTCAGGAAAGTTTGAAAGACATTTCATAGAAGTTTTGAGCTTTTAATTGACAAGTTGAAGTTGATATGGCTGACAACATTTAGAGGCAAAGCATGAGTCAAGCATCCTCAAATTGCTCCTTGAACAGGGGCACAGAAAAAGAGAAACCTTGACCACTCCCTTCCCTAGTGTATGTCTGTGGGCTACTAGTCACACCCCCTACCCCCTCCCTCACAATTTGCCACACAAAGAAAAACAAAATACCTTTTTAGTGTAAGGGCAGGAAGTAGTCACAGCTCTTGCTTCACTCCCTTACTCACTTAACTATCTCCACTCATTGAAGGGCAAATTGGTAACCAGAATATGGAGATTGTCTTTGCTAAACAATGTTAAAGGGTAGCAGGCTAGTTACTCCTGTGAGCAGGGTAGGATTTAGATATTGTGTCTGGTATCTTATAAACTTAAATTCAGGGGCTTAAGCAAATTGTATTCATCAAGAGCTATTATGGGTACCTTTGTTCCTCCTTAAGCTGATGGAAAAAAAAAAAGGTCACATTTACTTGGAAGCAAAAACATCTTAAAATAGCACTGAATCTTGCACATGTTGAGGAACAAATAGTCACATCCCCCTATAGTGCGAAATCTTCATTTTACTTAGAACATGGCTGACATGTTTATAAGCTAAGTTTCTTTTCAAACCAGTGAATCCCGCAGATGTCTCATCTGGGAGGACTTATGAGCTGTGTGACTTACTTTATTGTTATTGTTAATAATAAAACAAACTGTTCAATTTAGAAATAATTTTTTAGCCTTTTCATGGTTTTTTGCACATTTCCTTTGTAGCTTTGAAAGAGTCCTTTGTATTTTAATAGTTTATTCACTGATTCCAATAAAAATATTTTAAAAAATGAAATAAAACTACAATAGGCATTGGAAGAACATCATGTCTTTAGAAACCACATTGGTTCTGCTGATATTAACAGGACCAGGTAGGAACAGATAAAACTTTTCTGATAAAACTTCTCAGATAAAAGTGCTTTTCTGAATGTACACAGAGTGTTTGGTTATATATTGATGTTGCAATGTAAATTTTCCTATGATGCTTAGGAAATTGGATTACTAAGACTGAAGCAAATTATTGTAAGCTGAATACCTAGGAACTATATGGGGAACCCAAGAAGACTCTATAAGCTATTCAAAAAAACATGACACTTCACTTCCATAAATGGGCCACACACTATTTGACAGATTTGACTTGACTTATTTCTAATACCTCAACATGTGTTTCATTGAACACTAGGAGTCCAGGAAATGGAGATGGACAAAGATCATCTTTCATCTAATGCATGGGATGTTAAAATGTTTGTTTACTTTTTATATTCCTTGCCTTTCCTATTGTTTGCCTTCTCTATTAATAACCATCCTTAAGGGGTTCTTGTAGCAGTGGATATAGCAGATTAGTGGAAGTCGTGTTAATTTTCATATAATGTCTATCCATACTTGCATTAACACATTTTATTGTTTAGAATCAAGTGATTTCTATCACTACTGGCAAATAGATAAGATTCATAAGTCAAGTTTCATGTATTTTCCCCCTTATTTTCTGTATTACCTATGCAACCAGGTATAGGCATCCATCCAGTGGAAGGTAAGTGATTAGTTGATATTTGAATGAAATATATTTGTCTCTTTATGATTAGAAATACTGAAGCATAAGACTTAAGGAACTCTTCAAAGTTACACAGCAGGCAGGTATTAAGATAAAGGAATGGGTCTCACTTTTTTTGCTCTTCTAATTGATCCCTGTTTTCCCCAGATTCTGCTTCCTTCAAAAAAAAAAACCCTTATATAAAAATCTGACTTTTTTTTACAGTATATTTATCAAATATATTTACAGTAGATTAATTTTTTTACAGTATATTTATCAAATGAAGAATTGGTTTGGCCTGGCTTCCTTGACAAAAGCTCTTGGAGATGTCATGGTGCAGTTGTGCAACTTCAGGTTTCGATCATTTTTTTTTCCTAGAATCTTTCAGACTGAACAGAGATTCTCACAATAGCTATATACAACATCCATTTCATTCACTGAAACTAAATCAAAAGAAAATTCTCTTTCAGTCAAATGCAATTCAATTTATTGTAATAAGTGTGATCTACTTCATAGGCTTGGGGTACAAATAAGGTCATGTGGTAGTCATCAGTGCTGTTTACCAAATATTTCCAGATTTTGACTCCTGGCAACATGATAGGATTGCATTTCCTGGCTTTCGTATGGTGGGATGGGATTATGTGACTAGATTTGGCCAAAGTGCTGGGAACAGGGTGTATGTCATTTCCAGGCCACAGTATTTAATCTCCATCTGAGACCCTACACTGAACACTCTTCTTTGGCATGGTGGATGGGTAAATGCTTAAGATCATAGCTTCTCCATCAGCCTGGGTATTTGAGTGATTAAAACAAGCAGAGTCCTCTATTGACATTAGCATTGATAAGAAAAGAACCTTTGATATTTTAAGCCTGAGATTGGGATTGTTGTCACTATAACATAATTTATTTGTTCTGACTCAAAGAGGTGATATTTCTTTTATTTTTCCAGGTAATCTTTGGAAACCTTAACATTATCATCTTCCCTCTGCATCAGTTTGTCAAAAAAAAAATTCCATGATTTTATTATATCCAAAACGATCATTAAAAGAAGTTAAAGTGCCTTATCAGTCAAGTACTGCCTTTACTCTGATGTTGGCCGTGTAGTATGCCCATGGTTTCTCACAGATGAATCATTTTTTGTCTGCTAACATGATGATGCATACCCTAGAAGATACAGATCTCTGCCTGGGTCTAGGTAGGGCCACATGCCAAGATAATAACTATTAAATTTATGCCTTCATCCTTAGCTACTGCCCAAATTACACAGTAGGAAAGGGTATATGGACCCCAGCACTCACTGTATGGAACCATATCTATCTCCCGAATTCTGGGCCATGATGGAAACTTCTGATGCTTGTTGCTTTATTCAGTCAATGGACCCTATTTAGAACAGATGATCCATCAGAGAGATTCTAATAGTCTTTGCCACCAAAAAGGAATAAATCAATGGTTCATGTAGATAGACATACAGATACACAATTAATTCAAACATGTTAACCTGACATGTCATTATCAGAGAGACTGATGCTCTTTTGAATTGGAGGGAAGATTTATAGAGGTGACCATTGATTTTTGGCCTCCAACAATATGATTTTTTTTTCTTATTAGAAAATTGGAGAAAGGAAGTACAGGGAGAAGGACTGAAAATGGACATATGAAAAGTGTTAAGGATATAAGTAATATAGAATGGTTTGAGCAGGTGAGGGTCGATGATAGCAATCGTATTTGTCAGGATGCATGGGCAGTGGGAAATATCTATAGATATTATTTCAGACAACAAGACAGTAAATCAGATGGCAACTTCCACCAGAGAATGACAGCTACTATCCCAAATGCAGCATCCTTGGAGACAGAATGTGAATTGCTAAACCTTATGTGGGACACATGACTCCTAGAATTGTTACCCTGGGTTAGAGAGAGGAAGTATATTGGGCTTTTAAAATTCATATTGGGCTTTTAAAATTCAGACAAAGAAATAATGATTCTGAAAGAGATCATGTCCATCATCTCCAAGGTCATCTCCTTTTCCATCCATAATTCTAAACATTGTGGTGACCGTAGAGCACTTCCTCCCTAATAAAATGCTGTCTCTTGTTCCTGCCACCCATTTCATATGCCACAGGAAGCAGCTATGCTTTGTGGTCAGACCAGGGAGAGGGGGGTTAAAACCAACACTTTAAGGCCAGCCAGCTTGAGATTTGCTGGCTACCCATTGTTATCCATGCCACAGGATACACAGGCTTGGGGGAGTTTTCTGCAAAGTTTGTGGGTAGCTTGTGCATTCTCATTAATTAGGAAATTAGATTGTTGACTATAAATTGGAGGGTACGGAATGTTTTTATTTTAAGTTGAGGAAATGAAGCGTGGGAGGAGAGATGATAGGCAGGCTTTTTACATCAAATTGCATGGTTTGCTTGTCTTTGCTTTGGGGGTCATGTTCACTTCAGCACCAAGCTGGTCCCTTGGAAGCCCACTCAGTCCTCCTGAGGATGGATTTGTTTTACAAGACTTCCTGTATGTGCCTGATTCTGAGTAATATAAGTAACCATATTGATTATGAGTCTTCTTTTTCTTTCCCCCAAATTGCCCTTCAGATTTTCTTGTTTAAAACTCAAACTTAAATCTCAATTGCTTTTGATCTTTAAACCAAGTCTCTCAAGCTTACCAGTTTGTGGATAATACATAACAAATAGTAATAGTATCTGTACTAGTTAGTGTAATTCTAGACCTCTAGCTGTATTTTAAGCAGTTCTTTCTTATTTTTCCCACTCTAGCTTCCCTTACTGGGATCCAAATCCAAAAAACCAATGAGGGGTGGTGCCTTCTATGGACACAGGGGTTTGCTCTTGAAACTGGTGCCAACATCCAAAATCTGGCACCAAATGCTCTTAAAGTTCTTTCAAGGCCCCTTACGGTGCTGAGGTCCCTGCATTTCTCATTGTAGAGAAGCTATGTTGGATTCTATACAAATGAGAATGCTTCTCTTCCATTTAGTAGCTGTGCTTCATCTGTTGAACCCGGAGCTCCATTGTCCAAGTCAGAGCCTATGCCTCTCAGCTTTACCTATATTTTTTCCTCATAGGACTAGTACTAGGGCCCATACCTGAAGTAGAAGCAGTCTGTTCTGTTCTTCACTGTAACAAATGAGAGCAAAAAAATTCCAACAACCAAGGAATAAAAGCTATAGTTCTTATCTACTCACTCCTGAGGTTTGTGTAAATTCCCATTCAGACTCAATCCGGATCCCTGCACATCTAAGAAAAGTTACTTTGTGGGAATCTTCTTTTAACCAAATGGAGGATGTGTGAAATCTGGTATTATAGAGTAAAAACAGTAGCTTCGCCATAAGAGTATATGTGTGTGTGTGTGTGTGTGTGTGTGTGTGTGTGTGTGTGTGTGTGAGAGAGAGAGAGAGAGAGAGAGAGAGAGAGAGAGATTAAATTAAGTTCCTATATAATGAATAATGCTTTTATGATTAGAAAGTAGGAAAGTGAGTCAAGTCACTTGATATTTTCTTCTGGGTTTAGATGGTTCTAATAATTATGGTATGCATGAATAATGATCCTTAGGGTTGTTCTGGGCACAGAGCCCTGGGTCTATGGTAAAGCAAATGGCAAGTGGACTCGAAATACAAAAACTCCCTGTTTTTACTGGGATGTTCTTCTTTTCAAAAATGAACGATCTTCTTGTAGCCTATCATCATTAGTAAGCATGAAGTTTCATTTGACATTTCATATTTGATATGTATAAGCTTGTCCCACTAGCTTATATTTCTAGAATGATTTTCCCAATATGCAATTCTTCTCATGTCCGTGCTCTGTGTAAAATTTCTCAACAGATCTGTGGCTTTCGGATATAGATCATTCCCTTCAGCCCTATTTGCAAGCTTCATCTTTCGTTATCCTCAAACTCCCCTGCTTTGTTTTCCAGCCATCCTGAAGCATCCACAGTTTTCCAGCAATCATTCTTTATCCTGGTTCTAGACCCTTGCGTAGGAGAGGCAGGAGGTTCCTCAATGTAAGAGTTAAATTGCAGTCAGACTTCTCATTTTTGTGTCTGGTATATTTTGAAGGAAAAAAGAGTATTTCATGTCATCTTTCTGAGACTCTTGCTATTTTCTCCATCCCAACAGGTTTTGAGCTTAATAGAGAAAGCTGACAATCTCCCCTAAGGGCTCTGATGTTCCTTTGTGCTCCTCAACAAAAGTAGAGAAGAAACTTTTAAGGTTCCTTGACAGTAACATGAATCTCTCTTAGTTCTTTTTTATTTTTCATTTTGTCTTTCTAGATCAATGGCCTTTAGTTTTAAAATTGGCTCACAGAAGCATCTGCCTTTAGAATGTGAGAGCATGCCATAGTCTTTCTCCCCTTTCAGGAGTTAACCCTCATGAAATAAAAACAATGTATTTAAGTGAAGAAGCCTACTTATGTCTAAGCCAAATCACTGAGAGTGGAAAATAATTTTCCATTCAAGTTGGAGGGAAGGGCATATTGAAAACTTCTACCTATGTGCTCCCTTATTCACTCAGAGGAGAAAGAAATCAAAATTTAAGATGTAACCAGTTTAGGATACTTTCCCGAAGCTGTAATACCAAGTAGGAGTGTGTTAAATTTCCTTTTCCAATAAAAGTATCACACTCCTAAGTGAACAGCCTCACCTTTACCCTCTCCCCATTTGCTTTAAAAGTGGTGTGCCTGAGATTTGGACTTCACTAACACCTCATTGTGAGTAGAAAGAACAGAACAGAGCACCACGGAGCAAGTGAGGACAGAGGGTCAGTGCTCTGACCTGGATTCTGGGGCTTGAGTTTGTTGAACACCTTCACCCTGCAGGGTCAGGCTAATTGACCCATGTTGCCAAGTATTGAGGGCTGTGCGCCCTCTGCTGGGCAGAGCAACAGATGCGTCCACCCTGCAGCACCTGGCCTAATGAAAGTTAAACTTTTGCAAACACTGGGGCAGATGTTCCTGTCAGTATTCAGAGAGACGATCACAAAAGTACAGCCTGGACTATTTAGGGAAATATTAAATCAAATCTGAAGAATTAAGGGAGAAGAACTCATTTTATGTTCTAGCCAATCAACTTCATAGGCACACATTTCTTTACTGAGGAATGTAGCTATAAACTTCTTCTAATGACATTTTTATTCAATAATACAAAACACGAATGTGCGTATCTTTCTGTTCAGAGTAAATGGAAGCACAAGGAGAATTACTGATTAACTCAAATTTTCCATTCAACGTAATGTACACTTTTGGGGGAGTAGAAAGTTTGATATATATGTATGCTTTTACTTGTGTTTAACATAGGTCCTTCTAAAATCAATTTGCTAATTTCAGGCCTTAAAATCTTATCTTGTTCATGTACTTATGTATTTATTTTTATTTTTTGCAGTGCTTGGGATCAAACCCAGGGCCTTGTGCATGCTAGGCAAGTACTCTACCACTGAGCTACATCCTCACTTATTTTTCATTCATTCAACACACATTAATGGGTACCTTCTATATACCAGGCACTATGTATTGGATAGAGCACTAGGTGATGAAGGAGAGAAGAAAATACCTAGAATGTTGAAATGTTAGTCTTGTTATGGTTTGGATATGTGGCATCCTTCAATGAGCTCTTGTAAAAAACGATGCAAGTATGTTAAGAGGTGAAATGAATAGATTATCAAAGCTGTAATTGAATTGAGATTAATAATTTGAATGGAATACTAGGAGATGAATGTAGACAAGGTCGGGTGTGGCTGGAGGAAGTAAGTCACTGGGGAGAATGCCCTTGGGGATTATATTTTGTCCTTGGATTAACCCTCTCCCTCTCTCTTTGTTTCCTGGCTCTCAGGAGCCAAGCAGCTGTCCTCTGCCATACCCTTCCATTATGAGGCTTTGCCTTACCTCAGGCCCAGACTAATGGAGTCAGCTGACCATGGACTGAGACCTCTGAAACCATGTTCCAAAATAAACTTTTCCTCCTCTAAGTTTTTCTCCTCAGGTATTTTCATTACAGTGATGAAAAGCTAACTAACACAAGTCTAGAGGACTTACAACATAATATCATTAATAAAGAAGGGATAAATTGCTGGGATGGTTAAAAAAGAGGTGAGAATAACAATACACAAAGGGTCAGAAATTAAGATATGCTTTGTATATGGTGAGGAATAAGTAATGAAAGAGGTTTGTGTGTTTGTTAGTTATACAAGGTGGGATATGGCAGGTAGTAGATGGTAGAGAAAAGAAAAGGTAGGTGTGTGTCTTACTGAGTCTTTTGTGAGGCCATAAGCCAATGTGTGTTGCATGGGGAAGGTGAGGCTAGTGTGGTGATGTAGTATTACCTTTTCTAGCATGCTGAGCAGATTGAATTTTATCCAACTGGAGAAGAGAAGTTATGGAAGGATTATAATCAGGAGAATGTGATCACTGCTCTTCATTTTAGAAATATTTATCAGAAAAGTAGAGGATGGGTAGAGGGTTGGGAAATGTCAAAAACAGCAACAGGAAGCTATTCATCTTCTGTTGGAACAGAAAAGACTAAAGACAGGTCAGTGAGAAGGAGATTCTGGAATAAGGATTAACTGGAAAATTCTTAAGAGATGGAAACTGTTTGGATGTGGAGGATGAGGAAGAAGGAATATTGGAGGAAGACTTGAAATGGGGATGACCAGGATGAGCAGAAAAAAAAAAAAGGTCTGGAGCCACCATCAGTAGTTTCACTTAGGGCATGTTAATTTACAACAACTGCATGTAAAGATACCTACTAAACAACTGGAGAATTCTGAGACACCAAAGAGCTAAAGAGTTTGAGGCATCAGGGAGAACATCCAGGAAGGGTAGGACGAGAAGGGGATAGAGGGGAAAATGAAGCATGTTTCTTTTTTACTTGGTAGAGTAAGGTGACAATTTTATTATCTACTTCTTGAATATCAATTGAGGATGGAGATTTGAGTAATACTGTCTTAATTAGAAACCTATTGGAAAGTAGGGTATTTTAAGTAAAATTTTATTCTTGAACTTTACATGCTTAAGTCTATCTTGTATTTAAAGTTAGCGGATGTATGATTTCAAAAAAGTCATATTAAATCAGAAATGACTTAGAAATAAACTCTAGATGAACTTAAACTATTTAAGGATTAAGTTATATACATAGTAATGTATCAAAGATTGAGTTATTTTTGGGTGGGCTTTAGAATGGGAAAATGGAAAAATATTTGATTCCTTAAATCTCAAGGAGGGATAAACATCTATTTTCCTTTATATTAATATGCATAACTGGTTCTGAAAAATGCCAAGAATTTTAGCCTTTCAGTGAGAAGGGAAGATTTTATAGGTCATGGAAAATCTTATGTCTTATAGATTAGGAAACTGTACTATAAATTTGAGGAACATAGAAGGCTTTATTTGTGCATGTTTTGGAGAATCTTAATTCGCATTGTTACTTAAAGGCCCTGAGAAGTTCTATAGTAAAGAAAAATTGATTTTGTTAACCTAGCATTTTCCCATCACATTTGATGGCTAAATATTTCCCAGAGTTTGGATAAAGTTGCTTTAAACATTTCCTTTATAATTAGGTGGAACAATGTATCTAGCTATTAGCTTTAAAGTTCAGTTCAGTTAGCAAACATTTATTGAACCCATGATATTATAGTTACCATATTAGGCCCCAAAGGCGTGAATGTTATTCACTAAACAACAACAACAATAATAATAGCTAAAATTCATTGTGTGCTCCGTAGGTAAAAGGAAATTTGTTAAGTATTTTATATATTCTATGTTATTTAATTTTCACAAACACCATGAGGGAAGCATTATTTCCCATTTTAGAGGTGAAGAGATTAAGGCTTAGAGAGGCAAAGTGATTTGTTTAAGGTCATAGACCTAGTGAATTATAGAATTGGATGTAGTTTCTTCATCATCTTATGGCTCACATTCTTTACCACAGCAGCATCCCTTGGAGAATTTATGGTCTAAACAATGTCCATAAACATTACCAGAATGTGCTGCAAGTGTTTTGACATGAGGATCTTCAACCTGTGATTTATTTATATTAATCCCTGATGTTCTACATTCCCCTGGAAAATATTCCTAATTTAGCAACCAGGGCAGTCCCCTTTTCCCTTTGAATCTGAAGCTCTTGGTATCAAACAGCCCTTTGTTGAGATATAGGATCTCATTTCCCTCACATTACATAATGCAACATGTATGAAGTAGATCAGGATATAGCTAATTTACAACTTTCCTGTATGGTTCCTGAATATTCCATTCTCATTTTTTTAAGTGGGAAAAATAAGCACTATATTTTAAATCTTCTTTATACACTCTAGGCAATACTTAAACATTTAACTCTTAGCAATTTGTGTTTTTAATGGAATAGGTCTTCCTTTTGGGTCATTTTCATAGAGTAACTTTGGTTGTCCAAACATATTCTGAAATACGTTGGGGATTATGGTTTCAACACATGTAAGCCTAAGGCCAAAGTATGACTAACACATGATATTTTGTTACATTTCATGAACAAACCACTGTTTTGTGGTATAATACAAAACATAGCTAAGTAGTTTAGATCACTATCAGGCATTACAAGGTTAGGTTTTCAATTTATATGATTACTCAAAGCTCATTAGAAATATATTCTTTAGCTCTAGGGAATGCAGCCTAGAAACTTGTGGTTTCCCTTGTGAAAATGGTATATTTTTAGCCCATTTATTATGTTTTTAGTTTATCTCAATTGTATCCCTTTGTACTTTTAGAACAATAGTCAAATTCACAAATAAACTTAAAAAGTCTATTTTACCAATGAGCCAAAAGGGGAAAAGAAAGAAAGAATAAGAAAACACATTGTTGTTATTTATTAACTTGAGTTCTGTTTTCAGAATGTCACAGACACACTATTGATGAAACCAACATTGCAGATTGTGCTCTTCAGAGCAAACTGACCATTATGAGGCAGAAAAGCTCTGAGTTGTAGTTCTGGCTCTAGCATACATGAGAAAGCCAATTTGGGCTGCTGATTTTGGTTTACTCACTTACAAAATGGGCCTAGTGTAATGTGTCCTGCTATGTGACAGCTCCTTTAAGGTATGTTAAGAATAAATTAACATACCTTAAAGGAGGTATGTTACATTTTCTTGCTGGCTCTGTGATCTTGAGCACAGATTCACCTTTTTTGAACCTAGTTTCCTCATCTGTAAAACAATGATAACAACAGTGTCTAAGTGATAGGATTATTGTGCATATTAAATTAGGTGATGCACATAAATACATGGGCCAGGATGGGTGCTAGGTAGCTTCTCACTGCTTGCTAATATCTTTCCTTTTTCCATATAACAGAAATACTTCAACACTTCATTTTTTAACACAGTAGTTTTTTATTCTTATTTCTATCTGACTACTTCTAGTAAAACCCTTAAAAGAAATAAGATGAAAACAACAAATGTGGATTGTGACTGTAAATCTGATACCTGAAGAACTGGGCCTTATTGGGTCTGATCTATATTACTGAGCCTTTGCTATGCATAATGCGTTGAATTCACAAATGGGAGCTGAGGTTAGTCTCTTTCTGAATTCTTGAGAAGTCTACAATTCACAATACTGGTGTTATTTTTGTTGTTGTTGTTGTTGATGATTTAAGTAAAATAAGAATGCATTATTGGCAATAAGAGTACAGTTATTTGGCAGTAATTCATTTCTCTGGCTTAAAATGGAAACATTGACCATATTTTTTAAACTAAAATGTCATCTGCAGGGATGTTCCTTCTAGAGAGTTTAGGGGCCTTAGGGGAAAAGGTAGCAGGATGTTGCTTTGATGAGACATGTGTGAAGGAAATATATATGTAGCATTAATCTGTAAGTCTTGAGTAGACATAGGTTTATTGAAATACTTGCACATGTAATTTTTGAATAATCATTTAAATCCAACTGTCTATGTTCAATCCTCTTAACTTAATTTTGAGAGACTTGTTTCTTATTGCTTTGACACTCCAGAGGCTTAAAATTGAATCTGTGGCCCAATTATAATAACAGTGCTACTTTAGCTTGGGTTTTATTTTTCTTGGCCCCAGTGTTTGAAATCTGTCTTTATTTTGTTATCTATTAGTGATCTCATAAACTCCATTTAGTAGGAGGGAGTTTCAATATAACAAATAAATAAATAGGAAAAAAGTCTAGGAAAATATTTTGCTAGAAGAGATCTAGCTTTGAACTGAGTCAGATATTTGACTGGTAATGGATAAGAAAAGCATAGGTCAACTTAAAACATTATCTGTCCCCTTCCCCAGAAATTATATTTGTTTTGGCAAAACCCAAATTGAGTGTTTGGAAAGGGGGTATTCTGAGAAGAGACCAGCAAATTCTAATGATTCTGCACTGCCCTTGGGATCAGAGTGCAGGTTTGAACAACAATCCTGATTTTTAACAAATTATAATGCATGGCTGCATTTTGGGCCGAGGGGATTTAATCATGCTTATGATTTGACATTCCATCATGAACTTTAGTGTTGCCCCATGTCAGTCTAAGATGAACTAGAGTAATTCTGAAAGCAGCTGAGAGCATGTCAGAGTTTCCATCTGGCTTGACACTCCTCCTCTATTCCAGAACCAAGGATAGGGAATGAAATGGATTGGAGAGGGCCATGCATTTTAGACATTTCCCATAAGCATGCTTGATTCTGGTACAAGGCTTGGACTGCCCATGGTTGACCTTACCAGTAGGTTCCTTCTTGCATATTTGTACCTTTTCTGGCTCTCTCATGTGCTTTCATAGTCAGAGTGTATCAGATTTAGTAATGAAACTCTAGAATGACCATATGCTTTGAGATATAATTCCTTTCCCAACATTAGAACTGAAAAGTCTATTAGGCTATGAATCTGTAAACCATCAGGCATTCCCTTGTTCAAAGTAAAGCAAATTAGCATAATTTATCAGCAAATTCAATTTTCTTTAAAGTACCATTTATATTCCCATGCTGTAACAGAATGGTTAGTAATGACTTATTACAAATAACACCCTAGGAAGTTTTCCATTTTAGATCATTGATGGTAGGATATGATTGAAATAAGAACAAAACATACTGAATGTCCTTTCACAAACTTTGGAAAGTAGAGTATTGAGTTTTCATGTGGCGTTGATTTCATTTTAAATCAAATACTGTGCCTGTCTCAGATATTGTATATTGCTTCCTTGGGAAAATAATATTCGGAGGGGAAGAATCACAAGATAAGCAGAGTTATATAGTGTAATTCAAAGTAGTAGCTCTAGTGATAGTAACAGTGTTACTATTAATAATAGCCAATTTTTATTGATATTAGGTTTGTCTTTTTAAAATTTTTTATTTGCTTTAATTAGTTACACATGACAAAAATGCATTTATTCATTTTGACATATTATACATAGATGGGATATAATTTCTCATTTTTCTTTCTGTACATGTTATAGAACCACATTGGTCATGCAGCCACATATATACATAAAGCAATAATGTCTGTTTTGTTCTAATATCCTTCCTATCCCCACATCCCCTTTTCTCCCCTCCTTTTATTTTCCTCTAACTAACCTAAGGTAACTCTATTCTATTCTCTAGTGCACCTCCCACTTATTGTGATTTAGCGTCTGCATATTAGAGAAAACATTTGGCCTTTGGTTTTTTAGGATTGGCTTATTTTTGCTTAGCTTGATATTCTCCAACTCCATCCATTTACCAGCAAATATATGAAGCAAAATAAAATAGCCAACTTTTGTTGAGTATCTGCCAAACTTTTTAAAAGTAATTTAAATGTTTTATCTCATTGATACCTCTGTCATGGTTTAGATGTGAGATGACCCCAAAAGCTCATGTGTGAGACAATGCAAGAAAGTTTAGAAGTGAAATGATTGGGTTATGAGAGCCTTAACCTAATCAGTGCATTAATGCCCTCAACTGGATTACCTGGGTGGTAACTGTAGGCAGGAAGTATGTGGTTGAAGAACGTGAGTCACTGGGGGCATGCCTTTGGAGTTTATATTTTGTCCCTGGTGAGAAGAGCTCTCTTTCTATTTCCTGGTGCCATGACGTAATTGCTTTTCTCCACCATATCCTTCCTCCATGATGTTCTACCTAATTTCGAGCCAAGAGCAACAGATGCAGCCACTTATAGATTGAGACCTCTGAATCCATGAACCCTGTGAAACCAAAATAAAATTTCCCCTCTTTAATTATTCTGGTCAGTTCACAGTGATGAGAAAGCTGAGTACAACAACCTCATTATCCTATAAGGTGGATATTATTCTGATTTCCATGTTTCAACTTCATAAAGACATTTTTTATAGGTAAATAAATGGAGACATTGGCTGAGTAAGGAACTTGCCCAAGGTCACACAACCATTAACTGGTAAAGCTGATCTTACATGTGCAGCCTGTGTGCAGAGCTGCTGCCTCAACCAGTATCACAGAGCTACCTCCTGGTCACTTTTTATTCTCAATATTTTATTGCTTTATTTTGCTTTAAAGCACTTCTAGAAATCTTGAATCCCCTCACCCTTTAAAAAATACATGACTAGTCATAGCATCCCTAAATCACAGTAATGATCCCAGTAATGTGTTATGAAGGTGGAGTTATGTTATGAAGTATGTGTGTGATATGTCCGGTGGCTAATGTTTATTGACTCACTATGCCAGGTATTGTTTTAAGTTCTTTACATGCATTGAAACATTTGATGCTACCATTATTTAGGTATCATTAAGGAAAATAATAGTCCCCTTTTCATAGATTGTTGTGAGAATTAAATATGTTAATATATGCTGAGTGCTTTGGAATGCCTGACACATAGTAAGCATGTGCTAGTTATTATTATCCTGCTGGGCAGGATGAGACTTTAGTGGGACTGAACACTTGCTCCTAGGCTGTCCCCAGCTTTAAGGCCACTTCTAAAAACTCTAGAGCCCACACTCAATCCATGGCACTAGCAAGCAAAAGCAGGACTTTTGTTTTTACATGCCCTTTTTTTTTTTGCCAAAATAAAGCTTTTGTTCTGGTTATAGAAATCAGCATGGTATAGAGTCTACAGTCTGCCTCCCAAGATTGGAATATCGTTTCCATCCCTTGATAAATGTGCATTCTTGGTGCCTTGGGTTTCTTATCTGTATAATGGGGATAATTTTAGTAGTTTGTTATTTCACAGCATTGCTGTGAGGATTAAATAAGAAAACTAAAACTTTTATTATAGTGCCTGGCATATGGAAGTATTCAAATAAGATTAGCTAATATTATGGCTATTAGGAATAAAATTACATATGTATTTTGCAAGTATATTTGGAATTTTAAAGCCATAGATTACATCCTGGGAGACAATTGCAGTGAATACTGTTAGAAACTGTAAGAGCTTCTCTTTGAAGAGTATGGGCTCTCATGGCAGGGCTTTGGGAGGATCACTGTGAGGCTGCTTACATAGCTAGAGTAGCTAAGGGGCACTGTATAAAAATGCTGGAAGGATTCAAACGTTCCCATTATTTGGGGCATTTGGAAATTATTTAGATGGTTTGTCCTCTGATTAAGTGAGGAGTCAGAATTCCCCTAGCTCCATAATGACTTTGTTTTCAAGAATGGAATAGATAGAGATGAGACAGTGAGAGGCAAAGACTATGTAATAACTCCTTGACATTATTTCTTCCTCATCTTTGATTCTTTTATTCTGGAAAGATCAACCTCCAGTGGTATAGCCTTGCAACAGCTAGACAATATTTGTTGTTCCTACGCAGTCTTACAAGGGACCCAGAATTTCTAAATAGCATAGTGGTGAATCTGTGGGTTAAATTTTGAATTTTATTACTTTTTAAATTGTTTTTGTTGGCTTTTTAAAAATATTTTTTAGATGTTGATGGACCTTTATTTTATCCATTTATTGATATGTGGTGCTGAGAATTGAACCCAGTGCCTCACATATGCTAGGTAAGTGCTCTACCACTGAACCAGAACCCCAGCCCTTCTGTTGGCTTTTGAATGTTTTATCTAGGCTAGTTCATATGCTGATGATTTTTGCAGTCCCCACTTTCTGAAAGCCTACAGTTTCATTCAGGGAATAACCCTAGGAAGGATGGTAAAGAGAAACAAAAAACTATAAACAAAACTTCAAAACCCACCTCATTATCCAATTGACTTTGGGGATGTTGCTTCATTTTTCTTGCATTCCCTTGATTTTATTGAGTTCTGCATTCAAGAAGATGAGCAGATCCCACATGGCTGCAGCAGACTTCCCTAGTATGCTAACAGCATGTGCTGTTTTGCCTTGGATTGGCAAGCATGGCCTATACAGGTAACCAGGCTTCTTTTCTGCTGGATTTCCCAGAACCTCTACTAACCTAATGCATGAGTCTCTGTTACAGAGATGGTCATATTTTTTGTTTGTTTGTTTGTTTGAATCTAGCATTTTCATTTCTTACAACATCTCAGAGTTAGTGTCTGAAATATTTGGGAAATGCCTGTTTATACAGTTGTCATTGTTAAAGATGAAAACAGGGAAAGGTGCCCTAGCATAATAGTAATTGTGCTGTTACTTTTTAAAAGATTAGATAAGGCCATATCATTCATTATTTGTTTATTAATTTTTTGGTAGCAGGGATTGAACCTAGAGGTGCTTAACCATTGAGCCACATCCCCATCTTTTTTTATACATTTTATTTAGAGACAGGGCCTTGCTAAGTTGCTTAGAGCCTTGCTGAGGGCCTTGCTAATTTGCTGAAGCTGGCTTTGAACTAGCATTCCTCCTGCCTCAGCCTCTGGAGCTGCTGGGATTACAGGTGTGCACCATCACCTCTAGCCATAGATTATTATTCAGCATTAAAAGAGAATAAAATCATGGCATTTGCAGATAAATGGTTGGAGTTGGAGAATATAATGCTAAGTGAAGTTAGCCAATCCCCAAAAACCAAATGCTGAATGTTTGCTCTGATTTAAGGATGCTGATTCATAATGTGATGGGTGGGGGAGCATGGGAGAATTAGATGAACTCTAGATAAGGCAAAGAGGAAAAGGGGGGAGGGGAGAGGAGGGAGCATGGGGGTAGGAAAGATGGTGGAATGAGAATGGACATCATTATCCTAAGTACATGTATGAAGACATGAATGGTGTGACTCTACTTTGTGTACAACCAGATTTATGAAAAATTGTGCTCTATATGTGTAATATGAATTATAATGCATTCTATTGTCATATACAACAAATTAAAATTTAAAAAGTTACAAGTCAAAAGGTAACAAACATACAAAAATCTTGAATTCAAAACCTAGTAGAGTGTTTGTTGTTGTTGTTTGTTTGTTTGGTAACAGGGATTGAACTCAGGGGCACTCAATCACTGAGCCATATCTCTAGCCCTACTTTCTATTTTATGTAGAGGCAGGGTCTCACTAAATTGCTTAGCGCCTCACTTTTGCTTAGGCTGGCTTTGGACTCAGGACCTTCTGCCTCAGCCTACAAAGCCATAGGATTAGGCGTGTCCCACAGCACCTGGCTAGAGTGTTTTTTGTTTTTTTCCCTGTATTGAAACTAAGACAAAGAAGTAAATTATTAAAAATTTTTAAAAAGGAATATATATAAAAATCATACTTCTAATTTTATATTAAATCCTGAATCCATAGTAATCCTAATTTAAATCCATAAATTAATTTAATTAAATTTAATCTGTAAAAAACATTCTACCTACAATTAGATTAATGAAAGAAAGCTCACCACACCATGAGCTCCTAAATCTTCAAAGATGTTCTTTATTTTATAAACCAGTGTGGCAGGATCATATAGATGGAGAGATAACCAATGATATTTTATAAGAGTGATAAAAACAAAAATATTTTCTAGACATCTCTGGCTACTCAGAAAGCCATTTTCCAGCACTCTCCATTTCCCATGAAGATAATGGGAAGATTTGTTTCAGTGATATTTTAATACATGCTCTTTAAGACTTAGGTGGGAAGAAATGTAATTTTGCTATGAATATGTGGGGAATCTAGAAGGATACTCAACTGAAAATCAGAAGGCCTTGGTGATCTATTTAAATTCACACCCCAGGGGCACTGTGCCTGGTAAGGTACCCAAAGCCTTACTGAGGAATGAACTTCATCTGCCTGTGCTTTAGTTTCTCATCTATGGTTCAACAAAGAGAATGAATGTAATACACTACCTAGTGGTTTCTTTAGAACATGGAAATAGTGGGCTCTATGGTATGCTGTAGTTCCTAGATTGTTGAGGAAACATAAGAAGTGGATACAATTTTCAGCTTACTGTATCATAAGGAGACCCAGTAAAAGCTTTAATTTTAGAAATGTAGTCTTCCTCCCATACAACTTTATCCTGTTGGTTATATACAATCTGTTTTCATATGTTAATAACAAGTGCCTTTCACTAACTACATAGAAAGTAAAGCAAACTACTATTGATGGTGATAAAGAACAATTTACTCTCAGTTTTGAAAGTCATCCACACCATTTAAAATGTTTAATGTCACTTGGGCTTTATTAATGCACTTGAGTAACTCTTGGAAATATGACCAGTATCTTTTTTTCCCCCAAAGGTCGCTGTTTTTGATTCTGGAGTTGCTACCTAAAATGTCAAAAATATAACAAATAAATGACTAGAAAACAGAGTTAATAATTATTATGTGCCTATTATGTACAATATAATTATTGTACAATATATTTACATATCTCCTGAATTACATGTCTTCTTTTCATTTAAAGAAACCAAGGAACAGGGTATGATAAATTATTTTTATACATAAGAAAATAAAAATAAATTTCAGGTGATTTACCTAAGATCAAAGGTCTAGGAAATGATAGAATAAAAATATAAACCTAGTTACCTTCGGAGGAAAAGAAAATATTTTGAGAAGAAGTAGTCCACTTGAAGTGCATGGTAGATTGTGTTATGGTATGAGTCTTAGGACAAAGGAAGACTCCACAGGTGGCCTCCTGCTTAGGACTTTATGGTCTTATGCTCAGAGAAAAGACCTCCCAGGGAGATGTGTCCAGTAGAACTGAGGTATGATCTGCCTCCTCACCATTGCCATTTGACAGGAGCTGAAGGTCTAAAGCTGCATTCCATTCTGAATGGTGGTGATCTGGGCCAACACATTTAATAGGATATTTTAATTTGATTAATGTTGTTTGACCTGGCAAAATATAGATTTCCCCATTTGCATATAAATAAACCCAGATATTCAGTAAATGTTTTCACTTTAAATATGAAAAATGTATCTTTAGTAGATAAAAGGTCAGTCGTAGTTATGACTATTTTCATACCATGTTATAGGACAGTCATGTCTTTAAAACATTTATTTATTAACCAATTTTTCCTTCTTATTTAATTTTTGAAAAAAAAAATTCCAAAGACGTTTGCCTCTATTTCTCAGCATTTTGAAGAAATTGTTCCTAAGGACAGGAATCATGTCTTTAAAAGATGGAAGAACACCATTTTAATGTCTAGCGGGATACCTTTGTCATAAGGGGCTAATGAATACCTTCAGATGATCAAGGTTGGATGAAAGCATTGAGAGGTCACCCAGTCCTAGCTTTGAATAAGATCACCTCCAACGTTTCTGTCAAGCTTGAAGTCTTATGCTTTTATGCTATCTGAAGTACCCATGAAATGTCTGCTTTTGACATATTTTTAAAGAAGAAATTTGACTCTCACTGTATAAGAGCTCAGATGTCCAGTAAAATTCTGAGATGAATTCAGCTGGTTGGGTGTGTGTGTGTGTTTCTTATTAATTGATCTGCTTTTCTAGCAAAAAAAAGAAAATTAGCTACTTTAAAAAGTCATTGCTGATATTCTATATAAAAATAAGTTTTACTAGGATCAATGAGTGAATTTTTCAGTCTCAATACAATTAAAACATTTCAGAATGTTTTATAACTTTCTGACTTTTCCTATAAAGTTGATTCTAAACAATGAAATTAATGTGTGCATATTTATTTTTCAGTGGAGAACTATGACTTTGTTTTCTTCTCTATGTTTACTGTGACATGACCTTTGTGCTATTTGAAAAAAAAAAGTCAAATGCATTCTTCTTCCTTATCTAGTGCTGGTTATTTAAAATTACTTCAGGTTTTCATATTTTCCATTAAGCTCTCAAATTATATTTTATTTTTGGTTTAATTGTCATTCTATACAATTGAAAGAAAAATGATTTTACTTCACTCTAACCCTGTTCCTTAGTCCCATGTTTGTAATTCCATTTCATTCTTTTTCTAGAAGGCATTCTTCTTGAAGCCCACTGATTTCCTGATTTAATTTTGACTGATGATTTTTTTAGGCTGATTACAAAGCTAGCATCCTAAAAATTATTTTCAAGGAACTCTTGTGTTGGTTACAGCATTATAAATCATGATGCCTTTCTCTTTTGATCTCTTCATTCTTATTTTGTTAGAGTCCTGTTTGATATCTCTACTTGGATCATTTATAAACATCTCAAATTTAAATTGATCTTCCTACCAATCTTGCTCTGCTCTTGTCTTCTTCATCTTTATTAATGGCTATTCTATCTTTCTAGTTGCTCAGACCACAAATCTTGAAACCACAGTTGACTCTCTTATTCTCTACATCTATTCCAACAGGAGTGTTTTACTGCCCAAATATATCAGAACCTAAGCAGCCCTTTACTGTAACATGGTAAAGGGCTTTTACAAATAATAGGATCTCATCTCTGAAAGAAAATGTAGAAGGTATCTCCTAACCAATATGGGAGTCCTGTGTTGTTCCTGTGCATAATCAAAGTGGTATACATACTGATGTCTCAGAACTGTTAGGGGACATATAGATGAGGTTGGTGGGAACATGAGATTAAGGAATAATTCAATAAAATGGGCCCACTGTGCTGATCTCCACATGCTTTCTTTGCCAAAAAGAAATCTGTCTGCAGCCTTGCCTGGCCTAAGTAGACAGGATATATGTCACATTGTTTAGTAAACTACCTACAAGGAAATCCAGGCAAGAAATAACGTTGACAAGAAAAACCCAAGTTACTTTGATAGGAGAGACTTTGTGGCCCTTTTTACAGACCAGATTCTGGAAGATAAGGGTAGTTCCTCTTAACCATAAAATCTGTAAGAATGTAATGTTAAGAATCCAATTAGAACTGGTCAGCATGGGCCAAGGTGACCTCGAGTTGCCATGGTAGTGGGGACATGAAAGTCTTATGTCACCCTGCTGTCAGTCACAAGTTAAGAGCTGAACCTGGGTAGGACTCTCTGGAAACTTCTCTAGGATCCCCAATAAAACTGGAGTGCAGGAGAAATACATTGTCCCTCTCTTCTCTGAGAGAACCCACTCTCTCTCTTGAGAGTGTCCCCTTTCCCTCTTCCTATCCTTTCAAAAATTCAATCTTGTTACTCTGAGAGACATATCTGAAATCTTTCTGACTTGGTCGTGAGAATCAGCATTTGAAGAGGGGATGTTTGTGCTGCCTCAGTTTTTTGGAATGCTTGAGTTCTGTAACAAGTGACCATAACCAAATAAGTTTTTCATGATTGCCAAACTGAAAACTTAAGTGCAGACAGTCTGGCTAGTACTATGTTTTGATAAATTCCATTTTGAATATGAAATTTCCCTCCTTCAAAAGTACATGTATAAAGACACAAATTGTGTGAATGTACTTTGTATACAACCAAAGATGTAAGCAATTGTACTCTATATGTGTAATAAAATATAATGCAAATAAATACATAAATAAATAAAATAGGCAGTCAGGGTTAAGAACAGACACCTGGGATTCCTAATCACCCCAGAGGTGATTTAAATAAAAATTTCTACCTCTTTAAAGAAAAATTCTTGATTTCATTTGGTGGGTGTTTTCTTTTCTTCTTTTTTTTTTAGTACCAGGAATTAAACCTAGGGAAGCTAGGTTTAATTCCTGGTACTAAAAAAACAAACAAACAAAAAAAAAAAAACAAAACACTAAGTCATATCCCCAGCCCTTTTTATTTTTTTCTATTTTGAGACAGGGTCTTGCTAAATTTCTGAGGTCAAACTTGTGATACTCCTGCATCAGCCTAGTGAGTTGATAGGATTATAGGTGTGTGCTACTATGTCTGGCTTGAGTAGCTATTTTCAAATAACTTCGGGACCTTCAGATAAATGGAAATAGTAAGAAGTAATTATTGGAGTTCACATTATTTATTACTTATGTAGTATCTTAGTTTATTAAATACTTTATATAATTATCTCATTTGATCTTCATAATCTTTCTAGGTAGCTACATTGTTTCATTGTTTTGCAGATTAAAAGCAACAACAACAATACAACAATAACAACTAAGAACAGAATCTAAATTGATTTTACCTAACCTTGTTAATGGTGATGATGTTATAATTTGTTAAAAGTTAAATCTGGTTTTTGTTTCTAAATTTTAATATTCTCTATTTCATTTATCTTCTGTTCCATGGGAAGCATACTTAGTACTATAGTCTGCACTTACAGATGGAACTTTCCATTGAATAAAGATGGACACTCTCATATGTGTGTTGTTTTCTTCCATCCTTAGTTTATTAAATACTTTATATAATTATCTCATTTGATCTTCATAATCTTTCTAGGTAGCTACATTGTTTCATTGTTTTGCAGATTAAAAGCAACAACAACAATACAACAATAACAACTAAGAACAGAATCTAAATTGATTTTACCTAACCTTGTTAATGGTGATGATGTTATAATTTGTTAAAAGTTAAATCTGGTTTTTGTTTCTAAATTTTAATATTCTCTATTTCATTTATCTTCTGTTCCATGGGAAGCATACTTAGTACTATAGTCTGCACTTACAGATGGAACTTTCCATTGAATAAAGATGGACACTCTCATAATTAGAGCTTTTCAACATTGGAATGTGCCCAAACCTTCCATCTCTGGGGCACATTCTAATGTTGGACACCTCTATTTCCACCTCCTACCTCAATCCTGGCCAGGAATAGCACAGGAGGCCTCCAGGGGTTGGGAGCCACCTTCCATATTGTCTTTCAGAGATGAGATTCTATTTCCTATAAAGGCCCATGGGCATGGCTACTCCTGTAGGAATCCACACATGGGAGACACGACTGGGTCTCTTACCATGTCATTTCAATATAAATTATTAAATATTAAATATTTTATTAAATTGTTAAAACTGTCTAATTATTAGTCATTATACTGCTTTGATTATTATTTTTTTAGTATTTAATATGTGTGTTGTTTTCTTCCATCCTGTAGAAGGCCAGAATACTTAACATGCAAGCTGAAGGAATTTCCTAACAAATAGTTGGAAAGCATATTCTTTATTTCATGTAGCTAAATGGTATGCATTTATTAATTTTTCTTGCTTTCTCTTCATCCAGAGCCTAAACATTTTATATTAAAATATAAATCAAATCATTTCTGACAATTTTATGATTTTTAAAAAAATATTAATAATGAATGACCTTTCCACCAGGTTTACATTTTTTTTGTTTTGGAGTTTTAAATGCATCTGATAATATATTTTCATAATATACTTTAGAAATCTGATGTAGAAGCAAAATTTATTGTAGTTTTATGATCACACATAAAGTAGATCTTACCTTAATTTCACAGTTTTTTTCAACCAAGCAAAACTGTTTTGTTTTTTAAATTATTTTCCTTCAGATTCATCTGTGGTATAGCACCCCTCTTATGATTAAAGTAGATGTCAGAGACTTGCTTTTTTATCTGCTCTTGTCTTTTAATTTTGGACAGTGGCTCTGTTGACTTAGGCTCACCTTTCAAAATGTAGATATGATTTTCTCTTTTCCCTTTCATTAGTAGTCATGAGATAGACCTGGTTTTATAGACATTGACTTGATACAGACTTTGTCATAGAAGATGAATGGATGTGTGTTTTGGAAAGAAACTAGTTGGAGACATTTGAATGATTTTAGCACAATGTGGTGGACAGATGAAAAAAAGAAAGAAAAGTCTGGATGTTACAGTTGAGGAGGACTGGGTACTCTGCTTTTCTTTATTGGATTATAACATATGGTTTTGGGGGGAAAATAACTTTAGTAGCAGGAAGCTAGGCTCGGTGTCAAAAGATGTTGATCTTTTCCATTACTAGACTTAACATGCTTTATGTGATGTTCCCTTGACATAATACTTTCAATTCAGCTTTCCAAGTTGTCTACAGTTTTCACTTTTGACTCTGACTTTGCACAGCAGGATAATTTGGTGGTGGTCCTCTATATTTTACCTTTTCAATGAATGGAAGGTGAAGCTGATTTCTACAAATTATTTGATATTGCCAGGATAGAAACATGGCCCATCTCCAGCAACCTTCCTTGTACAGCTTAAAGAATGCTTCAGTGGATGTGTATTTTTCCATTTTTGGAATGAAGCTGGCCTCTATACAGGCCTTGGTGTGCTGGGATGCATGCCCTACCTGACAAGATGGGGTCCTGCACATTTCTTCCCAGCTCTGTGTTCTGTGACATCGCCTGTGTAGCTTGAAATCCCTTGCTGGTAATGTCTACACCATGGGAATCAACAGTACAAAAATCAGAACTCTCTCCTTGCTGCAAAGAGTTGGACATTAAACATTTATCAGCACAACACTGATTCAGGCACATTTAATGTGTGTGAATTTACTCAAGATAAGTCAACTGCTTCATTTTCTATCTCTGTAAAATATGGGAAGCTAGTACCTATTTCATAAATTTTTTGGATGAAAATTAAATGAGAGAACAGATGGTTCTTATGGTACTGACATGTAAGAATGGCTGTATTAATAATGAAAATGGTAGGACTAACTATTGTTAGTGTTAACTTAGAGCACTGCTTTTCTCACTATTAACTAAGTAGCAAGAAGAACAAGGGAGCAAGATAATAGGGAAAACTGCATTTATTTGTATGTGGATGTTGTCTTGGTGAGCCTTTATGCTTAACAGTCTTTTATATTTTTCTGGCCTAATTCAGCATCACTTTTTTTTTTTTTTGGTATGTATCATGGCAAACCACTATGATAAGCAGAGTGAGGAATATGTTTTCTATTTTTCAACCCGTTTTCTTTGGTCATTTCTGAAACAGGGAGTAAAACAGTTCTAGATGTAAGCATCAATTATTTATTTTCACTCATCCTATTGTCTGTTGTATTTATTTATATGTAATATATGTGTTTATATATTATTATGACTATATTTACTGTTGTAGCAGGTTGGGGAATAAATGGGAAGTGAGAAATTGGAGATGCATAAGGAAGTCGCAGTTGCAGCCTGTTGAACACAACATGAGAACACTGAGTACTGGGGAGCTTCCTCATGTTTGTTATTTTGGTTTCTCCTGCCTTTTTCCTTATCCTAATCAGTGATAAAACTGAGCCAATGGATACTCTTAGAGCCAACTGGAGATGCTAAGCTGTATTTTATTCCCGGCCTTGAAGCCTGAAAGGTTGAAGTCTCAAGGTTGGGGTGGGTGGGAATAGTTTACCTATGGAGCAGGAACAGGTTGAATCTCTGGGGCTCCTGGCTGTAGAGCAAAGGAGTACAAGGGAGGCTGGTCTCAGCTTGCAAATGAGCCCTGAGGCTGATCAGAAGGGTTGGAGTGAGGTTTCCTGACATATGGATCAGTAGGAGAAATCTGGTAATAAAAGAAAGAGGGGTGTTTCGATAGCTGGAGGAGAAGGTAACAGGCATTAGAAAATCAGAGATGCAGGATGTAAAAATGAAATGATGGAACTTTCCTGCTTAATGTAGACCATCTGGCTCTCTTATCTTTAAACTACTGATTTCTCAGGCATTTTTCATCTTGTATCTACGCTGACCATGTGTCCCAGACTTCCTGGGAGGGGCCAAATTTCAAATATTTCTGCCATGTTACACCATTGGTCCCAAATCAGGACTAGAAAATATGATATCCCTTCTGATATTCCCTCTCACAACTTCTTGTTCCCTTTTCAGATGTATTGGAAGAAAGCCTACAAAGTCTCCAGGTAACTGGCAGCATCATAAAGCAGCTGCCCAAAGCAGTGGTTCCCAAATCCGACTATGCATGAGAATCACAGAGGATGCTGATTAAAACATCAATTCCTGTGGCACCCACCCCACCCCTCTAGCCACAGAAATTCAGACTCAGTTGGATGTGGGAAATATTTAGATATCTGTATGTCTGACAAGGGCCCCATGTGATCATGAGGCAGCTGTCTCGTGGATAGGTTTTGGAAAGCAGAGGACCAATCAATGCCATTCACATCTTCTCTGAACATTCAAAACCTCTTATAATAGTGCTTCTCATACTGGAGTTTTTGGCTTATGGGGATCTTTGAATTCCTGAAACTTTAACATTAAATTTGCAACTATGAGTTCATAATCAGTTCCCTGGGAGAAGACCTTAGCTTTCACCAGGTTTACAATGGATGAAATACCCAGAAAGGTTACAGACCCAAGGCATACAGGCCAGGAAAGCAAGGAGATAATCCAGAATGTGGAAGGTACCTTTTTAAAATTGATCTTAGATTTCACTTTCTTCATATATTCTGTCCTTTCCTTTCCTTCCTTTTTCCATTTCCTCTCTCTTTTTTTTATCCTTTTAAAAATAATTACTGATCTAATAGGAGTATCCTTTCTGAATTTAAGGAAAACATATATATGCATGTAAATATATATCTCTATCTTCATACCCCTTCACCTATCTACTGATGACTTATTCTTAAAATAATGACTTTTTTTTCTTTCAGACAAGTATTTTCAATTTTTTTTTCACACAGTATCATTTACTAGGATGTGCATGGTGTATATGAATGTATGTATGAGAGAGAGACAGGAGGGAGGGAAGAGTGGTGGGTTGTCCAGTGGGGGGATCTGATCGCCTAATTAAGCCTCCCTATTTTCTCAGCCATCCTCTCCCCCCTCCCCTCCTGCTTTCCATGTGTATTCACCAAAACAGGTTCTGGATCTGTGATCCAGTGAAATCCTGTCTGGTTTAAACCTTGGGTTAATATTCTCCAGCTGTGTTGCCTCAGCTCCAGGGAGACTCTTTCCTTGACAAGCATTTGTGGTTTAGGAAGCCAAGCAATTGATTGGAAACTTCAGTGGGCTGTGAGTTCTAACTCTGGGTCTGCACTGACACAGTGTGTGACCTTGGGCGATTCATTTGATCTCTGTCCAAACTCTCTGATGCTTGATAACAGGGTTTGCTAGAAGTCTCTTTGCCAATAAAGGCATATGGAACCACTCCCTGGTTCCACAGGGGAAGGCTACACTTCATTATCCTTCAGCCCTTTAACTCTTTCTCCATTTGCCCATCTCCCCATAAAGGACTCCATAGTTTAACTGTGGCTATTTTCTTTCCAAAAATGCATCAGCAATGCTACTCTATTTCAGCCCTGCCCAAGATTTGAGACTATGTCCTTAAGTGTTTGCCCCACAATTCAATTGGCCAGGTTGGTTTGGAACAGTGAATTGTGTAAACTGGGCTCTGCCTGGATTTCTCATGGCTACTTGTAAATAGGCGAGCTAAATTTCTCTCTCATTATTTTTTGTATTCTATAAAGTACAATTTATTGTTTTATAAGATTCCACAAATCATTTTTATATTCTCTCTACTTTTTAACGTCTCCTTTTATAGGAAATGATTAAGTTAATAAATTTTATTAAAAGCAATACAATTCTAAGAATTTTTTTGGTAGAAAATATGCACTATTTCTGCTTTCAGTCTTTATTAGAAGATCATTTACTTAGATAATATTTGCCTTTCAAGTTTTGGGAAAACACACATATACACACACCCCAATGTGTGGTAAAGATGGCATAGAGATGGCATGGAAGAACATTCTAGTTTGTAAGAAGGTTTTAAAATTATTGATAATTGTGGCTCCTTAATTTAGCATAAAACTGAGGGAGTGAAATTGGGAATATTTCTCATTAACATTTTCTTCTGTTCTGCCTCAGGATTCCATGTCCCTCTGGGATATTGGGTTTTGTTGCTTTCATCACTTTTTTTTTTCTGTCAATGATAATTAAGAGTTCTTGGGCCAAAATACTAATAAGGGTTAGTGTGTGGTTTATAGTAAATCAATCAAATGGGCATAGTTTAACAGTTAATGGAATAATTTCTGTTGTATGTTGTAAGTCAGATTCTCTTGGAGTTGGAGTGATGTTGTTGGTTCCGGTTCTGAATTGCAGAACCTTTCTTCCCTGGGGAGCCTTTCTCCCTTTCCTTGCCATCCCCTGGGCACTATTCCAGAGCCCCCACCCAAGACCTGGCTCCCTGGGAGCTTTCCTTTGCTCTGAACTGTCCTCTTTCTTCCACGAATACATCTTTTAGTAATTGCCAAACTAGAAATGGTTTAATATAATATCTATATATTATTTCTGTACAAGAGAAGAAATATATGAAAGTCCCAATTATAGTTAGCATTTAGTACTTGCTCTGTGCCAGCACTTTTTACCATACTTAACATGTAATGTTGCAGTTAATCATCACAACAACTCCATGGTGGGGATGTTTGATTTTCTATATCCACTATAGATAAAGAAGGAGATGGTCATCATACAAAATACATGTATGAAGATGTGAATTTGGTGTCAACATACCTTATATACAAGTAGAGATATGGTAAATTGTGGCAAAAGGTGTATTAAGAATTGTAATGCAAAAAAAAAAGAGCTCATGTATAGTGGCATAATTTGGTGTGAACATACTTTATATACAGAGTTACGAAAAATTGTGCTGTGAAATGTATAATTATGAATGTAATGCATTCCACTATTGTCATATATGCAAGAATTTTTTAAAAAAGAATAAAGTAGTGTTAAGGCAATTTGCCTAAAATCACACAGTGAGTAAAGGTAGTCAGATTTGAGACCTTGTATGCTTAACTAGTATACTAATAGGCTGCCTCTTTGAAAAATAGCTAGATGAACCTGTACATGGTTTTAAAACTGTGATGGTCAGACCCCTATCAGGGTAGAACTGCTCAATAGGTGAGAGGAAATTAGGGAGTGGAGGAAGCAAGCAGGCAGGGCTCTGCCTCACACTGCTGTCGTCTCTCTGTCATACACATGAACACACACACACACACACACACACACACACACACAGGTGAGCCAGGCTAAGCAGATATTCCTTTATCTGTTTTTCTGTTTTCACACTGAACTTCCAAATCATGTTTCATTTGAAGAAAGTTTCTCTGTTTAAAAAAAAAACACTTTGAAAATTACTGCCTTCTACAATCCCACTTATCACAGTGCATTTTTATCTCTGCGCCCCAGACTGGAAATGCTAGTGTAACTCATATGTTAGCTGAGGTCACCCTTGTCTCTGAGGTCACCCTGTCCTTTGAGATTTAAATACAGCTGCCTCAATCCCCCATCTCATATCTCCTGGAATGTTCCAATGCCATCTCCCGTATCTCTGCACATTCTCTGACCTGTTCTTGTGGGTCATTCTTCTTTGTGCACTCTTGACCTTGCTGCCTCTTACTACCCTGGCTGCCCATTTTTGTGTGCTCTGTGCTGACCTAGATGTGCAACCCAACCCTTTCTTCTTACTTTCAACCCCTTTCACCCCTACTTCACTCCTACAAGAACTCATTCCCTAAAGAACATTTCCAGCAATAAGAGAGGGTTGCATCACAGAATAGTAAGCATCCTTGTTCTTTATCATTCTTAATCCACTTTGCCATTAGAAGTTCTTGTTGACTGCATTCCTTTGCCACTCCAGTTCTAGTTGTCTTCCTCTCTCCCCGTCATCCCTCTTCCTCCTTCTTGTCATCCCTCAATTCAAAATCCCTCTCTGTTACTTAGGCTTTGTTTGCTGCCTCCTCCTCAAGTATGTCTCCTAGCACCTGACCTTTTCTACCCCAGGCAACTTATTAGGTTATTTTTCCAAACTGAAACAGTTTTCTCTCCAAGAGAGACTGTGGTGCACACTATTAAGATGAACTTTTCCTCAGCTACATGACTGTAGTGTAGCCTACTGGAGGGGTGTAACCAGGCTGATGAATGAGCCCACCCAGAGGCTGACCTGATCCTGCTGAACAATCAGGGGACTTGTGTAAAGGATAAACAAAGAACTTTCTTTTCTTTGAAAAATTAATGTCAAAAAACCAAAGGCTAAATATATTCTCTGATATGCAGATGCTGATCCATAATGGGGGTGGGGCTAGGGAAGAATGGAGGAACTTTGAATTGGGCAGAGAGGATTGAGGGGAGAGTAGGGGGTATGAGGGTGGGAAGAATGAAGAATGGTGGAATAAGACAGATATTATTAACCTATGTACATGTATGATTGCACAAACAGTATGACTCTGCATGTGTATATCCAGAAAAATGAGAAGTTGTGCTCCATTTGTGTATAATGAGTTGAAATGCACTCTGCTGTCATGTATAACTAATTAGAGCAAATTTTTAAAAACAAATAATTGGCAAAAAAAAGTGATTTAAACCAAACAGTAGTTGCTCAGCATCAGACACTGTGCTAAGTACTTCAAATTCTTCATTTAATGGAACTTTCCATACTCTGTATAAAGTACATATTTATATTTTCTTCTGACTAAAGGAAGAGGTTAAGCAACTTGCTCAGAAGTCACAGAGATAGAAACTAGTGCAGCTTGTGTTGAGCCCTACATTGACATTTTATGTCCTTAACTACTGTACTATATGACCTCCAACTATTTACCGGGCAAAAGGACATCTCTTTTCCTAAATGTTCCAGTCTACCTTCTGGTACCCTTTGCTCCTCTTGGGAAGTTCCCCAGACTTCATGTTAATTTTATGCCTCCTGAGAGCCTTTCATAGAATTTAAGGGATATAATCATTTTTAACTCTCTTCTGGGAAAAGAAAAGAATGAAGTGTGCTACGTCAACATTCTTTTCTTCTCTTTTTTAACAATAAAGAAAGAACTTGTAGGGAAAGGGCTGGTGGGATCAGACAGACATGCACCTAAATCCTAGCTCTGCATGATGTTGTGTGCCCTATGTCAAGTTGTTCATCTCCTATGAAGTCTCCATTTCTATATATTAGGCACAATAATATCTCTTTCCCTATCATACTGTCTGATACACAGAAAATACACAATAAATAGTTTACTTCCTTTCATATTTCTAGTTCAATTTCTCATATCATCATATTGACTCAGCATTTGTTCAAAATATCCAGTGGTTTTAACAGTGAAACTTGAAAGCACTATGATGAAAATGCTCTATTTTCCAATTTTATTTAACTTTTATATGTTTTCTTTATAAAGAAATGCAAAAGAGACATTTCAAAGTGCCATCAGAAGAGGACTGGTTTACCCAATTTCTCCCTGTTATCCAATTTTGGTGGAGAGTAAAAGGCATGTAGACAAAAAGCACAGGTGGATCTAGGACCCATGAAAGTAAGCTTCTCTGCCAGGGTCAGATGGCAGGACAGCTCTTTACTGTTCTGGAAGGCACTGAGTATTATATGTAAACCCTCAAATTGAAACATGTGGTCTGTGTTCATAGCAGTTTATTGAGTTTAGACTTTGGATTTTATGTTATTATCATTTACTGTATTGAGTAATTTTATATCCAAATTTATTTTATAGCCAAGGTGCTCACCCATGGTAGACTGGGTGCTTAGACCTTTTAGCACCAATCTAGTGATTTGACAAAAATCTCTTCTCAATAACTATAAGTGCAAAACATCTCTACTGCACTTGTCTATAACTACTGGTTAGAGATATGACTTAATCACTACAGTATGCCATTTAATTTCTCCTGAAAGCAGAGGCTCCTGTCAGGTGTGTAACATCTACATAATGGCTTTCTGGCTAGGTGAGAACACACTCAAGGACTCCTGTAATCTGGAATATAGACATTTCACCTGACAACAAATCCTGATCCTTTCTTCTTAACATCACTAACTATAAGCTAAAAGGGAATGTGTGCCAAGATTGAGTCATCTTTCTGCTTTCAGACTTTAAATTATTTCTGAAAGTGAAGAGTAGTAAAGCTTTGAAAGTTCCTCTGTTTCAGCACTTGTGGTCTACAGCATTGGTTCCCAAACCTTGAGAATTCCAGATTGGGATCATATTCCCTAAGCATATATGATTGTGCCCCACTCATAGGTTCTGACTGAGTCAACTTGGGACGGATGCAGGCATCTTGACATTTCAAAGCTTCTTTCAGCATTTCAATAAAGACAGTGTTTATCTTTCAAATAGCTGAACTACAGATTGCCAGTACATACAAAGAGCTTCATCTGCTGCTTCTCTACCTCTGAAATACCTGTGTCTTCCTTCTTGCCCTCCAGCACCCCGCAATCCCACCAACATGCAGCCTAATGCTATTTCTTCGTGGAAAGTTGTTTTTATAAAAATTGTTGGGTCTCTACGGGCTGTGAAGTAGAAAGAGGCCAAACAATGGTAATTAGCAAAGATAACTCTTATACAGGGATTGCAAGCAAGTCTAATTCACCTAAACAGTGATTGGACCTCTATCCAAAGTCATATTGTATTTGTCTCTATTGGTCAGAATCCATTAAAGTTAGTATAAACAGACAAAGATTTAGTACTAGGGATTAGGTATTTCAAAAATTTGGAAGAGCTTGAATGGAAAGCTGACCTATCAGAGACAACTAGAAGTTCACAGAACTTATTATGCTTCTGATGTGCCTAAGAAGGCTGCCAAGACATCTGTAGGAAGCTGATGCTAAGGAAGCTATTGCTACTGGTGGTGACTGCAGAGTTCTGCTGCTCTCGGGAAAGTGAAGTGAGGACCTAACTCAGGATCCACACAATCTCTGGCACAAAGTGGGGTGCTCCCTTCTGCTTCTCTACAAGACTCCCCACTCTAAATAAAAATAACATGGAAATTAATGTGAACAATGGAACCTATTTCTTTTCTGAAATCCTGGTCAGAATAGTGTCTTGGAATTTCTTTCCTATTTTTACAACTCTGTAGTCTCTTGCTAACTAGAAGGGGCTGGAATAGATACTGGGTCAATGTATACTTTGCCTCCACCCATTCTCTTGCAGCTTGAATGTTTTAATTTCATGTTATACTTTTCAAAAATAAGCATCATCATTTAAAAATCAATTTGAACCCCAAAATTCTGTGAATACCTTAATATTAATCATTTCTTTTTTGGGGAAGGATTGGCTGCACTTTTCTTTATTTTTTTATTTATATATGACAGTGGAATGCATTAAAATTCTTATACACATATAGAGTACAATTTTTCATATCTCTGGTTGTGTACAAAATATATTCATACCAATTCCTGTCTTCATACATGTACTTTGGATAATAATAATATATTCATACCAATTCATGTCTTCATACATGTACTTTGGATAATAATGATAATCACATTACACCATTATTTCTAACCCCATGTCCCCTCCCTGCCCTATCTAGAGTTCGTCTATTCCTCCCATGCCCCCTCTCCCTATCCCACTATTAGCACCAAAACAGACTGGCAAACCAATGGTACAGAATAGAGGACACAGAGACTAACCCACAAAATTACAATTATCTTATATGAGACAAAGGTGCCAAAAACATATATTGGAGAAAAGATAACCTCTTCAACAAATGATGCTGGGAAAACTGGAAACCCATATGCAACAAAATGAAATTAACCCCTATCTCTCACCATGCACAAAACTCAACTCAAAATGGATCAAGGACTTAAGAATAACCAGAGACCAGAGACCCTGCAACTAATAGAAGAAAAAGTAGGCCCTAATCTCTATCATGTGGGATTAGGCCCCAACTTCCTTAATATTCATCATTTCTGTGAGGGAAAAATACATTTTCAAGATCACATAACATTTTATTATATTTTTAGATTGAAAGTCTAAGTAATATGGAGAGTGCTTCTTTAAAAAAAGTATCTTCTCAGGTAGAGGTATATGCATGTGTGTATGTGAATATGTGTGTGTGTGTGTGTGTGTGTGTGTGTGTATATATATACACACACACACACATATCCATATATATGCATGTATGTTCTATTAATACAAATTATCATGATACATTCCACAGTTAATATTGAGGTACATAATGATCAGCTGGAAGTCCTGTCAGAGTCTAAAGTATCATGATAATTATAATTTTCTGAACCCTTGCTTTGCATCAAGAATTATATGAAGTTTTTATATGTGTTCTCATATGTAATTCTTAAAATTTTATGAACTAGATGTCATTACTGTCATCCCATTTAACACCACCACCCAAAAAAGGAAACTGAGTCTAAGAGAAGTCAAATAACTCTCAAAATTCATAGCTGATAAGTGATCTAGTCAGGACTTGAATCCAGAACTCAAATTATCCAACAAAATTAATATTAGTGTAACGTTGGTTTTACTATTTTTTTTTTCATATAATGCCAGATGGTATAGATATTTTTTCTTCTTGTTTCTTTGCTGACACATGTACAAATATGTGTATATGAGTTAAATTTTGGTCATGTTGACTTTGAAGTCCTAGAAGAAATCTTTTTATTGTTTCATCTTTGTTTACAATAAAATGTAGGATAAAAATTTATTCATCTATAACTCCTTCAAAAGAAGTACTTCCCCACATGTATCCAAATGGTAAACAGTAAATGAGAATGTGTAGGTTCACAGCTCATGAAAAACTAAAATATCCTTATGATACTTCACCATCTGGTGGTCAAAAACTCAAGTGAGCCATCTGGGCACAAAATAAGCAAAGGCCATGATTTGGAGTGCTTTCCTTCTTAGGTGATAATTGTGTTATATGTTATCCTAGCCAGTTTCAAAGATTGTTAACTGTCATTTTAGAATGAATTCATTCATCCATTCTCTAACACATGGAAATCTTAGCATACAAAAGAATATTGTGCACTCCAGCATTCCACTGTCAGAGATTCTGATACTTTGCTACTCCATTTGCACTGAGGCTACTCATGACCCTTTCAATCATTATTCACTAGTATTTTGCATTCTTGATTGTTCACCTTTTTAAAATTCTATCCTCCCATGCCTCTCTAATATTCATTCTCAGTTACCTCCTTAAAAGTTCCTTGAGTTTATTTAGTCCTTAAAATATAGAAATTTATAAAGATCATATCTTTGACCTTCTGGGTCCAATGGAAAATTGTTGGTAACTTCTAACTTTATCCCTAAGGAAGAAGAATGCTTAAGTGGATCAAGGGCAATAACATGTACTAGATGGTATAGGGGATTCTCATTTTCTCCCCCCACTTTCTGTTTCTTAAATAATTTTTTTTTTGCTCTTGCCTTAGCATTTCTCAGATGTTTAATCTTCAACACCAGGTGAATGAGGACAAGATCCTGATTTTCAAGACTGGTATTACAACAATACATCTAGCTATTTATCCTTCCTTCCTTCCATCCATCCATGCCTCCAACTACTCATTTATTTGTCTACCTGTCTATTTGTGCATCCATCCACCCACACACCCAGTCAGCCAAAAAACAATTAACCAACTTTAAGTGAAAAACTCCTAGGTGTTAAGTTCTGTGCTAGGTGCTAGGTATCCAAAATTAAATAGGATCCAGTCCCACTTAAGATAGTTCATAGGCTAGGAGAAGTGCTTATCATATAGAAGTTTTGGCATGTGCAGAACTTTCATGTTTATCACGGCCCTTGGTTCAGTGTGGTTTGAGTTTTAATAGAGAGATCAGTGTGGGGCCCTTGGTTCAAGTGGCTTGTGTCCTTATAAGAAGAACAGGGTGGGCCCTTGGTTGAGTATGGCTTGGGGTCCTTATAAGGAAAACAGGGTTGGCCCTTGGTTTACCATAATTCATGTCCTTATAAGGAGAACAGCATAAGCTTTGATTCAATGTGACTTGCTTCATTATATGATTATCTTCCCTCCTATTTAGTTGATTATCGGAGTGAAATATTTTAATTCCCTTTCTTCTCGTTTTGGGTATGATTTACCAGTATTTCTTTGTACCTGCCATGGGGGTTCCATTTAATGTGAGAAGGAGATGTGAATCTGTAGCAACATGACTTCAACAGCATACACATGTGGTGCTGTACCGCTCAACCCTTCCCCTTCAGTTATTGATGTTACAGTGTTATATACTATATTTATTTAAAACCATAGAATAAAATTGTGGTGTTTTGATACATTATTCTCTTAAATGTTGTAGGAAAACAAAACTAGGACTAGCTTTTATAATTGTTATAAATTTGCTTTATCAGGGATCTTTCTGTCTTCATCAAGGTCTGAGTTGTTATCTAAGGTCCTTCAATGAAACCTGAAGGATTCCCCTCACACGGGGCATATCTAGTGGGGACCAGCTTCCTGGGCTCTTGTTTATCAGGTGCTGTGGTTTTACTGTGTGTCTCTCTCTAAAATTCCTGTTGAAAATTTAGTAACAGTACTGAGAGCTGGTTAGGCCAGAAAACTCCAATCTCAGGGATGGGATGTGCATATTGAGAGAGCTTCTCCGGCATATGCAAGGTCCTGTTTCAGTTCACAGCACCCCCCACACACACATACATACACATACACACAAGTACATTTGTCAAGCTGGGTGCAATGATGCATGCCTGTAATTTAATTGGCTTGGTCGCTGTGACCAAAACACCCAACAAGAACAACTTGGAGAAGGAAAAGCTTCTCTGGGGCTAACAGTTTCAGAGGCCTCAGTTCATAGACAGCTGAGTCCATTCCTCTGCCAAAGGTGAGATAGTCCATCATTGAGGAAGGGCCCAGTGGAGGACAGCTGCTCAATTCAGGGCAGTAAAGAAGCAGAAACCATGAGTGTAGATATGATGAGATCTTCCAAAGCCACAAAGTTATTACAGATTTTCAGTCTCAAAATGAAAAGACCACTGAAGTATACAACAAATTTTAATTTCTAAATAAGTAAATATCAGCCTCCATAACCCACTAAATCAAAAACCCTTCCAGAGTCCTTCTTATTCTTATTAAGAAAGTGGAGGGCTGGAGATGTGGCTCAAGCTTGGCATGCATGCGGCCCGGGTTCGATCCTCAGCACCACATACAAACAAAGATGTTGTGTCCGCCGAAAACTAAAAAATAAATATTAAAATTCTCTCTCTCTCTCTCTATCTATCTATCTCTCTATCTCTCTCCCTCTCTCTTAAAAAAAAAAAAGAAAAAAAAAAGAAAGTGTAAACTTCATCCAGGTGGTACTAGCCTGCCATTGCCTCACCAGGACAGAGGTGGTAGTGAAAGTCACATTGAAGACAGAGGGGAACGAGCCCATCCTATCCGAATGGGATTGGTTGATGGCCCTGGAACAACAAAATGTGATCCAGCTCTTCCAGGTCATGGAGACCATTCACAATAGGTACATTGTCATGCAGGTGGGGGACAGCTTCAGTGTGCATCCTAGAGGCAGTGGCATACCAGAGAAGAAGGTCCCCAGAATGTTCAGGCGGGTGGTGTGTGCTATGCATTACTGATATAATATTTAATACTTCGTGGTTGATGCCAGGGGCAATATCAAGCTCATTGCCTGAGCACCAGGTTCAAGCCTGGGGAAAAGCTGAATGAGTTCAGGGGCACTCTCCTCTGAACTCATCCAGGCAAAGGAACTTGAGGAGCCTCCCAGTGTACATCTAGAGCCTGGATGTCACTCTCTATTTTATGCTTAAAGGGAGAAGGCCATTTAGGGTAAACACCCCTAAGAAGCTGAAGAAGTGGATGTCACAGGCAAGCTGCGACATTCCCCTGCACGTTTCTGAGGGAGCACAGAGCCTCATCCAGCAAATCCTGATGGTGGACCCCATGCAGACGCCCACCTAGAGCAGGTAATGAGGCACCCATGTTTGAGCCAGGGTGAGGAGTCTTCACCCAGTGATCATAGACAGCCACTCCCCAAATGGCCTGACCTTGCCATCATTACCATCATGTTTGACATGGGTTACGACCCCTATAACACCTGGATTTCCCTGTCAAATAAGAAATATGACAATGCCATGGCTATGTACCTCCTGATCAAGCACCAGAGAACCCAGGGGGCAGGCTGCACATGCGAGGTGAAGCCCATGCAGCGTCAGGTGGTAGGACCTCACCCAAGCCCTGCGAATCCTCCTAGAATCAGCTCCAGGAAGAGTTCCACTAAGCCTGCCCTTCCCTTGCCCTGTGAGAAGCAGCAACCTAAGGAGATCAAACAGGCTCTGCAGAAGGGTGGAGGCAGTACCAGTATGCTTGCCATTCTCTGCTTTTTCTACGTGGACACACCCCTCCCAGCACGACCCTGTGTCCCACACACCCAACCCCTTGAGCCTCAATAAGGGAGGGGGGTCACAGAAGACAGCAGCTCATCTTCCCAAGGTACCTCCATAGGGCAATCCCATGACCGCATCAGGGGTTGAAAGAGGGTGATGAGGAGGATCGCCACCTGGATTCTATAGGTGCTATATATCATACTTCTGTCAGTCAGCATTGAGGAACAGAGTGGCTCCAATAGAAATGCCGAGCCAAGACTGCCAGAACAAACTGACAGCCAGAAAACCCTGAAGAGTGCCAACTGTTTCAGGCTTCTCCACATGGATTCCAGGAGTGTCTCTGGATCCACCAGGAGTTTCCTCTGCACCCATCTGTGAAGACACATCAGAGACTGTCCCCTGGGACACTTATCCCTGCCTTGCTTTTCATCCTTTCTCCCATCTTTTGGGAGAAACTTATTCTTAATTTCTTTTCTCCACAGATTGTATAATAAAATTGATGTTTGATGTTTCAAAGATTTTAGAAAGGTAGTTTATTTATTTATTTAATTATTTAATAGAGGGAGGCCTCAGGACAAAGGCCTGAGGCTAGCAACCATCCTCTCCAAGACCTGGACCACTGTGCCTCCCTCTCCTGCTCAGTGTAGATACTCCCTAACTTTGAACCACGGTAGATGGGGACTTATTTGCCTTAAGCCAATGTAGATGAAGACTGCTCCCCTTGACCTTGTATAGATAGAGGTTCTCCCTTGAGCCAGTGTAGACTTGATTCACTTTTAGCTGGTCATCTGGGCCAGAAGGATTTCTTTTCCTGGTCTTCAGTCCCCATCCTGAAGTCTGTGGGGAGGGTGGGATGCAGCTGTTGAAGAAGACATCTGTGGCAAGGCATTGGAGACTCTGGAGTATTCTATGGCTTAATCTCCCAAATCCCATGTGCAGGGAGCAAGAGCTGCACCAGTGGGTAGGGGCGAGCCTACATGCACCTGTGGCTGGTGCCTCACCACATGCCATGCAGCCTGCCAACCCAAAAGCTCCTCCAGGTCACAGCTAACATCATGGAGAGAGTGAACAAATGGGATTTGGGGAGTGGAGATGTTAAATCTCAGGGATGTTATTTACATAAATATAGTGCACCCATGTGGGATTCTTCTTCTCTTTGGGTTTGGCTGACAGTGAATTTTGTAAAGTGAAGTGCACACAAATAAAAAGAAATGCTCAGGTCAGGATGGGAAGCTTCACGCACCTCCCAGCCCTGGCATCTCTGTAACTCTGGGACTCCCAGAGCTGCTCTGGGAGCTTCCTCCTGCTCTTCCCTTTAGTGGTCAGAAGTTGATACTTTTAAAAAGATGTTCCATGTGTCATTTTAATAGTTTTCCCCTTTTCACATTGAGCCAAGAAAAAAGTTTTAAAGTAAAAATACTCTATCATGCTGTTTTAACCATATATATTATTTGTAAGAATCAGGAGATAAAAGAATGAGTATTATCATGTTCATTTAACATAGATTTTCTCCAATTAAATTTATCCAGAAAACTGCTCTCAATCTGTAAAATATAGCTGTGAGAATTTCAGTATTTGTAGTGTTTCGATAATGATTTGGGTTGGAAGCATTTTAAATAACTCCAAGTTTTATAGTTCAATTTTTAAAAACTTTAGTCTTATAATAACATGGCTCCATTAAAAAATTTTATTCATAGCAAAATGTTCCCAGCAATCTCCTGAAGAGTTGGTAAAAAGGAAGCCCTATAATGGGCCATGTGCTATTTCAGTTGAAAATGCTATGTGCTCATCAAGTTTATAGTCATAGAAGTGACAATTACTCTAAAAAATGGTTTTATTTGTTGGGAATTCCTTGTTAACACTGAAGACTCTGGACACCAGGCTGTCTGAGCTAAAATTCCTGCTTTAACCTCCTTGTGCCTCATTTTCACAAATATGAAATATGGACAGTAGTAGGTCCCTCAGATTAGACTAAAGGTTCAACATAAGTTATAAGTTGGATATTGCTCAGACCCATGCTTGCCACCATCTCACATGTATTCATGCATATATATACTTTAATGAATAAAGTAACTTTCATCATGACACCATTTTCAAAGTAAGGCCTGGTTTTAGGAAAGCATTGAGTATAACTAAGGCTACCTCTGCTTTATGTGATGTGAAATTTACTTCCTGACCTGTCATAATTCCTAACATGTGGTCATTTTAATCTGATCAGAATCACTAGAGAGTTAAGAAGATGTGGAATGTTTTAATCACAAATGAGTGTGTTTCAAAGGCATTTGATGGAATGAATGTGAAGTTGTATAAAAGATGTATAAATGCTGCAAAACCAGACTGAAATATTTTGATGATATCAGAAGGAGAAAATGAAAGAAGGGTGTGTTTAGGATGCAAATATAGAGAAACAAACAGAACCAGAGTTAGATTGCAGCTTGTATTGAGTGTGGGGTGTCAATATACCTAGAGGCTTTGGTCCTGGGCTCTATGAAGTGCTGCACTCAGGAAAGAGCCTTTCACATTCTTGGAGAAGGTGCACACAGCAGAAGGGCAGCCTGGGAACATCTCAATGGCTCAGCATCTTTCTACCTTGCACATGTGACTGGGAGTGAGAAGCAGATGAAGCTCCTTGCTCCTATGATATTATTACAGCCTTCTTTGGAGAGTTTTAAAGTAGATGCCACACTTTTAAGAATAAACTATCTTCAGGAGTCACTGGCTATCCCATGTGTATCATGAGTGTCCATTTTCAAAGATAGCCACATGAATTCCACCATGATTGCTTAAACTCTACCTATTTCCAAATGTATCTTAGCCCACTCTTCATAGGACACTATATTTTCTGTCGGTTCACTTCTGTACCATCTGCTCAGGCTTCAATTTTGTGTTCTTTGAAATACCCAGTTACTCCCGGTTACTCTGTGACTAAGTAAGGTTGAGATAATTCTATGTGGACTCCTTTTTTGGAGAATTACCATTATTATCACAGTTCAGACTATCAGCATCTTCCAAATCTGTCTCCATGTAAAACCAATGAATATTTAGTGGTCCTAATGTTTGGGATACTTGATATTTAAGTTCAGGATTGTTATGTTAATAAAAACAGAGAATGTATATTGTTTCTAATGTGTAAAACATAATAAGGGCTTAATAAAGATAGAGTGTTAATTATCAAGATAAGCTAAAGGTCCTGATCTATCCTGGGCAACATACACACAAAAGAATACGACAGCTGGATCTGTCAGATGCTCCTGGGTGGTGCTATGTGAGTGGAGATGGTTGTTACATCCTTTTTCTTTTACATGGTAATTTATTTGGGGCCAGTGGATGAGGTGATGTGATTCCAGGTGAGCACAGGTTTACTGGCCACAGCTGAGAGCCCACAGGACACTCAGGCACATCAGTTTCTGGCAGGGCAGCTGGATGCACCACCTCTGGCACTCAGTCCCAGGTGTGTATACCAGCTGAACCAGGACACACCTCTGGTTCTCATGGGTCACTCTGAGTTGCTTGGATGTTCTGCTGGACAGGATATAGGGTGTCACCGGAATCCTGGCATTCTACATTGTGACTTCCTCAACTCCCCAGTGCCAGTGAATTTCAAGTCCCAAGATCTCTGTGCCCTTTATTTTCTAAAGACCCCTGATAAGGCTAAGGAAGAGTCTCTCACAGGAGTCATTTAGCCTCAAACAACATTCCTCAAACAATTTGAATCCACAGGAAACTGCTGCTTTCCCCCTGGCTCTGAGTCTTACCAGAAAGCTCTTTCACTGAGGAAGAAGCATTAAGGCCAGTGGGCAAGATCCTAAGGATGGAGAGTGCTGTGGGATAGGTGAAAATATGGTGCAGGTCACAGTTTTGGGCAGGCTTGCATTGTAGCCTGTTATTATGTGCCAAACTTCTTTGCCTGAACAGAACATGGGTTCTGTTAATGTTCAGAATATTGGGAAGGTTCCCCGACACTGGTTCAGCCAGTGCCAAGAGCTCCTCTCTCAAAATTGGCTTAATCCACAATATGCAATGAATTCAGGAAAGGAGGTAGAGTTTTCTTGCCACCACATTGCTAGCACATTCCAGGCATTATGGGGAGGCTAGAGATCTGATTTCTCACAAAAAGTGAATGATATATGTCAAAGAAAATTAGGTCCAAAGGGTGATGTTTAAGATAAGATTGTCTTCCGTAGGGATTCTAGGCTTTTTCTAACACAGCTCTGAGGAGTGTTTAGAACATTATTATAAAACTCTTTTACATGCCTCCCATCAAGGTGTGAGGTTTATGTCTCCTGCCTGGAAACATGGATATACTGTTAACTACTTCAAACAATAAAATATGATGGAGGTGATACTATGTGACCTCCAAGGCTGGGTGATGACAGGCAATGAGACTTCTGCCTTGCCCACTGGAACCCTTGCACTGAAGTCACAAGCTGTCAACTTACATATTCAACTATCCTGAGGCTGCCATGTATGAGGGATGATGCACAGTTGCATGGAGAGGACTCATATATGTACTCTTGATTGAAGGTCCTGCAGAGCTCAGTGAGCAAGATGTGTGGAAGTCATGGCTCAGATTCTGGACATGTGGTGTCAGAATTAGACTTTCAATGATTCTAGTTCAAGTCATCAAGTCCCCCTCATGTCTTTGAGTCTTTCTAGATGAGATACCAGAGAACACAAAGCAGAAGCAAGCCACCCACTCTGTACTCTGTCCTAATTTCTGACTGAACAAAACCCATAACCATAATCCAATCAACATTTTTCACTACTAAGTTTTGAGGCAGTTTGTTAATCATCAATAGTATCCAAAACAGATTTTGATGATAGTGAAAGCCTCTCCCACTCCCATAGTGGCTATACTAATTTATAGTCCCACCAATAGTGTTCCTTACCACATCCTTACCAGCACTTGTTTTGTTTTGTTTTGTTTTAACAGTAGCTGTTCTGGCTGGGTGAGATTGACTCTTACTGTAGGTTTGATATGCTTTTCTCTAATGACTGAAGATATTGAACATTTTTTCATATATTTATTGACAATTTTGTACTTTTTAAAAGAAATTTCTATTCAAATTGACCTCCTTTCTTTCTTTCTTTCTTTCTTTCTTTCTTTCTTTCTTTCTTTCTTTCTTTCTTTCTTTCTTTCTTTCTTCTTTCTTTCTTTCTTTCTTTCTTTCTTTCTTTCTTTCTTCTTTCTTTCTTCTTTCTTTCTTTTCTTTCTTTTTTCTTTTGGTACTGGGGATTTAACACAGGGGTGCTTTACCAACAAGCCCACATTCTCAGACGTTTCTGTTTTTCTTTTGAGACAGGGTCTCACTAAGTTGCTGAGGGTCTCAGTAATTTGTAAGGCTGGCTTTGAGCTTGCCATCCTCCTGCCTCAGCTACCCAAGTCTCTGGGATTACAGGCATGCACCACTGCACCCAACAGATCATTTTTGTTGTTGTTGTTGCTGACTTATTTATTTTGTTAAGATTTTTGAGTTCTTTATGCATTTGGGACATACTTCCCTATCCATAGGAGAGGTGACAAAGATTTTTCTCCATTCTGTAGATTGTATTTTCACTTTGTTGGTCCTTTTATTTGCTGTGCAGCAGCCTTTTAATGTGATATAATCCTATTTTCCAGTTCTTGTTTTTGTTTCTTAAGCTGTTTGAGCTGTATTCAAGAAATGGTTGCTTGTGTCAGTATTTTGAAGGGCTTACCCTATGTTTTCTTCTAATAGCTTTAAGGTTTCAAGACTCACCTTAAGGTCTTTGATTAATTTTGAGTTGATTTTTAGACAGCATGAGAGATAGGTGTCTAACAAAATAACTTTGTTTTTAGTTGTAGATGGACACAATACCTCTATTTTATTTGTTTATTCTTATGTGGTGCTGGGGATTGAACTCAGTGCCTCACGCATGCTAGACAGGCACTCTACCACTGCCACAACCCTGGCCCACAAAATAACTTTTAAAAATATACTTGTACTCAGAACTTTCTAAATCTGTCTGACAGAAAGATAATAAGAAATATGTTCTGTCCCCAAGGGGTTCTCAGTCTAATACAGAAGGTAAATTTATAACAAATAATTATATACTTGTATAATAAAGTATATAAGAGATTCTTAGATACAGAATGAGGATCAATTTACTCCTTAGGATGTGTGTGTGTGTGTGTGTGTGTGTGTGTGTGTGTGTGTGTGAGAGAGAGAGAGAGAGAGAGAGAGAGAGAGAGAGTAACAGATATTTTAATTTGTTTTAAACAAAAGTCTTGTGATATAGCTATCAGTATTTTTGTTTATAGATTAGAAAATGAGGGGCTCAGAATGGTTGTGTAGTTTGATCCAAGCCATCTAGTAGGTGGCTTATTTGACATTCATAGCCAAATCTGTCTGACTTCAAAGTCCAATGTTGTTTTATTTTATTCCACTCCCTCCTGTCTCTGTAAACCTTTGTTCTGAAGTGATAGAGGAGAACAAATGTATCAAACAGGAAAGAGGAATTGTTATCATAAACACTCTATTGTAACATCAATGTTTTGTGCAGCTTCGCTTTGATTCTGTATTTCTTTTATTTTATTTTATTTTATTTTATTTATTATTAGTTGTTCAAAACATTATATAGCTCTTGACATATCATATTTCATACATTTGATTCAAGTGGGTTATGAACTCCCATTTTTACCCCGTATATAGATTGCAGAATCATATCTGTTACACATCCACATTTTTACATAATGCCCTATTAGTAACTGTTGTATTCTGCTACCTTTCCTATCCTCTACTATCCCCCCTCCCCTCCCCTCCCATCTTCTCTCTCTACCCCATCTACTGTAATTCATTTCTCTCCTTGTTTATTTTCCCATTCCCCTCACAACCTCTTATATGTAATTTTGTATTTCTATGTTACAAGAAACCAGTTAGCCTTCAAGATATCCTGATCATTTACAGTTTTTAACACCTTTTCTTCTTGACTTTCACTGTATATCTCTGGTTATGGTTTAGGGACATTATATGCATCCTGAATGAGAGTTGAGATGACCACACAATCTTTGTTGACCTTTCACCCACTGTTTATATTTAGTTTTACAATTCAGCAAATTTAGCACTCAATGGTTTTTACTAATTAAAACTAAACCAGTGGTTGCCTTCAAGTTGGCAAAAGAGCCTTTAAATGATCTGAAACTCTGTACCTGGACTGAATCTGGATAACCATAATAAGGATGATGCGATTCATTTTTAGACCTTTTCTATTTCAACCAAGAAAGTACTATCAAGTAATATGGATCAGATCCTTCCTGCAGATTTCAATCTCTCCTGAGACATAAGACTAATTCCATCTCAGAGGCCTGGATGGACTATGTAAATTTTAGCTAGAAGACCCCTGAGTTGAGATTCCCTTAATGATGCACAGGCTCCTAACTCTTTTCCTAGGCAGTTACCAAGTCCTATCTTTTTGTCACATGAACTTAACCAACACTAACATTTGCACTCACCTTCAAATTTTAACCCAACTTGATTTTTGAAGCTTCTGGATTTATTATTTGGGCCCTGAGCTTAACCCCTGCAGATGCTCCCAGGGCTAGAGCCCTTTCTCCCTATTCTGTTAATGTCATGGGAACAGGACCTCAGTCACTATAGCCTCTCCAGGACCTAGAATAGTGCCTTGATTATTTTCTGTCCTGGGTACCACAGGGATTGTGATTTAGGCATCTGTTCTGCACATCATTTTCCATTTCCTAGTCAACTTCACTCACCATGAAGACAAACTAGACAGGCATGAAAAAGGAATGTGCAGTTACCAGTTATCCTACCAATACCTTTCTTCTGACATTCCTTCCCTTCTATACCTGAGCAAGAAGAAAAACAATATGTTTCCATGCAGATAGTGTAAAACTATATTTATTAATTTTAAAATGATTTGAGTGACAATTATAGGACAGTCACACAAGTCGTTGAAAGTATGATTTATTTTGTATCACATTTACAAAAGAAAGAAGAGACTCTTCTAGTTAGAAATAGTAACCAACAGTGACGAGTTTACAAATTCCCTCAAAATTTAACCACAATAGTATTTCTAAATTTCACTAAAGGTTTCTTTAGTAGTCTGCATATTTCATAAGTTTGGGAACAGATTATATTATAAAGAGAGTTTTATTCATCTAACTAAAAATGTATTCCCCAGTAGGATATCTTCAAAAGCCATGACAAAGAGAGAGTGGGGGGCACTGATTTATTAAAAGTTTCATCATATATCAAATAACTATGCTATAAAATCAGTTCCTGGAGGAATTGTGTGTCTTTTTCTTTTATCACCCCGTGGAAGGTACTCAGTAACTAACCTCTGAGTTCCTTTGCAGACATTTTAACATACAATCAAAACCAAAATTGTCTGCATTGTTTTTCCTTTTAAATATTTTGAGTACTTAATACCATCTTAAAATAATGTATCTCTATCCTTTTAAATATAAAACAAACATCCTAGTAGACATCCTATGTGCAGAAACTGATTTATTTGCAGAGAGACAGCCCTGAACTAAATGAGCTGACATGACTCAAGATTTTGAACATATCAAAGTTTGCCCTCAATTAACTGACATATAGACAAGTATTTATAAGGAGTCTGTTGTCAGTGATTATGTCAAGTCACCTGCCCTTTCAGCTAGGAAAATGATACCTTTTAGCAGGTGCTTGTACAAAATCAGGTCATCAGAACTTGTCTTTGAAAATTAGAAGAGTTGAAGAACCAGTTCTCACTTGACTAGGAGCTTGTTTATGCCAGAAATCAAAAGCAAAATCCAGCAATTCAAAAGATTTAAGGGCTTCTTATCATAGAATTGTGGAGATTTGCAAAGGGTTCATGGGACCTTTTATATATCTTTTGATTTTGCATAAATCTAAAAATACATGCATTTAAAAGTTTCATTCTTTTGGTCTTCCTAGAACTGAATCAAATCATCAGATTCCTGCATTACCTGGAATACTCATGTCATAGTATTATTTTTAGTTCTGTATTAGAGCAAATTTATCATTTTATGCAATGATAGAATTACTTTACCCTATTCACCCTGATGCATATGAAAATTTTAACTGTGAGTATGCTATCTTTGTATATGGTTTGTCCCATCAAAACTCATTTTGAGGTTTATACCCCAATGTAAATGCTGAGAGCATTAGAGTCTTCAAGAATGATTAATTTCTCAGAGTGAATGCTGTCTCCAGTGGCACCAAACTGGTTGCTGTGAGGATGGGATGTTTTAAACCAAGGCTTAACATATATATATCCCTTTGGTTTATCTTGCATCTTGCTTTGTTCTTTCATGCACACCTACTCACCATTTTTGCTTCCTTTCTTATTACGTGATCCCTTCTGCTTGAGACCCAAATTTATGCTGGCATCATGCTGTTGACTTCCAGAATGCTGAGCTAAATGAACCCCTTTTCTGTATAAAGTACAAGATGAAAAAATACAGGGATTTTCATGCAAAATTTGGGGACAAGAAGAATTATTGTTATTCTATTCTTTTTCTTTTTGTGGTCAAAATGGCAAAATGGGTACATATGGGGTGTGCAAGGTAGGGAGTGCCTCCCCGTTCATATAGAACATAGAAACTTATAAAAGAGAACTTTTAAAGAAATATAGAGATTCATTTATAAAGTAGAACTTAAAATGTAGATCTCTGCTGAACAAAACCAAAATGAAAATCCGCATGGTAAATAGGAACTAAAATACCCAAGGTAGTGAGACTGAATGAGGGAATAAACCATATATGTCTTTAAAAGTTTCATTCTTTTGGTCTTCCTAGCACTAAATCCTATGAAGCACTCAATGCATCCCTCCATGGTGAGGATAACAATATAACCCCCCTGGCAAGGACAGGAATAGGAAGTACTTGCTTGTTCCAGTAAATTTATCCAGTGATGCCTCCACATGCCACCATAAGAATTAAACTTGGTTTTCTCTGGGCAAGTCCTACAAGCTTCCGGTGTTAAGACCTCGTTCCATGCTGTGAACTCTGGTGTCTGGCCTGGTGATCATGAAACTGTCCAGTATATGCAAGTGAGTTTAGGAAAAGATAAAAACAATGAAACAAACTATATTTTGAAGCAAGAAGAGTTCACAAGTCCAAATTTTAAAAACATGTGAAGATTCAGGATTATAACAAATAGACAGTATCCCCAACAAACTGAAGGAATTATGCCTGAGGAATTAGAAATATGCAAGCATTGCTCAAATGATTTGAAAAAAGTTATTTCATAAGTTCCAAATTGAACAATAATAGAGAATTATGAATAAAAATTAAAAATTTTGAAACTAGCATAGATGAATATGGCCAAGAATTTATTATAAATCTTGCAAATGAATTCTTTATGCAGAGTAGAAGTTAAACAAATACTCTGATTAAAAGCATGAATAGGGCTGGGGTTGTGGCTCAGTGGTAGAGTGTTTGCCTAGCATGTGCCAGGCCCTGAGTTCAATCCTCAGCAACACATAAGAATAAATAAATAAATAAATAAAGATATTACTTCCAACTAGATCTAAAAAAAATAAATATTTTTTAAAAAACATGAATAATTATCTGGATACAGTTGCAGCAACAGCTAATGAAATGGAAAATTATACAGAATTGTGCAGAAAGAAAGGAATGGATGCTATGAAAGAGACAAGACTCAAAGAATGAATCAAGACATGAAATATATGTCTAGTAAGAATTCCAGAAGGAGAGAATAAAGAAAAGGTGATAGTCAACAAATTATAGTATTTTTTTTCTAGAACTGCATAAAGCCATGAGTTCTCAGCCAGGCTAATCAAGTTAAATTAACACAAAGTAACAACAAAAACCTGTATACAAACACATTTATTAAAGCTGTTAGTAGATAATATTTTAAATTTAAACATTTATAATTTATTTGAAGGCATGTTGTTGCCAGAACAGTCTATCTGCATTATTATATATCTTTCTCCTCTCAACCTAGTTTTATTGAGAATATTAATTTTAAGTGCAAGTGATCACAATAGTAAAAAAGAAACAACTTAATTTTGATTTTTTTTTAACCAAAGAGAAATAAACACTTTTTGTTCTTACCAATGTCTCGTCCATGTCCTGTGCGGGCAATGGAATTTGGGGTTCCTCTGAGTGAAATGGACTGGCTGCGAAATAAAGCTAAGAAGAGAAGGTGGTGAAAAAACCCCACACAACACGGAAAGTGCTTTTAGAAAGTGAGGGCCGGATGGCTCTTCAACCATGGGGGTCATCTTCCACACTGGAAAAAGAGAGCGAGAGACCGTGTTGGCTTTATTTCAAAGGCTTTCCATAGAATGTTCTTCACCAAATAAGGTAGATGGTGGGCTGTCCAGTTCCCAATGAGTCACACCCAGTTCTGGAGCTACGAGACCAGTCTTCCCAGCCAACTGAAGACAGGGGTCATGGGTATTGTGCAATCTATTAAGTGAGAGGAGCCACAAAATAGTTTGAAATGCCAAACCAAAATCTCCTTGGCTCTAGGCCTAATGAAGACTTCTCAAACAGCTTAGGGGTGTATCCCCACACTAATAGATTGAAAATATTTTCTATCAAAATTTGTTTTACATTGGTATCCACCAATAATATTAGTATATCTCATACCTGATATATGTTTTCTAATTTTTCCCAGGGTATTAATTAGTTACCTGTTGGGAACATATTCAAATATCAATTCAAGTGTTGATTCCTTCCTACCTCAACTCTGATCTAAGTTTCTATGAGCTTATTCAGTTGAATATTCCAGAGCCATCTTGAGTCTAGGATTCCCTGGAGTGAGTTTCCAAATTCTTTTGCTTGTTATATGTGATATACAGAGGGATGATGTTCAGTTGATATACACTTGTGTCGTGTATTGGCTACCATGCACTTTGGTTGGTATTCCACTTACCTGTTGTTGCATAACAGTAAAATGATGACAGCATTTATCTTGCTCATGAACCTGTTTGAGGAGGGCTTGAAGAGTCCAGTGTCTCTGTTTCACTCAAAAGCTGGGGTGAGGATAAACAACACTGCAAGGAAAGCGATCAGGCAGCTGGAATTAGCTGAAGGCTCACTCACATGTCTGATGGTTGATGGCACCTGTTGGCTGGAACCTCAGCGGGGTTGTGACCAGAACACCTGTCCAGATAGCTGCTTGTGTTCCTCTGAGTGTGGGGAATGGCTTCCAAAGCTTGTGGGGGAAGGAAGCCTGGTAGAATCTGTATCACCCTTGTGTCCTAGCCTCAGAGTCACTGGGTGACACTTTTCTTTGTTCTGTTCATGAGAAGTGAATCAGGAAAGTGGGCCCATTTTAAAAGGAAGGGAAATAAAACTCCACTTTTAATGAGAAGGATTGTTAAAGAATTTATAGACATTACGATCACTATAGTCTGTATACCAGGTACCTAGAATAGGTAAATTCATAGAAACAAGCACAGTAGTAGAGGTTACCAGGGGCTGGGGGAGGGGGTGGAGAGTTAGTGTTTAGTGAGATGATGAAAACCTTTTGGAAGTGGATAGTGGTGATGGTTGTACCACATTGTGCTTGTATTTTGAATACTTAAATTGGTTAAAAGTCTAAATTTTGTATTATGTATATTTTGCTTCAATAAAAAAGCCACAAACTGTCTGCATTCTTCTAACCAATTATGCCTAACAATTTAACTTGAAAAATATTTCTTCTAGATGGAAGTGTGTTCCCAAAGTATTCAGGAAGGTATTGACTCCTAACCTGTCCTGTCCTGGCAAGAATTTCTCAAAGGCAGAAGAAGATATTAATGGTAAAAGCACTGGTGGCTTTTTCTAGCTATGTACTTCCTGGGGCTTTAAGATCCAGGAAAGGTTGGCAAGAAACTATTTCTGACCTTATTTAATGAGCAACCCATTAGGGCAGCTACTCTTAATATGTGTGGCTCACTGGTGAAGTTCATGTTTTCCATATATGTTTGGTGAACACATAATTTTGTTTAAAGAGAAGTCATAATTTGAAAAACTTCCCAGGCCAGCTTCCTGTTCATTAAGGTCAGGAAAATCCAAATATCCTTAATGATCACGGAGTTACATTGGAACTTTCCAGAAAGTGTGTTAAGACTGACTATCTAGTGGGAGGCATTCTGTAGCCTTGTCAAACCTGGCAACCTTCCCCTAAAACACTCAATTTCAATATCCTGCATATAAGAGAAGTGTAGCTGAAACATAGGAACTAGCATCTCTGAAGGAAGAACTACTGGTCAGAAAATAGGAAAGGGCTCTGTACCCAGGATCATTTTATGTAGCACTGGACACTGGGATAGTCCCATGGATAAAAGTATCTTTTTGGTATATTGGTGTTAATTCTTTAGCATCAGACACCACTCAGAAAACTGGTGCATGGCATTGTAGCTTATAAAATTGGGCTATCTCCATTTCAGTGTAATGGTTCTTCATTAGCAGTATCAGAGCTTAGTCTCTTCATGTTTTAATTGAGGTCCCTGGGGCAAGTGTTCTAATGTATTCACTTCTGGTTTCTTAGTTTTATAAAAATGATAATATCCATAGATTGGCTAATTGGTTATTATGCTAATAACACAGATGTACTCCTCTAGGAATATGATTTGGTAGTTTGAAAGTTCTTAAAAGGAAAAGTTTAGAAGACATAACATTCCTACATAACTGGTCAATGTAGAATGAAACCTTTGGGTTTAGACAGTGTTTCTTCTTCTGACTTTTATGGAGTACTTGTAAATATTTAATAGCATTGTTATTTGTACTGATACCACTTATATTTCTCAGAAAATCCTACAGGATAAGTACTTAATCATATATGATGAATTTTATCAGAATTACTCATGACTTCAGCTAATTTGCCATACAGAATCTTCTATTGGTCCCTGTTTCTATAGTTCACCTCTGTTGAGCAGTAATTTGCTTTATAAGTAAAGATCAGTTGCCTTTAAATGCAAGGTTATCAGCCACTATCTCCAAATATACTGAAGTTGTTTTAGTTTTAGGCAGGTTTGTAAACCTAGTGCCTCCATTGTGTGGTGTGTTGTAGAGCATAGGCAATTAATTACTACTATTAAAGTGAATTAGAGTGGCTTATTAAAATTAAGGCAGATTCAAGATTTTTCCCTCTAAGAAAATCACTCTCACTTGCACTCCAAAATGCTTCCTTGATGGAAGAGAGTAGGTGAAGTTGTGGCTGGATCACTCCCACGTGAGTGTCTCCACAGGCAGGGGTCAGCCATGGGTGTGTATTGATGAATTCTGGTTAATCTTGGCACTTGCTTTATGTCTGATTTTGAAAAATCTCAGGACCACAGTGGTGAAAGCTGGATTCAACTGCTTCCAGAAAATTTCTAAGTTTTCTGCTTACATGAAGAGAGGACATGTTACCTTAGAATGATATGAATATGTTCTTTCTGCCATTGGGGAGTTGTTCAGTCCTAGCATGCAAAGGTGCTATTGAGGTCAGTAAGGGAGGAGGGGAGAAGACGTGTACTAGACAAAGGATGTAGGAGGGATGCAAAGCCTGTGATGTAAGGGAACCTGGGGAAGTGTGATGGAGATGAAAAGGTCATGACTGGGTGAAGGCGAGGGAGTGACGGATCACTGCAGAGATGATACAGGCAAGACATGTGTTGGAGTGGACGGCATTAGAAAAAGAGAAGACATTTAAGAGTCCTTGCAGTACCTCTCATGATTCCACCTGGCCCTACTGAATTCACAGTCAAGCAGACAAAACTGACTGGATGTTGTATTTAAAGAAGAGAACAAGATATCAAGATTGAATTGAGTGAACTGTGGGATGACTTGAAGTTTGGGGGATGAATGTGATTATCCAGCAGATAGTTTTATATGGCTTTAGGTACAAAATGCAGAATTCATACCATTCTGCCAGGTTCTGGCTTTTGTCCCCTAGTATGCTATGCTGTCTTTCTGGCTAAATTGTAGACTATGAGGGAAGGACCATATCTGCCTCACCAACCACTACCTTCCCAGTATACTTCCAAGCAAAATCTCAGTGCTAACTAAATGTTAGCATGAGAGGAAGCATAATCTAGAAAAAAGAACAAGGTTTCCCAAACCAGATGAACTTGAGTTTGAATCCAGTTCTACTACCAGACAAGAATTTGATTATCAGATATGTAACTTGAGCCAGTCACATTGATCACTGTCACTTTCAGTTTCTTAGCCTATAAAATGAAGGTAATTAGGTGTATTCCTAAAAATATATTGTAATAATTAAAGACACCGCATATGGGGACTTCCTTTAGTTTCTAACTCCTAGTAGGTGCTCTATAGTTGCTTTTTATTATGCATGGTAATTATATTAAAGGCATCTTTTTCTGACTCTTGATGGCTTGGAGAGGGACAATCAATGCAATAAGAAAGCTATCAAGCATCAGCACCACTGTATTTGAATACATATGGACAGATACGTAAGTATCCCTAAGATGCTCACTAGAAATTCTTCATTTCAGAAGACTATAAAACAATGCTTGCACCTTCTTAATGAGCCCTTCCTTCAGACTTCTGGTGGTTGCCTTTTCCCATTAAACCCCGAAAGTTGGAAACTCAAACAATGAAACCAAGAGGAAAAAAAGAAGCTAAAACTAACCATGGGAAGTGAAATAAATATTTACACATGGATTCCATAAGCATGATATATGTTTATACCTTTAGTATGTTTTGATTTGTGTATCCTACCACCTCAAGATATAAGCTTCTAGCAGCTGGGAACCTTATCCTGGACATATTTTGTATTGTGCTTTATTGTATCTAATGACTGTCAGAGTTCACCAATAAATATATCAGACTTCGTGTAGATATATGCATGGCTAATTCAACAGGCACTCTTATCTGAAATTTTGTGTTTTTTACTTGGCTGCTCTATCAGTAGACTTGAAGACTCAGCTACAGCTGTCCTGAGAGGCTATCTATAAAAGTGCAGGTGTTCAGCATTAGCAAATAGTTCTTATTATATGGATCAACTTTTGGCAGCTAGTAACGATGTTTCCTGAGATTGAAAAATGATTTTCTACCTTAAACAGTGGTTTCACATTACTGGAATGCTGGATTTAAAAAAAAAAAAACACCCCACAAAATTCCTCTCATCAAGTAGTACTGAAACTGTTTTTGTTAGTTGTATACATTTCATGATTTGTATATTTTATAGTAGAATGTAAGCCTTTCTTTTTAACTGTTGTGGTTAGGTTTAGGTCCTTTGCCAAATGAAGCAGACTATGAAGAATTAGGAAGCATAATGCATCCTGGGGTCTGTTCCTGGTAAGGGGGCCCTGGGCCTGGCTAGAAGCCAAGGAAGGACCTGGGGCTAGAGATGTTTTCAAGGCTTTAAAAATATTAGGGCATTTTGTGTTCTACTGTTGGAGACTTGTTTTGCATCATCAGATATTAGCAAATAGTCTTTTATCCCCATTTGCAAGGAGTTCAAATGCCCTTTGTAATGTAACTCTTCCCATTCTTATCCTGAAAGTCAGAAGTGGGCAGAATTTGAGGATCTTGTTTAAAATGATTTATGGAAAGTTGAGAATTATTCTGTCTGCCGTCCCTCCATTTCCTACAGATGTTCCTATTGATTAAGCCAGTTGATGAGATATTTGATTTGTTTCAGTTAAAAATACAAGTCTGAAAATTGAAAGTATAAGGGCAGAGACATTTTCCTTTTGGAACATTATAGAAAAAATATGATCATTGGCAGTGGGTTAATGAAACTTGCATTTAATATCTGAGCTCTTCACTACTTGCTTGGGAGTTTGCTGAGCCAACAGAGAAGCTTGTTTAGCTAAATAAATAAATGACAAGAGGGTGTGTTGGGTGAGATGGGGTTGTGGGACTATATTGAATCCAACTTAAGGGTTGGTTCTGTTAAATAATTTTCCTTACTTTGGCAACACATCACTGACTTTTTGGAGTCTTTACAGGACAGGTAAGATTTGATTATCGAGGAAAACCAAACAAACCAATGTCAAGATCTGAGCTAAGCTCTGCTTTGGCAGACTTGAGTTACAGCCTATGGCAGGAAAATTCAGAAAAGTCCCACGTGCAAAGGTTTCCCCTTTATCATCTTACCTTCTCTCTCCTTCAGTTCTTCTCAGCAGAGTGCATTTCAGGTTTTTGTTCAACATATGAAAGGCTCAATTTCAAAGGCTCCGGTTTTCACATCCATGTCAATATCACAGATTGAAATGTGACACTGGTACCTGGCTGCATACTTTCTTTAAACCTGAGCCAGTAATACTGCAAAATGTTAGGGGAGGCACTCTTTCATCTCACACTTTAAAGTGAGGTTTGTTGATGTAACCCAATTTCCAGTCTGTGGAGGTCACCCTGTAATGTAGTGCAATGATGATAAGCCCATCAATCCTGTTTGATGTTCAAATTTCCCTTCCCCCGCTTTTTACCTCCACTTTGTTTTGTAAAGTAAGTTTGGTAATAGTGATATTCTGGGTTGCCAATGTGTGATGATATGAATTCCCCTGACACTCACCAAGTGGCTTTTTAAACAATGAATGTGCTTTTGCAGGGATTATACTGTGGATGTAATTATGAAGGGGGTAATAGAAATAAATATGTTATTACATGCCTTTGATAATGTTCTTAGGAAGAGTTAGTGATCAAATGCAGAGATATTAAGCCCGGGTTCCTGGCCCTCCTATGACCTCTGAAGGTAGTGAAAGTTATTCAGTATTCTAAGTGCTCAGCAGTTGGTATGGAGTCCATTGGTGGTCCCAGTGCAATCTCTGTATGGTATGTGTGTGGGGGAATAAATGGAGGGCAAGGGATGGTAATGGACAGGAACCAGTGTTACCAAGAGGAAGGACATGATGTAGTGCCTGGGATGGGTTCCATGGCCCTTGGTAGGATACACATAACACAACAAAAAATTGCACATTTTGTGCTAGTTCCTATCCTAAGTTCAGATGCAAAATCAAGGATGACCAGAGACCAGCCCCATTAACTGGAATACTGGAAGGGTCCAAGTTGTTTGGGAATCAGGCTAGTGAAATAAAGATTGAAATATATAAAATAATTTGGTGTTAGTGATTTACAAAAATATACAATTCAGTGTTTTCATTTCATCTGATTTCATATAACTAAGTTCTGTATTTGGTTGCCAAATTGGTTTTATTCTTTTTGTTTAGAAATATCCCCTAGCCAATCTCTTTTGTGAAAGGAGCCAGGGCAACAGATTCTAATGAGTGACTGCCTGTTGACAAATGGCTGTTGTCTTTGTTGCCGGTTCCTCTGGAAAGGAAGAACAAGCAACAAAAAAACAAAAGACACAAAATTCAAATGATAGTGCTGGAGGTAACCTGGAAGCTTCATACATCCATCAGCTTTCCTCCAATTGAATCATTCTGATTACAATTACTTGTCCTTTTGCAAAAACCTGCACCAACAGCAGTGGCAATGAAGGGTATTCAAAGTTTTTTATAGTGGTACTTTTCAGTGTGAAAAGGCATAGCCTCTTCTAAGACCTCTGGGCATTACTAGATGGGATACATGGTAGTAGAAATGAGACCTGTATTGATATAAGTCCCTACAAAGTGAGTTGAAACTCTGTTGATTTCAAACCCTTGGAAAGGTGAAGTGACCATGATGAGATATACTAGTAGCCTCATCTCCACCATTGACTCAGCTGCATGATTGGGTAGCCACATAACTTCCCTGGTTAACACTTCTCCAGTGCAGCAGGACCATTCAGAGCACTGAAAATGACAGTGTGAGGTTCTAGGTTCCCCTGAATTGCCTTTGGGGGGCTACAGGGGAGAAGAGGGGGTTGTGGTTAAGCCTAGACTTACCACACTTCTGCGCTTTGCTCCTTTCAATCTGAACAACTCTGTCTCCTGTGCTTTACTGAAGAAAGAATTCATAGCTAAAAGAAAATCTTTTGAAAGAAACTGGGTCAAAGGATGTCTAGCCCTTTGCCTAGCTCCTTAAGAAATTAGAATTTGGGTTGGGGATGTGGCTCAAGCGGTAGTGCGCTCGCCTGGCATGCGTGCGGCCCGGGTTCGATCCTCAGCACCACATACCAACAAAGATGTTGTGTCTGCCGAGAACTAAAAAATAAATATTAAAAAAAAAATTCTCTCTCTCTCTCTCTCTCCCCCCCCTCTCTCACTCTCTAAAAAAAAAAAAAAAAAAAAAAGAAATTAGAATTTTTCTTCTTTAAATATCAAAACGTACAATCTGACAGTATATGCCAGTACGATGCAAGGAGAAAAATTTTCTTCCTTTCCAGGGATCCCTACTGAGGCTCATAAAACAGAAACATCTGTCTTCAAAAAAAAAAAGAGGAAATTTCACCCTTCCTGCCAGCCCCCTCTCAAAGGAAAGGGAACCAACCCAACTGATTTCCTGATTGTAGAAAAGAAACTGACTTTCTGAGGTACAGCCCACTCTGGGTATCCTTTCTTTCAGCCCAACTTTACTCCAGGCAGGACAAGATCTTGCTTCCTTGTGGAAATCTTCAGGAGCATGCCATGTCTTAGCCCCAGGAACACCTGTGATCTGGGATGGGTGTGGAAGTTGGAAGCCTGATTGTGATCTCAGGTACCAGCCACATTCTTTGATTCTGACTTACTAATAATCAAGGTTATCTGTTGATCCTGTGTGATTTCTTCATCAAGTTTTCTGAAAGGTCTGAAACTTTCAGAGTGAGGAAAGATGGAAGAAGTATCCTCAGTGAAAGTCCAGACAACTAAATCCTTATTCCTTGGAAGTTCATTCTTGATTGCACCTACATAGAAAACACCCCTTCTCCTGAGTTTGACCTAATTTGGTGACTTCCATGTCCAAACCAAGAACCTGTCCTTTCCTTTGTGTGGCCAGTTCTCCTAACCACTTCTTTCATTCTGGGCTGTGCCCACAGCCTGTATAGGGTTGCTCACTGGGTTGGTTGGCCTCTTAGTACTGATCATGCTCTGCTGATACCTCTGCCTTTCCCCATTTTGCCTCTCCTTTCAGTTTCATTCACAACACTGTGAACTGCATAGATGGATCTGTTTTTTTTTTTTTTTTTTTTACAAGAAAGTTAAAAAAAAAAAACCAACAACTTCCTATAGCTCTATTTGTTGATTCCAAAAAACCATGAGGGAGTTCAGCCCAGGTTAACAAGAGCAGCTGGCTGGACCACGAGCATTCTGTGCTGAGACGTGCTAAACCCTTTATTGTCAGGATACCTTCCTTCCTCTGTTCCTTTGTGATCAGAGATGTTGCCAGTTGCATGCTGTGGGGAACCATGCTGTCTGGCAGGAAGTGTGGCAGCTTCTGGAATTCCCTGCACAGAAGGAAGCTCCTGTCCTTCCTTTGTCTCTTAAGCTCTCTATTGGGAAGACCCTGTATGTCACTTGCCCTCCTCAGACTGACTCACAGAGTCCATCCGAGTCCCTTTATGGGGCCGGCCTCATCTTTGTACCTGGGGCCATAGAGAAGACAGATCTTCAGCCTTCCTTCAGCTACACGGAGCCTGGGTTTCTGCCTCAGCTGCTCATCAGGTCTTATGGTATGCTCTTGCTTGTTCCCTCTCCTCTCCCACACCAGTTTTCCTTGGCATGTGAAATTTGCTTCAGCTGACTCTATCAGAAGAGGCAGGTCTTCCTATTCATTGGAGCAGATGTGCGTCAAATTGCTGGTGGTATTATTCTGTACTGTCCTATAGTGTGTCCTTTTTATCTGATACTAGCATCTACCTTAGGGTGGAGAGACACTGAAGTGCTGGGAGCTCCCACTCGGGCCACATCTCCACTCTGCCTCACTCCTATTGACTGTTCTGCCTAAAATGCCCTCTCCAAACTTGGATTTGGACAAGGGAGCCAGGGAAGCATCCATCTAGAGAGCGAGTGAGAGGATAGTCTTGGAAGTCCCTGAATGCCTGGTGCTGTGGGCTAGGGTTCTCTTGTTACTTCCAGGTTTCTGTGTGGTGTGGGAGGTCACACGTGCAAAGGCCAGGGACTCAGAGGACATGAAAGGACAGTTTTTCAGGCTTGTGTTGCTTGTGTACCCCTCAAGTCTCACACCACTTGAGAAATACCTTTTCAGTTGCACACAAAGAGGGCTATCTATACCCGATATTTTCCACCCCACCTCCCTGAATGATTGTGGGTTTACCCTCTGCAGAGAGGCACTGTGTTTCTATGAATACTCATTAACTTCCAATACCTGGTGGAGTGTAGGCAAATAGTTCAGTAGAAGATAGATTCCGATCAGAAAAGGTAGATCTTGGGTATAGAAGTTTGGTAGGGAAGCTCTAGGCCCTCTCAGCTTAGATGTCAGCCAGGCGAGAATCTTGGGATTTAAGGGCAGATCCCTCAGTCCACTGCAGAGGCTCTAGGGAAGGTCAAAATTCTAGGGCAGTGGCAAGTCTCACAAGGTCTGAGTGGTCCTGGCTCTGACATCTTCTAGATATAGATTTCCAACTGCCTCCTTCTTCTCCCCTGAAATAATAGATGTCCTGATATTTGAACTAACACATTTTAAAAACTGAACTCTAGCTTCCATTTTCAACTCTACCACTATGAGAACCCCCAACAAGATTTGTTCCAAGTCTGTTCTCATCTCAATTAAAGGCCCATTGTTCAGTCATTTCCCCAAGCAAAAATCTTGCAATGATCCCCATATAGTAGCAAATTCTGTCATTTCTCTCTCAATGTAAAACTCAAATGCATTCAATTATCTGATACCACAATAGGTTCAGGGCCTGTTGCACTTCACCAGGGACTCTTCATACCCTTCTTATCAGTTTCCCCATTTTGGCTTTTTTATGTTTTTCTATTTATTACCAGAAGCAAACAATCTCATAAAAATACTGTCTGAATAACTGTTGTTCCTTTGCTTAAAACCTATCAATGGCTTCTCAATGCAGCTAAAACAAAATCAAAATGTACTTCTTCTAGCGTCCAGTGAGATCAAGCCCTGCAGGGTCTGGCTTCTGCTTAGCCAATTCCTATCTTTCTTCCTACCCTGCACCACTCACTGGATTTTTTTTTTAATTTTGTTTGCATTTTTCTAATGTTTTCACATTAAGACCTTCACACATATATTAACCCCACCTGGGCCACTTCTTTCCTGCTTCTTTGAATGGCCCATTCCACTTATTCTTGTTTTTTTCATCTCCCCAAAGAGGTTTTCGTTTATTACCCAACCACCCCTTCCCATTTTTCTCCATCTTTCATCCTTCCCTATGGTATTTTTCACAATGCAGAATTCAATATCATTTAGTACTTTATTCACTAAGTTCCAGGTTGGAGGGCATGATATAAGTACACATTCTTGTATCAAAGAATATTGACTGCATGAAGGAATCATTTAACCTGGTGTGTGGTTAAGGACAAGCATAATGGTGCTGCTAGCTCAGAAATCAGGCACACCTAGTAGCTGGTTTTTCTTTTTTTGGTTTTGTTTTTCATTTTTCAGCCTCTTTTAATATTTTTTAATCTGTTATTTTTAGTTATACATGACAGTGGAATGTATTTTGACATACATAACATGGAGCATAATTTCCCATTTTTGTGGTTGTACATGATGTGGAGTTACACTGATCATGTATTCATATATGAACATGGGAAAGTTATATCCAATTAATTCTACTGACTTTCCCATTCCCATCCTGTTCAATTCCCCCACTCCACCCTGTCCAGTCTAGTGAACCTCCCCTTTCCCCCACCTCCCACCTATTTTGAGTCAGCATCCGCATGTCAGAGAGAACATTCAGCCTTTGTTTTTTGGGGATTGCCTTATTCCATTTAGCATGATAGTCCCCAGTTCCACCATTACCAGCAAATGCCATTCTTCTTTATGGCTGAGTAATATTCCATTGTGTATATATAACACATTTTCTTTATCTTTTCATCTGTTGGAGGGCATCTAGGTTGGTTCCATAGTTTGGCTGTTGTGAATTGAACTGCTATAAACATTGTTGTGGCTATGTCACTATAGTATGCTGATTTTAAGTCTTTGGTATATATGCTGAGGAGTGGGATAGCTGGGTCAAATGGTGGTTGCATTCCAAATTTTCTGAGGAGTCTCCTTACTGCTTTCCAGAGTTGTTGCACCAATTTGTAGTCTTACCAGAAATGTATGAGTGGGCAAACCTAGTAGCTGAGTTAGTGCAGTAGACAAATCCCAGACCACACATCTTGGGGACAGTGCCCTGAACATGCTGGGATTGAGCAGAACTAGACTAGGTATACCTGAGGGTCACAGACTTCTAGCACCTGTATCTTGAAAGGTCACAGCAGGAACAGATAAGAACAATCAGACCCTTCATCTCTGTCTGTGTAACTGGGGTCCAGATGGGTAACTGAAGGTTTATGATATTAAATCATTGTGAGATCAAGATACTTGAAAGATATCAGAGAATGTCTGGAAGTATATAAAAAATACCTACTGATTTTGGAGGGAAGGGACAGGTATAACTAACCAACCTCCACCTCAGGAAACTAATGATATTGTAAGTCTGTTCTTGAACAATCTGAGAAACTTTTTCCTTAAAATACTTAGGACTTCCAGGCTTGGTGGCACACACCTGTAATCCCATCAACATGGGACACTGAGGCAGAAGAATTGCAAGTTCAAAGCCAGCCTCAGTAACTTAGCAAGGCCCTAAGCAATTAAGCAAGACCCTCTCTCAAAACAAAAACTTAAAAATAAATTTAAAAGGGCTGGGAGTATACCTCATTGGTAAAGAGCCTCTAGGTTTGAGTCTACAACAACAAGAAAGTAAGACAACTTAATTGATTTTCATTTCTTACTATCGTTAGTATAATTGCTAAAACTTCTTTGAATTACTTGATATTTTTATATGCTTCACTGAATTACCTTTTTTGGGGTTTTTAATTGCTTATATTTTTTCTAGTGTTTTGAAATAGGTGTTTTTATTACTTTTACATTTTTCCAAATCATTTTTGACCTATATTTTTACACTTGTCAGAATTAATATTGAAATAGCAATATTTGAGTCACCTCCGATTAAGAAAGATATGTCAAGATTATTGTACTGTCGTGTATAACTAATTAAAACAAATTAAAAAAAAAGAAAAAAGAAAGAAAAAAAAGGAGTTGAACAAAGGGGGCACAAGAGCTTTTCCCTCTTTTCAACTTTTAGTTCTTAAAATACAGTGATAATAGCTCACATTTACTAAGTAGGTACTGTGATAGTCCTTGCGCATCATATCTCTGCTTTTACAGATGAAGAGACTAAAGCACTGAAAGATTATGTAACTAGACTTAAGTAACTAAGAAACTTTAGCAGAGCTACCACTCAAATTCTGATAGAATCATTGAGCTATGGCCTTTGTCACTGTAATAGCAGACCTTCCACATAAATTCTGGGGTTTTCAGATCTCATCTATATTAGATTATGATATTTTACATTGATTACATCTTCTGGTTATTTGGGGGTATATTTCCTTTTAGTATTAAAGATAGATTGATGCTGGATTAATTGATTGATTAGCTGATTTCTAAGCTGGTGTGGTCCATATCAGAGACTTATTACACATATGAGGTTCTTGCTCAAATTAGAGGTGTCTCTCATCTCAAGGTCAAGACTGATTTTCAGTTATTTAAGAAGACACCATAGTAGTTTAGTACACCATGAGACACAGAGATCTGTTAAAGAATCACTTACTATCCTCATACTCTAAAGAATAGTACACTGAATACACTAAGGTGTATTCAGAATTAACGAGTTATATATTGGTTACTTATTGTAAAACAAAGTATCCCAAAATGTAGTAACTTCAAACAAACCATTATTATCTCAGGGGTGTGTGTGTGTGTGTGTGTGTGTGTGTGTGTGTGTGTGTGTGTGTATGTAATATGAATATGGCTTCAGTGGATGCCTCTGGCTCAAGGTCTCTCAGAAGACTGCAGTAGACATGCTAGCTTGGGCTGCAGTCACACCTGAATGCTGTTTGGTGGAGAAGGTGTCAGAAGGACTTGTTTCTGAGAGCAGGAGCCAGAAAGATGATAGGCATATGGGGCAGGGACCTTGATTACAACAATTCTGTGTACAGAGTATCTGATGAGCCAGACAGCACATGATAAAGCATGATTAGCACATGAACAGTGTATTATCATCATTCTGCTTAGAGAGGGGGCACATGATCACCCAGTGTCTCACTCTGATTGGATGTAGAAACTCCCCTCTCTAAAAGTTATTAGCCAATAGCTTTAAAGGTTACCTCCAATAATACCTACACAGCAGCACTACCACTTGGGACCCCTCCCTATGGGAGTTCCACTTCCTTTCCGTTTCAAGAATTCATTCTGTTACTTCGCTGTCACCCTCCATTGTCTGTGGGTCTCATTCTTCAGATTCACAAGGCAAAGAACTTTAAACTTGCTGCATCTCATTTCTCACAAGATGTTGGACTGGGGGCCTCTGTTCCTCACAGGCTCCTGGATATAGGCTTCCCTAAATCGATTGCCTGGTGGATCTCTCTGTGGTGCAGGATATATCATTGAAGTGGGAATACTCAGGGTGAGGGAGAGAACAGGCTGCCAGAATAGTTTAAAAAAAAACAAAAACAGAAGCCAGTCTATTTGTAACTTAATATTGGACATGACGTTCTTTTACCTTTGCCACATTCTGCTCATTAGAGGGGGATAACTAAATTCAATCCACATTCAAGGAGGGGGATTATACATGAGTGCACTCCAAAAGATGGGGATCGCTGGAGGCTATTAAGAGGCTTCCTACCACATGTTGGCTTTAGCTCTCTTTTCCTGAGATGACACTTAATAACCATACTTCTGAGCAGGTCTGAATCACCTAAGGCTATTTGGGGAAGTTGACATTGAAGGTTTCACCTGCCACTGTATATGTGCTTTAGGAAGGAGTGTTTTAGTTCCTCTCATAATTTCTTAGGCAGAAATGATTGAAAGTGATCACTTGGACATATTTTAACCACATTTCAATATAAATTAGATGTTCTTCCATTGTCAGTTGTTATTTAATATTGCAAAAGATATTGCCAGGAGTGATCAAAAATTGTTTCATTTATGGAGCCTTTTCACTTACTCTCATACCTTAAAAAATGTCTCAGGATGTGCTGGGAATGCATTTTTTTTCATGGATTTTCTGCCATCCCTTTCTTGAGAACAGTAAGCTATAGACCATTGAATCTGAGTACATTGAACTTTCTTCATCTCCACAAAAATCTTTCTTCTTGTACCTTTAATTATTGTTAATTTTTTTTTCATTTCATTTTTCAGAATGAGAGAATCCTCAACTTCTAATAACTGTTTGGCCTTGACTTAGCTTTCTGAATTTTATCACCAATAGATGTTTTTTCCTTCATAGTTTTTTTCTTTATATTCTAAGAAAACTTCTGTGTTCATCACTTATTTGTTTTTGGGTCATTGATTCTGCCCTACCCTCAATGCAAATTTTAAACTTTAATAGTGCAGTTTTAGTGCCCTTGAAATTCTTTAATTTATCATCATCCTTTTTATTTCCGCCTTTTATCTCTTTGCCTCACCCTGTTCTTACCTTAAGGTTTTTTGTTCCTATTTATAGATGCCTCTTCTTCTTGTCCTTCATTGAAGAAATCAACTGTTTTCTTGAAATTTCTACTCAGTCTTGAAATACACAATGTTGTAAAGTATTTTATTCTTCCCTGTCTTCTGTATGCTATTTCTATGCCTTTTCTGCAAATTATTTTCTCCATGTTGGCTTTCCTTTTCTCATCTTCAAACAAGTGTCTAGAGTCAGTATTTTTCAAAACACAAGGAAACTAGACTGTACATCCTTTAAACATCCTGAGATTGAATTACAATCTTAGTTTGGCTCCCATTTCCTAACAGGCAATATGTTATATTGTACTTTTATTCTGTTGACAGAATAACTTGCTCCTACCCTGACTTCTTGTTTTTCTGGTTTGATGAATTGATTAAACACAAAAATAAATACATTCCTGATACCAGGGCTATATCTACACCCATCTTATAAGATGTACTATTTCACCTCTAGATTCCACCGCCTCTTGAGTAATTACTACTCAAGGCTTTCTTGGTTTTGGTCTGTTGCCATGAATAGAAGAATAGAGAGATGTGAGAGGGCTGGTCCAACTCCAATTATCTTATAATTATTGCCCATTTTCCTAAATTTGGACATCATCTGTTGATATTGGCTTTATGTGTATTTTACTTTCTCTGTGTCTTCATGGATATTTTAACAAGAAGTTGGGAGTGTTGCATTGGTAGCTTCTGCCAGATGTTCTTTTGAAAGAAAAAAATTGTGTTAATAATACTTGCTCTCTCCAATCTGTTTGATAATGGCTGCCTCAATATCTTCATAACAGGCGTAGATTGGGTAACCCTGTCTTATACCTTTTCAATGCCTTTCCCATAGAAGCCCCTTATTGTGGAAAATTTGATCTTCAAAATCTCATGTCTGAGCCGGGTAGAATAGCGCACACCTGTAATTCCAGTGGCTCAGTAGGCTGAGGCAGGAGGATTGAGAGTTCAAAGCCAGCCTCAGAAAAAGAAAGTTGCTTAGTAATTCAGTGAGACCCTGTCTCTACATAAAATACCAAATAGAACTAGGGATGTGGCTCAGTGGTTGAGTGCCTCTGAGTTCAATTCCCAGGATGCAAAGGAAAAAAAAAAATCTCATGTCTGCCTAAACCTCCAGGCTCACCCCCACAGTGTTCCAAACCTCTGTGCTTTGCCTGGTGGCATTCTCCCTACCTTATTTGCCCTGGCCTCCCACTTTATGCTGAAATACCTGTTCCACTTTCAAGACTCAGCTCCAGGTTCTTCTCCTCCATGAAAAGAGACTTGATAATTCCACCTCTGTGCCTCTGTTGGACACCAAGCATGGGATGTTCTTAATGCTGCTATTTCCATAGTTTTCTTGATCATGGATGGGCAAAGGAGGTTTCTAATTTATTTCTGTACCCCTAAAGTCTGGTATAGTGCCTGACACATAGTAACTGCATTTAAAAATGGCTATTGATTAAAAAACAAAACTTTCTCCTAATAAAATTAAAAGCTAGTTTCTCTCTTTAGTTCCTCTTTTCTCTTGATGATTTGAGCCAATTCCTGAGCTGCTTATTTTTTTCCCCAAATAAAAACCCCTGATCTTTTAAATTTTATAAACTACACTGTGACTTTATCATCCATTATCTCCACTCTATGACAATTTGGGTACATTCACCTTTCCAATGGGAACAATGGCTTAGGATGGTAGCTTGCTCTTGAACAATCATTCCCTGGGTATATTTAAAGAGTTGAATTCAATGGTCCCATCTCATTTTCCCTCCTTGTCCTCTCCCCCTCCATCCACTTCCAGGATTGTTTATGGTTGCTTGGGAGTTGCCTGTCATCTGCATGGAGACCTGATTCTGGCCAGGTAGGTGTGGATCGCTGAGAAAACCATTTATCCTTTTTGGTGTCTTGCAGTTAGCCCCTAATAATGAGTTTGACAGGTTCCCTGGGTTGTTTCACATGAAATTTGTCTATTAAGTAGCAGAAAATTAGTGTTGTTTTTACTTTCCTGGTTGCTAAAATTAGTTTCTGTGGAAATGATTTCCTTGTTGCTAACAGTATTGTGGACTCCTGTGTGACACAGTAGCAAGTACATATCAGCTGTTAAAAAACAAAGATCTTGCTTTCTTACTGGAGACATATGGTTAAAACCACAACAAAAACAACAAAAAAAGGGATACCAGAAAGATATTTTGCATACACAAAAGTCAAGAGAATTAATTTTAAGGACTTTATCACTTACTTTTTCATGAGGTATCAATATCTCACAAGCACTGGATCACATTGATCCAATGTTTAAAAATTTGATGTTTAATTAAAATGCTAGTTACTTTAACAACAGGTCTATGGATAGTGCACATTAGGGAGCGAGAAATGGTCTTTTGCTGTTGTCATTTGTAAGAATGAAAAGTGTACGAAGAACTCAAGCAGAAAAAAAAAAATTCGTTTCTAATTGCAGTACAGCCCACAAGCTTGCACATCCTATAATGAGAAAGCTCCCTGTTAGCTGCCAAAATCTGCCATCCAATCTGTCTAGTAGTTGATTTCGTTATTACATTTTGATGTGCCCTTGACAAGCTTTAACACACAAAAACTCAACACCTCCTCCTAAGCCCCTGTGGTACCAGACAGATCATGGAGGGATGAGAAAGGCCTGTGCTTGGCATTTTATTATTCACATAGCTGGAATGTTTATAAACAGATCAGAGTGTAAGGAGAGCAAATGCTCAACCACACCAAGCGGTTCCCCTGTCTTGCATGTTATTTAAATATCGATTCTATCTCATCCTGCCCTATGTGCTACAAGCACACAAAGACCGAAAACTAAGTGCCTGAAAACCGTCCCTAGAGAGTTTCAAAAAGTGGACAAACAACTCTCTTTTCTTTTAGTAATTGTATTGTTCTACCTTTTTGGATCTGAGCATCTCTTGTTTTTGAAATCCTCTTTAGATGTCACTCTGATCTCCTTGGTTAGCACTGGTCCGCTTTGTCCTCTCATCCTTGCAGATTCACTCCTACACCTGGGCTAAAATGTAGAAAATATATAATTAAGTTAAAGGACATTCACTATCACTATAAGATCTATATGAAATACATTATAAACATTAAAAAAACCTCAGAGAAAAACAATTACAACAACCAGTGCCACGGTGCCTTTGCAAATATATCTTCTCCCCTCTCTTTTCTATTCACTGGTGTTAATGTGACAGAAATGTTTTGGTTGGATTTCATATGAAAGGTCATAACCTGCTTCTTGTGAGTAAAATGTTGCTTTCAGCGTCATTCTTAGCTGGACACAAAACTTTTTCATTGCAAAACAGAATTCTCTTCTATACTCTGGGCAGAATATTAGCTTGCATACTTGTCCACCACTGACCTCAGATGTTGGAAAGGCATCTGTTACAAAGGTGATGACACATTTCAGTACAGGATATCCTGCAACCCCGGGACCTGTGATTGTCCAGATTGTGAAGGAAGAAGATGATCAAAATATGCTGCTACTATTTTTGGTGAGGGTGGGGGAAGGACAGTAAATCATAAGGGTTCAGCTTGCTACATTCATAAAAATATGTCAGGAGTTACATTTCATGAACTGCATTTAACTCCTAACTGACTTTTTTGAGATATGCATTGGAGAATACTTTCAAACCCATGTATATGCTTAATTTCTTGTATTCTCCTGTCTATACTACTGATGTTTTAAATTGTAGCTACAAACAGCTTCCTGTCTCCTTATATTTGCCAAAAAATATATTACTTTTGGAAAAGTAAATTTTCCCAAATAATAGGGGGGGAAAAGAACAGGAGGGACAAGAGAGTTAACATTTGTTAAATAACTTATGTAGCAGATTGTTTCATAATTGTTTGGTATTTTACCTATGTTATACAATTTAATGTAATAATCAAAACACAGATCTCTTTAACCTAAGAATCATTCCCATTTCCTAGATAAGGAAAAGATAAAGAAAGATTAAGTAATGTTCCCAAAGTCACACAGCTAGTAAATTAAATCTAGGTCAGTCTTATGCCAGAAGTATGCTTATTCTCAAAGCATCTTTTTATTTGTCTATAAATTTCTAATTCTAACTTGTTATATATGACAGCAGAATGCATTATAATTCATATTATACATATAGAGCACAATTTTCCATATCTCTGGTTGTATACAAAGTAGAGTCACACCATTTGTGTCTTCCACATGTACTTAGGGTAATGATTTCCATCTCATTCCACTGTCTTTCCTATTCCCATGCCCCCTCCCTTCCCCTCCCACCCCTTTGCCCTATCTAGAATTCATTTATTCCTCCCATGCCCCGGTCCCAATCCCATTATGAATCAGCCTTCTTAATATCAGAGAAAACATTTGGCATTTCTAGATTTGAGCCTAACACACAGAAACTCAGGCAGAATGTACACCTCAAAGGGACATTCCAGAGTTTGCCTTTGTCAGTCAACAGCAGAAAGAAACTGCTCATGGATACAGTATTAATGGTCCTGGTTAGAAATAGGAAGCAAATATGTTCACTAGTTAGAGGTAGCCCATTTGCATTTGAGATTAGCTGGCATTCCTAGGTTAGTCTTTCTTGTTTTAAAAATGTAATTAAACCAACTGTCCCAAGAAAACTCTTCCTTCTGTTTCACATGTAACAAATTCCAGATGTGAAACTGCTTCCCTGCAGTAATTGGTTGGTGTTTTACTCTGACTGCCTTGACCTTTCTTAAAACCTACTCCTCTCTCAAACTCATTTAGATGCTAGTTTCCAGACTGAAGTCAAATTTAGACCCTAAAATGAGGAATGTCTGCAAACTGAAAATTTCAATTTAATTTACACTGTTCTCGAAACATTAGAATTTGAAGGGAAGGAAAGAATGATGTCCTCCCAAGGACCAAAGATCAACCCTACTCTTTGGTGTGTTCCTGTGGATTAGCCCCTCTTCCAGGCGAGACCCTCAACTGGGGCTTTCTTGGCTTGGAGTCATTTTGCTGCAGTTAACATTTAGTTCACACATCATTAGGTGAAGCCCCAGTTACAGAGACACACTGCTCTTGTCATAGCACAAGTATGCTTCATGCACCTGCAGTTTGAAGCTCTTGTTGAGGGAATAGACTGCAATGAATGAAAAGATTGAAACTATTACTTTTTTTTTTATACTCCACCTGCTGTGGTATATTTTTGTTGGACAGAATAAGTAGAGGTGTGTTTATAGCTTCAGGGAAAGAATACATTAGGGGTTACATGGTTTTAAAGCTCTTTTTTTTTCTTTAAAGCTATAAATCAAATTTCCATGAAAGCAGTTATATGTACATAACTGTTAAAGATTTTGTGAATCTATATATGTACATATTATATTTTTTATTTCCCTTTGGCAAGTAAGGAAAGAGTAATTTCCTTTGCTGTTATCAACCCCAAAATAATTTGTCCATGCTAACAGCATGTCAGTACCATGTCTGGGCTGCATTTGACATTAACAATAAAGTTAGAACAAAAGTAGCCTACCATATTTGTAAACTCACAGACTCCCAGTTATCACATTCTGCTTGAAATATCTTTCAGGAACATGTATCAAGTACTGGGCCCTATTACTTTTGATTAGGAATGTCACAAAGCAATTTTTTAAAAAATTTTTAGTTGCAGGTGGACACAATTCCTTTATTTTACTTATTTATTTTTATGTGGTGCTGAGGATCGAACCCAAGATCTCACATGTGCGAGGTGAGCGCTCTACCACTGAGCCACAATCCCAGCCCACAATGCAAATTTTTAAATTCCCATTTTTTGAATGGAGACCCAAGGTCAATGAAGATAAATGACTAGCTAAAGCACTTGTAACTTTTCAGTGGTAGAGTTGAGATAAGAACCTTGATCTACTAACACTAAATACAGCAATCTATTATATAACATCAATACTAATAAAACCCCTAAAACCTCAAATGATAGTCAAATACATTGCTGCTTCGGGGCTTCAGTTAAACCAGTCATTTCTATGACTTGTAGGTAGTCTGTGTACATGGCATTTCTGTTACTAACCTCTTAATAAGTCGGCATGGAGATTTGAAGAATGACCTCTATATTGCGGAGTCTTAACTCATTGAGATAGAAACATGAAATGGTCTTATTTTTTTTTTCATTTACAGTTTCCAATTCTGTGAAATTGAACCCTCTTCCCTTTCCCATTATATTGGATGACTTATAGATTTCCAAGTATTTTAATATCACATCTATTATTAGTCTAATCCCATCCTCAATTTAAAGCCTTTATTTATTTCATCATAGCCTAGAATTTTTCTCTAGAGTAGGTGGGTAGTTATACCCTGATTTACTTTTCCCCCATTCTCCCATAGACTTAGGTCCTTATCTATTGGGGTCAGGGAGGAAGAAGAGCTGAGGCAGGAATTTTCTTCTGTTACTCTGGTTGCATGCCAGTGTGGGAAGAGGCTTCAGGTAACTCTAATTTAGAATAGTAATGTCTGATGTTAGGGATTCCCTTTAGGTTAATGTGTTTTAATAAAATGAAGAATTTTCTTAAGGTAGGTTTAAAATTATTTTAGCCTGCATTTTTGTAAATACTCTCATATAGTCTGTTTACTCTCCCTTTGTTACTTTCAGCCATGATATTTCATACCCCTCACTGAATAAGGTAGCTCAGTGCTTGTCCTGGAAGCTTCTTGTATCACCCTATGTCTTTCACTGGGCATTTAACCTCCATACTTCATTACATTAGAAAGTTACAACACGTTTCACCTATGCCTTTTAAGGGCCCTGGGAAAGGGGTGTTATGGAGTTTGGCTCATTTTATTCCTAGACATGCTACTGTATTTATCTCTACAAGACTTTTTGATAAGGGCTGCTCCAGTGAGGCTCTCACTTCTGGAAGTTTCTAGTTCAGGAGTACACTTGGCTCTATTTATAAATACACCCAAACTTCAGAGAACAAATAAGGCAGGTTTTCTCTGATTTTATAATATAATAGAAGAAATCATCCCTAAATATGGGGTTTAGCCCAACAATTGTTTTTTTATCTCATGATTTCTCTGGGCCAGGAATTTTGGAGAATTTTTTATCTCAGGATTTCTTATGATGTTCCAATTAGATGTCTTCTGGGGTTTAGTCATTTGAAGACTTTACTGGGGTTGCGGGATCTACTTCTCAGGTAGCTCACTGACGTTGCTGACACAGCTATAGACTATAGACAGAAGGAACTGAGGCCTCTGAATAGGCCTGCTTGAGTGTCACCCTGACATGCTGTTGGCTTTCTCCCAGGAAGAATGGTACAAGAGACCAAGTCAAAAGCTATGCACCTTTTATGACCTCAACTCAGAAGACATATATTGTGGCTTATGTACTACTCTGTTAGTCATACAGAACTGACCTAATTCAATGTAAATGTTAATATCAAAGATATTAACACCAGGAAGTGAATTTTGGGGTGCCATATTGGAGGCTAGTTACCACGGTGGGCCCTCCCTAAAAGGGAGGAAAAGAAAGTAGCAGAATCAAGAAGCCAGTCTACCCTTCTTGTATACAATCATAGTTTCTACCAGTGAGAGCTTCTAAATCACTTGGCTTTGGGAAAGGGACACCCTCACTTTCTCTTTAGACATAGCTGTGCTTCTCAAGGAGCAGACAGCTCACTTCTCTTCCGGTTGGTCTTCTCCTTATATAAACTAGGGAGGTAGTACTGGGTACTGGTTGGTGGGTGGGGCCACTACATTTTAGTAGTTCTTTCTATTTTTTATGAAGTCTATCTCCAGTGACAAGATACATACTATAGGTAATATTATTTGAACATTAGCTGCTGTAAGAAATCAACCCCCAGATTTTAGTGGTTTGTTCTATATGTTTACTTTTTTCTTTCATAGAGCCTCCTAACTAGGAGAATTATTCTGTATAGTCATTTGGGTTGAGAGAGGCTTTCCTAATTTGATGTGAGACCCACACCCCTGACCTTGGCATCCAGCTAATGCAAAGAGTAAGAAAGCAGAATAAGTTTCACGTACGAGGCCTAAAGTGGCATTCCTCACTCCTGTTCCCATTTTGTTGGTTAGAAATTAGTCACATGCCTCTGTCTAATTTCATGAGATGGGGCAGTGACTGGGAAATATGGCCCATGACTAGGCAGTTGTTCATCATTCTGCATAAGAAAGGGGAGTATGAACTTTCTGTGGAGAGCTGGCTATCTCTCTGGATGGCGTTAACAAGGGTAATATGATATACACAAGAAGCATGACTCTGGATAGTGCTCTGGGAGTCAGCCCCTTTCTCAGAGATAGGACCACCTCCTCCAGTCTTTAAATGCAGCAACACTCCCTGAGTTTGCTGTCACTGAGTGCACAAACTGAAGAGCAGTCTGACCATTTACTTTCAGAGATCCCCAACTTCCACAACTACTTCTGGTTTGTAATCCACTTGATCATAGCCCATGCTCTATCTTCCAATCCCTCACTCTATAGACTTCCCAACAAGATCTCCCATCACTTAACTTCCTTTCAGGCTCAGTGTTTTCTAGGAAAGTTCGCTTTTATTTTATTGCACTAAGTACAACCTGTCTCTCCCTTGACAATGATACCTCTCCTACAGCCCTGTCAAATGATAGCTGTGGTTGCTTTCTACCCTATGTATCTCAGGGCTGGAAGGCCAGTCAGATAGGCATCAGTTTTTTTCTATTTTCTGTTTTCATATTGTCTTTCCTTCTTCTGTCTTTTATGTGTATCAGATCAGACTTTACTACACTTAGCTGTCCCTGTTACCATCTGTTGGCCTCCTGGCCTCTCTTATTTATTGAAGATGTCAGTATTTGAGTCATTATCTCACTCTTGACTCTTCTCCTTTCATTCTTAGCAATTTCCACATCCAAGCAGATAATTCAAACAATACCCAGGCTCCACAGTCCTCTAACCTCTTGGCTTTGAGGATCTTCTCCACTACCACATGTTGGCAATTCCTTCAGGCAGTGCTGTCTTAGATGTTGTAATTGCTTGATAATTATACCATTTTAGAAAAGTCAATTTGATAAACAAAAACAAAAACAAAAACCCAGTCTTTGACCATTTCTTCCTCTATTTATACCTCACGTACTCCATATATGCCTTTCTAAGAACTCTGCCTTCATCTTTCACCGTACCTCTTCAATTATTCATCATTCTCCTGAGCCCTCACTTCCCTGCCTACCTGCCTGGATTTGTTGTTCAGCATTGTCACCTTCTTGGAATCCCCTGTTCCCCACTCATCTCTCCTTTAGTTGTGCTTAACTATCAAACTCCAAATCTGGTTAAAACCAACCACTTACTTATTTCACATGTGTACTATGCAGCTGACCATTATTAGTGAAAGAAAGAAATACTGACCGGAACTGCTTTCAGTTTCCACCACTCACTTTGTTACAGTGGAAGCTGATTCCCTTTCCATCACCTTTTACTTATTCAATCTCCTGTACCTTCTGAAAGGTTTGATTCTTACCATCATCCCCTTTCTCTCTTGAGTCATCAATTTTCTCCTCTCTACCTCATAATCCCCTGTGGCAAACACACACATACAAAAGCAAAATCCCCTTGATGATGTACCACCTTTCAAGGGCCCTCTCATCTCTTGGCACTTTTTCACAGAAAAAAAAATTCCTTGAGAATATTATCTATCTTCACTGTCCTCATTTTTCACTTCTCATTTTTTTCTCAATCTACTGAAATTGGGAATTGACCCCCATTCAACTCCACTAAAACAGCTTTTATCCAGATCATCAGTGGTGTATGCCATGTCAGTAGAGTGTCCAGCCTTTTCTATACCCAACCTCTCAGCAACATCTGTGGTCAAGTCTTTGTTTATAAACAGTGTCTTTTCTGATTTTCTTCAATACAGTGACCTCATGGATTTCCTGCTTACCAGTCTCCTTTGCTGGCTTCTTTTTCTCTTTTGTGGTTTGCCTATCAGTGCTTCAACCACACTCTTTCCCTTGGAGATCTCATCCAGTTTGTGTTTTTTTTTTTTCTTTCTTTTTTTTAAAGTCTCCATTTGATTTCTAATAGGTATATCAAAACTAACAGAATGAAACAGAGCCATTTTCCCAAAAATATCTCCTCTTCATTCCAAAGCAAGATTTTCTCTTTTAAGCAGATGGTCTCAACAAAGGTCTAAATTCTCAAGGTAAAACCTAAGGAATAGCCTTCAGTTTTCTTTTCCAGTGTCTGTCATTCAGCCCATTGACATGACCTGTTGCTCAGCCTCCAAATTATACTCCTGTTCCCATTTTGTTGGTCAGAGGAAGGGTGCTTTGCTTTTGCTTTTTTACCACCTCCATTGCTAAAATCTAGCTTGGAGTAGACCGTGGATTGGTCTACTCCAAGATCCTCCTGAATGGTCTCTCTATATCCTCTGTTTACCTCCTATGGCTCTGCTCACCACACAGAAACATGACTGTAAAGATGAAGTTCCCAAAGTAAGGTAATTTATTTGCTTAAAACTGTTAAATAGCTTGTTGTTATCACAACTTTTAGGCAGTGTGTGCTCAGCCATTGCCTAATTCTCTAACCTCAAAACTCTCCTTCCTCCATCACTATGTTGTAGCCTCATGAGTATTTTTCTGTACCCTAGACCTGCCAAGCTCATTTCCTTCACAGAAATTTTGCACTAGCTATATCTTCAGCCTAGAATGATTTTTCTTTTTTTTAACTCCAGAGAGTTGTGTGGCTTTCTCCTCCTTACTCAGATCGTTTAAATTATTGCCTCCTCAAGAAATCTGAAAGACCATACAAATTAGAGAGCCTCACTTTAGTCCCACCACACTCTGTTTTATCTTCCTTTTAGCCTTAATTGGGACTTGAAATAATCCCAATGTTTTTTATTTTTTTATATTACCTTGTTTTATTGATTAATTGAATTCCTACCCTAGTATTTAAGCTCCTAAAGTGCAAGTCTTCTTTTTTTGGTTTCTTGTAATATTTTCAGGGCCAGAAGCAGAGCTTCATATGGAGTGTATACCAATAAATATGTGCTGATTGAATAACTGACACAACTTCTGGCATTCCTTCTATAACTCAGAATTCAAAGGGATAGTGACTATTATAGCAGTAATCTTGGTTTCTATATGTAGAAAATTTTAAAACTTTAAATGCTGTTAGTAAAATTTTTAATGTCCAATTAATGAAAACACATTAATATATTAGTGTATCTTTATACTTCTGTAAAGAATTACTGTTCTCCTTCCTGAAGATAAAAAACTGATGAGTGTTATTGCTTTTGTTTAATTTTTAATTTAAAGTTCTTTAAAACAACCAACTTAATTTTTTCTTGCTTATTAGTGTAATGTCTACATATTTCAAAAAATAGGAAAATTTGGAGAAAAAAGAAAGTTATATAAAAGTATTATCTAATTTTAAATCCATCCAGACAAAGTTATCAGATATTTTGCTATAATTCTCTTTCTGTGGTCAGTTCACATGCCTGTATATCTGTCTCTTTATCTTTTCTCATTATGTGTATCAAGGTGTGTGTGTGTGTGTGTGTGTGTGTGTGTGTGTGTGTGTGTGCATACAATTACTTAAAGGTTTATTTCCCTCACTCTAAGTGTCTCTCAGAGGTCCTCTCTGGTTGTCTGTTCTCTGTATTATTGAATCAATCCAAAAGCCATGACCTGGTATTCTGTCTGCCAGCAGATTATACCTCAGGTAGTCTCACTGAAGTTCATCTTGGAATAGGGAGGGCTTCCATTCCACCCAGTTCCAAGCACAGGAAACATGTGAAGTAGAAAGGGAAATTTGGACATAGACATGCATAGAGGTAAGATGACCATCTACAAGAGTAACAGAGATGCCCCAAACACGTCTTTCCCTCAAAGACCTCAGAGAGACCCAGTCCTACCTAAACCTTGATTTTGGATTTATTATTTCCAAATCTGTTGTTTATTGTAAATTTCTGTTGTTTAAGCCACCTGGTTTATGACATTTTTAAATAGAAGCTTCAGCAAACTAATATAATGACATAGAACTACAAATCAGAATCTGTATTTTTAGACAATATCCATGTGATTTTTATGCATGTTGATTTAGAAATATGGAGTTACAATGTTTTCAAAAGCAAATAAGTGAAAATCTAACTCAAATTGTCATCAACAATAAAGAAGATTTATTGTAGTGTCTCTGAACTGAAGACTTGCTAAAATCACCTGGGGAACTTTCAAATAATATGAATGTGAGGGGCCCAACCCAAAGCACTTCAAGTAAGAATCTCTGGAGATGAGTCCCAGGTATCAGTAAGCTTCCCAGAAGAATTGAATAGGCAGCCAGGGATGAAAACTACTGATTTATTGACTTATGTAACTGAAAAGTTCTGCGTCATGTGGGCTCTGGGTGTGGTGAATCAAGGCTTTGACTTTGATTATCTGTTCTCCATATGTTTGTTTTTGTGCTCAGATGGTTTACTTCAAGGTCACAAAACTACTGCTAGCAGCAATTATGGCTGTGTGCTTCTTCAATCACCTCCAGGAGAGAGGAAGAGTCTCTACTTTAGTATGACTGGGTCTACTTAGGAAATTGCTTATCCCTGAACCATAGCTAAGGCCTGTGGATCACTAGGTCCTGTAAGGTTTGAACCTCGCTTATGTGCCTGTTCATAGATCACTAATGATTATGAGGGTCAGGGGGTGCACTTTGATTAGGCTTAGACCAAATGAGACTTAAGACTGAAGCTACAGGTGGGTCACTTCCTTCCAAATTGCAGGAGTTTTGCAAGGTGAGAGAAATTTATGTGAAATTTCTGGAGTTTTAACTCAATCTATTTTAATACTGTGCATTGTGCTAATAAATATATAACTGTAGGAAATAGGAAGAAAGCAAAGAAGGGAGGAAGAGAGAGAATAAAAGAGGAGGAAGGAAAAGAGGAAAGTAGAGAAAAAGGAAGGAAGGAAACAGGGATGGAAGGAAAAAAATAATCTGTGGAAAGGTTGCTACCTTGGATTGTACTGGCAAAGAAACCTTTTTAGAAGCTGACATCTGAAAGGAACTGTCTATGTAAAGTAACAAGAAGTTCAACGACTTTAATACAAATTTGGCATTCCTGGAATAGGAGGAAGAAGTAACAAGAAGTTCAACGACTTTAATACAAATTTGGCATTCCTGGAATAGGAGGAAGTTTATCATGGCTAGAGAACAAGATGGTTCACACAAGTAAGTAGAGGTGGATTTGTGTATAGGATTGTAGGCCAAGACAAGGACTTTGGATTCTTCCTAAGTGCAGTGGGAAACCAATAGAAAATTTTTAAGCAATATACTCAGATTTTGTGTTTTTATAAAAGAAACTCTGACTGCTATGTAGAGAAGAAATTACAAGAAAACTGGAAGCAGAGAGAATAGACTTCTCTGTAGGGTAAAGGAACAAGGATTCATACCCCTCTTAGAGGAAAAGAGACTTGGATGGGAGGAGAAATGCCTCTTGTGGCAGGCAGACAGGAGGGAAGATTGGTGTAGGCATAGATTAAGTATTTTTTATATATCGAGAGATTTTAAGCTTTATTTTTTCCCTTTTTCTTAAGAAGTGGTAAGCAAAGACATTTTTTGAAGAATGAGGGAGGATATAAGATGGGTAGTTGGAAAATAATTAACATGTGAACAAGCTACAGTGGGTAATAGAGAAAGGAATGCTAACCAAGGAGACCACGAATGATTTCTGTTTAGTGCTGAGGGTCCAGGTGGCTTTAGATGTCATGAATATATGTTCTACGTGGTTGTGATTCTTCCAACACTGTTTAGCCACATTGGTGTAGATAGGATATATCAGATAATTAGGTTGACCCGAAGTCATCAATTTACTGGGCAGATATAACAGAAGGAAAGGAGTAGATAGAATACTCCCAGGAGAATGTTAAATTGATGGATCCTGGCCTCTAAACTAGAAAAAGAAGTACTGATAGGGACAATGAAAAGCAGGTGAAGGCACTGAGAGCCCTCACCAAATACAGGAAAAACAAGTGTGGAGGTAACCAGAAAACAAATTGGAAAAATATTATATTTAAAATATCAAAAATCTTGATATCTATAAAATTGGGACACTATATGTTTCAGTCAGTTTTTTTTGCTACTGTGACAAAAAGATCCAACAAGAAAAATTTTAGAGGAGGTAAAATTTATTTAGGGGCTCATAGTTTCAGAGGTTTCAGCCCATGGACATCTAGCTCCATTCCTCAGGGCTTGAGGTGAGGCAGGACATCATGGCAGAAAAGTATGGTGGAGGGAAGCAGCTCTCCTGTTAATCAGGAATCAGAGAGATTCCACTCACCAGATACAACACCCATACACACACACACCCATACACACACACACATGCACACACACACACACACACACACAAAGTTATATCCTAATGACCTCCAGCCACACCCTACCTACCTTCAGTTACCATTCAGTTAATTCCATTAGGTGATTAATTCACTGATTGCATTAAGACTTTCATAACCCAATCATTTATTCTGTAAACCTTCTTGTATTGTCTCACATGTAAGCTTTTGGAGGACACCTCACGTCCAAACCATGACACCATATAATAATAGAATAATTGTTTAATCTCAGTCTCAATGCTCATCCCTAATCTTATGGCTGTAACTTTTTTATTCTTGAGTTAATTTTCATATGTTATGATATAAATAGTATGTCCTAGTCCATTTGTGTTGCTATAACAGAATACCAAATGCTAGGAAATTTATAAAGAAAATACATTTACTTCTTACTGTTCAAGACATGGGGAAGTCCAAGGTCAAGGGGCTTGTATTTTGTGAGGTCTTTCTTGCCGAAATCCATGGCAGAAATTAGAAGGGCAAAAGAGGGGTGGGGGGAGAAGGAGGGAACCAGCCTTCTCTTTTGATAATTAACCCACTTGTGTGATAATGCCATTAATCTATTCATGAGGGCAGTGACCTTGTCACCTCTCAACCCTGTTGCATGGGGCATTAAGTTTCCAGCACATGAACTTTAGGGGACATATTCAAACCACAGTAAGCTACATCTTAAATTGTTTTACAGTAGCACCTATGGGTACCTGGAATGCTAACTGAGACTTTCCACATGTTAGAATGTTTTGTGTTGTTTTTAACCTGTGAACTACAATTTGTCTAAGTTTAGAGTACTTCTTTTTGCTGTTTTATGACAACTCTGTGGATTTTTATAGTTTACTGGCATTTGTTTTATTTCATTCCTTTGTAGATGACCCTTTATTGTTTACCTGTATCGTGTTAATTTATTATATGTAATTAAAATATTTGCCAAGATATTTTTAGCTTGTGGATCATTGTATTGATTTATTTTCTGTAACACAGAATTTACTTTTTAAAACAAACAACTTTGGATATTTCTGCTTCCAAGAAGATAGAATAAATGCATTTTCTCCCATTTCTTTTGTTAAGTAAAACTAAACCCCCCATATAATATAAATAAAACAAACATGTAGATTCTGCAAAGAGAAAAAAGGAGATGGGTTATGGATCTTATGATCTAAAAAGTGACACAATGATGAGTTCCTTATTTTTTTTGACTCATATATCCCAGACTTGGAGCTGCAGAAGATGGCAGAAACACTAATAGGCCACAGAAACAGAAGCCCTGAGAAAAGTCAGCTCCTTTTAGCTAAAACAAAACAAAACAAAAAAAAACCAGGGATGTGAAAACCTAGGAAGGCAAAAGTGTTTTTCAGTGGCGTTTGCTGTATTCTAGCCAATGCCACTGAAAAGCTGTGACCTCACCCCCCAATCATTCAAAGGCTGGACTTGGAACCTAGACCTCCACCTTTGCCATTCTGTAAAGAGATACTCCAACCTCCCTGAGAGGGTCATGTCAGAGAAGTCCTTATAGGGAGTCAGGATGTTCATCTCTGCCATGCAGAGACCACACATGGAGCCTGGATTTTTACACTATGGTTTAAATATTTTTCCACTCCAAAACTTGCATTGAAATTTAATTGACATTGTGGTAATATTGTGAGGTGGAGTATTTAAGCGGCATTTAGGTCATCAGGGGTGTGCCATCATGAATGCATTAATGGTGTCATCAACTGAGTGGGCTACTTATTGCAAGAGTGCATAGTTATTTAGGTAAATTCAAACCTTCTTTGTCTCTTACATACTTGTTTTCTTGCCCTTCTCCTTTTACCATAAGATAATACAGCAGAGAGGCCCTTAAAAGATGCCCTTGGATATTCTAGCCTCCAAAATTGTGATCCAAATGAACTTTTTTTCTTTATAGGTTATCTAGTCAGTGGTATTTTATAACAATAGAAAATGCACTTAGACATTTACTTCCATGCATCAGTAATAAGACTATTCCTTGCAGTATCACTGAAGGTCACATAAGGAACAATAACAATATTCTTATGTCCTTTTAATTCAGGAAGGTCTTAGTGGAGGATTACTGGGGAGCCCACCCAAACCTATCAGTAATGAAGGGATCTTCTTCTCCAGTTCAACAAAAACCAAATGGGAAGCTAAGACCTATAACTTCACCTGGCATAAGAGAGTGGTTCTACTGAAGCAGAGTTAGGTGAAATTAGCTAAAATAGAAGTTTTAAATATGGTCCAGAGTCATGTAACAATACTCAGATTGTGTAAGTTTCAACAAAATCATGTACTTGTGAAGAACCAGTAATATATCAAAATCCATGAAAAAGGATGCTCAATAGATAACAACAGATAAACACTGCTAGAATTATCTGATAAATATTTTAAAGCAGCCATAATTAAAATGCTTTAATTAGCAATTGTAATATGCTTGAAAGAAATGGAAATGCAGAAAATCTCTCTAAAGTACTAGAAGACATATAAAAGAACTAAACAGACATATTAGAACATAAAAATTGATTACTAACAACAAAAACCCAAAAGTAAAATATTTAAAAAAATCAACTCAATGATAGGCTCAATGACACAATGGAGGTTACAGAGAAAAGACTCAGTGAACTTGAATGTAGATGGAAAAAAATTACCACAATGCACACAGTAGGTATAAAATTACTGGGGGAAGAAAAGGAACACATGGGATATTACACTCCTGTCATTGGAGTCTAGGATAGATAGACAAAAAAAAAAAAGGTGAGGTTGAAAAACTAGTAGAAAAATTATGGCTAAAAAAATCTCCAAATTTGGCAAGAGACATTAATGTAGAACTTCTAGAAGCTGAGCAAATCCTGAACCCAAATCTAATGAAATCCATGCCAAAACACATGCCTGAAAACAGAAGACAGAAAATATCTTGAAAACAATTTGAGAAAAATGACACCTTACCTAGAGAGGAAAATCAATGGAATGCCAGCAGTTCTTTCATCAGAAATCATGGAAGCCAAGAAAGTTTTCAGTGTCTAGTTTAGACTTGACATCAAGTGTGGGTAATAAAAGACATTAAAAAAGATAAATTGCATTTCATTACAATTAAGAACTTTTTAGGAAAGTCCCTATTTCTTAATAGGGTGAAAGATAAGCTACATAATATAATAAGAAGGAACAAACTGTTGAAACATGCAATAGTTTGTGTGTTGAGCCAGGGAATTATTCTGAAAGAAAACAAAGCCAATCTTGGAAGGTTACATAGGATATGATTCCTCACGTATGTACATTATATAAATGAGAAAGAGATTAATAATTTTAATTATTAGTTAAAGGAGAAGGTGCAGCAAGAAAGAAGTAGGTATGGGTGTCAAGGGGTAATGAAGAGAATATCGTAGTTACAGAAATGTGGCAATGGAGTGCATCCTACCTGTGCCGCTCTGGGTGTTCTGATTGTGAGATTGAACTATGGCTTCGTAAGGTGTTTCATTGGGGGAAACTGGGTAAAGGTTACATGGGATTTCTATAGTATTTCTTACAGCTGCATGTAAAGCTACAATTATCTCAAACGTCATAAAAATCAACTTTATTGAGCTGTAGTTGGGACACAATAAAATGTACCTTTTTTCAAGTGCACAACTTATGAGTTTTGATGAATCTATATACCTGAGTAACCACTACTACAATCAAGATATAGTATACTTTATCACGGTAAAATGTTCCTTTACCTTCTTTTGTAAGACCATCTTCATCCTAGATCTTGGCAACTTGCCTCTATCACTGTAAATTAATTTCCCTTTCCTAGTACTTTAGTATTTGCTTTTACACTCCACTTTTAGATTGATATTTTGATCAGTAACCTATTCTTCAATAACAAATCACTGGTTTTGTTTTATTTGTGTTTCTTCTTTTGAAAAATTCTGTTCTTTTTCAGATGAAAATTTGGGATCTCTGTACTTCACATCTGATATCTTCTTTCTCAGATCATTTTCCTTTTCTTATTTCTTTCCTCCATGCCTAAATAATGGATTTGCTTCTGTGAAGTGGTGTGTCTGTCACCACTACCCATGTAGATGCCAGTGTGGCTCTGTACTTACTCCTTCTTAGAGGCGACCCAAGGCCCCTGCCTTTGACACCTTCTCTCACCTGCTGTGGCCTTTTGCAATTCAGTTTCTTTCTCTTGGATACCATTCCATCTCCTTGCCATCATTTGCCCTGAACCACTGAGTCATTTCCTTTATTTCAATCTTGCCTCAAAGCCTTCTTTTCCTTTTTTATTTATGAATGAAACTCTGTGAGGAGTTTTGTGGTTCTATTTAAGGGCCCTATGTAAAGCTGAAGAGTATTATATAACCACCCATAAAATGTCTGTGGCTGAAGTACAACATACACATAGAGGATATACAATTCATAAACTTCTTTTATAGTCACCTATCACTTAATAAATATGAGGGGATTAACTGCATTACATTTTTCTTCATGTGCAAAACCAATCTTTGAGACAAAATTGCCTATGCTTTAGAGCTGATTTTATGGTTCACAGCCTCAAGTTGTATGCATTGTGAATTTATCCTGTTGGCAATGCATAAGTCCTCCCTAAATTTTACAAAGCATTTTTGCCTACCTTAAAAGATACTACAGATATCAAGAAATCTCTTCTACAACCCAAACTCATTTCCTGTCAAAGGCACTTAAAACATTGACAAACACCTCCCACCACAATAACAACAATGAAAACCAGGAAAATATTTCGAACATTCTAAAGTTCTAATATACAAAATGTGGGAAGGAAGTTTAAACACAAGTTGGGAGCATGGCACATGCCTATTATCCTAGTGACTTGGGAGGCTGAAGCAGGAGGATCGCAAGTTCAAGACCAGCCTCAGCAATTTAAATGAAATGAGACCCTTGGCAACTTAGTGAGACCCTGTTTAAAAAAAAAAAAAAAGCTAAAGGCTTAAAAACCTGAAACTGTCTTTTAAAAAAAAAAATTGTCGATATTAATCAAGTGCTATTTATTCCTGAAAGAATGAATTTTCTATAAGGAGTGACTGCATGAAATGGAGACTTTAATACCTGGAAAGAGACAGTGGAAACTTTGGTTGTGAGCTCCCTGTTGCAGCCCATTGCATAGTCTGACACTTCTAAGAAATATAGCTGTTTAGTACCTCTTATGGCAGGAGAAAGCCTTTCTAGATAGGCAGGCCTTTCAGGTCACAGTGACATTTGGTCATTTATTATGATATACCCTTTCCTATCTCTCTATGGAAACACTAATGGAAACATGGAAAAAGACAAAACTGTTAGGAAAAAAAACAAGGGCAATATTGAACAAATTGAAAATCAGGAATTTCCACCAACTACAAAAGGAAATAAACTGGATGGAGACCCAAAATTGTGGCCTCTGCATGTGTACTTCTACTACACAAAAAAGAATAGCTTCATCCAGTAGCAGATACAGAATGAAATAAAAACTGTTTTGTTTTAAAACTTAAAACAATAAAATATGGCTAATTAAAAAATTGATAAGGAGAGATTCAAACAGGCTGAATTTCTAAAAGGGGAAGTTGGTTAATATAGGGCTAGTATTCATACTAATGTATGAAATTAGTATTCTAGTACATTGGCGTATTTTAATATAATATAGTCTTAGAATATGTATTCATGATAGAAAAGAATTATAGAAAATCATATCCTTAATGTAGGAGACAAAGAGGAGAAGTTCTCTCATCCATGGAATAGAAGGTGGGATGGGGCTTATTATTAAGCCATTTTTTATTAAATCTCTGCCATTTAGAGGGTAGAAGAAGGTGCTTGAGGAATTGAATTAGGCTGCTATGATTATAGAATTGAAAGGAAATCCGTTATCCTGTTAGACAATTGTTTTAATTATACATATGTAAAGTCTTATATATATAAATCCTATACAATTATACATTTCCTAATATAATTAACTTTATTTTATATATATGAGAAATAATATATATAAAATAAACATTGCCTACAATGTATGTGCAATACATTCACATGTATTTTTTGGTACAGGGGATTGAACCCAGGGGTACTTTACCACTGAGCCACATCCCTAAGCCTTGTTAGTTTTCAAAAATTTGAGACAGAGTCTTGCTAATTGCTTAGGGCCTTGCTAAGTGGCTGAGGTGGGTGTTGAATTTGTGACCTCCTTCTCAGCCTCCAGAGTCTTTGGGATTACAGATGTGGTCACTGTGCTGGGTACCTGCTGTGTTTTACGGAGGTGAATGAATCAATAAATGTTCAAGATTGGTTCAACTATGCATCTGAGTTCTTTGATGTATCTGGGAAGCTATAGCAGTGTTATCTATAATTGTATAAGTATGCGAAGCATGCAGGGTGCCAGCAAGTTATTACTTTGATAATATGGTACTCACTGTAACATAAACTAATGCATGGAATACAGTTTCCCCTTTTGTTCCTTAGAAATTGTTCTCACTTTCCAAGGGTTGCACTTTGACTAATTTTGATTTAAATCATATGCAAGCATTTTTTAAAGAATGAATGAACTGAACTTACATTGAGACAGAGGATAAAACGTATTAATATAGTGAAGCTAGGACAGAGTCAGAAATGAAACAGTAAGTGTTGAATTAATAGCAGCACAAGGTACTTTGAGAAAACACACAGCAGGGCCACTTGAACTAGTATTGGAGATAAGAAATGGTGTCCAACATGAAGGCCATGTAGGAATTAGGGAAAAAAGAAAGTGGGGGACTTTGGCTGTAAAAGTCTGGAACTGAAAGAGCATATGGAACAAAGAAATTCAGAATGAGTGGGACACAGAATGAGCAGTATAGGGAGGTGAATGAATCAATAAATGTTAGTAGCTAGAAAGCTGTGGCACAGCAGAAAAGCTGCTGAGATATCAGGTGAGGAGTAAAGGATGGGGGCTCACACAGAACTCAAAATGTTCCTGTCAAGGATAAACTCAACAAGTCATAGTCTGCAGCTGCAGTCAGACTGGAGAGGAGCCAGAGAGATGAGTGAGGTGGCTGAAGGTAGTCACATGGGGAAAGGAGACAAAAGTGAGGAATAATCAATTATCAGTATCTCATAATTGATTAGAGGTTGGCGTGTTGGAAGATATGGGGGTTAGAAACATGAGGCATTTTGGGTAAGGATATGAGAAAAAGCTGCGGAGCCAAACAATGTTTTACTTTGTAACATCTTCAGTTTTCTCATCTGGTGAAGGGACTGATGAAATTCACTCATGGGGGTAATTGTGAACCATAGATAAAATGGCATTTCTAATATGTGCCTCAGTCCCAAACATCATTATGATCAAAGGAGAAACTTGGGGGGAGTGAGTGTTAGTAGTATGAACTCCCTCCTGCTCCTTTTAAGAAAGCTTTCACAGTAGACATCCTTTCATGCCTCACTAGTCAGAACGGATTCCATGGCTACTTTCAGGTAAAAGTAAGGCTAATAAGAAAACTGGTGTCTTGCTTTTTGAAACCTCTGTAGTGGGAGTCAGTCAAAAGAAAATGGCATTGAAAATGCCATTTGGGATTGGTAGCTATATCTATTGTTACATAAAAAATTATCCCAAAATGTAGCAGCTTTAAACCAAATAAGTATCTATTAATTTCACCACTTCCATAGGTCCAAAATTCAGAAACAACTTATTTGGGTGATTTGGATTGAGTTCTCTCTTGAATTTGTAGCCATATATATAGGCCTGGGTTGCAGTCCTCTGAAGGTTTGACTGAGGCTGCAGGATCTGCTTTTAAAGTGTCCCACTAATGTGAGACTGGTCAGTTGGGCCTGGATATTTGTGGTGAGCTACAGTTTCTCTTTAGGAAGCCTTTCCACAGGGCATGGCAACTGGCTTTCCCCACATTGAATCATTCAAGAGATCAAAGCAGAAGCTGCAGTTTCTTTATGACCTGTTTTCAGAGGTCACACTATTACTTCTGCAGTATTCTATTGATCACACAGGTCAGTCCAATTCCACATAGGAGGAGACCATATAGGGCAGGAATAATAGGAGAGAAAGATTGTTGGTTGCCATCTTGGAGACCTAAGGTACTGCACCTATGTTTCTCCTACTTCATGTGGTTTTGGGTTTTGGAGGCCATACTGATTTTTTTAATGTTTATATGTTCCTTATCCATGAATAGGAAAGAGTAAATGTGTGAAGAAGAGGCTTTTTAAAATTTTGGTGGTACTGGGGATTGAATCCAGGGGTGCTTTACCACTGAGCTATATCCCCAGCCCTTTTATTTTTTTGAGACAGGGTCTCACTAAATTACCAAGGCTGGTCTTAAACTTGTGGTCCTCCTGCCTTTGCCTCCTAAGTCATTGGAATCACAGGAAAAGAGGTTTTAATCTAAAGTAACAATTAGCTGCCATGAAATAATCATCTGTATTAGAAAAAAAATTCCCTCTAAACTATCAGTCACCAAAAAAGAGAAAAGAGTCCACAAGTAGGGCATGCATGTCAATTTCTACTTTTCCTTCCAGAAAATTTGCTTAAAAGAAAAGTTAGAAATCACTGGGTAATTTTTTTAAACAAAATCCCAAGAAAAATTCTATTACAATAACAAATAGTGATATGAATTGTTTTCCCAGGAGTGAACTGCTCATGTAGTATATCAATGTGAGAAACAGGAGCAAGGAACTGTGATATTTTGAATATAACTTTGGGCTTTAGAATAGATATTTTTCCTGATATGAACAAAATACAGGTAATTTGATCCAATTAAAACTTACTCTGTAACCAATTTGATTTGCTTGCTCGAGAGTTTTAGGACAGTCTCTCAACTACTGCTGCAAAAGCATTACATGAAAAAAATTGTAAAATATAAATAAATAAAACTTAGCCAATTGATTGACTGCAATAGCAGCCTGCAGTTCTAGATAGTGATGACTAAGAATTCTTCAAATCAGGGACTGGATACAAGATTAATTCAGAAAGATCAGGCCACCATTCTGAAAGGCTCAGGCTATTGGGCTTACCACATTCTTTTGTTTTGTTTTGTTTTGAGCTGGTAAGGTAGTTTAATATGGTCATATTATATAAGATCAAGATCATACTCCAAAATCATATTTACACGTACATTTATCTATCTATCTATCTATCTATCTATCTATCTATCTATCTATCTATCTATTTATTTTTGTACTGGGGATTGAAACCAGAGGCACTTAAGCACTGAGCTACATCCCCAGTGGTTTTTAAAGGTATAAATTTTGGGGTAGGGTCTTTCTAAGTTGCTTAGGACCTTGCTAAATTGCTAACATTGGCTTTGAACTTGCGAGCCTCCTGCCTCAGCCTTCCGGCCTGCTGGGATTATTGACGTGTGCCACTGCTCCCGGCTACATTCATGTATTCTAACAGCAAACATGAAAACTGAAATTACAAACAATATTTAGTCACTCCATAGAAAATTAAGTCCATAGATACAAACTTAACAAAATTTATAAAGGATCTATATGCTAAAAATGCTGATGAAAGAACTCAAAGAAGACTTAAATAAATCAAGATACATACCATGTTCATGCATTGAAAAATTCAACATAATAAAAATGTCAAGTTTATCAAAAAGTCCATCTATAGATTTAGTACAATTTCTATGAAAATCTCAGCAAGATTTTTCTACAAACTTTATTCTAAAATGTATGTGCTGAACTTATTTATTGAAATAACTCAAGCAATCTTTTTTTTTTTGTTTGAATATAGCTGTTTAATGTAAAGATGGCCCTTTATATGAGTTTTCTTTTTTTGGGGGGCTTACCACATTCTTATATCTCATTTATGCAAAAGTGGGTAGGTGTGCCTCCCCAATGTCTACCAAGTTCATATGCTTTGACACTAATTTCAATGATGAGAGAACATTTCTAATATCCATTATGTTATAAGCAAAGCCCTTAATATTTATCAGATTTGAAGATAACTAAAGTCTATCCTGTAGAAACTGTACTTGGAGTTGGTCTTTTGATTAAGATTCTATCCATGCTAGCTTACCAGTTCTGGAGTATGTATTCCTGAGTAGAACTAATGACTAACGCAAAGGTGGGGATTAAAACTAATACACTCAGACATATCAACTGCCTGGATTCAAGTATTTTAAAGGAGTCTACAATCTCATTACCACCACTCGCTGAATAGCTTGCCTCCTACCGTATACAACTGCCAGTATCTTCAAGGAAACCGGGAACCTTTATTAACAATGAGTAATTCTATAGGTAGCTTTTTTACTTTGCTCCTATTTTGATGGTTTGGTACCTGTTTTGGTGGCTGAAAGCAGAGACCACATTTTCTGGTATGGGTAAAAATTGATAAAATAGTGATAATCCATTAACCTTGGAAAATTTATGTAGAAAAGCCCAGATGTTGGGGTAGAGTTTTGAGTTCAAGGCCAAACCTCTCATGAATTAGAGTTAGGTATGTTCTTGTCAAATTCATCCTCTTTTTTTTTCAAAACTTGTTTGTTATCTTGTGATTGATCTTCTTTATTCACTACAGTATTCTCCCATGATGGTAATTTCATATCTAGTATAGACAATACCTTCACTAAAATTCCATTTGACAGCATTTTGTGTCATTATAAAAAGATATGCTATTTTATTTTTAAAACAGTATTTATAATATGCATCCCTCCATCCTAAATTAAAAGGTTAGAAGAAAGAAAATGTAATGTCACATTTTGGACTATTCAGCTTTTTAAGGAACAAGTCCACATGAGGTCATGTTTTAATCTTTACAGAAAGTTTATTTTTATAGAGAAACACAATCCTTTTCCTAGGACAGAATAGAGAGGAAGGATTTACTGTTAGAATCACCTAAATAAATAGAGCTTTTTTTCTTTTTAAAGTTTGGTAATAGATGGATTTTGTTCTTTAAAAAAATTAAAGTCAGCTGTTTAACACCTGCAAAAGATTCAGGATATATTATGTTCTATAAGTGTTAACTTTTTAAAAGGGGAAAATTCAGCAAACAGGGAAAAAAATGCAGTACAATAAATGTTAGCATCTGAGGATCTCTCTTTGGCTTATTCATGAGTGTTACTTAAAAGTCTGTCTGAGGCTCATTAGGCCATTTAAAATCACAGGTCTATCCATATGTAGGCCAAATGTTTAAGAAAGGGTTGCACACCCACAAAAGAAGTACAAGAAAAATAGAAGGCCTAACAGCTTTGCCTTGGGAGTCTCAGGGTGCATTCTATTGTCAAAAGATTATTATATCCTTCCCTTGTCCCCTTACCCCACCCCAGGATCTAACTAGTCCCTGTTTTAAGAGATTTTAAAGCAAAGATTTATAGATTTAACATTGGTAGAATCCCACTCTGGAGGGAATTTTGAATCATTAGTAATTAAGAATCATATAGCTCCCACTTTTTCATTTTTTATGCTTTTATTATGGTAATCCAGTTATCAGATCCAAATCTGGGATGTGTGGTCAATGTAGTCATTGTCACTCTAATCTAGAGTATTAGTCCTGTTAAGTAAGGCTCTGGGGGCAGAAAGGAGATGAAGCATCCTGTTTACTACAACTCATTCAACATCCAATATCACCCATTATTCAGTTAGGAAGGTTCATGCCTTTTCTTTAAACTTGAACAAAAAAAAAGGTGCAAGCATATTTCCACCATTAAAAGGCAGATGAAGATTTTCTGTACGGTGTTAACTTCAAAACATCCTAGTCTCCCTCACTAGTATACCTGAGATACTGGGGACATGGAAGAGGTTTGTGATAAAATGTGCAGTTGATCCTCAGTGTCCCAGGTGGACTAGCTCCATGATCCTTTCTAGATATAAAAATCTATGGATGCTCATCCTTTGTATAAAATGGGGTAGTAGTTACAGGAAACCTAAACACAGATCCTGGAAACTTTAAATCACCTCTAGAGTATTTATAATACCGAATGCAATATAAATGCTATAGGTAATTATCATATTTTATTATTTAGGAAGTAATGACAAGAAAAAATGTTCATATATGTTTAGTACAGACACAGTTTTTTTTTTCTAAGTATCTTTGATTCTTGGTTGGTGGTTGGTTGCATGCTTGGATGCTGGACCCAAGAATCTAGAGGGTTGACTATAGTGGTCTTTGTCTCCATTTCTTGATGTATAAATCCTGAAACCCATAAAATCTCTGAAGTAATGATATTGTGTTTTGTATGTTAATTTGATGAACAGTGACTGGCAGCTTCATGATCCAGAGTGGTCATTAAAAATACAAGGCATGTATGAGTGTGCCTTTTTCCCCACATTCTTGCCAACACTTATTGTTGTTTGTATTCTTGATAGCTGCCATTCTGACTGGGTGAGATGAAATCTTAGAGTAGTTTTGATTTGAATTTCTCTAATTACTAGAGATGTTGAAAATTTTTTTTATATATTTGTAGATTGTAAATCCTCTTCTGAGAAGTGTTTGTTCAATTTTTGACCCATTTATTGATTGGGTTATTTGTTTTTTTGTGTTAAGGTTTTTGAGTGCTTTATATATCCTAGAAATTAGTGCTCTATCTGATGTGCTTGTGCTTGTGGTAAAAATTTGCTCCCATTCTATAGGCTCTCTATTCACCTCACTGATTATTTCTTTTGCTGACAAGAAGCTAAAAACTGAAAAGTTCGAATCCATCCCATTTACTGATTCTTGATTTTAGTTCTTGTGCTATAGGAGTCATATTAAGGAAGTTGGGACCTAATCCGACATGATGGAGATTTGGGCCTACTTTTTTTTCCATTAGGATTAAGGTCTCTGGTTAATTCCTAGGTCCTTAATCTACTTTGAGTTGAGTTTTGTGCATGGAGAGAGATGTTTAATTTCATTTTGTTACATGTGGATTTCTAGTTTTCCCAGCACCATTTGTTGAAGAGACTATATTTTCTCCAATATATGTTTTTGGTGCCTTTGTCTAATATGAGATAACTGTACCAATCTGGGAAGCAGTATGGAGATTCCTTGGGAAACTTGAAATGGAACCACCATTTGACCCAGCTATCCCACTCCTCGGTTTATACCCAAAGGACTTAAAAACAGCAGTGATGTAGCCACATCAATGTTTATAGCAACACAATTCACAATAGCAAAATTGTGGAACCAACCCAGATGTCCTTCAGTAGATGAATGGATAGGGAAACTTTGGTATATATAGAAATGGAATATTATTCAGCATTAAAAGAGAATAAAATAATGGCATTTGCAAGTAAATGGATGGAGTTGGAGAATATAATGCTAAGTGAAGTAAGTCAATCCCAGAAAACCAAAGGCCTAATGTTTTCTTTGATATGAAGATGCTGACTCATAATGGTGATGGAGGGGGAAAGCATGGGAGGAATGGAGGAACTTTAGATAGGGCAAAGGGAAGGGAGAGGGTATGGGTCAAGGAAAGATGGTGGAATGAGTTATACATTATTACCCTAAGTACATGTATGAAGACACGAATGGTGTGAAAATATTTTGTGTACAACCAGTGATTTGAAAAATTGTGCTCTATATGTGTAATATGAAACGATTTACATTCTGTCATCATAAATAACAAATTATTAATGAATAATTAAAGAAAAGAAAGGTCTCAAATGGGTTGACTGCAAAAAAAAAAAATACAAGGCATAATTAGAGAGCTGGGACTTTCAGCCCTAATCCACCAACATTTGGGAAGGGGAAAAAGGCTAAAGGTTGAATTAATTCTCAATGGCCATAGATTTAATTAATAAAGCCTCCTTAAACACCTAGGATAGCAAGGTTCAAAGGAGTTTCAGGATAGCTAAATGATGAGACTATGGATGGCATCCTGGAGAGGTTAGGAAAGGTCTGTACTTCTGTATAACTTGCCTCATGCATCTGCTCCATGTGACTGTTCATTCATGTCCTTTGTAATGTTTTTTTTTTTTAATAACAAATAGTAAATGTAAGTGATGTGTTACCCTAACTTTTGTTAACTACTCTAGCAAAGCAACTGAATCCAAGGAGGAGAGTGAGGGAATCTTCTGCCAGTCAGTCAGAAGCACAGGTCACAACCCAGGGCTTGTGACTGGCATTTGGAGTGGGGACAATTTTGTGGAACTGAGCCTTCAACATGTGTTCTGTGATACTATATCCAGGTAGATTGTGTCAGAATTGGATGGAATTATAAGGCATCCAGTTAATGTTTGCTGGATAATTGTTTGGTATGCAAAAAGATATCTCCACATATCTAGTATCAGAAATATTATATTAAGTGGTATGGGACTTAGGAAAAACATTTTGGTTTCTTCTTATCTCTATTATAGCTCCATAGAAAACTGAGACAGTACCAAAGATCTCCCTATTCTCCTTGGGAATAAAGATGGAAATTAACATTTTGTTTTCACTTAGCTTGAAAATAACCTTTGTTCCTTGTTTTATGAATGCTGTCCTAAGTTATATTTGTCTCCTTCTATTTTAATTTTTTGGTGTCTTCAAAAGGGAAGGATCTATTTGAGATTGAAGGGTGAATGTGTAGTGTGAAAATTGAAAGGTTCAACTTCATTTCTATTATTGGTTTTATTTTTTAAAAAATTTTGTTATTTTTAGTTATATGTGACAATAGAGTCTATTTTGACATATTTATGCAAACGTGATTTTTTCAACAGATTTTGGACCTTGTGCCATGTCATTCGAGGAAATAGTATTCCTTTGTATTTTGGAATTTGCCAATTTACTGTTCTTTCTTTAAATCAGTAATTTATGCTTTCTAAGTTTACTTTAGATGACTTTTCTGCTTGGGGAAAAAAACCCTAGACTTCTTCTGTGAATAGAAATTTTAATAAAAACAATTTTCCAAGTATCCTGTATAAATCCTGAGTGAGTTTTATGTTTTGGTAAAGAAAGGAATTGGGGCTGTTTTCATCATTTGCTGGCTGTCAGGTTGAAATAAAGGGCAGTTTGTCCCTTTGCTTAAAATGGGTTTAGCCCTGAAACTTCTGTCCATCTTGCCTGTTGGAACGCCTGAACTTTTGCTCACTCTGGTGGTCAAGACCAACAGCTTCTGTTCTGCAGAGCTGACTCATGAAGTTCCAGCCTGTGCTTTTATTTCAGGTGCTCACAAATATTCAAATGACATGTTAAGCACATCCCACTGACTTGGATGCATTTGGGTATGGTCTAATAGAAGAAAGTACAAGAAATTTGGTTGCCTTAAGTTTCATTTTCCACTGTGGGAACCTTCAGATATCTCAGAAATATCTTTAAAAGTATGCTTAAAAAGTATGAATCATCATGTGATGGGTAGACAGATACTCCATTGTTTAACTCTCAGTTGACCCTTGTCAAATATATTAAGAGTTACATACATGTATGTATTGAGCCTTTGGAGTGCTCACGGTCATTTTCACAACTTGTGGCTTAAGTTAGTAATTTCACAAGGGATTTAGGATTTGGAAGTCTGTATTAGTTTTCTTTGGTTGCCATAACAAAGTACCAGAAGTGTAGTGCCTTAAAACAACACAAATGTCTTATCTAACTCTCACATAGAAAACTGATATGGTACTCAACAGGTGAAAATCAAGATGTCAGCAGATTATATTTCTCTCTGGAGGTTTTGGGGGACATTCCATTTCCTTGCTTATTTGGGTTGTTGGCAGATTCAGTTCCTTGTAACTATTAGACCTGGTATCTCTGGTGGTGGTCAGTTGAGTGCTGTTCTTAGCTTCTAAAAGTCACTGCATTCCTTGGCTCATGACCTCTTCCTTCATCTGCAAAGAGCAGTCAGGATGAGTTGATTCTTTTTCAGCTTGAATTTCTCTTGCTGCAGCCAGGAAGGTATAATCAGGTAATTTCAAGGTTTGGAATCTTAATTGCATCTAAGATAACAACATAGGTTCCCGTGACTAAGACATAGCATCTTGAGGGAATGATCATTCTCTCTACTACCTAGGGTCCATTTGGTTAAGAAATAGAAATTGCAAAGAAGTGTTGCATTTTACTTGGAGTCTAATTCTGAAAGTCTGCCTTCCCTTTTAAAATCTTCCCTTTTTTTTTCTCCCTTCCCTTCCCTTCTCTTCCCTTCCCTTCCCTTCCCTTCCCTTCCCTTTCCTTTCCTTTTCTCTATTTTCATTTTGGAAGCAGTATGATACAGAGGGTAGAAATACATGCTCTGGATCAAAACTGAATGATTCTCATTTTGGCCAGTACCACTTAGTAGCTTGTGACCTCAAGCAAGTTTCTAGTTTTTAAGTGCCTCAGTTTCCTTACTGGAAAGTGAAAATAACAATAATAGCACTACCATATGAAATTATGGTGATTAAATAAGTGTATATGTATAAGTGAAAAGCATTAGTATGTATAAAGGAAAATGAATTAATATGTGTAAAAATTAAAATGTTTCTTGGAATAGAGCTTGACACATAGAAAGACAGCATTGAGTATTAATATTTCAGAATGAGGCACTAACTTTTTGAATGTAGGATAATAAGGTGGTGAGCTGGATTTTTCATTGTGGGTTCCAATCCATCAGCATCTATACATTTATTTTCATGGTCTCTTCAGTCTTCTAGAGAGAATCCTATAAATCTCTGCTTATGGGGATTAAGCATATTTATTTGAGTTCTAGGAGCCAAGTGAGGGAAGTAATCTTGTGTTTGGGGATGTAGATTTTCATTTCTTATCTAGTTTTTTGCCCAGAATATCACTTTTGTCCTCAACTATGGATGGTATTCTAAAATTCATAGCTTTTAAGTTCAACCTTTCCAGAAAGTGAGGAAGGGGCAGTCACTTTATGTTGAACTAATGCTTGTGTTTTTCTCCTTTCCCTATGCCCATGCCTCTCCTTTCTGAATTTCTGGTGCTTACAGTTCCAAGATTCATCAGTTTTAACTGGTTTATTTCTCACTGGATCCCTTCAACCCACATTTTCTGCTTTTTCCTGTCTTTTAAGTCAGTTACCAATCATCCATTGAATTTTCAAATTATAAAATATTATTATCATCTCTCAGCATCAGTGGTTTATCTTCTTTTTCCTTTGAGGACTATCCTGTTTGGAAGAAAAATTATTTTACTGTGATTTTTACAAAAAAATAGGAGGGAGTAGTAGTAGTAGTAGTAGTAGTAGTAGTAGTAGTAGCAGTAGCCCTATTGCCTATTGATATGGGATGCTCCAACAGACCTCGCTTCTTCAGTAATCTGTAGATGAGGGAGGGAGGGAGGGAGGAAGGGAGGGGGAGAGAGAGAGAGAGAGAGAGAGAGAGAGAGAGAGAGAGAGAGAGAGAGAGAGAGAATACACCATATCTAATCCTAACTGTCCAAGTTAGGCCTGACCCATTGGCAAAATAGAAGGGATAGGGAAGCAGAGTTTGACAACAATGGACCAGAAATAAGATATTCTTATTCATCTCATTTTTTCTGACTCTGGTAGACCCTGCCAAATATGTAGTGGTTATGCTTTCTTTAAGTGGCTTTCAATTTTATTATAGGCCCTCTCAGAGAGTAGCAGTTAGTTTCCCATTAACTGTACTAATTACATGGTCCTTTAAAAAAAAAAAGTTGCTGTATCTCTTAGCTTTTTATAGTGGCAACCTGGTAGCCCTATAGCTTCCATACATTCTCTAACCTCTGGTTCTTGAGTATATCAGGAACCATGAGTTATTTTTCCAAACCCTCAAAGTTCCACGGAGAGCTAGAATGGGTGCACCTACTCCTTTTCTTCCCACAAATGTTGTGTTCTTTCTCCTTTTCTCTCTCTCTCCTCTCTCTTCCTCTCTCCCTCCCCCCCCTCTTCCCTTCCATCCCTATTGCCTATTGATATGGGATGCTCCAACAGACCTCCCTTTTTCAGTAATCTGGGGATGTGAAGCAAGCACTAGCCTGTTTTCCATTTGTTCCACACATACTTCCCAAGATTTACACCCAGCCCCTGAGGAACTGTTGTGAGTAGGCTTCCCTTAAGCAGCTCCAGAGAGGCTTCAGGTTCTACCAGACAGCAAGTTTTAAGTAGTAAAGAGGTAGCTATACTTAAAAATAATGGAGGTAAATTATTTTTGTCCATTTTTTGTTTATTTGGAAATGTGGGTCCCAGAATTCTCATATCTATAAACTTACTTATCATTCAGGAAGTTTGGTAATGTGGAGCTATTTGTCTTTCAACAGTGTTTATTGAACATTTAGGATGTTAAGACTTGACCAGAAAGTTGTTATATAAATGTAAAAACTTGCTAGGATTCTTAATGCTATGAAAAGTAGACATTGATTCTATGATAAGCAAAGATCTTGGTACTCTTGTGTGCAGGCTCAACATTTTTGTTCCTGCTATGTTTCAATGTGTGCTATTAGAGACCCACTTTCTTTCTTACCAAAATTTATGGATCTGCAGGGTCAAAAGAGTGTCTCTCTGTTACCAGAGTTTTGAAGTGAGATGTTTCAACACTCTCTAGACATTTTATGTCTGAGTTCAAATTTGCGCAAAAAAAAAAAAAAAAAAAAAAAAAAATCACAGCTCAAGTCTTGTTCCCAGTCTCTAAAATAGTCACAGGAATACTTCTATTTGTCTTGAAATTATATTTGTAATAATAAAATTTGAAAACAATACCAAAAGCACAGAAGCATTTATATTTAAAGTATAGGCTATTAATAGACCATTAAAATGTATACAATATTTAAAAGGAGATTTCAAGATACAACATTTCTAGCACACTTTTGCCAAAAATTATATTAAAATGTATATGAAAAATAAAAAAAAACTGCAAGCAAATATATTCAAATGTTAATGCCAATTGTGTTCAGAATGAGATTATAGCTAATATTTTCCCTTTTAAAATTTTTCTCCCTTTTCCAAATTTCCTATAATGAAATTTTATTTTCTTTGAGTAAGAAAAAGCAATTTATATAAGCACATGGTAGAAATCACTAAGTTAAGTTAAAATAAGCATGTTTGTAGGTATAATGAAGTATTCAAATTCTGTATTTGTGTTTTACCAGATAGTTTAGAGGGAATAAACTTATCAGGTCTGAATCTGAAATGAAATGGAGTTATGCAAAGTCAGCTTGAAGGATGGTGGAATGAGTTTTATACATTGATTCGTAGTAATATCTTATCAATGAAAGAAGGAAAAAGAGAATTTTTTTTAATTCTATGAGACAAAGACCCCACTTTAAAAGTCTGTTTTTGAAAGTCTGTTTTAAGAAAGGCATGCTCAAAAAGCTACAGACCATTATATGTTCCAGTTCACACTGTTCTGCATTTTTCTGTTTGTGTTTACTCCTTTGTATACTGTCAAATAAATGGAAAAGGAAACAAAACAAAACAACAAAAACAGACTTGGCCAGACCGGATTTCTCCTTGTTCTAGAGAAGGTTTGGGTATAGCAAGAAATGAGCCCCCAGGTTTTGGGGAAATGAAGTAACAAGAATATATTTTTATGTCTAAAGTCAAACTTTCTTAGATTTCAAAGAATTGAGGAGTGTAGCTTGTTGAGAATGTCATTTTTTAGGGAAAAGAAGATTAGGTTATCATGAAAAATTTCCCAATGAGAGTATTTAGCAACCTTAATGAAGAGCAATCCCCATGGATTTCAGGCAGAACATCTCTGCAACAACTGACCTTCCATAAAGACAAAAATTTCCCCTGACCTGTAGTTCTTTACTTGACACAGTGTAAAAGGCGTTATATAATAAAGACAGAGAATTATAGATGAAATTCTGGTACTAATGATAAAAAATAATAGTAAAAATCTCATTTTTTCTAAACAGACCAAGTCAGTTCATTTGTACTCAAATTCTTGTAGCAGCCAAACTCTGCTAGGTATTTCTCATTTAATGGAGTGGCAGGGAGTGGGGTGAAAGGATTGGAGGGTGGATAGTCAGAGGGTGGGGATATAGAATGAATCATGTGGATTAGCTGCACATATTAGTTTACTCAGGGTACTCTCTTCCTTAATTCCCATGATTTACCCATGTGGATTTTCCACATTTAAGCAATAAGTAGCCACTGTAAATTACAACTTAATAGGATCTATTCCTCATGTCAGAAGCATAAAGTGCTCCAACAGAAAGGAAAATTAATATTTCACTTTTACTTTCTGAAGATTGATGCTTATGGTCACCATAGTAGAAAGAATTTAAAGTTCATATTTAGACAAATGGGTTTCTCCTTGTGTGCATTTGGAATAGCAACAAAAAGAAAATTTTCATGTTTGAGCCATTATTGTTGAATCAAGAAAGGATGCCAAAACATGTAGAGTTTGGGACATGGGCCAAGATGGTAAACATAATGGGTACAATTTGGTTGTCTGCAACTCTTGCCTGAAGGCTCTTTTTAAAGTTGGCATTTACAGTATCATCTTAGTTATGAATGAGAACACTTTTGTGAAGAGTTGACTTCTATTCAAAAGACATTTTAAAACCAGAAAATGTTTTAAAATTTGAATTATACTTTCACTCCAGTCACCTTTAGATGTGCTCTATAAATCAAATATTATCTTTCTGAAGCACTGACTTTCCCTCACCCATACCTAATGAAGTTAATCATTGCCTAATATATTAATTATGTTAATATGTACATTATGCTTAATATATTAATTATCGAAAGACTACATTTGCATAGGTCTTGCTGTAAATCATGTTAATGGTCTAGCAAGAGAGGGCAGGGGGAGAGAACACTTCATCCACATAAATACATAAACTGAACCTTGAGAAGACATGAAGAATGTGATTGAAAGGTGCTGACAGACCCTGATGAGTTCTTCTCCTCTAGAGCTCAAAACCCATCAAGACTTGGGCATTTGCATTTGGCTTTATGATTTTTCCTCTGGAGCAGGGAAGGAGTACTTAGAAAAAACTGATGTTGGGGCTCTATACTATGGGAGAACTGAGGATCTCAAAGAATAGAGATGGAGTCTACAGGAACAAGTAAGCATATGAAGCTGGATGAAGTCCTGGGTGATATGGCTTTCTCTGTGAAGAAGCAAGAAATGGCTTTTGCACCGAAGATCAATCCAAATTGTCTTAAACTAAGCTGAAATATACACGAGACTGGTAGCTCCAGAAAATTAAGTGATAAATTTACACAAGATATTTTTTATTATTGCTGTTGCTTTGTCTCTAGGACTGCAACAAGACCAGAGGTTTATCTCTTCAGAGCCAAACTAAAATCAGAAGCCATTCTACTTACTGAACATGAGATATCATAGCCACAGGGATCTACAAAGAATCGAAATCAGCACAATGGCTAAATTTCTCCAGAAGACAGGCCCAGTGTTCTGGTGAGTGTGGAGTCAGCTTTCGATGTATCAGAACTTTAATGGAGCCAACCTAAGATAGCCTGCCATATCTATTCAGTGACTGCAATGACTTTGTCAGTAGAGATAGAAATTATTATAGTCTTATCTTAAGAGTGCTATGTTCATCTCCATACTGGGGCCATCCTACATTTAGAGTGTTTTAGTCAATTGGACATCTCTCCTTCTTAGGGTCTTTTTGAATAGACTTGCATAAAATGTTATTGTAATTCCCCCTTACCCAATCTTTTAACAAGTATTTTTTCCTCTATACTAGGAATAGAAAAGATATGAGACTTAAGGGAGGAAGAATATAAAGAGAAGAGAATGTGGACAAAATTCAAAAGAGATACAAAAATTTGTTAAATGTTAACCATGTAGCAAAAATATTTGTAACTTTTTAAGTTAATTCTTAGAACTATATTGTCTATTCCATATATGGAGAAATAGAAGTTCATGGAACTTTTGCCATAGGAGATAGGAGAGCCAGAATTTGGCCCTAGATCTCTCCAAAAACGATGCTCTTTCTCATTATACCACCTTTGCCTTATCTATCCTTGTCACTGTTTAATAGTGTGTCTCAATAAACCCTGCTGAGTATCTGTCTTGAGCATCTTAAGACAGGGCTAGGTACTCAAAACGGTTATGATACAGTACATATAGTGCTTAAATAGTGGTCTTTTCTAAGTACTATGAGAAATGAGGTGTGCAGACAAAGTTAGCAATTTTGTCTTGCAGGAAACGCAGCTGTTCATGTGGTCAAGGAAAACCACAGTAAAGATCTTCCCCTCAGAGAAAGGGTATAGGTTTGCCAGGAGAAGGGAACAAAGACAAGGGTGTAGAGTAGGAGAAAGAAGAAGGTATTTAAGGTTTAGGGAATGAGAACGATAAAAGCAAATATTCAGAAGCTTGAAAGTCTTGATTTTATGGACTTTTATGAAGCCATCATTAAAAATGCAAAGAGCCCCTTATAATGCATATTAAGAGAATGAGAGTCTCCCCACAGAAGAATTTGGATGAGACAGAGCTATAAAATGTGTTGAAGGTGAGAATGTGCTGCTTCAGTGGACACTTGCACTGGTCATAGAGCCTGGCTTTGGGTCAGGGATAAAGGTAGAGGAAAGAAATTTCCAGGAGAAATATAAACACAGAAAATGGTCAGACAACCAACACTAAACATTATTTTAAAATTCTGCAAGAGTCTGCCAGACCTCTTTTCTTTAACATCTAAATTGGCTGAAATGGACTACAGGTCAGTAAAATTCTTTCAGTGAGATGCTCAACTATGACTAGATACACATATATTGCCCTGAGTTAGCAAAGCAGTCTGATTGAATTGAGGCCAAAGAGTTTGATTGGGTTAGTAGGGGTCATTGTTGAGATCATGGCACCTTACTCCTCCTATATGCAATTTGGGGAGAGAAAGGAACTTGTAGATGCCCCTGGAAGGATATTCAGAACTACATCTTGGACTCAATGCATTCCTAATCTCCTTGATGCTGCCTTTATTCCCATTATGATGGAAGACTGATCCTTTTCTTTAAAAACAGTCATTTTCCCCCCAATACATTACATAGTATGTGGTTGCCAGCTCAGGTTTTGTCCTGTGATAGAGGTTGTTTCAAGGTGGCTCCACTATTTAAGAGCTATGTGAACATGAATATGTTAATTTGCCTAGGAAATCCTCAATTTCCTCATTTGTGAGATGAAAGTGATGGATAGTACTCACTTCAGAGGGTCTGTGGGAATATGAAATCAGAGGAGAAGAGCTGAAATTGATGGAACACCAACTATGTAGCAGGACTGTTCTTTCTAAGTGCTTCACATGCATTCACTCATTTAATTTCTCAAATAATAACTTACAAGGTACATATAATATGATTTACTCCATTTAACAGATGAGAAACCTGAGAGCCAGAGACATTAGGGCCAGAGCAGGTTTCTCTAAATCTCACAAATAGTATCACAACTGGGATTTGAACCAGAGTTTTGGGCTTCAGATGTCACACTGTTTGGCTACCCTGCTGTGCTGCCCTGAAGGAGTGTGAAACACTTGGGCACATTGGCTGGAATAAAGATTATCTAGTGGAGAAATCCTGGCTTTTCTTTGAACCAGCTGTTCAGTACATTGCTCAATATTAAAATTTTGAAACCTAATCTTACCTCACCAACACTTTGATAGTCACTTCTTCTCCAATTCAGTTACATAAATAAAATTAAAATATTTACTGTTTCCGTGACTTGGGCATGTTCTAAGGGAGCCACTCCTTTAAATTGCTGTTTTCAAACAATTTCATTCTTCTGCCCTCACAAACACATTTTCCTACCATGTTCTCACCATACTTTTGGAAAACGTTCTCACAGCTCAAACAAATTAAAGATGTCAGTATCTACTGTATAAACCCCCACACATATCTGGATATTTCTTGGAGCGTATTTGCACATAAGTTCAAACCCATTCTGGTTTTATCAGCCATTGTCCTTAAAAGGGATCTCCAGATGTTGTAAAACTTAGTCTTGATTTTGACTGGCTTCCATTTTCCTTTTCCATTTTGAAAGTTTCTGTCAAAGGCACCAAGTGTGAATGAGGAAGATTGCCTTGGGTCCAAAATCGACTGATTTGTTTCCATCTTACAAAAAGCTGACATGGAGAAAGTTCAACAAGGATGTCAGGTCTGCCCTAACATATCTATGATGGGCTGCAAAGTGTGTGATCAGGCTCTTGGCAAAACCCTGAGGAGGGAACTTATCCAGCTGAGCTCCAGCCTGCCATCCCTCTTTTGAACTTGGCACTTAATGAATTGGTCCTCAGCCTGTTTGCATCTCAGCGTCAGCCTGGAATAAGCTTCATTCTCAATGTAGGGCTTTTCAATTTTGTCTCTAGTATTTCCTTTGCAATAGAAATTTTATTAACATTCATAAATAAAGTTTTCCACATACTGTCATCTATCTCTATTCCACCTAACTTATCCCATATTTTCTGGGGTTTGTCTGAAAATGATTCACATTGGTGGTGAACAATTTCTGCATTGTTCTCACTGGTCTGGTAAGAGAGCCATGCCCTTGCTTAAGTTCATGAGAAGGATGTGACTTTGTCTTCTTTTGGTCCCATAAAACAAACAAGTCAAAGAAGATATAAAACAATTCTTGGCATCAGCAGCCAGGTCTCTCATTTTAGAAGATATTGCCTAAGAAATGGCTCTGTACTTTTTGAGATCAGATTATCACCTTGGTTCACAAACTCAGACCAAATGCCTAAAGATGTTTCAGGTGATTTGATAGCCCAGTTCCACTCAGTCACCTGGTCAATTCTAACGGCTTTGGCTTGGAGAGTAGACACATTTATGCTGACTGTCCCCTTTGTTTTATGAGGTCAATCTTTGTTCAGAATGAGCACTTATGGGGTCTTGCTGAGGGATACTGAAATGCTACTTGTACCCAAAATGATCAATTACAGATTTGCCTTAAGAATCTTAGCTTTCTGCCATTTAAATTTTTTATTTTATTAATATTATCCACCCTAAACACTGTACCATATTTTTTTGAAAAATTAGCGTGTGATCTGTAGGGATACACAGGGTTTTTGGTGGGCTTCTAACAAAGCCAAGGGTTCCTAATGGTGATGATAGAAAGAAAGTTCTAGAGGCTGAGTTTTAGGGGCGGGGGTGGGGGATGGACAGTAGATGTATATAACTCAGATAGCTCAGCGGGACAATGAAAGGATTTCTTAAGAGAGCAGGAAGAAGGGAAATGATAAGAAAATAAGAGAGTAATAACTTTATCTGTTTCATAGCCCTGCTAAGTCCCATTTCAGTAGTCTAGCTATTCTTTTCAACATCATAATAAATGTGTTTTTCTTTTGCACAAAGATATTGAAACGGACTCATCTTGGTAAAGAGGTGTCTTGAATTAACCTCAAAAATTGAATTAAGACTATTGTGTTGTTATACATAGTGAGTTGCATAAAGCATTTAGCACTCAGTCCTTGGCACACAATAGGTTTTAACAAATGTTAGTTTACTTTTTTCTTCACTAATTGAGCAAAATTCCAATATCTTTTTCAAAAGTGATAATGGATTTGAATGATAATAGTAATAACAAATATTGATATAATTCTTTCTTCCCTAAGAACTTTTTGAGGCAGGTGCAACTGCTATTATTCCATTTATACAGGATTTTTTCAACCTTACAACTGTTGATATTTTGGGCTAGGGATATTTTTTTCTTTTCGGGCTGCTATGCATTATATGATGCTTATTAGGGTTCTTTGACTCACTAGATGCCATAGGGCCTCTGCTTCCCCCATCAAAAATGTCTCCACACTTGTCAAATGTCCCTGCAGGGGTAGGGAATGGGAGTTTCTCTCGTAAGAACTACAGCATTAAAGAGATGATAAAATTGAGAGCTAGAGAGGATAAGTAGCTTTCCTAAGTTCCTAAGTGGTACAATGAGAATGACAAAGCTTTTCTGACTACAAATGTTTACCTACTAAGTACCTGTGCCACCACCCCATCCAACCATCCTTTTCTTCTTCCCTTTCCTGTCTAATAGCATATGCCTAGTGAATATTTTCCATTTAGATGGTGTGTGTACACTTGCATGCTCTCATGTCCTGCAACTCTGTTCATATTTCAAAGCACTTCAGAATTAACTTTGCATTAATCCTTAGACACCTATCAGACAGGCATCATGGGAAAGGAAACTGACACCTGTGTTCTCATAGTAGCTGCTTCTGAGACAGTAGATGCTTGTGCTTGGAGGTCTGAGCTCTGAGTATAGGTATTTGTTCTGACTCATAGTCCCCATTGCAGGTGACCCTCATTTCTTAACAGGGAAGAACAGACAGCAACTTGAGGCATCATGGTCCAGGCTGTGTCTTATGTTTGGGGTAAGGAGACAATACCAGTCTCCAAGGAATAAATAAATAATGTGAAAAAAAAACACCAAAGTGTTTCTCACCCATGTGCTGTTGTGAAATAGAAATTACACCCAGAGTCATGACTAGCCAGATGTGTCTTTGTTTTCCTGCCCATCCTGTAGTCATTATCAAAACCTCCAAACTCCAAGTTTCGGCTTCTTTCCTCTGAAGTAAGTGAGCAGTGAGGAAGGTGTGAGAATATTAATAGATTCTAATGCTGTTTCATTCCCTCTTGTTGACATGACTCTTTCATGCTCAGCAACATTTTCCCCATTACTTCATAAATACATGAATATTTATTACCATGGGGGAAAACACACTACTGTTCACAATGACTGCAGCTGAAAAAATGATAATAAACATGAGAGATTAACAGGACTCAGGAGAGTAAGCAGTCCAGGGACAGCAAACCAGGTCTGTGGAATGTTAAAACAACTGTCATCCCAAGAACAACTGAAATCTTGAGACATGCAGAAGGACATTATGTTAGCAGAAAATAACCAAGGAGAGCTCTTGATTATAGTGTGTAATCAACATTTGCATAAATATTCACAACACAGTATTTTGTGCATAGTAGTAGCAGATATCCAACACAAACACACACACACACACACACACACACACACACACACACACACAAACAGAGCTAAAAGTCTCAAAAAAGTGAATATTCATTTACTCATCATTTAAAATCTGACTCAAAATTCAACTGATTACAAACTCAAATGGTTCATTTCTTCCTATCTTTCCTACAAAGAGAGGTTGGTTTGATCTTTCAAGTTAGAACTCTATGGCTCTTCTCTGTCTATAAGCCTATTGCCCCTTTGGCATCTAGATTCCTCTAGACTGTTGACTTACCTGGCTTTGTTTCCACTAGTTTTGTTTTCCACAACTAAAATGTGTGTACTAGTATATGATCAATAAATAATGGCTGGGTGAGCACAAATTGGTCAAGATGGGAAGAATATGGTTCCGTTTCATTTAACCCAGCAGGTTTGGGTTGTGCACAGTCTGATAGAAATGTCTCTTCTTAGTGTCCTCAGGTGATGACCCTCACTGCATCTTTCTGCTCATTCTTTCAATTAGTCAGTCCACCAAGATGTTTTTTCCCCTCAGTACTCACAATGTGCCTTGTTCCTCTGGGAACACAAGGCAGAGAAGTTAACAGGGATTACTATTTTATGCCATGCATGCTGTGCTTGACAAATGTCCAAGATTTTTAGATAACAGAGAGGAAGGGATGCTGTTCCTGCCTGCTAGAGTCAGTAAGGACTTCCTTGGTTACATGAACTGAGTCTTGAATGAAACATGGGAATTGCCAAGGTGGGATTTCCAGGCAAAAAGAGTACAAACAAGTCCTGGAGATGATGGAAGAGCCAGAGGGATGGAAGCCCAGGTTGGCATGGCTTCCATGGTGTAGGGATGCCAGTAGTGTAAAGGCAATCAGGGAAGTACAGGTGGTGTCCATGTAATCTGCACAATGCAGTTGAATATCTCAGGGCCAGGTGGCAGGAAGCCAGACTGATAGAAGGATTAGGCAGGAGGAGGTAGGAGAAAGTAGGAGGGGCAGAACACAGTTCTTCAAAATATAAACCAAAATGACACAGGCTGGTGGGAGGAGGGAGCTGAGTTTCAGAAATCTTCAAGGATGGAATGTAGATGCTTTACTGTGTGGAAACTCAGGGCTGAAAGGGAGTTCAGGATGCTGTCTCCCTCACAGGGAGGCTCCCTGAGTGGTAAGCATCCCAGAGGTGGAAGTGACTACCCTCCATTATTTATTGTGGTGAGTTCACAAATGCTTCAAATTATATATATCAGAATATCAACATAATCTTCTTAAATATCTTACTCTCTTTCTCTTGGACTTTTAGTCTGATTTCAAAGTCAATTTTGTCTAATTGGTTGCTAAGATTGGGCTTAGTATTCAGTTAGAGTTGAAGCATTACATTTTACTATCCAAATAATCAGCAAGTTAAAAATACTTCCAATAGTTTATGACTCATACTTTTCAAGTGATGGATGAGAAGCAACAAGGTGGGTGACTGTGGATGCCTGTGATTTTGGTATAGGCTCAGGTTCCGAGTTCCAAATGTGATTTCTGGCCTTCTGGAAAAGCCTTGACATTCCCAATCATTCCAGTCTTTCATGCTGTGTCTGATATTTGAGCCACATCAAGTTTGTACCCTATCTACTGTGATGAGGAACATTTAAGTTTCTATTGATGAGGCAGTTTTTTGTGCTTGAAAGATCTAGAAATAGGTTTTGATTGATGGTAGTTGGGTTCCAAATAAGAAGTTACAGGGTAGGGGAGGCACAAAATCCAGCTGGCTTACAATTTCATAATGCATTAATTCAATTCAGTTCAATTTGCCAAACATTTACAGTGTACATACTATATTCAAGATGCTGTGCCGTGGACCTTAGGTCATCAAAGATGAGTTTTCCATGCTGCTTGTTCCCAGCAAGGTTTCTGACTTTTAGGAGCTCTAAGATAAATATATGAATGCTCATGATGATAGCTCACGGTGTGATGAGACAGGCTTGCTAAGGGGTGCAGAGGGTAGACAGCGAATGGGTATGTGCGTGCAGCTTAGACTGGATGAGAACCTGGGGTAAAAGAGCTCAGGCCACATGGTGGTAGACACTGAGTGAGAAGGTTGCATGTGGAAACAGCTCCGCCAAAGTAGCAATTGACTTTTGCCAAGTTATACAGACCTTGGAGTTGGATTTCTCATTTGTAAAACAGGGTGAAGCCTCAGAGTTATGTTGTAAAGGTCAATGAGTTACTTGATGTTAACTTAAAACATATAAAAGGTTTAGTTCAACTGTTGTTAATTATTTAATTATTGGCAGAATCAGAATTAGAATTGAGGCTCTTTGATTTAGCCCCTGAATCCTAAACTCTGATCCTTACTCAAACTTTTTCCCCCTTTGCATTAGAATTTGCTTTGTTAGAGAAACCTGTGATTGCTATAGGCAGCTGCATGTGTCTCTTGATTTAGAGAGAAGGTTAGAACAAGGACAATGAGGAAGAAGATGACATTGATAAGTGTGGGTGGAGAATTCTAAATTTCATGAGTCAAATACAATTCCTGAGACTCTGGAGATGCCTGGAACCCCTCTGAAAACTGCCTTCTACCCTGGGTTTGAAATTACAGTGTAGTGTATATTAGTTAAGTAGGCAGGCCTCATATCTTCAGTCCTGTCCTAGATCTTAAAGCCTGCAAGATCTTAAAGCCTTCAAGAGGATTGAGCTTGTCTCTAAGAGATGGATCTATTCAGGCCTTGTTCAAATGGAATTATGTATTATAGGATTTAAGTGATCATAGAATGAGAGACCTAAGCATTGAATCTATTTAAGGTATTCATAATGGGAAACAGCCCCAATATACAGCTATTTGAGTAATTTGGAAAGCTGAAGAAAATAGGCCAATAACACTGTCTGATTATTTTGAACAATTTTCCATTTATTCTGCTTTCAAATTAATTATTTCCATTTTCTTATGAATAAAAAAAATGACCAAAGTCAGAGGGAATGCTGTATGACTTTCCCTTGTCCTGGAAATCAAATGAAAGAAACATATATTGGCTTTACGTGGGCATTGGCTACTACTGTTCGAATCTTGACTTCAGGCAGCCAGAATTGAGAGAGCAAAGGTACTTGCTGAGCAGGTAGTGTATTTCCTTTGAGACCATTAGGAGGTGTGTGGTGCCAAAGAAGCCACTGCATCTTGTTCCACTTCTTAAATGTCTACTGTGAGAACATGAAGAGATTACATGTGACCCACAGTTGCTTGCTGAGGAGAAAAGAGCCACCCAGGAACAAAACCAAACCTCACATCTAAGTAGCTTCCTGTAGCAAACCCAGAGGGAAAATCATAAGCCAGGATTGGGGTTGGGAGGGGCTGTCTGTCTCTCCTCTTCCTTGTTTGGGCTGGTAGTGGTCCTGCTGAAACCCTTTATCATTCTTTCCTTTTATAGTTTCTTCAGGAAAGCCCCAGGCCTCTGAGGCAGGCTCCCACCTCATCAGAGATGAGGAATGTGAGAACAGGAAACTTGTGTTAGTTAGGCTTCGTCATTTTATGACACTGATACCCACTCCTCCTCCTCCCACGCACCTTCATATGGTGCCTTCTGAAAAGCTCTGCCAATATTAAGCAACTGTCTTTTAATGTGGCTTTGGCTGAATTTGTCCTTAGGAAGTGAATGCGGCAGGGCACCCCTATCTCAGCCACAGCAGCCATTTTAGGAGCTGAGCTCATCTGCCATACCAGTGTTCAGAGGCCCATGGGCTACTGATGGCCTCTTGTGCCCAACACTGTGTGGCCTAAGGGCTCAAAGTTGGCATCCGCAGGGCAGTCTGGCAGCTCCTGGGAGCAACCTTGTTCTTTTCAGAGATATCTGCTACCAGTCTTTTGAAAAGCAGGTGTTCCAACCAACTGATTATATACTGGACATATACATAGTGTTTTCCATATGATCATCTGGGAAATGATAGGGCATTTTTTTTTTATGAAATAGAAAACTACATCATGATTAAAGAGTCTTTTCAAAGTTCACAGCCCCTGGGGCACTGATAGGAGGTAAATTTCCAGATCTCCTTCCTACAAAGCTTTCTCTCATTAGCCAGTGTATTATTTTCACTGTTGAGAACATCCACGGCAGTTCTAAAGCTATAACATGCTCTGCCCTCCTGGTTTGTTTTAAACTTCATTAAAAAGCTCTGTGAAGTATGTATGTGGGAGCTTCTTCCTCCTTCCAATCGGAGAAGCTGGGTTGTGGAAGAAGTTTACTTGTGGCCCAGAGCCAGACAGTGAGCTAAGAGGAGGTATGTTCTAAAAACTTGACCTCAGGTGTGGAGTCCCTGGGTTATTCCTGGGCCATGGCTACAACCCTTTGCTGACATACACACATCAAGGTGAAGCTGTTGTGTGTGATCCACCTGGGTTACATCATCACAGGATGCAACTCTCCCCTTGTCATTAGCCCTTTCTGTAAATCCAGCCAAAAACTAGTTTCCAAAAATAACTCTCAAAGAACCTAAAACCTGAGCCTTCTGCCTAGGGCCAGTGAACAGAAGGCAGCCAGGCCCTCCTCAGATTATTTAGCTGGTGAGAGAGAGGTAATTATCAGCGATCAGACTTCTTTTGTATCTTACTATTTGTACTGGATGGGCAAGCAAGCTGCTAGAACAAGTTCAGAAAAAAATTTAAAATCCAGTTTTTAACCTTTTACTCTTTTGAGATTATTTCTCTTAATGTGAAAGAAACTTGGCACTGTTTCAGATTATAGAAATAATAGAGTGGAAAATACACATTTTTATGTGATTTTTTTCCGTAGAAAACATCAAAGTCAAGAAACCCAAGTTAAATCATTATTCATTACCTCCAAGAGCCACAAATTACCTTCTCAGCTTCTGGAACTAGGGGCATCTGTCTGCCTGTTCCTCCCCTGTGTGCTCAGCAATGACGTTTTAAGCATATGGTATTGGTACGTTAGATTTATGTGTATTTTAAAGGCATTGAGTCCACCTCACTTTAAACCTCTCTACTTTAGAGGTCAGCCTACTTTGTAAAGCTACTTTCAGTTTCACAGTGATCCATCAACACAGGTCTGCTCCATGTTTTCAGGGTTGAGAGAACAGTGTAACAAGGTGTTCTTAGCTAATACCCTGTAAGCACCAGTGTGGGATTTCCAGCTCAATAAAAGATCACTGAAATGCATTTCCTGGGCTAGTTTCTTATCCTCTGGGGCACTTACCTATAAAGCAGAGCTAAACATGGAACTCTTACAGTGAAGAACTATACTACTCTCAAATCAACCCACTTGGTGTGTAAGAATTTTCTGGTTCTATTTTTATATATTAACAGAGCCATTGTAACATTGCTGCTGCCTTTCTTATTCCAAGGGAAAACATCTAATGATATCCATGTAGAATATTATAACAAAAGAAATTTGCATTCTGCATGTGTATGCGTGCAAGAGAATAAATGTCTATATGTACATGTGTCAACCTGTCTTCTTTGTAGGTGGAAGTTTTTGCCAGGGCTTCTTTGACCATGGTTCTTTTGAAAAGGTTTTCCCTGGAAAGTTCAGCACAGGAAAAGCTCTGCATTGACCCATAGTATACCCTCAGAATGTGGTTTTTGAGTCCTTTTCTCCTGCAAAGTATCCTTTATGTACATACTCAAATTGCTTTGGAGACTGGAAGGATTGCAAGAGCTATCTTCTAAAGTAGGTTTCCTGAAAAGTAATAAACTCCTTTCACAACATGGAAAAGTTCAGTTAATCACTTGCCCAAAGTCACACCAAATGTTGGTTCCTCTTTCTTCTTATCAGAGTAACTGATATTCAGATTTCCATACTTGTAATCCTAGGTGGTCAAAGGTTGGCATATACACAAAAGCTTCTCAAACAGAAATATGGACTATCTCTGTCTTTTCCATGCATTGTTCTAAATTTGGGGGCCAAGGATCAGAAGTTACAGACCATTGTGTTAATTTTTGTGAGTGGATACCAGATCATAACAGTACCTGGTCCTTTGTGTTCTATGTACTGCCAGTCTGTGTGGGGAGACAGCTTTAAAACAATCAAGGGGACACAGGAAAGAAATGTGTGCTCATGCATAAAGTGTGGCCCAAGTATAGGAGCATCTGGCTTGTCAAGAGGAGATGTCTAGAGTGAGTAATCCTTTTTATAACACTGATGAGAATTAGAAAGAAAAAAGTAAAGCCTACAAAAGTAAATAAGACTGTCCAGAAGCTCATTCTAGATAACTTGGAAACCCACAGATGCTTATTGGAAAGCTCTTAGTTTAGACATGATGTGGCTAGAGGGATTCCCATCATATTGGAAATATCCGGTCCAGGTTTTTAACTAAAAATAAAAAATAAAAAAGCAAAAAACAAACAAAAACAACAACAACAAAACCAAAACAATGGTTTGGGGATTATATGCTACTACTTGCTAGTTGAGTGGTTTTGGACAAGTCATTGACTTCCATGAATTTTCTTCTCTACATCTCCAAGTGGAGATAGGGAAATTGACTCCATGAGGATACTGTGAAGATTAACAGGAGTAATTATGGGAGCATCATATGACAACACTGGGGGGCTCTTATGAATATCCCATTGCCTAATTACAGTGGACTAGAAGCACCAGATTAAGATGGAGGTGGGGGGTGAACAGCCATGGAGGCAGGGGTGTTGAAAGGAGCAAAGAATTCCAGCTAGTAGTGAGTACAAGGGTAGAGGTCATTCAACATAACATAGATCATCAGCTGTCAGGATAAATGGCCAGGTCTGACTCAGTAGGAAGATATATTACAGCTCAGCACAGGAAAATTTGTCTTGATTTATCAACAATGAGTTTGCTCCAGCAAGTTACTGAATGAGAGTCTGGCATCATAGAAGTTTTCCTCTTTTTTGTATTGAATTGTAATGATTACAATGACAACAAATAATCCAACGCCAGGTTCCAGATACTGCTCTAAAGACTTTACATTGTATGAACTCATTTAGTGTACAGCAACTTAACTTTGAGGAAAGCACCATTATTATTCCCACTTCACAGATGGTAAGACCTTGCTTAGCAAGGTCAACTTTCTCAAAACCACCCAGGTGTCAAGTAGTGGAGTCATGATTTCACAAAAAGCAGTCTGACCCCTGATCCCACACTCTCAGTCACTGTGAATGTCATATTAAGAACCACATAACTTCATTTGTCAGCTATGCTGAAACCATACAAACATTTGCCTTTTAACTTTGTAATTTTGAACATTCAGAAGTTTTCCATTTCTGTGGTTACATTTATAAATATTTTTTAAAAGATTCCTGCTTGCCCACACCAAGTTCAGCTATTCAGTTTTGTTCTATTCTATTTCTGTTATGCTTTCATTTAAACTTTATTTTGACTTTTTGAGATAATTATTGGTTCATAGGAATTTGGGAAAATTGTGGAGAAGGCCTTTGTACTCCTCACCCAGTTTCCCCCAATGGTTACATTTTATACACTTATAGTACAATATCAAAGTCATAAAACTGACACTGAAGAGTTGGTGCAATGTGTGTGTATGTCATTTTATCATATATAGATTTATATAATGACTGCTATATTAGTGATACAGAATTGTTCCATCACCACAGAGATTTTCTTTATGCTTTCATTTTTATTCAAATTTGGTTGGTTCATCTGGAATGTATTTTGATGTTATTGAGAAGTGGGGAGTATATTTTCTGATTTCCAATTTTCTCAGTACCATTTGTTTTACAAATCACTATTTTGACACTAATTAGAAACTCAGCCCTTTTGTCTCAGCACTACACTGTACAAACCCCAGATGTTTCAGATCTCAAAGTCATTGCTTCTTCCAGCCAACTAGTTTGCCTCTTAAAATTTGAGTCATGGCAGAAATGGGATTTGCTTTTTATGCCATCAAGAATGATGGAGCTTAAAGCATGGTCTTGGACCACTTAACTGTGCTGCTGATGTGAAATCGTTGCCTTTGCCCTTAGCATTTATCCTTGGGTCTCTTTGGAACCTTAGGAGAGACTGTTTCATCTGCTGCACTCATGGTGTCTCTCTTCCCAAGCAAGATATCTTAGACCCTCAGAGGGACTGGAGCAGATTTTTGAGTACAGAGCCAAGAAACTCCAGGTTTCTTCATTTTTATTAATTTCCTTTTCTTCAACTTTGGTTTCCTCATCCATAAAATGAGAAAAAATATATCTGCTTCAGAGACTGATTTTTATGAGGATTAACTTAAGTAATATCTTTAAATATATAGCCTAGGAAGTGCTCCACTTTGTCTAGTACTTCTATGATCATAATTATTTCTAATAATATTTTCTTTATTCCATATTAAATATACTTTTAATTATGTTAATATGTACCTTGAACCATAATGGCATTTGTTATTTCTTCTTGAAAAGACAGCATGATAAGAGTTAAAGGAATGTGTTCACTGGGACATTGAAGCCCTGAGTTGATGATCAGTGAGTGGAAACATGTTCTTTCCTCCCTGGTTAGCATCTCACATAGCAGTGGTTCCTTCAGTTGGCAGTGGTGTCCAGACAGAAGCTTTCTGGAGGTTCCCCTGGCATAGGGGCAATCAGCCTTGGTCACAACACCACTTCAGGAGCAGCCATCATTAGAGATGTTGTGGGGTCCTAATCTGGAGGAGACCAAAGCATTGCCAGATGTTCTCAAGCTAGCTTTTAGGAAATGAAGTGTTATAATCTAGATGTCCTCATTCTCCTTGTCTTATGAGCACAGCCTAGGACACCCTCACGTAACTCAGGATGAGTAGTTCTGCTCCTCTAGGGAATCCCTATGAGACCAGAAATCATGACACAGCTCAGGTAACTAGAGAGCTCCTCTCCCTCATCATCCACCCTCCCTCACCCTTGGGATACAAGAATATATTTGTGTTGGCATTGTTCCAACAGCAGCCCTGGGTATCCTATAATGGCCTAGGGTAGAACTATTTGATCCAAACTCTAATAGTGACTCAGATTACATGTATTTAAGCCTAACACTAAAATAAGAACGTGGCTTCAAATGAGAGGTATATATTGGAAATCTCAACAATGAGCTAAGAAAATGCTATCAAAGCTAGTATTTAAATAAACAGGCAAATGGATACATTTTTAAATACAAATTTTATATTTGAAATCCCAGAATAAGTTAAGAAAATTTTATAAAAAGTATTATTTGATCATAAATAAATAAATAAGCAAAGAAATAAGTATAAAGGAGAATCAGTTTGGGAAATGGAGAACATTTCTTCACTCACCTTTCCTTGCTTCATCCTTGCTTTGTTTGGGAAGGTGTTTGGTATGTGTGTATATGCAGGTTTTGCATTTCCCAGTTGTCACCAAAAACCCAAGAACAATGCTGTGATGATTGTTTCCTAAAGAGGCATTCCTACAGGAAATTGGGCTGCACGGGAGGAAAAGTATGTGTTTCCCTGAAGGAAGTGATTGTAGAAAGCTAAATCTGGGAAACAAATCATGAAGAGTGTATAAATAGACTTCTGGGCCTTTGCATTTGAGTGGTGAGAATAGTACCTTTGGTCCCAAGGAAAGCAATTTCTTTTGGACATAATCCTTAAGGCATGTGAAAGATTCAGGTTTAATTTTAAAACCAGTGCCTTCATTCTTCCCGTAACCCACTTTCCCTAACCACCTGAACACAGGCACATAGACCACAACCACCAACATCATGAAATTCACAAATGGAAAAAATGACTTCCACTTAGAAAAGGAGTGTTAGGAATCTCCATTGGTTTAAGTCTTAAATGCTATTTTAAGTAAATTTGGGTGGGTTTTTTGTTCCTTACCAAAGAATTGACTTCCTATGTTAAAACTTGCTTGTGTTGGAAATGATAATTGAAACCTTTTTGAAGATGCATATAAAAATATACTGACAATCAAAGTTTAGCAACTAATGGAAGATTTTATTGGGAGCAAAACTGAAGATTTTTAATTTTTAGCATAGATCACATGAAATACCTTCCTTTATGTATTATTTAACAACACATTTGTAAATATTGAATAAAATAAAATGAAAAAATATTCTTAGCCCTGTGGCTTCAGAGAACAGAAAGTGGTCTCAGTGACTCTTCCCAGCTCCCCATGTTTCCATATAAAGCCATAGGAAGCAGGGAGATGTTTCATGAAACATACTAGTACTAATGTCCGTGTCAGGCACCAGCACCGAAACCCTTCCTGGGTACCATGTCTTTTAATGATGCCCTGTACCTACCTTAATGGAGGTGTCTGAGACTCTAGGCCTTCATAAGTCCTTCCTTCCTGCTCCAGAGTATGATAAAGCAAAGAGGGAAGGTGAGCTGCATGGAGTGCATGGTGTGTGCACATACCACAGGGACATTTGGAGCTCTTGTTGGATTGAAGCTTACACGAATGGATCAATGGGCTTCCCTGGAAACTCTTAGTGTCCATCTCACTCTTTTCCAGTCTACTGCACTATCCATTTATCTGTAGTCCCAATTCTCTTGCCACAACTACACAGGGAGTTCTCTGAGGTCTTCTGATCCCACCATCACAGTTACCTACAAACCCCTACACAGTCAGGACCCTGTTGACCTCCTGAACTCATCTGTTACTGACTCCTTTGCTCAAAGCACATCAGCCACCTGAGCTCCTTTGATGTTGGGATCTGGATATGTAAAACCCTGCCTTGGGGCCTTTATACTTGCTCTTCTGCTGTCTAGAATACTCTAGCTATTGACATGACTGTTCTTACTGCATGTGTTTCTCAATCACCTCCTTGATGTGCACCTCATCTTCCCACTCCTAGTTGGCATTCTCTTTCTCCTTTCCCTGCTTTATTCTTTCTCCTTTCCCTGTTTATCTATTTCTCATAGATAATCTTTGATATCAGATTATGTGTATTCAACTATATGGCTTGTCTCTCTCAGCAAGATGGAAGTTCCCTGAGGGCACTTTGTAGAGTTCATTACTAAAGCTCAGTACCTGGAACCTAGGGGCACAGTAAACATTTGTTTGATGAATTATTTTATGTTGCGCAACATGAATACCTGCTCATCGTGGGACTTCTCATCTTTTCTCTTCATACCATTGAACACAAATAAAGTTGTATAATAAGTATATCTTATTCACAGTTCAGAAATCATGATGATATAAATTTTAGATCTTGAAGGTTCAATAGAGATGATCTGAGTTTCTAGTCCTCACCTATGTTTTTACTGTGTTGTCTGAGAAGACTCCTAAGGGTATTCCCATATTTAGGAATTCTTCAATATAATACAATAACCATTCCTACACGTTGCACTAAGAAAAGCATTGCAATTATTTGTAGTCATTACAACTAACCATAAAATCTGAGTCTGGTTCCCTAAAAGAGACTGGAGAAGAGAATTTAGGAGCACAAGATATAATGAGGGAGTATTCATTTGTGGAAACCTGTAAGAGAAAGAGGAACACCATATAGGGAAGAAGAAGGATCCACAAAGATATAGTATGAGGTGAAGTCTGTGATCCACAGGGCCACAGGGTCACAGGGAGAGCTGTCTTGCCCTTCAAGGAGCATAGGCTTAAGTACCTTGTTAGTCACTCATTGGCTTCCTGAGGGCTGGGAAATGGTAGATAGGCAGCTTCCCAGGCAGTTTTGCCAGCACAGGATAAGTCACTGGAGAGACACACAGTCATAAACCCTCAGCTGTATTACTCAAAGCATCCAGGAGACAGGTACACTGGCTAGTGAAGGAGATCTGAATGGGAGATGCCTATAGGCTCTGCTACAGATGGTCTCTCAGTAAGGGTAGTTTGCTCTAGGTTATAGCAGTAGTTCTCAGTGTGTATCAGAATCACTTAGAGGTGACTTGATGCCTCACTCACCCCCAGAATTTCTAACATAGTAGACCTGCGGTAGAGTGCAATGATTTCTTCTAACAAGTTCTCAGGCACTACTGATGCTGGTCAGTGTTTGAGGACAAACTTTGAGAATCACTGGGTATAGCATACTGAAGATTGCCTAGAAGATGGTCTCCAACAAGGGACACAAATCTTACCTTGAAAGATATTGCAAATAACATAAATCTCTACTGAAACATTCTTGAAGAAGAGGCAAGCTTGTGTGTACACTATACCACACTTAGCAAACTTCCTAGGAAGTAATTCTTAGATATTGTTTCTCTCTTCAACATTTCACTCAAGTGACCACATCTTTCCCCACACTCTCTTCATGTTAGCTACAAGATGGGCCATTCCTGAAAGAGTTGTAGCATGCAAGAGTGTACTATAAACATGACCTTGAATTTGCTTTTATTTACAGGGAAACAAGCCAATTGTAAATTTCTTGTTCTATAGAGATTAGGAGCAAATTATTTGTGATCCATCTCACAGTTTATGGAAATAATAGTGTCTCAGCCTTTGTTTTATAGATGATGATTAAGGGGCACCAAGGGAAGTAAGCCTTTTAATGTTTTGCCCCAGAGACCTTATCTAGAAGGCTAGAATTTCCTCTTCCCTCCTCCTCCTTCATCCTCATTCCTCTAAATCTGATAAAAGTGGAGATTTTAGAGATTGGGGTTTGTGGATGTGTGTGGGGGGGGGTGGTTGAAAACCATGCTTAAAGAGAAGGAGATGAGAAAAAATTCTAATCACATTAAGAACTAGTCCAGAATAAAGAGAAAAAAATGATGTTAAAACTAGATAATTTTATTTGAGTGGAAAAGCCTAGCAAAAAAAGTGCTCATCTTATTGAAAGATCAGCTCTAGGGCTCATCAGAACATTTATTATTGTTAGAATTTTTTTTAAATCCTCTGGGATTTTAATTTAAGAAAATTTCCTTCAGGAGTTGTTATTTGAAAGGATGCCATCTAAAATAAACTCAAGTTTCATCTGCAGTTTTTCTGTTTGGAGTGTGGACTGCAGCCCTCAATGTGTCACAAGATGTAGCCCTGCCAGCAGGATGAGATGAAGGAAGGAGTAGGAAGTATTCTGTGGTGGCCCAAAGTGGTGGTTTATGTTCATTTTACTTAGGTTCTGGTCACTATTTAATAGGATCAACAAAACTTCAAAATCAGATATTAACAATCCCAAACGCCTACCATGGCTGGGCAGGCAGCATTGCTAAGTGGAGGTCAAAGGCCATAAGAAACGAGCAGAGACCACTGTGGTCCCCTTGAGGGTGCATTTCCTCTTCAGCGGGTCCTGGGGATAAATGAGAACCTGAAAATTAGGATTTTGTTGTGAAATTTTATAATGAAGACACTGAATTGCAACATCCAGATTAAACACTGCCTATTTTTCTTTTTCTATCCAATTTCATAATGAAGATCCATTCTCTCAACCTTTGGCTGCTGCTTTTGTAGTTTGCTGCCTCCTGGGGAATCTTATCACCAACTCTTTGAACCATTTATTTGAACTTATACTGTCTTATAAGTTCTGCTTTTATTTGAACTTTGAAATCATTATTAAAGTGTCTCTGTATCCCCAACGAGGCTGTAGTTTTCTACTCTTTGAGCACAGTATCCAGTCAAATATGCTTCTGGGTTCCTCGGAGTGGCTCATGCCTTGATAAGAACAGAGCAGGACTGCCGTCCTTCACTTTGGTAGCACTGACTGTCAGACATAGGTGTTTATATCTTTGCTCTCATTCAGTCCTTCTGGTGGCCCTGTAAGCAAGCCAATATCAAACATGAGGAAACCAATGTATAGCAAGTCTGCTGACTGAACAAGGTGAACTAGTCATAAGGCGGTAAAGTGGCACTGAAAGTGACTTGGACCTTGTCGATCCTTACATGAAATAGACTATGCTTCTTTGCTTGGTAAATTGGAATTTTAAATGATGAATCAATGAGTATTCAAATTAGAGGAGGGATTAATACACATCCATCTTGTGACTTTTAAACCAGGCTAATTGTTATAGGGACAAAACGAATAGAGAAGCTGGGAGATGAGATATAATCAAAAATATTAGCTACCTCTTCTTAGCCACAAGATATTTTTAAGAACAGATTCAGCTGGGTTTTCTAGCCAAATAAAGCATACTGTGTTTCGTCAGGGAAGGGCTGGAAAACAGTGTATATTTCACATTATGTATTGCACGCAAGTTGATTTTTTCTCACATAATTTGTTGTAGGGTGTTGCACAAACCTCCCAAAGCAAAATGTAGTATGGAAGAAAAACTACCAGTTGCCTCTGTAGAGAAAAAGTGATGAGAATAATAGAAAACTTGGTTTGTGTATGCAACTATTATTTGTAAAGAAATGTTGGCTATATAACATTGGAATATATTGGTTTCTTATATTTATTGGAATTTTCGATTATATGATACCTTTACAGAAAAGTATGTAAAAGCAGACATTTCAACATTCAGCCTCTGAATGCATCTCAGAGGAGGGTAGAGTCACTTAACCTGGGATTCCCTGTGGGAGCCTTAGCATATGTGGACTTCAGAGGATACTGCCACAGATTTATTATTTTGAAACCCTTAGCATTATAACTTGGGTCATAAATATTACCAAAGGGCTTTTTCCTTCGTTGGTGATGCTATTTGGAGGTATTGAACTTTTAGGAGGTGGAGCCTAGTAGAAGAAAGTTAGGTAATTGGGGGCACAGTCTTGCAGGGGATATTGGGACCCTGGCTTCTCTTCTTCCTCTTTTTCACTTTCTGGTAAATGAGGTAAAAAGCTTTGTTCTACCACATATTTCCTGCCATGATCTGCTACCTTGCCACAAAAGCAATAGGTCAATAGACCATAGATTGAAATTTCTGTGACAGTGGGCCAAAATAAATCTTTCCTCCTTTTAAGTTGACACTCAGGTATTTTGACACAGTATCAGAAAGCTGACTGACACACTTGGCTTTCCTTGGTTCATACAGTGCCTCTCCTGTACCTGGCCTGTTGTCATTTCTTCAGTTTTTTCTAAATCCTTTAAATATGATAAGCCTTCATTCTTTTCCTTTTTATATTCTTCCAACCTTATTAAGCCTGAGGTCAGGAGAAAGTAGTTCTTCTGCAACTCCATAGACAGGGGTGTTACTACAAAAAAATACCAGCACACTCTAACAACTTCATACCCATGAGGTAGGGGTTAAGGTTTACAAAACCAGTTTTCAACATGGTCTTGTAAGCCCTATAAAGGTGGTTTAGAACCATAACCACCTGTTATCTTATGTTTAACTTTGGGCTTTAACCAAAACAAAGGCAGAAATAATTCTATTTTAATGTAGCATGTGCAAATCCTACTCTACATGTAGGTGTCTAGCAGCGGTTAATCTAAGTATTTGTCTGGGAAGTATCAGTTGTATGTAGAATTGTTTGGATTATTCCTTCTATTTATCTCCAGTCCCACCACCTTCTCTACATCCTACTATCCCATTATGCTTTGACCTTTTCTTCTATTCTCTTCTCCCTTCTGGAAAGGAGGCATTTTGACCACATTGAGAGACATCAGTAGGCAACTACTTTTCATTTGCCATATAAAAAACTATTTAAAGTTACTAAATTAAGAAATGTTTTAAACTTTAAGTCACTCTCCATGGTGACATTATTCAGGTTAACATTGATTATTGAAAAAATAACCCAAAAACCCAAAGGGAACATATTTAACTATTCTCCCCAAATTCAAAAGATCCCTTGAGATTTGTCATATGCTGAGTTAAATGCCTCTAAAATCAGAGGCTTTGGTTCTGCTGCAGTTTCTGTTTAATCTCCTGGTTTTGCCTGAAGCCATGAAGTCGACCTCAGAGCAGATCCTCTCTCCAGCCCTACTCCCCAAATGAAAACCATGTGCTGGTGTGGGCTTTCTTTGTTTTTCTTTTTCAAGTTCTTCTCCATTATTTAATGTAACTATTTAGTAATGCATAGATCTTAAATAATAAGTTTCACATCAGCTGTTATCAATTAAGTCACATTAACACAACCACTTGTTCTCAGAAGCAAATTTAACTCTGGGCATGTTTAAAACTGATTGTAACACCCTGGAGAAACTAGAAACTCTTTGAATGTTTACAAGTAAAACTGTACAAGGCAATACATGAAAATAATATGTACATGAAACACTTAATACTTGCACAGTTTTTACCCCTCTTTTCTTTCTCCCATAGAGGCAATTAATCAGTCTAAATTCCCACTGTGAATAGTGCTCCTTCTGGCCCTCGATTAAGAGTTGAAAAATTTAATTCACACCAAAGTTCTATTACAGTCCAAAAAATCCAGATGGAAATCACAGGTCTGCACAAATAGAGACTTGAGGTATCTCTGCCTTTAACACGCCAGGAGCTAGGGTTGTTTGGAAAAGAATTGCAGGGGATTTACAAGTCACACTTTCAATTCTACTGAAATAGTAATTTTAAAAAATGATATCTCCCCTTTCTTTTACAAGTCAGCCAACTTAGTAATACTAAGTGGGTGATTCTTGAGTATTGTTCTTTCCAATTATGTAGCAAATGATACTCAGCTTATGGCCAGTGGGGCAAGCAGAGCAGAGGTAGGAGGTAGGAAGGGGACCTAATCTGTACAATGGCAGAACATCAGGCCTGCCTTTTGATGCCTTCTTAAGACCCATTTCTATATAATGTTGTCCTCTCTCCTTCCCTTAAGGATCCTATTGTCTTTGACTGCAGGATGAAAGAAATGTCACCCATTAGTAAGTTCCATCAATGAGCTCTCCTTATTCCCACAAAAGGAACATACCAACAAACTCAACTCTCATTTCCCAGCAAGGATTCTCTCACTAGGAAAGCAAATGAACTAAAGTAATGTACAATCAGATAACTGACTCACCCTGATTTTCTATCTTTCTATCCATCCATCCATCCATCCATCCATCCATCCATCCATCCGTCATCTATATATCTCCATCAGAATATTTCCACCTACAGCAGCTCAAACTCAATGTGTCTAAAACTCACAAGTTTTTCTTGGCACCTCCTGTGTTTTTTCTCTTGGTAAATGGGCAAAGTATTCTATCAAGTTGCAAAGGAGATAGTCAGCCCAGACTTCTCCCTGTCCTTACCTTCGTATTCAGTTGTCAAGTCCTCATTTTACATCCTACCATATCTTCCTCTGATTCTCTTTCAGTTTCCCCAGATGAGTCTTGGGAAACCTTCACTCTCATCTCCTGCCATGTGCTTACTAGGCTGTTCCCAGCCCTCGTATCTCAACCTTGCCTCAGCTAAGTGATTCTTCATGTACCACTTTTGTGTAGTTTTCTGCCCTCCCCAAACTTCCTTTGGGACCCTGTTGTCTTTTTTATTCTCAGATTGTACCCCCAGTGTGCATCAGTAAAATAAGGATTGCATTTTATAGCAGTTGTCATTGACTTCTCTGTTTTCCTCACTGAGGTCAGAAACATTTTCCTATTATTCATCTGCCTGTCATTAGTGCTGTGCAGAATAGCTGTTTATTATGTGTTAGTTGAATGCATTGACTTGACTTGGGCATTATAAAAGATAAACTTGTGAACTCAACAGATGAATTGGGCGGAGGATATGTCCTTGGTTTCAGCATATTGCTTGACTCTGGTTGACTCTCAGTAAATTCCAGTGGAATTCTGTTGAGTACTGAAACAGAGAGACTGGAATCAGAACAGTCATCCCTCATTTTTGATTCCAGCCAGAAGGCCAGAATAATGGTCATTAGCAATGAGAAACACTGGTGTGGTTTGCTAGGACTTGTTACACATATTGTGTCTGAGCAGTGAGAAATCCAGGAACCCAATCAACTGATTGGCATTTAACTACGCAAAGTATAATCTCTACAGAAGCCCCAATCCATGATTTCAAAACCTTAACTCATTCTAATGTCTACTTTTATTTCTATGAATTTAATTATTCAATTAGTCAATCTCTATTAAATTCTTGTTGTATTTAAGATAATAAAATGATAGGGTTTAGTAATGTTTGAACAGAAAAAGCTTGAAATATGATATCTGAATACAAAAAGACTTAGTCCATAAATATTATTAGGATAATTGGCTGAGCACTTGTGAAAAAATAATTTTGACTATTACTTTTATTAAGTATTTCAATGTAATAGAAGAGAACATAAGTAGTTATTACATACAATCAGAGAAATCATGAGCCAGACAACCAATGGAGATCATTTAATTATATAAAAAGTAAAAACTTAAATATTTTTATATTTAAATATAAATATAAATATATATTAAATATATTGATTTAATGCACCACATATGTAAAGCTAAGTACTATATTTTATAGAATTGAAGATGTCAATTGTATGATGCAACACTATTTTATAAGTACCATTAAAAAAGGAAGAAAAACAACTACTAGTTAATCCCTGAAATGTTTTCAGTTGTAAAATGTGTTTTGATTTTTAAAGATGTTAAGTTGTGGAAGAAAATTTTGCTTTTTGGAATTAAAGAAATATTATAGAGACATGGAAAAACAATACCATAGAAAAATGTCATCTACTCACCTCTAGCAGGAAAGTAATTTGGTGCAGTCTTTCTGGATGCAATTTGGCAGTTATGTACTCAAATTTTTAAAACATGCATCCTTTTGACCCAGAAATTTTACTTCTTGGAATTTATACTGAGGAAATAATCAAGAATGTGTAGAAAGATTAAGCTACATATTTGTTCATTGCCATAATATTTATAAAACCAAAACACTGGAAGCAATTGAAATGCACAGAAATCAGTGATTAGTTGAATAAATTATAGCATGTCCATATCAGTGAACCATCGTCAGTATTTAAATATGATGCTGCAGATGAAGAGTAATTGGCACCGAAAGATCTTCACTGTGTTTTGATTCCAAGATTTTTTCTTAAGTACATATCTGTACATGTAGTTATAGATATAGAGATATGAGTGTACAGAGAAAAAAAAATCTAGCACTAAATTTATATTAGAGGTAGTTTCTGAGAGTGGTGTCATAATGAAAATTTTACTTTTTCTTTTTTAATCATACATTTTGTTTTTTTAAATAATCTGTAATAGCACAATAATGAAAACTTATTTTCTATTTAAAACAAAGGTGTAACTTTAACAGATATGAAAGATTTTTTGACAGTGTAAGGGGAGAATACAAATGAAAATGTTTGAAATAAAAATAGAAGCTATGCTTTTGATTTTGCACATTAGTGCAAAATTATATTCCATGCAAAGCAATGAGCATTGTAGTACAAAAACTAGTTAGTTTCATCTTACTGCTGCTTTAATAACAAGGCAGTTTCCTATTTGTGTCTCATGCACATATTAAGACTTTAATCCCTGGAACTATATTCAACAAAATCTTGTGAAAATTTTAGAAACAAATTTTGAGAAGTAATCAGGCACTTAAAAATGAACAACCATGCAGTGTAAGCCGACCCTGAGTGTCACGTTTTAACATCTGTTTTTCATGTTGTGATATTTATTTGAGATGTGGTATTATTAAGTAATGAGGAAAATATCTTACTGTTACCATAGGTAACAGGGCAGTAACTTGAGGCTGATGGATTGGCATGCCTTGTCTATATAATGTAACTCAAATCAAGTCATAACATTTTGGCTATAGCTTTCATCTGTCAAGCATTTATACACTTTTTTCTCTGATAAATGAGCTGCTAGGCTTTCTGACTGGTTAATAATAGTCCAATAAAATGGGAGAGAAATAGCTTTTGACCTTCCATTTAAAATTGCTATCAACAATAGGGAGATTTAGGTGTACCAGTAAACAGTTTAAAATGATTCTGCAGTGATTTTTTTCCCCCAATGAAAGAACTTTGAGTATTTTAAAGAATACTTATTGAAATGGATTCTGCATACTTGTGCTCAAGCCAGTGTCCAAACTATTTGCCACAAACTCTGGGAACAAGTTCTTATAATATCAGAGACTGTAGAAATATTCATTTATAGTCCTTCTTCCCAAAGACTATATAACATAGAAAGAAAAAAAAAAAACGTAAGAAAGTATAGACCTTTTTGAAAAGTAATTGAATATACTTACTTTAGTTTATAAGGCTAAATTTGGAGATTTTCTGTGCAGCATTCCTAAAATGTAAATTTCATTATGTTATTGAATGTCAAGATTTTTCAGTGACTCTTCATTGTCCTTATGATAAAGTTCAAAGCCCCTAACACAGCTTAGAAAGTCAAATGTGATCTGGCACCTGCCAACCACCAAAGGCCCATCTTTTTCTATTGGCCCCCTTTCATCCTTCAGAGTATCAACTGTACCCTGCACCCTGACATGTGGGCCATTGCACATGCTGTTATTTCTAAAACTGTCTAGCCATATTTTCCCTTCCCTCTTCTTCAGTCCTCCATAGCCCAATCTATTTCCAATTCTATTCCAGGCTCTTTGTTTCATCTCAAAATTACTATTACAGCAGTCATCCCTTGTCCTTGGTTTCACATTTTGAAGTTTCAGTTATCCATGGTCAGCCACAGTCTGAAAATGTTAAATGGAAAATTCCAGAAATCAACAATTCATAAGTTTTAAATTATGTGTGAATTCTCTGAGTAGGCTGATGAAATTTTGTGTCATACTGCTCCATCCTGTCTAGGATGTGAACTATCCCTTCATCTAGCATGTCCACGGTCTATTTATTACCTGCTTATAATCAGTTAATAGGAAAAAACAATATGTTTAGCACTTGGTGCTATCCATGGTTTCAGGCATCCACTGGGAATCTTGAATGTGACCCCTTCACCTAAGGGGGAGCTACTGTCTTCTTTCTCTAACTCTCCTGCTGGTCCAGCTATCTGGTGCACATTAGGCCAGCTTCTTCACTTCTGGTCTGTGATTGCATTTGGGGGACTCCAGGTCTGAGAAGTCCTGTGCCATAGACTTCAAAATATGTGGAACTTCTACAAGCCACCAAGTCAAGAACAGCAAAGCAGAAAAATGGGCCAGGCAACAGTTTGTCAAAGTCCACAACAGGAAACTCAAAATCTGAAAAGTGGGACAATATAGAAGGTAAACTGGGGTAAAGTTGAGAACCTAATGGATAAGATAAGGTGAGAGGCAATAAAATTGGATGAAGCAGGACTAGAACAAGCACTTCACAAGCTCAAAAAGCATCCTGGATGACATTCACTTAGGACAAACCACACGTAATTCCAGTGTGACAACCATAAATTTAGCTTCTAATCCCCCACACTGCCAAATGTGACCTTGGGTAAGTCATTTCATTTTATAACATGTAACCCATTGTTAAGTTCCAGACTCTCTGAGCCTAAATTTTCTTGTCCATCAACTGATGAATTTGGGTTAAATCTGTTAACTATCAAAACAAGCACACAAATATCCAGAGGTACAAGGGGATATGACAGGGGCTTACAAAGCTATGGGATTAAAAACATTGCATCTTTTTAGATGTGCATTAATTTTATATAATTTTATTTAACATCAGTTTTTAATTCATAGAAAAAGGATATGCTGTGGGTCAAATGCAAAATTTAAATATTGTTTTATGATGAATGTGAAAATATGATGAAATTTTCTTCATGATCAAGCCTGTGCAGAATTTTCCTTCAAGTCTCCAAGAAACCCCTGTTTATTCCTCTCCACTAGTTGGGGCCTTTCAGTGGACTTGCTTGGGAAGCAGTAACTACAGTAATATTCATATTCCTTCCAGCCAAAACCAGAAGTTGATAAAAAATAAGATTTGTTTTTTTATATTAGCTTTGCTAACGACAGTATTCTGCCTATTTGAAATCAGTAAAATAATAACTTTCAGAAGCTCAAATGCCACTTATATGTGTCATGTAGTTTTTTTTTTTTTTTTTTTAATAAAGCACAACTATTACACAACAGTTTGAAATGGAAAAAAAAAACTACCTGGTGTTTTGACAATATGAAGAAAGTTCTATAGCATTAGAAGATTTTTAAAACACTGAGCTCTGCTTTTTGTCTTTCTGGGTTTTATCTGAATTTATAACAGTGGGATTTTCCCCCTGGCTTTTTATGAACCTTATCTTACAAAAAAACACAGCTAAAGCTAATTTTTCCAAATACTTAAACAATGAGCAAACAGGGTCTGCTAACAATGTGACAACAATTGGAACTTTGGAATTTTTTTTTTTTTTTTTTTTTGTGGTGCTGGGGATTGAACTCAGAGGGTCTCAACCACTGAGTCATAGCCCCAGCCCTTTTAATTTAAGTAATTGTAACTTTGGATATGCTCACTCCAGGGAAGTGTTCATGCAAGGGCCTCAGATAGGCAGGTTCTGGAGCCAGTCTGTAGCAGCTCTCTTCACTCTGAGGATGTGTTGATGGATTAGAGGTAATAAACCAGATTATCATGAAACAGAGCTCCCATTTTAAACTATGCTTCATTCAAAGGACACTCATTCAAATTGCATTTTTTCATCTCCTTAGAGGTATTCACTGAATGTTATATTTAAGCTCTTTGAATAGTTTGCTGTCTGCAACAAGGGTGGCAGAGAAGGAATGCTATCAGAGCATCTCACTGTGAGACATAATGGTGAAATGCTGCAATGCATGGAATTTTATTTGGGACTGCAATTTAATAAATGATGGACTATCTCTAGGTCAAATCTAGTCCAGATCAGTCACTACCATCTGTCACCAAGCTACAGCCAACTGGCAGCTGGTGGTGGCCATTATGAAATCCATTAGTAATTCCAGTTCATTTCTTAATTAATGGACATATTTATGCACAGAACATTCCATAATTGACCATTTTCTTAAGTGTCTTCATTCTGTTCCTGTAACCTGGACATTCTTTGCCTCTGAGGAGTATGTCTTCTAGTTTGCAGTGCTAGAGTATGGGGATAAAGTTTCTTCTGTCCCTCTTTATGCATACGTGTACAGTCTGTGTAGGGATGGTAGGTTTTGAAATTTTAACATAGCTTGAAGTTGAAAATGTGATTCTCAAAGAGACTTCTAGAGTTGGAAACATTTCAAGAGTGTTCTTTCATGAGTGATTTTAGTATTGCACACATATATTCTGGGCCCGAATGGAAGACAGTCTTATAGAAGGCTATGACCAAGGGAAGAAAACCTATCCATTTAAATATTAGAAAAGCTGGCCTGTGTTTGGAGTCATTTTTGCCACCAATTTGTTTTTAAATTACAATTTTAAATAATCTCTTCCAACAAAAATTGACAGAATAGAGGATTTCCTCTTTTGAGGTTGCCAACAGGCACGTTTTGCTACCAGTAAATTCTCCCAAATAATAAGGATGATGAATAACAACCAATTGGGGACAAGAATTAAACAAAAAAGGCTGACAGCTGTGAAAACAAAACACTCAGCTCTCAATTTAAAGAAATCCTTGCTCATGCTTATACTGTAATGTAGGAGAGTTTCTTGGAAGAGTCATAGTTTTGCTCTATTTTTACATAATAAATACACATATAATCAAGTGAAAACAGACCTTGATGCAGGACTCAGCCATTCCCAGGCTGCAGAGACATTATAGCTCATTTAAATGCTCCTCAAGAATGTTGGCTCATTCAATGCAAAAACAGTCATTTTTAGACCAAATATAGTCACTTCCAAAAAGCAGGCAGACCAGTTGCATGTAGAACTTTTAACTTCTTCACTGGTAGTTTTGGAACCACAGTGGCATAATCAAAATCAATCAATCAATCAATGGAATGAGCAAGTGTTCTAAATGCATGTGGTCTATCCACTCTGGACATAATGGCCTTCAAGGATCTCCAGTGAATCTGCCTTTTCTTAATGTTTGTGGTTGTTGTTACAATTTGCATATAAATTGTCCCCCGCCCCCAAGCTCCTATGTTAATGCAGAAATGTTTCCAGGTGAAATAATTGTATTATAAGAGCTGTGATCTAATCAGTTCATCCTAGTTTAAATGGACTGACTGGGTGGTAACTGTAGGCAGATGGGACATAGCTGCAGGAGGTGGATCATGAGGGCATTCCCTGGAAGGATTTATCTTCCCTGCAGCTCCTTCTCTCTGCTTCTTAATCCAGCAATGAGCTGAGTGGCTCTCCTCCATTGGACCCTTTCTCCATGGTGTGTTGCCTTACTGTGGGCCCAGAAAACTGGAGTTGGCCTTCTATGGACAAAGACTTCTGAAACTGTGATCCCAAATAAATTTTCCATCCTCTAAGTCGTTCTTATTGGGTATTTTGGTCACAGTGATGCAAACATTGACTAAAACAGTTCTCCAAATAGGACTTTTACAGACTGAATTACAACAGGCATACTCTGGATCTGGTTGATTGGAATATAGATGCTTTGAAGAAGATTCAGGGCCACCTGGGCTGGAGTGGGAGTAGAAGACTAGGGAGCATTCTGTTTGGAGCTTGTACCTTGTGCCTCTGATGAATTGAAACACAAGTTATGTGTAGTCCTCCTGCCAAGGCAAATTTCTTCAAAAAAGGAATTAGCTATATTAGGAACTTACATCAGATTCAAGGGTCAACCTTTGTCTTGGTTTCTATAAAACTTGCTAATGGTTTCAATTCAGCAGGTAGCACTAGTAGTATCAACTATGCTCATGAAATTGTTCTTAGTGACTACATAGACACACCTTTCTGGATTGTGAATGAATGTTGTGCAAGACTTAGTCATTTATTCACTGATTCCTCCATCAAACACATAAGATGCACAGAAAGTTAAGAAAAATCCTGGTCCAAATCTTCATGCCACTTTGTACCTTCTATAATATGTGGACATAAAAGCACTACATAAGGGTAAAAATGTAAATCAAATGTGTAAGATTCCTGGCTGATTTACTTAAATCAGCAGTGATTAGATTGAAACTGAAAATGCAAAGCAAAACAGAAAAAAAAAAAAAAAAAAGAAAAAGAAAAACCCAAGCCCTCTTACTGTTGCCGAAACCTCTTCAGGATGACTTAAAAACAAATCACAAATGTATGTAGAGTACCACCTTAAATCTGTCATTTGAAAAGCTGGTCAAAACATATAATTTAGCCCTCTTTCTAAGATAGTCAACATTTTGAAAATTATTGGCTTAGAGAAGAAATTATGAAAATTATAATATGAATTATAATAGTCCATACACATTACAGAACTGTTGCTCATGCATGACCTGTCATTTCAGTGAAGCTAGAGAAGAGTAAGAATGTCCAGAAGTTACTTGGTCTTCTACTTCCAAAAAGCTTGCATTTGGAAGTCTACATTTGACTGAATCAATTTAGACAAAATAATTAGCAACTAGTTTTACTTATTTTGAAGATGATGTATTTTAGAACAAATCTACTCTTCTGGATCCTGTAGCCTGAAATGAAAAAGGTTGTAAGTAAAAATTTTCTACAAAATTTAAATAATAATGCAAATCTTGTCCAAAAGAAATTTTGGAGGTGGGTGGTTAAATATTATCTTTTACAAGTTTTATTCTTAAGGGTTAAAAGACCTTTTAGAAGGAGATGGGGGTGTAAGTAAATAAATATGTGGGTTACAAACACCTTACTATAAAATACAGGGTGGTAAAGCAATTTCAGAGACAGCTGACCAATACATTATTTAGCATAATGCCTGTAAAATGGGATTTTCTCTTAGTCTAAACAGAGAACAGTAGATAACTTTTTTTTGGTCTTTTTTTTTTTTTTTTTTTTGGGAACTGAGGATTGAACTCAGGGACACTCGACCACTGAGCCACATCTGCACCCCTATTTTGTATTTTATTTAGAGACAGGGTCTCACTGAGTTGCTTGGTACCTCGTCATTGCTGAGTCTGGCTTTGACCTCCTGATTCGCCTGCTTCAGCCTCCCAAGAGGCTAGGATTACAGGCATGTGAGACCATGCCCAGCCTTAGGAGTGAGTGGTTTCATAATACACTTTAATGGAATGTTCATTCCTTATGTAATTCTTCCCTAAGATGAGTTGTCATATTGCTATTTCTCTTGTCCTATCAGTTTCTTTTCAGATTGCCCCTTTGACGCTTTGAGGTTATATATTCTTTATATTCTTCTCAACCCATTTTTTTTTTCCAATAAAATGTCCGAATGACACACTGAGTCTTAGCTTTCAATCTGATCAAGTTATTTATAAACCATATAAATCATAAATAACATCTGTACTCTCAAGTAGTGTTTGCCATCTGAAACAAATCTATCAATAGTGCTGAGTAAGTGATTTGCTCCCGAGATCAGCACGCCTGGAGCCCAAATCCAGAAAGCAAACTGGTGGAGTTCTCTATGATTTTTTAAAATAGGCTATTCAAACTGCTAACTAACTACAATAACAAACTGCTGCTGAAGGCCTGGGGGTCATACCACTTCATCAGCACACCAAGTATGTGTGCATGAGTCTAGACCTAGGGCATTCAACTAGCACTAGAAACAAAAACTTCAATTTTAGCAGCAAGAGGCAAGTGGGCTGGAATCTTGGCCCCATCATTTCTTGTGACCTTTGAAAATGACTAAACATCTCTGATTTTAGTAGTTGAAGCAGATCTGAAAGGAGATGGTGGTTGTAGGAGTAGTTGATACAGTGCCCTTCTGGAGTGGTGGTTAATAGTGCTCATATTTGTCTCTGTCTCTGTCCCCCTTCCACCCTCCTTTCCCTTCCCAGCAGGCATAGAGGCAGATGCCTTTTCTTTTTCTTATTTTTTTCCCTTTTTGCTTTCATTACAGAAAGGTACAATATGCACAGATTCCTCAAATGATCATTAGGCAAGTGATCCATTCATTTTTTGGAATGTTCTATCCCCTTAAAGTCACAGTTCACTGAACGAGAATGAGTTTCATTTTTATTTAAAGAGAATAATTTTTGATACTGATTTATGGAAAGGGACTCCTAGTTCTGATTATTTAAATTTAATTACAAAACCATGGGAAATCTCAAATTTGTTTTTTAAGACTTTTTGGTTAAAAAATAAAAAGACAACAACAACACCAAACTACAACTTTACAAGAAACACTAGAGTTATTTATCATATAGGCTGTAATCCCATGAATTCAGACACATTGGGGACAGTGAACGCTTTGTTTGCATCTTCTTGATAGGAGGTCTTATTCACCTCTATCTCAGTGCCTACCACTTGATAGACACTTGAAAACAGTTGGTTGAACCAACAAATGGATCAATATGTATGGATTTCCTGTCTATTTCCCAAAACCATTAAAAGACATGTGTAACAAACACATGTGAAATAGAGCAATGAGATTAAGATAAGAAAAAGGAGATAAGACAATATATGAAGAAAGTGAAAAGAGCCAGGGCCTGGGATGAGATCACTTGAGCACTAGCTTTTCTCTAAGGCAAAATATGATCACATAATTGCCTGTATTGTTCTCTTAATCTCAAAAAATAAAGCCTATAAGGGAGACTTCTTCATATGGGGTACTAGCAAATGGGAGGATATTGTAGGTGGTTATTTGTATCTGTCTAGCATTCTTGGTGGTTCCTCTCTCCTGGTAAGAAGCTGGGGCTTAATGTAACGGCCCAAACTCAGATCCAAGTGGACAAGTGGTTTATTGATCCCTTATCTGAAGTCATTATAATGCAATTTGAATTTGTATTATGTATATGTTTATGTAAAATAAAATTATGTGTAAATACATATAAATTACATATATATATATATATATATATATATATGCTTAAATTATGTATTCATATTTATCTCATACATTAAAGGTGAATAAGTGGAACCAATTCCATATACATTGAACAGAAAGACAAATGAGAAAAGATAAAATATTAACAAATTTATTTATATTTAAGATTTGACGAAACAAAAGGGAAAAAAAAACATTTTAAACATCTATTTGACTACTCTAAAAAAGAGCCTTGGCTGCATTTGCCATTAGCCCATTTTTATAGCCATGTAAAAACTCTAGAAGTACTCAAAATTTTTGGAAGTTGCAATGCTGGACTTGAGAAGTAGGAGACCTTTCCAGTTCCTATTCCTCAACTCTTACTACAGCCAGGCCTTACTTTTTCTTCCCAAGGTGTATGCTACAGGTAGTCTTCTTATCTTCCATATTATATAGAATCTTGCTACTCAAAGTGTGCTCTGGTAGCATCAACATCACCTGGGAGTTTGATTGAAATGCAGTATTGGAGCCAGGTGCAGTGGCACATGCCTCTAATCCCAGTGGTTTGGGAGGCTGAAGCAGGAGGATAATTAGTTCAAAGCCAGGTTCAGCAATTTAGCAATGCTCTAAGCAACTCAGCAAGACACTGGCTATAAATAAAATATATAAAAGGTCTGGGGAATGTGGCTCAGTGTTAAGTGCCCCTAGATTTAATCCCCAGTGCACCCCCCCCCCAAAAAAAAATGCAGTCTTGGAAGACAAATCTCCTAAACCAGCCCTCTAGGGCATTTTTATGCCTTCTAAAGTTGGAGAAACACTGATAAGAGAAGGCTCTTAATTTTGAATGAATGGTTTAATTTCGTTTTGTTGCATATGGATATCCAGTTTTCCCAGCACCATTTGTTGAAGATGCTATGTTTTTCTCCAATGCATGTTTTTGGCACCTTTGTCTAATATAAGATAACTGTAATTTTTTGGGTTAGTCTCTGTGTCCTCTATTCTATACCATTGGTCTACCAGTCTGTTTTGGTGCCAATACCATGCTGTTTTTGTTACTATTGCTCTTTAGTATGGTTTAAGGTCTGGTATAGTGATGCCACCTGCTTCACTCTTCCTGCTAAGAATTGCTTTAGCTATTCTGGGTCTCTTATTTTTCCAGATGAATTTCATGATTTGTTTTTCAATTTCTAAGAGGAATTCCATTGGGATTTTGATGGGAATTGCATTAAATCTGTATACTGCGTTGGGTAGTATGGCCATTTTGATAATATTTATTCTGCCTATCCAAGAGCAAGGGAGATGTTTTCATTTTCTAAGGTCTTCTTTGATTTATTTCTTTAGGGTTCTGTAATTTTCATTATATAGATCTTTCACCTCTTTCATTAAGTTGATTCCCAGGTATTTTATTTTACTTTTTTGAGGCTATTTTAAATGGGGTAGTTTTCCTCATTTCCCTCTCAGAGGATTTGTCACTGATATACAGAAATGCCTTTGGTTTATGGGTATTGATTTTATAACATGCTACTTTGCTGAATTCATTTACTAGTTCTAGAAGTTTTCTGGTGGAGCTTTTTGGGTCTTCTAGGTATAGAATCATATCATCAGCAAATAGTGCTAATTTGAGTTCTTCTTTTCCTATACGTATCCCTTTAATTTATTTCATCTGTCTAATTTCTCTGGCCAGTGTTTCAAGAACTATGTTACATAGAAGTGGTGAAAGAGGGCATCATTGTCTTGTTCCAGTTTTTAGGAAGGAATGCCTTAAATTTTTCTCCATTTAGAATGATGTTGGCCTGGGGCTTAGCATAGATAGCCTTTATGATGTTGAGATATGTTCCTGTTATCCCTAGTTTTTCTAGTGTTTTGAACATGAAGGGGTGCTGTATTTTGTCAAATGCTTTTTCTGCATCTGTTGAGATGATCGTATGATTCTTATATTTGAGTCTATTTGATGTGATAAATTACATTTATTGATTTTCTTATGATGAACCAACATTTCATCCCTGGGATGAATCCCACTTGATCATGGTACACGATCTTTTGGATATGTTTTTGTATTCAATTTGCCAGAATTTTATTGAGAATTTTTACATCTATGTTCCTTAGAGATATTGGTCCAAAGTTTTCCTTCTTTGATGTGTCTTTGTCTGGTTTTGGAATCAGGGTGATATTGGCCTCATAGATTGAGTTTGGAAGTGCTACCTCTTTTTCTACTTCCTGAAATAAATTGAAGAGTATTGGTATTAGTTCTTCTTTAAAGGTCTTGTAGAACTTGGCTGTGTTTCCATCTGGCCCTGGGTTTTTCTTGGTTGGTAGGCTTCTGATGGCATTTTCTATTTCCTCACTTGATATTGGTCTGTTTAAATTGTGTATATCTTCCTGATTCAATATGAGAAAGTTGTATGACTTATTAAATTTGTTGATTCCTTCAATATCTTCTATTTTATTTGAGTATAAGTTTTCAAAATAATTTATAATTATTTCTGTAGTGTCTGTTGTGATATTACCTTAACCCCTATATCTCACCATGCACAAAACTCAACTCAAAGTGGATGAAGGACCTAGGAATTAAACCAGAGACTCTTCATCTAATAGAAGAAAAAGTAGACCCTTCATCATGTGGGATTAGGCTCCAACTTCCTTAATAAACTCCTATAGTGCAAGAATTAAAACCAAGAATCAATAAACGGGATGGACTCAAACAAAAAGTTTCTTCTCAGCAAAAGAAACAATCTGTGAGGTGAATAGAGAGCTTACATCCTGGGAGCAAATTTTTACCCCTCACACATCAGATAGAGCACTAATCTCTAAAGTATATAAAGAATTCAAAAAGCTAAACACCAAAAAAATAAATAACCCAATCAATAAATGAGCCAAGGACATGAACAGACACTTCTCAGAAGAGGATATTCAATCAATAAATAAATATATGAAAAAATGTTCATCATCTCTAGCAATTAGAGAAATGCAAATCAAAACTACTTAAAATACCATCTCACTCCGGTCAGAATGGCAGCCATTATGAAGACAAACAATCATGTGTTGGCGAGGATGTGGGGAAAAAGACACACTCATATATTGCTGGTGGGACTGTAAATTGGTGCAGCCAATATGGAAAGCAGTATGTAGATTCCTTGGAAAAATGGAAAGGGAACCCCATTTGACCCAGCTATTCCTCTCTTCGGTCTATACCCAAAGGACATAAAAAAGAGCATACTACAGGGACACAGCCACATCAATGTGTATAGAAACACAATTCACACTAGCTTAACTGTGGAACCAACCTAGATGCCCTTCAGTAGATGAAAGGATTAAAAAACCGTGGGATATATACACAATGGAATAATATTCAGCATTAAAAGAGATTAAAATCATGGCATTTGCAGGTAAATAGATGGCATTGGAGAAGATAATGCTAGGTGAGGTTAGCCAATCCCCAAAAAACACATGTTGAATGTTTTCTCTTATATAAGGTGACTGACTCATAGTGGGGTAGGGAGAGGGAGCATGGGAGGAATAGAGGAACTCTAGAAAGTGCAGAGGGGTGGGAGGGAAAGTGAGGGGTTAGGGGGTTAGCAATGATGGTGGAATGTGGTGGACCTTATTATCCAAAGTACATCTATGAAGACATGAATTGGTATGAACATACTTTATATACAAACCGAGATATGAAATATTGTGTTCTGTATGTGTAATAAGAATTGTGATGCATTCCATTGTCATGTATTTTAAAAATAAAAGCAATTAAAGAAAAAAGAAAGGCAGTTGGAGGGTTTGGTCCTCAGCACCACATTCAAATTTTTTTTTGAATGAACAAAAGAGGGAATGAATACATGAAAACTGCATCTTTAGTGTAGACATTTAAACATGTATTATCTGAAACTTCTTCTTAGAATTATAATATCAAAATGATACAGTGTGTTTTCTATTCTGGTAGAGAAGTACTGGCTTTAAACCTTCACCTCTTTTTAATCTTTAGAGTTTCTGTTTGCTCACTTTTCCTTCTAAACAAAATTCTACCTATAGGTGTTCAATATAACACACGAAGGGTCATAAATGACATCCAGCAATATGAATCTCTCCTTTCCTGTAACTTTTTCAAGCATTCACTTACAGAATTTCCCCCTTCATTTTCTTTCCCTTCCCTTTCCTTCTCCATGTTTAGCTTGTATATTTCTTAGTGGGAATCTTTTGGAATTCTATAATTAATTGTTTATACCTACATTGAAAGCTTGTTTCTCATCAGACTTAAAATAAAACCTGTAGATTCCAGAATTACTATGAATTTTTTGAGTTCCACACTCTTTTTATGGAGAAATTGGATTTTTCATATTTCTACTTCTTCAAATGCTCTTACAGCCCTTATTTTTGAGGATCCATTCTCTTTTCAGACAAGGTACCCCAAGAACGAACAAGAGAATATAGAACTTTATAGAGAAGAATAGTAAGCAGCTCCTGGTGAAATAATAGAAATCTTGGTCATCAAGAAGGCAGTAATTAGAAGACAATATAGAATTGGAAAGAGACGTTTGGCACTTGGTATTTCCAAGTCAGATCCCAATTCTGCCACTTAAACTAGCTTTGTGGCCTTGACAAATTATGTACCTTATCTATGCCTCAGTTTCTTTGTTAGTACCCTGGGACCAATAGAAATGAAATGAAATGATATGATGCCTGACATACAGTAGGTGGCCACTAAATGTTGGCAATTATTACCTAATCTGTATTTAATCTGCTTCCTTCAGGCACTAATACTTCCTTAGATGTTTATAAAGGTGAACATGTTGTTTCAGTCGAGTAAGTCATGGAGAAATGTTGCACTTGGAACAAGGTGAAGGTGAAGCTGGTTTGGCAGGTTTATTTTGGACAATATTGGCAATCAATTGTCTCACTGCTACCATGAAGATAGTGTAACTGAATTCATGGGTGCTATTTGGAATAGGCATTTCGTGTGAGGACAAAAGCAATTGTTGGGGGAGGAGTTAGTACCCATAGCCAAAGAACTACACACTAGGAAAATAGCAAACAATAATGATATACAAGCAGGGTGCAACACTTTCATGGCAGGTGAAAAATGAATGTGGTTCTTAAGCAAGGCTCCCGAGACAGTAGTGTGTGATTGAAAAGTCTACTCTGACTATGTATACCATGTTTTGAGAAGTAGGCAAGCCCCCTGGGCTGTCAAATGCTGAATAATATATTAGCAGGAATAGTATCATGTTATTTTTAGTGACTCCCTTGCTCACCATTAACCTAGGCAGTAACTTTTTCTCTATTCAAGGATCTCCTGACCTCTGAGATTTCCTTTTTGCCTTCCACAGTATACTTTTCCATGCTAAATAAAAAGGTGTCATGATTTCCTTAGCAGGAAATCTGTTATTATTGTCCCTTGGAAGTTATTCTTTAGCTTATCGAAGAGATATAAATTTATTTTTGCATTTCTAAGACACAGTTGTTGGTTCCCTAGTCTCAGTTGATATAAAGCTGTAGGATTTTGGAAACTGTTTGCCAAGTGTCTTTCATTTTCAGCAATGAAATCTAGCCTACTGGACTAGATTGTAACAATGCAAGCAGTTTTCCTTTAGATAAATCCAAAGGCCTTTATAGTCACTCTCTAATCATATACTCCATTTAATTACAAATGAAGACTATTGCACCTAAAACATTGTTGTATCTTTCATCTCTGATGTCTTGTTGAGGCTCGGCAACAAAGGACCATATCCTTCCGTATAGGCATGGTTTCTACCAAACTGGCCATCCAGTTATGATAGGAACTGAATTTTTCAAACCCTGATCTTTCACAAACAATGGAGCTATCAATTTAATATAACTTGTTTCATTCAGTTCTATATTCATGAGTCATAAAGTTGAATTATTTAGTTATTCTAGACAGAAAGAGAATTTTAGCTACCGGGAACATCCTTGCCTGGAGGAGCAAGTCCCCTGTACCCTGGCTGCAGAGCTATAAGAGCTCCCCCTGACACCTTGGTGGGAGGGGTCTCCAGCCTGGAGGGGTGAGTTTCCTCGCCCCAACCATGGCTGACTATATTCATGAGTCATAAAGTTGAATTATTTAGATATTCTAGGCAGAAAGAGAATTTTGGCTACCCAGAACATTATAGTTCTAGGTATCTATGTACAAAATAAGAAAAATATAATTCCTTTCATTTTTTCCTCTTAGCATTTAGGATTATCTTGTTTATATAAATTTGTATTCTGCATTTTTAGTGACTTTCTTCTGTTTTTAAACAACTTTGTGAACATAAATTTTAATATCTCCTTAATGTTATATCATGTGTCTGTATTATTATTTATTGATTTTTCTACAATATGTATATGAAGGCAATTTAATAATGCTACAGATATGCTGAGATGAGTACTTTTTATGTAAGTCTTTTTACTTATTAAAAATTATTTCGTTAGAAAAGAGATATAGAATTAGGAATATTTGGTGTAAGGGTAACTTTTTTTGACGTTCTTTGTATATATGTGACTAAACCCGTTTCAAAATAATAGAAATTTACATCTTCACCTTCAAGGTAAAAATTATGTTCTACTTTTTAACCTTGAAAATCATGCCCTAATTTAAGAATTTGCATATATACAAATACTGTAAATAGATGATATTTCATGGTAGTTTATGCACATAGTAACTTATGGTTTGACTTTAAACTAGGCTTTCCTTTGAGTTTATTTGTATGAGACTAATTTGGAGCTTAAAATGAAGAAAAGCTTCCTGACAGAAGAAGATCCACTTGTGGGAAAAGAGAACTTGGCAACTTTTATATTTTTATATTTGTATTTATGTTAGTAAAATCAGAGACTTCCCAATATAGCCATGTCACTATAATGCTGATCCACAGGTCTACTCAGTGGGGGATTTTTACACAAGAGAGACTTCTTGAAAAAGTTTTTATGTAATGAAATAATGACAACAGTAATTTCAGATAAATTAATTTAATGCATTATGCCAAATGCTTTTTGAGTTTTATAAATATCGACATAATCCTCTCCACTACCTTTGAATAAAGTAGAATTCTTATTGTTGGATTATTTGGAAAGAAACTTGGAAGACATTAAGCATTTGGCAAGTAGCTGAGCTAGAAAGTTTGACTCCAGAGTCTGCATACTTAGTCACTACAGTATGATGCTATATTTTCTCCTTTGATGTGATCAAAAGTGAAGTTCATTCATATTAAACTCAAGTCTGTGATATCTAATACTATTTACTCTAACTGAAGACAAATCATTGGCATTTACTATATGTCAAACAGTGGATAATCATATCAACATATTTATTTATTTTTAGCTAACACTAATACTTCTGTATACAAATACTATTCTAGAGGCTAGGATATAAAATTAAATATTCATAGCCTCATTTGTTGGGAGCTGTATATCCGAAGCTGATTGAAAACCCAAGTGATAAATGCTTTAAAATGTGTAAGATTAAAAGAAGTAATACTGAATTGCTCTGGGCTGGCCAAATAAAACTTCACAAAAGTGTGCCATTCACAAGAGTTGGGCAGGATACATGTTTTCAAAGAATAACATAACATATGGACATGTATGCAAGTGAGGGAGTAGACACATTAAAAGTCAAGGATGTTTGAAAAAAATGTGATGCTTAGGAATTAGTGTTCTATCCCTCATTTAGGGGAGATGAAGTGGAAAATGTGGTCCCATCCAAGAATGTGAGGGGGTTTTGCCCATGCTAAAAAGTTTGCAGTTTATCCTATAGGAGTCACAGAATGTCTATAGGTACCAGACAAAGTCCATGAGTACCCAGTAGGGTATGGCAGAGTCTATGGAAAACAGGAAAGCACATACCACAGCTAAAGAGAATAGCTGCTTCTTAGCATGTGTAGGTTGGATCCAGATTTCAGATCCTTCAGCTTTACCTGAAAATTTATAAATATAGGTTCGTATGCGAAATCCGTAAGTTTTTCAATCTTCATTGTAGGATGACAATGAACCTTGGGATGGCATTATTGACCTTGAGAGGTCAGGGTTTTCAGCTTAAAGTGGTCTTATTAAGACTATGAGGTAGATCAGATATTAGCACAGTTTTTAACAGTGTGGAAGTTGAAGTCCGAAGAGGTTAAAAAACTTTGCCTGAGCGCTTTCATCCGATTAGTGGCAGAACCAAAATTGTTCAGTTTTCCTTCTGTGAATCAATGCTGCTTCCAGATAAGACCACGATTTCTGAAATACTTATATCTTATCTCCTTAGTTTAGTTTTTGAGTGCTCCTATGTTATAGGAAAAAACAAAATCAAAAAACAAAACAGAGCATTTGTATCATGCCTTCATATTTTGAGACAAAAACTTGAGAAAATCAATATTTAGGAGTCATCAGACAGTAATAGGGTCTACTGAATGAATCGAGAGTGAAGATCATAGGTAACTGCATTCGCATAGTACACATTTCCCCAAAGTACCAACCTGTGTAGGAGTTCAGTATCTGCATAAACAAATCACTCAGGTGGAAGAAAGGTAGGTTTGATATAAAAACAGCATTTGGTTTTAAGTTTCTCCTAGGTGATTGAGAGTGGCAAAACTAGTTCCAAAATACTGCAAATATAAGATGAAAACCATTATATTTCTTTGTGAAAACAATTAGGATAAAATACCATCTAGTAGTTTACTTAAGCCTAATTGTTGCTCAAATTCTTCCTATCTTCAGAAAAGTTGGCATCCTCTATGGATCACCATACTGGGCAAGGTTTCTGTTTGTCTAAGGGGGGCTTATTTGCTTACTTGGGGGTACATAAACTAAACTGAGGATTATAGTTCCTGACAATCTGAGTGTAAAACAAGAGCTAGGAACTATATGAATTACTACAAACTGAGTAGCTTAAAGTGACAGCTGTTTATTCACTGGTGGTTGTGGAGGCCAGCAGTCCCAATCAAGGTGTTGGCAGGCACATTCTGAAGGCTCTGGGGGAGGATCTTTCCTTGCCTCTTTCAGTACCTGGTAGCTGTAGGTGTCCTTAATTCTGTTCTCTGTCCCACTGGTCACATTGCTGCTACTTCTTCTGAAAGTCTGCTGCCTCTTGCCTCTTTCTTAGACATAGCATTTAAGTCCTACCCCCATAATCTGGGGGAATCTTATTATCTTAAAATCCTTAATTTAATGCTGTTGGTAAAACACTTTTTTTCCTGAATAAAGTAACATTTACAAATTCTAGGGATTAGAACTTGATATGTTTAGGTGGTCATTATTCAAATGGTTACAGACAGTATAAGGTTTGATTCAAGCCCTAAATAAGATGTGTCTTTAGCCACAGGACTCAGTTCTAAGGCAAGATTTCACTGTGAGCAGAAGCCCAATGTCCAAACCAAAGTGATAGAGTCATATGTCATGATTATAAATGATTATAAATAGGAAGACACATGGCACAGCTAGGAGCTAGGAGGCATTGTTTCCTACCACACTGAAGCAGGCAGAAGCAGCAACCTCTCTTCTGGCAGCTTCTTGAAGATGTGACAATGCCCTGAAGATACAGGCTAAAAAATGTGCCGGTAAGGCAGGTTGATGACACATGATTACAATGAAGTCAGCCAGAAAAACACAAATGTCTAGAAGCCCAGGCCTCACTCTTAGCTGGGCTCATGTCTCTCAGTTTCAGTCTCTGTGTGTTACCATCCCTATCCCTCTGCTCCACAATCTGACTAATTCAAGCCAAAATTTTTTATACATGACTCAGCCTTTTCTTGCTGATAATATCTCTTGGCATATCCAGAGGGTCACTAGTCCACAAGGTTATCGTGACCTGCTCATATTTATCAATATTATCTTCCCACACTGAGTCACGTGGCCTCTTTCCTAAAATAGTTCTCCTTATCGCTTTCCCTGGAGCAAACATGCATCTGCTGCAATGAGCAAAGCATTTCCCGCCTAACACAAATTCCCATGAAAACCAAAACAAAAGGTTAAATGGAAAGACAGAATGTATTGAATTTTAGAACCACTGCCTTAGAGCTTTTAAGTCTTAGAAACATGTTAATTGCCATCACAGTTCATTCTCTCATAGTTTATTCTCTCTTTGAACCTGAGCAATTTTTTTCTTTTTTCTTTTTCTTTTTTTTTTTTTTTTTTTTTTTTGATTAATCAGGTTCAAGGAGAATTATAGTGGACAGGACCCATGATCCATCTGTAGCCACTGGACTGTCACCTGATTGCCTCTTGGGTGGTTGTGTTTCTCTGGAATGACTTAAATAAAGTGAACATGTGACATTGCCTCCTCAGGGTAGAAGACAGAGTAATTGGCACATTTATCAACTGCTACTCTGTTTGAGGCCATTCAGATATCTTTGTGTGTGTGCTGTGACATCATTTCCTCTGTGGTTTCCTGATGCTGAAAATCTTTTCTGGTTAAACTTATATCATACTGTATCACGAATGATAAAGAGTCTTAAACATATTTGGCATGCATGACGTTATTAAAGAAGAAATTAAGGAAGCAGATGTGCAGATGTTAATGCTTTGTTACATTATGCTGTCCCTCATATTTCTGTGGACTTTCTAAAGAAAAGCTTTACTATACCAAATAAGGTGATGCCTTATTGCAACTAGATTCCAAAGATTTAACTTCCATAGAATATATAGCACACTGCCATCAAGGAGACAAAGAGGAAGACATATATTAAATATAACTTATATCTTACTATACCTGACTTTCTTAGGCAGCACTTGTGCCTGAAGGAGAAACGACAAAGTGCTAATGGCAATCATGTGGAGTCTTTGGTGTTGTCAACGTTCCTTTCTCCTTATGTGTGTGTCACCCCTCCCCCGACTCCTGCCATGTCAGGAACACTAGAATCTCAGCATAGTGGGAAAAGGCACTGAATACTTTAGATAGTGTAGTGTAGGAGAAAGATGGTAGCCTCTGCCATCATAAACTTTCCCCTTCTACTCATGATGTCTTCTTCTATAAAACAGAAGCAATCTGGGCCACTGTGCAGATAAAATGAGACAGAGAATGCTAATTGCTGCCCTTAGTAGAAGGCAGGTGACAGGGACCATCCTTTCACACTCAGCCCTGCCGTTTATTCTCATCATGCTTCTTAGACTGTCTAACCCTGACATGCCTTATTACAGCTGGATTCAAAATTTACAAAAGCTATGCTCACTCAGAGCCACATACTTTTCTTTGGTCACACCATGTTTTCATCCAACGGAATATTTTACTCTTCAAATTCCTTCATTTCTTTGTTCCCCAAGAGATGAGAGTGATTCATGCTGGCACTGATTCATATTTAAGTGACAATTTCTAGATCAATAAAGAAAAAAATCAATAAAGAAAAAAAGTTTGCTTCGATGAATTTTGAAAAGGACCAAGAGCTATTTTACTAAATAACATAGGTGGCTTCTGCCCCTCAGTCTGGACTCCTAAACCTCTATTAGAAACCTTAGGGTCTATGGGGGAAAAAAAGGTCTATAACCAACCAGGAAGATGAGACATTTGAACTCTCCTGACCTTTTTTTAGAGTTAAGCAAAAATCACAGTTTTCTCATTAGGCAATTGGAGAATACCTAAGAATGAAGGAGTTACATGGTTCTCACTAGGTGAAGACAGCACACACAGTTGCTCTGCTCATCCCCTCTTGGAGTGCTTCCTCTTGCAGAGTTTTGCAGGCTCCTGTGCTGGAGGGGAAAGAGTGTTTTTTTCCCAGCTTTCACCAAAGTTTGTAGCAACTGGTTCTGGGATAATTTAATTAATGGACCCACTGCCAAGGAGGATGGAATTAAAGATGTAAGTCTGGACTTCTAATATCCTGACTTTAAAGTTCATAAATCATCTTTACATTTCCCTGGGTTTTATTATTTTTCCTATTTTATTTAATAGTTGCTATTCTTTTTATTTCCTGGGCTAATTAATCTTGGAAAATATTGGAACCTCCAAGTAAACCTGAAAAATATAATATAAAGAGAACACAATGATATCTGGAGGGCCTCTGTTCCTGACAGTATGGAGGACTAGAACAATCCACTGGTACAGAGATGTGTAGAAAGCATTACACAGAGAATAAGCTGCAGCCAGCACTCTCTGCTCCTTGTCTTAGAACTTAGATTTTTATGTGTCATAAGAAATTGAGACAGAACGACTATACTGAATATGGATAGTAGATGGGAGATTAAATACAGAATTCAGACCAAAGCTTGAACATCCAACAGATAGTATTCTCAGTGGATGAACTAGATTAAAATCAAACAGAATAAAAAAAATTAAATCTACATTCTAAAACCTGCACTGAAAATTGAAGAGGGAAGCATAGAGATTCTGACTTGTTTTTGACTTTGGCTCTTGTAGGAAAGATATAAAGGGAAATTCTCCCATGAGATGGCCTAGCCATAAACTTACTGTTCTGCATATAGGCAGGAATTAATTCCACTTGGGGCCCAAAAATGCTCAAGCAGAAAATTTAATTTGATGTGGTTCTATTTTGGTCCTATTTTCCTGAGCACTTGGAAAAAAAATGCAAATCATCTCTGGATAAAACACAACTATACAACAGACAAATTAAATATTAGACACAGTAGAAGAAGGGACACAGTGGAAGAGAGAATTTATGGTCTGGGACATAGACTTGAATAATTTTAGTTAGAATTCATCTCAGAGATACAGAGAACACAAATATAGGGGATGTAGAGACATACAGAATGATCAAGTCTAATATATAATTAATATATGTTTAATATAAATGTAATTGAATTTGCTAGAAAGGCTAGGGAGATTAGAGGCAATATTTGAACATGGTTGGGAATTTCTCATAATTTTTGGAGCCAGTGAGGTGGCACATGCCTGCCATCCCAGTCACCCAGGAGGGTGAGGCCAGCTTTAGCAACCTAGCAAGTCTTTGTCTCACAATGAAAACTCAAAAGGTCTAGGGACATAGTTCAGTGGTAAAACACCCCTGGGTTCAGTTCCCAGTACTAAGAATAAAATAAATAAAGAAAGAAAGAACAGATTTTTAGAGGCACATTTCCTTTAATTCAAAAAGTCCTAAAGACTAACTAGATTAAATAAATATGTGATAAATTAAAGAAAGGAAAATTGAGGTCTAGTCTGATGGTGGTTAAGCTGTAGGAAACCAAAGATATACAGAAGATTTTTAAACCAGCCAGAGAAATAAATATGGATTACCTACAAAGCAATGACAATGAGACTCGTGGCGACTTCTTGAGAACAACTATGAATAATAGCATCTGTGGAATAGTAACATCTGCCAACAGAGAATAATAGCTCAGAAATGTATAATCAGTAAAACTTCTTTCAGAACAGAGGACAAACAAACTAACTTTCAGGAATATAACAACTATGAGAATTTACTATGAGCAGATGACGAAGGAAATTCTAAATTATATTTTCCAGGAAGGGAATATAACCCCGAAAGAATACCTAAAATTAAAAACAAAGAAAAATGAGGAAAAATTATGTAAAACATGAAGTAAGCTAAATATCATTGATTTTGAAAAATGGTATGACAGTGTCTAATTTTTCAATTAAAAAAAAATATATTGAACTCAATAGCATGTGACTATAGTTCCCAAAGTGCATCCTGAGGTGTCCATGGCATCCCAGTGAACAAGCAGGATACCCACAGGATGTTTTCATTTTCTAGGAAAAAATGGAAACATCTGTTAGTGACAGCATAGTAGGCCAGCTCAAGGCAGCTCACTTTTAACCCTGAGCCGCACTGCTTGCCTTTCAATGACTTTTTCTCTTCTTGTGCTGCGAATGGAACCCAGGGCTTCTCATGTTAAATATGCAACTGTTCTACAGGTGAGCTTCCCCTCCAGCCCTTCAATGACAAATCTGGCAAACTAGGTTTTTAAAAATATATTGCTATGAAAAAGAACAAGTACCAAGAGAAAATCAGTATGAAACAAGAAATAATGATTGAAATAGCTGATTTTATTCTAAGATTTGACAAGTTTTTCAGTTCCTAGCATGGTCTTATGCTGTTAAATGGCAATTGTGGTAATTCAGTAAAGAAATTAAAATGTTATTTTTTTTTCTTTTTTTTATTGATTATTTAAAGCATTACATAGCTCATGATATATCATCTTTCATACATTTGACTCAAATTGTGTTTTGAACTCCCATTTTCACCCCAAATACAGATTGCAGAATCACATCTGTTACATATTCACATTTTTACATAATGCCATATTAGTGACTGTTGTATTCTGCTACCTTTCCTATCCCCTACTATCCCCCCTCCCCTCCCCTCCCCTCCCATCTTCCCTCTCTACCTCCCCTGCTGTTGTTCAATTCTCTCCCTTTTTTTCCCTCCCCCTTGCCCCTCATGACCTCTTATAATTCTATGTATCATTGAAGGTCTCCTACTATTTCCATGTGCTTTCCCTTCTCTCTCCGTTTCTCTCCCCCCATTCGTCTTTGTTTACTGTAGTCTTTTCCTCATGCTCTTCCTTCCTGTTCTGTTCTTAGTTGTTCTCTTTATATCAAAGCAGACATTTGGCATTTGTTTTTTAGGGCTTGGCTAGCTTCGCTTAGCATAATCTGCTCTAATGCCATCCATTTCCCTGCAAATTCTATGATTTTGTCATTTCTTAGTGCTGCATAATACTCCATTGTGTATAGATGCCACATTTTTTTATCCATTCATCTATTGAGGGACATCTAGGTTGGTTCCACAGTCTAGCTATTGTGAATTGTGCCGCTATAATCATTGATGCAGCCGTATCCCTATAGAGCGCTTTTTCAAGGTCCTCAGGAAATCCATATGCAACAAAATGAAATTGAATCCCTTTCTCCACAAAATTTCAGCCACAAAAATTAACTCAAAATGGATCAGGGAGCTAGGTATCAAATCAGAGACACTGCGTCTGATAGAAGAAAAAGTTGGCTACGATCTACATATTGTGGGGTCGGGCTCCAAATTCCTTAATAGGACACCCATAGCCCAAGAGTTAACAACAAGAATAAACAAATGGGACTTACTTAAACTAAAAAGTTTTTTCTCAGCAAGAGAAACAATAAAAGAGGTAAATAGAGAGCCTACATCCTGGGAACAAATTTTTACCCCCCACACCTCCGATAGAGCCCTAATATCCAGAATGTACAAAGAACTCAAAAAATTAAACAATAAGATAACAAATAACCCAATTAACAAATGGGCCAAGGACCTGAACAGACACTTCTCAGAGGAGGACATACAATCAATCAACAAGTACATGAAAAAATGCTCACCATCTCTAGCAATCAGAGAAATGCAAATCAAAACCACCCTAAGATACCATCTCACTCCAGTAAGATTGGCAGCCATTATGAAGTCAAACAACAATAAGTGTTGGCGGGGATGTGGGGAAAAGGGTTCACTTGTACACTGCTGGTGGGGCTGCAAAATGGTGAGGCCAATTTGGAAAGCAGTATGGAGATTCCTGGGAAAGCTGGGAATGGATCCACCATTTGACCCAGCTATTGCACTTCTCGGACTATTCCCTAAAATGTTATTTTTTTCTTTTAATTTGTATATGTTACTTTTTTCAAATGACTACCAAGTTAAGGCATAAATAATATTGTTTCCACTAATTGTTGAAAAAACAAAATTAATATGCTAAACAAATGTTTCCCTTTTTGCCTGGTCACACTGAGAAAAAATTACTAAGGCTTTAAAAATATTGGGAACCAATAAAATTTGCAAACATCTATCATATAAGTTGGTAGGGGGATAAGTGGATAGGTATTGTTTAACTTTTTATTGTGTTAAGCATGGAAGTTAAAATTGCTAGAGAAAAAGAATAGTTAAAATATGGAGTCTCTATCTTTCAAACTATTAAAAGTGAGAAAACAATCTCAACCAATCTTCACCAAGGTAAGATGGATTTTTTTTTTTTTTTGGTGAGGCAAAAAACAAGCACCAAATTAAAAAAACTAAAATGAATTAAAACAGATCTGTAATCCCAATTCATACAAAGTGAGTTCTCCAGTTAAAAGGGAAAGATATAATAGGACAAATCCCTACAATTTTCTGTTTGCAAGAGCCATACCTAAGACTTAAAATTCAGAAAGGTATGACTGTATGGACATAAAATGTATGAAGAAAATCCATACCAAAAAAAAAAACTAGTATACCTTTCATAATGTTAGACATTATGGGACTTTATGAAAGTCACTTTTTGGCAATAAAAATTTTATCAGAAAGATATCATTATTCTCAAGTTGAAAAATATTGAACAATTTTAAGACAATAAATTCGACAACTTAGTAGAATGGTAAAATTCCTATAAAATTAGGTTTTTTAAATTTACTCCAGATGAAAGAGAAAAATCTGAATTGTCCTATCCATAAAATTTTAATTAATAATTAAATAATTTTTAATTATTAAAAATCTCACCAGGTAAGCACCAGCTCTAGATGGTTTAAAAACAATTTCCCACTAGTCATGGAAATACCAAGCAATTCCAACATTTCACAAACACTTTCAGAAAATTAGAAAAGAAGGGTTATCTAACTCACTTATGAAATAGTTACTTTAGATACAAAAACCAAACAAGGACAATACAAGAAAGAAAAATTACAGGTCAATATCATTCATGAAAATTTATCCAAGAAAATTTTAAACAAAACATCTTAAAAATTAGTTTATTCTTGAAATGTAAGTTTGGTTAAATATTAGAAAATGTATTAATTTTTATGTTAACATATTAATGGAGAAAAAATATGATTATTTCAGTAGATGGATAAAAATATTTTCTAAAAGTACACATCTAAAACAAAAGTTCTCATCAAACTAAAAATGGATTTCTTAACTCAACAATGTATGCCTACAATATGTATAGTCAATGATAAAACGTTACATACATTTCCTTTAAAATTGGGAAGATAAAAAAATGCTTTCTACTAACACTGTTCATCAATACATTGGAATTTGCAAGGCAGCACTGGAACTTGATAACTAAGTTTCTGAAAATGAATATATTTTGGAAATTCATAAAGCAATTTCATGTCTAGAGAACTCCAGGGATTTATTAAAAGCTTAAAACAAAGAAGACTTTCCTTCACCCCTATAAAATAATGAGACTGAAAAGAGATACCTACTACTTACCTGATTAATCCAACTTAATTTTTTTAAATGCAATAAATATTTATTAAGCATCTATCAGACAGTGATAGACAATGGTCATGCTCTGGTCATATAGCAAAGGACAAAATGGATATTGTTATGTAACAGACTAATAAATACATTTAACTAAATATCTCCCATACAGGGCTGTGAACTTTCAGATCCTGCTTATTTGGTGACCTAGTTTTTTCTCAGCTCTTTACAATGCCTGGCACATTTGTATGAATCTAAGTCATTACTGTTAATCACTTAATCTATTTGTTGCATGAATATATGAATGTGCCCCAAAGCTATACAGTTGCTACTTGGAAGATCCAGAGATTGACCCAGTCTACTGATAATGGTGAAAGCAGTCACCCCTTCCTGTGACCTTACCCTGGAGCTTGGCCTATGCTCAGCACTATACACTTGTCATCTCACTTAATCCTCAAACTCCTTAGAAAAAGATGTTATTATCCTTTTTTTAACTGGTAAGAATTCTGAACCTCAGAGAACTTAAGTGCCTTGCCCAACATCACCTGCTGGGTCTGTCCCCTTCAAAATCTGAGCTACTGTAGGCCCAAATCCTTCTCTTTTCACAGCAATTGTATGTGTAGTGCCAGAGGATCCTTGGCCACCTCCAAGGGAGCAGTTCAGTTTATTAACTAATTGGGCCTCCTGGTGCCAAGCAATCCGTTTGGCTGATTTTCTTTCCACACTGAATTGACTAATTTGTTTTACAGCAGTGACCACATCAGCTAGTTATTTTCATGGTATCAAATCATCCTTGTCCATTTCTTTGACTGTCTCCAACTGCCAGGAATCTGGCTAAGCACTGAGGGACAGGCATACCTAATCTATAATGCTACTTATTAATTGTGAAATCTTAGTTAAGGACTTAACTGCTTTAAGCTTTCTTTACATTTTCAGTAGAAGTGGAGTTCATACTAATTCCTGCCTTGTCTGCTTAATGAGGTGATTAAATCAAACAATTGTAAATAGCTCTTAATATAATGCCTGATCTCTCAGGAGTTTTGTTGTGCAGTAGCTGCTGTTATTAGATTTATTATTTGTAGTGTTAATCTCAATATTTAATTTCGGTATTATCTTTGTTCCAGTAAAGAGGCCTTTACTGACCTCCTTGACCTAGGTCATTCAACTTTCTTCCAATGTAGGCAGAGTGAATTACTTGGCCCTTACTGGTTATTGCTCCTTTATTATGGACTTTAAATTGTGTTGTAAAAATTGGATCAAGTCTCTTATTCCCTACACTCTCTTCTAATTGCAGACACTTTTAGTATAAGTTCATTCATCTTTTTGCTAAGATGAATGAATTTACCCCTTCCATTGTGCCTAGCATAACAGTGTTATGGAGTTTACTGAATTGAATGAATAGGTCAAATGACTATTCACAGTGAATGGATTTGTCCATTCTCTTTTGTGCATTGTTGCTGGTGCCATTGATAGAATTACCTTGGTTATGATATGTGTAAAGACATAAGTTGAACTAGATAGCTTGCTTTTAATAAAGATTTTCACTGTCTATACAGAGAGATCAATTTTTATTTATGGCACTTTCTTTTTCTTGCTAGTGCTATATTACAGACTTTTTCTTCTGCTGTTCCTGCCATAGGACTTTATAAAAAGACTCTTTTACTTTTATTTAAACTTTTATTTCCCACATCACTTTAAGGTATACATTTTACTCTTTCTCCCTATCATTAATACATTACCATTTGACTCTATCATTAGGCTGTCAATCTGTAAAACCCTGGAGGAAGAAAGAGAGTCCTTATTTTAAATAGGCCTGATACTTTGCTAAAGAGGTTAGTGCACTATCTACAATTCTATTCTTGTCAAGAATAGGCTTTTGAAATTTTGAAGAGAAGAAATGAAATTTAGAAGAGCTACCAAACCATGAAAGATCTTGGAAGAATAAAAGAAGTAAAAAGGAAGGAGAAAACAGTATAATCCAGAGACATTGATTGACAAATAGACAAAGCTCAATATAGAGTTCTAGGGAAGGTTCTTGCCTAATTTTGAAGTATCTGTGTAACAAGGAGTGCCCTGAGGCTAGAATCATGAAATTCACCCTAAGGAAAAATTTGTATTTCAAGGTTCCTAAAGATCAGGTCCCTCGTCCATTGTTAGTGGTCAGAAAAATGGAAATTGGAGCATTCACTGGGTAAGAAAAAGAAAGGTAAATATTTAGTGACCATTCTGAGAGAAATATTTTGCAGGTTGTGGGAGCAGATAGTCCTTCCATTTCCAGTGACGTTTGGGTGTGACAATGTGCCTGAAATAAAGCAGGAGAGATTTTTGTTGGGATTTGGACAGACCTCCTGGGTTCTCAGATACTCAAAAATGTTACTAAGCAGAATAAAATTTTCTCTACAAATGAGGTTGGCGAGTTTCCCAAGATTCTGAGTCTTAGGCAGGGACAGTACTGGTTTCCTGAGACAGCACTGCCACAGCCTCACTTGTGCTCTGGCACAATCTGACCCGATTCACAAAGAAAGCCTATGGAATCTTATTAACCTCAGACTTTGAATAAAAAGTTCTTTCTGCAGATGGGAGCTCAGAGGAGCAGCTCATTCGCTTCATAGTTGCGCTCATTCTACAGCAAATGAGAAACTGCAATCAACTTCTTTTGCCAAACATAAGAAGAATTTATAGTTTTACTTCAAACCGAATGGTTTTTGATGCAAAAGAATTGATAAGGCTGAAGTTTCACATTGAAAATATTACATACAGATAGTAATCAGGGTAGGGGAGAAGGAAGTACAGTTCCTTGCACTGCTTCCGTCGAAATTTTCAATCAACTGCACATAGCTTTTGCTTAGCAAAACTTTGACATATGTCCCTTGACCTTTACCAACTACCCTTTCACGTTTGACACTTAACATTTGCTACATGATTAAAATTCAGCGTTAATTAATTTCAACACTATCAGTTCAGTTAAATTTAGCTAAGAACACTCACTTTTGTCTTTTGTGAGTAGCACAGCAGTATTATTACAAAGAGGTAGTCAGAAGGGCAACAGAGATACGAGAAGAGAAGAATGATTCAGTGTGCAGATAATTGTTTCGAGTGAAATTTAGCTTGGTATTTTTGTTCCTGTCCTCAGTAGAACTGAGATTTAGCACCTCCCGCTGGCATTTAGCCCCCACCGTCATGCAGAAGGAGGCTGTGCTGGGTGGATGCTGAGAACGAGCCACACCAGAATTAAATTATAGCACAGTTCTAACACTGGCAAGAATTTTCTCTGGCCAGCTCTTGGGTGATCCCAAAAATGAGGCAAGGCATTGCTTGAAAGGATCTCCATATGGTGTGTGGTATCATCTTCAATGAGGGAGAGTGACATGGTTGTTTAAAGAGCATGGCCCCCAAAGTGCTGACCATTCCCAAAGAAAACAGTGGAAGCCAGAATATTGAGCCATAATATAGTTGTAGTTCTGTGCTTAAAAAGGTCATCTATGAAGTTATATTATTGATAACTTATTCAATAGAACAACAATAACAAAAGATTATTAGAATGAATAAAACCCTTGAAATTTGACCTCTTTCACTGAGTCTTCCAAGTGGAAAAAACAAAGCAAAGCAAAACAAACGTTTTTATTAGCTTCTGTCTTCCAACTTCTTTTTCTCTGTGAAGAGGTTATAATAAGAATGTGGATAGGCATTTCTTGCTTTTACCTGAAGCTCAAAATGCTACACAATACCTTCAACTATTACTCTTTGCAGTGAAATTGTGGTCCATAAATTTATTGAGCCACTGAAGTACTTTCATCCTTTAGATGCACATACAGCCCTTCACTGGGTTGAGAGTATAGGTCAAATACAATTTATATGCAAATTGCTGATATGTGGCTTGCTGAAGTTCTATTACTAGATATTAAGTTCTTTGACATAGTATACTCATGTATCCCCCAATTGTTTATAAAAAACAAAACAAAGCAATTTTGTAGCATTCAAATATCATAAAACATTTTGCTTCCAGTAATTCAACTTTGTTTTCTTCTGGGTTTCCTGTCACCTGGCTTTGCTGCTATACTTCTGTGTTCTTCCATCTCCAGCAGTCACTGGGCCTCCTGGATACCAATTCAGCTTTCAAACTGGGTTGGCTCCCCACATCTTCCCTGAATACACTTATAAGAATTCATTGCCACCCCCATGGGCTCCCCTGGTCTCAGGACCCCCATCCTGCCTTGCTGTCGTGGCCTTGGCTCACCTGCCATTGAAATGATGCAGGAAAAGACTAAGTTTTAATATTCAAGGAGCATACATAGATGATCGTGCTGGAAAGAATCATCCACTATGTCTAAGAGCAAATAACATTTTTTTAAGAGTGGGAAGATTTTATACAAATGTGGTTTTCTAGTTCTTGGATCTTCTGGTCTTTTTCAGTTTTACTTGGTGGATAATAAGAAGAAATTGAATTTGAATAATTATTTTCAAATGAAAATTTATACATCTCTATATTTTACAATATTTTCCTTCAATGTAGCTACCAACATATCTTAAGATTGAAAGTAGATTTATGTTATAAATTATTTTTGTCTTGTTTTTCCATTTTAAGGTGCTACACAATGGCCTCATTATGGAAATGAAGCATCCGACTGTGGGGAAGATTTCAGTCCCAGGTTTGAAAATGTTTGTTATTTTCCATGACACTGTCCTTCATTGATTGTCCTACATGCTATTTCCTGCAGGTACCTAGTGTTTCCCTAAACAACTTATGAAGGCATTATCCAAGCTTATAATTCTGGATAAAAGGGAACCCTAGGACCAGATCATAGGAATGTATACTGAGACCACAGAGCTGTGTCTTAGCTCTGTGGAATGTCTGATTGCCTCAGTGACAAAAAATGTTTATATTTCCTCACTCTGTTTTGTGTAGATATGTACACACAAAAGTACATTATGTAATTACAACTGATAGATAATAATAAATATTGCACATATTAAGAAATATAGTAGGGTTCATATGAGAATGAGAAAGGAAAACAGGCGAGAGAGAAATGATCTTTTTTATTTCAGAACTGTGGTTTAGGGTATGGATCTTGGCTTTGCAAGTTGAGAAACTAAATGTTTTCATTAAACCCAGAATAGATTGAATTTTTTAAAGTTGACTCATACCAGACAAACTCACCAAAGACTGCTGCTTAAGTCAAAATGCCAACGTTTTCATTTCCAGAGGTAGTCTCTTCCTGGTTGTTAGGAGCCTCATGCCCACTCTCAGAAGATCGTGGTGGGTGATTCAACCAAACTATAGCTTATGAGCAGTGTACTGCCCCACCTGATTGATTTCATTATAACATCACCACCTTTCATATCTGTTGTCTCTTTCCTTTGGGCATTGCAGGAAAAATACTCCATGTTCTTATTCATTTTATCTTTATTTTCTAGATGGTATGTAAAGCATACATTTATAATATATTTTCTTCTTATAGAGGAGAATGGAATTAGCTAGGATATAACTTTTGTTGTTGTCTTCTGGAAGCTCTTTCCTAGTCACTTTCTTGAAATTTGGATAGTCTTAGTCACCTCATTCAAATGGCACAGAGCATGTGTTTCTGCAGGTACCCGACCTCATTTGTTGAATAACAGTTACTGTTAATTTCATTCTAAGTATAATCTAATTCTAAGACTTGGGGTCAGCTTGACAATTTCCCACAACATTATGATAATGACCATTGGTAAGCAGAAAGAATATGGAGAGGCAAGAATAATGAATAGAGCAAGTTGTAAGAGACAATGTGAAGTACTGGTGTGTAAGGAATGTTGTGTGTGGATTTAGAAGATAACTAGGAGGCTAAGTTTACGTTGCCATAGGGAAATGCCGTATGGTATAGAAAGGTGGTGGAAATGTGTTGATAAAAGTAAAAATGCTCATTCATTCATTCACATTATTGAATATTTACTGTGTGCTTTGAGTCCTGTGAATTAAAAAAAATAAACCAGACTGTTTGGCCTCTGGCCATGTGGAGACTGTGATCAATGAAAATATAACTAACAAATGTTTATAATAGCAAAGAAAGGAAAGGATCATATGCTGTCACAGAGAAAAATGGGGCAAAGTGAGGGCCTCAGGTAATCTGAATGGTCAGAAAAAGCCTCTTTGAGAGGCTGGCTGATAAACATGAGACTGAAGGATACAAAGGAGTTGGCATTTGAATAATATGGGAAGAGCATTCCAAGCAGAGGGAACAGAATATGAAAGATTCCAAGGCAGAAAAGAGCTGGGTGTGTTTTAAGCCAATATGAAGGAGCAAGGAGAGGAGCAAGAGGCAGGAAATGAGATGAAGAGATGCAGAGGCTTGAGGTCCCACTAAGGCTGGGTTTATCTTAATTTTAAGTAGAGGAGTGAAAAGGCACAATCCACAACTTAAGGAAGAAGGGAGTAAAGTCAGGAAGTTATTACAGGTGTAGATGATGATCTCATAAATTAGGGTCATAGAAATAGAGATAAAGAGAAGGGGGTTTATCAAAATAAGGACTGTAATCATAGTGCTTTCAGTCTGAGGAGACTTTAAATGGCATTTTGTCCAACTCTTAATGTTTTAAGAGTTGAATTGATTTTCCAAATGAAATCTGGATAACTAAAACACATTGAAGCAGAAATTTGATGATTGATAGGTTAGCACTTTAGTTGTTTAACTTTCCTACCTTGACCCTACCATGCTATATGATTTTCCAAACATCTCTTTGTGAAACCATAGGCCCCAAGCTTCAATTCAAGAATCACTGATTTAATTTAACCCTATGCATTTACAAATGAGGTCATCCAGTCATGGGTATCCCCAGTGCATTAGAGGAAAAGCAAATTGTTAACATGATAGTGAGAGAAAAGGCAAGTCAGTGGCCAACATAGAATGAATTAATTGGATGTAACACTTTATCCATCAACCAGATTTTTACTGACTTTCATGGTAAAGGAATGAAGACCCAATGTGAGGAAAGTGGAAAATGATATGGTTTAAATGTGAGGTGCTCCCCAAAAGCTCACATGTGAAACAATACAAGAAGGTTCAGAGAAAAAACGATGGGGTTATGAGATCCTTAACCCAATCAGTGAATTAGTCATCCGATGGGATTAATTGGGTGGTGACTGAAGGCAGGTGGGGTGTGGCTGATGGAGGCCAGGTATTGGGGTTATGGCTTTGGGGTATATATTTGTATTTGCCAAGTGGAGATTTCACTCTCTGATCCCTGGTTATCACGTGGGCTGCTTCCTTTTACCACACTCTACCTCCGTGATGTCCTGCCTCATCTCAAGCCCCGAGGAATGAAGCCTGCTGTCTATGGGCTGAGACCTCAAAAAATGTAAGCCCCCCAATAAACTTTTTCTCCTCTACAGTTGTGCTAGTTAGGTCTTTCAGTCATAGCAGTGAAAAAGCTGACTAAAATAGAAAACTATTTTTTTTTTCCCCTAGAATTCTGGTGGAGAATACCCATTTTGCTCACTTTATACATATATCAGGTAGCTATTGTCACAATAATACTATGTAACAAAGAACCACAAAATCTTAATGGCATTCAAACATAAGCACTTATTTATTCTGTGCTTGTAGATCAGCTGGGTGACTCCCTTCCTCACTGCAGGGTGACCTCAGTTTTGCTGTGTGTTGCTCACGGTCTTGTGGCAAACGCTGAAGAACAAGAGGGCAAGCAGAAATCATGATGCCACATAAATTGTTGGAGTGGAACCAGGAAAACTTTCTGACTGCAGTCTGTTTGTCCAAAGCAAGTTTGGGGTTCTATCCAAAGAGGTATAAAAATATATGTGACTCTTTTGAAAAGAAACTTCAGTTATCTGATAAAGGGCATGAGCACAAGGAAGAGTAGTAAATAATTAGGACCAAACATTCACTGCAAGAAATTCTCATCTTGATAGAAAACTTTATTTTTAAAACCTCCCTTTGGAAAATTCTATTTTTTGTCTCTTTAAATTCTATAAAATTTAGGCATCTTTTTGGTATGTCTTTCTTATTGCCTTAGCTTATATTCTTCCTATAGACTTATCAATAAAATATCTGAATTCTTCAATTTGAGATGAAATGGCTATGTTAGTTTTTGAATTAGAATATAAGTGTCTCAGCTGGATTTAGTAGTGCACATTTATAATCCCAGTGGCTCAGGAAGCTGAAGCAAGAGGATCCCAAGTACAAAGCCTCAGCAACTTAGCAAGGCCCTGTCTGAAAATAAAATATAAGAAAGGATTGTGGATGTGGCTCAGTGGTTCAGTGCCTCTGGGTTCAATTCCCAGTACTAAAAACAAAGAATATTAGTGTCTCTTGAGGGCAGTACATGTGGATTCTTCATAAAGGGGAATGACAATTCTGCTTATAGACATCAGATAAGAAGATGCTATTCTGTCTTCTAATTCAGTATATTACAGTAAGAGACCACTTGGGATAAGAGGTACTAAATGCAATGGAAATTTATCAATTAAATTAATTTTTTTGAGGATTATACCTTACATGATTTTTATTTATGATAGCTCTGCTTCTCTTTGTGATGGATGTTTGCATTGGAGATTTCATGAATGCTATAAAATTTACTCAGATTCTCCCATAATGCCTCAATGACAGGAGTCTAAAAATGCAGGAAACCAAGGTGAAGTTAAATATAACTTTATACTACACTATTTTCTGGTTGTGTTGTGGAGAGAGACATTTTGAATTCACTAAGTGTAGTTCTATAGATTTACACATATACCTGCATCTTCATATTTATAGTAAAAAAATCCTTATTAAACATTACTAAATTCTCCTTATTTATATTCCTTTTCTTATTAATGAATTCTGTGATATACTGAATTTTCTATACATGGTACTAAATTGCTTGAAGCATTTTGTATTTTAGCTATTATTTGAAATGTGTCTCTTGAAGAACAGCAATAACACTCATGCAATATTTATTGGTGCCTTGATTGGAGCTATATAAATCCATATTGCATTCCTCAGGTTAGATCTCCTATACAGGAGCCCTTGGTTAATACCTTAAAGGTACTAGTCAACCAATGTTTGAAATACTTTGATCAGGAATGATAAATTACTTCTTCAAATCCTTTTGACTGCTTAAAATAATAATTTTAACCATTTAGTACATTGTCTCAATATTTGTAATCATTACCAATATTAAAATACAGCAAGCAGTATGATCTAAACAATTTCCTTAATTAGTTCATGTGTATTGTGAACACTCACATTTCATATAATTTTCTACCACTTTTATCCTTAAAGAAATAAAAAAGAAATGGTATTTGTGTATGTAGATGACATAGTTAAAGCATAAAAACTAGTTAGTGTTCATCAATTATTTCTAAATATAAGTTGTAGTTATGCTAATACTTTTGTTCTTAATTTCATATATTATTCATTAAAGCTCTCTCATTTGAGCTTTAAAGTCTATTATGCAGTTAAAGGTGAACAAATCCTGAGAAAAATTATCAATGGGAGTATAACACATGTCACATCTCTCTTTGCCAAGCTTATATTATCTGGTGTTCTAAGAGTCCTACTCCAAGAAGGGAGTAGCTGTGAGTTTGAGCTTACCATTGGTTTAGTTTATTAACTTAGATACCAGTATCAGTGCAATAAACACTTTGCACTAATTTTCTCACCATCAACTAGTATAACCTGGTACAGCTGGTATAACCTGGTACCTTGTTCTGGTACTTTGTTTTTTGGCAAGAAAGGTGGATGGGCACAGTCCCTCATGGAGTTTGTGGGAAGCAGACATGAACAATAGATATGGAAAAGGAGGACAAGTGTTTCCATGGAGAACCAGAGGCTGCCAGACAATGCTGTGGGACCACAGACCAGGAAGCCTTACCTAGTGTGTGGACTGAGGAAAGGTTTCCCTGAGAGGTGACATGTAAATAAACACTTGAACACTGAGTGTGAGGCACCCTGGAGGTGCTGAGAAAACTCTCCATAGAGAAAGTGGGAGGGGGCAGGCTCACAGTTACCCTGGAGGGGGAGCCAGAGGCCTGAAGAATAAGATCTAAAATAAGGCTCATGGCCAAGTTAAGAACACACTGTTGATTTTAAAGCTATCTCGGCTGAGGTTTCTTAGTGTCCTGCTGGAGGGCTGAAAGTGGGATCTAGAAATGGAGCTTGAACAGGAACCTTGATGCTGGTTTGGCAGATATTCCCATAGATTGATTTTAGGAGTAATTTCTGTCTCTGTGGGAAAACTCGTAATTTCTTAAATTTTAAACTACAAAATTGATAAAAAAACACCCAAAACATATGTTTAATAAGTACTGAGATAAATAGGCATATTAACATTCCTAATAAGACATTTCTGCAATAAGAAATCAGTCACTATATAAATGTCACCTTATTCATCTCTGGAGTGGATTTTGCATAAATTATCACATTCCAAAGGACTGCCAGTTTCCACTGAGCTAGCCATCATTTGCATCTTCTTTGATAAGATTGACCATGGCCTTTTAGCCAGAGTGAAGCATGCTGTCCTTCCACATACCATGGAGATGCCAAAATAGTCTTGGTGTTGAGTTCCAAACTTCAAAGGATGTCACTGAAATAGAGTTTGATGGGTAGCTCTAAAGTTTCTCACCAGGACCTTTTTCATATACTTCCCGGTAAATGCACACAGTAGTTATTGGATCCCAGCTGCACAAGTCCGAAGCGCTCATTGGTGGGCCTGTTAGTGCTCTGGAGAAGACACAGTCGTCTAATTATGTGAAAGAAGTCTAAATTGAATTGCTTTCACCTGCTGGTCATTGATCTGTGTTTTTCAAAAACCAGCTCCAAACTCCTATAAGTAAAATGTTTCTTAAGCTGTTTTCCCTGTAGTGTTTTAATATTCACAGTTAGAACCTACATCGATTTTTGGCCAGTAGGTGTTAGATGAAGGCAGAGTAGTTATCATAATGGATTCATGCAGGTAGAACCCAATTATTGGAATATTGATGGTTGGATTTTGAGTTGAATTTTTAAGAAGCTAAGTTACTTCATAATTTGATTATCTGACACACTGTATTTCTGAATGTTTTCCAAGACCTTTTATAAATGGTGATCTAAAACCCCTTTCTGGGTTTGAGACAGTATGTTTTCCTAAGCTTGTGGAGAGCAAATGTGCTATCATTTAACGTCCCATCAGAATCCTCTATTCCAACTTTAAAAAGTCTTCTGGATGATGATTAGTATCAAAACCTATTACAGCTGGGGATATAGCTCATTTGGTAGAGTGTTTGCCTCACATGCACAACGCCCAGGGTTCAATCCCCAGCATCACACACACAAAAGATGATTTGTGACAAATGTATACAGTATACATTTTTTTTATAAACAGACTTGCTACCTAAAGAAACATTCTGAAAATTATTTAACTTTTTTACTTTGTTTTCAGTTTGAAGAATGTACAATAAATGGAGTGACCACCTAGACTTTTCCATGGTTACAAATCTTCCTCTTCTGGGCTACCCAGTTCTTCACCTTGCCCTGTTATTTTTAGCTTTTTTTTCCCCCTCTTCCTGTTAGATAGAAAATTAGATAATGTTTCTGAAATCACATATCCTCAAAGTGCAGTTAAATTTCTATAATGGATAGCAGCAATGGGGAAAGCTGTCACAAATCTCACTGGGGAAAAAGAAAAATTAAGAGGAACCAAAGTTCCAGCTTATATCCCTCCATAAAAATTTAGATATGTTGGTCCTCAGAAAGAATTCAAAGTAAAACCAATGGGAGAATGAGAAGTACGATAAGTTTTTTTTCTTCCAGGTAGAAAGGCCTTTCAGATGACAACAGGAAAAGTGTGTAAAGTTTTCATGTTGTATGTAGTGCATAATCTGTCTTCTAGAAAGAGCATATTCCTTCAGGGATCAGGGTATGCTGCAAAAAGAGGAAAGAGATGAAAGGAAGTCTGTCAACAGAAGGAGAGAAAGCTGGCAGGGAAGTGAATTTGCAAAGCGACTATCCATGGTACTTCCCGAAGTCCTTAATTATTTTCAACATTATTAAACCCTGAAACCATGGCAGGGTACTGAGAGTGAAATCAATCAGTCTATTCTCAGGGGATTTGACACTGAGGGCCTGTAGCCTTCTCTGGAAGTCTTGTTACAGTGAGACAAGACCTTAGACATTGTTCCCATTCAGTGAGAAATGAAATGACTTTCCTTCCTAGGAGAGCTAGGAGGAAGCAGAGGAGGCGTGAATCCCTTCCCCGGGAATGTCTTCCATCAGGAACCAGAGAAGCTCTGAGAGCCAAGTTACTGTCGCTGGTATGACTTAGGATCTCCATCAACTATGCTAATCTGTGCTATGAGGAAGAAATATTTTGTGAAACCTGGACTTTCACTCTCAGGGAATTCATGTTCTGTAATTTGGGACTGGGAAAGTAGCCAAGAACTCAGTTGTATCTGTTAAACTTGTGTCCTCATCAACCAGACCCTAACGGGGTTTCCTGATAAGTGACTAACCAACAAGGAAATCCTTGTTGCAGATTAGCCCTAAATTATCAATTGATTTCTGGGGTGCAGAGTTGTTTTCACTATGAGGAAGTGATATATAAGCTAAAGAATTTTCCTGGATAAATATTTAATTGGATTTATACATTCTTTGGGATTTTTTTAACTATCACTATGCAGAATAATCCCTAAGCTTAGAGGTATGTTTGAAATAATCTAAGGGGATCACTGAAATGTCCATCCAAATAGAGAAATCAAAACAAAAACAAAATAAGAAGGCACAGGAAGAGTGGAAGCATGCATGATTGTCAGAGTTTCTTTTTTATTGTCCTAAAAGATGGGTTAGACATCTTTCTAGGATCAGTTCTTGAATCTCTGTTGTTTTAGCTGTAGCCAACTCTCATTGGTACTTGAAGGAATTTTTTTCTGGATCAGATTTATATACTAACTTCTGGTGGGTCTTTAGAGAATAAATTAAATTAATTAAATGTAATTAGGTATGTAAACCCTTTGGAGAAATTAAAGTTGATATCATGTAGTAGTAAAATACAAAAGTTTTAAAATATCCCAGTTTAGACTTCTATGTCATGGAATTTACTTGGGTAATCAGGAAGATACATTATCTTTGCCTCCAAATGGCTTTTACCTGGACTGAGTTGCTTGCCTCCATTGCTGAGTTTATTTGTGGTTGGAAACCAGTCATTTTAGTCCTCCCCAGAAGGAAGAGTGGCTCTGCTTTTCTCCAGTAGCACTGCCAAGAAGGGACACAATGGTGCATCCAAAGATGACAGTTGGGCTGAATTCCATAGCTAAATTGTTTTCTTTAGATAGAAATCCTTAACATTTCAAGACATATATATTCCTGTTAAGAAGATCTAGCCAGAGAAAATATTAAAAGAATAAACCATATATTTAAAAAGATTTTAAAAGATCATTGTTTAATTTTAAATAAGTGCAGTTAAATTTCTATAATGGATAGCAGCAATGGGGTTTAATATTAACACAGTGTTAATATTAAAAAGAGATGTTGGTGGGGTGAAGAAATTGTAGGAAAAGGGTTAAACAAAATCTTCCAACACCAAACCCTTGGGCACTGCTGTGGGTCTATGCTTATCTCCTAGTTTGAGCTGATGCTGTCTCCTGGGTGTGTCCATTGTGGATCAGCTTTAATGAAATAATATTTACTTGTTTTCATATGTTAATCTGGATATAAAATGAGCACTCATTGTGTTTCTGAGTTTATCCTCTGAGTAGGATAGAAGGAGAGAAGGCCTCAGGGGCCTTGAACTCATTTCCCAGTCTGTCCTTCATCTGGATATCATGTGAGTCATAGAAGGCTGAGTGACTCTCAGAGTGGGTATCTCCTTGGTCTAACTACTCAGAGTCCTTGTGTCTATTAAGAGTGTATACAACAGCCAAGTTATAGAACCAACCCAGGTAACTGTCAACAGATGATTGGATAAAGAAAACATAGCATATATGCACAATGGAGTTCTGCTCAGCCACTAAGAAGAGTGAAATTATGACATTTGCTACTAAATAGATGGAACTGGAGGACATCATGCATGAAATAAGGCAGAATAATAAAGTCAAGGGTCAATTTTTTTTCTCAGCAGAAACTAGAGAGAAGAAATTCTAAAGCGGGGATTTCATAAAAATGGAAGGGAGAAGAGTAGTCTGGAGAAAGGGGATCTGAGAGATGGAGAAAGGGAGGGAAAGGGGAAGAAGTGCAGAATAAAACCAACCCAACTATGCCAAACACATGCAAGAGTGTATCACAATGAATCTCGCTTTTTTGTATAATCTACCAACTAACAAAATAAATAAACAGTAAAGTAGGGGAAGGGTGTTCATGGAGAGGGAAGAAAGGAGGCAAAGGGGAAGTGCTAGGGAATGCAGTGGACCAAATTATGTTATGTGCATTTGTGCTTAGGTCACAATGAATCCCACTATTACATGTGATTATAATGCACTAATACAATTTTTTGAAGTGTTTCTAAGAGCTTTGGTTATTTCAGGAAGCAATAAACTTTGAAAAACCATTAAGCAAAAACTTAAATTCAGTTAAAAATGAAAAAAAGAAGTTAATATAAACATTTTAGTAATGTGCAGAGAGTGCATGATGAAATAAGAAAGCCACCAACATGCCACAGCCACAGCAAGCTAGAAAAGCACTACCCCATATGGCTATAAAGACTGTCCTCAACTGTTTGCCTCCTTAAGACTGAATCTGCTTTCTCCATCTTGTGGACCTTCAGGTTAATGTGTGACCTTAGATAATTCACTTTACTTTCTAGTGTCTTTAATGGGACAAACTTTTTTTTCTAAATCTCTTTCCATTTAAAGGAAACATGTAATTCATTGTATTGCATATAAATATATTTTGTGAATAGATTTTAATGGCATAATTGCTATGGAATATTCAAATTTGAAAGTAGAATGTAAGTCAACATCTCTTGAGTACTCCCCTATATGTGGTGCAAAAGCAAGCATATTATAGGTACAATTTATTTAATCTCCAGGTCAATTCAGAAAGCCGTAAATTATTGTGTCCGTTTCACAGCTGAGAAAAATGGACCCTTGTTATATGTTTCTAACTGAATGTTAGTATAGCAATTTAGACTCAGGTCTAGATATTTCTAAAAATCTGTCTTCTTCTAGCTAAAAAGGAAAGTTAAGCTGATTATTGAGAGTATTTTACCTTACAACTCTAGTCTCTAATTTAAAGGTAGCTGAGTATAGTTTTGTTTGAAGATCAGCTTAGAAAATTATTTAACTAATGCTTAAATTTCAAGAATTTAAACTTAGATTGAGTCTATCTCCTTTCCGGAATAAGTTTGTGCTTTTGAAAGTCTATAATTGTGTTTCTATTTTTTTTTTTAAAAAAGCCATCAGAAAATGTATTGTTAGGCCATTTTGATAGTCTCAAGGGCATATAAGTGCAAACGCACCAAAACATGTGGATTACATTTCCCTCAAGTTGTACTGTTTTCACAAATTAACAGAAATGCAGTTTGGAAGAAGGGAAAAAAGAGAAATGTTTGGGATGTATATGCAGATTTCAATCATCAAAGACCCAAGATGTTAAGCAGCCACCCCAACTTACCCCTTCGCTTTGTATTTGACCTGGATGCTTTGTCTTTGCAGTGATCTGCTTATGGCCCTGGGGCTGAGTTGGGAAATTTCCACTTGTGGGTTTTGTTTTAAAGTTAGAGCCTGATTTTCTTTGAGAAACATTAATAAAACTGCAAACAATGATTTATTGGTATAAGAAAGTTAAGATGATTTTTTTTCTGAGTGTGTGGTTGATAGCATTATCAGAGAAAGAGTTTAAAAATTAATTAGTAACAAATATTGTGCTTCCTAGAATAGTCAAAGACACAAAAGTAAAATGGTGGTTGTCAGGGACTGAGTATAATGGATAGGGAGTCAATGTTTTATATAGACTCCCAGTTTGGGAAGAAGAAAAAATTCTGGAGATGGAGGACAGTAATTGTTGCATAACAACGTGAATGTACTCAATGCCACTCACACTAAAAATTGTTGACAAAATACATTTTATGTTATGTGTGTGTGTATCTGCAATAAACATATGATTAGTAAGAAAAATTAATTTGCTAACTTTTGTTTTCACCTATACACCTGATATGCATATATGGTGTGCATACAAATTAGGGTAGATTCAAGAGACTTGAGATCAAAACTACACTTTGTGATTTCTAATTAGAGATAATTAACAGTCTAATCTGACTCAATAGTATCTTTATTTTTTGCACTACAAAGATCAAATACTTATCTCATTGCAACTTACAGTGATCAAATAATAGTATATGCCAAGTACTTAGCACATAGAAGGAGTAAGTGGAAGCTCTTGTAGATAATTAATGAATTTTTTGACAGCATCTACAGTAGCAAAGAGTCTTGGGTAAAAATAAAACTAGCCACGTTATTAGTTATTTTTTTAACCATAAAACATCAAAATAATCATGTGTATTTCTCTAAGAATTACACAAGAACAATTTTTGGTTTGTTTAAAAAAATGTTGATTTAGTATTTACTCTGTGCCATATGCTGACTGACAAGCAGCCCAGAAAAGGGGCACATCATGGAGACCAATCAAATGAAATGCACTGAGGACAGGGAGATCCTGAGACTGTTGCCATCACATCTGTGTGAGGCTGAACCGACTCCTTTATCTGTTTTCTGACTAGAAGATCTTGGATGAATGTTTTATATATAAAGTGAGTGGACACCACATAGAGTAAAAGTGTCCTCACAAAACAGTTTTCTCTGACAGATCATGCAGGTGAAAATAATAATTCAGAGTTCATGGAAGAAAGTGTCACAGCTTTTTCAGGGAACATTAGAGGAGGACCATGACCAGTGCAGCATTTCCAAAATGTACCCTGGAGGATGCCCAGGTTCTTGAATTGGTTAGTGATAATTGTTCCTCCAAGTAATGACTATATAGCGAAACATCTTTGGAAGACTGCATTAGACAAAGGTCAATGGGTTTTCTTTATCTTCACATTTCTCAAACTGTTGACATTCTCAGATGTGTCTGTGTCTCCAGGAGAGGGGTACAGAATGCCACGTTTCCTTAAGTTATTTGACAGTTGAGTCCTTTCTCTCCCTAGAGCTTTTATGAAGATCCTGAGGAAAAGTGATTTGTGGGTTACCCCACCAGGAACATGTGTCCCTTGGAGCTGCATGAGACAAGTTGTAATGGCCATCTACTGGAGAAATTGGCCAGTTTACACAAACAAAGTGAGAGGAAGCCAAATGAAACTGACTCTCCTCCAAGGGTCAGGATTTCTCCTGTTTTTTGTTTTTGTTTTTGTTTTGGCTCAAGGGACCAAGGATCCTGAGGTACATTAGAAGGGGGTCCATGAGGGCTGACCACTAGGGAACAGTGGGCAGGAGCATGCCCAGGGAGGGTGGTAGGAGCCCATGGGGCCAAGAGATCATGGGGAGGGGGTGCAGTGCTTTCTCTCCTAATGGGCTCAGCCCCCACCAGTGAGAGTGCCATTTGACAATGAAAAGCATTAATAAGAAATAGATGGAGGGCAATGCTGAAGTGCAGATCAGGAATAGCTCACACGGTGATGCTCTTGCACTAGAAGCAAAAACTATCCTGGGATCTGAAGAAATCACTTAAGAAGAGAATGCTTTCTCTTCAGTGAGCCTCAGTAAAGCTGTACTAGGAGAATTCTGCACAATTGTTCCTACTCTAGCTTAGAAAATGGAGTTGATTAAGTGGAAGGCAACTTTAAAATGTGACAAAGATGATGAGGTGATTAAGGGGTAGGATTTAAGTGGCAAGATGTGGAAAAATTAAGATGTGTGACTGAGTAGCAGTGACAGTGGGGTATATGATAGCTGCCTATAAATACCCAATTAATTGCCTAATGTGGCAAATGAAAAGAAACAGGCTTCAACCACCAAAAAGGAAACTTGATTTGGAGAATATTAGGGAATTTGTATTTAACAGGAAGGGTGATTTGACTGCCATTATACAGAAAATCAGTTGAGTTATTTGAGTAAAGATTCAGGATGATACTTCACTTCCTTATAATATCCTGATGTCAACAAGGTATTTTTCTTTGAAAAGGATGTATCATTCTTAATGTCTGTTCAGAGCAGAAATTGAAGAATAGAGGAAAATGTTTAATTTGCTACAAGGTGTTGTGATTGGTGATAATGCTCAGGGTTGCTTTAACCCTCCAGGTATGTTTTCCCTTAGGCTGAATTATATCAATATCTTGGGTGATATGAATCATAGAATATCTAGACATTGTGTTATGCTGTATATGAAGCTATACCTTATCACATAAACCATACCAAAGACAGTTATCATAAGGGGCATTTGACAAAGCTACTTAACTCTTAGTGAGCTTAATAATGTACTAGGTGCTTTACAAATATAATATCTAATAATAATCACATAAGTACTCTGAAAGATGCATTCTTATCCCCATTTTACAGATGAGTAAACTGATCCTTGGAGAAATTAAATAACCTGACCGAGAACTTGCATTTTATTTTGAATTACTTAAAAAAAAAAAAAATCCATGCCCTGTTACTGTGATGCTATACTGCCTCCTGAAGGCATTTTTGATCATCACTTTTATGAACTTCAGACCAATGGCTTAGTATGTATGAAGCACTCCTGAGAAAAAACTCGTTTGCTTGTGTTTGAGTGTGGGGGATCACTAAAGGCATTACTCACACTTAACCCAGATAACACTATGGCAGGGCATCAGCCAGCCACTTTTCTCTAGCTGTGCAGATAGGTAAGGATAGGAGAAAGGGCGGCTGGCTCCCATCCCCTGAGCATTTATAGGGAGGAGAACTGCCAGATCTAAAAAGCAGCATCCAGATTTGATTATAACTCCTCTTTGTGGGCTTTGAAGCTTTTTGTTATTTCTTCCCTTGCCTCATGGACTTCACATCTATTTTCACATAAACAGAAATGATTCCTCCTTTCTGAGCACTTCATTTTTGGTGGCATCATGGAATGTCCCAGGAAGGGGGTCATGGGACCAATTATAAAGGAGAAATTCCTCTTTGTCTTGCATGTTTATATGAAAATGCCAAAGCCATCAGCTGCTGTGACAGCAGGCCCGGGGTGAGCCTTTTCCCCAACTGTCTTACAGCAACTACACAGCAGGGGGAGATCAGTCTAGTAGGCCTCATTAGAAGATGATAAATAAAAGAAATTGTTCCTCCCGAAGTGTCATCCTGCATTCGTGACTTGTGAAAGAAGTTTGGGAAGTCTGCGCCTTAGTGTATATTTATATTATTTTATTCTAGTAAGAAGTGCCCAAATTATAAGCATAGAAATGATCACTCAAATTCCAACCACTCTCTATTAAATGCCCTATCTTGGCTTACTACTGAGGAACACTTTCCTTGAATAGAGAGAATGTAGATTGAAAAAAATTAATTTCACATTCCTATTTATGGGACATTTGAGACAAACAGCCCATCAGTGTTATTGTTACCTCATTCGCCTTTTTTAGCCATCAGCACTGGCTGCTTATGTCTTTTACATTCATGGAACGCATTTCAAATCTGAGGAATTCAGTTCCATAGCAGGATCTTAGCAGAGATGATATATATCATGTTGTTTGGCTATCTTCATAATGCTTTCTTCTTTCTTGTGAAAAAAATTATAAATGGTGTATTAGTTTTGATGGAAAAACCAGATCTGACAGGAAGGTTGAAAAAATAAGTTACTTAAACAATTCTTATGGAACCATTCAGGAGAGAAGGGTGGAGTAGAGTCTGAAATAAAACAATACAGTGCTGAAGGTTATACTTTTTAAATGAAACTAATTAGAGCTATTTTAATATATCTGCCCTGTTATCACTCCCAGTAGGGGTAACCTCCATCCTATTTGGCTTCTTTGCCACCTAGTGTACAAGGTGATTTGTCAGTTTCCTAGATGTGAGCAAGATTAGAGCTGGTACTCATACCCAGCTCTCCCAGGCACATGGTGTGTTCTTTCTGTGGTGTGAAACCAGAGGCTGTTGTTCCAGGTGAGTTTCCAAGATATTTTCTATGAAATTGGATTATTATCATTTAAAAAAAAACTAAAAGATTTTGTGTTTTGAAATGTACTTACAAACTCCCTGCCTGGGATCCAAAGAGCCCAATGCAAATGTTTTCAGGGATGTATAATTTGTAAACTTTTATTTTTATTTTGGGAGAAATAACCAACTTAATTTTATGCCTTCCAGTCATAAATTTGACTTTTGAGCATTTTAGTATTCATGGATTCAAAAGAAAAATTAACTGTTTTGAATCAGTGGTTTTTCAAACCATCATAAAGAGCAAATTTTATTTTATTTTTATAATTTAAGTTTTTCCTGTCCTTGTTTAAGTGAGGATTGGAGGTAATTACAAATACTAAAAGAAGGTACCTATGGGTAGAGGGACTGGAATTCATGATTGAAAAAAATAGAATACTCAGTATTTGAATGGTTTCTGAAGTAGTCTGACTCTTGTATCACTGTCAACACTTACAATTTCTCTCATACGCAGGGAAATCTTCTGACAACATGGCCTCTTTCTGTACTTTTCTGGAATATCAAGTATCACCCTCTAAGTTTTCAGCCTTGTATTTTCTTTGGAATGTTCTTCTTTACCCTTCTTAAATACTTCACATATACAAAAGGAAATGTCAACATTTAACCTTTAGTGTGAGTTGGGAAAAGGGAAAAGTTTATTTCAATGCTCTTCTATTTAAACACAATGGAACTCTGTTATGATATAACATTTTATTCTTGCATTCCAATATAATATGTTTGAACTATGAACACCCAAAAGTGTAGAAAAAGTGATGCCATTATAATCCATATACAAATCCTGGTGTCAATCCTGGTATTATAACAAAATTCAACCTTATATCTTCATATGTGGGTATGCTGGTTGTGATTTTTCTCCCCCAAATTTAAATCCCTGCAATGTCAATTTACTTTTTATTTCCCTAATAGAAAACAAAAATCCCAGCATGTTAGTAAGAATAAAATCTTTGAAAGAAATTTTGTTCCCTGCAACATTTATCAGAGAACATATAAAGAACTGATGGATAAATGGACAAAAAGGCAGTTTTAGACTTTAGCAGACACACATTTTTTAAAATTTTTTAAAAATAGTTTTTAGTTGTAGTTGAATACAATACCTTCATTTATTTATTTATTTTTATGTGGTGAGGAGGATGGAACCCAAGGCCTCACACATACTATGGGAGCACTCTAACACTGAGCTACAACCCCAGCCCAGACACACATATTTTTAATATAAGCTGCCCAATCTCCTGGCTTATATATGCAATTTGAGATGTATGTGTATTTAATGTGATCTCAAATATTTTGTGCTATACAAATGTAGGTTATCGATGTGATTCTGCATGTGTATTTACTTTGTGCCCAGGGAAACAATGATGTCAGATCCAAGTCAGGAACTTAGTGTCATAGTGTATATATGAAAACTAGAATCCACACTAAGAGAAGGCCTTTGTTTTGTGATAATGATATAATAACAGCAATATCTCCACATCTAAACTAAGGAAAGTTTGGGTATGTATTTACTTATTAGGTGCTTTTTAAGCACCTTAATATCTTTAAATCTGTATTTCACAAAGAAAGAGACAAGTTAACCTAAACCACAACACTAAAAACAAGTTGACTCATAGGAATTGACCTCCAGATTTAAAAAATAAGTAAACAAATAACTACTAAAAACAGTGACAACATAGGTGGTCCCTTTATAGACATAAAAAGCATATTTTTCATTCTTATGCTTAAAATACCCTCTTATAGCTATGCCTATAAAATGCAAATCAAATCATGTGATATGATTTATGGTATATCCAAGGGTTGTCATTCAAAAACTATTCTATTGAGGCACTTTTCAAAGTGTCATTGGTCCAAAGAATCTCTTAGGGGACCCTGAGTCTTATATCAGACTATGGAGGAGAGCAGCAGGGTTGGTAACCCCAGCAGGTTGGAGCAGCGCATAGATGTGAGAGCTGCATGACCCACTTTGTGGGTCCAAGGAACAGCAGTGGACAGCTTACATATGGTCATTGGAAAGATACTGATTCAAGAGATGTGGGGGGAGTCACAGTAACTGGTAAATATGGTACCAGAAAACCTAGCAAGAGATAAAAAAGAAATGTCCTGATGGTGCACTAAGCACACAGACACTGTAGGGTTAAGGAATGTCATAGAATCCTAGCGAATAGAACTGCTGCAGTCTTCTGTTAAATCCTTCTCTATAGCAAGTTTTGGTCATAGAGCTTGTCTTCCAAAGAAGAAGCCAGTTCCTAACATAAGGAAAAAATAGATAAGGCAAAAATGAGATATAATCATTGATTTCTCCAAATACTGAAAGGACAAGGCTACTAGAATAATTTCAAAGGCAGAACTGAAGCCAAGGGAATAAGGCAGAACCTACTTTTCAAAACTTGACAAAATGTAGGAATTTGTTTTAGGCAAGTTTGAGCTAGCTCCACAACTGGATTGAGGCCCATTGTGAGTCACCTGAACTTGGACCAAGAGCTCTTCACATCCCTCAGGATCCCAGGCTCTGTGGAACCAGAGGAGGGTGAAAACCCAAGCAGAACATCACCACCCAGAGAAGGTTACACCTTAAGTCCTGGGTTTCTTCTACTCAGCTCAGCAGGAGAGATTCCACAGGCAGGGACTTAAGCTCCTTAGTTACCCATTTCTCAGAACTTTGCACAGCTTTAATAGAAGAGGGCTTACAACAGCAGTCTGTAGGAAACCTAGGCTTTTTCCTGTATCCTGAAAAACTTTCCAGGAGTTTTCTGGAGTCCTCAATGGCACCATCGACTCCTCTCCATGAAGGACATAAGAGTGATGCTTCACCTTCCCCAGGACACTGCAGAAGTCTCCTCTTGCCCAGGGAGCAAGGTCACCCAGAACACTGTTCACTCCAGTTGATATCAACAACCATTAAATATTTTAAATAGCCCACAGACCCAGCCTGTCTTTCTATCATTGTTTCTAGAAAACTATGTTCAATATGGCTAAGACCAAATGCTGTTTTTAAAAAGAATATTTGCTATGAAGACTAGGCTGGATACAAAAAATGGGACCAAATAGCCACTTCATTTCCTTTCAAATAATTTTGTCTTTACTATGTTGCAATTCAAATATCTTCAATGCTGATTGTGACACAGTTATAAAACACTTAAATATTTATAGTTTTCAATTCATTTTTCTATTTTAACACCTAAACAGACATGCAAAGGAATATGAGTAGCCTGTACTATCAAATTATTGGAAGCCATACTCTGTAATATATATTACAAATTGTTCTTCTTCTTCCCCTCCTCTTCCACCCCCACCTCCTCCTTTTTCTTCTAACTGGGGATTGGCCTTGTGCATGCTACACAAATGCCCTACCACTGAGCCACTTTCCCATCCAACAAATTGTTCTTTAAGGAGAGAATGGCCTACAAATTTGCAGAATGAGGCACCTTGAACTCATATCCTGCATTGGGCATGTTTATTAAAATTTTGTATATGATGTTTAACTTAGGAATATTCCTTCAGAGGACAGACCTAGGAATAATAGATGCTACAGGAAAGGGAACTGAGTTAAATGTTGTAAAGGCAACTCTCGTAGGTGTGGAGAAGTAAAGAAAAAGGAAGGGAGCAGTGTTGATCTCCCTGGCATGATAGTGAGCATGAGAGCAAAAGTAAAGAGCAAATGTGCTTAGCAGGAATTTTACATATATTTAAGTGGAGAATAGGGAGTTGACTTAAGTGACTTTAAAAGTGACTAAGATTGAATCAAAATTCAAATGTCTCATTTCCTGATCTGGGATATTTTTTACCCGATTCTTTGCTATGGTCCAAATATGTCAATGTCCTAATCCCTAGAATGTGTGACTATTAACATATATGACAGAAAGGATTTTGCAGACTCTTAAGTGATTCTTAAGAGAAATCAAGAATATTGAGTTAAGGAGATTATCCTGGATTATCTGGAGGGCCTGATAAATTACTATAGTTTTATAAGAGGGAAACAAAAGGTTTCAGAGTCAGAGGAGAAGATGGCATGATGATGGAAGCAGAGATGGGAGTAATGTGTTTTGAAGATGGATGAAGGAACCATGAGCCAAGGAAAGCAGGTGACTACTAGGAATTGAAAATGGCAAGCAAGTGGGTGATCTCTAGAGCTTCCCATAGGAATGCCACTCTGCCAACATGTCAAAATTCCAATCTCCACAATTCAAAGGAAATACACATGTGTTGGTTTGAGCCATCAACTTTGTGATATTCCATTCAGCAACAACAGAAAATTAATACTCTGCCTTTCTTTAAATATGGTCTGAAATATTATGTGAGCCCTAAACAAGGCAGCCTACGCCAAAAGTATGCACATGAATGAAGGAAGTTTCTGAATTTCACTTCCCTTTCCCAATATCAGTTGTTGATTCTTGAACTGAGCATATGTCACTCTTTTCTTATGAAGTTACTTCTTATTTATTCACATACATGGGCTATGACTTTAATGCATTTATATTTTAAACACAATTTTCTTCACATGCACAAGCCCTGTCATGATCAAACTTGTATTTCCCCATCTGCTTCTCCCTTTAACCCCTGTCATGCTGAACTTGACAAGTTTCCTGAAAGCACCATCCTATATTGTCTCTGTTGTTTTGTATGTATTGTTTCCTCTGTAGTGAGGGATTTTTATTTTATGTTTTGACCAGATAACTTCAACTTAGCTGCAACAGGATTATGTTTAGCTATAATAGAGACTCCCAAATAATACATTATTAAATAGAAAGAAGATAACCCTCTTTCCCAGTACAATCTGGAGAACCCCATTTCCTGAGGACCCTAGCACTGGTATGGCATTTCCGCTTTGGGGTGTCCTTGGAAAATCAGATTCCTTCTAGTTGATTGCTCTACTGGAGTGTACTAGATGACACTTAGATTTCTGGCTATCACATCTATCTTCCAGGCCTAGGGGTAGAGGAAAATACAAAGAGGAACAGAAAGATCACACCCCAGTTATCTTTTGAGGACAGTCCCTGGAAGCTGACAAGTTCTACTCATATATATTAACAAGTACTTAGTCATTAGGAGAGAGGCTGACAAGTGTCTTTTTTTTTTTTTAATTTTGGGGATGGTAGTGGCATTTGCTTTACTGAAAAGCAGATGCTCTATAGCTGTGGAAGAAGAGAAACCATATTAATGGACAACATATTGCATCTCTCACAACATCATGTAAGACTCAGCTAGTATGTTTCTTACTCTGAGAAGACTTTTCTAATCCCCAAGTGCATTAGTTATTCCTTCTCTTTGTTTCCCAAATGACCTGTGAATACTAACCTTACTTTGAGGACAAATTGCTGACTGGACTGTGAGCTATTTGAGGCAGGAGCTCTATTGTTATCACTATATTGCCTAACACAGTAGCTACTACATGAATGAATATTTCTATTAAATGAATGAATAAATTAACTCTGAAAAGATTTCAGATACCAGTGCCTAGAAAATTTTGAAATTTAAGCAGATATTTTAACTTAAAATGTAGTATATTTTCTGTTCTTAAAATAATTTTGTAGCAATTCCTAGGAAACTATGAGTGTGTGCAAATATACAGAAAAAAGTAACTGTGTTGTATTTTATGTTTCAAAAAGTTGAAATTCTACTCATAGAAAGACATATTTCCACCTCCACTTTCTCTGTAAAAAAAAGTTAGAAAGGTGTAATGAAAGGAAATTTGTTGTTAATTTAACCTATTACAATGCAACAATCTATATAAATTCAACCAAATTAGGTAAATAACTGTAATACTATAAAATAGACTAATAGTCATAATAAATCATAAAAATCTATTGTGTAACAGAAGACTCCATTTCTTTTCTGGCATTTCCCCCAACATCCCCTCTGTAATGTATTTTAACAGTGCCCTAAGTTTATCAATGTGGTTTAGAATAATCTATAATCTTATAGCACGTTCAGTTCAAGCAACTAATTTTGCCTTAGCAAAAAAAAATATGATTAGATAGAGGACTATAAGTGTAATTGTTATTCATATTATTTTATGTATATAGGTCTTCCATGTTTCTTAAATATACTCTTTTGAAATTTAATATATTTATTATCTAATGAATAAATAAAATGGACTTGAAAGGAAATATAAGACATGATACTTGCTCTTAACTTGGAATTCAACAGGGAAGAGATTATATTAAAACTAGTGGTGTTAGGGCAACTTTTAATTGAGGTTAACTAAGCAGATGAGTGAATGAACATGTGAATTAGGGAGACTACTTCTTCAGGGTATTGTATGGATATTTTCATGGATCACCTTTAGTATTTTTCCACATCCTCTACTTCTATAAATTAACAGTATTTTCATCTTGCTCCTTAAACTAGGGTGGCCACATGTTCAGTTTGCCTGGGACTCATTTAGTCTATGCCTGTTGTTCAAGCAAAATTATTGCCAGTTCTCCCTTTTACTCCCCAAAGGAAGCAGTCATCTGATAGCCTGCCCCTCACTCTACAACCAAATTTACTTTCCCTCACTTCTCCCTTCTTTCTCCCTTTTCACAACAAAAGCACATGGGAGGAGGAAAAATAGTAGCATTCTGGAAAGCTTGTTTCTGGCTTTGGTTCCTATATTCCTGTTACCACCTGTTGAAAATCAGCCCATGCTCAAGTCTTGTAGATTGCTTCAAGTTCCTGTGGTTTACAGATAAAAGCTTCTATTTTTTGGAGGACAACATGTTTTTGGTTTAAAAAATAATATATTTCCACGTTTGAGCTCATGAGCATTTCTTTAAATTACTAGGGGGTCATTCTGTATCCATCATAATAGATGATAGATCAACAGAGCTTATCCTTCTAAGTGCTAATCCTTTTGAAATATTTTCCTTTTTCAGTGGAACTCGTTATAAAATGACTTTATAAAATACCTTCCTTATTCTCTTAATTAATGTAGATTCAAGAAAGTGAAAACTTTTCCGCTTGTATAATTAGGAATGTTACTTATTTTATTTTCATAATAAATGATGTCCTTATGAACTAGAGAGGCACATGAGGTTTTGTTCTTTTTCTATAATTTTTTGAATTTCTGTCTTTTAAAATATCATATTGCCTTGTGTATTAACTCTTTTAGTCCCTTTTTCTCACATAGATTCATTTCTTCTAATCCACTGTTGGCTCAAAAACAATTACCAGTATAGTGATTAGAATTGTTAATAAAAATCAAGGTACAATTGCTCTAAATGACTAGCTGCTCTCTGATGGGGGAAAATCCATGGGATTTTATGACATCACTCTGCCTGCATAGATTTTTTTCTTTTCTGTCTGCTTTTTGTCTGTGTTCCAAGTAGTTGAGTTTATAGAATAGTTGACCTCTAGATAAGTGAAATGTTTTTGTAATTCCATTTGAAAATTAGTGTGGAAAATTAAGCTTTGCACCCCCGTGGAGAAAGTTGAGGTCAAGTAATTCATTCCCTAAGCTGTGCAGTCATAAAGATTCCCATACCGGCCTCAGAACTAGTATGAACCAATCAAATTGCTCCCAGGGGGGTGCTCACTTCCTAGGTCAACTCTTAGCACTCCACATAGCCATTTTAGCCTTCCAAATACTTGCTTGGTGAATGGACAGAGAAACAGGAAATCAGAGTTAAAATCGATGTTATAAATCTGTTTTGTACAGAAATGCATTGAACAACTTTTAGTGAGGGCAAATATACTACATTGGGTTTTAGAATACTGCAATATTCCCTAATTTATCTGGGAACCTAAATCTTTCTTTTGTTACACTTCTTTCTTTCCCTAATTTAAGATTCACCAAGATTGTTTAAGGCTTTTGATTATTTCAGAGTTTTGGAAGAAAATCTTCCTTCCTTTTTACAAAGAGTAATCACAATTCCTTTAAGAATCACAAGGAAGATAAGCAATTTTATAAAGCAGTTCAATTCATCTGGTGAAAAAACTCACACTCAAATATTTGCTCTAATTGTTCAATAAATATAGTAAAATATACATAGCTTTTGTTTTACCTTTAGGAATAGATGTTATTATTTAGCCCTGAAAAGTTCCCAGATGCCTGGGTCCCAGTACATTGTCATTTGCTTATTACTCATTGTGAAGATGGGAGATGGCTAAGTGTGTGGACTTTTGCTATGCTTAAGTGAAACCTATAGACTAAGGACATTGTGTTTTATTGGAATGTAATTACATTTCCAAACAGAATTATTTCTGTGTTGATGACACTTGTACACAGATTAGAAAGTCTGAAAATACTTTTTGGATTTGATTATATGTTGACTTTTCCCTCAAATTTCATATTTTCAATCTACCCTAAACACTGCAACTATAAAATGTAATGACTGAGGCATTTGGACAAAAAACAAACAAACAAACAACAAAAATCCCCACAAATGTATCCTGAACATTAAGAAATAATGGGTCTTGAGTTTTTATGGCCATTAGTGAAGTCCCATTAGTGATGATTTTGTTGGCCAAGAAAAGGAAAAAAACTTAAATAAAATAATTCACATCTTTGTAATTATGAAACACTAATGGTGGAAAATACTACATGAGACAAAATGCTTGTTATTGGGAAAGGTATACTCAAAGCAGCTTTAAATATTTGTTTTTGGAGACTGCTTACTAGACTGGAATTTCCACTGTGGTATTATTGTTTTATTTTTTTTCTGCACAGAAGATAAACAAAAACAAAAGGAAAAGAATTTATACCAGAGCCCCAAGAGTTGTCTGAACATCTCTGAAGGTTTTGAAAAAATCATCTGCTTTACCATGAATATAGCTATACTAGAATGAGGTGGTCTTACAGGCCAGCACAGGCTGATGAACTCTGCTCTAAATGGGTGGGGTGTCTTCCATCCATTTACATGCTATGTTTTACAAATAAGTGTATTTTATTTCTGGTCTCAGCCACTGACTTGTACATGTGGTCTCAGGCACGATGTGGAGTCCCTTATTGGAAAAGCACTTTTCCATAAGCACTCTCAGTTAACACTATTAAGAGGTAGATCTGTAACTTAAAGTTAATATGCACGAGTGCTCTCTCTCATATGCTGTATCAATTGCCTAACATGTGCTTTTAAAAATAATCTTCTATCTTGCCAGGTGTGTACTTTTTTCTCTGTTCTACAGATCAGAAAATCAAAGTTTAGAATGATTAAGGACATAGTTGAGGTCACACAACTGTCAGAAGGCAGGGATAGTGTTCCAACTGATGGGAGTCTGATTTTAAAGTAATTGCAATGAGTGACTCTTCAGCTTTGCTTCTCCATGGGAGAGAATCTTGCCTGGTTTCAAGTGGCCATACTTTATGCCTTTTAGAGGGCAAGCCCAAGATATTAAACTGTCTCTGGCTTAAGTGTAAAGTGAGTGGATTAATTCTGCACTTTATCTCCTTCCATGAAAGCATAAATAAATCAGTACAGGTGCAATCTTCCAAATTCACTTAAAGAAGCAGCAACATAAAATCAGGTCGGCATACTATGTAAGAGGGAGGAGCTCCATGCATACTTTGAACTTATATAAGTCTTTCAGAATGGTTCAGCTGCTGGAATTGTTACTTTCTTTCTTTTACTGTTTCCAAAGTTTCTGTTCTAAAGAACGTATTCTGTTATGTTTTCCTTCAATGTCTATATCTCCTGACCTCTCACCTGACCTTTCACTTTATACACCTTTGCCAAACTCCAGCAGAGCCATATTGCAGTTTGCAGTGTTTGCTGTGAGGTGGCCAGTGCTGCCCCATCCTTCCACTGTGAAAGTCCCCCAGGGGATCTACCAGGAATAAAACAAATCAACTCTTTTATGCTTATTTAAAAATATATTTTAATTGACAAATAATAATTGTACATATTGATGGGATACAATGTGATATTTGAATACATGCTACAATGTGATATTTGAATACATGCATTTAATCAAATTAGTATAATTAGCATATCCATCAACTCTTTTATTTGGCAAGCCCAGAATCTGCTGTTGATTCATGTTGGGGTCTTTGAATCAGTGTTTCCTTGCTACCCTGTCTCAGTTTCCCAACTTCCAAAATAAGGAAAAACAAAAGTATATAAGTCCTGCAGCGAGATTCCAGCCTTATTTAGGTTGAAACAACTTTTGAGGTGTTTCTTTAGAATTCAAGCCCAGTTTGGTTATATCATCACTTTCATTCACTTTAATGGTTATCTGTCTTTGATGGACATACGGTCCTTTCACCTCATTGTAGAAAACCCTGTTTCCTGGTTTTGAGTTTTCATATTCTTTTAAAGTTTATTTATTTTATTTATAGATATTCATTACTTGATCTTACTGTTTTGGAACCTAGAGACTATAAGTTTAATATTGGTTTTATTTTTTCTATGTTAATTCAATTTAAATGTCAGTGTTCTATCTAAAAGGGATACTTGAAGCTGAATCACTTTGTGCTCGGCTGAAACATATAGTGTTCTAAATTAAACACTTGCTTACAAGTTAAAGGCAAATTACAGCTGGTTAGTGCCTAGCATTCTGGCTCTTTTTTTCCTGCTCTGCCAGCAGCAGACATTGCTAATCAATTGGAGGCTCTTTCCCACCAATTATAGACACCACTTAACCATACAGAATGCTTCTTGGTACAAAACTCTAACTATTAATGGAATTAGGGTACATGATGAAATCCATTTGCCACCCAAGGAACAAATGCCTCATATAATCAGCACCAAGAAAAAAATATTGATGTTTTTCTCCTCAGGGAGCACTTTTAAAACTTAATGAAAAGATACTTTGCAATAAAATGGAGAATGGAGAAGGCTCTGACATTCTTAGAAAGCTCTATAATGGTGTAATGGGATCTTATCCATGAAAAGCATTTTATTTCTTAAATAAAGTTTTGAATTTAAAAAAATCCCATTAGCAGGACCAAGGATGACAGATAATTTTCTTCTTTTCTATAGACAGCTTCTTATCATACTTTATATGAGGAGGTTGTTCAGATTCAAGTTCACTAAACATTGACAGAATATAACTCATATTTTTCTGCGTGGACCCCAATATTAATTTCCAGGGCTGATTCCTACTTCCTTTTTTGTCCTTAGATTGAACTAAAAGCCACATTATGAAAATGCACATCAGATAGGACACTCATCTTCTCCAGGAGCACTAGGATAAATTAAATCATAAACACATTCGTATTGTGTTAGTAAAAGATACTAGATCCTAATTTATGTTTCCATGGTAGAATTGTTTTTAACCAGTTCAACCTTTGTTCTTTTTCTTTCTTTCTTTCTTTCTTTTTTTTTTTTCTTCCAGTGCTTGGGATTGAACCCAGGGCTTTGAGTGAGTCAGGCAAGTTCTCTACCACTGGGCTATACTCCCAGCCCTTTGTTTTAATTCAAATGTGAAGGGTATTAAATTTAGGTGATACTTCATATTAATTGGGAGGAAGATGACCAAATTGCTTGAAATACTGCAGTGTATCAGGAGCTACACTAGGGGACACCCTCTTCTCTGAGGCCTGACATTGCTGTGGGTTTGGGGAAAGCTGGATCTGCCTGGGCCTGGACAACGCAATGATTGGACTACTCTAGTGGGTCTTTAATCATTTCCTCAGGGGCCTTTGTTCTTCTCAAAGCTTTCTTGGTTACAAGAAACAGACATACACTCAAGTTGCCTCACGTGAAGGAGGATTTATCGAAAGTTTGTGCATGGGAGAAGCTGAATGACCAGCCTCAGCAAGAGCAGGGCCCTAGATACACTGCCTTTTCACCTCTGTCTCTGAATCCTGTGTTCCTGTCTCACTCTTCTCTTTCTTTCCCAGCTGGCTTCCTTTGCATATTCATAGTCACTCTCCTCTCATAAACATGTGCATTGCCCATAATGGCCACTCAGCTCCACCTACCACCACCTTTGTGCCACAGTGGCCACAGTTGATAGCTCAGGGGCTCGGCTTCCCAGTTCTCTATTCCACAGAAAGGTATTGGGTACAATTTATCATTCCAAGAGAACACATTTATCCTAAAATCACATAGACAGAAGTGCAAGGAATAGCAGCATAGTCAAAACCCTATTGGTTTAATTGGCTGTGGCCAGAGATCTTAGAATCAGACTGTTGTAACTTCCTTCTACAGCACTCTTGGAGATGTGAGAATATGATCACCAGGTCTGGGATTAGAATCATAAGGCTATTGTTGACTTACCTGGGGAGTATAACAGCATGGTAGCCATTTCCAAAGCTGGCTCCAGAAATCTGACACCTGTGATCCCAGTGACTTGGGAGATTGAGGCAAGAGAATTGCTCATTTTCCTCCAGTCTCAGCAACTTAGCTAGGCCCTTGCTTCAAAATGAATATGGCTGGGCATGCATGTAGATCAGTGGTAGAGCACCCCTGGGTTCAATCCCCAGTATTATCCCCTCACAAAATAATGTTAATTTTAAAAGAACATTTATCTATGACATTTAGCCCATTTAAAATTTACATCTATCTTTTTATTTTTTTCCTGCAAGTGATAGAATCATTTCAGAGGCACCCATTTCTTTCCAGTAGTTATTTCCATTGGCTTATTTCATAATTTAATGATCTAGGAATGCTGTCTGACACCTAAAGGTAACTCTACAAAAAAGGGGGCTTTACATTCTGCTCTGCACTATGGAAATGATCAGATAATAAAATGGATCATAGGCTTGGAGGCTGAGGAAGTTGGGTTTATATTCTGTAACTACTTGATATAAAACTTATACCATTCTTCCCCTGACATTTCTAATTAATGGAATGTGGCGTTAATTAGTAACTTGGGATCAGACCTGAGAGCCTTGAAGTTGAATTTTGTGTAGAAACATATTTCTGTGGTAGGTAAGATAAACCCAGAGTTTTCTGGATGAGAAGGAGATTTTCCACTCCATTGTTATTTTCTGTATGGCTTTTACTGAGTACAAATCAAGCCAATATTACAGTTCATTTATCCAGCCCTTTCAGCTCCCTTCCAGGCATCTCAGGAATGTTAGAATGGACATTGACTAAAACACCCAGCCTTGAGTGGAGGAGGTAGGTAGGTACCACTGTAAGCAGAGAAGTTGGGGAAACAGATCAGGCAGGAAGGCTCAGAGGTGTGAGATCCTGCGCTGGGTAGAGCTTGTTCTGGCTCTGTTGATATCATTGCCCTTGAAAAATTCACCCAATTTCTTCCAGGTCTCAGTTTCCTCACCTGCAAAATAAGAATCAATGCCCCTGTCTCTAAGGAGCGTTGGGAAGTTTGCTTATTAATGATGCTAAGAATGCTAGGAACGTATAAATATTTCTTAAGAAGAGCTGGTATCTTTCCTCTCACTATAAGATTGGAGGAAATATGCAACATCTCTTCTGTTCATCTGTAATTTAGTCAGCTTGTGTACATACTGCATTGCATTAAACGCTGAACTCTGATCCTAGTGTTTAAACATATTAAATACAAAATATGAGTAGTATAAATTGTATGAAACACTTTTGTCTCCTACTTGGAGGCCTAACAATGCAGGGTCACCACAAACATTATACAGACACTGCAAAGAGTAAGTGGAAGTCTTTCAGACAGTGACTGGAAAATAGTCTTACAGCAAAAGTAGTAGAAGTCCAGCACTGGGGAATTTATAAGTAATCCAAAGAAAACTGAGGGTGGGCAAGGGCTAGTGAAATTTGTTTATTTTATTTGCACATTAACTTTTATAATACTCTTCCTCTAAAGAACACAAAAAGGCTTCACAGATAACAAACTCTATCTTTTAAACTTTTCATTCCCACAACAGCCTTGCTGGGGTTTGCTGCCATAAGAAAACATCACCTATTTCCTCTTTAGAAAAATAAGGTTTCAGGACAAAAGCGTTTTCCATTATGGTTTGGGGAGAAAGGACATCACTATAGGTCTTTTATCTGAGATCATGGTTCAAGCCTTCCAGTAATAAAAACAGAACAAATTTCACTTGGAAGGTGTGCAGAGAAGCACAGTGCCTTAGGAGGACTGTGTGAAGATAACTTGGGTGCCTGTCGTCACCCAACTCTAATGGTTTTCTTTATTTCAGGATCTTCAAATTATGGATATTTTTTCCTTTTTTCATATTGTTTTTTTTTTTTTATTTGACCACTAACTTGTAGCCTTGGCATCTCTGCAATTGTATTTCTTCAAATTCACAGTGGATATGAATCAAGCCATAGGTGAATGTCTGTGTCCTAAGAGACATACAGTGCTTTGTAAACTTTTCCTTGGTATATCACACCATTTTTTCTGTTTTGTCCTGTATTTTTTTCTGTTCTGTTTTGACTGTATTTTTTCTTCTATTTTACTATAATATTCTGAGCTCTTTAATATTTTCCCTTGGGGCAAATTTCAAGAAGAAAAGAAACTCTCTGTGAATAGTGGTTAAAAATTGTTGACAAGGAAAGTTGAAGATAACCATGTTTTGTTTCACTTTTCAAAAACTGTATGTGGACATAGAAGAACCTCAGCAGTTCACATATCGGTAGATCCCTCTGTCCTCTGAAAAGAAGGGAGAGATTTATGGAATCCACAGGGGTGAGGGCCACATAACCCAGTTTGAGCTTACAAGGCACTAGCTCCTTAATGCCAAGTAAATTTTGGAAATGATTCTCCTTTGCTGACAGTACCCTCATTACTGATTGTGTAGAGTAATTTATCAGGCATTTCTTAAAATAAACCGTTCATTTATACTAATAGGACTTGGCAGGAAGAAAAAATTGGCAGGACTTGGAGTTCCTAGTGTGGGTTTTTTTTCTTTCCTTTTTTTTTTTTCAATTTTGTTGCCTTTAAAAAATCTAAAACACTGACTTTTCAAAGTTTCAAACACTTTGAGGAAATAGGCTTTAGGGGCCAGCTTGAAGTTCATGAAATTGTAAAGAATGGCATTAAAAGTCTTCAAACTGGAAGAAAGGAAATAATTCTAAAAATGAAGTTCACCAGACAGAAAATAAGTACAATGCTACCAATTTTTTTCTTTTCACATTCTTTAGGCATTGGGCTCCTTGACAATTTTGTTACCTACTTTTGGCATTGCATGGGATGGGCTCACTTCACTTCTCTTCCATGTTTGATTCTATGCTCCTTCTCCTTGAAGTCTGTATCAGCTAGCTGTTTCTCTTTAGTTATGCACATAATGTATCACAGTTGTTTATATAGACCCAAGATAGTTATTCTCAAGGCTTTCTTATTATCTTTGTATTCTTAGCCTTGGGCTCTGACAATTAATTTCCATCTTACGTTTCCTTGGAATTAAAAGGATCTTACTAAAATTGATAACACTTTCTCCCATATAAAATAATAGTTATGGAAATCATAATAAAACATAAGCTAAAATTGAATCTTTAGGCTCTAGAAAAATACATCAGTTCTCCACCAGCACTGGGGATATGGAAGGCCATGGAGCTAAATTCTGACACAATGATCAAGTGCACAACTGCACATAGGTATGTGCATATGTATATGTATATAATATGTATACATACATACACATTTGCATACACACATGAATGTCTATTTTTAATAATAATGAAGTTGTATGAGTTATAGCATCTGTTGAGACTCAGACATAAGAATAGGTTATGTGAGGGGCTGGGGTTGTGGCTCAGTGATGGAGCACTTGCCTAGCATCTGTGAGGTACTGGGTTCAATTCTCAGCACCACATATAAACAAACAAATAAATAACGGTCCATCAATTACTAATAAAGATATTTTTTAAAAAATAGGTTGTGGTATGCAGACCAAAGCAGAAATAATGTTCTCTGGGAATGAATGAAACTCTTCAAAAGTTCAGGGCTCTATTGGTGGTTGAATCCCACTAAAAAGAGTAAGATGCATTACATCAAACTGATAGTTATGGGCTGGAAAGTGGTTTTACACCATTGAATTGGTGATTCCACTTGCTTCTTAGGAGCTTCCATAGCTGACATTTTAACATCAAATGGTGGTTATCTCTTTTGTTTCAATCCTCTTTTTGATCAGGATCTTAGAACTTGTTATTTTAGTAAAACTAAATGTTTAGATTGCTTTATAATTTTCAAGCTTTTGTATACCTGATATTATAAAGTTTATGATTTCCCAAAATGCCTAGCTGTTGAATATATCTACATATTAATAATTATTATGATGTTAAGAATAATAATTCTGGGTGATAAGACTGGGTAATTTTTCCTTTTGTGTTTTTCTTTATTTTTTTTCTGACAACTTACAATATTATCTTAATATTTTAAATGTCCAGTTCCCAGCACTGCCAAACAAATAAAACAAGTTTTAAAATGTTTTCAGAAAAAAAGGAAAAAGAAGAATACCTTATTTATTTTTATTTTTATTTTATTTTATTTTTTGGTCCTGGGAATTGAACTCAGGAGCACTCAACCACTGAGCCACATTCCCAGCCTTATTTTGTATTTTATTTAGAGACAGGGTTGCTTAGTGGCTTGCTTTTGCTGAGGCTGACTTTGAACTCTTGATCCTCCTGCTCAGCCTCTGGAGCCACTGGGATTACAGGCATGTGCCACTGCACCCAGCAGAATACTTTATTTTTAAAGATACAGTTATAAAGAGATACAGTTATAGAGAATTATAAAGTTTTTTCTTAGAAAGTTTAAGGTATACATTTATGTCTTACTCCTTATGTATTGAGAATTAGGGTTGTAAACAGTCATATTATTTCTTTATATCCTTGGTTTTATTCTATATTCACAATTTTAAATGTTCTTGACCATTCACAAATAATTTCTAAATCTCTAGCTTACTCATTTTTTTCATTGCTGATATAAGAATATTTGCTTTGTTTCTTTTCTTTTTACCTATCTATTAAAAGAAACATATGCCAATTTTTTTGAGATCCCATCACCAGTTTATTTCAATTGTTACCTGTGGCCTATGATAAGGAGGTTCTTGTGCTTTGGAAGTTTCTTTATCTTCTTAACCAAGGGTTTCTCACAGAAGTTTTCCTGCAGGGCCAAATTTAGACCATTGCTTTTAATCCCAAGCCAAATGATTGTCTAGAAAAATTTGAGGGCAGTGTATATTTGGAACAGCAGACAGATTCATTGAGCCTAAGAACAATAAAGGAATCCAGAAAAAAATTAAATGGTTTTTGTCAAGGAAAACAGTAATACCATGAGCCTCACTTCTCACCCATTTGCAAACTGAATCCATCTTGTAAAATTCTATGTTCTTGTTTAGTAAAGCAACAGGAAAAGGGGGGGGGGCAGAATTATTTGATGATGATTCTTTTTTAATCACAGCAGCTTGGGATAGCTAACAAGTTCAGGACTTTCCACTACAGGTCTTTAACTTTTCTATTGCATTTTCTTTCCTTTCTACACCTTTCTGGAAAGAGAACTTGGATTAAATAGGTTCAAGTAAGAGGATAACTTCTGTGTAAAATCACCTATGTGAGTCCTGTGGCTGTCAGGAGATATTGGAATTTATTTGATTCTGTACTGAGAAAAATTCATCTTCAGTGTGGGCTTCTTCTCAGCATCAAAAATTAGCGAGACCCCACAAGCACCAGCCAGAAATTGGAATGGACTCTGTGTCTTTTGTTAAAATTTCTCTATGGACACAGCTCTCTGAAGCTTGCCACAAGGAGGCCAGCTGGTGCTAGCAGGAGGACATGGGGCTACCTTGCTCCTGGAGTTGTTTAGTCCTGGGGCTGAGAAAGTAGAGTGAATCTCAAGTAGAATGAAACAGAATTTTCAAGCCCCACAGGCCAACTAGATTTGACAGATTCAGAAAATTTTTCTCAGTCAGCTTGCCTACTTGTGTAACATTTTCCTTATTTCTTTTATGTTCTTTAATATTTAGTAAAGAAACTTATGAACATTTCAGCCAATTTCTGCTAAAATAAATAAAGAAGACACATTTTGGTCATGTTTATTTTGGGCATTAAAGTGAGGGAGCAGTAAGGGGCTCCTGATAGAGTGAATCAGAGCAGAAAAACTGATAAGGAAGGCAAAGTTCAGAAGGATTGAGTTGGTGTTATGGTTTGGATATGAGGTGTCCCCCAAAAACTCACGCTTGAGGAAATGTAAGAAGGCTCAGAGGAGAAATGTTTAGGTTGTGAGAGTCTTAACCCAATCAGTGAATTAATCCCCTGATGGGGATTTAACTGAGTGGTAATTGGAGTGGTAGGTTGTGGCTGGAGGAGGTGGGAATTGGGGCGTGGCTTTGGGGCATATATTTGTATCTAACAAGCAAAGTTGTCTGTTTCCTGATGATGTGAGCTGCTTCACTCTGCCACACTCTCCCACCATGATGTGCAGCTTCACTGCAACTCCCAAGGAATGGAGCCGGCCTTCTGTGGACTAAGACCTCTGAAACTATGAGCCCACAAATAATAAACTTTTCCTCCTTTAAAATTGTTCTGATCAGATCTTTTAGTCACAGCAGCAAAGAAGCTGACTAAAACAGTCAGGGTTCATTCAGATATGCATCTCTGTCCATAGATTCTCTGGTCAATGCTAAACTCTGAAGATTCCTGAGTGTGCCTTATTAAAGCAAATAGCCCTGTTGGTGAATTACTAAGAAAATGGGCAAATTCTCATGTGTACACAGTCAATTGTAGGTACATTTAGGCTAAGATCATAGATTTGCTCTTACCTCTAAACTTAAGAGATTTCTTAGTTATTATACCTGGATTGTTATGATTTACTCACTTAAGAAGTAGTATGCCATAGCAAAATTGATTTGTACTCTCAGTAAACTAACATAAAACTAATTTGTACTAAAAATCCAACTGGAGAGGAAATATGGTGAATGATATTGGCTAAATGAGATTGTTATATGATGTGCATGTATGAATATGTAACAATTCCCACCATTATGGATAACTATTATTCACCAATAAAAATATGGAGAAAAAAGAAAAGAAAAATATAGGAGAAAAAAAAAAAAGCCAATTGGATTCTGAGCTCCAAAAGGGCAATAATATCTCTAGCGCTTTTGATACCTCAGTGTGGAACATGGATGTATAACTCAGGAAATGTTTGTTGAATGAATATGCATTATATTAGTGTGGAGCCTTTTATAGTGTCTGAGTATTTCTCTCCCTGCTCACTGTACTTTTTTCAAAAGCTTAGTGTGGCAAGTCAGTATTCACAAGATGATTATTGGAACCTGGCGTCAGAGCAAACAGAAGCTAGTCTTTGGAGCAGGTGTGGGGAAGGATAGCTCTGCTCCCTTCATCAGCATGTCTTTGTATATCTGAGACTCAGGTTCCTGTGACAGTCTCCCTAGCACAGGGCTTGCAGCATTCTTTCCTTCTCATTTTCAGTTTTAAGTGGGCCATTCAGAACTGCTCAAGTCACCCCTCTTCTCCTAGTCATTTCAAACATTTTCATAACATTAAAATCCTATTTTTCTGGGTATTACATTCAGAGTACTAGAGTCACTTGCTTCTGGGAGGAACTTGTGTACTAATCCCTTATTAACATACCAGATTCTTCATCTCTTAGGTGAGCAAGTGTTCATTCACTGACCCCGTCTAGTTCATTTTGATGTAGAAGGGACTGGGAAAGAAAATAAATGTAAGACAATTATGACTTGAAAATTCCTTGAGAATAGATCGAGCCACATCAGTAGACATGATTGGAGCATATTCCAGTGCTACTCAGACTGTGGGGAATGGCAAGGTCCAGCCTTAGAATTCAGCCTTTGTTCTTATGTCTTTTATTATCTGAAACCATTCACTTAATAACACTGAGTGTTCATTTCATCACTCTAAAATAAATGACTCATTACTCATGTCAGAAATAAATAATATTAACATACATGTCTGTAGGAGTCCATATATGCAAGGTAATATTGTGTATAATATCTTGATAGAACAGTATTCTTATAGAAGTGAATTATAAGGGTGTATTCACATTCTGAGTAAACAGCTAGACAGCTTTAGTCAAACCTATGGCATTGCTTGCTACCGCCCTTCTCCTTAGGACGATCCCTCCAACATTTGTAAATCTACATTTTTATCAAGTGAAAACTGCCTCTCAAAGTGAACTAAGATGGATACAAAATTGGTGTCATCCATTTCTTCTGATAAGAAGCATAAACTGCTAGATTGGCCACTCCCTGAGAAGGTGGCTGTTTCCAGATTGACTTGATTTGGCTACCCTTTTTTTTTTTTTTTAACTAATTCTTTAGGGATAGGAACCATGATTAAATTAGCTCAGAGATGAATTCTGACAATTGAGTGGGTGGTCTTCCTGTATCCTATAATCCAGTCCTTACAGTATCTTCAGAAATAAGTAAATCTCATAAATTCAACTAAAAGAACTTCAGTTCTAGTTACAGAATATAAATTTGATATTGAGATTTCTTTGGACCAAATTAGTAGCCAGGAACTTCAAATAAATCCAAGAAAAGTCTCCTCCAAAACTTGATCACAATAATAAGGAAATATTAATACATTGATAAGCACTTTTCCTTTTATGTGTAGCATACAGTACCATTTCAAAAGTAGCATATAAAAAAATTTAAGGCACTAAAGAATACACACAATATTTCCTAAATGAGTGGGTTTCAGAATGAAAAATTGTAACTTCAGAGTGAAAAATTATTATTACATTACAATTTAGCAAAACTGTTAATTAGGCATCTGCTTGTAATTTAGTTCAAAGAAACATAATATTAGCTTACATAATGCCTTGAATTTCCCTATAGAAGGCCAGTAGGTGAAATATTGATTAAGGCTTATGAAATTTGAACACAGTATCTCAGACAACCATAATGACAATAGTATGCTGAGACCACAGTTCAAGAAGAAAATAATTTAATGAAAGTAGACTGAAGATAGCCACTATTAATGAATTTGCTAATGATTATTTTCTGTAAGATATGTGTTATATAATGTTCTCAGTTTCATGTATGCAATGTACTATTTTTGATTAGCAAAGAGAAAATTATTATCTCAGCTATGAGATTGGCCTTATCAAAAGTTATTTGGCTTAACTGGGTAGTCATGTGTAATTTTAATTATGATAATAAATGGCAAAGATATTCATATGCTAGAAATTAAAATAAGGTACATTAGAAGAAACAATTCTGAATATATTTTAATTATATAGTTGCATAATATACAAATAAATATTATACAATTATATGTTAAAATTATACCAAACAATTCTCTGTGGAAACAACCAAGAGTAAAACATAATTAATTCCAATAGTAAATGAAAAATCAAGCTAGGATATGTATGACCTGGGTGTACAAAGGAGTGGTATTCAAAATACTTAAAAACAGTCAGTCATGGGCCCTCACCAAAAATTACAAGATGCTTGTCATGGTATTGAAGCAGTGTGTCCCTGAAGCTATATCCTGAATTAGATGTTAGTCCTTTAGATTTTGGACCACTGAGAATTTCAGCAGGATTCCAAACAGGCCACTGGGAATGTAAGACAATAATCATTTAGTAATTAATATGAAATATATCAATATTTTTATAAGTGTGGGTGTATCTATGCATACATGCTGAATATCAGCCCTGATGAATGTGAAATTGTCCATTTGTAATCATTTGATTCATTTTTTCATTAAACTTGAAAAGCAACCTGTCCTAACTCCAGAGCCTCCAAGTCAGAATTAATTTATAAACCCAGGGCAGGTAAAAAAGAAGAAAATACTATATACAACATGGCATCAAAATGCTTAAAGATACTAGAGCTCCATTTCTGGTTTGTAGCATATCAAAACACTCACCAGAAAATAAGAAAAACTGAATATTTTAATTTTTAAATTTGTTTGAAAGCACTGAAGAAGTACCAAGAAAATCAGGGCTTCAATGGTATTATCCTAATGAGAAAGGAAGCACATTAAATTAAGTCCTATACATCCTGCCCTTGGGCATTGCCATTCTTTGGTGCCTGACATAGAGATCTGCCAGTAAATGCATGTATGAGTTTTTCTGCTTTTGAGTTGAGAGACACTTAAGTAAGCCAGAGCACAAGGGACCAAGATCTCAGAGAAAAGTGGATATTAGAGATAAACGTGAGACTTTGAAAGATGGAGAGAAGGCAGACCAGCTAGGCAACTTGGGATCCGAATATCAACTTGGCAGTGAGTTCCCTGGGGTTTCTTTTTACCTAGTATATCCCAGGCTGAGTGTTGGAGAAGCTATCAATCAAGAAATACCAAGACTGGGGGGAAAAAAGAAAACCTCAAGAAATTCTGGCTGTCTCTAAAACGGGGCCACCAGAAAACATATAGACAATAATGTACCTAGTTCAGTCAGATACCACAAGAAAACATAGTAGCTGCACCTGTAATTCTGTCAGCAAAGGCAGAGAGGGGAACCTAGATTTTCACCCTTGACCAGCTGAAATGGTGATTGGCATATCCATCCTGCAACATACACTCATGGTGGGGTTGAATCAGGGGAAGGTAGGTGGGGATCTTGGACTTTAATCCCAGCCTGGCAGGAACAAGGACCACTCCCTTAGCAAAAGCAGAAAAGCATGGAGAGAATGGACTTCCTCTCCCTCCCAGTAAGTTAACAAGGCACTCCTCCCATCCCTGCTGGGATGGTGTCAGAAGAGGCCAAGAGGCCTCCATTATCTCCCAGTAATAATAAGACACCCACTTTGCTTGCTGTATCAGTGGAAGCCACAAGGGTTGGAGCAAGTAGGTTCTCCCTCTCACTACGTAGGAATCAGAGCAGTTTTGGCAGAGACTTAGTATGGAATCTGAACTCCCACCTCTGATCAGAAAGAGTCATTACTCCTTAGCAGGGTACCAATGGAGGTAAAATGGGGAACATGGACTTCTAAACTTACCTTGCAGTAATGAGGCAACATCTCCTTCCCCTGCCAGCATGGACACATAGGAAACCTGCTAAGATGGAAAATTTAAATAGGATCCAGAATCTCATCTATACCAAGTGTCTAGGGTATAATTGAAAATCACATACTTAAGAACCAGGAAAACTCAACTTGAATGAGAAACAGTAGACATACTCCATAGATGTCAACAATGAGAATGCAGAGAGGTTGGAATTATCTGACAAGGGTGTTAAAGCAACCATCCTACAAAAAGAAGGAAGGAAAAAAAAATAACAAAAACCTTCAACAAGCAATTACAAACACACACAGGGAAAATATAGAAAGTCTTAGCAAAGAAATAGAATATCTCTGCAAAGAAATCAAAGATGTAAAAAAGAAACAAGTGTAAATGATAGACCTTGTTCTTCAGATGAATCTCTGTGGGGTGTGCGTGCAAAATTTAGACTTTTCTTCCATCTCTGTCAGATTTTACTCTCCACTTGCCCTCTCTTGACTATTCACAGTGGTTCAGGGAGAGCTGCTACCACCTACCTTGGTCCATGAGGGAACATGAGTCTATTGGATTTTTCTGGTCATAGAATTTAGTTCAGGGTAGGGCACATGACCAAATCCAGAGAAAATTTTGGGGTTATTTCTGGAAATATTGGAGAAAATAGCACTTTTTCAGTTTGATTTGCTCAAGTGTTAAAATATAAGCTCAGGCTCTGGGTTGACCTATTTGTTACAACTTAATGGGAGGCTGCTTGAGGTCAGCTATTGACAGGAATGAAAACTGGATGAAAGGATCCTGGTGATGTGATTTCATACATAGATCCATCAGGATGTTTTTGAGTTAGGTTTTATTTTAAATTTTATTTAATTTTCCCTATTCACTTATTATTAAAATTTTAATTGATATAAAATTGTACCTATTTATAGGTGCAGTGTGATATTTCAATACCTGAATACTGTGTGTAAAGACCAGATTAGGGTAATTGGCATAGCCATCATCTTGGACATCATTTTTTTGTGTTGGAAACAATCAAAATCCTCTCTATTGAGTATTGAAATGCACAATTAAGTGTTAATTGTCAGGTTGTAGTTGTTGTACTGTGCTATAAAACATTAGAAGTGATAATGAACATTTTTTCATGTATTTGTCAATCAGTTCAGGTCCTTGGCCCATTTATTGATTGGGTTATTTGGTTTTTTTCGTGTTGACCTTTTTGAGTTCTTTATATACCCTAGTGATTAGTGCTCTATCTGATGTGTACAGGGTAAAGATTTGCTCTTAAGTTGGAGGCTCTGTATTCACCTCACAGATGGTTTCTTTTGCTGAGAAGAAGCTTTTTAGTTTGAGTCCATCCCATTTATTGATTCTTGATTTTAATTCTTGTGCCACAGGAGTCTTATTAAGGAAGTCTGGGCCTAATACCACGTGATGGAGGTTAGGGCCTACTTTTTCTTCTATTAGACGCAGGGACTAGCAATTAGAGAAATGCAAATCAAAACTAAGATTTCATCTCACTCCAGTCAGAACGGCAGCTGTTATGCATACGAACAATAAGTGTTGAGGAGGATGCAGGGAAAAAAGATACACTGCTGGTGGGACTGCAAATTGGTGCAGCCAATATGGAAATCGGTATGGATATTTCTTGGAAAATTGGGAATGAAACCACCATTTGACCCAGCTGTCCCTCTCCTTGGTCTATACCCAAAGGACTTAAAAACAACATACAACAGGGACACAGCCATATCAATGTTTACAGCAGCACAATTCACAATAGCTAACCTGTAGAACCAACCTAGATGCCCTTCAATAGATGAATGGATAAACAAAATGTGGCATATATACACAATGGAATATTACTCAGCAATAAGAGAGAATAAAATCATGGTATTTTCAGGTAAATAGATGGAGTTAGCGAAAAAAAAGCTAAATGAAGTTAGCCAATCCCCCAAGAAAACAAATGCCAAATGTTTTCTTTGATATAAGGAGGCTGATTCATAGTGGTATAGAGAGCGGGAGCATGGGAGGAATGCACAAAAGAAAATACCAGAAACAACATTGTATTAAAATCCTAAGAAGATATTTAATTGGATTTATTGCAGTAAAAACACTTAACCTGAGATTTATCCTCTTAACACAATTTTGTATGCAACCCAGAATTGTCAACTATAGGAACAATATTGTATGCAAGATCTTAAAAACTTTTTCATATTGCATAATTGACACTTTATGCCAATTGATTAGCAAGTTCCAATTCCCCCTCTCTCTCAGTCCCTAGGAATCACCATTCTAATTCTCTGCTGTTATTAATTACACTAGTTGAGATAACTCCCCAAAGTAGAGTCATGCAGTATATCCTTCTGTGACTGGCTTATTTTGCTTAAAGTTATTTCAAGTTTCATACATATGGCATGGATTTTCAAAACTATTCAAATTGCATATGGCAGAATTTCCTACAAAAATATTTCTTTATATGTATATACCACATTTTCTTTGTTAATTCTTCCATGAATGGGCACATCTTAGAGTGAATAGTGCTGCACTGAGCAGCAGGCTCTAATATCTTAGAGAGCCCTGTAAAACAGAGAATTTAACAGAGAAAATATCTCCTTTATATTATAATTATGTAAATTAAAATATAGAAAATAACTGACTTTCATTATGTACCTATTGTTTTCAAAGCCTGTATTGTGTTTGTACTTATTGTTCCTCTGTTCCTCATAAAACCCAATGTTGTGAGTATAATTTTACACTTAACAAACGTGTAAAGAAGGAAACTAAGAAAGGTTAGAAAATGTGTCCAGATTCTTGACTAATTAATGCCCTAAGAGAAATTCAACTCCAGAGTGGCTGCTTCCAAAAAGCTACCTTCCAAATAAGATTTATCTGTATATATGTGAGGAAGAGAAAAATGTGTTGTTACAAATAATAATAATGGGCTCATCAATTAATTTTCACTACTGTAGTTCAAGTTTTAGAGATATGCTAATTTGAAAAGCCAAATGTGTAGTAGTAAGCCAGCATACAAAGAGGAGATTTTTCTTTAAACATCTTTTCCCTGAAGGTTTAACTCATACTTAAAGAACAAATCTAATAAATAATAGAGTAATAACACTATGGGCTACATAATTTATTTGAAGAAAACTAATTGCAATGTGTCAATGAAAAAAAATCTAGAATATTATGCCACTGTTATTTCTGTGGCATAATAATTTAAATTTTGATCTCTTTACCTTAGAAAAATAGAATTTGAGATATTATCAGTAACTTTTTAGAAATACTCTATAACTTAAAGAGTGTTAAATATCTGAATGTGGTCTGTTTGGGATGTAGTGTTATATTGTCTATGGACAATGACTGTCATGCGTGCATTATTTCCATCCGTAAGCAATGAGTTAAATTACTGTTTTGATGTAGTCCTTTTATTTGCCAGTCAAAGAATATTACAAATGATTGAAAGGATTTATAAAATGAGGTGGCTGAGATTTGTTCTTATTTGCTTGCAGCTGAAAGCATAATACCCTTAATGCTTCCAGGATATAGAGGAGCTAACAGATGTCAAAAGAGCAGAGAAAACTATTTTGCAAAGATCATTCAAAAACCAAACAAAAATCTTTTCTTTTACAAAATTCACAAACTTTACTTATCAAACACTAATCATAGTTGACAGAAAATGCATTTTATGTTTACACAAAATGTATCCTTTTCCTCTTCAATTAAATAAATAAAAGTTGTTATGATAAAGGTAAGACCCTGGATTAAAATCAGTGCAACACAAGTTTTTCTTCATCAAGTAACTAAGAGTTCTGTCATTGTAACTCTTTACTGTATATGCAATGTAAACAAATAATTTTGCTTAAAGATAAAAGCAAAATAATTTAAATCAAAGAATGTTTTCCTTTGCTTATTTAGCTTAAACAGCTTTCTAACTGATCTGAGTTTCCAGAAACTGCCGTTTAATTCTGAAGAGTGTATTCAATAAGTTCAGCAACTGTGAGTGTACAGTAGTGATTAGGTCTATAAGGCTCACTAACTAGGTCAACTTAGTAAGTCTGAAAGGAGAACCATCATGTTGCACATTAGAATTTTAATATAAAGACAGTCATTTGAGGAATAAATTGCTTAATGCTGTTTCCATAGGTCCCATGTAAACAAACAGAGGAATGTTGGCAAGTTTTTGCAATCAAGGCCAATGTTTAATAAAGACAGGAAGGAATAAAAAATGAAAATATTATTTCTGTATTTACATTTTGTCTTACCTCAATCCAAATTCTCACTGCTAAAACAATCCAAAAATATACTTCAGATCTCACCTGGGCTGCCACTCTCCTATTATAAACATGTTACTTAAATGAACTGGTTTGCTTTTCTGAGAAGCTCTTTATCCATTAATCAAGGATACTACAAATATAGCAGTTATTTGATGTTACACAATTTTTTTCTTATTTCCCTCTTTTGTTGGCTGAGCTCCTCTCCCCCCCACCCCGGGGGTAACTCTTCACATGCATGTTGATAATGAGCAAAGATTCTAATCCTGAGTTCTGACCACAACATGCTTGGTTAAAAGTTGACCTAAAATGGGTAAATACAAGACATGGCCACAGAAAATTTGCAATTATAATGGAAGAAATAGTTTTTAATATGCCAGAGGTGCATCATTTTTTAAGTCACATTAAATTTTTACATCTGTTTGGATACATGTCTTGGCTTAAGACATCTGAATATGTGTCTGTCTTAGAATAGAAAAATAAAACACTATATTTAAAAGGTTCTCATCTGAAGCAGGTTTAGCAGTTAGCTGAAGAGTTTCATGTAAAAAAAATTCTGTGCACATCCCAATGCAATCCAAGTGTTCAGAGTTCTGTTATCAGGATGATCCTTTGTTCAGAGATGATTGTCATCAGAAGGCCTGCATATTCTGGTCTTGTATTGAAAACCATTCCTTTGATGGGAAGGGTGTTTAATGGAACCTTCAATTTATCTTAATCCCCTTGTTCAGATTCCATGTTTATTAGCAGCCTACTAATGTCCATGGAAAAAATACGCTGCTGAAATATTCCAGACTTCATGTATCTTTCAGATATGAATGATAGTGGTTTCTGATTCAAATTAATACAATCTCTTCTCACAATTATATTTTGCTATAGCTGACTATAGGTGGAGAATGGACCACTCATGGCAACATGAATATTTGTGCTTCACATGACAGCTTATACACTAAAGAGTAGCATCTCTGTCAGTTTTAAAGGCAGTTTGATTTCGAATGTGTCAACATTCATAGGACTGAGAGCTGATAAGAACCATGATCAGAGTCTTTGGAGTACTGGGATAGATGTAGCTAGGATTGCCTTAGATTAATTGTCCCTAAACTTTTCAGTGTATCAAAATCACCTAGGGAAGCTTTTAAAAGTATTGACTCTCATGCTGGAGATCCTGCTTTAGTGAAACAGGCATGGCTAACTATTTGTACTTTTGAAAACCATCCCTGGATGGTTCTAATGTGTACTCTTGTTTGAGAACCACTGTTTTCAACTTTTTCTCCATGCAAGAATCATGTGTACCTTTTTTTACTGATTTTTTAAAGATATAATTAGATTTGGTGAGTTTCTAGACTAGCCTACATTTTACTCATAAATTTGATCTTAGATGGTATTTGTTTTTTATCCATAATACACATATCTGTGTTTGTATAGGTGGCAGTGGTGGTGGACACAGAGGCAAAAGTGAAAAGTGGCAGTGGCATCTTTGGTGTGAAATAGGCAGTCATACTTAAGAAAGGGCTCTGCCCTCGATGTGGATGATGCCCGTTCTCTAGTAAGTCGTTTTATTGGTCAGCCTCTTTCCCCTTTTACTTTGTTCTTTAAAGAATACTATACAAAAGCATTTGCACTGACTAGTAGATTCATGCTTCTGCCTTCATTTTTACGGTGGAAATCAGCTCTCTACACAAGAGTTATCATAGGCAAACTTTTCTCTTTCTCTCTAGTTTAAACCTTCCTTTTGTACATTGGTTTCTGTTGTTGCTGTTTTTAGTTAGTTTGCAGTTTTACTAGGCCATGTCTGTGTGTGAATTTATTCATATATATTCTTTTTACCTTACTATAATTTGTTTGGCTTCCTGAATCTAAGAAGGTATATCTTTCATCTGTTCTGGAAAATTCTTCCAATGTTGACACTCTATGTTCTCCTTTCAAAACTTCAACTAGATGTGTGGTAAGCCTTCTCACCTTAAGTTCATATTTTTTAACTTCTGTTTCATATTTTTCAAATTTTTGTCTCTTCTGGTAATTGGCAATTTGTATCTTTTTTTGCAATTCACTGTGTCTTCAGTCATATGAAATCTGATATTTAACCTCTCTTTTGAGTTTTTTTATTTAATGGTTTTATTTTTTCACTTCTTGAAATTAGGAGTTGTGTTTTCAAGTATTATTTTTCCTATAGACTTTTAAAGACTGATTACTCCTCTTCTTTTTTAACAAGTTGCTATACTAGATCTTATGATTTACTAGCTGGAATATTTGAGGATCTGATTCTTTAGTTTATTTGTTTTCTTTGCTGTTTCCAGTTTGTGGTGATAAATTTCCAGATGTGTGTGGTGTGTGTGTGTGTGTGTGTGTGTGTGTGTATGTGTGTATGTATGTGTGTATGTTACTTTCATTGAAACTTATAATTCTTCTAGGCCTAGATTGAAGGCACATTCCTTTTGTACTTGCTTTGGGTAGAGACAAATGACACTACAAATTTAACTACTCTTTAAACTGCATTTTATCTTAGAGGTTTTATGGTCATCAAAGTGGTATGAATGCAATGCTCCAAACTTTTATGAAGACTAATTAAGGAAATTATTTTATAACTCTCCATGCAAAAATCAGAGTCAGACACAGAAATGTTCTTGTCATTGCACCATGTAAGATGGACTTTAAGCTAGAAATAACCAAATTATGGATAACCAAACAAATTCCATCTGAGGTTATCTCATTTCCATCTGAGGTTATCTCTGAAGGGATTTTACCAATGACCCCTCATCTTTGAGAATCCTTAGGTTACATCTTCTTTGCTCTAATGGGCATTCACAGCTATAGCCCAATATGCATTGGCATGATGCTGTTGGAGAAGAGGATGGCTTTGGATCTCATTGAATTAACATTTCATGATTTTCTCTGTCTATTGGATCTTTCTCTCCAACTTCTTCCCCAAATATATGGTTAACTTAGCCATGCATTTAAAATGTTTTAAAAATATATCCTAACATAAAAAAGTCTTGGATCAAGATGCTTTTCTTCAGGACAATTAATCTACCACATTTCCATAAATAGGTTCCATTCTTTTAAAAATTTAATTAAGGAAAAAATTTCATCCTCCAATTCTTATTTCACACCAGAAACAATTGATCAATCAAATCATATAAGAATATATAAGATGTTAATATTTATCTTTTCCAATACCCTGACTTCTTATTTTTGATAAGTAAAGGTATGCCTTGAGAAGCACTTTCCAAAGAAAATGTTCCATATAATGCTAATTGTAGTTCTCTGGTGACAGAAAGCTGGAGAAACACTGAATTAAACAGAGTCACAAATTTTCTTATTGAAGAAGTTGTATGATGTGCAATAGGAGTACCCTTGAGAAATGAGGATAACTCAGATGACTGATTTGAGGAAGGCCAGCTTAGAGAGAAAAAGAGACTTCCCCAAGGGCATAGAGGTAGTTAGTAGCAGGTCATCACTAGCATCTGCTTCTAAGTTTCCCTTCCTCTTTATTATCACAATGTAACGTTTGGTAAATAGCTACTTGGAAAACGATTTCCAGTAGTACCCCTTCCCCAAATCAAAATGCTGTTTAGAGGCCATCTTTCACTAAGTGAAAAGAAAGTGGGCTCCTCTCCTAAAAACAGCTAAACAGGTATGTTCCAGAAGTTCTTTAAGGAAAATAAAATATGATGTCAAAAAGCAGTGGTTTTAGATCTTGGCCTGAAGTGGAAAATAGATGCTTTCATGGGGCTTCAACCCAAATCAACACCAAGAGATAGTAATCCTGTGTGATTATTAAGAGGGTGTGTGCTCTCCTGAAATCATAGTTTTTAGTTGGCAGGGAGCAAACTTCCAAGAACAAGTTGTGACAGAAAAGGTTTTTAAAGACCACTTTTGGATTTCGCCCAGCAGAATATGCAGTTTCTGACTGTTAGTGTATTCTTACCTCTATTACAAAAAACGGACTGTGGGAACTTGGGAAAGTGAAGTGCAATGTTATTTACATTTTTGTGCCAAAACATTATGAAGTGAAATAGTAAAACATGCTGAGTGAGTGCAGCATATGAAAATTAATAGGAACATTTTGAGTATGTGATCTTTTACTTGAAACAATATAAATGAAAAAAGTTCTGTCAAGGTCCTTTCTTGACCTCTTTTAAATGTTTCTTTCTTTCTTTCTTTCTTTCTTTCTTTCTTTCTTTCTTTCTTTCTTTCTTTCATTTTTACACTCTCAGTTGTTTATAATAACTCCTCTGGATACGAGGTCTAAAAATTCTTTCTTTTAGAATTTTTCTCTGCTTGTGTACAACTGATACCTTTCATGGAAAAAAAAAAAACCAAGCATAAAATGATCAGTAAGTGATTTCTAATAGCTTTGAAATAGGACCACCAGGGTGAGTATTGAGTTTGGAGTCCTAGTGTTGGTGTCTCGTTTAGTCATCAGTCCTTGAAAACAAATGTGTTGTGCAAAGATATTCAAAGGTGTTGAGAACAGAGATATTGTAAGGACAGAACTTCCAACTGAGGGCTAAAGAACAATCTAAGCATTTCTGACAAAGTGCTTTGTTAGATGGCTTTGCACTAAGAAGAACCATATTATGAATTCATAATGATTAGAAAAAGGAGGAGGAAGAGAAGAAGAAAACTGAACTTTTGCTCTCTGTTAGATACTGGATTAAGCTCTAGATATACATTAGCTTATGATATTTATACCTCAGAGCTAGTAAGCTGATCTCTGGTCACTCTTCTTTTACACATGAGGCTTAGAGAGTTGAAGTAACTTGTTAAAGATCTACATCAAAGAATACATTGCAGGGATTTGAACTCAACACTTTCCTGACCCCACAGCCCTATTCACAATTCCTCAGCTGTCTTGCCTCCTAGAGTAGATGTGACTACAAGTTGCATTTTTTTTTTTGGTTTGTTTGTTTGTTTGTTTGACAATTTGGAGAAAGGATTTGACTTTATACTGTGAAACTGGACCGGTGATAGTCTGGAGCCAAGAAGTCCAGGCAGTCTTGGCATGAGGCAAATGTTGTCAAGAGAGGTCAACATCAGCTGAGACAGGGCAATGACCCTGAGCATAATCCAAGGACAGCCCAGAAGCTGACTGTCCAAAGAAGAAGGCAGGTTAGGGCCAGGTTGACCGGATATGAACACTACTGATAAAGGATTTCATGTGGTCACAAGCAGATTTCCTCAATTGTAGCCTATAAAACATACCAGAAGGGATTATTTAAATCTGGTTATAAATTTTCATATGTTCAATAGGAAAGAGAGGGGTGATGCACAGCATGAACTGATTTTTCAACTGTTAACTGACTTTTGATATTATTATTTAATTTAAAGTATACAAAAGCATTTCAGAGTTTCACCAATAACCCCAAGTTAAAATAGCTGCCTTATCCTCACACAAAAGTTGCATATTGAGAAGTCCTTAGAAACCAAGATCTTTCATTTGGAAAATAGGTCCACTCTGTCATAATGCATGACTCAGTCATTTCAATTACCTAACTCAAGATCTCTCAAACTATCCTGGTTATCTATCCTCTGAAATCCTCTTGTATACACCATCTGGATGGTTAACCTCCTCTAGTTGGAAACTAAAATCATCTGAGTCTGCCTCATCTCCCTCAACACCCTCATTTAACAGGTCAACAGAGCACTTAGTTCCAAGTCACATATATCCCGTAAGGTTACCTCTTCCTCTTCATTCCTGCATTCCTTATCCCACCTACCTTACAGGCCAATGGGATTCATCATGTATAATTTCTGGGTCAGACACTGCTTCTCATCCCGCTTTACTATGGCCAAATTTAGAAGATCATGTGATTGTAAGCATAGGCCCCAGAGGAACAGCCAGGAACTGCTTTGCTTAGAATGAGTGATGAAAATGGTAGGTACCTTTAGGATTTTAGGCCCCTCCATAATGTGTATTAATACCATGTATTCCCTTTCTTGTATCCTGGAGTACAAGGAACTCATAACCAGGACTTCATCCACCTTCCCTGCCTAACTCCCCCTACTCCCACACTTGCAAGGTGTACATTAGCCACTCAGGCATATTTGCAGCTTTATGCAGTTTCATGTTATTTCCTCTGCTGAAAGTGTAGGGCCCCATAATGTCCACCATGAAATCTATAATCCCTCCTTTAGAATTCAAATGTCAGCAACTCTGATGGAACCCTAGCCACAAGCAGATTCTCAGTGCTGCCTTACTCTTTGTAGCTACATTTTCTAGCATTTATTACACCATACTGTGATAATAATTTGTCATTGTCTTCTCCCTCCATGGTGATCTTCTTGAGTGTGGATACACATTTTATCTTTTGTCTTCAAGCTATAAGAAATCTCCAAAAGCCCTAATTTTTTTTTAAGGTCTAGCTTGATAGTTGGATCTAAGGAGCAGAAGGGACCAATAGGAGGGGTCAGCACCAGACCCCCTTAATGGGAGCCTTCTCTGGTGGCTTTTCAGAGTATTCTAGGATGTATAGTATATCTAGGATCCAGGCCTGATGCCTGGATCCATAAATAGTCATGTTAAAGGAACAATTGTGTTAAAATTAATTGATTATGAAAAAGAATGACTCTGATATAAATTCTGTTGTTTCTATTGTGCCTTTCTTTTTTGTGAGTTTGAACTGTATAGATGAATAAATATTACAGAAAGTAAAATATGTGTTTTGGGTTGCTGAGGTAGAATATTGGGATACCAAAAAGACACAGGGATTATTTGTTACTAATAGTAAAAGACAAAGCCAAAATTAATTGCTTGTTGACATAGCTTTAATCAAAATACAAAGTGAATCCTAACTCATTTTGGCAAATAATGCATCCTAGTTTTAGTAGGTAATATGTCAAAGTGTCTTGGATTTTAAATTTAAAATATCACATTTTCTTTAATGCTGTAAGGTTCAAATGCCATCATTTATTTTCTTGGTGTCCTTTGTGCCTTGTGCGTGCTGCTTAATGTCTTTGAGCATGGTAATTCTTACCCTGAAGCATGAGAAAATGGTACCTATCTTTTAGAATTATCACAAAGTTCCAAGAAGGCAAAGCATCTAAGCTACTGAAACAGTGGCTGACATAGCACTTAATAATAAATATTTATTTCTCCTTTTAAAAATCAATTTTTTAGATGGATTGTACCCCCAAGTATTAGATTTACCAATATATAATAACTTGTCATTCTTCATTACAAACTGAACTACCCTAGCAACATTGTAAATCCCTGCAGATCTTTGCTATAGGAAGATTGCTTTAGACTGAATGAATAGCTTTCTCTGGAGACCAATAGACCTATGAAAACATACAACCACTTTGTGGAAAGGAACTCCTGTGAGGTAGGATGGATGATGGACCCAAAACATCTCCAATAGGACCTAGAATACTCTGAAAAGCTACCAGAGAAGGCTTCCATGAAGGGGGTCTGTTGCTGACCCCTCCTCTTGGTCCCTTCTGCTCCTTAGATCCAACTATCAAGCTAGACCTTAAAAAAAATTAGGGCTATTGGAAATTTCTTATAGCTTTCATATAATATATTTTGCTTGGGAATAGGACAGTCCTCTTGAAAATTTCAAAGGAAAGCATATGAAAAATATCTGTGCATTTTCCATGAAAAATTGACAGAAATATGATTTCTTAAAGAAATTACCCAAACAACCAGAAGGAAAGTAAGACAGAGTAAAGGGGGAGACAAGGGTTGGTTGATGGCTGACATGTGAAACCCTTTACCATTCATAAAATATTTAGGTTATTTGAGCTAAGGAGGAAATTGCTAAGGATTAGGTTTATAGCACTTGTCCACGTCTCAGAAGTGCTACTCTGTAAAACTTGTCAAAGAGGGGGGAAAAAAGGAAAGAAAGAAAGAAAAGAAAGCAATCCCATTAGGAAGCCTGTGCTTTGCATCCTGTCGTTTATTAAATTTGTCAGTCGAGGCAGTTGGGATTATGGCAGTAGATTTATTAATTTTTCAGAAAAACCTGGCATGACAATGCCTTACCCTTGGCACTAGCCTTAGAGAATGCAGAGAAGCAAGTTTGTGAAACAAGCAAATGCTGAATTCCTGCAGAGAAAAAGTCATTACCATGCAAACCTGTCCCAAAGGAAGCCAGGTAACCAGTTTTAGAAGGGCTAGTTGCTTGAAAATCTGCAAGCTTCTATTCAGATAATAATAATGATATTATTATTATTATTATTATTATTATTATTATTATTATTATTATCATTTTCATAGTGTATAAAGGAAAATTCTTTCTTAGCACAAGTTCTATGGTAGTTCCAGTCCCTGTGGGCCTGGAAATTGATACTTTGCTCCAGGCAGACATTTGTTTTCATATCTGACATTCAAGAGTCATTGTTGTGAGTGTCCAAGGATTCATTCTGCCCTTCCAACCAAAGAAGCAGGACCTTTTCCTTCACATTGTGGTGGATGCTTGCAATGTTCTGGTCTTGCTGATGTTCCCTGCCCCAGACAGTAGATATGGTCTGTCTGAGGGTGGTTGTGGTCAGGGGCAGGACTGGGAGAATGAGGGAGTTTGTCCTCTTGACCTTTTAAGGCCATGCTGTTGATTCTTTTGTAGACCACAGAAATTGAGGTTCCCCTTATTTTCTACTGTGGTTCATTGCAGAAAACCTGCAGTGTCCCTGTTTCATTGTTTTCTTTCTAGAAGCCATTTAGAATATAGAGAGGATTCTATATTATGTTCAGAAGTTGATGCTGTAGTGCTCTAAATATAATAATAACTGTAAAGCATTTTCTATGCTTCTAGGCAATATTTTAAGTACTTTACACATAGTGATTAATCATATGATCTTTTCCCTAGCTCTGTGAGGTAGTTGATTTTGTTGCCATCATTTCAGAGATGAGGAAACTAAGAGTCAAGTAAACATCTTGTCCAGGTCATAAAACCAGGAATTTGCAGCTGGGTCTGGGGTTTATGTTCCTAAGCACTCTCAACTCTTATCTCAAGCAGACACTCCATGGTTGAAGAAAATATATTTTAAACAAATCAGATCAACTTGCTCACATAAAACAGTGGTTTGGTTGTAAATACAAACAGGTAGGAAGAGGAGAAGATGCATGCCAGGAAGTGGATAGATATCAGAAGTTTGTGAACACATTCCTGGATAGAGCCAAAGGACTAAAACCTTTGGTAATCCTACTTTGGCATGCACACAAATGCCCCGGGGAATTTTATAAAATTTCCCCCACCCATAGAAGATTCAACAAGCCATAGTAGGGTTTAAGATCTATGTTTATGTAAGCATTCCCAAACCATTCAGAACATCTTGAGGGTGTCCAAGAAATATTTCATTAGAGATTTGTGCCTTATATCCTCAGACTTATGGGAGGAGATAAGGAAACTACAATTTTATACTAAACATCTTCGTCATCCAGGATCTAGTGGATGTGTCTTGGTAAGAAGTTTTGCCACTCAAATTCATCTACATGAGCATGTTTCACATAGGCAAGGAAGAGGGCATTTGTAAAAGCTGGCAGTGGTGAGCCATCTAAGATCCTAACCATGAAAATGAAAGTTGACTTTTTCACAGGAGGATGCCCTTTCTCCTGGAGCAGATAGTAGTTGAAGACTCTTGGAAGTTAAGTTTTAAAATGAAAGCCTGTGGGACATTTTTAAATCAGAATGAAATTTGAGCTCTTATTTATGGAGCCAGAACACAGGAATGTGTATGGGGGGGGGGGAGGGGGACCAATAAATGTAAAGACACCATGTAAAATACATGGTTTATCAGATGTGCTCAGGCCCCCTCTGAGCCAGCATATATAGAATGTAAAATTCCCTCACAGTTACACTAGAAGAGGAATTGGCTGCAAAGCCAGCCAATATAGCTTTTCTGAACAAGAAAGAGATCTACATACAGTCATACATCCCTTCTAGCAAATGCTAGAAATGGCTATAGAGAAAAACCCAATTATTAAAAGTTGAAAGAAAAAAAAAAACTGTTTCCGATGACATGAATTTAAAGGACAAACATTTTTTTTTTCCTTGAATAGAAACAGTGAATTGAATTGGAGTTGAATTAAGCTAAATAAGAGGAAACAGTGAAATTTTGTAGACTGTGGAATAGTCTCACTGGGAACATTTTGGAAGGCCCATCACTTAGTCATTTCAAACTAGACCAGACAAATGACTTGAAGATATGTCGTGAGAAGCAGGGTTACAGAGAATGGATGAACTTTTCTCTATTCCCCTATGGAAATTTCCTGAGTGGTGTCAGCATTCATACACACACACACACACACACACACACACACACACACACACAAAGTTACTTTCCAAAACAGCATTTTAACCCCCCCCCCCAAAAAAAAAAGCCTCTTTATATTACTGGGTCTACATTTACTGTCTCTTCTGATCCCCCCCCCCTTGGCCTTGGCCTTCATTATGGACATAGTTTTCTGTTAAGACTATAAAATTCTTATAGTTTCCACTTCGTCATCTTTAAAGCCTTGTAAACACCTTCTCCACCAAGTCCTTGTGATTGCAAGTAGCGAGCCGTCAAGCTTCCTTTTGAAGAAGCAACAGGGAACAGAGAAGACAAACAAATTTCAATCAAATGGGGACTTCAAGAAACTGAGTACTTCATCAGCCTCATCTAACACACCTGAAAACCACTGAGCATGCCTTCTGTCTCTTGAGTAGAGCTCAATTTCCATAGATAGCTGGTTGGAATCCCAATACTGAAGAGCCAACTTGTTAATTTGGAGCTGAAAGTGAGAATTTTAAATATCATCCTCACTCTTGGCCTTTTTTTTTTAGTTGAGGTATCTTGTAACAGAGATACATAAATACCAGAATTTATTTACTTTTTGTTGTTCCTTACTAGTAGCTAAGCAAAAAAAAAAAAAAAAAAAAAAAAAATTCAATGAAATCTAAAGATTATTTATGGCTGTTCATGTAAAAGCAATAGTTTTGGTCTCCTGCTTTTAGGAAATTAGAAACTGGTTATATGTTTCTTTAGAAATAATGTATCCCTTCCAGGTGGTTAATGATAATTGGATAGACTATGAATATACCAACTTCTATTTTCAGCTGTAATATTATTTGGACCATGAAAATGTTTCTATTTTTTTTTATTTCTTTTCTTCTCTTTGCTGTTTATGATAAAGATCAAACAATTTTTTCTCCCCCTTGCCATATGCTGTATAACAATAAAATATAACATGAATAATAGTAAAAATAAAAAAAAACTGCAACCATTTATGGAGTGCTTATGGATATGTCAGCTCTTGTACTATGTCCTTCATAGACATTGTCCCATTTTATGCTCACCAAGGCTCCTTAGTAACATGTTCTTATTTTATTGATAAACAGCTTGATTTACAGAGGTTCAACTATGCCTAAAATCATGTAAGTATGTAGGAGAAATAGGATTCAAGCCAATTTTTTTAACCCCAAAGCCTGCACCTTTAACTATCTGCCGTATGCCTCAGAAAGACACATATTATTTAAATGTTAAGGAAATTATTGTATTACCTCTGTCCCTCCTTTTCCTCATATTGCAGTTTTTTTATTATATCTTCATGAAGGAAACAAGAATCCACCTTCCCAAATAATATTTTTGAATCATTACAAATAATAAACAAAATTATTATGATTTTGCCAGTGATTAAAACAATTACCAAAATAACATACTCATGCAACTGTGGGTAAATTCTTTGGGCAATCTAATGAACTAAAGCATTAGTTCTAAAGAAAATCATATAGTACATTGAAGATTATTTTCATCAAATGCATGCTGTTGTACTATTGTTTCTTTGAATGCTTGTTTTATTCAAGAGTGTAAAGCATATTGTTACAATCCATCATGAAAAGAGTAATGCTTTGATTAAATTTACTTCTGGAAGAGGAGGAAAGGAGTGGTTTATATTACTTTTCTAGTTCCTTGTCTAGAAAGATCAACTTCAAAAACCCAAGTCTATTTACTCTCCACATGACAAACAGGCCACTATAATATGGTGACTAGTGGAACGTGGGTTTTGAGACAATAAGGTTTTATTCATCGTTGCAAACATGCTGATCATAATCATCCAGGAATTGATGACTGTTGTCCCGGAAGAAAAAGTATATAGACCTCTTCCTGCTTTCCAAGGGCTTATAAATCTTGTCTGCATTGTACATCTTAAGCATAAATATTACATTGGACATGAAGCTAAGAGAAAAAATAATCTTAGAAAAATGTAAGCTAGTATTTCATTAAGCAATTAAGCATTGACATAGTTATTTTCTCTTCTCCAATTAGAATACAAAGTTCCACGAGAAGAGATACTTGGTACTTTTTAATTAATTGCTGTTTCTCTAGCACCTAGAAAAGTATCTGGCACACAATAAATGCTTACTAAACATGTTTTAGAAAATGAGAACGTAAAGAGGAAGAATGATGTGGAGGCAACACCATTCACTGTGCCTACTTCTATATCTGTGTATAGAAATTATGGGATGGTCCTCCTTCCTTTCCTTAAGAATATCACTAAACAGGCCCCTTCTCAGACAAAAAAGCAACCCCAAAACAAAACAAATATAAAAAAAAAGAAACAGTCTTTCGTAAAGTGTAATTGACATTGTGAGTGGTTCAAAGACTGAATATCTAAGTGAAAGCATCTGTTAGAAAACATGATAAGGTACTCAAGTTCAAAGTCCTTGTCATTTATATGTTCTGAATGATGCCTAGCTTCCTGTGGATAAACACTGAGTCCTAAATGGCCCTATAAAAGAGCAGTGGCATTGTTATAGAAGGGCACTGTGTTTTCCCAGCTTAGGCACAGAAAACAAATATTGGCACCATGGGACTCATTCTGCACCCATGTGGAATAATTTAATTCCATTAATAATGCTAGAAATGTTAAGAAAACATTGCAGAAGGAAAAAGGAGAATATGGGGCATGCAGAACAAGCTTTGTTTCATCTGAGCTCCAGCATCCATTTGTTTTCCATTGTTTGCTGTAGTTATTCTGGATCTGTTTTCACTTTTATTTGTGGTCAGTTTCAATATGTCTACACGAAAACACACTTCAGAAGTAAAAAGGACTCTGTCTTTTTACAGTATGATGCCAGACAGTTGGACAGTTTAGGATTCACTGGCTCCTAGGTCAGGTTTTTCATGCCTGCTTGAGGCATCGTAGTTATTATGCTGCTAAGAAAAAAAGGCATTGTCACTAAAGGCACACAAATCCCACCCATAGAACTAAGTTGTGGGCCTAAACCAGGCCCCTCGCTGCATAGCTTCCACCCCATCTAAATTCTATCCCCAATAAATTTTCATGCCATTTTCATTGACTACAGTGGGACCCATGGGCATGTCCAGGGGCAGAATCTGGCTGGCTGCATGTAACATACTGCTTGGGCCGGGGCATAAAGCCAAACAAGCATTGCTTACTATTTATATGAGTTTGCACAAATTTCTGGTTGCCAAAAGAGATGAACTCACTACTTCTGAATAACTCATTCATCAAAACAGACATGAAAATTTTGTTCCTTGGGTCTGGTTAGAAAGCAAATAATTTGTTGGTCTACTATCTAGAAGCCAAAATATGTTTGGAGCTGTACGTTCAAACCCAGCTGACAATCCCCCAGCTGACACCACCTCAAAGCAAGATGACTTGCTTTTGTTCAGAGAGTCCTTTGTGCAAGCAAATGTGGCCAGGGAAGTATGACAAAGACATTGAGCTTAGGTTGCACCTTCTTAAAAGTTTTCCTCCAAAGTCTGAGTTCCTATTAAACCATCTGGAGAGGAGAACTTTGGTATCATCCAGACTTGAATCCAGCCTAAGGAATTGTTAATATCTCCACTGTCAGGAAACTTCTGTGTACTTGACTCAATGGCATTTGTCATTTGTTTTATGTCCTTGTGAAAAGAGCACATATTCCTTTGGGGTACTTTTTAATATAAAAATTCTAGTGCTTTGCTTTTGAACATATTAAATTAAATGGTTCCATGTGTATTATCAAGCTATTGTAGTAGCATAGAATAGGGTGTTGCTCTGACTTGGTCTAAAATATATTTTCTGTCTGTGTAAAGTGTCATCTAAGGAGCCTCAGAAATATAATATAAAGCAATGAAAGAGGGAGGGAGGGAGAGAAGGAAGGAGGGAGGGAGGGAGGGAGAGAGAGAGAGAAAGAGAGAGAGAGAGAAAGAGAGAGAAAGGAGAGAGAAAATGGCTTTCTGAAATAGTACATGCATCTTGGAAAGCCATTTGGGAGTCTCCTGAGAAGCAATGACTGTATATACTTCCAAATCCTCAAATGTTAAGCATCCAAATGAAAACCATTAAGTTTAATTTAGATCCTTTTTCTGTAAAATAAAATGAAAAGCTTAAAGTAATTTCAAATTTATAAGTACCCAGGGCTAGATACTTTGTAGTAAATTCCTGATTTTAAGAAAGGGGATGTCCATCTTGACAGTATTCATGGAAGTTCCTTTTCAAAGTTTCCAGGCAAGTCCTGAACAGCCCATTTCAGGGTTTTATCAAACTCATAGTCAACACATGTAGATGTCCAGCCCTCAATCCACGATGCTTTAAATCTGTTTTATCCTATGCTATGTAAATGTGGAGAGTCATTTCTTCCTTTGTCTTCCTGTCAGCCTCAGTCTTCCCTTCTCAACTCCATCATTGTGATCACCCTCACCACCCTGATTTTCTTCTTTGCTCATTGGCTACTTATTTTTAAATTTTATAAAATAAGATAAATTTCGATGATTTTGATTAACCTTGTTTTTTACATCCATCCTTCAATAATTTTATCCCAATTTTCCCCTCTTCCTTTAATTGTTAGAAAAAAAATCATTAAGAATGTTTATTTTGAGATCAAGTTTTGATTTCCACATATTTGAATTCTTAATCATTCCATCATTTAAGCAAGCTGCTTTGCTACTTTTACTGGTGCTTCACAACATTATCAATATAATAGAAGAAATTTTAAAATGATCATATCTGTATAAATGCTGTGTTTAGAACCCTGGAGTAAACAAATGGGTCTACTTGAGGCAGAGATGAGGAGATCTGGCCCAGGCTCTGCCCAGCTGCCATGAAGACTGGGGAGACCTGTGTCATAAAAGACTCATAAACTCTTCTCCATGCAGAGTCAGGCACATCAGTTGGCAATTTATTCCTGCATCTCTTTATATACCAACTTCCTGATCTGTAAAATGGAAAGAAGGATATTCATTACCCATCTTTTCAACTCGCAAAGCTTAACTGAGTTCATACATATAAAGGATTATCCTTCACTCAAAAGATGCAAACTAGTAATGGTAGTAGCAGTTGTAGAAGTAGCAACAGCAGCTGTAGCTTTATTTCTTTATAATCACATTAATTGGATAAAATTGTTGACAAATCATAGGCTAATCCTATTTCCTTTTTTCAAAGAGCAATTATTTTGTCTGATGTATGATGTTATAGAATAAAAAATCTTGATGTTAGACTTCATATATATGGATCTTCAAGAAACCAAGACAGACAAGGAGACAGATTAGGGGAGACCAGCATTCCTAGGCAGATAGAACCTGAAGGAAATTACTTGTTTTTTTTTTTTTTTGCAGAAACAAGCAAACTGCCCAAAGACAAGGCCATACAACTAAAACTTAGTCAAATAGCTGAGATTTAGGAAGGGGCCTTAACTTTGACATAGCATTTACAGGAAGAAGATGGATAAGCAGACAGAGTCATGAATGAGAGTAACTTGGGTTAACTGAGGGTAATTGAGTTATACTGGAGGGACCATCTGTCTACCCTGGACATGTCACTAGGCCACCCCTCTGTTACTAGCAAGGGAAGTACAAGAATAGGTGAGGGTTATCCAAAGGTTTTGCAATGGATTCCAGCCTGGGAAAGCTGCTTGCCAAGGTTAATCTAAAGGACTTTGCTTGTGAGACTGGTCCCTGGCTTTACCTGAAGATTGGATATATCAGACATCCAAAAGCAGAAGGCTGGACAGTCTGAAGAAGTGGGAACAGAGCTCTTAAAAATTAAGAAGACTTAGATTTGCAAGAATTGTATTTAGCCAAGTCTAGATTATCTGCAAAGAGGCATCCATATGTTTGGACACTGTCTTTTCCTTCACTACCCAACTGGTCTACATCCAGCCATGCTCCCTAGGGACATTGCTTCCATTCCCCAAGCCTTACTCTTCTGCAGTTTCACAAAGCCAGTTGGTTTAAATTCTTTGTCCTTCCATTGTCCAAGCCTAATAAGGAAGTCAGTCAGCTGTGGGTTGGGATAAGGAACTGATGGTAAGGAGGAACATTCCTCCAAGGGCCTTTTGATCTTTAAGAGACTATAAGTGGCTCAATTCCCTGCTTTTATGCAAAAAATATCTCTTGTGTGTGTCATTCAAACAGATTGTTTTCCTTCCCATGCATGTAACTATTGTCTCTTGGAGATTTTATAAGAAACAGAATACAGGGCTTTCCAAAGTCAGGGAGAGGAGGAAAACACATGACTTTATCTTGTTCACCTCCCAAACTTGTCATTCTTACTTGTAGACATTTGACTCTAAGAGTCATATAGTTCAGTGGCAAAACTAAAGGCCTCCAGGTAATCCACACCTGTTCTTGACTACTCCTAACCAACTGTGGTCTGTGTGTGAAGCCATTTCACACTTCTGGGCCTCAGTTTTCATACTGTAAAACTTAGCAAGTTGGATTTGACAAGGTCCATTTAGCAGGCAGTGTGTTATTGCTGTTGGAAAAATGGATTTTGTAGGTGACTGTATCTGATTTCAAATCCCAGTTCTGTTGTTTCCACAATGACTCAGCTGCATCAAAGCCTGTGTTTCTTATTTATAAATGAAGTTATTAGAAGAAATATATAAGACAATGTTTAAGGTACTTAATAAGGCCTATTAGAAATGCTAAATGAATGATGGCCCATATTAATTTTTTCATTTATAATTTTCCTTCCACAACTAAATTTTACATGTAAATATATTTTATAAAGAGTTAAAGAAGGAGCCTGAAGGGCATGGGAGTGGAGTGAGGGATAAGTGTTTGTCTCCAGTGTCTTTTGAAATGAGAAGTTTGGAGATTCTAAACTAATATGTCTATTTTCTATTCTTTGTGGGTTTTGATTTAACTAGGATGTAGGAGATTCTTTATTTCTGTGTATAATACAGGCAAATATCACTTTTCCTTTGTTTATTCATTTTCTTCTTATCCACTCAAAAAATCTATTAGTATGTAGCTGTAGTTGACCAGCATTGAGTTAGGTGATTAAAGTACAAATGTGACTAAAACTGGTTCTCTGCCCACAGGATAGTCATGGAAAAGATAAGGAAATCAACACTCAGTAAAGTAGGTTGGTTCTGTGAATGTAGTATACAGCAGGTATAAGACAGATGGATCTGAATGGGGAATAGAGAGTGGAGTGGTAAAGATATTTTGGAGAGAAATTAAACTGTGGAAGAAGGGGAAATAAAGGGACTGGACTTAGAATCAGTTTCATGACTGGGATGGTTTAGGACTTCTGTTTTCACCACATATAATCTGAGGATCTTGTGGTATATCCATAAAATGGTAAAGTGTCAGAAAACAAGTCATTAGGATTTAAGTGGAATTTGAAGTCATGTGTTGATATATACTTCTTCAGAAAGAGGTTATATATACACATATATATGAAAAGTAGATCATGGGATGCTTAAGGAACACCCATATTTAAGGGTGTAGATAAATAAATAGAGATGGTGGGCCAGAAAGAGAAGAAATGGCCAGGTAAAAGGAATACCAAGAAAAGTTGTATCACATAAGCCAAGAAAAAGAAAAATTTCAAAAGGAATTAGTGATCAACACAATCAAAAATCACAGATGTAAGACAATAGCTGCTGGGTGTCTTATTATTTAGGTTTTCTGCTACCAAAGAACATATGCATTTAAATTTTCTTTATAAAGAAATCGAGAGGCTTGGACGTATACACTCAGAAAATGAGATAATTGTATTGTAACGCAACCAAGTTTTTATAGACTAGGAACCAGAAGTGCTAGGCTTCATAAGAAATTGAATATGTCCAGCAAACTAGAAATTTGTTCAGGTTGCACCACAACATTTGCAATAAGGATATTTTGTTGCTTCCTCAGTGGGAGGTGCCCCCTGATCGATTTGTAGGAAGCTTACTATCAGCCTGATTCTGCTATTCTATTGGAATACACATATTTTGGTTCCACTGTCATTACTCTATCTCTAGTCCAGACCTTCAAGAAGAAATTCAAGAAGAAAATCCAATTATTCTAGTCCCCCCATATCTATTTCTCTCTCTCTCTCTCTCTCTCTCTCTCTCTCTCTCTCTCTCTCTCTCTGTATTAGGGATTGAACCTAGGGCATTCTACCACTCAGCTCCATTCCCAGACCTTTTATTTCTTCTTTTGAGACAGGATCTTGCTAAATTGCTAAGAGTCTTGCTAAGTTGCTGAGGCTCACCTGGAACCTGTGATCCTCCTGCTTGCACCTCCTGAGTCACTGGGATTACAAGTATGCACCAACATACCCAGGTATCTCCAAATTTCTAATCAGGCAGGAAACCTCATAGTGCATAGATTGGTAGGTATTGGATATCTTTGTATTGCCTTGCTTCCTGGGGTTCAGCAAGTGATAGCCAGGGAGACAGAGCAATATGGTATTCAGAACATGACTACCTCTTCATAAGAGCCATCATGAACTGTTTTCCTCACAAAGGGGTAGTTGCTCTGGAAGATGTGTCCTATTTTAAAGCCTTTTCTTTAGTATCCTAGACATTTGTAATACAGAAGTATTATACCTGGGAGAGTAGTTTCAATGTATTTTGTATTTTGGTGGATTAATGAAAAAAGGGGGATGGAGTCAGTGGAGACAGGGAATATCAGTGAGTCTTTGGGAAGGAAGGTAGGAGATACGGCATCAGAACTCAGAGGACTTATGTTTCCAAGATAATATTGTCCATTCAAATAAAGGATAGTTATGCCTATTTATGTAGTAACAGGACAGCTAGAGAGAATGACAGGGTACTTGTGTGGCAGAGAAGATGACTACTAGACTGAGAGCCTTAAGTAGCTGAAAGTGAAGCTGGCAGAACTCTGTTATTCACCTTGTCCACATTTACACTTAGCAATGCACTCACTTATCTGAGGAAATCAGTGTTGGATGTGGAGAAATTCTGAGAGACATGGAGGAGGATTAAATGAGAGTGAGAGAGATAAAGGAATGGAGCAATACTATAGGGATAAGAAGCTACAATGACAAATTGGAAGAGAAAAGTGGGAAATTTAGAGAAAGTGAAGAATCTGTATCCACAAGTTTAACCAAATATTCTCAAGACACAGGTTATAAGCACTCTTGGATATTCCAATGCCTCTTAAGGGCTATGTGTATTTCTTTTGATGTAAGTAAGAAGTCAAAAGCAGGCCTTGGTTGTGACATCTCATACAACTCAGAGCAGGCAGGCCCTCAGATTTTCTAGAGCTTCTTATTCTGCATCAATAAATATTAGCTACTATTATATTATCTCAGTAATGGTTTTTACCATACATCCTGTCTGCATTTCTTGGAACAGCCCCTTTAAAAAATTTTAATACCAGAAATAATCCCAGTGGATAAGTCAATTAGGTCTTAAAAATAGAACCTTTGTTAAAAAGCCATTCTGATTTCTCTGCTGGCCTTGGATTCTGTCACTGATAAATTGCCCCAGGCTTCTTTCTTAACATCTTAGGTTAAGACTATCTCTAGTACATACATATACCAGAAACACTGATTTTTTTTTTTTTTCATTTAAAAATAGATCCAAAGGCAAACAAATTTCAAGTGGATTTCCTACTATGGGGATTTCAAAAACTAACACTGGAGAATGAAGGTAGAAACTGTGGTTTCACCTTTGTACATAGCTAATGCAATATCTACCCCCCTAGTTTTCCACTTCCTTCTAACTCAATTACAATGCTAACTATTAATATGGGTTAGAAGGATAGACTTTTGAGCATCTGAAGTCTCTTTTCATCTTAGAAAAGAAAATGGGCCTCTTTCAAATTTGCTTTCTTCTGCCATCTCTTTATTTTTACTCCTTCTCCTTCTTTTTCTCAGAAGGGGAAAAGAAAAACAATTATTTGAAAATGAACTAAAATATGGTATTATGGATTTTAATTTTCAGTTTCCCTAAATTTCAGATCTGAAATTCATGTAACTTTATAGTATAAGAAAGGCCAGGCAGCTGACTATAAAGTTGCCCTAATGTCTTTTGACAGAATCAACCAAATTTGTTTCCTGGTTTATGATCTTACTTCTAAATAATAGCCAATATTAACTGATCACCTAGTGATCACCAAGTATTGGAGATTAAAAATGAATATATATTGGTCTGTTCCCTAAAAGAACTCACCCTACAATGGTGCTCATTTTGTAGTAGCTAGATTAATCTGACAATTTAGGGGAAGTAGAAGTTAGAAAAAGAAAAAAAAAACATGGTAAGCACTTGTGTGATAGTTTGGGTATGGGGTGCCCCACCAAACCTCCTGTTAATAAAAGAATATTCAGAGGTGAAATGATTGAATTGTGAGAGATATAGCCTAATAACTTCCTTCTAGTTTATAGACAGGTGAGGTATAGCTGGCAGAAATGGGTCAAGTGTGTCCTGGAAGGGTGCATCTTCTCTCTGCCCCTTCCCCTTCTCTCTGTCTTTCTCTCTCTCCCTATGCTTCCTGAGCCTGCCATGAGCTAACCAACTTTCCTCTGCTGGGCCCTTCCCCCATGATGTGCCACTTCATCTTGGGCCCAGAGCAATGGAGTTAGCCATCTATGGACTGAGACCTCTGAAACTGTGATCTGAAATAAACTTTTCCCCCTTTAAATTGTTCTTGTCAAGTATTTTGGTCACAGTGATGAAAAGTTAACTAAACAAATGAATAAAAAAAATCTCCCTTTTTCTCATAGAAGCTCATGACAAGAAGCTAGCTGTATCCTTAAATTCACTCTGTAACTAGAAAGAGCAAAGCATACTCCTTGCTAAAAAAAAATCCCCTAAGGTAAGAAATTTGTCTATAGCCATAAAGCGGATGGATGTCCTTAGAGTCCAAAACGTCTTTGCTGACTGGCCCACTTGACATTTCAAAGATGAAAAAGTGGTGTGTAAAAGGTAAAAGTGTGAGTAGGTGTGTGAGGACAAAGGAAAGGAGTAAGGGGGGAAAAGTACTTATGAAGATGAAGTAGTTGGTTTTTAATTTTTATCTAAAAATGATCATAATAGGTGAGTTAAGAAATAAGCAACATGAAGAGTATACATGATGTAATATAGCATGCTACTAAATGGGATAAATCTCAAATAATGATTTCTTGCTTGACTCTGTGTTTTAGTTCATTTTGTGCTTCTGTATAGAATACTACAGATTGGGGTAGTATATAGTAGACAGAAACTTATTGGCTCCCAATTCTGGAAGCTGGGAAATTCAGTATTAGGTGCTAGCATCTGCTTCTGGTGAGACTCTTCCTGTATGTCATCCCATGGTAGAAGGTGGAAAGGCCAGGAGAGAGTGAGAGCAAGAATGAGAGACAGAGCAGGAGAGACTGGGGTGTGCAGGGTGTCGGGAAAGCACATTAGTACTTCTATAATATTTCATTTCCCAGTACTATTAATATGACAGTTACATTTCAACATGAGTTTTGGAGGGGACATTCAAACCATTGCAATCTGTCATGGTCCAATATATTCATGGGAGAGGATTTACCACATACAATCTTTCAGTAACCCAGGCTCATTCTATCTTATAATAGCACTGTCTGCAAATGTGGTCCCAAGATTACTATTCAAGAGGAAGAGTGTTGTTAAATATTGTGTGTGAGGCAAGAGGGTCAGGGCCAGGCTTGGAGGTAGCATATGCCAATCTTGCTTGCATTCCTTTGGCTAGAATTGAATCATGGCCCAAAACTAATTGCAGAAGAAACTGGAAAATGTAGTCCTTCTGTATGCCCAGAAGGGAAATTAATGTTTTTTTTCAGTGGACTATGCCAATATCTTTGATATGTGGTAGTATTTTCATCAAGCTAAAAATTGGCAGGGATGAGTTCTTAAAAAGATATAGTGAGGTATTGCCCTTGTTGAAATTCTTGCTTTTGGTGTTTCATAGAAAATTTTGAATCTGAATACTTATTTTTGTATTGTTCTTGAGTGAAGACACTTTTTAGGGTTTCAAATTTTCTGAGGAAACTTATTTTGAAGTGCATGGCATAGTCTAGAAATTTCTTTACTGCAAATCTTCAGTATATTAGTTCCATAAAAATATAAAAGGAAAAGAAAAACTTGACTTCTTTAAAATCCTAACACTCCACATGAGTAAGGAAAATGAGAGTGGAATATGGTGTGTGCTTGTGTGGAAGGACATATTTCTTCCAGCTCTGACTGTCAGACTCAGGTCACCAGGTGGGTAGACAGTGGCCCATACTGCAAGGTGTCTGATGGTTCAAAAAGGCAAACTTCCCTGGGCTGGGATAGGGGGGCTCCTTTTGAATTGATTTACATAGATGCTTACATCCCAGCTAGAACTTCCACAGAGCCTCCATGACATAGAAACCAGAGGAAAAAATATTTCAGCATTATACATAATATGTATATAAGTAACACATATATATTATTTTCCCCTAAAAGCCCATTTTATTAAGTGCCTATAGACAATACAATTATGAAGGAGACAGAAGCTTAAAATGTAAAAGCATAATAAACAACAAAGCACTGTATTTTTAAATTATCAGATTACACAGCTGTTTGTCTCTAAATTCTAAATGGTAGTTACTAAAGCATACCATCAAGGATTACTTTTAGCAAAAATAACAGCTGGCTTTGAAATTAATTTGAAAATGAATATAATCTATAACAGGTACATATACAGGGGGTGAAGTAATTCCTGGCATCCTTTTACTGATACACTATCTTCAAGTTTAGGGCAAAACATTTAGTATGTAGGAAAATTACACATAAGATTGTATTTTATGATTTTTTCCCCTGGAAGTGTATGAACAAGCATTAGAAGCATGCTGTACACCTGTAAGACCTAGCATTATGGTAGGTAACTAGGGAATATCCACAACACTAGAAAGAAACCTGGATAATGAATCAGGCAAAGAACAGCTGGTGGAGAAATCAGATGGAGAATGAGAGTAATCTGGGAAAGGTATTTGAGTTCACTATAAACATTTTGCAAGCATTGGGTGAAGAAGCTAGACCTCTGGGCCTCACAACCAAAATTCAGGCTTGTTGCAGACTAGAGAAATGGTTTTCAGAAGTACACAGCTTAAGAAAAAGAATTACCCTTTAAATAGTATATGGGGAGTGTTACTTCTAACTGGGGCTGTTTCTGAAACACCCACAAGGCGTCAGTCTTCATAAGAATTGGCCACAAGTTTCTAGAGAGTCTGGGCTCTTGGGTCCTCTGTGTTTCACTGTTAGCAACAAGTGCATCACTAAAGAAAGAGTATTTCTTTAAAGTATTAAGTAAGTGCTGAGCAGGAAAGAACTTCACCTATCCCTTAAGACACAATATAAGAGCAGTATGGTGAATAACTTGAGAATATGGCCAAGAAAATAAATATGTTTGAGGTTTACAAAACTGAGATGCAAGTTTGCTTTCCTTCACTCCCCAATCCACTACATTTTCTCATTTTATTTTTCTCTTGGCATTCTGTGCTTCAAATCTTTGTGTTGTGCATAATTAAAAAAATATTTTAAAGGAATTGCCTCTCTTACAAAGGAAGAGGCTCAATGAGCTCAGACCACAATAGAAATGAGGGGTGAGAAGGGAGAATAGCACAGGAAAGAAAAACACAAAAACACAGATACTGGAGCAAACTCAGAGCGTGGGTCAAATGAAAACCCACCAGTGCAAATGGCAAAGGATCAAAGGTGACAGGGTGTGTGGGTGGAAAGTGCTGCCCTGCTCTGAGACATTCCCTGGTGGAGAAATTCCACTGGAATCAGGCACCTGCTGCTTTAAGACCAGAGTCTTGGAAAAGCGGAGAGAAACCTTAAGTGGAGATGGGAGAAGGGAGAGAGCAAAGAGTCTATTGGGCTCAGATCAAGGGACAGAGCTCCCACATTAAAGGCTAAAGTGTCAGTTCTCTGCTCATCAATTTCAATATGATTGTGATTTGGGGCTTCTAGCCTATTCTGTAATCAACTAAATGTGAAAAGTTCTTAATTCCAGTAAAAGGTTAGATGAGGAAGCTTGGATATGTTACTAATCATGGGGATCATTCCTTCTCCAGGGTGTGTCCCAACCCAAGCTTCTGGGCCTGATCCCTTCTTCTCTCTGTGGCCAGGAGAACTGATGTCTGCAACATTTTTGCCCATCCTTATCTTTACCATTCAACTCCACAAAAGGTTGGCAAAGGGGAAAAACCACAAGAACACAAACTTCTTTTGCCTCACTGTGGAATCCACGCACGCTGCTGCATAGCGGCTGGCATGTCTCTGGGTAGTGTTTAGGTACGGTCAGCACAGGAGTGGCCACTTTGTCACAGATGGGCATTGGGCTCTTGAAAACCAACCCTGTCCTCTAGCTAAGCTCCATGATGACATTGATCAAATTGCCACTTTGAAATTTATGCCTGGATTCTTATGTGGAATGTGCCCTCTGTCTACCCTCATCTCTTTGGAGCTTAAATCCAAACATCGCCTGTTCTGTGAAGACTCTGAAATAAAAATAAAACAGATAATTGGGCTATGAGAGAGCAGAAAAAAATAGCAGTGACCAGCAAGAATAGCCCGTATGTTCACTTTTATTTTGCTTGTGGAAGAGAATCTGCTTGTCAATTCATGAATACAGTGTGATTGCACCACGATCACTACTTTCTGTTCCTTTTCAGAAAAGGGGTTCAGGCAGTGGAACAAGTTCGGGACTATAGAACCACATGGTCTTTAGGGTTCTTTCTTGGCCTTAGTGTCTATGATGTAATATTGTCACAACATTGAACAGTCCTCCTCCTTTCTCTCCACGTGCTACGCAGTTAAGGAGAAATGAAAAGGACAGAAGGGAGAGAGAAAAACTGTCCAGAGAGTCAAAGTGTCTGGACTCTGAAAGTATACTCCATCACCCTCTCTGTGAGGATTTTGTTTCCTCTTCCTGTTACTCTTATTTTCAAAACTGGGTCTGACACATTAGATTTTTTTTTAAATACTATTTTAAGAACTTAATGTTGAGTGAAAAACATCAAGTACAAAGAATTAGTACAAAAATTATTGTTTTTTAAACCATACAAAACTATGCTGCCTATTTTTATGGTGATACAATTATAAAGTATTATAGGGTGAACTAGAAAATGCATGGAAAGAATCTACATCAACTTCACAATTATGGTAACAGGCTGCTTCCACCTGACCTTGATGGTGATCTTAACCACATACCATTTGGGTGCTGTTCTCAATGCTAGATCCTATAGGGAGGAAAGCAGAAGGGGTTGGAGGGGCCATGACTTTATTTGTCTTTGAAATGAATATTAGCAAAGTGGCAAAATGCTCACAAGTTTGAAATATGGGTACAGTGTTGCTTATTCTCAGTATTCAGTATGTTTGAAATATTTTGTAATTTCTTAATTAGAAAAAGAAAAAGAGAATAGTAAGAAGAAAGGTGATTAATTTTAATAAGAAAGAGCCCCTTCTTCGCAGTGACATGCCTTCTCAGTCTCCATTGATGGAGCACTCACCACCCACCAGCAGACGGCTAAATGCTGCCTGGTGTCTTCCTCCCTTGTCTCTACTGGAGAAACCCAGGTGACCATATCTGAGCCTTACCTTCACCTCCAGTGTCTCTTTCCAGGCCTGCACACTCCCCTCATGTCAGGGCCTACCTTATATCTCTACACAGATACCCAAAGGATGTCTCCAGCTCAACTTGTTCAAAATTGAAACTGATTTTCACCCACAACAACTTCTCCCAGTGCCCCCATCACAGTCACTAGATCACCTTTCCAGTAAAGTCTTTCTCAGCTCCCATTCTTCTCTCAGTCTCCAAAACCAAGCCTTCATTCAGCACACCTGGCTGGCCCTGATTATAGAGCCTGCATTGAATCAGTACACTTCTACACCTCATCCCTACTGTACCAGCCCTGGCACATCATCTCAGGCCTGCTCCAGTGACCACAGTCACCTCGAACACTTACCCAGCTTTTACCCTTGGGTCACCACTGTCTTTCCTCCAGTGGTACCTTTACAACTTATATGTCACCACCACTCAAGACCTTCTAAGGGCTTCCCTATACTTAAAACTAAGTAGAAGACATTTTGGCAGTCTCAAGTGGGCACATCAACAGGCCATGGTCCCCCCGATGCCTGTACTTCCCCTCCACTAGTCACCAAGGCTTCTGAAGGCCCATTTACTGTGCTACCCCACTTCCTGGATCACCCCTCCTCTTCCCTCTGCCTAGATGCCTCTTTACCTGGCTGTTTCCATGGCTCGCTCCCTCCCTCTCTTCATTCAGGTCTCTGCTCAAATCATTCAGGTCTCATCTTGTCTGACCATCTCATCTGCTATAAAAACCCTTTCACTACCTTTCCTCTTGCCCACATTTATTTTTCTGGGACAATGCATGGCTCACTTGGGTGTTTAACATGTTTGTTGAAATAGCCAATCAGTAATACTTCCTGACTAGCTGTTTATAGGCATTGCCATATACATTAATTAATGTACTATTAACAAAAGCTTCAGAGGACAGAACAGAAGACAGAAACTCAGAGTGTGCAGAGGCTCTCATTGGTGTGGATTCTGAGTTTGGAATTCAAATCCGTTTTTTTTTTTTTTTTTAATCTTTTCCTTAAACCACATTGCATCTCTTAAAGGAAGAAATTGAGGAAAAACAGCATTTCTAGCTGCTCTGCATTCCCAGGGATCTTGCTAGTCATATTTACATAATTACTTGGCTTCTCAAGTAAACAATGCCTCAATTTTAGAGATGAGAAAACTGAACCTTCTAAGAGGTTAAATATTTACCTTCAAATCACCATTTCTAATAAGCGACAAAATGTACTGGGCCTGCTTCTTGCAACAGCCTGTGCTTTCTTAAAGACATCCATCCAGTCTGCCTAAAAGTTGCATGTGAGATTCCCATAAATGGCCTGTATTCTGTCAAAAGCATGGATTTACCCAGTTTTTGCTGCCTGATGAATAATTGCAACTCTGTCTACTTCCTTCTCTTCACTCCCTCTTTCTGCTATTAGGACCTTTCTCCAGAACTTTCACCTTCTCCTCATTGCTTACGCCTGCTGTTGTCTCAGAGGAGCAATAGCCTTCACAGGCCACCCAGAAGTTGGACACAAGAAAACAGGTTAGGTCAGAGAAAGTGAGCCAGAGAACAGCCAGTGCTGGAAGACAGACGGTACCCAACTTGCAAATGGGTTTGTTTTCTAGAGTTTCTTTGGAGGGCTATCATATGAAACTCTAAACACATTTTCCCATAGAAACAATATTATCAATGATGGATAGGGTCTTAGGGTCCCATGAAGTCTTGTATAATGCAGATGTCTAACCAAGATATTGCCAGATACTCCTAGAATACTTGAACCTCATTAGCAAGTCAGCATTAGTCACATGGATTCTACGGGAAAATGCAATTTTTGAGTTCCAACTGGGGACACGAAGAACACTTCTCCTGTTCACATTTTTTTTTTTTTACCTCTGCCTCTTATCTCTATGTGAGAGTCTCCTTTCCATTCACTCCTTCTGCAAACCAAATTCAACAGGGCTGGTTGTAAGCCTCTTATTTTTTTTTTTTTGGGGGGGGGGGTGAGCATTTTAAGGAAGGACTCATACAAGGCTCCCACCCTGGCAAAAAAGGGATGGAGGGGACTTCAGAGGCCTATGGATTGGGGGGTCTTCTGGTGAGGAAATAGCCTGTGCCTAGAATATGCATATAGCAGTGATTTCAGTTTCAGGACCACAGCATATGTTGGGTGTCTTGTGTGATATGGGATTCATTAACCTGAGCAGAAAGAATGATGAAAGGGTGTGAGCAGTGGGCAGTCAGCCACCATCCAGAGGGGCCATTCATGCAGAAGTCTGACTGCCCCTGAGTGTACACTGAGATCTTTGGAGACACTGATAGGAGACTTTGGAAACTGATGAAACAGGGCAATACAGAGCCATGAGAAGTACCCAGAACAGGAATCTGACAACTCTAGATTTTGCTCTGTCCTTATCTGCGGGACTCTAGGCAACATGTATCCTCTAATGCTAAGTGGGGAAAATAATCACCCTACATTCCACTGGGTCATTGTGAACATTAACATGATATGATGGTGAAAACACTCTGTATTCCATTGAACACTGAGTTAGTATTATTCTATTATTGTTAGAATTGCATAATGGGCTACATGTTCTCTAACAATATTTTTTAGTGTTCTGACACCAAACAGCCAAGTTAGAGACAGCTACAAAATGCTATCTATTCACTATTTTTTTTTTTTTAAAATAAGCATTTCTAGTAACAAAATTATCTAAAGAGGAACATTTTAGCCCAGACATCCCCACTGCCCCAGGCCTTCTCACATCTGGTCACTCTCACATCTAGTCCTCCATAGCTGCTGTTTGCTCCAGTCTCTCAGACACTCATCCTCTGACTGTCCTGCAGGTTCTCCACCTAGAAATTTTCACCTTTTCTGGTAGTCTGTTCTTCTTTGTTTTTCCATTGGAGAGAAGTTGTTTTTAACCTTCTTATAATAATAAAATAGATTCCATTGTGGTTATAGATTAGAGAGAGAAAAAAATCTCTATCCAAACTCCAAGTGTTAGAATGCTAAGTTTATATGTGTTGATTCTTAGACTCTGAACATCAGAAAAAACATTAACAACCTAGGGAGGCTTCCCTGTTTAGAAAACTTTTGTTTTTTCTATCTGCCAAATTATTTCTTCCATTTGTCATATAATGTTCCCTACATAGAAAATAAACACTTACTTAAATGTCTCCTTTTAAATGACACTGTTTTCTGGAGGAAAAACCAACCTACTTAGTGCTTTTGCCATTTCAACATGTGTTCATACACTTATTAGTTAATTTGCCAGATTCCTGTTTTAAAGAACCAGACTGCATTTGAAAATTGAAGTCATGAACACAAACAATTTTCAAGTTGGGAGAAACATTACAAATAATTAAACCCTGAAATATTTATCTAGAATCTTAGCCATCCTACATTGTTAATGCAGAGGCACCTGCTTAGAGATAAGTGCTGCAAGATTTCCTCTGTTTGTCTCTAGACTGAATGAGTCCATAAGAGATTTGGTTCTAAAGCTTCCCAGCTGGACAGTGATGAAGGCAGCATTTAGAACAATGAGTTCTCCTCTCCCACAACCACTTCAAAGATTTTTATACAAGAAGTACACTAGGTGCTGCACTGTGGCAGCTATCATCACCTCATTAGAGTTTGGTTATTACTGTTTGAAAATCAATGGAACCATTAGAAATTGTTCTCAGCATTGTTCCAGTAAGAAATGCTAGAGTAGCCCACTATGGGGTGCAAGAATTTAATTGCATCACCCTTCTCCAGGGTTAGTGAGTTCTCTTTTGTAGTATAAAGGTTTATAGAAGGTTTTTATCCTACTATAAAAACCTTCCCAATCATATTAAACAAACAAAATTCAGAGTCTGCTTTGAACTTCCTGGTAAAAGGGGAAATGCAATGTAGTAGGTTCAGTAAAGTCTAGATTAAAGTTATGTCTTTGTGGGTAAAATAGAGGAACATGGATTGCAGGCTAATGCAGTTGGATAGGGTTGTGAATGGTTGGATCCAAAATGTTTGGAGACACTAATAAGACACTTTGGAAACTGATGAAATAGGGTGCAGTATAGAGTCTGGGTGGTGGTAAGTTTGAGTGATGGTAAGTATTCCTGATGATTATTGGGCTGGGGATGGGTGGTAAGTGTTTTCCAAGGACATATGCTTGGTCTTTGTTTTTAATGTCTTTATCAATTACATGGTGAAAAATGTAGGAGGCCTTGCTTTTATATCTGATATATAATTGAAAGGATTGATGAGTGTTGCACAGAAGTAGAAGTAGAGTAGTGATCCACTTCATAGAGACATTTTTAGAATTGAAATACAAGATGCTTCAGTTAGATGGAACAGTGGGCTATATTAGCCAGATTTCCAGATTTTATTTGACTAAAAACCCATTGCAAATAAGCTGATTGATGAGGTTACTCAAAGGCACCTTGTAATTGCATTGTATAAAAGTAGATCTTGTTTTAGGATCTTGTTTCTGATATCCAGTCTAAGAACTCTTTACCTAGTCTTAGATTCCCAAGATTTTCTCCTGTGTCTTTGTTCTAAGAGTTTTATAATCTTACATTTTACATTTAATTCTGTGATTTTTTCTAGAAAATGGGACTCAAGTTGAGATTGGATTGCCTGTGGATGGTCACTTGCTCTAGAACCATTTGCTGAAAAGGTTATCTTTTGTACCTTTGCCAAACATGAGTTAAGCATGTTTGTGAGGATCTATTTTTGTGTTATCTATTTATGTTTCATTATGTCTTATATATTTTAATATCCCTTCACTGGTACCATAATATCTTGCTTACTATAGTATATTGTATTTTTTTAAATAGGGTAGAGTGATTTTTAAATAGGGTAGAGTGATTCCTCCCACTTTATTTTTATTTTCAAGACTATTTTGATTATTCCAGATTCAAAACTTTCAGGAATTTTGATAGGAATTGCATTAAACATTTATATATCAACTTGAGAAGAATCAATATCTTTAGATGTTGATTCTGTTTAATTTATGCAACAGTATGTCTCTCTACTTACTTGATCATTGACATGTTAGTTACATCAGCATTTTGTAATTTTTGACATACTTAACCTATAAAATTTTTGACATACTTAACCTATAAAATCTTTGTGACATTTATACCTAGTTCATTTTCTTTGGACCAATTAGAAATAGTATTATGTTTTAGTTCATTGCCTCATTTTCCTTGTTAATACATAGAAATATGATCACTTTGTGTGTGTTTATCCTATATCTTGAGAACTTCCTTTTTGAACTCATTATCTAGGAGTATTGTGTGTGTGTGTGTGTGTGTGTGTGTGTGTGTGTGTCTGTGGTTGTAGATTAATTAGAATTTTCTACATAGCCATGTCATCAACAAATAGGGACAGTTTATTTCTTCCTTTTTAACTTTATGACTTTTATTTATTTTTCTTGCCTTATTGTACTATCTTCAACTTGCAGTTGAGTAAGGGATGATAACTATTGGGTTCTGTTAATGTTTTTAAGCTCTATTAAGTTTTTAAGTGAGGTATAGAGACCTTAGCTCCCTTTAAGTTCCTTTTCCGTGCCTATTTATAATGAAATTGACTTAAATATTTCTTCTTTATATATTGAACTTCCTATTGGATGGTTTTATAATTTTTACTCCAGTCATCAAATACAATTTTAAAAATGTATGATAAAGATGGTCTATTTATTTATTCATATTTTTACCCACTTGCTATCAACAAATTATTTTGGTTTTCTTCATCTGAAAACATATAGCTTTCCCCTTTGATTCCAAAGTATATTTTTTGTCAGAAACACAACTCACAGTTGGCAGTTCTTTTCTTTTAGTACTTTAAAAAATGTAATCAAGGTGAAAACTGCTTTATTTAGATGGAAAATGAGAGATCTTCCCCCTACCCCATCCTGCTGACTCCACTAGGCTGGGAAATCAGCTTCTTCAGGGGTGAGGTAGATCAACTTTTAGCTTGACCTCACTGGAATCACTTGGCCATGGCAATGGTGGGTTCTCTCATTGGTGTTTGGCCAGAGGAAGGCAAGTATTGCAAAAAAGAAAAGAAAAGTTTTTGGTTCTGTTTGACTTTTTCCCTAGTCCTCTGGCTAAAAGGAACAGGTTTTTCTTAGCGTTTATCTTGTCCATGCATTCTCATGGTTCTGGATTAGAGGCTTCTATGGTCTCTTGAGCAGGAATACAGGAGGTGTACTGGTTAATTTGAACTGTCAACTTGATTCAATTAAGGATTAAGAGATGCCAAAGATTAAGAGGCTGCTGGGTGTGTCATGAGGGTGTGTCTAGGAATTATTTATATGTGGGATAGCAACTGAAGTGGTAGTGTGTGCCTGAAGGAGGTGGGAATTGGGGTTTGGCTTTGGGGAATGTATTTTGTATCTGGAGAGTGGAGTCTCTCTCTGGTTCCTGATCATCAAGTCAGCTGCTTCCTCCTGCCACACTCTTCTGCCATGATGTTCTGCCTCACCTCCAGCCCTGAGGAATGGAGCCAGCCTTCTATGGACTAAGACCTCTGAAACTGTGAACACTACATAAACCTTTCCTCCCCTAAAATTGTTCTGGACAGATTCTTTTAGTGACAGTTGTGAAAAAGCTAGCTAAAATAGTAGGCAACAAAAAAACCCCAGAAAATCCACCCCCCATGGTTGTTTCTCAAATCCCAAGATCCCTTGACAGTGCGCTGTTTACTCTCCACCTCTCAAACTTTTCATATGCTCTCCTTGCCTTGTGCCTAGTGCTTTTGAGTCACAAGAGGGAACATCTGGGAAGAATGGAGCTATTTCATTTTGGCTAAAACCAAAAGTCCAACGTATTGATTTTTATGTAATGTTTTGTTCAGATTTTATTTTCTATTTGCTAACAGCAAAATAAGCAGGCTCCTTTTAGAAAGATACTCTGTTCTGGATTCCAGAGAAGATCCTAAGTGTGACAGTGAAGCACTGCTGGCCATCCTCAAGCAGAATGTCAGTTCTCACATCATCCTCCCCTCAGTCCTCACGGTGTTCTTTACAATAAGAAGAACTAACAATTTACAAGAACGTCCTGTGTTCCAGGCTATGTGTTAAGTACTTGGCATCCTTTAATTTTTCACAACTAATGCAGGAACTCAATACTCTTATCACCTTCATGCTCCACCTGGGAACTCTGAAGCAGCAAGACATTAAATGATTTGCTCAGTTCCTAGAGCTAGGAAATGGCATGGCTTTTCCAATATAATAATAATAAACCTTGACTTACATATTCAAATTCACAAGTACTACTCCCAAAGATTCTGGTTTTAGTAAGTGTAAGGTTGGGCTCTGTAATATATATTTTTTACTTACTTAGCAAGCTAAAAAATGGAGGTGGGAAGCCCTTTATTCACATTTTGACAAACACCAATGGCATGGAGACATCCCATCTCCTCTTTGTCAAGATGGCTTTCACCAACAAAGGATGGGAATAAATAACAAAAAGAAAAGAAAAGAGCTAGGCACAGCAGCACACGTCTGTATTCCCAGTGGCTCCAGAGGCTGAGGCAGAAGGATTGAAATTTCAAAACCAGCCTCAGCAAAAGTGAGGCTCTAACAATTCAGTGAGACACTGTCTCTAAAAAAAATACAAAATAGGGCTGGGGATGTGGCTCAGTGGTCAAGTTCCCCTGAGTTCAGTTGCTGATACCCTCTCCCCCAGCTCAAAAGAAAAAAAGAGAGAGAGAGAGAGAGAGAGAGAGAGAGAGAGAGAGAGAGAGAGAGAGAGAGAGACTGACTTTAGGGATACCTAATGAAATCCCAGGACTTTCTCTGCATCTCACTCTGTGGGATTGGCTGTGTATTCACTGTCACACCCGTGAGCTGGGCAGTCAGACTCACTAGAAAGTGTCCACTTGGATGTGTCCTGTTTTGTTTCATAGGAAACAAAATCATGGTTATCCTTAAAATACATATCATTTATGGGGGGGGGTACTTCTTATCTTTTACCTTCTCTCTTTTTATAGAATATCATCTCCCAAGTCCTTTAACAGTATGCAAAAATAGTCATGTTCCTCACATAAATTGTTTTATACTTCTTCATGTAATTTTAAGGTTTACTTTCAGAGAAAATATAATCCACATAGGACGTTTAAATCTAGAACTCATTACTGTTATAATAGTTAGACATTTTTGTGTGATTTAAACCATCACATGGAAATCCAATCATAGTACTTCATGTTCACTTATTAATATATAAAGTAAAAATTTGTGGACACAGACAATGACATTTGTTGTCACAGATGACAAGTTATCTGTGGCTCATGGCTCATCAAGAACTTCCTTTTGATGACCTACTCATCATTATCTAGGACCAAGTCTTTGGTTTTATGGACCTTTGGGCTTAGTCCTAAGAATGGTAACATTTTATTTTATTTTTTTCTGGTTCTTTTTAGTTATACATATCATTTGGATTCATTCTGACATGGAATATAATTTGTTCTGTTTCTGTCCCCTTTCTCTCCCCCTTTCCCTCTACCTGTTCCCTTCCCTCTACTCTACTGATCTTCCTGCTATTTACTTTTAGTTTTATTTAATAGTTAGTGTCTTGTGAATATACATGATGGTGAGATTCACTGTGGTATATTCACATATACAAAGGAAACTTAGGTTAGATTCATTCCTCTGTTCTTCCCTTATCCCATATCTTGTCTCTTCATCTCAGTTTCCTTCATCTAGTCCACTGATCTTTCTTCTATTTTGATTGAATCCCCCTCCTTTTCCCTTTCTCTCTTTCTCTTTTTCTCTTTATTTTGGACTAGCTTCTGCAAAACAGAGAAAACATTTGACCTTTGACTTTCTAAGTCTGGCTTATATCACTTAGCATGGTAGTATCCAAGGATTTGCTTCTCATTAGTTTGGAATATATGATCATGTAGATGGGGACAGAAAATGAGGTTTGATTTTATACTAACTTTAAAAAAAAACTCGAATAAATTATTGGTTTAATTATGATACCACAGGAAATGTTTCAATTACACTTAAAAATAAGAAGTACATTCAACCCCAGGACAAGTACCCTTTGTAGGCAAAAAATTGACTTACTAATTATAATCCACTTGTTTATATTCTTAAAGTAAGATTTCTTATGAGTTCATAAGACATTTCTGGCCTAGTTTCATTTACTTGTAAGAAATGATATGTTTCATATTTTTCATTTACTCAAGTTGCATTGTTACTAGGTTAGGCAAAATTAATGAAGTTCCAATGTGGAAAGAATGTCTTCCCACTCAGCATGGATTAAGGATATCCTAACAAACTTCATCGACAATGGCCAACTCTACCGTAAGAGGAAAGGGAGAACTAGTTTGTTTCTTGGAAACCATGCAAAGAGCTCCGTAGGGAGAGAGAATATTACTTGTGCATTTAATTAGTCCATAAAAAAGACCATATTCAAATTTATAATGAAACTGTGAAAATAAAAGCAACGTTTCAGATTTTCAATAGTAATTAGTTCGTTTCACCTTGCGTATTAAACGCTGTTGAACAATTCAAAAGATATTTGGAAAGAATAACCACAGAATTAATGGGCAAGAAAATTGGCAGGGAACTTTGTAAGCATCAATCTAAATATCTAATAAGGACACTATGGAAAAAGGAAAGAAACAATAAATTGGAAAATGTTTGTGTACCACAACAGACATGTATTATTATGATGATTATATGAAATTTGCAACAGCCACTAGCAAAGAGAAACATGGGAAACAAAATAAAATTAATGTGCAATTGTAAAAATTATAGTCTCATATAAATAAAAAATAAGAGTTATGTTTTCCAAATAGAAAAATAAATACTCATTAAAAATCTAGAAGAATTTTTATTCCTCTAAGAAAAATAATAAACATAAAAATGTTCTGACATTTTCTGGGCTATTTTGCATGGTTCCTAGAATTTTATGTATTATTATAATAATAATATATAAACTGCTAATATTAAATTAATGTAAACTTGGTATCATACCAACATCTGGGTGATAAAACTTTCTTTGTGTGAATAATGAAATTATACTGCCTAATTTCTGAAATTATAGGAAGCCTATTTCTTTCATTCATTCATTTAAAAAATACTTATTGAGTATACTTATTTTCTAGTATCTAGACAATACGAAGAAAATAGATAGGCTTTGTATCCTTATGGAGTTTGTTTATTTATTTTTATGTGGTGCTGAGGATCAAACCCAGGGCTTCGCCTGTGCTAGGAGAACGCTCTACTGCTGAGCCACAACTCCAGCCCCCTTATGGAGTTTAAAAGTTCTCCAGCACAACTGATTTTATCCAACCTATAAAGTGAATTTCTATTCTAAAAAAAACTATAAAACTATTAGAAGGTTTGACCTTTGGAATTTTGCAAGGCTTCTTTCCTTGGGGGACACATAAATGCAAGTCATACAATTGTATAAATAAGATGCAATGAGAATAAACATTTTGCATTTAACACTTTTGATTCCATGCAACTATTTTGGTTCACACTCAATAAAAGTGCCTCATCTTGCTTTTGGATCTAATAGGATTTATTTTTATTAGAATCTTGAGGTCTGAGGGTGTCAACACATTTGAGATTTATTATTTTAGAGAACTGAGAACTGAATTCAAAGGTCAGTTAAAATAAATCATTCATTCATCATTTCAGCAAATATTTGTTAAAGAAAACAGGCAATGATCTCTATCATTACAAAGAATATATTTTAGCAGAGGGAAATAGGTAAGGAATGATAGGCATATGTCAAGAGTACTATGCAGGAATGAGAGAGTAGAGCTGCCTAAGTGTCCCAGGATAGGAAGTGTCAGGGGCAAGGTGGCAGGTTGAAATCTTCAATGTGGTGTTTGAATAGACCTCACTGAGCAAAGACTTGAAGGACTTGAGGGAATATTCTGAGAAAAATAATAAACATAAAAATGTTCTGACGTTTGTTCTGGGCTATTTTACATGGTTCCTAGAATCTGACGTATTATTATTATAATAATATATTAACTGCTAATATTAAATTAATGTAAAATTTTGTATCATACCAACATCTGGGTGATGTTTCAGGAGGAAGAGTGTTCCAAGCACAGTGAACAGCCAGGGCAAAGACATCAAGAAAGAGAATTCCTGTGATCAGCGAGACCAATGTGTCTGGAACAAAGTGAGAAAGAGGGAGCCCTGCTGGAGAGGAGGCCATGCAGTCTCAGCTTAGTGGGAAGGGGTTGGGGTACATATAGCCCAGTATCCCACTGTCAAGTGAAATGGCCAAAGTGTCCCAATGTTTTGAGTAGAGAAATGACTTGCTCTGACTTGTATTTTTAAAGGATGACTCTAGTTGCTTTGTTGAGAAGATGTTGAAGGGAAGCACATGAGCAGGGAAGCCTGGTCAGGATCACTCATAGAAGAACTGCAGGCGAGAGAGAAGGGTAACTGTGACCAGTCTGCTTGTAAAAAAGTGGTTGGATTCATATGTATTTTTGAAGGCAGTGTCAATAGAATTTGCTGATAGATTGGATATGGCATGCTCAAAAGGTGATCATGACTACATTTAGCACAAAATATACCAAATTGCAAACCTTGACCTCCCTTTCATTCTGCATTTTACATATTTCTAGTGGCCTTGTTTCCTAATCTAAGACTCCAGTGGGGTTTTTCATTTTGTTTTGGCCTAATTCTTTCAGCAGTTATTTATTGAGCACTCACCATGTGGTAGGTACTACAAAGGATACAAAATGAGCAAAACATTAATTTTGGTCTTAGGCAATACCACAAGAGACAATCTAATTAGAAAACCAGATGTACCATGGAGGAGAAGCAGATCAATGGTTATGGGAAGTTGAAAGAAAAGAGAGGGATCATTGCTTGCATTCCTCTGGGTTATGGGGAAAAGGGAAGGTTCAACATCAAGTTAGGCTGGACAGATCTCTAAGAATAATGTGGACTTGAGGATGGCCAGTTCAGATTGGTAAGCAGACTCACTTAGCACCAGGAGGGAGGAGTCAGAATACCATAGTGGAAGGAATGGCTGGGGAAAAGATTGGATAGCTTTTCTTCTTATTGTGGTGTACTTTGGACCAAGGACGTGGCAGAGAAGATCAGAAGTGTAGGTATGAGTGAAGATATGAGTGACACACATATCTGATATAGGACGCTGGAATAGCAAGGTGTCAGAGGTAAAATGGCACGGTCACTCTAAGTTGGTCATGCCATAGGAGCATAGAGAGGAAAGGCCTTCCCATAAAATCTTTGTATAAGCAAAGTAGAAGGGAAATACTGAAGTAAACTCCTTTTGGCAAACAATTAACACATCTCCAGTTGAAACAGGCCTAGAAGCCATTCTTGATATTCTATTTTCTAGGAATGTGATTGTGATTTATGTGATCTTACAGACTCTTGGGAAAGAAAGGAAGATGGTAGATATAAGGCTGATTCATTTAGTAAGAGACTTAAGATTTTCAAAACATTTTTATTGAATCGCAAAAGACCTCAAAGATTTACAAAAGAACTTTTCAAAGCTCATTTGAGGTAAGAGCCACAAATAACCACCTGCTCTAGCTCTGCTCAGTTCTTCCTCTGAAAACTGAATCGAAATGTAATCTGGCTTCTCTGACTGGAAACTTCTTCCGGTATTTTCCTTAATGGAGCACAGAGGCAGAGGAGGTGAGGAGAAGGTCACTACTTTGAAGGTCTATGAAGCTTAAAATGTTCTGGCTACAGACGTTAGCTGAACCAATTTTGTTTTCCATGGTGAAGTCTAACCAAACAAAATCTTGGGAATGTGCCTAAATATCTTTTATTGAGTATTTGAATTTTAGAAGGCAAAGAAGCAGAAGAATTGATTATTTTGGCAAAGAGACATTGTCAACAAGGTGTTTCTTCACCCTTCCTAGAGTTTTCAGAAGTGTGAAAAACAATGAAAAACAAACAGAAGTGCTGGAAAGAGCATTCAGGAGAGCATTTCTTCCAGCCGGACATTTTTCAGTGACTTCAGCAGAAGGTTTGGGAAGCACACTTTGAGGGGAGAGTGTTTACTAATGAAGGTGAATAGCATTTCCTTATGGCCCGTATATTTTTCCAGTAGGAAATGGATAATCAACTATGACATTTCAATGGGTTGAAACAAGATAAATACATCAAATACAAATTTCTCTGTTTCTTTTTCAAACGAAAAAAAATGCCTTAATGGATCAGCAATCATGAAATATATAAGTATTTGTAATACAGTACTGCTTTATAACACCATCTGCCAAAGAACAGTATTTATTCAGCCACTGATATGAGAACAGATTTTATTCCATATTATGCAGAGAGGAAGTACATCCTAGTGTTAACGAGCATGCACTTTGCATTTAGCCAGCCTAAGTTCTAATGAAATTCTTTAATTGACAAGCTGTGTAATTTTGATAAGGTTACTTAACCTTACTTTTCTCATTGATGCAATGGTATCATACTCATCCTACCTTTTAAAGTCATAGAGTGTATCAAACTCATTAATATGGGAAAGTATTCTGCCAAGTGCTTCACACATGTAAGTTCTCAATAAATAATAGCTATTATCATTTCATGGTTGAAATTGGCTAAATACAAAATGAGCAGTTTCAAAGTATTTGGAATGTGTGGACTGAATGCTTTCTAAAGGATTACTGAAGAAATAGGTTAATGAGTTCCCCTTCTGGTCCAGGCAAAGGGTCTCTATACTAAAACTGAGGCATAGGATCCGTCTTGACAGTCTCAGTTATGCTGCAGTAACAGACAACAGTGGTGTTTTGAAATAGCACAATTATTTCTTCCTATACTACACATTCATCATGGGTTCACAGAACTCCAGGCTGGAGGAGTAGTCGTGATCTCATGCATTACCATTATCATACAAGAGAAAAGAGATTTGGAAGGCATTAAATGGGAAATTGAATGCTTTGCTCTGGAGGTGGCATACATTTCCTTTCCACTCATGAGTCACTGGGCTCACCTGACCCTACTGAACCATACAAGAGCTGGAACATGCAATACCTCCACTATGTTCCAGGAAGGTAAAAGCTGGAAATTTGATGGGCAAAACTTATGATTATCACAAGGTGATAGACATAGTGGAAAACAGACTCTAAACTTATAGTGGCATTTGAAGCACTCTTTATTAAGTTAAGAAGTAGTGAACCAAAATTCATTAGAGTAGTAGTGATATATGATGCCTCTGAGCCCTGAGTGAGGCAGGAGTGACCCATCCAAGTTGGTGGTACATACCACATGTCACACTGAGTTATTGGGACACCTGATCCCACAAGCAGTGCTATAGACTGAGCTCTGTTAAAGATGTTCAAAGCCCATATTTATTCCCTATGGCTTTCCCCCACCATTCCATGCTAGTTTAAATGGCTTTGTCTGTTTTTATCTCACATTTAATGGGTTTAATGTGTTCTAACTGCATGGCTCCATTTGGCATGTTGGATGCTATGGCTGAGAGGTGCCATATAAAAATATTGTTATTATTACAATGATGGGTTCAAGTACTTGAGGGAAATTATGAAATAACTCAATACTAGAGCTATTGTTATTTTTAGAAAAATGAAGTTTAATTTCTTATTATACTTATAAGCCCTGAAGATTAAATCATATCTACAGCATGTGTCTTAGCAATGGACCAAAGAAATAAAAATAAAAACATTCAATATAACATTTAATACATTATGAAACATATGTTTGCATTTTAGTACTTTTGATAATTTTTGAGATTGACATCATACGAAATTTAAAATAAAAAAATGCAACAAATGAAAAACAAAGGAACATATTTAATTTTATGGAAGTCATTCTTGCTTCCATAGTGATCAGACTGGTCAGCTGCCCTAATTAATTTAAACCTTCATGCTAATCAGTTGCTCATTAGCTGTAAGATTTAGGAATAGGTTGTTCCATTGCTTGGAAATGCATCATTAAGAGTGGAGGTTCTTGAAATTCTGGAAAAAGGGACTGTGTAGGTCCCTTCCCTCATGATGATGTGATATTTTGTTCTCATTACTTGAATATTCATTATGGCTTCCTACGTATTTTTGGCTACCTCTGTTTCCTGCAACTGTTTACATTATTAAGTTGATCTGGCTTATAGATATGTAGCTTGAATTCTGGAGATAGAGTGGTTTAGGATGTTCACATAGATTGGGTCAATTCCCTTTTCAGCCTGAGAATTACAGAAGCTTTCTAGCAGGAGGTGAGACAAAACAGGATCTTGTTGTTGAAGGACTTGAAACAACAGATGGAAAACACTACAAGGCTAGTCTGAGGAATTCTCTGGCATGCCAGGCACTGGTCCTGCATGTGCCTTGAGCCAGACAACTTTCCACAGAGAGCACATGAAGGCTTCATTCCTTTCAGGGTGAGTAGCATAGGAGAATATTGGCTGACTCAGGAACAGAAGAAATCAGGATGTGCTGATTGTGGCATGAGTACAGGACTTCCTACAATGGGATAGATACCATATGACAAATTAACTTGAAAAGATAAGGTGATGATCAGTATATATGACAAAAAAAAAATCTGAAGGAACTCTGATCTAGGATGCAAAGGACAGACTGGTTAGATGATGAAGACTGAAACTGTCCTTGGCACATTCTACTTCAGGATCCTTAAGTTCAACTTCAGACTAAAATAATTGTGTTCTACTTTTTCTCTTTCATTTTAAGTGAAATGGTATGGCCAAGTGGCAAAAAGCTAGGATTCTGGAGCAAGTCATAGCTCTGCTACTTGTTAGCTCTATGATCTTGAGCAAGTGACTTCCATTCTGTCTCTGTCTCCCCCATTTGTTAAATAGGGGATAATGATTGTGCATTCTGGTGTTGTCTAAAGTGCTGAATGATGCAAATGGGTTAAGCTTATGTAACAGTGTCTGGCACATATTTAATGTTTATTAAGGAAGTAAAATAAGTACCATGTTTCCAAAGTTGCTTCTATTATAATGAGTTAAAAATCATGACAATACAAAATTAATTTCTGGTACATGCTCTGATGTTTTGGAGACACCAGTTGACCATCTACTAGCTAATGTGCAGTGTGAATTGGCCAATCATTGGTCCTCCCTTAGACTCTTTTTCATCATCTATAGGAAGTGGGAAATGGGTTATTATGAATAAACAAAATAAGTGTTAGATTCTTGGTATATAATAATACTTAAGTAATGGTTGATTACTTCCTCCCTTTTTCATTCACTTTGAATAAGTTCATTCTTATTAAAGATGCTTAAGTTAAAACTATTATCCTCAACTTGCTTTCACAAATCTACAACTTATCTTTCTTATCAGTGTTCTGAAATTGGTAGGCGACCAGGGCTCCACTAGAGGTATATAGGTTGCTAAGGTAAGCACCGTAGCACAGGATATGAGCCTAGACCCTCTGGTTCCAGAACCTGTAGTCCTAACCACCTTGCCCTATCATTTCTTAGAAACAATGGTTATGAAGTCATCAGAGCTATATTTGCATCCACTGTGTGCTCTTGTATAGATTACTTAACTCTCTGAACTCCATATTCCTCATTTGTGAAATGGAGACACAGTGAATTGGAAAATATAAAAAAAAGGTCTAAGGTTATTGTGAAAATCAAATTAGATAATAAATATAAAACATCTAGCCTTGAATCTTGGTATATCATAAACACTGATTTAACAGTATTTTCAAAAGTTATCCCCTATGACTTAGAAACAGTGGTGAGGTCTCTCCAAACCCACCTTTGCATTTTGTCAACTGCCAGTTAACTAACTCTTAGTTCTATGAAATTCATCCATTCAGTCTCCCAGATATGCACATAGTCAGTAGTTAAAGCAAAAAGGTTTGGGCATTTTTCTAAAATGATATAGAACCATCCCCTAGAGGACCATAGGCAGATCACACTTAGGCCTTCCCTAGGGTGGGTATAAACTATAAGCTATGCCACTCAACTCCCTTTCTTGTGAGTAATATAAGGAGACTCAGGGCTTGACTACCAAGCAGTAGACTAGGTCAGTACCTCACAAGAACAGTTCTTGGGATTCCAGGTTTCATACTAGGTTTCATACTACTTGATGTGCTGGAAATTGCCGAGATGTGCATTCATTTCAATGTTTTTCAGTTTACTTGCTTTTAGTAAAACAGAAGAAAGACAACACCCCACCTTAGTTTATCCCCAGATGGCCATGACCCAGGATAAGAGAACTCTGGGTTGCTTTCTTTGCTTCTTTCTGTGGGGTACAAAGTCCACAGTTCTTTCAAAGTAAAACTGTCCTAATTTCTATCCTCAAATCAATGGGGATTTATCTGTTGAAGGCCAAGAATAGGGGATTTCTTCTTTTTTTAATGTACTTATCTCTAAAATTATGAGCTTTTAAGATTAGCTTTTTAGTCACTTAATTTGCTTTCTGTGGATGCAAAACATTTTTGATGCAATGGATATTGGTTAAGAGCTTAGATAGTGGAGAAAAGACTGTATAAACAACTTATTTTTAAAACCCCAGCATCAGAGATGTTGCAATAATGCAATTGTCTTGGAAAGATATTATTTTAGAATGGGAACATTTTAATGATGACCAGCTTCTTGATTCTATATACTAGCCAAAGTTCTTCCCTGGATTCAAGATTTGTATAGCTAAGGCCCACAGACAGCTGATATCTCTCCTTGGATATGTCATGGGTATCTCAAACTTTAGCAAATCCATAAAAGAATCCTTGACTTCTTCCACCCAAAGTTTTCCATGCAATCTATCCCAGCTTCCCCCACCTCTGAAATGCAAGATTTTCCCTTTATTCTTCTCCTTCCCTCCCCAACTACCTTGACCCATGTGTTCATCAGCATCCTTTCATTCTATTGCCAGAATTCCTCTTGAGCACCCTCACTTTTCTCAGACTCTCCAGTCCAGGCCACCATTATGTCTTTTGATCTACTCACAACAACTTCCAAACACATTGTATTCCCTGTCTAGCAACAAGCATATTCCTTGCTATAAATCTTGTCACTGCTTTGCTTAAAGCACCAGTGGCTTCCAACTTCACTACTGTAGCCTATAAATCCTTATGTATTCTCTTCCTTGTTTCTCCCTCCAACTTTTATCAATTGATATCTGCCCAACTTCTGGTACCTATGTATTGTCAACTCATGTTCTAGCCACACGTAGTGTTTTTGTTTTTCAGTTTACATCAAACCTGTGCATGCAGCCTAGAATCTTCTTCTTTTCACTATTTGCAATGATGTCTCAACATAAACTCTGGCCTTCAGTGAACATCCCAATTTAGAACACCCCTTTATTCCTACCACGGCCCCTTCCCACTGTGCTTGCAGCATTATCCCCTTTGCAGGTTGATATATAATCATTTTATCGTATTTTAACCAAATTTTATAAATTTATTTATTTTCTGTTTATGTGGGTTTTAAAAAATTTGTTCTCTATCTCCCAAATCAGAAACTAAGTTCCACAAGAGTAGGGTCCAGTTATGTTTTGTTTGCTGATATATATCTAGATCATACTGCCTAAAACTGACACAGTGATACTAAAAAAGTATATGTAAAACAGATTAGGTGATAAATTCACTGATATGATATGAACACTATTTATTCCAATATATTTAATCATTAGGTATCAGTAGTTTTACAAGTTTGTATCGAGTGACCATGGAGTCCGGCAGGAGGTCTTGTCCTGGATCTATCACTTATTAGCTGGATAAATTTAGACAAATTAACTAACCCTTAAAAGAGTCTCAGTTTTCTGATCTGTAAAATGAGAGGTATAATAGTCTCTACTTTATATAAATTGAGAAGTCCAATGAAACAATGAAATTAAAAGCACAGCCTGCAATCATAATGAGTGTCTAAGTAAAGATGCCTGCCACACTGCCTTCATTCTGCAGGGAACACAGATGTATTGTAGGGCCATTAGCAAACACAATTGCCATTGTTCCTGCCTCCACCAGGGATATAAGCAACTAAATAGATAAATTAATACATTATGTTAAGTGCTGTTAAAAGGTTGCAAAAGGTTATAAGTGTTACTAAAATGAATGTTCTTGGCATCAAGGTCAAATGGATTTTCTTTGCTTATATTCCATCAGTTACTTAAAATCATGCCACATTTTTGGATGTGATTCTTATTTGGATCTTGATTTTTCTCATGATTTTTTTTTAGAATTTCTAATTAGTTTTTCTTGTATGATGTAACTTAATCTCATTATTGTATTTTCCCCAACCTTTCCATTATCCTACTGATACTGTTATTTTTGTCTTCTTAGAGGATTTTGCTTTTGAAGATCTCTGTTCTCTTCCATCTCTGCCTTACTGGTTCTCCAAGTCTACGATGTGACCCTGGGAGTGACCTTCCTCCCTTCCTTCCTTCCTCCCTGCTTCTTTACATTCCTTGGTAGGTCTTCAATGTATATGAAAATCATGGTCTTCTTCCTCTCCTCCTCCTCCTCCTCCTTCTCTACCTCCTCCTCCTCCACCTCCTCCTCTTCCACCTCCTCCTCTTCCTCCACCTCCTCTTTATTCTTTTCTCTTTTTCTTTGCTCATTTTCTTCTATATCTTACTGGAATCATCTTCAGGGAACTTAGTAGTCTTACACATACCTTGAAAGTTTGCAAATTGGAAAATTTGTGAGAAGTTAGTGCAGTCTGATGTTATTCTTTCTTTTTATCTTATGGGTTTGACAACTCATTTTCCTCCTTGTGCATTAATCTTTAGCCCCTGACTTGTAACCCTTGCTACACCCTTAGAAAGTGTTCTCAGTCCTTTGTAATGCTGATTTCCTAATTTTATGTGAAAATGTCAACATGTAAATCTTTTTTTCATTCATTTACTGGGTTTCTCAGTTGATTCTTTCAGCCTAAAAACGTGTTTTCTTTCCATTTCTCATATTATTTGTTGCAAAATTTCTCCCCTGTACATTTTACTTTCCTCCTTTTTTGTTTTATGAGATTTCTGAGCTGATTTCTCATAATTTTTGGACCATTTACATTTTTTTCTGTACATGCTTGGTGATGTCTTTTACTTTATTTTCTAGTTTCCTAATTTTGAAACTAATGTTGAAAAATTTAAATACTAAATCTTGTTTTACTTGTGTCCTTTGCATAGTATTCTGTTCTATATATTTTTCATTTTTTTCTCTTCTATGTGGTTCTCATATTCCTGGTATTTTGGTTGATTGTTCTTGCACAGAAAAAAATATTCTAGATGTCCAAAATTGATTTCCTCTATTGTTGAGGATCACAAATTATAGCCAATCCAAACTGTCTCAGTTATTCTGGAAGACATTCAATCCTGCTTTCAATCCTATTTCTAATCCCATTTCTGTCTCTCTCATTACCAAATATTTTAAGATCAGTCTTTGGAGGGTGAAACAGACCAATAGTCACCCACCTCTTCTCATCCACCTCTTCACAGTTTCCTTATAGAATATTCTAGGCTTCAGCTTTTTCTGCCTCTTTTACCCATCAAGATGATCCCATCATCATGTTTCTGAAGTTAGTTGGAAATAATCTCATTCACTAGGGATACTCCTTTTCATTCCTTTCATTTGTATGCTTTTCTTTGTTTGTTCAGTTTATATATTTATATTCCAGCATGGTTGCAGGAGGATGTAAAAGCAATATATTCAAAGCCAAAAAGTACAACTTGGAATTACCAAATATAGTATGTCATCATTTGGACGCGCTGTAATTAATCTAATCAGTCTTAAATTTTGAACATATTTCTTGTTGTTTTTCCCCTTATTATAACTATTTAACCTCTTTATCTGGGAGAGAAAGATTAGAGATAGACCTATGGAACCAATATATAAAAGGATGAAGAGCTGAACACACAAAAAAAGCAACCTGCAAAGCAATAAGCAGATACAAAAATTAGGTAAAATAGGAGTCCTTCAGATTATAAATGTAACTCAGCTAGGACGTTTGCCTAGCATTTATGAGGCCTTGTTTTGATCCCAGCACTGCAAATAAACAAATGAATAAATAAATAAGTAATAGTAATAATAAGCTGGGCACCATGGCGCACGCCTGTAATCCCAGAGGCTCAGGAGGCTGAGTCGGGAGGTTCACGAGTTCAAAGCCAACTTCAGCAAAAGTTGAGGTACTAAGCAACTCAGTGAGACCCTGTCTCTAAATAAAATACAAAATAGGGCTGGGATGTGGCTTAGTGGAGTGCCCCTGGGTTCAATCCCTGGTACCCATCCCACAAAAATATAATAATAATTAACAAATCCAGAATCTCACCAAAGAACTTTCCTGGGCTGTAGGGTAAAAATCCACATAGTAAGTCAAGAGTTGCTAAGATTAACAAGCAGATTTAGAAAATTGTATTCATCCTTATCTATAAAATTTATCAACATTCCAGATTATATTTATAGGAAAAAAATTTAAATGTGATTTCTCCACTCAACATGTGAATGCTTTAAAAATTTTTGATATTCAGTTGGCAAATTTTTCAAGAAGGGTTGCATCAATTTATACTTTGACCAAAAGTCAAATTCCAAAAACAAAAATACTCGCATGATTGACTAATTTTATAAACATAATTTCATCTTGTATTTATGTTCATATACATTTCTTTGACTATTACTGATCTTGAATATTGTCTAGATTATAATATTTAATAAACAAATAGACCCTCAATAGTGTATGGTCAACTTCATTTTATAAATGTGTAGACAGAGTCTTTGGGCCTTCAGGAATTCTCAAGATCACACAGCTTGCAAGTATTTGGAAGTGTAGAAGAACATAGATGATACCTTGCCAAAAAATTTAAAAACATGTGACTTGCTCATCTATTTTTTAATGGAAAATAAGATTATTCATTCTTCTTAGACATTAGATGTAAATAATTGTCAAACATTTTCTGCTTCTTGAAACAAATGTGTTTGGTGTGCCCTTTTATTCTCTTTGTGCAAAACCTAAAATGGTAGAGATATCTTTGTCTTGACAAGTATAAAAAATTGCTGAAGAATAAAATTCCACCAACCTAAATGCTTCAAGATTTTTTATGCAAAGGGTTAAATACCCTTTATCTACACTGGTAGAATAGCCTTTCATGTAGCCCTAAAAGCTACCAGAAAACTATGACATGAAGGGAGTGACACAGTTGGATTGCTCTTTAGTATGATTTGACATGCAGAGTTTCCTCATTTGATCACTGCATGGACATTTAAAATCCAGGTTATAGGTACTGACACAATGTAGATGAATCTCAACAATATTCTGCCAAACAAAATAATCACATAAACTATTTCATTTATAAGTATTATCAAGACATGAATTGGTGTGAGTATACTATGTATAAAACCAGAGATATGAAAAATTGATCTCTCTATATATAATAAGAATTATAATGCATTCCACTGTTATATATAAATATAATTAATTAATTAATTAATTAAAAATATATAGGTAAGAAAGCCTTGTGGGGTATATAAGTAGAAAAAAAAAGAAGAATAGATAAAATGGGTATGGTGGTGCATGCCTGTAATCCCAGCAATTTGGGAGGATAAGGCAGGAGGATCTCAAGTTCAAAATCGGCCTCAGCAACTTAGCAAGGTCCTGAGCAACTTAGTAAGAACCTGTCTCAAAATAACAAATAAAACAAGCTGGAGATGTGGCTCAGTGCTTAAATTCACCTAGTTCAATTTCCAGTACCAAAAAAAAAGATGAATTTATAGTGATAGAAAGTAAATTAGTGTTTATCATGGTTTGGAAGGAGGAAGGATAGGGACAAACTGCTTAATGGGTATATGATTTTATTTTGGAGTGATAGAAATATTTTGGAACTGAATAGAGGTAATGGTTTCACAGTTTTGTCAATGTACTGAATTGTTAACTTTGATATGGTTCATTTTATGTTATGAAAATTTATCTTCAGCAAAGTATGCGTACGTATAACTATATGAGTGTATGTTTATGCCTGTCTATCTATCTGTCTATCTGTCTGTCTATCTATCATCTATCTACCTATATTTTTAAGACCCAAGTTCTGGAAACCACCAGAATTGAAATTGGATACTGACTTTATGAGGATAAGGCAGGAGGATTGCAAGTTCAAAGTCAGCCTCAGCAACTTAGGAAGGTCCTGAACAACTTAGTAAGACCTTGTCTCAAAATAAAAAATAAAACAAGCTGGAGATGTGGCTCAGTGGTTAAGTTCCCCTGGTTCAATTTCCAGTACAAAAAAAAAAAAAAAGTTGTTTGGCCTTGGCCAAGTTATTTTAATCTCCTATCCTTAACTCTAACACATTTTCTTTGAAACTTCCATTCCCTCTAATGTTCTAATTTGGAAAAATGATTATAATAGTCTACCCTGCAGACAGGCCCATAATCTTGAGCCTTATGAGAGATGATATATGTAAAAGCTTTGGTGCATGTTTGGCTATTCTTAAGGAGCAGTAGCTACTGCTACAACAATGACTGCTCCCTCCTCCTCACTGCTATAGCTACTACCACCAGCAGGAGTAGTAGCTGTGTTCCAACCCAGATTCTTGGTACAGCAACATGACTGCATTTCATTCTGTAGTCTCACTCCAGGTAATTCATTTAATATAAAACCACATGATATTGACTTTAGGTTGGCAATCCCTCGGAAGAGCTCTTCTTCTGAAAGACAGAATTTGAATTAAAACTGTTTTAAGTTGATATCAAAATGGAACAGAGTCTGAGGGATCAAGGAGTAAGAATGAAATAGCTAAAACATAAAATCATCAACAATCTTGGGAAAGTGGTGGACCTTGCCTCCTCCCTGTGTGTGCTGTAATTGTGTCCTCCTTTACAAACAGAAATCAATCCTTGAAAAAAGAGTCATTTTTCTAAAATTAGAGAAAAATATGAGAAGAAAAAATGAATTTAACTAGGCTTCAGAGAAGGGAAATTTTAGGCATCAGTTGGAAATTGTCATTGGTATATGGTGGATGGTAAGTGGCACAGAGCTGCAAGTTGATGGTTTTAAAAGATCTGTGAACACTGTAAAAAATGGCATGTACAAAAGCATTTTTATTAATGGAATTCTCCAAAGAGTTCAAAGCACATTTGCTGTTTTACTGACAGATATTCCATTACCTACCCACATTTTATTTTCCTTATTGTTCCTATGGCTCCTCAAATCATCGGTAGGCTGGGGGGAAATTTTTTAGGATGTAGAAATGTATTGTTTTACAAAGTCTTCTTGGGACCACTATCTAATTTGTTCTCATGAAGCCTGATCAAATAGGATGTAAAGGACACCCAATATAAATACCATTTACTGAATGAGGTAACAAAGGTAAAATTTGTCAAAACATGTTCCCCAGTGTCCAGCTTGTCAAAGGAGAAGGGAGAAGTAAGAAGAGGCCACTGGCATTATAGAAAGTGCTTGGCCTTTAATATGAGACATGGAATTTCATCCTGACACTGTTATTAGCCATGTGGCCTTGAGCAAAACCTTAGCTTTTGGGGCTTTCATGTCATTATGTGAAGAATGGGGATAATAAAATCCATTTCTAGCAGTTGTTGAAAGTATTGCTTGAATTACCCTGTTTAGAGTGACTTAGTGCTTGGCAAATAGCTGGCAATAAATGTCCTTTTCCCCTTATGCCGCAAGCTTCAAGAGAGATGTGGCAGCTTTTCTAATCATAGTAGCCAGCAAGTTGTGTGCGTTATTATGGGCTAGGGAATGCTAACTTAGTACTTTCTGCCTATTTTCTCAATTAAATCCTTACCTTGAGCCTGTGTGGTGAACATTATCATACCTGGTATGCAGCTGTGGAACACGAGGTTCAGAGAAGTTAAGGAATTTTTCCAAAAGGGTCCTACTTGACATTGAAGCTTGCACATGTGACCTCCTCTTACTGCTGAAAGTCTAACCAGGGTCTGGTTGCAGTCTGGTTGGTCTGAATCTATCCAACTAAATCTTGTTGCTGTATAACAGACACTGGATGGTAGCCTTTCAGGTTGTCTTCACCTCAGTTCAGATTTCTAGCCACAGAGAGACACTTTGTATCTGTGGTTGTTGTTCTCTTGGACCCAGGTTTGGATATCCTGCATCTGAGGGTCCTTGTAATTAGGAGGGACAACTTCTGAGCAGGCTTAGCACATACCTACACATAAACATGCAGACTACTACATGGCCATAGGTCAGATGACCACTACACAGTTGGATGAACCTGAGTCAAGAAAAGCCATGGGTGTAAATACATTCCTTTCCAAAAGGATGGTGCATCTGCAAGGGTGTAACTGGCACTGATATTCTTGGCATTCATTGAGAACACCCCAGGCTGCTTAGGTAATTAACTTCCCAGGGTTAGTCATTAACAGGCTTCCTGCTTTCCCCCTCCTTTGACAGGCCCAGCTGTGAGATACAGTAAGTTCAAGATGTCAGAGGCCAGGCCACCTCCCCTGCTTGGGCAGCACACAACGTGCATCCTGAAGGAGGTCCTTGGATACGATGACAGGGCTGTTGGGGAGCTGCTCAGCGCTGGAGTCGTGACCCAACACAAAACCAAGTGACAAAAGAGAAGCACTCTTTCTCAAAACCACAGTCTGAGTGCAATTTGCTGGTAAAGGCGATACTCTCTGGATCCTTCTCCCCAATCCTGATGCCAGGATTTCCTGCCTGGAATCTTTGCAATAACTCTGGAATTAACGAGCCTCGTGCCCTTCAAATATACCCCACCTTTTATTCCCTAACATTTTCTTTCAGATGATGGTTTAATTGTGGATTTGTGGAATTTTTTTTATAAAGATGTAATCACTTTGCTTCCATCCAATAGAAATGGTATATATTTAAGGTGACAGATATGTTAATTAGTCTGATTCAATCCTTCCATAAAGTATATGTGTATGAAGCATCAAATTATACCCTGTAAATATATACAATTACTGTTTGTCAATTAAAAATGAAATCAAACTTAAAGATTTAATTTTTTTCCTGTAAAAATACACTTCTCATTCTAATTACATTAAAGGCCTAAATGTTTGCCTGACCCGCCCACACAGGCCTGAAAAAGAGCAGATCTCTGGACATTTTCTACTTGTACATAAAATCCTCATTTAAATCTTTGTTAGGAAGTCAAAGCAATAAGCAGAATGACAGTCTCTGTGATTGATTTTAAACAGAATAACTTAATTTTGAGCTCATGAACCCTTTGTTAGTCTGTAATTTAAACCATAGACTTTGCTGATGTCCATCATAAAACTGAGCTCCATTCTCCCTTGTGGGAATAAATATTTGCTTTATGTTGTACTTCCCTGGTGATTTCATGACATGTGGCAGAAAATCAATTTCCACCAATGGATTTGGGGTGTCGCTATCTATCTGTATGATTGGGAAGAAACGGCTCTTTAATCGGTACCTTACCTTGAGCCGTATCCAAATGAAACAGATTTTTTAAGAGTGTTAGATGACTCTCAGGGTACTAAATAATATATAAACAATGACATGTAGGACAATGACAGGAAAACATTTTTGCAATCTGAGCATCCACTTTAGAAGACTGTATCATGCCTTCATATTTTAATTTGCCAGCAAATTCAAAGTATAGAAAAATATTCTGCTGGAAGGTGAAGAGTGATTTATACATATATTCCAGCATAAACTATCACTCAAGAGAGCCGAGCCCAGGTACAAACCAAGGAATCAGGCGGCCAGTGATTAGTATCCTGATACGACCTCAATTCATGGTTATTAGGCACACATACTTTAAAGCAAAGTCATTACATACCAAGTGGTAATTGAAAACTAAATTACAGATGTTCATCTTTCAAACTGTGATTTAGAGTTAGTTTTCTTTTCGTGTTCTTTTCAATTGGAATGATTTGAGTCATTTATCCAGGCTGTAAGGACCAATGTTTCTAGAATTAAGGATTCCAAATAAATACAAGCTTGTCTTCTGACAAGGCCTCCAGAGACTTTATAGAAGAATGCCTACTATTTTTCAAAACAGTTATTGTCCTCCCTGCTTTTCTGTTTATGGACATCCTATTCTGAAGAACTCCTGCTGTTATTTAACTAGTTAGAATGTCTGGGGACCAGGGTGATCTGATGCCTTCTGCAAACCCTTTTCCCATGAGGACTCGTTCACAGATATGCTTTGGGAGATATTCACTTCAGGCCAAACATTCTAATACAATTTCTTGATGTTAATATAATTAGCATGGAAACTGGTGAGGGGGTTGGGAGACAAAGAATTGGCAAAGCCATGTATCTTGAAAGATGGATCCACCATTTTTCCCACAGATCCAGGGAGAGATTTCAAAATGCAAATTACTAAGTTGCCAAGAAAAAAAAAAATTAAATATCTAGGTAGCCATATGTAGGAGGATCCTAGTTATATATAGGGTCCGAAAATGCCTCTATAATTTTCAAGTTACTAAAGACTGCAGGTCAAACTGAAACAAAGATCATGTCCCCAGTGTAATCAGCTATGTAGCTATTCAGATTTCCACCTACACAATTCAAAATGATCCAGGAGCACTTTGAATCTGTTGGTCACCCATCTAACAGAACTCATTTACTCAAGTGATTTAGTGAAAGAAATTATTCAGAGTATGTTTTAAGTTCAGATGGATAATTAGTCCTTAAAGAAACATTGTGCTTGCTAAAATTTCTAGCAATATGCCCCAGATCAAGTTATGCTTATAAACAAATGTGCTGTTTTAATTATCAGGGACTATTATCTTACACATCCCCAAACTGAACACACTCCTAAGATACCATATGCTCAAGTTCAATTTGTCAAGGTCTGCCTTCTGGCAGGTTTGTGTCTGAGGTTGGCCTAAGAAAATTCCTTGAATCATGGGTTAATCGTTATTGAAGTGGGGGTATGTGTCCACAAACTAATGGGCTTCTTTCCTTTTTGTTTTTTTCCTTCCCCTTAAACTTTTTAACTGCCATTATTTTCTGGTTAATCAAGCGTATTTTTCAGCAAGCAGTCTGATATGCTGAATGTTTCTCTAGAAGAGAAATGAGCATGATCCACTTTTGTGAGTACCCCCATTATTTGGTATGATCTTTTCTTTGATCCATCTACTAATGCTTAAGGAAACAAGGATTTCTTACAGAAAATATTTAATAATAGTAGGACATTAGGCTACTAAGCATGGACATCACCACGTGGCGGGGGGCTTTTGCATGCAGACTTCATGAGACCTCAGTTGAATCTAGTATTTCACCATGGACTCTTGGGTCTAGACTTTGGCATGTTGTGTATTGAGAAAGCTTTATAGATGTGAGTCTTGCTGATCACTTGCTGCCTTCATCCATAGGATTCATTCTCCAGATAATTGTCCCCAAGAGTCTGAGAATGAATGTCAGGCACAGGGCTAACACACTTTCCAGATCTTCAGCTTCTTAAAACTGTCTACCCTTCATGCTCAGTGGAACAGGAGATGAGTGAAAAACAAAGACACAAATATTCCATACTCTCACCCTGAACTACTCATTTCCATGCTTATCCCTCAACATTTTGATATTCTCCTCTCTTTGGCTTCTATCCATGGGAGACTCCCTGCTGTAATGTGCACTTACAATTAGTGGGATTCTTGAGGTACAATGGGCCTAAAAAATAATGGTTGCTAATCTTTCTTGTCATATCATTGATCCTTGGGGGTCAGAATATCAAGCTCACTCCCTCTCCTTCTTGATTTTGTAATAATCACTGATGCAATCATTATTTGGTAAGGAGGATAAAGAGGTTCAGGAAAAAGGTGCATATTTCCATTTTGAACAGCAGTTTGGAATAAAACACAAAAATACATCATAGAAATTCTTACATTGAGACATAAAAATTTTTCTCAAGCTTTGTGATACAATTGTATTTCTCCTTACAATCCTACTATAGCAATACCAGGATTAAAGGCTTTAGAATCTTACTCTGATAAGATGCTTAAGAATTTCTCTATGCAGACATACTGTAGTATCTTCCAAGCATGAATGGCCATGAATTTTTAAACAAGGTTGGCAGTATGCAGGAGAGGTTGATGTGGTCAGGGTAGTAGAGTATATAAGCAACTCCAATTCCCCAAGACCCATTCCAAAATATGCCTTCCAGTATCACTTTAGGAGTTTGAGGTATTATAGAAAAATGAATTCATATCCTTTGCATTAATGCATTTATTTCACATGCAAGTACAGCAAGGGAGAGCTTTGAAGGAATGAGAGTCAAATAGGTAAAATTGATTACCAGGAAAGAGAAAAAAGCATGCCCAGAAAGGCAGATCCAAGAACACACTAACTCCAAAGGTCCTGGAGAGCCATGGGTAGAGGAACCCAGTCTGATATGGAGTGCCAAGAGGAAGGGGAAGGGTCTGAAAAGAGCTCAAGTGCTCCCCCAGAAAACATATTTCATTCACCCCAAGTTTTCTTGAGACACAGCTCTTTTATCCCCCTTTCATTAATGCCTTAATGTTAAAAGGACAGGACAAGAAAATCACCACTGTGAAAATGATCGTTGGCTGCCTTCTCGCTAGCCTATTTTTTTGCTCCTTTGTTTCTTTTTATCTGGTTACTTTCTTTCCTACCTTTCTTTTTTTCTTTTTCTTAAACCCCCTAGCCTCTCTTTCTTTGTGGTAATAATCTTCCCCTCCTCTTCTTCCTCCTCTTGCTTTCCTTCTCCTCATCTTCATCACCTCTCTTTGTCTCTCTCCACTCATAGACATGCACACCCCAGAGTCACAGATCCATGTTACCCAAACATGAATACCAAAATATGTACCCAACCTTCAGAAAAATAGGACTTGCTCAGTAATTTGAAAGATAACTAGTGGTAATTCTGGCTATTACTTCACCTCCACAAGCAATCTTGAATTAATCTCTGGGTGGGACAGTTCTTTAATAACTAGCTGTCACTTCTCTCTTGAAACCCAGGGAAAGAAATTAAAGAGTGTTCCAAATGCCATTCTGAGAAGTGGCCGAGCCCTCAGGCTTGCTACCTCTCTGTCATACGCCCCCAGTTCCAAGAAGAAGAAAAAAATTAAAGTATTAAAATAGAATACAGAGCTGAGTCTACACTCCACAGACACTGGAGCTCAACAGCTGGAATCTTGCAGCTGCTGCTGTCTGGAGATTTTGTCAGGGTAGATGCGGGCCATGTTGGTGGATGTTCTGCTCCAGGACTAACATTGGCTCTGACTTGGTTTTTTGCTCTTCTTTTTAAAAGACAAGCTTACTTGACCTTCAGATGGTATTTAATCATTTGTCACTAGCCATTTTAGTGAAATGGCCTCTGAAAGGACAATGCCTTCTCCTTCACCTTGGTTTTCGCAGATGTCAAACAGGATGATGGGATCCTCGTGGCTTCCTTTTCTTTTTTCTTCCAACAGGATGCAAAACATTTGAAATAACCCTCCCTTTTCCTCTTCTCTTTCTTTTTCTTTACAAATTAACCACATGGCACTCTATTGGTTTCTTTGGCTCCTGACCACATAGATTGGAGGAACAGTTTTCCTGCTACTCATCCTATCACCCATGTGCCTTCCTCTCACCCAGAACCTCTACACAGATCTCATCCTGCAGCAGGACTGTCAGCTTCAGAACATAAACTGAGATGTTGAGAGGAGAAAAATTAATGACAGCCATGGATTTATGTTTTCATATTGTACAAAGAACTTCCTGCTCGTTATTAACAGAAGCTTTGAAATATACAGTTAATGGACACTACTGTTTCTTCTGAGATCAGGTCAAGAAAATTGTAACTTTCATTTTGGGGGGACTGTTAAAGAATCACTTTTTTTTTTTTTAAGAATAAGAAAAGCAATCTCTTTTTGAGTAGTTCTGCTCTGCTCATACCCAAACCTGCTTGTGCTGGCATTGGCACAGACCACAGGGCAGGACAGAAATGCTACAACCTGCAGGTTCACCTGTGGAAATAGAGCCAGATTTTTCTGAGAATCATGTCTTGCTTTGCTTAACTGCAAAAGGGAAGCCTGAGTCAACAGCAAACTAAAGAATTTCATTCTTGAAAACAAAGCAGAGCTAGAAACCCAGTCTAAGCCCTGTTTCCCATGGGCTTCCCACCTCTAAGCCATGTTTCCCATCTTCTAAGTCCTAAACAATTTATCTCATTCTCTTTAGCTTTACTTTCTGGAGTGTGTGAAAAACCCAGTGAAGGAATGCAGGCCCAGGACTCCGGTGCTCAAGACTTGCTATTTGAATCAGTTAACTGAACTCCTTGGCAAACCGTGGGGAGGTGACAGAGATCAAATCTCAGTGTTTTATGCAGCTACTCTCATACAACCCAGGTGACATGAGGTGAAATGAGTAGCTTGGTGGGTCTCTGTGTGGGTGCGTTTCTGGGGGAAGGTTTATTAATTTGGCAAAAAGAGTTCTCAGGGCCTAGAATAGGCCCTGTTATGGGAGGAAGAGGACTCTGACAGTTTTCAGAGTTATTACCTTTAATTTCCTGCACAAATGGAAGTAGATTTACAAGAGTCATCCATGTGAAATAAGAAATTTTATTATATATAAATATACATTATATAATTTTTCTTAGAATGCATAATGGATAAAGTTCAGCAATGCTAGCTGGCCATTGCATAACCTCTATATTTGATATCAAATTTGATGCTACAAGATGATGATGATGATGATAAATAAATCTATTAAGTTCTTACATATAAGACACTGTTCTAAGTGATCTGCATGCGTTAACTTAGTAAATGTGGCTGGAAATGCCTGATGAATATTCTGTTGACGAGGGCATTGTTTCAGTGTGAGCACACTCAGTGCTGTCTTGTCTGCTGTGCTTACTGAGAGTAAGGACTCCCTTACCATTATTGTCAAGAACCCTACTCTCAGATCATGTTTCTAAACTCCTGAGTCTTAGGGCTTTTGAGATCTTTAACAGGGTAAAGATCAAGTCATGTCAAGGGCAAAAAGACCCTAATTTGATTATTTCCACCTTTGCAAATGCTCTAGAAATAACAGGATTCCCAAGAGGTTTAGCTCAGCATGAAAACACTGTTGGCAGATTTCTCAGTAAAGGCTCCCCCCACTCCACCCTGATCCTCTGGGGATGAGCAGTATAATTCTTTATCTGTTGAAAGTCCTAAGAATATTTTACTCAGATAAGTGATGAACTTAAAGGGTTCCTTACCCCTGAAGATTTTAGTTTTGTTCTGTTAGAATATTTAAATGGGCTCATAGATTCATTGATGAAGTAAGTCAGAATCAACTCTCTTCTAAGGACCACTGCTGAAAAAATGAGAGAGCCTAATGCACTTGGATTTCACCACTGAGAGAGCAGTTTGGTGTACGAGGGAACAACTGGCATACTGTTGAGGCCTAAAGGATGCGGAGAAAGAGGAAATCCAAGGTCAACAAACTGGCTTATCAAAATCGTGAAAAATGTCGGGAAATGAGGGCTTCACATTTCCAATTAAATATGTGATTCTTGGGCAAATGAGAAGTATGGGAGGTATTAAGCATGATTGATATGACTCCAATAGGGGTCAACATTGTATAAGGAAAATATGCTTTTGCATGAAAACCTAGTCTGTCATCGAATAAAATAAAAAAAACATAGTCCCACAAAAATAAGAACATTTAACAGTGAATAAGTACACATAATTTATTTTGGTTTGTTTTGGTTTCTTAGAACATTTTCAAAGTATTAAAGAAGAGGTGAGAGGGGATGTGACTTTATGTTTATCAATGAACCATGGAATAAATTTTTTCTCAGCTGCATGGTTGGAGGAGATCTCTGCATCTCACTTGCTGTTTCCGTCTCCTGAACATAAGTGAGCAGGAGTTACCACACATTGAGTTACAATTACCTGGGGACTGGTGGTGTCCTCCCATTCAACTATAAAACTCTGTGGGTGCTCTTCACCATTGTATCTTCAGTGGTTATCATTGTGCCTGTTCTAAGGGAGAGGCACAATAGATATCTGTCGAATAGACATTCTCTTGCCCACCGTTTCCAAGTTCTTTGAAAGAGGAGCTATTTTATTGTTCAGAATGCTTGTAGTACTCTTCAGAGATGATCACCACCACTTCCTCCCTCACTATATGCAAATTTCTCTCTTCCTGTCATGCACTTTGTCTTTCCTACCCTCGAATATGAATGAGATGATCTTGTGACTTGCTTTAATTGTTTTAAAGTAATTTCAGATCATTTCTTTTAGATTTAAAAGAAATTTTTAAATACTACATAGAATTCCCCATATGTTATTCATCTATTTTCCACTACTTTTAACATTTTATATAACCAAGATATAATTATGTGAGCCAGAAAATTAACATTGATTTATGCTATTAATAATCAATAAACGTTATTAGAAGTATACCAGTTGTCTTATTCAGCAGGAAGAATTCTCAAGTGGTCCCCCAAATTTCAGATCCTGATGTATAGTCTTGCAGTCATACAATGAAACACTAATCTAAGTGCTGCTATAGAAAGATTTTATAAATAAAGTTAAGGTCTAAAATCAGTTGACCTTCAGACAGGGGTCTCATCTGGGTGGGCCTGACCTAATCAAATGTGTACTTTAAATATGGGTCTAGAAGTCAAAGACATTTAGGCTACAGATTTGAAGCACAAGGAGGATTTGATACTTAGAGTCTCCAGTACTGGAAGGAGTCACATGGCAAGAGATTCAAGTGGCATCAGAGCTGAGGGAGGCCTCCAGCTGACAGCCAGTGAGAGAACAGGGCTTCAGGGTGACAACAGCAAGGAGCTGAATTCTTCCAATAACCCTAATGAGTTTGGTAGTAGATTTATTTCCAGAGCCTCCAGAGGAGAACTCAAACAAGCAAACATCTTGATTTTAATCTAGTGATGCCTTCAGTAGAGAACCAGGTCACACCCTCCTGAACTTCTTACCCTGAGAACTGCGAGCTAATTAATAAATGGGTGTTTTAAGTCTCTATGCTTAGAAAAATCTGTTAGGCACCAATAGAGAATTAACTTACCCATTAATATCCTTCTGTTTCAGGATCCATCTAGAATTCCACATTGCATTTAACTGTAATTATTCTTTAGTCTGCTCCAATCTGGGTCAAGTCCCCTATGTTTCGTTGTTTTATGGTCCTGACACTTTTGAAGGATATCGTGCTTTTTAAATTTTTTTTTGTACCAATGATTGAACCTGGGGGTGCTTAACAACTAACTGAGCCACATCTCCAGCTCATTTTATTTATCTATTTGTTTGTCTATTTATTTACTTATTTATTTATTTTGAGAAGGGTTTCACTAAATTGCACAGGGCCCTTGCTAAGTTGTTGAGGCTGGCTTTGAACTTGTGATTCTCTTGCCTCAGCCTCCTGAGTCACTGGGATTATAGTTATACACCACCTCACCCAGCTCATGCAGTTATTTTGAAGAATGTCTCTCAGTTTGGTTTTCTGAGAAATGTGCTCTCTCATTATTAGATCAAGGTTATACATCTTTGCTAAGAAATTCAGAGGTGATTTTTAGAACTTTTTAGTATATTCTAGCATACTGTTTTAGTATATTGTATTTCTAGTGATATTAACTTTAATCATTTGGTTGGGATTATATCATCAGCATTCCACATCCCTCCCCTGTAAAGTTGCTGGTTTTTGCTTTTAGTTTGGTTGAAGCAGGAGGATCGTGAGTTCAAAGCCAGTCTCAGCAAAATTGAGGTGCTAAGCAACTTAATGAGACCCTGTCTCTAAATAAAATACAAAATAGGGCTGGGGGTGTGGTTCAGTGGTTGAGTACCCCTAAGTTCAATCCCTGGTACAAAAAAACAATTGTAAGTAGAGATTTTGTATTATATAAAATATCTGTATTAAGTAGATATACTCTATTAGTTTCCTTTGGACCCTGGAACAATTATCACAAACATGATGGCTTAAAACATACAATTCCATTCTCTGACAGTTTTAGAGACCAGAGGTCCAAAGTTAGTACCACTGAACTGAAATAAAGGTGTCAATAGTGCCGTGCTCCATGTCCAGGCTCTGAGAATCCCCATCCTCACATTTTTTTAGCATCTTGAGCTACATTCTTTCAATTCCTTGTCTCATCGTTTTTCCATCTTCAAAGCCAACTGTGTGGCATCTTCTCTCTGGAACTCTGCTTCCCTTGTCTTCTATTACATGATCTTGTGTGTGCTGTGGAATCTCTATTTGGCTCTCTCTTGTAAAGAAACTTGTGGTTTCATTTCAGGCCCACCCACACAATCCAAAATAATCTCCCATCAAAAAATCCTCGACTTAATCATATCTATGATTACATATCATATGATATATACATATCATATAGTAATTGCTACTAGCCCCTCCGAGCAGACCAGGGAGGAAACATGTCCAGTCACACATAACACACAAATCTATATTTATTTCTCTATCTATCTATCTATCATATATCTTCTTTCTCTATTTTTAAAACCATGTGCCAACTTAAGGACAAAACTTTAAAAGCTTGCCTTCTTCCTGTTTTGTTCTCAGATATCACCACCATGCTAGAAGTCTGACCATTCTCTTTAGAAAGCCCAAGTTAGCCAGGTGGAGAGATAGGTCACTTAAAGTAAGTACCAATATGCTAGACAGGCAATTGAAGCTTTTCCAAATCTCCAGCCCTCTTCAGCAATCAGTTAAATGCAACTAAGTAAATAGTCCCATCCCATGCACAATTGCCCAGTTGAATTGTCCAAATTTCTGACACACAAAAATTGATGTTTGAACTCAGTAAACTTGGAGGTGATTTATTATATAACAATACATAATTTAGTATTTAACTCAGGGAGATTTCAATGGATATTTGACAAATGGTTTGATGAATAATTGTCATGTAATATTGGCTGACTGAAAAATATCATAGTATGCTATGGTTTATAAAATATGGTTTTTCTATTGAATGAAAGCCACCAAAAGCCTGTTTTGTTGAAAGTTCTGCTAAAGTGGATTGACCTACTATTCTATTCTTTCTCAGAATGGAGTGTGTCAAATTATTTTGAGGATGTTATACCTTAGGATCAACATTCTGACCAGAGGCAGATGAAACTGCAATCCCATGCTCAGATGGAATGGAGGATATCTTCTATGATCAGAAATTATGAAGGGGAAGGGTTTTAGGTTAGGAACAGTTCAGGTTACTAAGTGGTTTATCAATTAGGCAGCCTTTCTGATGGTCCCAAGTGATATGCAATCTTTGATATTCACATCCTTCAGTCATCTCCACTCTTTGTCAAGCCTTGTATGGAGGTATTTTGAAGAATAAGGAGAGTTTTTTCTTGCTGTATATTAAGTTATTTGGCAAAGCTATGGACAGAAATTAAAGCGGTATGGTAGAATTGGTGGTGGGGGGTGTGGAACACAATGAAATCTCCTGCAAGGGCCATTTAGAATAATCTACAAGTCTATGTTGTATTCTTGGCCGATGGTTCCACAGAGGGAGGGGAACAGATTTTTACCTTGAAGAGACTGTCAACAGTGTCTGGAGATATTTTTGATTCTTGTAACTGGGAGAAGTATGGCAGAGGAGGTAAAGGGGAAGGAAGTTTGCTACTGGCATCTAGTGAGCAGAGGCCAAGGAAGCTGATCAATATCCCACAGTTCATAGCAGAACTCTCACAAGAAGAAATTATTCAACCTGAAGTGTCAATAGTTCTGCAATTGCGAAATACTATTTTAGAGGAAGCTAATCCCTGAGATGAGAAAGTAGGTGCTTGACTGGTCATTTTTATGTCATTTTTCCTATATGATTTACTTTTAAGAAGAAGAGATTATTAATTCACAAATAAGCCTATTACTGTTTTTCCTGTTTTCCCCCTCCCTCCCTCCTCCTCCTCCTCCTCCTCCTCCTCCTCCTCCTCCTCCTCCTCCTCCTCTTCTTCCTTTTCTCCTTCTCCTTCTTTTGGTACTGGAGGTTGAATCCAGAGTGCTTTTTATTTATTTATTTTTATTTTGGGACAAGATATCACTGAAAGGGTCTTGATAAATTGCTGAGGCTGGCCTCAAACTTGCAATATTCCTGCCTTAGCCTCCCAAGTCGCTGGCAATAAATGTGCATACCACCACACTCAGAATACAGCTGCTTGTTTGATGGAAATTCTTGTTTTGAGTTCTTTGACATCTTGGGAAATTCTTATTTTGATTTCTTACAATGAATATGTTTCTGAAGTGGAGAGAAGAAACTATTATATTTAATTGAGGATTCTTATTAATTGTTTCACATTTTCAGTTACAATAAGGACATAAATCAAATTTCAGGAAAGAGCTTAGACCTTAATATAGCCAGAGGTCTGTAATATGTCCATGTGACACTGGCTTGGCCACAGTCTCCTCTCAATCATAGTCTACTTTGTAGACTAAGGGACTCTGATGAGATCATTTCTAAGATCCTTATTTTTGAGGTCTTCCAATCTATGGTTCTTCCATAGAAAGTCATACTGTGAATGCACAGAGAATGCTATAGGTATAGACAGAACTGAAGGACAGTTTAAAACAATGACATTGAAAGGAGAAAGAGACCTTGATTGAGGAATCAGCAGTACTTCTTCCAGGTATCTGTTAATACAGAATTGTAGGGAAGATAGAATGTTTACACAGTTAACATAAAACGTAGGGTGACCCATGTATCATTTGGCAAATTTTCATGTCTGTTTGACGTATACACCCTGTAGATTCTGCTTCAGGGAAGAGTTGAGGTGGATTGAGGCTGAAGTGTTGAGCATGGGAGGGGTCTCAAGTTTGGGCCATCTGCTTAGATCACAGTCGCAGCCTCAGCAGAACTCAGCTGATGCCTTAATCAGCACATACCCAGTAATGTCTCCTAATCCCCTGAAAATCTGCAGATCTGGAAGTGATAGGATCTTCTCTACAACACAGAGCTTTGGAGGGAAACATGAGGACATGAAAAAAAAAAAAAGAGGATAAATACATGTGCAAAGCATTAATCAACATTTGTTCTGACAAGGTTAAAGTCAGAACCAAACAACTCACCAACAAGCTTCCCATTGGAAAACATTACCTCGTCAAAGGAAACGATATTTCAAAGAATTGAATGGAAAAAGAATGTTTAAAGGTCATAGATAGAATTTAAGCCTAGATGATGACTTTTTCTTGGCCCTAATTTTCAACTCTATAGACCTAAGCAAGTTACACCTAGAAGATATGCAATGGGAAGGGCATGTGGGAACCAGAGTTTTGCACTAGTTTGTTGACTTTACTCCCTATCAGGACTCAGCTAGGCTTCCAGGTCCACCCATCCACATCCACATCCTTTTCCATGTCCACAGTCACCATTTTAACCCATGCTCTCCTTGTTTCTCTCCTTTTATCCCTTCTCTCATTTCTGTACTTTCTTCCAAACCCAGTTCTAAAAGCCATCTATCTTGTAAGCTGTCTTATAATTCATCCCAGTCCATCCTGATTATAACTGATCACTTCTTTATTCTGCTCAACAATTAAGTCTGATGGAATTTTGTCACCAATAGCATTTGTTGGAGATTTTATTATTATTTATTTATTATTAGGCTTTGGACCTAAAGAGAGCATTGGGACAAGGAACTTGAAATTGAGCTGGGGCAGCAAGACACACAAACTTGATGCATAATAATTATGCTACTACATGAGAAATGCCAGTGCTATTGGAGTTCATAGATGGGAACAATTCTGTAATCTGCTGTGTTTAGAAAAAGTAATTATGTAGGAAATGAGCCTTCATCTTCAAAGGGAAGTGAGCTTTATATAAATGGAGACAGGAAGAATATTAAATGCAGAGATGATCAAACTGGGGAGGCAGGAAAGCCATTGACATATTTGGAAATGGAGATCTTAAATAAACAGTGTTAGTTAAAGAGAGCATTTGAGTAATGAAAGAGGACCTTTACATTGGCAATAGATTGGAAGACTGGAAAGGAGCAGATTTCAGAGAAGAGCTGGGGGTTTGGTAGTCAAGCAGGAATTTTCCTAAAGGCACCATGACACCACTATTGCAGATTTTCCACCTAGGAAGTGACATAGCCAATGATGTACTTTGAGAAAATGGCTTCAGTGGCTGTGTATTGAGTAAATTGCAATGAAAAAGGATGCAGTAAAAAGAGCCAACAGTCTATAACCTGACCCTGACACAGTAAGGTCCTGAATCACAGATGATACCTTTGTATTTTGCTTTATAAATCTTGTTCTATGTATCTTTGCTGAGCTTAACCATATTATAAATGCCTTATATACCAGAGATAAGCTTTTCCTAGTTTTATATCAGGCTCCCTTTTGCCTGACAATGTTCAGATTTAAGTAACTGTTGGTAACTGTTGGTGTTAACAGAACCCTAAAATTTTCATCGGGCTTATCTGCTCCAAATGAGTTTAAACCTATAGCAACAACTTGGAAATGTAAGAATTTGTAATTTAAAATATATTACCTATGTAATATATTCCCTAGGACCAAGCATGCAGAGCCACTTAGATCAAATCAGTTACATTCAAGCTGTGAATCCCAAGGGTTATGTTAGAAGATGGAGCAGGAGCCTGAGAAGTTATGACCACACTTTCAGAGCTCTAGAAACTTACACCTCATCAGGCTTTAGGATTTAAATTGTTCTGGAAGAATATGTATTTATACAAGGTCATGATAGTGGTTACAGTTAGCACATGGGAGAAATTGACGTTAAGTCTGAAAAACTCTGTGGCCATCTGTCTTCCTGCTCCATGGAAAGTATCAGTCCCTATTACAGATTTAGGCTGAGCCCATATGTCAATCTGCAAAACAGCATGCAGTTAATTATGGGATTCTCCCTGGTCAGTTTAGTCATGGCCAATTAAAATGGCTGTAGCAATTTCCTTGAGCTCTGAATTCTAGATTGTCTTGTTCTACTATTTAACACGTTACTGTTCACATGTTTTATTTTCAGAGATAGACTGGACATTTCTCAAGGGTAGAGTTTGTGTCTTACATTGCTTTTGTATTCTGCTTAGCATCCAGCACAAAAGAGAAAATGAGTTAGTGCTCTGTAAATAATTCTCAAATTGGACTATTGATAAAACTCCCTCTCAGAAATACCAAAGACCAGCTATTATTTCAAATTTACTCTTTACCGCTGAAAATGCACTTCTGGTTTTAGTCTAGAACTCTTGAGGACTTCTGAGAGTTTCCATGTTGTCTAAAATTTAAAAGGGGGCAGAAACAGAGTGTATAAGGAGCAGCAATGTGTTCTTGACTTGTACTTGTGGCATTTGATGAAGGCATACCTTTTGCCCTAGGCCAGTTCCTATAGCCTATAAATTTTCCTTCCTCTCCCAACAAAGAGCCTGAAATATCACTCATAAGCACCACTTCAGATATCTACTAGAAGGAAATCTGAAGTGACACACATAACACACAGATAAAATTACTTCCCATTTCAAGACTTGGAAGTACTACCAGTTGCATCTTTAGCAAAACTTTCAAGTCCATAAAGGCATCAGAATGGTGGAAAATGTTAATAAGAGCTAGCCTTTGGGAGTACTTAAATTATCTTTTCCCACATCATTTCTCCTCCAAAGATGAGTCTGTGACAATCACTGGTGGTTCTTTTCTCATTGCAGTGATTATTTTAAAATGGACATGTGACCCAATTCTGATCTGAGGAATGAGAGAAGGCTTGTGGAAAAGTCTGCCTTGCCCTTTCTTACTGAATATGAGCAAGAATCAATGCCACATGAAGCCACAATGTTGTCCAGGGGTGGTCATAAGTGACCCAGAGAGGAAGTAGCTTTGGGATAAAATCAGTACAGAGAATCGCATACAGAAGAGAGAGTCAACTGGGGGCTTTGGCAATCCCTTGAGTTGTCAATCATCTTGTGCTGGAATTCTGCTCTTCTGGATTCCAACTTTGGTGCAACACACATTAACTTATTTTCTTTAACCACATTGAAGTGTTTTTGTTGTTGTCATTCTTTATAGCCACAATATCTTTAGGCAAGAGAATATCATACTTTACAAATATTATCTTAATCCTCCTTTACAGTTATACTTCATAAAGTTGGCCCTGTCTTCATCCTCACCTCTCAAATGGGCAAAGTGAATTTAGAGCATTCAAATAACCTCCCTTTGGTCATAGAGCACATACATACTGGAGATCTCATTTGTCCCTGTGAAGTCTGACTCTAGAACTCACACTCTTAAACATTTAAATCCACACTCTTAGAAGCTGTCTGTCAATTTATTCCACAGAAAAAGCAGAAGGATCACACTAGGAAATATACAGGCTGGACAGGTTGAAGTTTCTAAAAAGACCATTTAACACATTAAAGGAAAGGGGATTATGTGTCTATACCATGTTGAAGATATAACCAAGGTGCTAATACCACCATGACTTAAAAGTCTGTGTATAAAAATGTTTACTTTGGCTTCTTTCCTTCTAGAAGCCTGAGGTTATACTTTAGAAGGAAAGAAAATTTCTCTTCCATAAATCAGAAGGCTATCCCAAAATTCCACAAGGGCTCAGGCCCATGGAAGGCAGAGTTGTTAGGTGGAGATGGTTCAAGTCCTTAGAGGTGGGTTAGTGAATCACCCTATTGAGTGAATATGGCCTGCCACCCTTGACAGATGCTGCCTAGTGTCAGAGTTCCCTCTCTCTGTGCACTGCTTCTCCTGGAGGGGCCCTGGACCTGGTGCCACTCCAGAATTCCATATCATCAGCATTTTAATTTCCCCTGGAATCAGCCATTTCTTTTTTCACCAATACCCTTCCCTAGAATTCATAAAGGTTTTTCTGTTTTTCATTGTTCCCATGGGTTTTCTTTTCCTTTTTTTTCCCTTAGAGACTGCACAAGGTTCAAAAGCTTTAAAGCTGAGGTCTACTTAAGGTTTTTTTTTGTTTGTTTGAGGGAGGATCATCCTTTTGTGTATTATCAATTCAAACCACTTGAAGCTTCCTTTAGATGATAAATCCGCTCAGACGAACAGTTTCTTCTGAAATATGGCCTGTAATCAAAACATTAAATGGTCTTTAGTTGAAACGTAATAAACAATTTGGAAAGAGCTTCCTAAAAATCTTTCATGTTATACCCAAATGTCTATGTCTGTGTGTGTTTACTGGAAATTACATGTGATTTCAAGGCTCATCATTGGATATATTCCCCCAAATCATTACCAAATGAGTTATAAACACTTTGATAAGTATTTTCTAGACTCAGCCAATGGGAACGTAAGTTTGACATATTTTTTTTTTTTTTGTATTTTTAAAAAGTAATTTACCTCAGGGCATTAATGTGTAGTTAGTGAGAGGGGAATGTGTGTTAGTAAAGTTTTTCTCAAGATGTAAACCTTTCCTTTTTTAAAAAATAATTCAAACATAGCTCTTATTCAAAAACCACATAGTCCAAACTTTCAAAACCAATATGACAGCAACTTCTCTAGGGAATTTACTTCACTGTGAGAGAAACTTAGAATTTTTTATTTTGGGCTCTTAACTTGTACACACCAAGAGTTGACAAATCGTAAAGAGACTAGACTTTTAAGATTTTTTTTTTTTTTTGCTTTTAGAAATATAAAAGCCTGGCAGAGTTATTAGATATTTGAGAGTTTACTTCATATTATATCAAAGTCGTCTTTGGGTTTATACTTCCAGAATAGACTCATCACATTAAATTGTATCTGCACATGTTCATGTCACATATTCTGAAACTATATGGAGACAAATCCAGTCATGATGAAAATGTTGGAGACCTTAACAAAGTTCTGGTGTCCCAGTGTCCCTGCAGTTAAATGACTCTCCCACCTTCCTCTTGTCCACTTTGTTTTATTCCCTTTTCTAGGTGCCCCAAATACTTCCTTTGCCTTCCCCTTCGCTTTCATTTCTGATGAAATATCTGTTTTCCTTTTTCTGCTTTATCTTCCTCCTCCTCCTTCTGAACCACTCAGGGTAAGGATTGGTATTCAGTGTTGATTTCCAACAGTCCTTTGTTTGCCTCTATTCTTTCTTTCCTTTTTTCTAGACGGTTCTTGTCTTAATCACATCATCTTGTTTCCAATCTTGGTTCTTTTTAAAAATTCTTATCCCGTTTCTGAATTATGTCTGTCTTCCCTGGTGTCACTTTTCCCATGTTTCTCTGGCAAGCTGTAGGTTTTTTCCCAACTGAATGGCAGTCCCCAGTAGTCACATTTTAGTATGGAGCAGTTGTGACTTGTCTGATATTCCTCTTTGGACAGGGCTGATTGTCAGATAGTCCACTCTTTAGGATGCACCCATAGGAACTGACCATTATTCCAGAAGACTCTAGAGACTGCATTCTGGGGTGCTTTGCCCTTGGACACCAGTGCCTGTGTTTACTGTCCTAGCTTTGCCTAGACAAGTTTTGTTTAGTTTTTTTTTTAAAAAAACAGAAAAGAAGTCCAGTGTTTGTCACCTGGAAGGTAAACACTGTAGTAGAGCTCACTCTGTGTGTAGGTGTGTAAATGTAAAGTCAACTGTTGGGTAGACTTTCACTTATGCTCTCATTGTCAGCTCTGTGCTGTGTTCTCTTGGGCAGATCAACACCTTTTCAAGGACAAACCTCCCACCACACACACTTGAGAATGAGGCTTTCTCAAGCTTACATTCTAACTCACCGTTCGCTCAACAACTTTTCGTATTCCCGAAATTTCAGAATTTTCTTGCCTGCTGCTGATTCCCATCCTTTTCTGCCATTATTTTTTAAGAATTTTTATTTGCTATGATTTGAAAATTGATTAGAAAACATTTAAAAACATATATAAAATTAGAGGTAATGGGATATTTAACCTCCTTGTGCTTGTTACCCAGCTTTAATAATTATCAATATTTTGAGAATTTTTTTCCATCCTTTTATTTTTTTGTTTTTGAAATGTTCAAAAGCAAATCCAGACATTTTGTCATTTGTCCCATGAATACCTCAATGTACATCTCTAATTCTGAAATACATGCATACACAAGGATTTTCATAAAAAATAAAATTAACCCCTTAAAATTTCATAATACACCAACATTATTCAAATTATTTCAGTTGTTTCAAAAGTGACATTTTATAATTTGAGTTGTGCCAAGTGAGGTCCAATCATGGTCCACAAAATGTCTTCAAGGTTTATCTTTTAAATTTAATTTCATTTCTTTTTGTGAATACTTTTTTTTTTAAACTCCATATTAAACTCACCTGTTTTAGTAGCAGATGACCTCACAACGGAAGTAACAAAAGTGACTCCATGACAGTACAACCCACCAAAGGCAGTAGGCATGAATACATGATCCTCTTGTGGAGAGAAGTAGTGAATGATTGGTCATATAATCCACTGCATATGTCTTTGATCAAATAGAGAAATTTGGGGATATTTGTCTTATAGACTTTCTCACATTCTGAATTTAACTGATTTATTCCTCATGGTATTTGTTAGTTCATATTTCTTGGAAACTGATATTTAGGTCAAAAAGACTGATTAAATTTGGGCTCAATTTTTATTTTTCTTGTGAAGACTATTTCATAGGTCATCCTATGTGCTCCCTGTTGTGTCTCTGAAGTCACAACATAGCTGATTGATCTACTTACACTAATGCTGTTTATCAGTGGGCTCAATTGATAACAGCCTGATCCCTCCATGATAAAGTTCCCCATCAACTTAACATCATATGATTTTGCATCTAATGATGATTATTTTAGCTTTAGAGCTTTTTATTATACACAACAGTGGGTTTCAATGTGTGTTATGATTTGGAGGTAAAGCATCTTCCAAAAACTCACATGAGAGACAACTTGAGAGGTTTTTGAGGGAAAATGATTAGGTTGTGAGAGCCTTAATCCAATCAGTGAGTTAATCACCTGATGGGATTCATTGATGATAGAAGGCAAGGTAGGGTATGGCTGGAAGAGGTGGGGCATTGGGGGGCGTAGCTTTGGGGTATATATTTGTATCTTGCAAGTGATATCTTGCAAGTCTCTCTCTCTGCTTTCTTATCATGACATGAGCCTCGTCTTTCTGCCACACTATTCTGCCATGATATTCTACCTCACCTTGAGCCCTGAAGAAAGGAGCCTGCTGTCTACCAATTGAGACCTCTGAAACCATAAGCCCTCAAATAAACTTTTCTTCCTTTACAATTGTTCTGGTTTGGTCCTTTAGTCACAGCAGCAAAAAAGCTGACTAAAACAATGTGTCATATCTATATATGTGTATAATATATTTTGATCTTTTCTCGCTCACAAATTCCTAAATGTATTGTTTCATGAGGGACTACAACATGATAATTTTCTCTTAAATTCTACTATGTATCTTCATTTATTAGTTAAGAGAAATAATAAGTTATGATCAACTCCCACATTGAATCCTAGCTGCTACATTTACTTAATAGTTTGGAGATCTGAGTAAACTTTCATTTGAAATAAAAACTATTAAAAACAGTTTTTAAATCATTGGGCCAGAGAATCTCTTGTGTATTTTCTACCTCTAATGGTTTACAGTTCAGTATCTTGTAAAGAACCAATGATTCATGACAAGAGAGGTACAACTGATAGGGAGAAGTTCTATTGTGAGAGTCCAGAGTTAGCTGGTTAGAGTCTCTATCTAGCTTCAAAGAGACTGGACTATGAAAAAACCATGGAAGATCTTTTATCCAACTGTTTTCTGTAAGGTGATAAAGAATGGCCTGCAAGGCTTGTTTCTTAGAAACTATACAGAATAATAATAATAACTATTAATATTATTAATTAATAATAATTATTATTATTATTACTATTATAGAAACTATACAGAATAATTATTAAATAAAGTTATACAAATATTTGTACTTCACAGCAATGTAGCATATAAAACTGAAATCCCAAAGTATAACAAAACAACCTCTTCTTTGTCTCTTCCCTACTTCATCTACTCTATAAGATAGTCAGCTTTCTTTTCTTTTTTTAAGCTGTTATCTAATGTGCTTTGTATAGTTCCAAGCACATTTTTTATTGATTTTTTAAAAAAATTAAATGACAGCGGAATGCATTACAGTTCTTATTACACATATACAGCACAATTTTTCATATCTCTGGTTGTATATAAAGTATGTTGACACCCAATTTGTATCTTCATACATGTACTTTGGATAATGATGTCTATCACATTCCACTATCCTTGCTAACCTTACCCTGACTCCTCCCTCTTCCTCCCAACCCTCTGCCCTATCTAGAGTTTGTCTATTCCTCCTATGCTCCCCCTCCCTACCTCACTATGAATCAACCTCCTTATATCAGAGAAAACATTTGGAATTTGTTTTTTGGGATTGCCTAACTTCAATTAGCATTATCTTCTTCAACGCCATCCATTTACCTACAAATGCCATGATTTTATTCTCTTTTATTACTGAGTAAAATTTCATTGTGTATATATACCACATTTTTTATCCATTCATCTACTGAAGGGAATCTAGGTTGGCCCTCTAAAAACTGGAACAAGATAGGGATGCCCTATTTCATCACTTCTATTCAACCTAGTTCTTGGAACACTGGTTAGAGCAATTAGACAGATGAAAGAAATTAAAGTAATATGTATAGGAAAAGAAGAACTTAAATTAGCACTATTTGCTGATGATGATTCTAAAAGACCCAAAAACTCCACCAGAAAACTTCTAGAACTAGTGAACTAATTCTCCAAAGTAGCAGGATATACAATTTATGATTTATGTGTGTTGGCCCATAAATCAAAGGCATTTCTGTGTATCAGTGACAAATCCTCTGAGAAGGAAATGAGGAAAACTACACTATTTACAATAACCTAAAAAATAAAATACTTGGGAATCAACTTAACGAAAGAGGTGAAAGATCTATACAATGAAAACTACAGAACCCTAAAGGAAGAAATCAAAGAAGACCTTAGAAGATGGAAAGATCTACCTTGCTCTTAAATAGGCAGAATTAATATTATCAAAATGATCATACTACCAAAAGCCCTATACAGATTTAATGCAATTCCAATCAAAATCCCAATGGCATTCCTCATAGAAATAACAAAAGCAATCATGAAATTCACCTGGAAAAATAAGAGACGCAGAGTAGCTAAAGCAATCCTTAGCAGGAAGAGTGAAGAAGTGGCATCACTATACCAGACCTTAAACTATACTAGTAATAGCAATAGTAACAAAAACAGCATGGTATTGGCACCAAAACAGACTGGTAGACCAATGGTACAGAATAGAAGACACAGAGACTAACCCACAAAATTACAATTATGTTAGACAAAGGTACAAAAATATGCATTGGGAGAAAAATAGCCTCTTCAACAAATGGTGCTGGGAAAATTGAAAATCCATTTGCAACAAAATGAAATTAAATCCCTATCTCTCACCATACACAAAACTCAAAGTGGATCAAAGACTTCAGAATTAAACTAGAGACTGTGTGTCTAATAGAAGAAAAAGTAGGCCCTAATCTTCATCATGTGGGATTAGGCCCCAGCTTCCTTAATAAGACTCGTATAGCACAAGAATTAAAACCACGAATCAATAAATGGGATGGATTCAAACTAAAATGCTTCTTCTCAGCAAAAGAAACAATTTGTGAGGTGAACAAAGAGCCTACATCCTGGGAGCAAATCTTTACCCCTCACTTATCAGATAGAGCTCTAATCTCTAGGGCATATAAAGAACTCAAAAAGCTAAGCACCAAAAACCCCCAAATAACCCAATCAATAAATGGGCCAAGGACCTGAACAGACACTTCTCAGAAGAGGATATACAATCAATCAACAAATATATGATAAAATGTTCATCATCTCTAGCAATTAGAGAAATGCAAATCAAAACTACTCTATATCATCTTACTCCAGTCAGAATGGCAGCTATTATGAAGACAACAACAATAAGTGTTGTAGAGAATGTGGGTACAACTCATACACTGCTGGTGGGACTGCAAATTGGTGCAGCCAATATGGAAAGCAGTATGGAGATTCCTTGGAAATCTGGGAATGGAACCACCATTTGACCCAGCTATCCCTCTCCTCAGTCTATACTCAAAGGACTTAAAATCAGCATACTACAGGGACACAGACACATGAATGTTTATAGCAGCACAATTCACAATAGCTAAACTGTAGAGTTAACTTTCTTTAAAGCACCCTGTAACTGTCCCCACACTCTCATAGAGTCATAACATATTCTCCCATGTTCTCAGAAACAATGGGGCACCCACAATTAACCACTTCTTTTGACCCATCATTCACAACCTTGCCACTTTGAAACCATATCTACCACCACTATAGAATATAGCCTTGATCTCTACACTTTCCAATATACTAAATAAAGCTTCTCCCATTCCCATTGAAATATGGGACAAATTCCTCTCTTTCATATTTGTATTTTATTTCTATATATAAGAAGAAATTAAATCTTGGACATGCAATGATTTACAGAGATTTTAGTTTCAAATTGAACCCACCTCTTCCTCTCTTAAGACAACAGGCACATGTTTATGGAGCTTGAAGAAATAGATATTTGGGATTGGCTAACTTAGTGTTATCTTCTCCAACACCATCCATTTACCTACAAGTGCCACTTTATTGACTGTGAATGGCTTCTTTTATTGACTGAGCTGGGAGATACAGGTGGCCCCTTGCTTTGCTATGAAAGAAAATATTGCTGGATCCTTTCTAGACATAATAGTTGCAGGCCAATTAAAACAGTTGACTGGGAGATAAATCTGGATCTTTTTTGCAGATCCTACATACAGTGGCATCCTTCTCTATGTGGAAGTTGATACACTGGCTTCTACCATGTAGGGTGGCTCTGAAGAGAGTCAAGGAGGGATATTTTTTGATAGAAGGATTGCTTTTACTCTGAAGTCCTCACTCCCAATCAGGGAAAGAAGACTATAGAGGAGCAGCAAGACATACAGAATGATAAGATCATGCTCTGGAAAGTGGCATGATCTAAAGCAACATTAAGAACTATTATAGTAAAAAATATGCATTCAAAAGTCATCATAGAGAAAAAGCCTATTTGGTTGGCTAAGTAAATCAAAACTGGTTCTAATTGTTGTCTAATTGTTGTCTAATCCCTTGGAAATGTTCTTCTTCTTACCGCTTTGCTTTCTTGCTTCCTAGTTTCCTTTTAGAGAAGTTCTTGGAAGTTATGAAATGTACTTGTTATAAATGAGAGAAAAATCACTAGATCTGCCACAGAGGAAGATTTCCCATTGTGTACCATGGGATTTCCCCCATTGCATTCCACTGCAAACCATTGGATAGGTTTTTATTCGTTGCCAGGGTATAGAAAAAACCACCTCAGCTACCTTCTTCCTATAGAATTTCATCCACTTTTCTCTTATGGAAGGCAATATTCAATGTTCCATGTAGAACATATACTATTTGTATCACACATCAAGGGAGATGTGTGTAAGTACATGTATGCCATTAACAAAGAATGAGCATAGAGGTGCTTATTGTTTGAAAACATAATGAAGCTGGGTGCAGTTGTGTACATGTGTAATCCCAGCAACTCCTGAGGCTGAGGCAAGAGGGTTGCAAGTTTGAGGCCAGCCTTAGTATTTAGCAAGATCCTCAGTAACTTAGCAAGATGCAACCTCAAAATAAAATTTTTAAAAATTAAAAGGGCTGGGGAATGTAGCTCAGGGGTAGAGCACCCCTGGGATCAATTCCCAGAGCAACAGCAATAAAAAAGAATACTCAGTAAAGCTTTTAGATTGATGCTACACTAAGTGCATGTGAAGTCTGCTCCCTACTGAATTCAGGTGAAAGTAGTAAAGGTGTTACAGGTGAATACTAATCCTTTTGAAATTGCATAAATATAGTTGATGAAATGGAAGAATCAGAAAATCATGAATTTCTTGGATCAATATTCAAGTAAAGAAGAGAAAAAGAGGTGATCAGAATTGATGTAGTATCTCATAAAATCAGATTCATATTATTTTAATTTTTATTCTGGAATCAGCAATTTATCTATAGTCATTTCTCAGAATGATTAGTTCTCTATGTTTTTTTTGGAACTTAAAAAGTGTGGACATCTGTGGGTCTATCTCTTAATCCAGTCTTGAAAAAGCTTTCCCAGCTCCTGGATGATCCCATGTGGCTCATCCTGTTTCCTTCCTTTGTGAAGCACTCTTGTCACTCTATCCTTGGCTCTGACAACAGAGGGCCTAGTGTTTGATGGAGAACTGTCTTCATAATGTGCTCTCTGACTCTCCCCCTAATGGTTTCGTTGTCCTGACTAACTGAAAGTGAGAGAGAATGCCAAGGCAGTCAGGACTTGGTGTTCCTGACTTAAATCTGTATTTCTTTCTAATGATATAGGTTTATTAATTAGGTATCTCTCCAGCTCACGAGCTGCAAGAGGTGAAGACCTTTCCCATGCACATTTGGAATCAAAAGCAGCATGCCTTTGGTGGTTTGGGTCATTGACCCCAGTAACTATGCTGAAATTATTCCAAGAATCAACCTTCTTGTGTATCTTTGAGAATAATCAGGGTTAGGGTATAGGAAGCAACAATTCAAATAGGATTCTCTGAGTTTCGTATTTGATCTATGTCGGTGGCATCACATAGAAGTTAATAGCCTGGGCACTGGGATCCAACAACCTAACTTCAGATCTTCATTCTGAGACATAGTCAATATGAACTTCGAAGTTTTTGAACCTCTCTATGTCATTTTTACTTGTAATTTGGGGGCATTATGTCCACTTGTCTCACTGGCTTGTCATGATGGTTAAATGAGGTTTGCAATGCAAATTGCTTAGTACAGAGTAAGGCCTTATTAAATGTTGGCTGCAATGATTTCAGATAGTATTAAATGGACCTTCTAGAAATTAAGAGTAGAACCTCTCAGGACATACATCCTCTGTTTTTAAGTTTCAACATGCAAATGCTCTGAATGGATTTTCTAATGTGAAGTATGACATAATTTCCCATATATTTTACCATAAGTATAAGCAGTTGATGTGGCTCCACCTCAGTTCTGGAACAGACAAACCTTGTCTACCAACTTCTGGGAGTGCCCACTGAACTGGCACCCAACTGTGGGAGCAGAGTACAAAACCACAGACATGGCCTCTAGTAAATGCAGTTGCCAGAAGCTTAAATAACAGAACTGTTCTGCAATGGCACATTTGTTCCAGAAAGAGGAATACTGTGATCATAGCTCATAAAATCAGACTAGACTTTCACATTCTCTCTTGTAACCCAAGTGAAAAAAAATATCTGACTGTCAAGGAATCCCCACCCTATGCAAGATTTATGTTCAACTTTTCTGACATTTAGGGCTTTTACTGGGATCAGCCTCATTCCAAGGTGTTCATGCTTGAAAAGCCCACTGGAAAATTTTCCAAGCCAGAAGTAGAAGACTGCTACCTGGCTGATCCTCTTCTCAGCTGCTGGCAAGGGAAAGGAAAAGACTTCAGGAAACTTCAAGAGCCTGTTTTTCTCCCTGTCAGGGTCTGCATCAACATTAACTCTTTGCAGTTCATAATCAATAATTATATTTTAGGCTTCCAGAATCATGAATATTTCCTTACCCCAGAACCTTCTGATGAGAGATCATGTGCTTTTGGATTCTGGAGAGAATGGAGCATCCCCTCATGATTGTGTTTCCTGAGTTCAGTTCACTGCTGTGGGCTCTCTCAGTGCCATTATGATGAGAATGACAGATGCCTTTGGTTTTGGTTCAGTCTTCAACTGTGAAAAATTTGGCCCACCTTTCCAGTAGTAATAGATGATGGGGACTGAGAGCTTTAGTGAAAGGGATCATTTTTGCCTGCATTTTCAAGCAGAGGTCACAGTGACCTGCGGAGAAAACAAGGATGGCTGTAGCAATTTAGAACAGAAGAAGCATGTCAACCACCTCCTGGTTGGTAGATTTAGGCAAACGGAGTGTCAGTCCCAAAGATGGAAGAAGATTGGTTATCTAGATTGCTCTGGAGTCACTGAATGCTTGATTGAGCAGGAGAAGAATAGTTAGGGGGAATGAGAGAGATGTTGAACGAGACGGATATTTCCTTTATCATTTGTTGTTTGTTAATATAAGCTTTTTATTCTGCCCCCAAGACAATATTTCATGTGGCATAGTAACTGAGAGCACAGCCTCAGTGTTAGATTCTGCCCCTTATGAGATGTATACTTTGGTCAGTTTGTGTGACCTTTCTAAACATTGGTTTCCTCATTATTAAAGATAATAGTTTCTGTTATATAAATCAAACAGAGAGTAAACATAAAATGTCTAGAAGAGTACCTGCCAAATAACTTGATAACACTGAAGGATAGCTAGTGGTAGTGACGGTGGTAATGGGGATGGTTGTAGGTGGTATTGGTGGCAATGATGGTTCTGAGGATGATGGTAACGATGGTGGTATAAGAGGAAGAAGAGGCAGTAATACATGTAGGCTCTAGTGTTTTACCATACGAGCCAATGGCCATCCAAGGGTGCCATAGCAGATGTACTTGATTGGAGAGACTCCAAGCTTGTTGGCTTCATCTCTGCTGCCTCCTTGAAAGTACATTTTCCCACCACTTCTGTCTGCTTTAGGGGAATTAAACTTACAAATGGAAAAAAATTAAACAGGCCCCTATTCCTGACACCTGTCTTACCTGAACTCCTCCGAGACTTGGCAGTGAAGATTTCCTAAGGACCTTGGTAGAAACTAGTCTATGAGTCTTCCTCTTTGGGGACCCTTGTTGCTCCCTTTCCTGGATCTCCAGCCAGACAGGCCAGGTGGTTTTCCATGCCATCAGACTGAGCTTAGATTCAACTTCAGTCCTCAAAGGGAAAGGTACCATTTCCTTCCACCAATCCCCTGGAGCAAACCTTTATGCTATGATTGGCCTTCCCCCAGAGTGACTCATCAAACCAGAGTTTGTCCTTGTGCTGACCCCTGACGTCTTCCTGAGACGGGGGTGAGACCTGCTGGGAGGAAAGGCAATCATTATATCATCCCTGAGCCGAGGCCACATAAACACTTCCCTTCCCTACCCTAATGAATGGGCTCCAAAGGGCAGGCTGACTTGTCTTGGTGTGGCCCTCCTAGGCCAAGGGTGTGGATAAGAACTTAAGCTGATTGGTGTTGGGAACATTTTACATATCACTTTCCCAACTCTTTCTCATTATATCATAATGTTAAAGGATCATTACCCACCCCCCACCATTTTAAAAGACTTTACAGAAGTAGAAAAGGAAACTACTCCATTAAAAGTGTATAGCCTGAGAAATGTCAGGGTTCCATAGGCTGTGGAGGCCTAGGATATATGAAGATGAATCTGAAGGAACATAGGGAGATAGACATGTTTTAAAATGAGGCAAAAGAGTGTAACCACTAAGACAATGCATGACAAAGTAAGACAGATGCAGGTTGAGTTGTGACAGTGAACATGCCACTTCATTCTCTGGGCCTCAGTTTCCTCTTGAGCAAATTCAGAATGTTGGTAGTACTTTTCTCATAGTTGCTATGTTAGATAGGGCTTATAAATTGCTTAGTGCTATGCATGGTAGGCACACAACTGATGCTCAGTCCATGATAGGCTATAGTAAGGATTATTAGAGGGAGATAAGTACCATGCTCAGAGAACACTCAGCTGCTTTTAGAATGAATACCTAGATTAAAGGATTTTATGAACTAGCATCAGTCTAGACCCTAAAGAAGAATGCGGTTTCTGCATGGGCTGGGGATGCATCATGAAAAGGGAATGAACACAGAGCTGTTAGATGTAAATTTATCAAGCAATGTGTCATTTATGTAGAACAAAGTGCAGGTGTATAGATAGAGCATTGAATGAAAAAAATATATATATATAAAATATTGGAGGTTCTTGACGAACATACCAAGAAATTCTTCCATAGCAGAATGGAATTCATCAAAAATGGTCCATCATTTCAAATCTGCTAGCTAGCCAACTTCCAGTATTACTAATCCCAAATTGCAAGAGAATTCAGAGATAACCATACTGGTATATAGAGGATACTGCATCATATGCCTAGATTTGTTTTCACCACTGGGTTTTAGCTCTATTGACAGTTTTGAACTATTGGAAGGGCAAGGAGATTATAAACATCTATTTATATAAAAACTTGGGGTACTGTAAAGAAAAGTAACTATTCCAAGAACTTGATTCTTGGTCAAAGATGTCAGCTTGACAGAGTAAGGACAATTCTTAATTCAGTGAATCTCTTACTTCAGTTTCCCTTGGACCTACATCTAAGTCATGTATGAGATAAAGGTCCTAAAAGCAGGAATAGCAGAAAGTGCTAAGCCAGTTGGATTGTACCTGTAAGGATCTTGAGATTGGAAAGAGGACCAATATATCTGGGGCATAACCAAAGACTGGGGGAGTGGCATGGTATGAACTTGAAGAGTTAGGCAAAGACCAGATGATAAAGAACATTCAAGTCTTGGAAAATATTTTGAAGTCAGTTCTATGTAAAATGAGAAGTTACCAGAGGAAATGTAAGCACCTGTGTGACATAATCTGGATTATGAGTTTTTAAAAAATATACTTTTTTACAGAACAAGTTTGGAAGCTGGAATCAGGAAACTACTACAGTCATCAGAAGGAGAGGTGATGAAGACTTTGAATGCTATGATGGTTGTGGCAGGGGTCACAGTGACAAGTAGAGGTTCTAAATATTTTTGGAAATAGAACCACAGCACTCAATAATGGATTAGAAAAGTAGAAGACAGAGAAGGTAGAACCAAGAAAGTCTGTCAAATTTCTGGTCAGCAACCTAAGAGTGTTCCCATTAACTCAGATGAAATGTATAGAAATGAAGAAATGCTTTGCCTGAGAGAAACAAGAGTACTAATTTTTTGAGGAATTTAATTAGGGTCTCAAGGAGGTATTTATTTTCCAAGAAATTTCAGTGTTCCAGGAATGGTATAGATTAGAGAGACAAAAGTGAGAATACTGAGTTTCCCAAGGAAGAGGAAAGGGGTAGGGTTCTGGTACTAACCCTCAGCAAATCCAAAATCTTGTGCTTGGGAGGAGCAGGCAGAGTCACCAAATGGTACTGAAAAGAAGTGCCAATTAATTTGCATAAAAAGCAGTGGAGTGTGCCATCCAGAAGTGGGGAATAGAGAGTGATTTCAATCAAGGGGGAGCTCTGCAGGGTCTGGGGCCAGTGAAGGCCTCACTGTGGCAGGTGCAACATTAAGCATTCTACATACAGTATTTTACATTTGATCTCTAAAGTGCAGAGCTGGGTTTGAAAACAAAGTGTGTCTGATTCCAAAGCCAATGCCTTTTCTTACTACACGATGCTCCTTAGGCATCCATGTCCTCATTTCAGTGAATAATAGCATTGGAAAATAAGGTGGCTCTGCTGGACTGTAACCTGGGGTGTCTCACTCCGAAATCCAAATATTTTTTCTATTACATCAGCCTTCTTCTCCTACCCTGCCCTCAATATGAGCTCAAAAGTCTGGGAATATATGGAAATGGTTCTCATAGAAATCTAACTACAAAAAATGGAGATATAACCAACATTGTATTTACAGCAGTGTTTTGCAGAATAAAACAACAGCAAGTGACATTCTTTGTCTTGTGCTTTAAGGTACATTCAAAGGGTTTTGTTTTTGTTTTTGATGACCATGTCACAAAAAATGCAAGGTGTACTTTGGGTGTGGTAGCCAGGAGTACCAAGCAAGTACCTCAGGCATGGATTGGTGCGCAGACCTTGGACCTTGGTGGGGAGGATTTATGGCAGATCATAGGCAGGCACTGCTCACTGCCTTAGCTAGAGGCATGCGAGCCAGCTGGGAGGAGATGCCCAGGAGGAAGCCTGAGAAGCGCCCAAGTCCCCCTTTCCTGAATGTAGGCCATAGGGATCTTAGATGCTGCTAGGGTGGAGTAGCGTCCACTTCTGTTTCTGGAACCTGAGCCATCCCTGCTTCTCAGATGAACTAGCTCTGCTGCTCTCCTCCCTGAGCTGTCAGAGTCAGTTAGGCTGAGACAAACAGCCTGTGGCCTGATGCTGCATGATTGTGTTTTATTTGACTGATTTTATTTTGGCACAAAGGCGGCAGGAAAATGCAGACGCATTGGAGCTCAACTGTGACAGATGAATTGCGGGATCCAGGAGTTAAGCTATGCCCTGAGGCAGGTTGATGGACTGGGATGGAGGTGGTGCATCACAACTGGTGGGATCATGGGCCCCAGTGCCTGGAGTGGCCAGCTGGCCACCAAGTCTCTGGGGAACATCTGTGAAGTAGGAGACATCAGTGTGTGTCTTCTAGCTGGACTCCATGCGTAAAGCATATGACCTGCAGTGCTCCCAGGAAGGATTGCCAGTTGCAAACATTGAGGACTGTATGCTCTGCAAAGCCACCTTGTTGGAAAGAGAGCATTTCTCAGAACACTGTTAACTTTAGAGTGGGCCTTAAGCAGCATCCAGACAAGCTTATGCCTTGTTGAGAACTTAAATCTCATCGAGAGTAGTTCTCAGGACCCATTTCAGTATCTGAACATGGGCCTTAGATGTTTTCAGAATCGTAAACATGGTCAGGTCCTCATACCCTCACTCAGTTCATTCTCTGAGGCTCTGAGCAGATTCTTGTCCTTATAGACTAAGATCTTTTTTTGTTTGGTTGGTTTTTGTTTTTTGTTTGTTTTGGGGAATATCACATGGACACATAGTAGATTCCCCAATCATCAATATCTTTTCCAACCAAAAAATAAAAAAAACTCCTTTTAAACAATATTTTTGGTTACTCAGTCTTGTTCTTTGGGTCTTTTTTTTTCTCATCAAAACTTTGAAAAAGGGTTGTCCCTCTTCTTTGTTTCCTATTTATTCTGGAACCCTCCTATTGTTGAAATCATCAATGGATAGGAATAATAAAGGATATGCTGTAGAGAGAACTTTCCTGCTTCTTTCTGTTGAGAAGTGGTAATTGCTTTTGCTCCATGCAAATGCATAATGTGAGGAATGTGTAGTCCCCTCCACCACTAACACTCTTTAAGATCCATTCTGCACATAGCAACTAGGGACATCTTTTAAAAATGGAAATTAGGCTATATCCTCTACTTGCTCCAAACCTCCAATAGCTTCCCATTACAATTACACTAAATTCTAAGTTTCCTCCCTGGTTTTAATCCTGTTTCCTTCCCTGACCTCATCTTCTATCTACCTACTTCTCCTGGAATGCTAGTTCTTCACATGCTGTTCTGGTTGCTCACCTTTCAGGTCTCAGCTCAGATCTACCTGACCAAAGAGTCTTAGTTTCATGGACTACAAAAATAGCCTTATGATTTGAGTTTTGCCCTTCCCCACCTTGTTTTTGAAGGATACCTGCCAATTATATTATTTCAGTATTTGTTTTTGTAACCCCTTTCTCCTGTGGAATGCAAGTTCTATAAGGGTGGTCATTTTGCATCTCTCATTCAGCATTGACAATGCCTAGCATATGATGGTTGGTCCATAAATACTGATTCAATCACTGATTGAATAAAGAGTCAATATGATTATCATATGGGGCTTGATGAGGAAAAAGGCAAACAGCTAGAAGATTAAGTTAAGGCTAAGAATATGCAGGCTATTGAGTACAGTGTTAATTGGTGGTGGTGGTGGGGGGTTCATTCCTGTGAACCCAGATTCCATGTGTACTAAAGCCTACATGCCAAACACCTGAGCCCAGGCTCTAGGCTCATTCCCATGGGCTCAAGGTTTAGGCCTGTCCCCATGGATCAAGTTACCAGGTTCACCCAAGTGGACCCTGGCAGGAGATCAGCATCTGTACATTCAAGCTCCAGGTCTGATTGCCTGTGTGCTGACCCAGGCACCAGACTAGCCCACCTAAGGGCTTCAGTCACAAGCCCGCCCATAAGTTTTGCCAGTTGGTCTTCCTATAATCTCTGTATAGGTTGACTAGTGAAGGGCTTTCCCTATTGAAGAGTTTGTAAGGACTTGAAGAGGTGCTAACTTTTTAATATGTATATACACCAGAAATGGCCAAATAAATAAATTTAGTGAAACTGCAGAACACTAACATGAACACGCAAAAGTTCCTTGTTTCCAAATGCTAGCAACTGAGAAAAAAACTTTAAATCCCATCTACAATAGCATAAAAACACCTTTACAATTCTTCAAAATAAATTTAATCAAGAATGTGATCTATTTATGAACTGCAGGCACAAAACTTTGATAAAAGAAATTGAAAAAGACACAAATACATGAAAAAACATCTGAATTTATAAATTGGGATAATACTGTGAAAATGACCATACTACACAAAGACATCAATAGAGTCAATGAAATCACTATCAAAATGTCAATAACATTTTTCACACATATAAAAAATTTCATATGAAACAGTGTAGTGTATAGGAATTCCCTTTTCTCCAGAGTCTCACCAGTATTTGTTAATATTCTCTTTTTCATGGTAGCCTTCCTAACAGGTACTAGGTGATATCTCACAGTGGTTTGGTTTTAATTGATATGGATTGGAAAATTGTGTGTGTGTGTATACATACACATATATAAACACATATACATATGGATATATGTATATGCATATACACACATTCCCCCCTCTCTCAAATAGAATATTATTCAGCCTTAAAAAGGAAGTCCTGTCATTTTAGACAATATGGATGAACCTAGAGAATACAATATATTAATGTATGCTGTAGGGAGTAAGACACACAGAAAGACAAACACTGAATGAACTCACTTATATGGGCAATCTGAATGGGTTTATCTCATAGAAACAGCCAATAGAAAGGCCATTTCTCAGGGATAGGGGGAGGGGAACATGGGATAATGTTGATAAGAAAGTACAAAGTTTACATTATACAGAGTAAGTTCTAGATATGTAATATACACAGACTAAATATAGTTGTTAATACTTCACTATATAGTTGAAATCTTCTGCGAATAGATTTCAAATGTTTCATTACATTCACACACGTACACACACTGCAACACAAGGTGATGGACATGAAAATAAATGGGAATATTTTTATAACGTATATGTACATTAAAACACACTTTTCACCTTAGATATTTACAATTTTTATTTATTAATTGCACATCAGTAAAGCTGGAAGTGTGTGTGTGTGTGTGTGTGTGTGTGTGTGTGTGTTTACCTCCTAGGCACTCTTGCAGAACCCTCCAGGGTTCTGAGGGGTGCTGCAGTGGGTAGAATGAGGTTCAAGCACCCCAAGGAGCCTGTCACTGCAGACTCCCTTCTTTGACATGTACAGTGTGACACTGTTCATCTTCCTGAGCAATGGTTGGCATCTATGGCCAACATGCCTACCAAACCACCAGTCCTCATGGGCAGAGGTTCTCTGCATTGCAGACTTGGTGAGCCACATTCCTATGGCAGAACCCTTTCTTTCCCTCTCCACCTCCCACTTTGGCACCTCTGTTGCTATAAATACACTCTGAATGTAATTACGTGATGGGACAGAAGTGGCTCCAAAGCCTCCTTGCTCCAGGCTATTGTGTCAGCAATATACCACGGAGAAGCATATAAAAAGACAAATGACTGGGGGTAATGCACAGGCGGAAAAAGAAAGAAAGAAAAAATAAAAAAATAAAACAACAAACAAAACTCATAAGACTACATTATGAGTACTCCCAGGAGAATAAAAAGGCTCCAAAAAGGTAATTCCACGTCTCTCGAGCACACAATATGGTTTTTATAAACTTCCAGGTCTCTCTTCTACTTTTTTTTTTTACCATTTCACCCACAAAACACACTTTTTTCTTAAGGAAATTAAACACAAAACACCTACTGTATATTTAATTTGAAGAGAAAAAAAAAGCCAAACCACTCAATGTTGAAATATCATTAAGAAGGGTGACGCAAAGCTGGAGAGGCCAGGAAATTGAGTCTTTAACCTGCCACTCCTTCCTAGCCTATGGCCCATATACACCATTACACATCACTCTGCTCCAAAGTATAAATTAAGCTTGATTATAAAGATAAAGAGGGAGGCCCAGGCCTGGAGCTTCAACATTAGCAGGAGCCTGAGACAAAGAGCCAGCTCTGGCTGAGGCAGACTTGGGGAGGAGATGGACTTCCGGCTTAGATCTGGAAGTCACAGTTGCACAAGGACTACCACCTTCTTCATTTTGGAGAGCTGCTATAAGGCTTCCTCAATGAAGCATTTGCCGGACGGTGGAAAGAGCCCAAAATGGACATCCAGAGCTTCCTTGCTTAGAAAACTTGGCTAGTACTTTTTCTTAAATTACCTTCCCTGTTTCTGCTTGCCTCAAGTCTTTCTGTTCATGAAAGCCCAGAGCAGACACCATAGTCTGCTTGAAGCCATCTTTAACCAACACCTACCTCCCATCATCCAGCTTTGTCTTTTTCTGATGCTCTCTACCTTCCTGAACATGTATCGTTAAAGTTTTGAATTGTTAAGGCTTTTGCCTGAGTTCTTGGCAGTATTTTACCTCCTTGGATAAATTACTAAGCCCCTTTCTGCCTTTATTTCCTTATGTGTAAGATGAAATAGTTGTGAAGATTAAAGGCGGTTGTGCCTAAGAAACAGTCACTCCACAACAATTACTTAAACTACTATTGTGGACATGGTAGATGGAAAAAACACTATCTTCAACCCCTATTGTTCTCTAAAGTTAATTCCACAGATCTGACTGACTAGAGCAAAGGTATAGTCACTGTCCAAACCTGAACTGTGTGAGTGTCAATGGATATTAAATAGACCACTGAAGAAATTTGAGGGTCCTTGTCCATAATATTTTCAGATATTATTTGTGTTTAAATAAAACCCATATTTCTAAAAATTGCTGAACTTCCATAAGGAATTTAGAGGGACTCAGAACAGGATGAGGAAAGCTGGACTGAAATGAAGGAGAAGCCCTCATGAGCAACATGACACCTCATTCATCTTTCATCTATGAGCTATGAGCTATAAATGATTTTTCTTCAAGCATTTTAGGTGGTCCTCAAAAGCACATGCAATTCAAAAGCTAAGATAAATGAGGGCAATTATATATAATAGTTAGTCTAAGGATTATATTTGGTCCATTGAACTTAAAAGAAATAAGTCATTTTGCATGGATGTGTACGTTTGTGTATGTTGTATGGGAAGGGAGTGAGGGAAAATTTTCCAACTATAAGCTTGTGATTCATACTATGTTTGGCTTCAGGAAGCTTCTAGTCCATTAAAGAGAACATATTCCTCATAACTGATATTTCTTATGTGAATTCAAAGCAGAAATTGTTTACAAAGAAGTGGAAAAATGACCCAGGGAGCTTGGTGCTAGGGAGGTAAACAGTGATGAAACTACTCAGGCTAGCAAAGAAGAAAATCATGACTCTCTTGGCTGGTCCTAAATCTCCTTTTCTCTCATCAAAATCCCTTTTTCAGCTGGGTGCAGTGGCACATGCCTGAAACCCCAGTGGCCTGGCAGGCTGAGGCAGGAGGATTATGAGTTCAAAGCCAGCCTTAGCAAAAGTGAGGCACTAAGCAACTCAGAGAAACCCTGTCTCTAAATAGTGCTGGGGATGTGGTTCAGTGTTTGAGTGCCCCTGAGTTCAATCCCCAGTACCCCCCATCCAAAACAATCCTTTTTTCATCTCTTTGGCCAGGCAAAACCTTTAATCTCTTTGGCCAGGCAAAACTGTTCTTGTCATTTGTTACTGCTTATTTGTAATTGCCCAGGAGGGCCACCCCCCTCTCTCATAAGGATAAGTTTTTAATCTTTTCAACATACGTTGCTCAGCAATCATTGCTTTAGAGTGTCAGACATTCCCGTTGGTGTGCACCCATTTAGGTCATCCCCAAGGCATCGTGGAAGGCCAATCTGCCTTGATTTATGGCCATCTTGAGATTGCATCATAGAGCACTCCATGTTCATGTTGACCTCGTGGTTTTCTTGGCAAAAAGATGTCAAAGCAGAGATGTCAGGCAATTAAGTCAGGAGTTAAAGTGAGAAATAACTACAATGAGGATCAAGAGGCATGCAGAATATCTCTGGTTTCTGATGGGCATAAATTGGATTGCAGTTTTAAAAATCCCTTTAAAATGTGCAGAAATATTGACTGTGAAAAGATGTGTTGGGTATTTTTAAGGTAGAATCTCAGAACCAGTGTCATGATATAGTAGGGTGTCACTGGCCATTTTATATAGTGGTGTCAGAAATAAAAAGTATAACATTATACACCAAGCCAAATCTCAGATGGTGGAAGTGAAGAGGTAATGTGGGCTTATGTTAAAACACAGTATCAATATCCTGCTCAATCAGGGCTTACTGCAATTCTCATAAGAACTCAGGGCTCTGTACCATATAGAGACAGCACAAGCTCCAGAAGTGCTTCTGCAAAGAAATAAATAAGAATCTGTATCTTCTTTGCTTCCAGGTAATGGAGACCATGAGATGAGAGTTCAGGTTGTTTTTCCTGTGAATTCAAGCATTGTACATAACCTTGTGACTGTACCAAAAGCAACAACAACAACAACAAAAACATTCTATAGCTAGAATATGTTTGTTTGATATTCTTTCCCTGTTTGTTTTTCAAAAGAGGTGGAACCACAAAGAATTTACAAAAAATCATGCTGTTGATCTATGAATCTATCTCTTTGTATTTGTTTTAAAAGGATTTAATACTGATAAAGTTTTCTGTCCATGATATTTTCATGGACATTGATATTGGCTTTCAGAATCTGTATATCTCTGTTGCTCTAAGTCTAAGCCAGGATCCTAAAAACATCAATTCCTGTTTCAGTTCTTTTCTGTCTTCATCTTTCTGAAAGGATGGAGGACCAGTGGCTACAGGAGATATCCTATAGCTCAAAAAACAAAAATTAAGTGTTAAAGCTAGAAAAGACTCTAGATAATGGGTTTTAACCCCTTGTGTCACAAAGTAGAATCTAAACCTTGAAAGATAAAACAACTTTCCCAAGTTCAGAATTCCTGACTCCAAAATTGAGGTATTTTCTACTGTCCTGGCCCTGGATTGCTGGCCAAGCCAAGGTGGGCCAGCCATTTGCTTAAGCAAAACATCCACCTCTTAAACACTGGACTGCTTTGTCTGGAATGAGATGGATCTAAATAGGTGAGAAGAAGCATCACTCTATACCCTCCCCCTGGACAGAGAATTATGGAAAATAACTGAGGACAGAGTTGGGCAAAGGACAGGACCCGAGGACAGGAAAAGAAGGGCAGTATCTCAGTGAGACCATAGCCTTTGCTCAGACTCCGGGCTGCTGAGACAGAGTCTCCTTGGTCACTTTTGGAAGCATCCGCATAGGCCTGCTGGTGCTAGTTCCCTTCTGTCCTTGAGGGATTCACTTCTTAGTTATACTCACCCCCAAAACACAGAATGATGAGAGGGGGAAACAGCAACTCCGTTTTCGTTGGCTAAACCTTCCCCTACAACCCCTAAAGCAGGAAAGAGTTCTGCCACACACACACAAGGCAAAGGCTGGCACATTGGACTATCAATGGAAAATGTTTCTAGCATGAAACAATCATGGTTTCTCACCTGCATTCCAAATGTTGCTCCATATCTTCCTGCCCAAAAGGAAGATCACTATTATTTAGGAGACTTGAGTTTCTTTAAGGGCACTTCTATAGCTCTAGCAAGGCCAAGATTGACAGTGTAACAATCAGGAACCCATCAGTACTTGATACGTTTGGGCATGGAGAATGTAGGAAAGATGAACCTCTGTAAAGATGGTACCAGATGGCCACAGCCCAAGTTTTGCCTGCATACCATCTTTCTTAGCTAGCCAGCCAGGCTTGGCCTCTCTGGCAGTGTTTGTGCTAGCGATCATTATGACTTTATTATAGCCCCTTTCAGCAACTCATGAGTTTTTACAGCCAAATTACAAGTCTGTTTACAGTTAAATGGCAGCGAGTACTTTTAAAGCAAGTACTGTAGATATTTTTACGACTGAGTTTGCACCATCAGAAAGACAGAGTATATAGGCAGGGCCCAAAACTCCTTTGAGATGGTTTAGGGTTCATCTGAATAGTCTGAATAAAGGCGCTTTGTGTTTCTCAGATGGAGGCAGGTCCCTACCAGGCCCAAACTTGGATTCAATTACCAAATCATGAGGTCTTTTTATATATACTGTTGTTGGGTTGATCCTATAAGGTAAGGGACATCATTTACTTGATTAACCATTAAAAATTAGGATAATTGTGTTATAATTTCAAAACATTACTGGCAATTGTCAAATAATAATATAGTTGAATTTGTAGAGGCAAAAAGTAGAATGTTGATTGTCAGGGATTTCTGGGAAGAGGGAATGGGAAATTATTATTTAATGGGTACAGAGTTTCAGTTTGGGAAAAATGAAAAAGTTGTGGAGATGGATGTGGATATAATTAATGCCACTGGACTGGATCCTTGAAATTATTAAAAATTGTAAATATCTGGGTAGATTTTACCACAATAAAAAGTCACTGGGAAGTTGAAGACAGATGCTATTGCCCTCAGTTAGAGGTTGGGGGTTTTGGATTAGGGAAGTAAATATCTATCTTTCCATGTAGAAAAAGATATTATAAAACAATCCCTTTTTCAAACTTGTATTTAACTTCTTATTATATTCTTTGATAGTACCAACATTCAGATTTAGTATAAAATGATGAAGACATCCTAACTTTATCAGATTTGCCAGGTTTTGCCTGCTGGTAAATCGTGGCATCATTTTGAACTGAAATAAACATGAAAAGATTAATTTATGATATGAGAAATTTAGTTATGAAGAAACTTCTAATAGTGATCATCAAATATTTTTGGTAATGGAATCATTTGGAAAAGTTTGAAAACATCAGTAAGTATGTGCACCAAAATAAATAAACAAACACTTAGTACTGAGTCAATCTTTTTACTTCAATTGCCTGGATCATAAAGATGCCCTATCCTTCATTACTAAGCAGTAAGAAACCTTCAGTTATGAAAAGACAATTCCAAACACCATATGCCTGAAGAGTTAATTTCTTTATGATTTAAAACATTCTCAGCTTTGTATCATCACTTGAAAAGTTTTCTTTTTCTCATAAACTGACAGGGTGAATATTAATGACATGAAACAACAAAAAGAAAGGAAGAAAGTTTAACAAACACATTTTGCATTGGGGGGTGCATAAAATAACAGAAATTTATTCTCTCCAAGTTCAAGTTCTTATAGGTTACTTTGCACTACCTCTTGTTAGTATAACCTCCCTCTATTATTTACATTTCCCTGTAGATTATAAATTCTATGTGGGCCAAGCATCCATCTCCCTTGCTCACTACCATTGCACACTCCCTGGCATGGAATAGTGCTTTGAGAAAAAAAAATTGTGGTAAAATATATGTGGCATAAAACTTAACATTTTAAACACTTTTAAGCATACAGTTCAGCAGCATGAAGTGCATCCATATTGCTATGCAACCTTTACCACCATCCATCTATGGACTTTTTTGATTCAGACTTTTCAACAGTAAAACAAGGCCATAGTGGAGAACATTTTCAAGAAACTCAAGGTTGTATCCAAGGATTATATCCAGCAATGCTGTCCTAAATAGTTTTGAACACACTAATTCAGGTGACGCTATATTCAGAGCCCTTCCACAGGATCATCCAAGGATGATTTTCATTCAAACCAGAAAGCGCTGAGAAAGCTGACCAAAGGCCTGACGGTGAGCCCTAAAAATCTAAGACATAGATCTAAGACAAAAATTAATCTTAGGACAATGGTGGAAATATGATTCCATTTATCATTCTGACAAAGTATAATAACATAATTAAAATCTGGGAGAAGAGAGTAAAGAGAAATAGAGTAAGCACCTTGATTGCTGCATAAGTAATAGGTGTGAGTGAAATTTTCTGAAAGTACTATAAAATGCAAAGTTCATAAACCAAATACCAAAATATACCAAAGAGAAACCAGTTCTTCCCGGCAGTGCTGGCCTCATGGAGACTCAAGATGGTTCCCTCTTTTCTTCATGGAGGTGCTGATGTCAGGAGCAAGGAGCCTACCTGGTTACTTTTTCATCCTGTAATAGGATGGGTCTTGAGTTCACAGTAGAAAGATGGAAAGTAAGGATACAGGCCTTGGAGAAATATTTGTCCTAAGTGTGAATGTGTGTGTATAGAACTGTGAGAGTGGGAACTCGGGTTTTTGATGCAGAATCATCAGCTTACCTGAATTCTGAACCCCTTCCTGAACACAAAAATGACTCAGCACTTTAGTGACCTGGAAATTTATCAGTGTCCTGACTCAGCTCGTATTCTACTGTATCCTGTGTCTTATTCTCAGACAAAAATCAACATCACTGAGACAAAACCCTATAAGGGATGGTGCCTAATCTAGCTAATAGGTTCTGAATTCCTAATTCTAATTGTTAGACAGGGCCCATGAATAACAGGTATAACAATAAGAGTTTAACATAGCCAACATTTATTCCATGTCAGGTGCTCTGCTTGTAAAATGGAGCATAAATATAGTTAACTTTTAACTATTACTAATTTTATGTGCATTGCTTCCTCTAACGCTCACAAAAAGACCCTATGAGGTAGATGTCATCACTCTTCCCATTTCACAGCTGAAAAAACTGAAACCGAGATTAGGCATATTGCCTGATGTCACATGGCTAATAAGTCACAGAAAGAATTTGAATGAATATGCTTTTAACATTGCAATTCATGACTACATTAATTTGGGAGGGGATCATTAACTAAGAATTGTGTAAAGATGAGGAGAGTGTGTTGACAATGCCCAGGACATGCTATGTTTCACGCCTGTAATCCAGGATGCCTGATATCATCTTCAGCAGTACTAAGATATTAGAACAAGAAAAGTGTGTTAATCTATTAATTTATGAGTAAATATAATACCTTTTAATACTTAACCCTAGTAAGTAGAGGTCTAGTTTCATTAGAGTTTAAAAGTAAATATCTAATTTATATTTGCAATTATATATACTAAGATATATATTTCAGTAAAAAATATATAATATATACATATATGTACATATATGTATATTTATACATATATATGTGTGTGAGTATGTGTGTGTATATGTGTGTATCAGTAAGAAAAAGACTTACACCTAACCTCAATCACAACTGAAAATTTTTAAAGGAATTGCCAGGAAGGACCATAAGAATATGATAAAATTTGCTAGCAATTTAAAAAACTCATAAATTTAAAAATTAATAATATGCCAGTTTATTCAATCAAATGGGCAGATTTAAAAAATGACTAGTGCATAATGTTGGACAAGATATGAAGAAAGAAAGGAAGTATTAGAAATAATCTGGACAGCAGTTTGGCCAGTTACATCAAAGGCCTTAAAATCTGCATACTCGTCAAATACATCACTTTTCTTCATCTAGGAATTAGTAATACAACATAATTTATGAACCATAAAAAATATTTAGCAGCAGAACATATAGCTACCAGAATTTTCAAAGTAGTATATAATAAGGGAATTGGTTGCTACTTTGTAAGATCCAAAGTTTAATCTCATGCTATTAACCTTACAATTTAATCATATTAAACACTGCAAGATCAAAGTCTTGACATTAATGACATTAATATTACATTCTGATATCAGTGGCTACTAAAAAACAGTGCAATATATGTAGCTGTGGGATGTCACAGTGAATTAGTAAAGAAAAAGGAAGTTATGCTGGGAGTGATGGTATCAGCTTGTGGTCCTGGTGACTGGGGAGACTGAGGCAGGAGGATCCCTGAGGCCCAGACCTGATTAGGCAATATAGTGAGATCCCTTCTCAAACAAAGAAAAAGGAAAAAAGAGGAAAAAGAAGTTACAAAATAATATGTATTCTATTGAGTTGCACAGTGCACTTTCTGTATATATTGCTATATTTAAATTTTAAAAATAACCATGGATTGTATGGCTCCATTTTTTAAAAATATGTTACTACATCATATGCAGAAGAAATTCTTTGGAATAGAGTACCCTAAAAAATACTCTCAAAACTGTCTCTGGCTGGTCATTAATTGTGTTTGTTCCTTTATTCTCCTGTGCTTTTTCTTTAATGAACATAAACTACAAGCCTAATAATAAAATTTTATTAAGTAGAAGAGAGTGGAGATCCAATATGTGGTGGCAGAAATACGGCCCCAAGCCATTTCCAAAATCAACAGTTCCTTCTGGGGTCACCTGGATCGGAGCTCAGCCGAGAACAGGCCGAGGTCTAGAAGGCAGTAGATCACTCGGTGAGCCTGGCAGAACCAGGAGCGATGCTGTCGGACACAGCGTTTGGTTTCACAGTGAGACTTGTCCAAACAGTACGCGCCTCCACCTGTCTCTTTGACTTACTGCCCTGCAGAGTGGCTGCATGTCACACCCGGGTTCACTCAGCCCCTGCTCGTGGGCTGGGGGCCAATGCTCAGTTACAGAGAGCTGTTTTATTTTATGACAGTCAGAGTTGATTACTAGATGCAACACAGCACAAAGGCCACAGAGGTTTATGCTGCTCATCTTCCTTGTGGTGTCCCAGAGAGCACAGGATGAGAGGGCAGCTTTAAATATCCTGTACTTCTTTGCTAATGGGGGCCTGCACTTGGCTTTTCTTTCTGTGTAACTTTGTCTGGGATTCTGTTTTCTCATTATTACCTGCTTCCAGATATTTCATGAAAGATTGCAACTGGGCCACTTGTCTGGCAGTTCTGGCACCTTCTAGACAGGCTGGCTCCAAAGTTATGAGGTAGTTTGGACTCATCGAGTGGCTTTATCAGGAAGGTTTTCAGAAGGGTGAATTCGTCTGTATGGAATTCCTACAGAGTGGCTGCTTTTAGAGCCAACGTGTCTGAGTCTAAAAACAGCAACTTTGTTAGACAGAGGCCCACCCAAGGGCGTCTTCCAGGGATGTGCTCACATTACCAACTGAATCTTTGATCTGGGGTGAAATAGGCTAATTGACTTTTCATTTTCCTTGTTGGAAGCTGGTGACAACAGGGACAGGATCCAGAGTTGGAAACTTGTGATCCAAGCCAGCTGTTCCTAAATTAACCTAAATATAGGGTTTGCTTATCTCTCCCTGCCCTTACCCCCAGTCCTTCTTTCACTCTGGTTTTCAAAATGGCAAGTGTATTCCCAAGGCTTACCAGTCCACAAAGAAAGGGTCCACTGACTGTAGATAAAGAGTATGAAACAGGAAACAATCATTTAACCAGAAATGTATATCAAGTGGGAAATGGAAGACCAAGGATAAGAGATGTTAGGTCAAAATATAAGAAAGATGGTGAAGTGCCTGCCCATTGTGAGATGATCAACTTTTAATAGAGGGTAGCAAGAATCATAAACTTATGTTGGTTCTTACTATCTACTAACAATAGTTAATTTATCATAGGTTGAGTTTAAGACACATTGAGATGTCTACCTGTAAAATTATAGACACTTTTTATAATAAGAAACTTAGAAGTTGATCCACATTTATGAAGTATATTGGAATGCAAAATGAGAGAGTGCACCATAATGGTATTTAGAAAGGAAGTAGAATGGAAATAAAAATGGCCAGTTATGTTTAATATTGATTAAGACCATGCTGGCAATGGATTGTGATTAGAGGAAAGAAGGAGACTCAGAGAAGGAGGAGATTGTGATAGTAGGTGCCAAAAATACATTGAGGTTTATTGATATGGTTTTGTGCTCCCTTTGCTCTCCAGCTCCAGTCCCTCTCTGGCAGAGGTACTGGGGACTGAACCCCAGAGTGCTTTATCACTGAGCTGTATCTCCAGTGGTTTTTTTTTTTTTTTTCCTTTTTCAGACAGGTTCTCACTCAGCTGCATAGGGACTTGCTGAATTGCTGAAGCTATTATGAACTTGTGATCCTCTTGCCTCAGGCTACTGAGTTATTGGGATTTCAGGTGTGGGCCACTTTATCTGCCTGCCCTACCCCTTCACCATGGTTAGCAGGCATAACTTCTGGGTCTTCCTAAATACTTATCCTAAAGAGGCCCTGGGTGACTTTTTGTTCCAGGATATTACCCAGGCAGTAGGGAAAGATTAGAAGAACAAAGAAGAAAAACAGACAAAGCAACATATATCAAAACAAATTTTATATATATATATATATATATATATATATATATATATATATATATATTTAATTTTAAGCTCAGTCCTAGGTTATTTAGATGTTATGATTGCTTTTATAAAACTTCTAAACTTTGAGTCCAGTTGAAAGTCACATTATTTTAAAATTTTCTAGTTGTACTTTAAGTCCTCTAGTTGCTACTATGATACATTCAGAACAATAAGCAGTTAATGATAGCATTTATTAAACAATAAATATTAGCTGATTCTGTGCCTCCTTATTTCTGGGAGACTTAAGCAAATTCACCAAAATCAGGCAAACTTTGGATCAGCACAATCCAATCCCTTTCTCTGGCCTTCATCCTCTTACTCTTTCTTTCTCTTTCCATCTGTTATGGTTTGGATGTGAGGTGTTCCTGGAAGGCTCACATGTGAGATAATGCAAGAAGGTTCAGAGAATTGATTGGGCTGTAAAAGTCTAAACCCAATCAGTGAATTAATCCTTTGATGGGAATTAACTGAGTGGCAATTGAAGACAGGTGGGTATGGCTGGAGGACATGGGAATTGGGGCATGGCTTTGGGGTATATATTCGTATCTGGCAAGTGGAGACCTCTCTCTTTGCTTCCGGATCACCATGTGATCTGCTTCCCTCTGCCACACTCTTCCACCATGATGTTCTGCCTCATCTCGAGCCCCAAGAAATGGAGCCAGTCTTCTACGGACTAAGACCTCTGAAACTGTGAGCCTTCAAATAAACTTTTCCTCCTCTACAATTGTTCTTCTCGGGTTCTTTTAGTCACAGCAGTGGAAAAAGCTGACTAAAACATTATCCATGTGTTTACTTATTTAACAAATACATCTTAACCTACTACTTAATGTGCCAGGTACTGGGTTATGATCACAATGATGAACAAAATAATCAAGTCTTCCCGATTTCTTTGGAGCTTATGACGGGGCTACTAAGAGTTACTTCCTGTTCAATGATAAAATAGATTATCAAGATTTACTGAAGTACGCTAAATAGCTGAGTCTACATCTTTTTCTACAGTACAAATTGTTGTATGGAAAAGGTCTTTCAATTTTGGTAAAATAAATATTTGAGGCCAAATAATTCTTTGTGGTGGGAGCTGGGAGAAGTGCATTGTAGCATGTTTAGCAGCATCCCTGGCCTCTACCCACTAGGTGCCAACAGCACTCTACTTCCAGATGGGGCAACCTGAAATGTCTCCAGACATTGCTAAATGTCATGTGAAGTCATGTTTAGTTAAGAACTCCTGCTATAAAAGAACCTTGAAAGGGAGTTTACTTGGTGTTGCTTCTCATACCCCTGTGCTCTGACACTAAAGAATTAGAGTAACAAATAACTCACACATCGAGGGAGGGCATGTGTGTGTGTGTATGTGTGCATACACAGGTGTCAGCTAATTATAAATGGAGGTAGATGGGAGAGTAAAAATTTAAATTTAAGGTCTGTTAGTGTTATGTCCTAAGCACTCTTTCCCAAGGTCTTGCATTTCAAGAAACAATATTGGCTTTTATTTGACAAATTTACAGCAATGGAATTTATTGAGGAATGAAGAATGCATCAGTTAAACTCACTATGACAGCTTGCTTTTCTTTTCTTGAAGACCTAGGCCTTAACACATTATCCTGCAAAAGTCTTAATTCAATGTTTACAATAGCTAACTTTCTATTCGTTTTAGATCGGCCAAATTTATGATACATTAGGCCTGTGTTTTATGTGTTATTTGTAAATTCTTGCCCATTTTATGGTACCGGGGTCTTAATTTCACTAATTCAAATGATTTTAGAGGTTTATGGCTGTTGTATCTTGCTTGCATGACATATTGTTGGTTATATCTATGATTTATTTGCTGTTATGTCCTTGGTCAGGACACAACTCCCAATTATCCAACCAATTCTAACATTATTTCATGGGAAAACTTCAGCAGCTGAAAACTGTTGACTAACTATAATCAAAAAGAGCAGCTTCATATCAGATAAATGAAAACTAAAATTTTGTTTTGGTCGACAATCACCAGTGTTCACAGGGCACGTCCTAAGTAGTTCCATCTATTGTTGATTTATTCTATGTAGTTTCCCATGCGGAATGGGGCCATGGTTACAGATATTTTATGGTCAAAATGGCCAAGTGGTAGGAATTTTTCTGAACAATTTCCAAATTAAAAATAATTACTTTCTTACTACGTGATACAGTTATCTGGGTTCTGAAAGACTACATGTTCAGGCATTCAAGTATATCCAAAAAAGCTGACTTCATCATAGGCATTTCACTAGTTTTCACAACAGAATACTAGTTTGTTCTCCGTTAATTTTTACTCCATCAATATTTAATAATGCTGCTTAGATACTTGAAACACTTGTCTTGTTAGAGAGCAGACCCTTGATCTGACTGCTCCTATCCTGCTAACCCCTGCAGTCCTTTGTGACCGGAATTGCTGGAATGTGGGAGACTAATGATTCTTCCTTTGATGGACATTGGAGATGAGAGCTGAGAAGATGGAATAATACTATACTACATTCCATTCTGTTGCATGTACATTGATTTTATAGCAATCCTGTTTTCAGAAAAGCTAACACGGGGGGAAAGTGTACATTTTTAGGCTAAGAACATTAAATCATCCACAAATTCTTATTAATCCACCGAAGTAAACATACAATCTAAATTAGAAAAGTATATTTACTCTGTAAATGAAATTTCAAGATAATCTCCCTTGCCCCATATTCTGATCATATTTTTTTATTTTAGAAATTCTAGACAATCCACTGTAGGATGTTTCAATGAGATATTGCCAACTAATGCTGCCTAATGAACAATTTTAAAGCCTGTGAGTGCACTACATAAGGATTTACTCTCTCATGTGTGACACTGTAGGCTGACTTGCAGTTCAGATCAGCTAGAATGGACTCATCTCGGTGGCTTTGTTTTTGTTCAGGCTAGGGCTCAAGCTAAAATGGATAGCCCTTCTCATGGCAGATTACCAAAGAACAAGAGCCAAGCTAAAATGCACGAGTTCCTTTAAGACCTCTTTGTGTCATGACCACTAATATCCTGTAGTCTATGGAAAATAGGTCCATGTCTTGCTTCAGTGAGTCAAGAAAACAGATTTCACCTATACAAGAAAGGGAAAAAATAATATTTTTTGAACAATAATCCTAATTATCAGAAAAATCTATGGCATTTGAAAATGAGACTAAAAACTAAATAGAAGTTTTCTACCTAGTTATTTTTTTAGCTCACTTTTGAGTTAACAAACAGGCAATATCACTTTGAGTGACATATATTACTCAAAGAACAAATCACATTCCCTTTGTCACAGTGATTAGTGCATATTAGGGCAAGGCTGATAATGCCTTTTTTCCACCTTTCAGTTACATGTAAAAACAAATATTTAATCCTGGACTCTATTTTGTCAATTAATGTCCGTGTTGGACACTTTATGGATGGATCTTCACTGACAAAGAAATATTTACTAGGAGTCAAGTGCAATAAGTAACAGACCCTAAAACATGAAGCACTAAGCTGAGAAATTACAGTGTAAACATCTGAGAACTCTTTATTTGCAGCTGACCCAAGTCATTTGGTTTGTAGCAGTATCTTAAATCACTAAATCTCAGACATTAAAGCATATGCATATATATACTGCTACATTATGGCATTTGGTAGGAGAAATGTAGGATACTGGATTATGTGAACCATCTTTTGTCACTTGTCAAAAGAAACTCATAAAGGGCCCACCAGAACTGAAATCAGAGTGGAAAGAAAGTATAACTTTGATATTGGACATCTTTCTGCATGAAACTTAGAGAATAAGAAAGTCATAAACTGGATAATCTGGATCTTTGCAGGTTGGAAAAGTTTATTCTCTACTTCAATCAAAATTAGTGCAATCCCAATAAGGAAAGCAGAAACTGTATTTGAATATTCCATTAAAATAAGAGGGAAACATTTTAAGATAACTGCCAAGCACCTCATTTTCCCTACATGACAAACAGGATGATGCCCTCTGTGTTAAGATGCATTTGGTTGCTGCCTCTGTGCCAGATGAGTTTTCCTTCCTCAATTATTATTTCCTATTTCTCTGGAGCAGTATAAAGGTGAAGATCATTATAAAGAAGACTTCAGAGAGAGACCAACCACTAATCTTATTACTGAGAAAATAATTTCTCAGGCTGATTCCAATTTCAAGGATCATGACCCAACAAGATATCTGCCTTTGAATTTTACCAGCTTATGGAGTTTAGTATTTGGAACTGGATGAAATATGAAACATTTCTAAATGCATAGTAGGAATTGTCTATGAATATTTAGTCTCTGAGGAAACCCTCAGGACTCAGAAATATTGTCAACAAAAATAGGCTACTAATGGGATCACTTTCAACAATGCCTTGCTCTGATATGGCCAGGGGAGTCAATAGAGCAAAAGGATTCTACCAAAGAAAAGAACAGTTGATCTCAAGACTGGAGGAGCCATTCTATCAAACAGAAGCTGTGTGAGGAACTTATTCTTCTGCTAGGATAGGAGGTCTTTGCTCTCCTGTCCAAATCTGTATTCATTGATTATTTCAACATATAACATTGTACCTACTATGTTCCAGAAGTAAACAAAACAGAAGTTGATATGTGCATCAAATGGTGACTATTAATATTTCCCATCCAAGTGTCATTTTTCCCCTCTCTCCATCATTGCATATAGGGTGTATTGATGCCTGGTTATGAGGATGGCACATCATTTAGTAGTCCTAAAACTGAAGTGTGGGTGATGATACTATCAAATGAGAGTTCAGTTCCTTTTTCTAGGGATTGAGTAAGCATGCTAGATATGGATGTAGACAGTAAAGTAATTACTATATATAATAACATAATAGTCCTAAACTTGTATATAAATGTGAGGCAACCAAGAGGCAAATTACAGTGGATGGTTGCTGTATGTTTTTCTATCACCTATTTCCCCTTATTTCAGTAATAGATCTAATATTTTGTTTGGGATTTGCTCCTCCCTCTCTCTTAGTCCACATAGTTGGGATGTGGATCCATTTACAAACCTAGGAATAGAGCATGTGACCCAGGCCTGAGCCAATCAGTGCTTTGAATGTGATTGCAGTGGTTGATTGAAGGATAGGTATGAACAGAGCAAGGAAAGACAAAGTGAACTCCAGGACTTTGACAATATTAGGAAAGCCCCTCACTAGTTTCCAGGAGATTTGAACCCAGGATTTTGAAGATCATAAGTTTCCAACAATCTTATGATAAGGAAAGAGTCTTATAAGAATAGGACCAAGGAGTTGGGGTTGTGGCTCAGTAGTAGAGTGCTTGATTAGCCTGTGTGAAGCTCTGGGTTTGATTCTCAGCACCATATATTAATAAATAAAATAAAGGTCTGTCAACAACTAAAAGAATAAGGTCAATACAGATGAAGAATGATTAGCTGAGTCCTTCTAACATATGTGAGCATGGTGTCCTATCATAACTAAAAGTAAGTCTATCCTTGAATAGTTCTGACAAGTTGCCATTTTGTGATATTCTACTGTTTGATGTTTGATTTTTTTCAACCACTTAAAACAATTTTATGCAAGTGCATGTATTTTTATGATGTATAAAGAAAAGATAAAGATTTGCTAACTGCCACCTTTTGAGTGTCAGACTGTATCAGTTTTATCATTTTATTAATTAATTTCTCTGTATGCAGATATTATACTCTTAAAAATATCCACTTGTGGGGCTGGGGATGTGGCTCAAGCGGTAGCACGCTCGCCTGGCATGCATGCGGCCCGGGTTCGATCCTCAGCACCACATACCAACAAAGATGTTGTGTCCGCCGAGAACTAAAAAATAAATGTTAAAAATTCTCTCTCTCTCTCTCTCTCTCTCTCTCTCCCTCCCTCCCTCCCTTCCTCCCTCCCTCCCTCCTCTCTCACTCTCCCTTAAAAAAATATCCACTTGTGAAGCTATTGACAAAAACATCAGGAGTCTAGAATAATTACAGAAATTAAATCATATGATTTACTAACCATAACTAAGATTGCAAAAAGGCAGACACTGTTGGTTCAAGTAAATAAGGAGGCGTAAAAGATAAAAGAGAGCCCCCAGAGATTCAATTTGTTATGTAATCTTCCTGGCTAAGCAAATAGTCCAGAGAATATCATACACAACAATAAGCAATTATTTAAAAGACTATGTGAGTAACATCAAGGATTTCTCAATTGTACAAAATATATTTCTCTTTTGAAGACTTTAGATAAAATTCATGACTGTCCATTATGTGGTACACTTGCTTTGCATCTTTGAACCTTCTAATCATTACAAAATAACTTTCCAATATTCCTTAAAATTTTTAAACTACTAAGTTCCTATTAGAGGAAGGGGCAGATCTAACACTCAATTTTTACTTCATATTAGAGCAGATAGTTTGCTCTTATTAAAAACAAAAACACCCCCCCCACACACACACACACAAATATACAGCTACATAGGATGAAAAGTTTATTTTACCCTAAAAGTACAAGATGAGAGGTGGTGTGATCCAAACAGCCATCAAAATTCCCTTCATCTTATGAATACATCATCCTTTAGGGCTCTGCCATCACCTGTGTGATGCCAGTTCAGGCTGTTGTAACAAAGTGCTACCACATTCTATGTGGGAAAACAGCAAATACTTAGATTTTTAATAGTACTTGAGGCTAAGAAGATCACTGCATGCTTAGAGCCCATCATTCTGGTTTATAAAACGCTACCTTCTTGCTGTATCCTCCCATGGCAGAGAGGAGAAACCGTTGTATCTTCATTTCTTTATAAAGACACTTAATTCCATCATGGGGTCTTTATGTCATGACCTCATCTAATCGTAACAAGGAGGGAAATGAGACAGATGACATTTTTTGGTGCCTATCCTGGTTTTAAACATCTTTCTTTCGGTCTAAAGTTCCATTCTTGGTAATCATAATTGCCTCCCAATGTCCCCACCTCCTAATACGTTGGAGGTTAGAGCTTCACATTGAATTTGGGGTCAATACAAATATTCTGTCCAAATACACCTTTCCTTAGTCTTGAAGGTCTTGTATAGGAGTGACAGGCACTTTCCATTAAAGCAAACAGGTGGTCATTGCAAGAGAAGATGGGACACTTTGCCAAGCTTTGGGCATAGAGATGGAATAAAATTGAGAAGAAATTGTACATTTTACAACACACTCAGGCACAACAACAGGATGCACTTAGATCCTTCACTGTCTGACTTTAGTAAGAAGCAGGGAAATACAGAGATTATTAGTTTATTAAAGCATCAAGTCTATGATTAAGAGAGTAGATCCAAACTAATGCAGATATAATTCACTTGTTTTATAAACTTTTCCTTTATCAATCCTTACAGTTGTTGGTCATAGTGAATGCAGTGGAATCCACTGAGTGAGATCAGAATCCTGGAAAGAAGATGATTGGATTGAAAGATCATAACAAGAAGGGAAATGATATAGATGATATTTTTTGGTGCCCATCCTGGTTTTAAACATCTTTCTTTAGGTCTAAAGTTCCATTCTTGGTGGTTCATACCTTTGTATTAAAAAAAAAAAAAAACAATAGCCAGAATATCTTAAGTGTAGCTTCCAGAGGGCTGGGTAATGCTTTCAATCTTTTACATCCCAATTTGATATGAATATGCTTTCTGTCCATGTCAGAAAGATCTGGTGTCTGGGATATTCTGAACAGATGAAAAAAATCCTTTCAAAAGTACAGGCAGGGAGAGCCATCTACTTTCCTCACTCCAAGTCATCTTCCAGAATGGCTTATTTCATCATATGTCCTTAACTCCCTTGTAGGTACGTGATGATTTCTACAGCCAGACCTTTCCTCAAGTTTCTCACCTGTTTGTCTGATGCCTACCAGACATTGTCACCTGAATGTCCCACGCCACCTTCACATTCTGCTTAATACTCAGTCGTTGCCCCTAAATAAGTTTCCTCCTGAATTCTATGTGTTATTTGTTGGTTTAATCATCTGCTCAGATGCTTGGGAGTTGAATATTTCCTCTCTATCATGTTCCATTTAATCACTCAGAAAGTCCTTTTAATTTTACCTCCTAAATAACCCACCCCTGGGGGTTCTTAATTCACTTTGTATGATCTCTTAGCTGGAAGTGTTATAGTAATGACTGATGTGTCTCCTTGTCCATTTTGTTCTTCCCCATTGCCTCCTCTCCTCATGTATTTTTCCTAGGTAGTTGCTAGAAGTATCTCTCTGGCCATCTCACTTCCTTGTGTCAAGCTTTTCAATGAACATACACCGATTAACAAGGCCGCATACTTCCAGGGTTCACTCAGGCCCTTCACTGTCTGACTTCCTCTGCTTCTTTGTGCTTAGCTCTACAGCCCCTCTGCACCTTTTTGTTCTAGCATCACCTCTAATTCTCTGGACCATCCTGCTCAGTCAATTGACTGCCTTCTCCCACCTCCTCTAATTGGCTAAGTGTCCTTCTATTGCTCCCACAATCTCCTATATACTCCTGAATCCACCCCCTTGTGACTTTGTATTGAGATTTTTGGTATGTCTAGCTCACCTGCTGGACTGTCATTTTCTTTAGGAGTACTCTTTGGCCCTAAGTGCCTAAATCTGACATATAAGATACCCATAAGAAAATCATTCTTCCTTTGATTTGGCATCATGTGTAGAGAAAGCATATGTCATATGCAGGAAAAATGACAAGGATGAGTGAGATTAACAAAAATATCACCAGAAGCTCTGGAAAGTTCAACATTTCCTAGCCCCTGCTATCTACCTGCCAAAAAGAAAGGGCTGAGAGAGCAGGTGTAACTTTTCCAGGAACAACTGGACAAAGGACTCCTAACTCTACCCATCTCTAATCCGAGCAGTTGAGCTATTTCCTGTTTGCATGTGGTCATGTCAGATCTTCAGAAGTGAATTAAGCTTCAGTTTTGTTATTAATTAGTTTTGTTTCTTCTCTCTTTCCCATTTATGTAGGACAGAACCTGCAAGAAACTATCAATTGGCAAATCTTCTGTTTGGTCTCAGGGTGTCTCTGGATACCTAAATAGAAGAGAAAGGATGACTTGTCTTTGAATATTCTCATAGAAAAAAAGGAGAAATAATGTAAGAGAATGTGACCAAGAAGTAAGTGAAGGATAAGCAAGTTTAAGCTTTAAATACTTAATGTTTTTGTTTTGAAATGCCAAGCATGTTCATTTGAATGATGATTAAATTGCAGACCTATTTCTGTGAGTGGCACTTCTACTACACTTGAAGGTAAGATTTCCCAGCTGGAAGTATACAGGTTGGTGTTGATCATCAGGGTAACTGTTTCTGGGTTGGGCAACATTATATCAATCTCCTACCCTGCATTGTAAGGTGGCCATTCTTGCCACCTTTCTGCATTTGCCAGTGCTCGAAATACAGCTGGAAGTGCATTAACATGGATATAAAATATTAGTCTTGTAAGACTGATAATTTCTGGCAAGATGAAATTTTCAAATTTTCAACAAGAAGACACTTTTAGGAAGAGTGTTGGGTCAATTTGTTCATATATTTTAGAGACCTTCTAAAAATAAGGAGATATAGGTTCCTGAACCCTGTGTTTTCAAATGTCAAAGTTGTTATGATCTGTCAGGGTGGAAAGATTTTAATAAAAAGGAACTTCAAGATTTCTTTAAGAGCATCTCCATGGAGCTAGAGAAAGGCAGGGTATGAATTTTACCCCTACACTAAGGTGGGTCTTAGAACAGTGGTTCTGAGGCAGGGATGGAACTCTGACCAGTCCTGGATGGAGTGAGGGGGAGTTCCTGGTCTAGGGGAGAAGAGTTGGTATGGAGAGACAAAGCTTAGTATGGGCTGAAGCCCTCACCTCTGAGAGTCACCATAGCCACAGGAGTCTCAACTTTCTCCAGTGGCAAAGAAGGAACCTGCTAGTGAGAACAGCACAGTCAGGGGCCTCTGTATATCTCTGCTGTCATCTGCTGCAGAGGCCTTTGTCTGCTCCAAACTTACATATTTGCCAGGATACTAGTTGCATTCTCCTGCCTTTCAGGGAAGCCCCACTAGAAAGTGATGTTGCCCTTGCATTTGAGAAATTATGTGTGGGCATGAAGAAGGGAGGCTCTAGCCTGAAGAATAGGACCATCTCAAAATAGGGAGTGGCAGCTTCAGCCTTTTCCTTAGGACATACATTAAAATCAGATATTGCTATTTTTTCAGTCCAGCCTGGAGAAGTTGTACATATCCATAAAATGATAATAAATCTTTAAGGGGTAAGCTAACTTCAGATTCCAAGGAAATTCAAGATGTTCCTAAATTATCTCAGATATGTTAGGAGAAGCAGGGGTGGGGGAGGACAGGAAGAGGAAGGAAGGAAGGAAGGAAGGAGGAGGAAGAGGAAGAGGAGAAAGAAGGAGTAGAAAGGAGGAGGAGGAGGAGGAGGAGGAAGAGGAGGAGGAGGAGGAGGAGGAGGAGGAGGAAGGAGAGGAAGGTGAAGAAGAACCTTCCTACTTTTGTCCCCACTTGGATTGTTTCCTTATGGTCATCCTTACCTTTGAGGTAAAACACCTGATTTTATGTCCTGGTTTAGAGGGATAAGCTCCTTCATGTATAAGTTTAGCATTTCTCTGAATTGAACTGTTTTTTAGACTTAATGAAATATTTGCCACATACCACTAAATTGACCAGAGGACAGCAGAGGTTGTTTCTTGTGGCCTTCCTGGCAGTAGAAGCACCAATATCCCAGCCCTAATTTCAAGGACCCTTCGGCCCTTTGACAGTGCTTGCTAAGACCCGGCCAACTCTGAAGAAAACACATTTTCTCCTTCGGGTTGGTCTTGCAACCTGCCCCAGAGTTTATGCCTCAGGACTCCATCCTGGCTCATGGAGTAGGGTTCTTGGACAATGTCAAAGAGTCAGAGACAGAAGCCTCTAGCAAAATCTAAATCACATATCCAAAAGAAAGCAAAAACACAAGATTCCATAGTTTGTAAGTCTTAGACAACAGCCTCTTCTCTGGAAAGAAATCTACTGGTATATTCCACGTTGTCCGAAAAAAAAAATAGAGTAGAACTCAATGAGAGGCCTAGCAAGCTTTGTGTTAATGAGTAGAAAGGTGCCCTTGGCCCTTGCCTCAAGTGGGAGTCGACCACATTCTGATATCATGAGTGGAGACAACCTTGCAGCAAATGCCACAAGCTTGGCTTTCTCCCTCTGACATTATCCTCTGCAGGCATCTCTCTTTCACCTGTATGTCCCAATCATATTGATTGCTCTTTGGCTGTTTTACACAGGCAACACAAAGTAATTACTAACAGAGGAGGCTTGCCTCCTGACCTATCTTAAATATGACCAATTCTTAGCAGCAGGACAGTCCCAGGATAAGCCTTTGGGTGCAGCATTTCACTTGTGCTCCTGGGAAGACTAGAAAGCTAAGATGGCATGCAGAAGTAGATGTCATTGTTGGCTCTCTCAGGATTCAGCTGGAGACTCTATAAAATAGGAGTTTAGGGAGGCTCCTTAGCCAGACAGTATGAAGAAGAGAAGAAAGACAGAAATAATAGTTTATGTAGGGTATGTGCCCTGTGGAGATTTCATGTGGGAAGTTATGACCTCCTGATACTCTGCCTGGTTTTAAAAATATTGTAGTTCTTGGCAAGAGAGAGTGTCAGAGGACCTCATAGGACTGTCTGCTCTTTGTGTTGAAGATATTATGAACAGGAGACCTATAATATCTAGAAATGCCATTTGAGAATCAGAAAAAGTCATTAAGCAGTTTTTGCTAGAATTCTCTCTCAAATAGTGATTTGGGTCTGATCATTAATAATCATTAAAATCATTACCAATGATTTTGTACCCTTCATTCATTCATTTAGAGCATATAAAGTACTTAGCCAGAGAGTTATTACTCAGTAATTGAGAGCCCTTGGTGAAAATAAAAATGTTCTTTTACTTTAATCTAAGGAAATAGAAAATAGGTATCATAATTTATGGCTTGAGGAAAAATATGCACAAGCCCCTCTAAGTGATCTTCTCTAAGGTGCAAGAACTGATCAATCAAGGTTCTTTTTGGGGACTGCTATGATTTGGGTGTAGTTTATCCACACCAAAACATACATCAAGGCTTAATTCCTCAATGCAACAGAGTGAAGTGGTGGGGTCTTTGAGAAGTGATTAGGTTATGGGGGTTCTACCCTCATAATACATTATCTTTCTAGAGACTGGGTTAGACCTCTTAAAGCTGGATTAGGTATTTGAGTGTGAGTGGGTCCCATGAAACTGTACTAGTTACTAAAGTAGGTAGTTATAAGGCAAGGTGTCTGCTGGTGCTTTGGTCTCTTTGGAAAGCACTTGCTTGCCACTCTGCCATGTGAAACCATCTATCATGTTATGATGCAGCATGAGGCCCTTGCCAGATGTGGTCAGCCAATCTTAATTTCTCTGCCTCCAGAACTGTGACCTAAATAAACTTCTCTTCTTTATAACTTACCCAGACTTGGGTAGTTTTTTTTTTTTAATAGCAACATGGAATATACTAAGCCAAGGACCATCAACTTCTCCAGTCCTGCATTTTTCTCTACTCTACCATCATTGCTATATTCTTAGCAAATATGTCACTTGGTGTGGCAGAACCCACTTAAAGTTACCTTCTCTAAGTGAGTCCTTACTACTTTTCGCTCCTTCAAAGTCAGTTAAGTCATTCTGAAGGCCACAGATCTTGAGATCTCTGACCTGTGAAAGGAATCTTCCTTCTGTTGATGATGACATATCTCATTTAGTGCTGTGGTCTGAATTTTTGTGTACCACACACAACTCATATAGTAATACCTATTCCCCAGTGGAATATATCAAGGGGTGGGACATTTGTGGGGTGGTTAGATCATAAGGACAGAACCCTTATACATAAGATTAGAGTCCTTATTAAAAAAAAAAGGCCTGTAAGGCCCCTCGACTATGTGGATATATAGAAGGTGCTATCGACCAGGAATGGACAGTCACTAGACATCATATCAGCTGGTGCCTCAAATTTGGGCTTCTTAGCCTCCAGAACTGTGAGAAATAAACACCTATCATTTGTAATTTATCCATCCTAAGGTATTTGTTATAGCATACCAAAATGACTAAGACATTTGGTCTTCAGCCAATGTGGCCTAGCTATTTCAGTTCTCTATATTAAACCCTACAAAAAGATCCCCTAGGACTGATTTGAATAGCCCATTCATCATCCGTGTGGGTCTAAATATTTCAGCTCTCTGCTTCACCTAGATATGCATTATAGGGCACACTTCAACAGAGAGGATCACCTCTAGGGTTCAAATACATAGCATTGCATAGAACACAGGCTACATGTCAAGAAACTCATAATCTAAGATTTAGATGATGTGAACATAAGAAGGAAACATAAACAGTGCTTGTTAATCATTAAGTCTGTGTTATCAGCAGTTTCAGTAAAGTCAAAGTGGATTTTTTTTTTTTTGCTTATGGATCCTATGATGCTTCCACTTTGTTTTGTGTACCATAGTACATTTATTTTCACTGTAACATAATATTCTATTGTAAATATCACAACTTATTTATCCAATATTTGGCCATATATATATATTACACTGCTATGGAGATTCCTGAACATGGCATTCAGCATTCTACGTGTATGATCTCTTAGTTAGTGCATATACCTGAAACTTTTTGTGGTCTCAGTTTCTAGAAGGCAGAGGTGTATAACACGTCACAGTTTGCAAAGCTTTATTAATGGTGTCTTTGGGTTATGAGAGCAAGCTTCCAACTTTTCCTGGAAGAAAAAACTTGTAAAAAATGAATCCTGACTTTCTCTTCTTCTTGAAAATTTTCTAACTTTCTGACAATGTCCAAATGTCAACATTCACACTGAGGATGGTTTCTCATCTTATGAGATGAACTCACATGCTGTTTCCTCATGTAAAGACTTGTTTTCTGCATGAGTTTTACATTTTGAGATTCTTGAAGGGGAAGGAATGAGTCTTTTCTGACTTACTCTTTATTATGTCCAAAAGAATACAATCATGATGCATTCATTTTCCCCCAGTTTTCCACATGTGTGTTATCTTTTCAGAGATAGCTAATGTGACAAACCATGGCATGATTTCAATTTTTTTGTGAATTACCATGTTTACTTCCAGTTCTGCCACTCTCTGTTCTGCAAATCCATTCAGAAAGACCTCAATAAGTATACCCATGAGCAAAGAACAGATCTTTTGAGCTTTTCCTTTGCATGAATCTGGTGAACCCCCAGTTGCATATGGGGAACAGGAAGTAATTGAACCAAAGACCTACATAAGGAAACTAGATAGTTCCTTATCCCCTTCAAATGATGTATTTGGTGCTTTGGTTAATGCACAGTATTTAGGGAATCTCAGCAGAGTCATGATAAAAAAATTAATAATATTAATAATTATATCAATGGAAAAGAGCAAGTAAATCAGGCTGAAAGAGAAGGGAAGGGAAAGAGAAGGTCCTAGACAATAAGATTGATCAAATTACATTTGTGTATATGTGAATATGGAATGATGAATTCCATCAGTATGTATAAGTATACTGCATCAATAAAATAATCATACCCCAACCCAAAACTCTGGATGAATTTTAATTTTAAATTTTTAACTTTGTTGTTCATTCTGTTAATTGAGAACCAAGTATTAGTGATCAGTAAATTCTATCAACTACAGTGTTATACTTTCTAAACAGGGCCATACATGTTATATAATATTTCAATAATACTAGAAATCTTGAGTCTTATTCTTCCTGGCTTATAATGGAAAATATAGAAAAGAAATGTTTAGGATTGAATATGGTCATTGATTTTAATGCTTGTTTAGTGTTATTTAGCCAAACATACACAAATGGAGAAAAGATAACTTTTAGGTACTAAATAAGTAGATTTCCTAAAATTGCTATTGGAAACCAGAAAGTTACCTAAACAGCAAAAATGAAAATTGTAATCAAGCTATCATAGAGTTTCTAGATTCAAGTAGTTTACTTTATGTCATTGACTGAATGATTGTGAACCTCCCACCCTAAATTCATATGTTGAAGCCCTAATCTCCAAAGTATGTTATTTGGAGATGTGTTCTTTAGAGATAATTGGGATTAAAGAGTACTTAGTATAGATGAGATTAGTGTCTCTTCTTAAAAGTTCACAAATATTTCTAGCTTTCTCTCTACCATGTGAGGGAGCCCTTGCCAGGAAGCAAACCAGTTGGCACCTTGATCTGTAATTTCCCAGCCTCTAGAAATAAATTTATAAGTTCACAGCAATTTTTTTTATAGGAGTCCAACCAGAAAAATACACTTTTGCATTCTATCTTTCAAGGCCAAATACTAGTTTAAGCTCAATTCCAAGACTACTTTATTTTAATAAGCTGCCAGGCCTCTTATAAACCTAACTGTGCCTACAGGTCTCTGAATGAATCATTGGTTATTTCATTGTTGATGAAGAGATCATGTGCAAAATCTGTGTGTGGGAAAAGTTTTATTTTATGATGGGAAAACAGTGTCAGAGCCATAAAAAAATTATTTATTTATTTATTTATTTATTTATTTATTTATTTATGGTACCAGGGATTGAACTCAGCAGTGCTTAACCACTGAGCCACATCCCAGCATTCACTAAGTTGCTTTGGGCCTTGCTAAGCTGCTGAGGCTGGTCTTGAACTTGTGATCCTCCTGCTTCAGTTTCCCTAGTCTCTGTGATTGCAGGACTGCACCACTATGTCCAGCCCAGAAAGAATTTTTTTAAATATTATTAAGAACTTGTGTATATGTAGCATGGCAAAATAATCAACTGTTCCATAGTTTTAGAAATGAAGAGAAAAATGTAACTGCTTAGAATTCCCTGGTGTATCTCATCCTATTCATGAGTGCCCACCCAACTAATAATTGAAAAGTAAATATAAAATTAAATTTTAAATTGTTACTTTGGGATGTCGTAATCCTGTGGTATAAGCCCAGTAATATGGGTTTTCCTCCCTCCCTCTCTCTCTCTCTCTCTCTCTCTCTTTCCCCACCCCCTCTCTTTTTTGCTCTGGATCTGTATGGCCTGTGAATATTGGTAGTACAGAGTGGTGGAAGAAGAGACCTTTTAACTGTACAATATCTTGTATTCTTGCTCTTGTTCTCTGTATTAAGAATGTGTCATTTTCCCAAATATATACCTACTTATAGATTTAATTGTATTTATCTTGTTCATTATTCACAGTATGCTTTCACTATAAAATGCAATTCTTCAATTATGAACAATACTCAAATGTTTATTTTCCAACATTAATTCCATTTCTTTTATGAGAAAAAACTTTCATTAGATATATGTTGTAACCTATCAATCTATTTAGCATAGCTCTTTACTACTCTTTGAATTAATTTTTAAAAAGCCCTTTATTTCATTTTGGTGAATTCCTCAAAAATATCTTGCACTAAATCTTCACTTTGATTCTGTCAGATATAGAGATATTTTTATATTAGTGAAGACATTTTCTTATATTCAATGATTCTTCTGTATTATTATTATTATTTTGTTACTTTCTGTCTTTTTTTTTTTACATTTTTAATGTTAAGTGCTCCGATGATTATCTTTCAGGTTGGAAAAACTGTCATTTTAAAGACTAAGTAAAAGTATGAAGAAAATGACCGACAGATATCATTGGGAATAAAATTATTTATTGACTGATTCTCTTCATCAGGTTAAGATGTTTTTATATGCGCTCATGTAAGTCTAACTTATTAAAATTGGAGATTGAACTCACATACCACAAAATCATGCTTTATATTGTACAATTCAGTGGCTTTTAGATTTCTTACAAAGGTGCACAAACATGAGTGTTATTGAATTTGAGGACATCTTCATCACCCCAAAAAGAAATCTCATGGCACTAGCAGTCACTCCAGTTCCCTCCTGATCTCAGCTCCCACATTTTCTTATTCTATTTCAGAAAAATTGAATCATATAATATGTGACCTGTGTTTGGTTTCTTTCACTTAGCATAATATTTTTAAGGTTCATTTATGCTGAAACATGTATCTGTACTTCATTTATTTTTATGGCTAAATAATATTCCAATATATGGACATACACATTTTGTCTATCACTTGATGGACATGTGGTTACTACCACTATTTGACTATTATGAATAATTCTGATATTAGCAGTCATGTACAGGTTTTTAAATGAATGTTGTTTTTAACTTGAGGGCATGGTCTATGCCTAATAGTTGAATTGCTAGTCCATATGGTAACTTACAGTTTATATATGTAATGTCCCCCTAAGACTTGTGTGGCCCCATGTAGCAATGTTCAGAGGTGGGACTTTTAGAAAGTGATGGAATTGTGAAGGCTTTGACCTCATCAGTGGATTGATCCACTGAAAAATGAATAGACCCCTGGGATATGGCAGAGGCTGTGGGAGATAGGACCTAGTTGGAGGAAGTAGGTCACTGGGAGCATGTTCTGGATGGATATTTCTTGTCCCTAGCCTCTTTCTCTTTCCCTCATGTGGTAGCCTTCCCACCCCACCCTTCTCCTTTCCAGCTGTTGTGAGCTGAGCAACTTTCCTTCATTACATCCTTCTGCCATGATAACCTGTCTCACCGCAGGCCCAAAGCAATGGAGCCAGTCAACCATGGACCATGAAACTGAGGACTGTGAAACTGTGAGTTAAAATAAATCTTTCCTCTTCGTAAGTTGTTATTCTCAGGTATTTGTCACAGTGATGAAGAGCTAACATAGTAACTCAGTATTTAAATTTTTCAGTAGCTTTGAAACTATTTTCCAGAGTGGCTGTGCCATTTTATATTTCTTTCAGCAGTTTATGTGAGTTCCACCTTTTCTGCCTCCTTAATAGCATTTGCTACTGTCTTTTTAATTAGAGTTATCCTAATGGGAGCCAAGCACTATATTCTCTAGTTTTGATTTTTATTTCACTGATGGCTGAAAAAGGTGTTATGTCTTGGATAAAATTGGATTTTTTTCCTTCTTCTTCAAAACTTTCTGCTTGGAGTAATCAATCCACTTGAATTAGAATTGCTGGTGAGATACAATTTATATCTTATCTTATTGCCTTTTGTTTTTCCTGTCATATATATTTTGATTGTTTTTATTCCTCCATTGCTGCTTTCTTTTATGTTAACTATTTTTAGAGTATAATTATAATTCCCTTGTATTTTCTTTATTCAGTTTTGGGTGTCCCAGGGTATTATCAGTTGGCCCTGTTGCTTTTAGGCCTGTGGTGAGGTAGTACAGAACAGGGAGTATACAATGGAGCAAAATCATTAACCTCACAGCCAGAAGGTTAGAGAGAGAGGAAGGGACTGGGGTTCCTCTACCCTCCTTCAAAGACATGCTCACAGTGACCTAGGGACTTCTTACTAGACCACACCCTTTAAATCCTACCACCTCCAAAAAGGCTGGGGACCAATTCTCTAACACATGATCCTTTGAGAGGCACTTAACATCCAAATTATAATATCAAGTTAATTTAAATAATACACACAAACTTTCCTCTTACATGACTCTATTCTTTCCCTCTCTTTTGTGCTATCAGTTTCATAAAATTAAACTTTACATAGGATTTTCTCAACAACAGAGTCTTATAACTATGACTAATTTATAGAATTTTCTTTCAAATCAGGAGGAAAAAATATAAACAAAAATGCATTTGCACTATTTTTTATATTTACTTACATGCTTGTTTTTACTAGTGTTCTTTATTTCTCATGTGGATTTGAATTAGTTGTATTTTTTCCCCTATGAATTTCATTCTAAAGTGTTCTACTTACTATGCCTTATATGGCAGGTTTGCTAATGGCACAGTCCCTCCCTTGGATTTTAATGTATCTGGGAATGTCTTCATTTCTTCTTTTATTTTAAAGAAAAAATTTGTCATATCTCTAAGTTTGCCAATTCTTCCATCTTCCGTTCTGCTCTTGCACCTGTGTGTTTAATTCTTTATTTTAGTTCTTGTATTTTTAAACTCGAGTTTCTATTTGGTTCTTTCTTATGAATTTTAGTCTATTGATGTCCTCTAATAAATTTACTTTAGTTTTTTAGAAAAAAATTCATTTTGTTATTTGAACATATGTAAATTATCTGATTACAATTTTTTTTTTTAGTAAGTCTGATGCTTGGGTTTCCTCAATCACAAACTCTATTGGCTGCTTTTGTGCCTGTGTATGAACCATACTTTCTTGTTTCTTTGCATGTCTCATAACTTTGTATTGAGAATTACACATGTAAACTAATACCGTGTAGCAACTCAAAATCAGACTCTAACTCCTCTCCAGAATATGTTTTGCTGCTGAGTTTTGGTATTGTTGCTGTTGTTGTATAATGGCTTTCCTAAATGATTTTTATCAAGTTTATGATATAGTTTGTATCTAGAATGTTGCCCCATAGCCCATGTTAAAGGTTTGGTCATGGGCTGGGGATGTGGCTCAAGCCGTAGCGCGCTCGCCTGGCATGTGTGCGGCCCGGGTTCGATCCTCAGCACCACATACCAACAAAGATGTTGTGTCCGCCAAGAACTAAAAAATAAATATTGAAAATTCTCTCTCTCTCTCTCTCCTCTCTCACTCTCTCAAAAAAAATTAAAAAAAAAATTAAAGGGAAGGGGAAGGGGGAAAAAAAAAGGTTTGGTCATTAGCCATGGCTATTGGAAGTGGTAGAACTGTTTTAGTCAGTGTTTTCACTGTTGTGACTAAAGGATCTGACCAGAACAACTGTAGAGGAGAAAAAGTTTACTTAAGGGTTTATAGTTTCATAGGTCTTAGTCCATAGAAGGCCAGCTCTATTCCTCATGGCTCGAGATGAGGCTGAACATCATGGTAGGAGAGTGTGGCAGAGGGAAGCAGCTTACATCATGGTGATCAAGTAGCAGAGAGAGACCCCACTCTCCAAAATGTACATAATGTATACAAAATATATACCCCATATATATACATCCCCAAGGAACCACTTCCTCCAGCCACACCCCACCTGCCTCCAGTTACCACTCAGTTAATACCATCAGAGATTAATTCACAGATTGGCTTAAGACTCTTACAACCCAATCATGTCTCTTCTGAATCTTCTTGCATTTCTCACACATGAGCTTTTGGGAGATACTTCACATCCAAAACATAAAACAAACCTTCCAGCAGGGGTCCTAGTAGGAGATCTTTTGATCATTTGGGGTATTACCTCGAAGGACATAGTGGGACTCCAGCACCTCTGCCCATGAATTGAGCAGTTTTTCTCTATCATGTGTTCCCTGCCATAATGTGCCACCTCTCCACAGGCCCCCAAACAACAGGGTCAACTAACCATGGACTAAAGCCTCCACTATGGTGAGCCAAAATAAACCTTTTCTGATTGTAACTCGATTATTTAGATATCTGTCATATTAACAGGAATTGAATATATTCTATATTCTTTGTCATGCCTAGCCACTGAAATCTCTGCTCAAATAGTTTAACAAATTATTAGAGATTTCCTTAAATGCCCCATTTCCAAGCCTTTTCCAAAAGACTTTCTGGGTATGCTGAGAGATGTCATCAGTGCTCAGATAAGTAGTTTATAACTCAGACTTAACCTTCACTTATTGCTTCTTTAGAGTCTCAAGTTCAGCCATTATTCTCTTGGTGAGATCATAGAATAGCAGTAGGAATGTCTGAGCTTTCATCCTATCCTGCTGTATCCTGATAATCCTGATATATATATATATATATATAAATCAGGATAGCCAATGTTCTGCTAGCCAGCAAAGCCTCCAATGTTACTTCAATTATGGAAGAGAATCAACTAATGCTCTTTCATTCTGTATTTAGCCAAACACAAGGCATACTGTGTCATTAGCTGGTTTGCTTCATCAGAGAACCCCTCTGGATGTCTTAGAGTTTTTCCTTGTGTCCTATGATGTTGCACAAGAAACTAAATGTCAAACAGAACAGAATTTTTGTAGTTTAGTTCTCTATTTGTTATTGTCATGCCATTCCTTTTCTGTGTGAAGACACCAGCATGGCTATATCTTTAAAGAAATTGCTACCTATGATCGTGTTCCAAGATAGTTGCAAGATAAACCACAAAAGAAATTTTTTAATGGGCGACTTTCTCCATCATTCCATGATTCATTTCACTTGGACTTTAACCTACAGACATATTTAGTGTCAACTCTGGCAGCATCTCTGCTCCCCCAGAAACCTTTGATGCCTCATTGCCCAATTGCCTGTGATGACCGTTAGATTTGGAGCCCTTTGTTAAGTGGGGGAAAAAAAAAAAACTACCCACAATAGGTTATAGCACCTCATTTGTACTCCCTGCTTCAAAAGTTGCTTCTCACAGGGGTCTCTGCAATTTATTTAGAATTTGGGACTTGCAATGTAAAGATCTCATGTTTATGCCTGTATTTTGTTCCCAAGTTTATTCATGCATCAGCCCAGACATCTAAATGACAAAATCTTATATGTAAGGAGAGTCCTATTAGTGCCATCAGAAACTTTCTCTGTTTTGCTTTTGAGTCCAAACAATATCCTGAACATTGCAACACCATTTCAGATACTATAAATATTTTCAAATGTCCCATAGGTTTTAGAATGTTGGATATTCAGAAGCATATACTGTAGTGAATCAAAAATATATATTTTACAGAGAAACATTATAAATATGTGGCACATCAATTTGGCAAATTTTGGAGTGTCCTTTTCCATTTGTTGTTCTTCTAATCTTCCTCATGACTCTAGATATTTTCCCCATCTTAATAAAATCTTCATCATTACATGCCATTTATGTTTCTTTTTGTATACTCTCCCATACCAGCATAATGAGTCTCTCCCAGAACATAAAGCATCAGTCTACAATGTGTATATGTTTCAGTTTGACACTTACTTACATCACTGGTAAGCAGGCAGATGTGAAAAGTATTAACTTACCACAAGGATTTTTGAAGCTGAGTGTTTATTCTTGGGAGATTTGAATACTTGCTTAAGAAGGGGGAAAAAAAAAGAAACCCCACCATGCACATACACACAATATTAGGCAATAACACTGTCGTGGTTTACTGTAACGGAAATGTGAATCCTTCCTCCCTAACCACCCCCCACGCCCCTGATATCAGGTCACTTTAAACTACATAGGGGATTCAAAATATTTAGAAATACTTGACGAATCTTGAATGGTTTCAAACTGGAGTAAAGTTCACCTAATCTAATTTAAGTGTCCTTTAAAGGTTGAACTGCTTGGCCACATGTGGGAACTGTCCAAGGGAAAGCTCTGGAGGCAGAAGAGATCACACACACAATCCCACCCTGCCCTCCTAGGAAGGTAAGAGAGTTTGTCCAAAGACTTCCTCACACCCTTGAGTCTTTGGCCACCCTCCCTCACCGTCAGAACTGTCATCTGTTTCTTGTTCTTCTCTTTTGTTTTCAATTACCTGCCTTCCTGGTCGTGGCTTCTGCAAGTATGGACTTCATCTCACACATTTTATTGCTGAAGAGGGAGGGGAAGACTCAGAATACCCAGATCTTTTGCATTTGCTTCAAATGCAGTTAAAATCTAAGATAGGAGACAGGTACGATACTCGTTGTACCTTTTGTATCAAGTGGATAATGTTGTTTCTGGATCCTTCAGATCAAGTGTTTTCCAGGCCAGTAGGCCATGCTCACTAAGAATCCCCAGCCTCTACTATGTGGACTCCTTCAAAGAACTATACACACACACACACACACACACACACACACACACACACACAGCAACTCAGAAATACAGTGAGTTCTGCTTGAGCAGGAGCACACTTGTGTTACTAATGAGAAGTTCTAGGTTGTAAACTAAATCAGTGCCATGAAAACAGCATGTGATTCAGTGGGAAAGGGTGGGTGATTTGGCTCTTCCTGGGCTGATTGCACAATGGCTCCAGGTTGACTTTTGATAAGGAACACAGTTGAGTTCAGTGTTCTTATTAGATAGAAATGTCACGGATCAGCTCCTGGAAACTGTTCTACCCTAATCTGCCAATTTATTTATTTTCAAATCCACATATCACTCTTTTAGGCAGGTTTCCAGGAGGATCATCTGGAGATAAGTTTATTTCTAGCTCCCTCCTCTTATAATAATGGCCAAGAAGAAGATGACCAAACCAAAGGAATTGTATTTTAAACATCATCTGCACTTTTTCTGAGAATTCCACATAACATTTTTATGCTGTCCCACCCTTGTACTTTTATAAGTTTTCTCTTCCAAGCTATGCCATTTCAAAATGTACCCAATTATTAATTATTTACACATGTTGTATTATGCTTATTTTACTTTCAAGTATTTCATTGTTTGTACCCAGAAGCAAGAGAGATTTTTGGCAGATATAAAGATATCATTGGCTGCCCAAGTGAAGATTGTCACCAAACTCTTTGGCCCACCAAACAACAACGGAATGTATTCTATTCCAATTCAGCTTTCTAATGAGATAAAGATAAATGTTCTTGGTTGATTTTTACCATTCCCAATTTTGACTCCTTCCAATGCAAGTAATGTATTGTCTACTTGTATATTAGAATTCAATTAGTCTTTTAACATCTATTTATTCTCTGCTTTAAGGAATGAAAATACATTTTCTGTAACCTGAACAGCAGGTTATGCTTTCCAGGAGTCAATTTGTTTTGTCTTTCTCTTCAGAGAACTGTGTTAAATTAAATGGAATACTCCTTTCCAAGCTTATTTCCATATAAAATTTAATAATGCTAAATGGCATTCTATGGGATAAATATGGGGAAATATTACTTACATAGAAATGTCTTCTAGTATGAAACTTTCTAGTTTTATGCAATCATCAATGTGTGCTTGTTCTTCTCACTCTTTCTGGTGGGATAAATACACCTGCATGATCTATAAGCAGTTGGAAATCATAAAGATTAAAGTTAAAAATAAGAGAGGTCACACACAGTAAAGTTTTGTGCTGTTTAAAGTTTTGATTCTTCAAACAGATGTCTAATACAGATTTAGATCATGCATTTACACGAAGTTAACATCAATCCTGACTAATTCCTTCATCAGCAAGGGCATTCTGGATTTATTGAAACTAGTTGTCTTTCCTTCCTTGGAGGTAATTGTTTCTCACTCTTGAGGTGATTTCTGTCAGCCCACTGAAGGCCAAATGGAACAGGTGGGTTTGGGAGCTTCAGAAAGACTTTCACCTTCTACACAATGTTTCTTGTCATGAAGATCTAAAATGTCTTATTGTTTCTCTTTCAAGAATGCCTTCTCTATTCATTTCAATCAATCACTCATACATTGAAGCAGATTTGTATTGCTATGTTTGAATAAACTTGGATATTACATATCTAGTTCTCAGTTGAAAATGTCCTTCTAGGGAGAAAACAAGTCCCATGTAGGTTAGAGGAAAGTATATAATGGGAAACACGAAGGAACCTCTTAAAATTTAAAATTAATTTTAAACATTTTATTGTATCCTAAAAAAGTATAGCTGATCTTTGTCAGGATGTTGTTTACCTGTGAGTTAAGGGGTAGGCTTGAGACTTGGATTCTAGAGAGGGGTTTAGACATGCACAGTTCAGGTAAATGCCTCAGATATCACAAGTACGTAGCTCCCTCTTATTGGAACTTGGTCACTTCACAAAACTCAGACTGGGAAAGATAGACAAGAATAGGCATCACTGAGTGAGAAAGCTCTGCCCCAAAGCTGTTCCATCTGAATCTGGGCCACTCATGAAAATGATTCCATCTGGGTGGGCTTCTTCTCTGTTGGCAAAAGGGGAATGTTCAATTCTTTCTTTATATTCTGGACACATTTTCCAATGATAAGTCATGTCTACATTCACCCTCAGAACCTTCCTCAGTTGGAAAATAAGAGAACAGTAACAGCTACTCACTCATCACTTGATTACAGTAAATCCACATCCAATTCTTGGTTCAGACTTTCTGGCTTAGGACAATGAATCTGCCTTCAACCACCTCATCACACCACTGGCCTTCCACATCCCCACTGAAAAGACAATATTGAAACATTTATTTTCCAGCCATAACAAAAGTGGTCTAAAAGGTAAGCACTCCATTCATTCCCCCAACAAAGCTGGACTGACAGAAAGATGATGACTTGGGCTTACAAATTGTCTTAATTTGAGTGTGTTTTAGTGTTGTATCCTTGATTTTTTTTTCTTTTTTCTTTTTGCAACCTTGATTTTTACAGGGGATTCAATCCTTGCTTATAGGACGCCAGTTGAGTATATTGTGTATGTATGACATCATTCAGAGTTTCTCCTGAGGCCCCACCAGAGTGATTTCCATGAAAAATGAGTACAAGAAACATGCAGCTTTATTCCCTTGAGAACCTAGTATGTTTCTTCTTGTCTAATAATGGGAACTATGCAACTGACCATATCTCCTTTTTTTCTCTCTAACAGAGGACTTAGAGCCAAATGTAACAATGTCTGCAACTAAAAGCCCATGACCTGTGTGTGTATTTGCATCCATTTTTCATCTCTTTTCCTTTATTTTATTTTCCCTTTATTAATTTTTTAGTTGTACTCTCATCAATTACTCTGAGAAAAGAGACAAAAATTAATGATAATATAAAAAGTAGATGGTAATTTTAAAAATGTTAATTTCCAAAAAAAAAGATTGTCTCACTGTAGCATGACTATTGACAACTGCCTAAATCCATATAATTTCAGTTGCATATATTGTTTATTTTAAAATATATATTTACACTAAAACAAGTGAAACAAAATCAAAAATACTTTTGTCTTTTTGTTTATTTGAGTTTCCAAAAGTTGGGCAATTCTGCTTCTGAAAAACAAATCAGATCGTTTTGAAAATAAACTAAAGCAAAAACCTGATGTGAAACCAACAAAAAATATCTATATACTCTTAGAGATTGACTCTTTCATTTTAAATGGGAAATGAAAAAAATAAGTTGTCTTTATTAGCTGTACTTCACGAGTTTGCAAATCCTATAACAAAAGAAGACTGTTTATTAAATATCCCTCCTCCCCCCAAAATTGTTTTAAGTGTTCAGTCATGGTGATGACCTAGTTTTAAATTCTACAGGACAGTTTCCCTCTATTGTCACTGAATTCTTTTCTGTACCATCATTCTCTCACTCCAGAAAATTTCTTTTTTCCAATAAAAGAACAGAGATCAGGGTCCCTATTAGTAAAGGACATCAAACATATGCAATAAAATGGGAGTATTAGAAGCAAGATGAGAGTCTGTTTATCATAAACATCTCGACTTCGAAGAACCTAAAGCTACTTCCAAGAATGAACACGACCCTTTAGATTTGACAGTTTTTACAGGTGGTATAAAAATGGGGCAGCTGGTTGAGAGCCAAATTTCTGGGAGGAAGGAAGCAGGACAGACCATGAAGGAAGACAAGGAAAGAAGGGCTTGGGAGAAATTCTGCATTGATTGAAAACAAACTAATATACAAGCTGTTTTTCATCATCCTCTGGACATACATCGGTGCCCATATGATAGCAATATTTTCTCTTTGGTAATGGATTGTCCTCTTTTGCCCCTTTAGAAGTTAAGGACTTTATTAAAGTCTTATTAAAATCTTGAGTCAAACATAGAGGAATAGACTCCTGTGGTGGAAGTGATTCATGGTTTGGTTGAAAGAACTTCTGAAAGGATGAGTGAACAAGAAACATGTGAGACTCTTGTAGGAATTGTTTCAAATAGTCCATAGATATTTAACTTAATTCCTTGTTCATTATCCAGATTAGATCTATCAGACCTAATTTTTCTTCCTTCCTCCATTTTTTGGGGAGTTTGATCTTACTTAACACAATGACTCCATGGCTATTTCCAAGCACCCCTTCTATGAAATCAATATTCATAAATCAAAACTTTAGGTATAACTTGGACAATCTATTTTGTTACCCAATGGATGAGAACCCATTATCTCTTCCAATATTGCTGTCCAATAGCCAATTTAATCTCTCTAGCATGGAAGAGGTACAGCCAGGTTCCCAGAGGTGGGGATATTATCCTTGTCATAGTGCAAAAGAGCAAGTTGAGATTGGATCATGAACTATTATTACAAGTCACCAAGTTCCTGTGTCAGTAATGAGAGAATCATAGAATCCCCATTAAATAACTATGAAGGTAAGCATTGAATCCCTGAGAATGGAGTACATTTCACAGGAAACTGATAACCAGATCCTCCCACACCCAAGCAATTAAAATAAAATAACCTCCTCCCTGCTTCCCAATCTACAATACTCCTACCCTCAATCAATCTGAAGTTTAAAAAGTGTTTCTGTAAATTCTGGCTATATAGTTTTGAATGTCCTCTCCCAAAATATGGGAGTTTGTGGAACTAAAACAGTGATTCTCATATAGAAATATACAGAATAACCACAAAACAAACTCACACTATTTCTCTCCAACAGAGTCTAAGCCTGGAGTCAATGCATACAAAAAAAAATACTGGACATGGTACATATTTTTAATTTGTGAAGCATCATTTTAGCAATAGATGATATTTAATACATTTCTATGAAAACTTCCATTTTCCTTTCTTTCATGAACCTAAGAAAATTTTCACATGAAAAACACACTTATCCCATTCTTTGAATAGTAGACATGATGAAGCTGGGAACAAAAGCCTATATCTTTGAGTTGTGTATACTGTCTTTCTTAATATATGAAGGGTAAGAATAGACGACGACGACAACGACGATGACGAAGAAGAAGAAGACGACGACGACAAAGTTCTCTGTGCCTTCTGGAAAAAGAAATATTGTTGATCACAAAACAAATAGACTTGGCTGGTTAAGGGTAGAGGAAGGATTCAGGGCTTAATGTTTAGCAAGCCAGACGGATTCATCAAAACATGGGGAGGGGAAGAGTTTTCTGGACCAAAGTCTTAAACAATAAGTTCCACCTGTTGTGGGCCATAGTAGACCTTGGCATATGAAAAGGATTGGTTTGACTGACTCCAATACAAAAATCTAAAGATGCTCAAATCCCTTACATAGAATGACATAGTATTTACATACAACTTGTGCACATCTTCCTCTGCACTTTAACTCTGTCTTATATCCAATACCTAATACAATGTAAATGCTATATAAACAGTAATTATACTGTTTTGTGGAGGGAGTAATGTCAAGAAAAAAAAATCTGTACATGTTCAGAACAGAAGCAATCTTTATGGGCCACACTATATAGTAAATGGTCCTTGGTTGGTTGAATCTGTGGAACCAACAGAGAGAGCTGACTATAGATAATTCTGTAAAAATAGAAAAGAATGATATGAGACAATCTAGATATATATGAAACATTTGCAAAACAAACTCTCTTGGAACAAATAATACACAATACCCATGGACTAGGCCACAAATGGAGCTGTCTTTTTCATCTGTCCTTAAAGTTGAATTGAACAATGGAACTGTATTTGCAAAGTTGGCTCTAAGGAATCTTGCTTCAAGATCTGCCTTATTTTATTGTCAGGGGATAAACTCAAAACCAGTGAAGACAATAAATCATAGTCAGTGGATTATGCCACCTCTGTCTCTATGTAACTTAGTAGTGGTTCCAACTCAAGGTAGCAGAGACACTGATGTGGTATACATATATTATTAGTGTCCAGCCTCTGATACAGCCACCTCAGAGATGGAGATCAGTTTCTGGGGGCAAAAGAAACATCAAAACCTGGAAAAAAGTTCTCCATGGCCTATGGGAAAACAAGTGCTATTGATCACAAAACAAATAGGCTTGGCTGCTGAAGAATAGCAGAAGGATCCATGCCTTAATGTTTAGCTAGCCAAGAGGGAATCTCCAAAGCATGGGCAGTGAAAGAGTTCTCCAGAACAAAGACTCAAGCAATAACATCCATCTGTGCAGGGCCACAGTAGACCTGCTGTGGGACCCTATTTACTCTAAGTACTACCCAGACCTGCTAAACCCATGAGAGTCAAAAGCCCCTTTTCATGAGTCCTTATGGAAAGAGTGTTCAGGGGATGTGCTTGTAGCCACATGGTTCCTGACTAACCTCTGGAAACCAGGTTACCTTCCAGAAACCCACTGGTTATACATCATTCGACTCTTATCTGTCTGACCAAAGTCAGTTCAAGACATTGCGGGTGCAAGGAAGGAAAGAAAAACTTTTATGAAAATATGTTCTTCCTGATCCTGACTTAAGAGATAGCTCTGCAGATTCCATTATGGTGGATTGTTACAAAGCTTTTCTTGCTAAAATCCTCCAGTTAGAAATGACTCATCAGGTCCTAACATGTCACATGTTCTCTCTTGACCTTTCAAATCATTTCAGGAACCAATAGGATATGCCCAAAGGGATCACACTAAAGAAATGTTAAAAATTTCAAACATACACTTGGGTTGGTGTGGAGGCACACATCTAGTAATCTCAGCAATTAGGGAGGCTAAGGCAGGAGGATGACAAGCTCCAGGCCAGCCTGGGCAATTTAGTGAAACCCTCAGAAACTTAGTGAGATCCTATCTCAAAATAAAAATGCAACAGGATTGGGGATAGAGCTCAATGATAGAATCTGAGTTTAATCCCCCATTCCTCCCCCCAAAATAACAAACTAGAAATAACATATGCTTGTTCCATATTTTAGAGTCTTATTCCAATGGGTAGGTTTTAAATGGAAGGCATTTCCAATTTCAAGTCATATCCCATAGGGTAAGTACTTCTGTCTAAATAAGGATATTGTTTGTTTACTTCATCTGCTTTAGTTAACCTGAGTTAACATTTATTTCTTATAAAATATTTTAATAAATTACAGAAAAGATTTACACTGTCTCTCACTATGCCCAATTCCACAAGATAATCTTATAAGGCATATTATGCTTAATAATAGTCAAGGTGTCAGGTTGTCCTGTTGGCTTTTGTCCCAGTGATATTGACATGCTCAAGATGTTTTCCCTCCAGGGGCCATAGAGGGAGACTACTCCGTCACAGTTGGAAATAAACATTCTTGAATATTCCTGAAGTGACATTCTTTGCAAGTAAAAATCCTCAGATTATTCCCTTTCTAGGTAGAATGGCAATATATTGAGGGGTCATCATAAGGTTCTCTGAACTTGGAACTTTTCAGAATCAAGAAGATTTATTGATTATGTTTGAACTCAAACTCACTGGTTCTAATTATATGTGTTGTTCATGAATAGATTCTCTCATTTGTGCAGCTTTAGGATTAGAAATTGATAACATTAAGATAAGATATGGTTTCTTCCTTCAAAATGTTCATAATCAAATAGGGAAAAAAGGCATGACACAGAAGCAAAGGGTGGTAAGAGTTCTGATGAATTTGCATATGACCTAGTGGAGACGCCAGTGATAGAATTCAATTTGGAAAGGCATTATAAAACTTCTTTTAGACAGGGTCTTACTAAGTTGCTTAGAGCCTCGCTAAATTGCCTAGGCTGTTTTTGAACTTGTGATCCTCCTGCCTCACCCTCCTCAGTCACTGGGATTATAGGCCTGTGCCACCATACCCTGTAGGAGCTGAATGTTGAAGTAAATATTTGCTTGAAAGGGTGGGGTGAAGACATTTTCATAAAGAAAATGGTAGGAAATCAAAAGAATGAGTCTGGAAAGAACAAGGGAACAACCAGAAACAAGTTTAGTGAAGCCAATGTGTGAGCCTTACATGGTGGTTCATTTTGCAGGTATTTGGGAGATACTGAATCATTTTAAGCAAAGAAGTAACATGCTATGATTTATGTGTTAAAAAATCATATGGAATCCCCTCTTTTTTTCCCTCTTATGGGGAGGAAGGAGGAATGAAGTAGGGAAAAACAGTGGAATGAATCTGACCAAATTATCACATGTATGTACATGAACATACCACAGTGAATCTCAACATTAAGTACATCCAACATACACTAATTAAAAGAAAACTATAAATAAGTTGCAGAAAGATAAGAGAGCAAGAAGAGGGAGGAAGGGAGAGGTAGAAGTTCTAGGGACTGAATTAGAGCAAATTATATTCCATGCTTTTGTGATTATGTCAAAATGTATCCTAATGTTATATATGACTAAAAAGAATCAATAAAAATTATTGAAACAATTTTTTTAAAAAAATTAAAGGTGATTGGAACAGGTTAATAACAACAAAAAAACCACATGGAAGCCAAATTAGCCATAGTCCAAGGAGTATAAGTGGGTATAAGCAGAGACTGGGTCAAAGAATATTACAATATTCAGAAAAATAAGAAGAAGAACTAAATTCTGGCTAGAGCAGGAAACTAGCTGAAAGGCATGAGAATGAAAGATCTAAAACGGAGGTGTATGTGTGGAGATGAATCAGCGGGATTAAAGGAAAACTCCCAGGATTCCTGGACTGAGTAATTTTATACCTCATAGAGCTGAGAGATCGATATTTCAACAAATAAAACAGTAGGCATACTTTGTATCCCAGATTCTAAATATTAGCTTCAGTTGTCCTAAGAGGATTTTTCATACTGGGGATATATCCATATTTTCCCTCATTCAGGGTCTGTTGGTCATCATCTGTACCCCATGAAGAACTGTATTCAAATGGGACCCTTACTTCTATTTGCAATTTCCTTTGCCATGATGTGGCACAATTTGTTTCAAGTACAAGTGTTTTGTCACATACTTTTTTCCTAGCAGTTCTTTTTTAGTTGATATCAGTATTTGGTTACTCAAGTAAATATTTTTTTACAATAGGAAAAAGAAAATCATACCAATGAGAAAAATAAATAAATAAAACACATTCAATAAATCCAAAACCTTGAGAAAGTTCCAGTTAACATATTTTAGAGAGGACCATCCAGAAATTGTGAATACACACACACACACACACACACACACACATATATATACATATATTATATATACGTGTATATTTTATATACATGTAAATGTTCATACATATTTTTGTGGCTTGATTTTTTTTCAAATATATACTATAATACTATATTTTTTTTCAAAATATAGTATTATTTCCATGCCAACACATATACATCCTGAAGTTATTCTAAATATCTGCATCAGTATTTGTGCATATATGTATCATAATTAATCAATTTCTCCAGAGGGGAAAATTAACTAATCTGGAATTTGATTTTACCTTCCTCATTGGTTAAATGTAAGGACACTTTATGCACAGATACTGGCAGAAGACAAAGACTCCTGGGTCAGAGACCTTTATTTCCTATAGCACAATAGGCAATGTAAATATCAGCATGTGTATTGGCTCCCTGATCTCGAAATCCCACAGGGATTATTCCTTGAACCCAGGTGGATACTGTGCACACAGTGGGTTTTCACTGCACCTGAGAAATACTGAGGAGAAGCTACCCATTCTATGTAAACCCATATGAAAACTTGTTCTTTATCTCAGAAGAAGACATTATTACCTCATTCTCCAATGTTTCTAGCTATGAGCACAGTCCTGGAAAACAGTCTTAGTAAAGTGTGGTAAGGATGTTTCATTCTTGGCGTGTGTACCCAGGAAGATGTCCAGTAACACAAGAAAGCCACAAATGACTATATTCCAATAACAAGCATCCTTACATATTCATTTAAAAAATATCTTTAGAATAATTTCAAAGGAGTAAAATTACTGGATCAAAGTGTTTGCATTGCTATAGTATAGGCTCTGTGTCACCATATAAACTTGTTCGTAGAGGTTTGTTTTCTCAATTGAGTTCTGTAAAATGACTCTTGCTGCTCCCTTCCTAGCTCAAGTTTGGCCTTTCTCATCTGGCTACTTATACTCTTGTTGCTATTCTCTGCTTTTTTCAGGGAACTGTCTCATTTGTATTAACAGGAAGGGTATTTTAGCAGAGCCATTTCCTGATTGGTGTCAAGCTGAAAACAGATTGCTTGCCCCCAGGTTGGTGGAAACAGGAATGCTGAGATAAGCAACAATATTGCCTCTCTCCCCTGCAGCAGGTCATGTCTCTTCCTACTCAGGAGGCCTAGGCCCCTGTTTTCTCATTTGATCTAACACTCTGGACAGGTGTTATGTTATGTGTGTGTGCACATAGGTGAATTTTAATGATATTTCAAGGCATTCTGGAAAAAAAAACACAAAGTAATTCCTTGGATTGCTTTTGTCAAATAATAAAATTATTTGACATAAGTCTCATTGAAAGCAGATGTGGAAATATGCAATTCTTAACTTTTTACTCTCCTTCCCTGGGGGATTTTGGCTTATGCCAATCTGCATTTTGAAGTGAAAAGTCTTTGTGTCTCTCTTTTCCAGGTGTGTTGTCTTTAATATATAGGAAAATTTTGTGGGTAGGAATCTTGAGCAGTAGTAGCTAACACTGCTGAAAGCAAGACTGGAACATGACTCCACTAATTAAGTAGGAAATGTTTGTCCTTGGGCCAAAGCCTAGTTTAGGAACAGACTATGATGTGCATGTCCTAGTGGTGGATGGAGCTGGTGGCTTGGGCATTGTTTTCATTGCAGACTTTTCTATTATTGATGAATATCTGTATCTCCCCCACAAACTCATATGTTAAAGCCATAACCCCAACATGACTACATTTGAAGGTGGAACCTTTGAAGAAATGATAAAAGTTAAATTATGTCTAAGAGATGGGTTTTAATCTGATGGGATTGGTACCCTACTAAGAAGCGGAAAAGACACAATAGCTCACTGTCTCTACAATGTGAGGACACAGTGAGAAGGCAGCTACGCTAATAAAATCCAACCCTGCCAGACTTTGATCTAGGACTTTCAGCTTCCAGAACTGTGAGAAAAAAAATTATTTTTTGGCTGTTTAAGCCACAGTCTGTGTTGTATTTTGTTACAAGAGCTTGAGCAGACTAATAAAGTTATGTATATATTCAAAATACTGTTATCTAAAACTGGGCACAAAGGAGTCCAGTCACTTTTGAGATGAATTATCAAATGTGCAAAAGACTAGCATTTCATCCTGTGAGATACCAACCGAGTCCTTTTTTTTTTGGGGGGGGGGAGCATATATGCTAGGCGAATAAAAGAAAGTAGGTTATGTGAGCTCAATTATTTGTTCTTAGCTAAGGTGATCAATTTTCCATTTTCCCGGGAATCATATGCAGATCTCAACTATCTAGACACTCCTCAAAGAATATAGGAAGTATTTGCTGAATCATCTGGCTTGAGGTCTATATTAAAGCTCTCTGAAAGTAGATATATCCTGTTAACTATGGTATCAGTGCACCTGGCACAGTAGGTACTCAATAAACCTTTGCTGCATGATAAATGAATGAATGGATGACAAATGGACTCTGAAGTGACTTTAATATCAGGTCAGTTTGACAAATTATTCCGTATCTTTTCTATCTTTCCAACAACTTTCATTATTCAAGGTTTTCTATCATCTCCTTTCAAATAACCCAAAGAAGCCTAATCAGTGTTCCTTCATTCAGTTCCAGATTATAAGGGAGAGAATATTTGGAAGTGGGCATCTCAAGGACCATCTTCTTTGCATGAACATGCAATATGTTCTAGATCTCTATGTGTGGACTTCTTTGGTCCCCATGTCACATTTGAGATGTTCAAATCATTTAAGTCAGTTTTATAAAGGAGTGCAAGATAATTTTCATGGTCAGCCTAGGAAGCCACTGCATCTCTGCAAATATTGTAAAATCCAACTCAAAAGAGCTTAAACCAATAGGTATATTCTCTTTTCAACATATGTTATGAAGACAGGAGATAGGCTATTCTTTATTCAATGCCTTCATTCAATGATCCTTCAGCTATCTAGCCTTTTTTTAGAAAGTTTTTTCCAGATGGCCACCTCCCCTCCAAATACATCATCTTTCCAGTCAGCAGGAACCGGGAAGGATATCCTTGCCTCTTTATTTTGGAACCCATAATCCAACTTCAAGAGTTCTACCTGTATCTTCTTGGTCAAGACCACATGGCTTATCTACTCTTACATGTGGTAGGAGAGAGGAAGGCAAAGAACTGGTTGAGAAGGCATGTTGAATGAACCAAGCTCCAGTATCTTCTACGTTACCTTAAATAAATAAAGAAAAAATGTGTAGAATCCCAAACAAGATTTGGAAATAAGGTAGCTTCTGAGAAGTTAAGAGTAGGAGGTTCTGGACATTCTTTTCACATCTCTGACTTAAATTCCATAGAGACCTATTATGTGTTATCTAGTTCCAATCTGAATGAACAAACCAGGATTGGATGTCCCTCCCACCCTTTGTTATCAATCATGGCTAAGGAGGCCTGCTAGCTAAGGGTCAGGGTTGGATCATTCACACATAAAGTCCACAAAGTACTGACAGAAATGTTTAGAGAAGTGGTGTCATTGGGAGCCAGGGGAGCCTTGAGGTGGGACTACTTACTCTTGGAGTGTTACTGAATGACAACTAGATTCTTCTAATATTGCCACTCTCAGCAGTCTCTAGATGTGGTTTTAGAGACCCTGGAGAACAGTAGAGCATCCAAAGACAGGCTTGAATTCTGGATGTGAGTTATGATTTGGAACAAACCATCCCTTAGACCTCCATTGTCTCATCTGTGAATTAAAAATAGAAATAAGTATAGATTAAGTGATAAAATGGAATAAGCTCACTCATGCAGACCTGAATTCTGATGTAAACAGTAGGTATTGCTATGACCTTTATCTTAGAACAGTGTCAAGTTGTGATTTCCCTTCTTAGTCATTTAAAAGTCCCATGTCACTGAATTTGATCTCATAAAAATAGGTCATCAATATTTTCAAGAAGAATTTTCTTAACTAAAGCTCCTCCTTTGCTTTTCCCAGGCCTCTGTTCCCCTTTTCACCAGTCACATTCTCTTTGATGAGTGGTTGGGAAGGGAGGTAGTATTTCTGTTGGAATCATAAGCTGTGTCTTATGATCCTATTTGAAGTGAATGTGGACAGAGAAGGCAAAACCCAACCTCCCCCTTCTCTCTGCAGTTCGCACAGAAAGAACCCACGGGGTTAAAGCAACATTCAGAGGAGCTGCACACTAAAGCCCCTAGTGGGCCATCCAGTGAGATAGTTCCTTGACCACACTATTTTCAATGAGGTAATGGTCCCACATGCACCCTCTTCTCCTTGGTAGAAGATGCATAAAATATAAATAAATGATCAGGTTACAGAATGAACTCTGAGTGACCAATTTTGGTTCAAGTAAAGGCCTTTCCCAACCTCATAGTTCCCTGACAATAAATCTTTCAGCAACAGGCTGATCCCTCTCAGAAAACAGACTGTCTAGCACTGTTTTCACCTTCAGCACTTGTCAGGATGGAGTGCATGTGAGGCGGAGGCCGAACACACAAGCCACCACAGACAATTGGCCTAAGTGGGTTTCCTCATACAAAGCTGTTTGGCTGATATCTGGCTGCTGCTGGGAGGGGGAGAGAAGGGGACAGGTTGCAATGTCAATAATAATAGCAAATGCAATAGACCATCTGCAAAAGGGAGCTGCTGATCTGACTTCCAGAGTCTGTTGGCTACAAGGTTAAAGGGACAGGACAGAACTTGTATGACTTAAAATGAATGGCAACCTCACTTTCAATTTCTTCATCCTGTGAAGACATTTTCTCTTGATATATTTCTTAAAGTCTGTCATGAGGGTTTGTGAATTCACAAAGCAACTTTCCTGTGCCATCTCACTTTACCTATGGGAGAAGGAATAAGAAGGAATTAAGGTTTCAATATATTTCTCAAACCATTCTATGGTGACAAATCACAGGAGGTTTATCATGGAGAAGGTGGACCCAAGCTTATGAAGCAGTGGCTCTGAACAGAAAGGCAAGCTCTTCCATCTCATGGGAAGTTATTTTTGATAAACCTTTTAGAGGTAGTCAGAGTATATAGAAACAGGAAAAATTATTCTCTTTTGCCTCCTTAATTTGGTTCCCCTGGCATTTGCTTTTCCCTTCAAATTAATTAGGGTCAAACTGCCCTAAATTACTACTTGGGCAGATTTTATCAAAATACCACCATTCCTGCTCTTGTCTGGAGGCTCTAGTGTTGGGTCTGGCCAATGTCTTTCTGTGATCCAAAGGGTATCTCTGTGGCCTGGTGGGTCTACCACTTGACCCTTGAACCTCAGCCATCTGGGACTGAGACTCAAATTCTTCCTGGTTATCCTTTGGCTTGCTGGGCTACAACTTCCTAAAGTTATTAACAGGACCCTGGATAGCCCCCACTTTCTCTTTGTGTGAAATTCCAAAAGTACTCTCCTTTTGGCAGGCTGACTATAAAAGCATCTTGCTGTGGAGTGCAACAGTTTGACCCAGGCCACATGGCTGACCTGTGGAGCACAGTCTGATCCTTGGCTCCCCATTGTATCCATCACTCAGTGCACAGACACACGCTGTGGGCCTGTGTTACGGTCTGTTCTCTCCAAAACGCATGTTGAAATTTAATCCTCATTATTAGATATTATGAACTAGGACCAAGTGGGACTTTTAAGAGGCAATTAGGACTCTGTCCTATTAAATGGAGGAATCCATTAATTGATCAATTGCTTAAAGGGTTAACGAGTTACCTTGAGAGTAAGTCTGCTATAAAAGCCAGTTTGGCTTGGTCTGTCATGTTCCCAGTCTCCTACTGTGTGTTGTCCTGCACCACTTTGTGACTTGGCTAGCAAGAAGGCCATCACCAGATGTAGCCCCTCTGCCTTAGGCCAGAGCCATAAGCCAAAATAAACCTCTTTTCTTTATAACTCACTCAGTCTTTGGCATTATGTTATTAGCAACAGGAAAATGGACTAAGAGTGCCCGGTATATGGAAATACTTTCCTTCTCTGTGCCTCTGGCCAAAGTATCACAGAAAAGTAGACTCAGAGCAAGCCAGGCAGTGCTAGTTCTCTGGACTCCTTTGACTCCTGCAAGAGGTCACAATATTCCAGCATGTTCAGCTTAACTCTTGCCATGAGGACTTTCAATTCATTCATTCATTTATCTATTGAATATTTTCCAAGTGTCAGGCACATGTAAGGTGCTGAGTACACTGAAGGGACACAATGACAAGACACCTCTGCAGACATGGTCCAGGAGCTTGTGGGTGATCTAAGAGGGGGGCAAGTAAAAGCATGTCAGCAGATGTAGTAATTTCAGATTGTATCCATGGTAAGGAAGTTATAACCATGGCACTGAGAAAGAAAATAACAGAAAAACATAGAGTTAAACTTGGAATGGGACATTTGTATTGAGACCAAAAGGATAAGCATAAGCCAAGGTCAAGAGAATGAGTGGTCCAATTTGAAACAAAAACAGCATAGGCCAAGGCCTCAAGGCAAAAAAGAACAGACATACTCTAGGAACAGAGGGAAGGCTGGTGTGGAGGGAAGGATGCTAGAAAAGTAAGGGAGGCATGAATTGAGGCTATCAAAATGTGCATAAGACAAATCACTACAGGAAACATTTGAGAATTTGCAACTTTATTCTTCACGCAGTGGAAGACATTGAAAGGCTTTAAGCAGGACAATGATATTATCTGGTTTTGAATTTATGAAGATTACTTTGACTGAGAGGGTTAATTGCACAGATGTGCTACCTGCCTTGCCCAGCCCATAATGCATTTCCCTGCCTGTGGTAGGTGCAGAGTGGATGCACCCAACACATTCATAGTTGCTTCTCCCCACATGCCTTTTCCATGATAATTTTATCCCTATGCTTCCACAAAAAACTTAATCCAGTATTTGTGAGAGAACTTTCCTTGACTTGGTTTTACTTAGCATTGTGTACTTTCTGAGCACCAAGTTATTCACAGACGAACATCCTTGAGGCCTTTTTCCCACTCATGAAAGAAGTGTGTCTCTCCTCACTCTACTCTTAACCAAAACTCAAACCTGATCCTCTTAACCTGACATATTGTATGTGCTAATCTAAAGACCAGAAATGCTGTTGCAAAATGTTTTACCTATACAAAGGTACTAAATAGGTATTCATGTCTTTCTCCCAGGGCTCCAGTTCTCACCAGACCACAGAAGGCCCACAGCATGGTGGTCTGATGAGCTGACTGCAGTGTGTGTCATTGGTGGGTCCTCCAGGAGACCCTGCAGCTGAGCTGTCCCTGCAGGGGCATGGCTGCATCTGGTGAAACTTCATTTTGACACAGGTGTTGGTGACATGGTCGAGTCTTATAGAAATGAGAGATTCAGTTGCTCCCTTCCTTTGTGGCCTGCCTCTACAGCTTCTGGAGGGGAGGAGTGGGGAAGTTTTTATCCCAGTACTCAGACATATTTTAAGAAGGAAGAATAAATCCAAGCACCTGGAAACTTTAGTAAAGTCACACTTTTTCTTATCCATTGGTGTAAGGGAAATCAGGAGACTTAAAGCTATTTTCAAAGAGGATACAAAGCTTTCTTTCTAGAAATTCTTTGCGGGAGGTGGGGGGAAGGACTATGGAGAGTGTGGTATAGTTTATCAAGTAAAAAGTACTCAAGTCAAACTTCTAGGTTTGAATCTCAATCCTAATACTTCCTAGGATGTGGTTTAGTCTCCTTGGCTAAATACCATAAAGTGAGTGACTTAGACAACAGAACTTTATTTTCTCACACTTCCGAAGAGTCCAAGATTAAGGTGAGGGTCAATTCTATTCCCCAGTGAGGGCTCTCTTTCTGACTTGAATACACCTTGTCTTTTTGTGGTGTCCTCACATAAAAGAGGAGAGAGGGAGAAAAAGAGAGAGGAGCTCCCTGGTATCTTTTCTGCTAAAGGCACTAATCCCCTTGTGAGAATCCCACCTCACTAACTCATATAACTCTAAATACCTCCCGAAGTTCCTATCTGTGAATATCACCATTACATTGGGGATTAGGGCTTCAACCATGGGCTGCTCTCCAGGTACCCTGAAGGGGAAAGCATCATCCCCACAGGTCAGTGGGGAAGTAACATGTCTTTGGCTATTTGTGTCAATTCTGCCTACACATAGTTCTGCTGGGTTCTGGTCCAAGCTTCTAAAACAAAACAGGTGGAGGGAGCCTTATCTGTGCACTCTACACTAGAAGTGGGATTGAAGCTATGATAATGTCTGACTTGTTGCTGGGGCCTTTCTGGCAACGTTTCTTCTTCCTTCCCTACCTTATCTGTCTCTTTTAGTTCAAGCTAGCAATGTCTTTGCTGGTTTATCCCATCTCAATTCCTGGCTTCTGTAGAGATGACTGATTAAATTCATGAGTTGCATTCATGATCTTTTATCAGGTGGTTGTTCAGTTACCCTTAGTATTCTTAGAACAAGCTTTCATTCTTTGTTTTCCTTTTCTTTTCTTTTCTTTTTTTTTTTTCAATATGGATGGGCTGAGACTCTACACTCTGGTTCCTTTGTACTTAATGATTTCTTCTTTAATTCATTTCTCTCTGTCCTCATAAGCAATCAAGAGATACTAATCCACTCCTTAAACTGCTTAGAAATCTCCTATTTAATTTCATTGCCCACTAGTTCTACCTTCCACAGAACACTGGAACACAAATAATTCATCCAAGATCATTGCCATTTCATAACAAACATTGCCTTCCCCCTTGATTCCAATGACAGATTCCTCATTTCCCACTGGGACCTCACCAGAATCTCCTTTACTGTCCATATATCCAGCATGAGTCATAAAACTCTCTCAGGCTCTATCCATTGTCCAGTTCTAAATCCACTTCCACAGGTTTAGTATTTGTTATACCAGATTTCCTTTTTTTATTGGTTGTTCAAAACATTACAAAGCTCTTGACATATCATATTTCATACATTAGATTCAAGTGGGTTATGAACTCCCATTTTTACCCCAAATACAGATTGCAGAATCACATCAGTTACACATCCACATTTTTACATAATGCCATATTAGTAACTGTTGTATTCTGCTACCTTTCCTATCCTCTACTATCCTCCCTCCCCTCCCCTCCCATCTTCTCTCTCCACCCCATCTACTGTAATTCATTTCTCTCCTTGTTTTTTTTCCCATTCCCCTCACAACCTCTTATATGTAATTTTGTATAACAATGAGGGTCTCCTTCCATTTCCATGCAATTTCCCTTTTCTCTCCCTTTCCCTCCCACCTCGTGTCTCTGTTTAATGTTAATCTTTTCCTCCTGCTCTTCCTCCCTGCTCTGTTCTTAGTTGCTCTTATTATATCAAAGAAGACATTTGGCATTTGTTTTTTAGGGATTGGCTAGCTTCACTTAGCATAATCTGCTCTAGTGCCATCCACAAAGTTACAACTATCTTATATTTGATAAAGGGGCTAAAAGCATGCAATGGAGGAAGGATAGCATCTTCAACAAATGGTGCTGGGAAAACTGGAAATCCATATGCAACAAAATTAAACTGAATCCCCTCCTCTCGCCATGCACAAAAGTTAACTCAAAATGGATCAAGGAGCTTGATATCAAATCAGAGACTCTGCGTCTAATAGAAGAAAAAGTTGGCTCTGATCTACATATTGTGGGGTCGGGCTCCAAATTCCTTAATAGGACACCCATAGCACAAGAGTTAATAACAAGAATCAACAAATGGGACTTACTTAAACTAAAAAGTTTTTTCTCAGCAAGAGAAACAATAAAAGAGGTAAATAGGGAGCCTACATCATGGGAACAAATTTTTACTCCTCACACTTCAGATAGAGCCCTAATATCCAGAGTATACAAAGAACTCAAAAAATTAAACAATAAGATAACAAATAACCCAATCAACAAATGGGCCAAGGACCTGAACAGACACTTCTCAGAGGAGGACATACAATCAATCAACAAATACATGAAAAAATGCTCACCATCTCTAGCAGTCAGATTTCCATTTTGTATTAGTCTCCTTGTGCTGCCATAAGAAAATAGTCAAGACTAGGAGCTCTGAACAGCAGGTATTTATTTTCTCACAGTTCTGGAGGCTGGAAGTCCCAAGATCTGCTGTGAGGAAACTAGAGACTCATGAAAGCTGATGTGTAAGATCTTGTCTGAGTCAGAAGTTCTAAAATTAGGAGAATCTTATAAGTTCCAGTCCAAGGACAGAAAAAAAAAAATGAAGTCCCTTCTTAGTCTTTATGTCTATCTAGATCATTGATTGATTGATTGATTGAATGAGACCCAGCCACATTAGGGAGAAGAATCTGATTTACTTAGTCTACCAATTCAAATATTAATCCCATCCAGATACACCCTTACAGAAATGCCCAGAATAATATCTGACCAAATGTCTAGGTACCCCATGGCTCACTCAATTTTACATATACCTTATAGACATTCCCAGAATAATATCAGACCAAATGTCTGGGTACTTCACGGCTCAATCAATTTTACATATAAAATTAACTATTATAACATGTGATATCCATGATTCTTATTCTAGAAAGTGGGGTAATAATAAAATGAACCTCATAGAGTTGCTTTGAAGAGTAAACCTTTAATGCTTATATATAAAGCACTTGGCAGCATCTAGACCACAGTAAGGATTTGATATATGGTGGCCATTATTATTATCACTGGATTGTCCACATCACTAAATAGCAAAACTATGGGGAAAGTTAGAATTTTCATAAATGAGTTATACTTACCCATGATTAGTCATAATGCTGTAATGTCAGGAGTCTTAGTCTTGAACATATGAACCCCAGTATGTCCTGCCGTTCCACCTATGGAGACTAAACATCCTTTCTGGACTTCTGTGTAATATAGTGAGTAATATTACCTGTAATAGAAGTACCTTCTAACTTGTTAAAAATACAGATGCTCATGCTCCACATAAAAAATAGTTATGGTAACACTAGTGGGCTAAGAAGCTCAGGTATCTGCATTTTTAACAAGAGCCTCAGAGAACTGCCCTGATGGCACTTAGAACATGCTAATAATTCATTATTTCCTTCCCTTAGTTTTAGTAAACGCACAGAAACTACTGTGTTTTAATGTTGTTGCCCCACTTAATTTCTGTTAGTATTTTGTTCTTGTCTTCCTCAAGTTGTGTTGTACTCCTTCAGGGTGGGGCTTAGGCCATTTTCTACTTTGGTTGATGCTTGTGGTCTGGGGCCTCCTCACCCCAAGCTGTTTACTGCTACTGAACACATCATCCGCTTGCTGCCCTCGACTGCAAAAGACAGCCCTGCCGACTCCCTCCTGATTTATCCTGTATTGTATTACTTTCCCCCCACCCTTCTTGGTGATTTAAGGAACTGTTTTTATTGTTTCTAGAGCCAACACATCTGTCATATATTTCCCTCCAACTTAAAAACATTGGAAAATCACTGGCTACTGAGCACAAAGTTGTGCCTGCACTAGATGAGCATTTCTTTTGCAACTGTCTCTCGATGAGCAAGACTGAGCTTTCTAGGCTTCTGCTCTCTGAGCAGTCAGAATGAGGACCTTGAACCCAGAGGAAATGAAGTAGCCCTCTCAGCTCAGGTTTGTGTATATAATTCCTTAATCTCATAAATTAAAGTCAACTTTGTGATTTATCCATATTTTATACATCATTATTCTATCTATCAACATAGAAAATAGAGCCATGTCTGGGTGCAGTGGTGCACACCTATAGTCCCAGTAGCTTGGGAGGCTAAGGCAGGAGTATTATGAGTTCAAAGCCAGCCTCTGCAAAATCTAAGTGCTAAACAACTCAGTGAGATCCTGACTCTAAATAAAATACCAAATAGGGTTGGGGATATGGCTCAGGGGTCAAGTTCCCTGAATTCAATCCTGGGTACCAAAAAGAAAAAAGAATTTAGTTTGGCCTATAATGGTTACTTCTACACTGAACATGTGTAGACTTTTTTTTTGCCTTGTTGTTATTCTCTAAACAATGTATTTTAACAAATGAGATACATGGCATTTATATTGTACTAGGTATTATAAGCAATCTAGAGGTTATTCAAAGAATATGGAAATAATTGATAACATGGACTTCATTAAAACAATAATAATAAGCTGCTCTGTGAGAGACAATGTCAAGAGAATAAAAAGACAAAGACTGGAAGAAAATGATTTCATCACACATCTGATAAAGGATTGTAAATAAGGAACTCTCAAAATTCTACAATAAGAAAATTAATAATCTGATTTTAAAAATGGGTAATGTATTGAACAGACACTTTACTAAAGATAGACACAAATGTCAATCAAACATACAAAAAGATTTCTATTAGATAATTGCAAATTAAATTGTCATGAGACAATTTCAAATTAAAACATCAATGAGATACTACAGCATGCATATTAGAAAGGTCAAAATCCAAAACACTGATGACACCAAATGATGACAAGGACATGCAGTATCAGGAATGCCCCTTTCTCACTATGAATCGGAAGGGTGCAGAATGGTGAGACCACTTTGGAAGACAGATTTGCAGTTTCTCACAAAACTAAACATACTCTTTTCACACAATCCAGCAGTCAAACACAGTGTTATTTACCCAAATAAATCACAAGCTTATATCCATTAGAAATCCTGCACACACATTTACAAAGGTCTTATTCATAATTGCCCAAACTTGAAAGCAACCAAGTTGTCCTTCAAGGGGTGAATGGAGGGACAAAACTGATACATTCAGACAATATGATATTATTCAACACTTAAAAATGAGCTGTAAAGTTTACATATATATATATGTATATATACACACACACACACACACATACACACGTATGCACAGGTGTGTGTACACATTTGTGTATATACATACATATACATACACATATATATAAATTTTTTAAAACAGATAAATAAACCAAGTCTCAAGGTGCTTAAGTAACCTACTTCATTGTACCAGTAATAAGTACTGAGCACAAGTGTATCTAACCTCAAATTGATTGCCTGTCCACTCTGTATGATGCCACCTCTGTGGATCATCTTCACCTCTCTTTTTCCCATGTATTCTAATGAGTCAGGCAAATGGGACTTGCTTCTTGTGTATTACATATAACATATCCATCTGAATAATAAAGGGTATTAACAAAATTGTTTCTAAGCCTCCCTCCATCTGTGGCATTGTGTGTTCCCATAACCACATTCTGGTGGCTACCATTTTAGAATGGCATGAAGTATATAATTACAGAGCAGATTTGGACAATGTTGATGGAAACATTATCGCTATCGAGTGTAATGCTGTTTTCTTTGGTCTCATGCAGCCTTCTCTGTAAGATTGTTACTTCTCCCGCCAAGTCAGTTCCCTGAAATCTGTTAGAAAACTAAACACAGGCCTGTATCCTTGTGGCAGTGGCTGCCAAACATACAGTTCCTGCTGTCTAGTTGGTGACATGCTGATCAACCTTTGATCTTCTAAATGACTGCGTCTCAGCAGAGACTCAAGGGGATGTTTTCAAAGAAGACAGTGTGTGTGTTCACTGTTTTCAAGTAGACAGGGGGTGGTCATTCAAGTCATCACTCCTGATATTCCCTGGGGTACATGTGGTTTTTGAATAGTAACTAAAAGCTACTTGGACACTTTGCAGAACCATATCCCTGACTTCAGTCTGGAACTCCTGTCTGAAACTGCACTTGAGTTTAAAAGGCTTAAATTGTGGGTGTGTTCCCTCTTCATGAGAAGCAGTTTGTGATTCATTTATTCAGTTGCATTGTAAATGGGCATTTATGGAGCACCTGCTCAGGGCTAGGGATTATATTAAAGCTGAACTTTCCATTATGAAAAAAAAAAAAAAAGAATCCTCAGTACAACGTGTGAAGTAGATATATAGGTAAACAAATAGTGAAAATGCTGACGACAGAAATGGCATCACTTGAGTGCCTAGAGAATGTTCTAGAAGATCAGAAAGAAGAGAACCACTAAGAGTTTGGGAGTAAGTGAGGAAAAATAATCCCTCCGAAGTTATTTTGGAGTATAGTCTTGATTGTAACAACTTTATTTGAAAGAAAAGGGGGAGGTATTTGAGGGCAGGAGAACAAAAGCTGATAAGTTTGGGGACCTGGAAGTTCAGAGTGATTATGAGTTGCACAGGAGGAGGAAGGAGACAGTGAAAAGAGAATTTCAAAAGGAGTAAAATGGGCCATAATATGAATATTCATACACACCATGCAAAGGTATTTGGGTTATGTGAATAGAGAACCACTGAATGATTTCACTGCAGAGTGATGTGGTCAGATTTGTTCTTTCACAAGATCACTCTGCTGACAGAACGATGGATTAGAGTGAAAAGGGCAAAGAAGCCCCTATGGATAGTCAAGTTACAGGTACAATTTTTCCATTTTGGTAAGAATGTGTAAAAGAGTGAGAAGACCCCTCATTTTTCATAGCCTCTTTAAAAATATGAAAACCACGAGGATCAGATATGAAGATATGTGGAAATTTCATTAGGAAGTAATTACAGTGTTTATTTTCTTTGACTATCATGGTTTTTTTTTAAATATATCAGTATACCTTGACTTTGTAATGACTTAAATTTTATATAGCAGGAGCCACAGTCTGTTCTCTAGTTCCATGAAATATTTACCAACTTAGTCTTCAATTACAGTGAGTTCCTCAGTTGTTAAAAGATACTATTTCTTATTGGAAGATTTTCACACCAGTTCTCTAGCCACTGAGAATGCTTATTTAATGTCAATGCTGTGTTCAAGAACTCCCAAACATCTATCAAGTATCACTGAGCCAGGTCAGAAGAATGAATGTGGACTGTTTTAAGACATGTCAAAGTGAATGAGTGTTTTATTAAGCTCTTCTATTTCTCATACAAGCCAGGGGAAAAAAACAATGAGCAAGTCTTCAGTGTTGAGATGGGAAAATACAAAAACCATCCGGCTTCCTCCACTCATCACCATGGTTTCATCATTTATTACACAGTAAAACAAACATAGCCACTGACTATAATTCTTAATGAGCATATGTGACTCTGATAATATTTATCAGGTTTATTTGTTTGAGGCCAAATGAAATGAAAAGAAAATAGTGCAACATGGGGTCATTAGTCTCTTCTGACGTGTGCTCTAATTCTAAGGAAAACATTAGTGGCCTATTTATAGCCAAGTACCTTCAGCCACTGAAGCGATAATGGCCTGTGGAATAATCCCCGGGATGGAAAACAGAAATTCCCAGAATTAAACTTTCTTGCTCATCTGTTCTATGGTCATAGGAAATCTATCAGGACTGTCATTTCTCATCAACATGGAGAAATGTTTTACATCAGACCATTATGCAATTCTCCCCAACCAGACTGTCTTCACCTTCATTTCTGCTTAAGTCGGGGTCCTCCCAGCCAAAAGCAATGAAAAAGGTCACTTCCTCCAGGAAGCCCTTCCTACATCAACCCTATCATCCACAAATGTCATCATTTGTGCCTTATATATTACTGGCACTTAATCTTTTATTATGTGTTTTTCCTTTGTTCAAAATAACTTAAAACTCATGTAGATGATATTTGTAAGACATTGTTCTAGGCCCCATGGTGATGGTGTCTGAAGAAAGTGATAGATAAATGGAGATGCAGTTTTTTTTTTTTTTCCCCCAGTAGTGCTACATAATCCAAGAGGAATGGTAACATACATCAGCAGGGTCAAAATGCAGTCCTCAGCCTCATTTCTCCTCAGCATGTGAGATAGATGCATCTCTCTGTTGCCAATTCTGGAACTCACCTCTAATTGACAAGAACGTGTAGAAATGATAAGATGGCTGGAATCCACTCTGGTGGGGTGGGAGACAGGAGGATGTGGAAAGTAGTTTGAAAATGGTTTGTAGGCACTTATATTTGGTTCAAAGCAGGATCTTTGAAACAAAATGTGATATGGATTTATATGCAGGACCTTCCACTATCTATGCTATTTTTGAAGCTATGTAATTTTTTGAGCCAAATAAGATTAGTATTAATATTAAATGATTTTGTAAAATAACTTATGATATTGTCTAGGTTATAATAAGTTTACAAGAAAGGTATTGTTTACTTTTGTTATATTATTTTATGCTTCTGAGAGGGTATACCCTCACTTCTTCGTCTTCTGGAGGGAGGGTCCTTGAATTGAATTGTGAACTATTACCCAAGAGAAAAATAGAAGAAAAGCAATTCTATGACTGGAGGAAGAATCAGACAGCTTCCTGGAAAGGATACCATGACAGATGGCTTTCAAGGGTTAATTATAATTGAAGGAAACAACGATGGAGACAGAGACATCTAACCCTGAGCCAAATAATAAATAGAATAAAAGGAGTGCATTTAGCACATTTCTTTCTTGATATTTCAACATGAATTTCAGGCATTTGTTGGATATTCCCACCAGAAACAGTAAACTTCTTAGAACAGGAATTTTATTTATTATCCCTGTAGAGAAACCAATGGTAAAGAAATAAATACTTCATTGATGATCTGAGACCCATATAGAAGTCAAGCTTACAATTGGGAGGTTGATTGATACACTGTGAAATTAATCCCTCCTGCCTTGCATCTCAGAAAAGAGGCTTGAGGAAAACAGGGGTGGATCAAGGGGAGTTGATTTCTAGATGGTTTCATTTGTGTGAACCCCCATCCATACTCCCCAAAGAGCATGGCATGTGTAACAAGTGCTTCAAAATCATGAGAGTTTGGGTTTATTGATCTTTTGTAATTCTTTGGTTATTGGTAAAGTCTTTTATTTTAAAGATTTCCAACATGTTTTCAGCTAAGCAAAGCAGCAACTAAATGATGGTGTTTAAGGTGTGCAGAAGTTTCAAAGGAAAAGAGCAACCACAGAATGCCTGGGTGAGGTAAAAACTTATGATAAGTGCTACTCCAGGTAAAGGAAGGTGGACTCATTGGCTCATCACTGCTCCCCTGAGAAGATTCTTCTAGGGCTACCGGGCCCTGGGGTTCATTTTTCTAAAAAAGAAAAAAATTCTTTCCATCAAGGTATCTTTGTAAAGTGGTATAAGCTATTGAGAAAATAATGTTCAATAAATTGTGTTATACAATGCTGTATAGCTGTGCAGATTTTACCTTTGAATACTGGCGTTAAGGGTAGGAATAATGGTAGGGGGGAAAATGTATATTTAAAATGTTTATTTTAAATATATGCTCTACAAATAAGATCATATTTATTGTCGAGAAAAACAGAATATTCAGAAAAGTATCAAGAATACCATAAGGTGTTCTCATAGCCTATTGATTGAACATTCATTTATATTCTCCATTTTATAGATAGACACACACTTAAAGGGGAAAAAAAAAAGACATGCAAGATTACTGAAATTCTCTTCTTGTGACTTGATTGGGGTTTTTTTTTTTTTTCAGTTAGTATATAACCTTACCAATAAGTATGCTTCTAGCACATTCTTAATTTTTGTAATATTCTTGATTCCTCTTTTATGCTATTCTCACTTCAGCTTTGTAGTCTGATTTACTTAGTATACAGCAAGAGTGGGAGAATCAATTTTCTTCGGTGGGAAGCTGTACCTGCCCCTGTCTCAGGATGTCCACCTCTGCCCTGTGATTGGAACATGAATGGGCATGAAACAGTTTGGGTTCATAAATAACAACAGAGTCTAGAACAAGCAAGTATCAGAAGAGCATTTCTGTCTTCTCACTGGTATCTAATAATGTGAAGCTTGAGGTTTTCTTGGGTATCATGTGGCTGAGTTGGTGCTGGGTGGGGAAGTTGGGGAGCCTCTGAACCACAAAAGAAAAGATCCCTGCCATGTGCTTACAGGTTCCCATGTCTGGAGAGGCTTTCTGGAAAGACAGGGCCTCAAGGTCTTGTATAAAGTAGTTCTTGTTGTAATGGAAAGAGATTTGGCCTTGGAGGGAGCCAAACCTGGCTTTAAATCCCAGGCACAGACACACTTAGCAGAAGTTACTTTCTCTTTAAACCTCAGTTTCAGGACCTGTGAAGCAGAGGCAAGAAGCCATCTCTACAACTTGTCAGAATTCAAAAAGTATATTCAACAACAAGAGTGTTATGAGATTTGAGTGTTGGGAGAGAGACAGACACAATCACGAATGAAAAGACAAAAGGGGTGGGTAAGAGAATGAAAGAGGAATGACTGTATGGATGTCCCTGAACTCAAACTCAGGGGAAATCAATTTCTCCTGCATAGGCTGTTCAAAGTTGGATGTGCGCATGAACCACCTGGGGATCTTTTTAAAAAGTAGATTTTGATTAAGAGTTCTTGGATGAGCCCCCATCTCCTGGTGACATTGCTCTTCTGGTTTGTAAAACACTACAGATCATACATGAAGACGAACCTCATCACTCTTATCTTTTATTCCTTGTAAGCTCCCCCTTAGTGCCCATTAAATGGGCCATCACCTTGTGTTGCTTGCTGTATGAAGGAAAAGAGCTTAATTATGCAATTATGGGAGGTTCAGGGGTGCCCCAATCACCTTTGCTTATCCTGTGAAGCTTAACTGCAGAGACCTTTACAAATAGAGCTGGCCTCAGAAGCCAGGAAGCATTGGTGGAACCCTGGCCAAGGCCTGGGTGGAGGGATCCTCTGGAGGGAAGGTGGGAAATGAAAGGCTCTTGGTGTCACCAATTCTCTCCACTGTTGGATGTACACATCTCTTTGCACAGGAAACAGCTTCATCTGCAGTTTCCTCCTTGAATTTCTCCAGGAAGAGGAAATCACTCCTTGGAAGGAGGTAGGTAAGAAAGTGACTTATTTCCCATTTGCAAGCATTTTCCATGTGGACAGCATCCAGTCCCAAGGTTCTGAACCTTCGAGGTGTAATTAAAGAGCAATAGATTCAGCATCAGGGGAGCTGGATGCCACCCAGCACTTGAAATCACCTGCTCAAGTCCTTGGACAAGGTATCTCTCCTGCTGAGATTCCATTTTTCATCTGTAAAATGCTGATTATCAAATAGCACAAGCTTTCCAATAACTGTCTTGTGACAAATAAGTGAGAAAATATCTGAAAGAACTTTAAAACATTATTGTACAATTGTAAAGGATTATAGAAACAAGACTACTAAGGCAGCTGAGCTATCCAACAAGCTATCCAACAAGGCCTGCAGAGGTATAAAAAGCAGGTGCTGGATAACCCTTTTTGTGTCTTTATCCACTTGGTTCAGTAATTAAATCTTCTATTAGACTTCACAAATAGCACATTTCTGACAGATAATGAAACTGATGATGCTGAAAATGAAGATTTCAGTGGCTAATCTCCAGGGACTGGTAGTAGAAATAATGACAAAGTGCAAGGGTCAACTGTTGGCCAAAAGAATGGTTCTTTGATTTAGCCATTAGATTTGGCCTAAAAATTAGTTGTCTTCTTAGTGTGCCTTTATTTATTTATTTGTTTACCTATTTATTGCAGTGCTGGGGATTGAACCCAGGGCCATATCCATGCTATGCAAGCATACTACCATTGTGCTACACCCCCAGCCTCTTGGGGTTCATTTCTCTGACACCCACTAAGCAAGACACATATACAAATTTCCCCCCTTGTTTTCTTCCCAGTCTTCTTAGTACTTGGTATTTCATATATTTAATATATTTAACTTTCTATCTTCCATTACTCTAAAGAAAATGCCATGAACACATTGAATCATCTTTCCAGCACTTAACTTTGGTCTGAAAGTAATAGATGCTCATTAAATATTTCTGAATGAAGGATGCCCTGTGTGATGTCTTGTTCACTGTTCCTAAACTCTTCCCCCACCTTATCATTTTAGATTCTTCTGCTTCTTTTCTTTGTTCTTTCTTCTTTAATATTTTTTCAATTTATTATTTTCCTGTATCCTCCTCCTCATCATCATCCTCATCACCACTATGTTCATCATATAAAATTGTTTGCACTTCTATACATGGAGAATTTGAAGGCTAATAGGCCACCATGGTAACAGCCTCCTGGCAGTGCACCTCTGGGCACAAGAAGGGCCAGGAATTGCACTCTAAGCTGCACATTTCACAGATTCCTTCAGGAAGACTGAATGCTTTGTGAAATCCATTTCTCAGAGTATGTTTTTTTCCAGGGCATTTATGAAAAAGGACTAGGTTAGTTGGATAAAAGGCAAGTCACAAAATCACCTTTCTAGTGATTTCATATATCAGGGGCAAATGGCACGCTGGTGTTCCAACTCCTTGAATTGCCTAGTGACTTCTAAGTGGCAGGAAGCATGTTTCTCCAGTTGTGAGAAATGTTGTCCCAGATGGGGAAATATCTTTGGAAAATGTCTGACATATTATAGGCACTCAAAATTTTTGGAAGGAATGCATAGATGAAATCCCCATGGCTGCTCCTTTCTCTCTCCTATGTTGGTGGCTTGAATTTTGGGGATTTGTGGTAGAGTTAAGTACATGTCCATACTTTCTTCCTCTGAAGCCCAGCTGTCACTGTGTAGCCTCTGTCTTCCTGTACATAAAACATTCTCCATGCATCTGGAGACTCGAAGAAAGGACCCCGCCAGTCTGCACATGAAATTTGCAGCACTCAGCTTCTGCACCTGTGGGCTGAGCGATCTGGAATATATTTGCATTTCCCGGTCACAGTTGGAGCAGTGAGATTTGACCTTTAGAAGGCAGTGGTTTGTTGAGAGCCTGTTCTTAGTTCTTTTTAAATCATGTACACATTGCAAGAGCCGGACACCTCTGCCTACCGAAAGCTGAAGGAATGTGCCTCAAAGCCAAGTCTAGACAGAATTCCTAGGCAGGGGAATCAGTGGGGACAGGGGTAAAACACCACAGGGTCTATGCCAACTTTCTGTCCTGAAAATTTTACCATTTTTGTATTTCTGGATTTTAGCCAATATGAGAGAAAGAGGATTTCTGTGCCAAGAATGGCCATAACAAGCGGGTTGGGGTTTCCACTGGAGGTTAATTTAAATGTTCCACCTTCGTCCTCAGCTCCTCATTTGAAGTGCATTATGTTCCCCAAGGCAGCCCCACAGCCTCTGGTTTACTGAGGGGAGATGTTAGGGGAGGCCAAACTATTCTCTGTCATTTCTCAGTTTATAGACACCTGTAATCAATCACCAGATGAATGGGGATTTAGAAAAACAATTGAATTAGGAAAGTACTAATCCTAACTGTCAATGTGATGAGTAAAATAGAGAATAAAAATGAAGGAAACAGGCAAGATCATTCTGTTTCAGTTTCTGCAGATGCTCAAGACAGATTAACAACTCAAGGCTGAGCCAGCTTTGAGTAACACAGCTGGCACCCCATTAAAGCTGGCACCCCAAACCCTTGTGTGCTCCATTCTTTTGTTTTTAAACTGTTTATCCCATCCATTGTAAACTCCATGGATTGAGAAAAGCATTCTCCAAGCACCAAGTATCTGATTCTTTCTTATTTAGAGCCTGCTCTCTCTCCCTTATGCCACATATCAGTTTGCCATGAAATTTTGCTGATTTTTTCTACCTATTCCATTCCTATGCATCTACACTGCTATCGCTCTGTGGGAGTTTCTACCATCCTTCACCTGGACCTTTTTCCCCCTCTCCTCTCCTTTCATTAAGTTCTCCACCCCAGACCTACTCTCAACTCCATTCCCCAATTTCATCCAGCACCAAGGATCTACCAAATATATCTGAGCTTGCTCTTTCCTGTCTAACATGCTAATTTTTAATCATATTAGATAGTTTATGGTCTACTCACTAACCTGCTGGATTGTGACTTTGTACCTTTGCCCTTGTTTTGTTCACTTTCTGGGAATTCCCCACTTGCTTCACTTGGATTCATATCTCAAGATGTGAAGAAGATAGTATCTCCTAGAATTCTTCTCAAATGCATTGCCTGAGGCCAAAGTCCTCTTCCCACTGTATACTCAGAACTTCCCATGTAATTTTTGGAATTACCTAATGATATCTCTTTCCTAAACTCTCAGATCCTAAACAGTAGGATTGTACCTACAGTGCCTGGCCTGATACTTGGAACATAATAGGCATTCAAGAAATCTTTTTTTTGAAAGGAAGTGATCAATCTCACTTTCCCTCAAACCATTGTTCTTGGTGTTGATCCCTTAACTCATTTGACTTCCTGTCTTAACAGTGGTATAGACCATTCCTTCATCAGTACTGCCCCTTATGTCCTGGTGAACACGCCCCTCCAATACTGAGATCCAGGGGATTCTCTCAGTGGTTGTGGGGCTTAGTCCTGGGTTTCCAGCTCTGAGTTCTCTCAGTGACCTCTCTGTAGTTTTAAGAAAAATTTTAAATGATGATTAAAATACAGAATGACTTTGAAACTAAGTGTGGTGGGCTGAAGATAAATCACTATTAAATTTAAAAAAGCATCCCAGAATAGAGAGAAACAAGAGTACCTGTAAAAGGTCATAACCTTATGGCATTTCCTGGATATAAAGTTTGGTCTTAGTTGAAAGGTAAGTAGCCCTAGTGCCTAGAGTTACTAAATCAGTATTTGTTTCTGGAATCCAGCTGAATTAGCATCATGAGGGGGCTTATAGAAAAGCTAATACCCAGGTACAACCCCAAAGATTCTGATTTAAGTGGTCCAGGTATAGAAACCTGGTATTGGGATATTATATAGAACCCCACTACTCTAAGATGGTTCAAACATCTAGAACTGAGAAAGTTTGGTTTACAAGAAGCCTCTGTCCATTAGGCTTTGTGAAACCCCATATCCCAAATCCCTAGCTCAGAGCTAGTTCTTTTTCACTGTGGCCTTAATGACAGCAGATTTCACAAAAGTTTAGGTAATTTCTCTTGAGCACAGATTTAAATGATTCCTCCAAGTGGGATTTTACTCTGAGAGGAATTTGTTGAAAAGAGAAAGACACTGACCAAGGATGGCATGTATGTTTTGTAACAGTTAATTTAAACACTGATGCATGCATAAATACATTCCCGAAGCAAGTGTACCTTGCTGTGTGTACACCTCCACGGAATGTGGCACAGAAGGCAGTGCCATGCTGAAGGCTGCTGGAACAACACACCTTTACCTTCATCTCTGACCTGAGGAAGCCTGGAGGCTGGTCTTTCTCAGTTCAGGTGGGAGGAAAGAGTCCAAGCTGAAGAGACGGCTTGAACAACAGAGTCTTCTACTACTATTACTTGCACTTTTTTTTTTCTTTTTTAAAGCATTCTTTCTGTATTCCTAAAGCAAGACCAACTATCATTGAACAGATTAAAAGCTACATTGGTCTTTGGGACTAGACATTTTTTTTTGTCTTCTTCATCTCTTTCGTGCCTACTATGGTGGAGTTACAAGAGCAACATTTTGTGTGTGTGTTCAAATCTCTTTTTGTCCTTAGGTAGCATCCACCTTGAGAAAGAGGTATGCCTACAGAGGCTAAGCCAGGTGTTTGGGACATTCTTTGTACTCATTCAAGAGACTGTAGGCTATAGGACATAGTGTTGAAAAGCAGGTGAAATAGTACCTCATACCCAGTTGACCCTAAAGAAGTGTTAAGTAAAAACAAAAGCAATGTAGTAAAATGTTACTATTTTTGATTCCTTGTGTCTTTTCTTCCAGGTACCAACCGCTTCCCTCTCCCATCAATGAGATGCCAATAGGTTCAGAAATCCTAAAACTCCTTTCCCCAAACTTCACTCCGGGGAGCAAGGCCTCCAGTAGCAGGACTGCATTATGGCTTCCATGGGCCCTTTTACCACACTTATTCTTTCCTTGGCCCCTTCCTTCATTAAATAAAAATTAAAATTACATTTTATGACTGCCTTGTTATAAAGAGGAATATAATATAAGCTGAATTTATTGTTACATATTCATTATTATTATTATTATTACATTATTTTTTCTCCTCTGATTGTAAAAGGAAATTGAAACATTTTCATTGGCCCCTAAATGTCTCATGGGTCCTGAGCGCTGTGTGTCTCATGGATAAGTCATCCCTGTCCAGTCGTCTCTTTGAAAAGGCCTACACTTTGCCAGCAAAATCTCTCACAAGATGGAAGTGTTTTATTTTGTTTTGTTTTGTTTTCGAGATTTGGGAGGAGGCAGATTTCATAGAGAAATTATAAGTCAAATTCAAAGCACTCAACAAGTTCTTATTAAGCATCGCTATCTTTATGTGTGTGTATGTATGTATACCTCATTATACTTACACACAGAGGCACTTAAATTGGTCTCGGCTGGTAGGAGTTTGCAATCTGGTTGAAATGTCCATAATTTATCCATACCCCAAATGTTTTCCTACAAAGAGCCAGGCATTAAATGAATTCTCTTCCTAGGCTATGCAATTACAGTTCCTTGATTGTAAGCAACTAAGTTGGACTCTAACTTGTGTTAAAAAAAAAAAAAAAAAGATTTTAGTGAAAAGGCACTGAAAAACTCTCAGAATTAAGAAAAAGTTTCATTATAATTTTTTCTTAAAAATACTATATTGTGTTTAGTAAGCCAGGGTGAGAAATTTGGATTTAATTGCCATGTGTAAGGAAGCCATGGGATAGATTTAAAGGACGGAAGTGGTGTGATTTGATTTATATCTTTGAATAACATTTTTAGCTGCAATAAGAAGAATAAATTGTAGATGGGTGGGATCAAATCAGGATAGGTTAGGAGACTCATTTCAGAAACCAGGTAAGAAGTGGTAGGACTTTTGGTAGGAGGAAATATCCACATGAAGAGGACTGGATAAAGGCCAAACCTGAAGATTAAGATAGGAAAAGTAAGCCGGGCGTGGTGGTGCATGCCTGTAATCCCAGAGGCTTGGCAGGCTGAGGCAGGAGTATCACGAGTTTAAAGCCAGCCTCAACAAAAGTGAGGTGCTTAGCAACTCAGTGAGACCATCTCTAAATAAAATACAAAATAGGGCAGGGGATGTGGCTCAGTAGTCAAGTGCTCCTGACTTCAATCCCTAATACAAAGAAGAAAAAAAAGGAAAGGAAAGGTATCAAAGGACAAATCCTAGTGTTTTGGCTCCTGGGCTTTTGACTTGACCAGCTAGGTGAATAGTGAGACTGTTTACTGAGGGGAAAAAAAGAAACCTGTTTGAGTGTGATATCAAAACTGCTGTTTTGGCAATTCAAAATACTTATTAGGTGCATGAAGATGACAAACTAATCAGTAGTAGATAACTGAGTTTGGAGTTTCAGGAAGGGGTCAGGCCTGGAGATATTTATTTCCAACTTTTATATGAATTGATGCTTAAAGTGTTCATTCTGATAAAATTCTGAAGTACAAGATACTGATAGAGAAGAACAGGAGACCAAGATGGAGCTCTTGGGTAGACACTATGAGGACACGTGGGGGGGGGGCGGGGGAGTTTGGTCACAGAAACTCAGAAAAGGAATTGTAAAATTAAGATGCATAAAATCCTGCTAAGAAGAAAAGTGAAGAGAGGTCACAAATGGATCTGGTCCTTGGGGACTTGGAGAAATGGTGGGAATGGAAGTTTTAGTGGAATTAGTTGTGGAAATAATGAGAAAGAGTCAACTCAGAAAAATGAGGAGCAGAGAATAAGAGGTGAAATGGAGGGGATGTCTTAGCTCAGGCTGCTATAACAAAGTACACAAAGTGAGCATTTTATAAATAATAGGAAGTAATTTTCTCATGGTTCTGGAGTATAGAAGTTGAATATCAGGATGCCAGCATGGCTGGGTTCTGGTGAGGGCCCTGCAAAGTGTGGGCTCCTTTTGTAACCTCACATGGCAGAGAGAGGATGGGAAAGCTCTCTGGGGTCTTTTTTATAAGGGCATTGATTCCATTCTGAATTACTTGCCAAAGGTCCCATCCCCTAACATCATCTCCTTGGTGGTTAGAAGCTCATCATATATATGCTGAGAAGTATCCAATCCATGTCAGGGGCATAACCTCAAAGCTGCAGTAGTTGAAGATTGCATGTTTGTCTGCTGAAGACAGGGACCTGATAGACAAATGGGTGAATTAACAGAGCAGGTGCCAAGCCTTGCAATAACAAGAAGGCACAAGATCCAGGTGCATATTGCATAGTTATCTTTCAATGGGAATGGCAACTGAATTCCTTGTCAAAAGACAGAGGTCAGAGAACAGGAGTGCTGGTGAATATAGTGGGCAAGGGAAGAAAAGGCACCCAGCCAATTGCTTGTTTTCTCAGTAATGAGGCAAGGCCATCAGCCGAGGTTGAGAACGGTAGGGATGAAGAAGATGGAAGGATAAAGGGGTGAGAAATTCCTGCTAGGCAGAATCTAAAAGTAGTCACAAAAGGGAAATACACGTAGGGATGCCTGGCACAATTAAGTGTCCCTCTGAGACCTTTTGACATGACATTTATGAGACCAGTCAGTGTAGTTTGTTTTTGTTCAGCAATGGTTAGCTGCACAGGGACAAAAGTCTTAACTGCTAATAATGACAATCAGAGCAATATGAAAAATATATTCAGTGCTTACTATGTTTCAGACAATTTCTAAAGAACTGTACAAATATGATTGTTTATTTCTTATAACTATAGTACTTTATGCTGAATGTACTACTGTTCCAGGTAAGGAAACTGAGGCACAGAAAGATTAAGTAATTTGCCCTACTAGGTAACACAGTTTGGAAGGGCTGGAGCCTTTTACAAATCCTGTCAGATTTTCATTCATATAGTGCTACTACTAGCATAAATAAGCCAAGCATACAAAGCATCTACTACAATGCTCTGTCCATGGGACGCATTCAATGAATGTTAGCTACGCATAACAGCATTTAGGGAATAAAATTATCCATCACACAGAGATTTTGTAAAGTTTTTGAAATTCTGAGTCTTGTACCTGGAACTTAATAAATGTTGGCTCACTTTTATCCCCCTGCCATTCCATATAATAATATTCTGACATCTAGGATTTTAGATTGCTAAGAACTGTGTTGCCGCTGTAAGCCACTAGGTGGCGCCACCAAGGAGCAAGTCTGTTCCCTTTACCTTCGTATTTAACTCAGATACAGGTGGGCAAGCAGAAGCTGGACCTTGACAACCAAAAGAAGAGTTGTCATAAATAAATAAACAGATGGATAGTAAAAAGGATAGGGTTGTATTTAAAGCATATATTTGGGTAAGCAAATAAAACAAAGAGCATGTATATCCAAAGAGACTGTTAATTTGATAGGCAGGCAACAAGGGCCAATGCAAATTTCCTGTGCTTGAAAGCTAAATAAAACAGAAATCTTGCCTACTATCTCAAAACCAAGCTATGTTCTAAAACTGCTAAATCCAGGGAGCAGACAAAATTGTGTGTGTGTGTGTGTGCGCGTGCGAGGGCGCGTGTGTGCATCTTTTTCATGCCCCCAACATAGGTAATGGATATGCAGAGCTGTAACTGAGTAAGGTCTGTGTCCCTCCTCCACCTTCAGTCCAGCCCAACCTATAATTTGATAGCTATCTCTCTAGCTGCCAACCCTATCCAAGATCAACAAATGAAAACACCTACTGTTCCAAATAACGTTGCCTCATAAGGAGACTATTCCAGGTATCCCTCTTTGTGCAACACCTACATTCCAGGTGCTTCTCTCTGAATGGCAACGGTCAGCAACAGAAACAGAACAGCATGCTTTTCTTATCTTTCTTTCCCTCAGAGCAGTGATGCAATGTTATTGAAATCTCTGCCTGTTTATCATACCATCACCCTTAGCTCTATGACTCTATGGTAGTCTCAAAAAGGTATAGATAGAATTAAATAAAAACACACCCCACCACATTATCGTGGCCTTTGGGTACATTTTCCAAGATTCACCCTCCCCATCCCTGGGCATGCTTTATGTCTTTCTATTGCTTCCTGGATCGCCCCACTAAGGCCATATGTATCTGCTTGTAGCCAGTGCAACTGAGCTCCCCAAACACAGATTCCCATGAAAACTGAACAAAAGAGGAGGGAGAGGCAGAGCATGTTAAATGTCTCATTAGGCCTTCTGTCTGATTCTCATTAGATTCACTGACTGCTTCTCATTAGGCCCATTGCCTCAACTTCTTTCAGGCCCTGAATATGTAGGCCAGTGCTTATTGTCATGGTTGGTCGAGAAGATCTATTTCATTTATTCATAAATTGAATGTGGCTTCTGAAAAGTCCCAGGCAATTTCTTTTGGCAAAATTAAGACAGGCTTATTGTTGTTATTTGCTATTTTTTGAGTAATCCTAAGCAGGGTGGGCAGGAGAAATAATTTAAAAGACCCAGCATGAAAACTTCAAACACTGCTGCAGAATTGGGGCACTAGGAGATAATTGTTGCAGCCAAAAGACCAGCCTCCTGTGCAAACATCTGCAATAGGACATGATGGGCAAAGTCACAAATGCCAGTGGGTTCAGAAAGTAATCACCGTAGACATTACAAGGTGCCCAGTGGGCAGGGTATGGCAAAAGATAGCTGTTGGGGACATTAGTAAGCTGCAACTCCTGTCCTCTGTGCCATGTGGGAACATACACATAGTGTATTGAATTAAGAGGCAAATAATAGCATGGAAAAGACACTGTAAAGTTGAATATTCTTTCAATTATGTGTACAGTGTATTACCCTTGTGCAAAGAAATCACTTATAACTCAATATTCTTCTCACTAAAACAAGTGGCTGATGAAGAAATTTCCCAAGATAGGGCAGACAGTGACCAGAACTGAGAGATGATGTATGGATCATGACATCAGGGGTCCGGACATTGAAATATCCCACAAAATATACACCTCTAGTGGTAAAAAACAAATTGGCAAGCACTTTTGCCCCCAAGGTGCGAGGCAAATGCATACTTCCTGTATTCTCTCTTTGCTCTTATTGTTCATCTAGATGTTTGAGTTTCTCACTTGGGTGACACGATGGATCCAACATGGCTGTGAGGGTCATCCGAAGTCCAAAACCAGAGATGTGACTGTCCTAAGTATTTACTCTCCCTACCCCAGACAGTAAAGTTTGAAGAAGGAAATTTAGTAACTTTTGGGAAGCAAATGTGTTTCCCTCAATCAAATATGTGATCTATGTGTGATTCAGACATAGAGAGGAAAGGCAGACCGCCTAAGAAAAACCTGTGTGAGAAATTGGATATCAATATAAAATTGAACTTTCTTTCTGTCCCATCCCTCCACCCAGAGAGGAGAGAAGAGATGTCTCCATATAAGGTCTTCTCGTCCATCAGGAAGCAAGGCGGGTATTCCCCAAGGAAGGAGAAGAGCCATGACTCACCAAGGAGGGAGAGGGTGGGGTCCTTTTCAGAAATGCTCCAGCTGCTCCATAAGCCAGAAAGACATGGTAACTTCTTCTTTGCAGGTTTTGTTCAAGTTTGCAATGTCCCATTTTGAAGACAACATTGGAATCATGTTTTCATCCTGTGCTATATGAGGAATTTCTGTATGTAGCCATGATCAACAAAGTCACATATTTTTAAGTCTGTTGCCTTAGTGTCAGGACATGTGGTCAATCTTAAAAGAACCTACATGGAAATAAGAAAGCAGAACTTGGTGTTAGGAAAGGGACTGCTCACTCCAAAGATGCTTCTATGCAGATACCCCACCCCATGTTTAAGCAGGTTTCAGCATTGTTGGTGAGCTGCCCTCATTCTTTTATACTCTGACTTTTGGAGGACTTGAACTCTGAGCATCCCAGGAAATGTGTGTTGCAGACTTCAGCGTTCATTCGCCCAAATAAAATATTTGTCTTCCAATTGGCTCCCGGAGTACACTGCTTTGTGAAACCCGACTGAGATGGCAGGTCTCTGAGAATGAATGTTTGAAAGCAACATGCTTATTGGTGCCTGTGAGCCATGACTGTGGGACTATGGGGATGACATACAGATTTTGGCTTCAAAGCTTTAGCAAAAAGCCTAGTTCAGAGACAGGCTAGAACAATGGGCTGAAAATGATCTTGGCCTTTCAAGTGCTTTATCCTATCCAAAGTTTCAGTGCGAGAACCTGATCTCCCAGAAAGTATTTCTTTTATTGCCAACCATAGAGAATCACTGACAAAACTAATTAAAGAATTTGAACCTCATTCCCTCTTTCGTTAGCTGACCCTCAACCAGGGGCTGGAACTCTAAACAAAGGCGCTCTGAGCCAACAAGATATAGAATGTGAGTCTCTCACCAGGGTAAGGAGGGCCGCATGCTCTCATTCTGCTCTTTGAAAGAGCTACTTGAGCACAAATTACCTTGCCTTTTTTTTTTTTTTTTTTTACAATGGAAAAATATTTGGGTTGCCATCAGAAATAATGAAGTTTGAAGTTCCTGAAAGTTATTCATTTATTGGACTTGACTTTCCACCCTTCCTTGAATTCCAGGAGCCAGGTCAAGACAGTGAATTCTCATAGAAAATTAAGTACTTTTGCAAAGGTGCTTAAAGAAATATGCTTGTTTCAGGTTTCAGACTCTCAGGGGGATGATGGTCATTGATTTGCAGGCTTAAGACAACGGATAAAGACTTCCAGATATGAATGGGCTTATATGGAATCCAGCCAGTTTACCTGAAAGGCCTCTTGCTGTAAAATACTTGGTCTTGTCCTGGATAGTCTCCCTTCTCCTTCTTTATTTTTTCTCCATACTTAAGATTGCATCACTTGGCAGTCATTGTAATGATCACATAGAATGGCATGTATTGATTGACTATCTTGGCTGATTGAAGAATCACTATTTTAAGATTGTGAAATGATTCCTGAAAGTTACAGGATGCTCTACTAAAGTGAAAGGCTCTATTATAACATATATCTTTGTTAGTTGGTTATGCAGCAGACATAAATTTAAAGAAGAAGAGCCTCAGGGAGGCTCCTGGAAAAAAATTTCATTTTATTGATATGGAAAAATATTAACCTTAGAAGTTTATAGTTGATTTATAAAACTAAGGAACAGAAACAAAAGCTATTTTATTTTAAAAAGTATTTTTTTTCTGTTTTCACTTCGTTGATAATGAAACAAAGGTTTTGGCATGAGAGCTATCATCTGAAAATAGAGGGTGGGTCCCTCTTTTTTCAAACTGTACACTGATGTGACCTATTGTTACACAGTCTGCTAAATCCTGTTTGATTAACTAAGAATGCCCTCATTAAGCACACTTTTACAAAAGCATTGTGCATGAGGTCAAGTCTCCTTGATTCAGAGTAAAACTACCTATTTACAAAAGTGGCAAAATATAAACAAGGGTAAATGCAAGTATATATTCAGAATGGGAGCTCATGAGTTCAACTCTGGGTCTTGCAGAATATTGTTTTTGCTGTGTTCATGCCTTAGGATATCACCCAGGGAACCGGATGCAATGCTTTGGCGCTTCATCTAATTCCCTCACTCTGGAGACCTACTCACCAATGCCAGATAGATTCTCTTGCAAATGACCAAATACTTGACTTTGAACTTTTGGTGAAAGATTTAATGTGCAGTGATCAATGAGTGAAACTACATTATGCAATCCCAGAAATATGCAAAAAGTAGGAAGGAAAGGGGGAAATTAACATTCTTGAGTTATTTGACCATGAGAGCATGGAATTTGCTTTAAGTAAAGGCTGCTATGACAATTGCAACTGAAATCCAAAGAAAAATGAAAACCGTCTTATGTATTTTTTAAAATCACTGTGTTCAATTGTGCTATGTAAAATCCTCAGTTTTTTCTTCCCTTAACAAAATCTTGGGTGTATTCCATAATTTCCTGGTCACATTTGGTAATTAAAACTTAGTGTGGCTTAATTTAAACCCTTAATTGCATATCCAATTTAAACCTAGAGCTGTGACTCTGGCTGCTTAGAAAGAGGGTGGGGGGCAAGATCTGGCTCTGGAGCAATGTTATCCTCCCCCTCCTTCAAACCCAGCTCCTCTGGGAGCCTGAAGGAGAACTGAGGGACTCAGAGAAATCCCTCCCTAAATTGCCACTTGCAATGGGAGGGAGGCACCTATGGGCATTGTTCTGCTTTTTTTTTTTTCTGGTCCCATCTACCAATAGTGATTCCCATGGAGGTGGTATATGTGAATTTTTAAAGATTTATCCACCCTCCTCTATGCAGGCTTACCTGCCATCAGTCCTGAGTGGGCATCTCCAGTCACAATTTGGTGGCAACTAAAGGAACCCCAGGGCTTTGGCACCTCTGCTAGTGTCTATGCTCATGGGAGTTGAGCCTTTCTGCTCCTTCATTGAAGCCTTGAAGGGTTCCACTTTCACAATGAAAGACCTCTTTCATGGCATCTGAACATGGAAGAAAGCTAGGTGGACGGGGGAATCACCTTGCCCTCCCCAGGTATTCCTGCCACAGTTCCTCAGAGTTCTAACCCTTAGACCTTAAGAAATTTCTGGACTAAAATCTGACCATGGCTTCCATATTCCTATATGCCTGTGCCACACCTCACAAGTACAGAGCAAATGCCTCCAAGAAGTCTAGTATGAGTCTTGTATGGAAACATCTTCAGTCTCTTTTTTTGGAAGCTCAGAGGGCCTCTAGTTGGGGAATGGCATGCCAGTTTCCCTTTATTGTAGGTCCCTCCAGTCACTATGAATAATTCTCCTGAAATCCCCTCATTTTTTTTTCTGAGAGGGGAATATAGTCTTCTCTGTCCTTTGGTAGAGGTGAGAACAGACACATGCACTATAATTCTCCCAAGGCCCTTGCTTAGCACCTCTCCCACATCTCTCCTGGACTAGGGAAGGCCTAGTAGGATAGTGCCTGGTAACACTGAGACCATCCTGCTATCTCTCAGTCTTTCTGGGAGGTGGCATCTGGCCCTAAAGTATGATGACTTCTTGATAGTTGTCCTTAAAATATGAAGGTCTGTTTCCAGTCCTATTAAACATCCTGCTTTATCAGCAAAAGTGGACATGATTTAAATGGACATGCCTTATTTAAGAAAAATATGGTTCTAAAACATGTAGTTTTATTGTCAATGATGGACAATTGAGTAAAAGATTACATTTCACACAATCTGTGTTGATTATTTATTCTCAAAATTAACTGTGCCCAAAGGGATCAAAGAATAAACTGTTTCTTTATGAAAATGAGGAAGGAGACTGAACTGAGTTTGCCTTCCCAAATCATAGGTATAGTGCTTCAGGAGGAGCAAAGTGAGCCATGCATGTGTACACTGTATCAGATGCTTACTTGTGTAGAATGCTCTCATGAATTGACTGCTAAACACAGGGCATGTATCCATCTGCCACCTGTCCTTTCAACGCATACTTCATTCATTCATCTTTCTCAGTGTCTTGATTGTTGTCACTTAAAGGTTATAATGCAGTGTTTTCATTATGTGGTCCAAAGGTTAACTGTATCCAAATAGACTGAGGTATGGACTTTGAACAAGGACTCATAAGGTAAGTCCATCTGAAGTTTGAGGAGCTCTTGTTATCCTGAAGACCCTAGAATGATACCTTCTCATCAATGAACCTGATCAGTGTCCTTAGTGATATTTCAAACCAGGCATGCCTGGCCTCATGAAGAATCGTCCCTTGAGTCCTGTGCAAAATGTTTTATTCACAAGCAAACTTTGCCATGAATAATTCAATCAAGTGAGTCAACAACTGTTTGCTTGAGAGGTGGAAGATTCTTTAAAGTTCATTTCAAAAGAGAGAGTTCAGATCTCAAGTACATTCACTTTCTGACCTCTAGCCTCATATCAAGCAATAGTACTTTCTTTACCACCTGAAGTTATTGCATATTGGTTTATGGCACATTTTCCACCTTCTCACACCTGTATGTGAACGCTGTGATATTAAGAACACTTCCTGTTGATTCCCTATTGATCCCCAGCACCCGGAATAGAATCCAACACATTGAAGCATATATAAGAAGCATACAGTTAGCTTCTGTTAATGACTCATAAATATATACAGGCTTTTCTGAAATAATTGATTAACTAAGGATTGCAGTGGTTTGAAGAATCAATAGCTTAGTTTGGGAAGCATTTCTGGAGGTATATAGATCATGAGCTGAACTGTGAAAATCCTTCTGAAAAATACAGGGAATGGAAGGTAGGAGTGGGTTCCTCCTCTGTAGATCTGCTCAGGTAGAGGCCATGAGATAGGTACTGGGAAAATGTTTCTAAAAACAAAAGTGCAGCCTGGCTGGAGCAGAGCGACCCTGGAGAAGAGAAGTAACACATAAGAATGACAGTAGGGTGGGGCTGATGGGGGAGAGTCCAAAGGCAATGGTCAGAAGTTTACATTTGGTCCAGATGGTAATAGCAAGCCACTGGAGGACCATGTTTACACATTTTCAAAATCCAATTAGGATACCACATGTTTTTATGGTCTAATCACCCATTTTGGACCCATTAAATAAATTAGTTGAAAGAGAAAAACAAAGGAAAAAAAATAAAATGATGTGTCATTTGATAGCATTAGGAAATCATGGGATAAATGTGTTAAATTGGAATGTTTGACCTGGAACCAAATGAAACCAAATATGGTCTTGATGACTGAGTCTCGAACTGAACCAGGCCCACAGCTGATGTTTGAAAACATGCAGTTAAAAGGGAAAAAAAATGATGGTGGTTTGGGGGAGGAAAATAGCCCTCTCTCCTGTTGACTGGTTTAGACATTCCTTTGCTGAGGGCAGAAGGCTAGGCCAGCTGACTTCTCATGCTGGGTTCCAAGCTCTAGATTATAACAGTTCTATAAGAACACCCGTCAATGTGCTTGAGGAGGAAGCAGCTGTTTCAGTGCAATTCCCTGTGGAGGGGAAGGAAGTCCAGCCATCCAGATGGGAACGGCAAGGGGAGGAGGACCAGAGGGAAAGCAGGCATGGGAAGAGGAGGTCAACAAGCCTGAGTGTGGTGTGGTGCCCCTGGATCTATGTATCCTTTCCTTAGCCTAAGCCACAGATCAGCATATATAGACAAGGGGGTGCAATGATAAAATGGAAGTAGAAAGATGGAAATCAACCACTGTTTTCTTGAAAGAAAGTAACAATCCTCATTCTCTTGTGCTAAGATGAATTTATTTCCTAGAACCCCTGTTATTCAAAGTGTGGGAGCCAGAGGTGTAACTTGGTGCTTGCTTAGAGTGCAGAAGGCCCTGGGTTGGATCCATAGCAACACAAAAAACAATGTTGCGCAGTGTGGTCCTCCCACAGGACTAACTAGAGGAGTGAGATGTGGGGTGAGCTTCTTACACATGCAGAAACTTAGACTCTGCCCCAGATGTACTATGTAAGAATCTGTGCTTTGACAATCTTTCCTCAGTGATTCATAAGCACATCAAAGTTTAAAAAGCACTGTCTTGTTAATTGGCTTTCCATTGCTGTGAAAAAATACCTGAAATAATCAACTTAAAAAGTGGAAAGATTTATTTTTGGTCATAGTTTCAGGGGTTTCAATTTCTGTTCACTTGGCTGCATTGCTTTGGGCTTGTGGCAATATAGTAAATCCCAGTGGGAGCACATGGCCGAGACAGGACTCACTCCGGGCGACCAGGAAACAAGGAAGAAGAGGGGAGGGGTCTGGGGTCCTAATCTTTTCTTTAGGGTCAAAATCCCATGACCTCACTTCCTTCCACTGGGCTGCACCTCCTGAACGTTATATGGTCTCCCAGTAGCACCACAAACTGGCAACCAAACCTTTAGCTCATGGGCTTTTGGGGGACACTCCTGATCCTAACCATAATAACTCTATTAGAGAATTTGGAGCAAACTACATAAAACAAAATAATTAGAGGTTATCAAAGTTAGAGAATTGTAATATGACAGCATAAAAAATAGAAAGCAGTGCCACCTCTCACCCAATTGATTCTACTTAGGTTGTAAGAGTTGCTATAGACTTACCCTCATACATTCCACTATAGAGACTCTAACCATAGGTATACATTTGTGTATACAAATAGAAATCTCCAGGAATACACTGGTGAAAAAATTTCTGCTGTTCCAACCATGAATCAGCTTGTTTGAATCAACTCTTTTTTTTTAATTTAATTTTTTTAATACTGTGTCTTAGGAACTACTGTCTTTTCTCTGAATCACACCTAGTTCCCTCCATCAATGATGTTTTATGCTCTTTCTCTGTTTCACTTTATATTCCACTGCTGTATCTTTCTTGAGTGCAGCTCAGTTCAACCAGTAACTCAGGAAGCCAAATGGAGACAGACAGACCTGGAATTATTTGCTATTCAGCCGGAAATATAATGATTCCACAGTTTCTCTAGCATGGAAACTTCTGGAACCAGCCTCTTTGCAGGGCCTAGGGAGCCACCCTCATTAGTTCCAGTAAACTTTGCTTCCTCTTAAGTCTAAGACTCCTTATGAGGCTCTGGATTTGGTTAGATACTGCTCTACTGGTCTTTTCCCATAGCTTCTCAAACTCACTGGCTTCCTTTATAGTTTTTAGCCTGTGTAAAGTGTGGGCACTACAAGGGCTAAAAGCAGTGTCTAATGGGCTTGTGTTTCACCCAAGCTTCATGGCTCTGTGATCCTGGTTACTCAGAGCTATAAATTTCTTATCAGAAAAATAGTAACAATCATCCCATCTGCACAAGAATTTGTCTTTATCAAAAAGAAAATGTAACCTAAAGTAGCAGAGTACTTGCATACAGCAAGTGCTCCAAAAATGATAAGTGGCAACTATTTGGGGACTTTAATGATAAACTCATAGGTAATCTTGGCTTATAAGAAATTTCTGTACATCCAAATACCTCATTTATACTTTGATGACTTCAATTCTCTCTAGACAGGGCTTCCCTAAGTTTTATGGACATTTTAGATGAGGATAATGCCACCCACATATTTAATTACACTAATATTTTATCTAGAGAAATTAAAATAAAGCAGAATGCAAAATTGGGAAACATATAAGGTTAAAGCTATGATCGTACTTTGTGACTCTCAGGATCTATGATGAAAATTCTAAATGAAAATCAAAAGCTCTTGACCTCGTTTAAATATTTCCAGATTCAAAACTCTTGTAAATTTCTGTATAAGTGAATTACATGGTTTCCTGCATAATAACACCATTTGTAAGTCAACAAGGACAACCCAAGTAAAGAACCTGATAAGTCAAATATATATGTGTACATGTATATATAAACACACATATACAGGTATATATTTTACTAAGAAGTTCATTTATGTGTTCTCAGAAAGTTTTGTCCCACACAATCTACTGCATTCTTTCAGAACAATGATAAATACAAATGGCATTTGACTTCAAACTGCGGAAATAATACATGATTTCTGTTTCTTTGGCTGACCAGTCATTTATCACAGGTCATTTACATGGAACTGGATGGCTTGGTAAACTAATCACTAAGCTCTTTCATGTAGTACTGTGTTCTTCTTAGTGCGTCATGTGAAATTAGTCTGATGATTTCAGTTCCTTCTCTTGGGATCTATAACCCAATTTATAGACAAACCAAAAAACAATTTGGCTGAACCCATCAGCCAGGGTCCACATAAGGGGATGGTCATGTCTCAAGCTGGACTCCTTGATAACCAGTGAGTCACTTCTGACTTTTGAGAAGAAACTCTTACTAAGGTCATAGATAAAAAGATGGTAATAAAAAGTTGTGTGTGTGCATGCATGTGCATAGGTGTATGTATGTATGTTCACTTGAGTATATTATGAATATATGCATATGTGTTACATGTGTCTGTGTTTGTGTGTGTGTGTGTGTGTGTGTGTGTGTGTGTGTGTACACGCACACCAGTTTATAGTGAATGATATAACTTTGGCAGGACATATTCTCACAGAATTTCAAGTAGCTGCTTAACAAAATCCTGATCATGACACATTTTTGTTGCTTTTGTGAAAAAGGAATCATCAAATTTAGTTTAGGGTTTTTTTTACACAAATTTATCTTGCTAAATATTTCTGGGACCATATATTCTTTCAAAGTTTCACTAACTCTCCATCAAAAGGTGAAGTCTACATCCCCTCTCCTTGATATCATGTAGGCCCATGTGACTGCCTCAAAGAATAAAATACAGAAGTGAGACTGTTATGCCCAAGGATGGGTCATGAAAATGACACAACTTCTCTTCCTCTCTCTACACTCCCTCTACCTCTATTATCCTTTCTCCACACATACCCTGGGGCCCCTGAGCTATAGTGTGAGAAGTCTCTCTACAGAAGAGAGATCCCGTAGTAGAAGACAGGCCTGAGTACTAGGCATGCATGCGACTTGGGGAGCTTTCAGACAATTCCAGTACCCCCCCCCCCTCAAGTTGTCCTGACTCAGGCAAAGTAGATCCAGCCTTTGAACCACCCAGCTGATATGGGATGATGGAGAGGGACAAAACCGACTCACCCCATCAAAGCCTACACTGTTTTCAGATTTGTAAGCAAAATAAATATTATTAGAAAAATAAATTACTTTTGGGTGTGGTTTGTTACACAGCAATGGATAACTGGAACATATATCATAGAAAATCATTTTAGTTTTTAATTGGGGGAACCATAACCTGATTCAAAGACAAATCAAAATATCTGGACTGAACCCAGTTATCTAGGTTCATAAAGAGGAACAACTGAAATTTAATATTGATTGACTGACAGTTTATTTTGGGTTCTGAGAAGGAGGCTTTGGCTGGAGGAGCAGAAAATAAAATTCTTAAAAGTGTACACAACTAAATGCAATGTGGTATGCTGGATAGGAGCCTAAAACTGAAAAAGGACAGGACACTTAAGGACACTTCAATACAATATGGATTATGATTAATAATGATGAATTCATATTTGTTCATTAATTTTGACATATACCATACTACTGCAACAACGCTAATAATAGTGGAAATTCAGTCTGTGGAAACTCTCTGTATTACTTTCATAGCTTTCTGTACATATAAAGCCTTTCTAAAGAAAAAGTGTTTAAATTTGTATTTAAGTGAGTGCCAAAAAAACTGCTGCTCCTGTTTTCCCACCAAGCCATGAACTAGGTCTACTGAGAATTATTATTCTGGTCTTCCCCTTACATTTGTTTCTTTCCTAACATTTCTTCTTTCTACCTTGCTTCATCTCAAAGTGATCATTTCTCAAGACTAAACTTTGTTTCAACTTTCAAATACCATGCTTTGTGGTCTTTTAAGAATAAGGACCAAAACTGTAAATAGTGGGAAAAGTTACATATATACAAATCTAGGAAACAACTTACCTGACTTCTACTAGCATAATTATATTTAGACTTTTCCTGCTATGAGTTCTATTATTAACATCAGTAACATATACAAAAACTTAATTATATTTTCCATTTTCATATGTCATCCTCAAATTCTATGTACAGTCTGCTAATATATTCGAAAATTCCAGCAAATGTTAATGAAAAAAAACTTTAGAGGCCTTACCATTAAAGATTTATATTTTTCTATTAAATAGAAAAGATTTCCCATTGTCAGATTAGTTTTAGAAATACAATATTCCATAACACAATTCTGGAGACCTATGTAAGAGTCTTAGAATATCTACAATAAACAAATTTGCTTCATTTGCTTTAATTAAACATTTCTTAAACTTCTTTGACATGGAGTTCCTTTAAATTTTCTTTTATCCTTTCTTGCTTATTATCCATCAACTTCTCATGGATTGAGATATTCCTCAAACATACCTTAGTAACACTCAAAAGTGCTAGGTTAAATATGTTTTTTAAATTCTTTTCACAAGAAATAGAGAAAAGAGGGAAAGAAAGAGCATATCTCTTTCTGTTTTTTTTTTTTTTTAGAACTCACCTTGGATTTAGTTAAAAACAAAGTTTTTTGTGTGTTTCCTATTTGTGTCTTTGAGCAGGTTATCCTCTCTGAGCCTTACACATTTTATAAGAGAAGACTAATAAGGTTAGTCTGAGTGTTCACTGGGTGAACTATATAAGAAACCCAACCTGTAGAGTTGTCCTTCTTCCTGGCTGCTACAGAGAAGTACACAGTATCTGAGTGACCTGCCAGCTCAGTGTTGACCAAATGAAATAAATTCCATGACCTTTCACTAATCGAGAACTAAAAAATAGACTAGAAGCAGTGAAAATGGCTCCTGGCAGTCAATAAGTAAGATTCCAAGAGAGAAAGCACCTCAGGAAAGGTGCAGAGTGGTATAGGGACTTATGGCAGCATGGCCATATCCTCAGTGCCAGGCATTGGAGCTCACTGTTGTCAATAGCTCACTATGTGCTAGGCATTGTGGTAAGAGCTTTACATTCATTAGCATAGTTAATATAGGTGATACCCTCTGATTATGACCTTGAAGGGTTAGAAACATATCTATGGTCAGTAAATGATGATGTAATGATTCAAATCCAGACAGACTCCAGAACCCAGCTACTTACACTATATTATTCCTTCCACACTTCTCTTCTCTTTCTGTTTTCTTAGGCATCCCTGGCAAGGGAACATCTACATTCTTGACCCAAGTCCCCTTTCCTGGAGGAGTCAGGACACTAGCATGTGCCCACCTGAGCCTACACTTCTGATCAAGGTGGAGGAGAAGAACTTTATGCAACAAAAGAAACATCTCCTTATTCCTCCAACTGTGCTCACATGGGAACAGCTCTTAACAGACAGCACCTGCCTTGACAACAACTCAGTCCCTCTCTTCCTACTTACCACTTCTCCTGCCAGCTGACCTGCATCTCCAGAGGATGTGCCTTCTACTCAGCTACCCAGAAAGAATGCCACTCTACCATTAGTCCAGTCTCTAGTGTTTCTCCAATGGCAGCATGCAACAATGGAGCGTATTGGAGTAGAGGACAGGTCCTCCGATGATAGAAGGAAGCAGGCAACAGGTTCTATGGAAATTAGAATGAGTTCAGAAGGATGAAACCTAGGATAAAACCTTTCACTGTGTCTTCTGTTTTTCCTGTGGGGGGAAAAATTGTCCTCATGCCCCAACATCATAGAGATGTATACTATGATTTGAATATGTTCCCCCCAAAGATCATGTATTAGAACCTTAATCACCAATGGGGCAGTGGAGGAAGGTAGGGCCTAATGGGAGGTATTTAAGTCATGAGTGCTCCACCCTCACACGTAGATTAAGACCATGAGAGTGAAGTTAGTTCTCATGGGAGTGAGTTGTTGTAAGTTTTTCTTCCTCAGCTTCTTCTTGCTTCCTCTTCACCAAGTGTCCCCTTCCACCCTGTTATGAAAAAACTTAAGTTACTCACCACAAGGCAAGAAGATATTGCCTTGGATTTCATAGCTTCCAGAACCATGAATCAAAATAAAACCTCTATTCTTTTTTTTTAAAGAAACAACTTTTTTATCTTAGTTGTAATTGGACACAATCCCTTTATTTTATTTATTTATTTTCATGTGGTACCGAGGATCGAACCCAGCACCTCGAATGTGCCAGGCGAATGCTCTACCTCTGAGCCACAACTACACCTGCTCTGTTCTTGATATATTTCCCAGTTTGTGTTATTCTATTCTTGCCACAGACAACACACTAAGACAGTGTACATTGGCAAAGTAATTTGTCATCCAAAAGCATCAAAAGGTGTACTACTGTTTAATATTTGCTCTTTAGCTTTCTTAGCTCTTCAGGAAAATGAAGAGCTGGTAAGTACATGCAAGGTAGACATATATTAACAAATCTTAGTGCTTCCATGTATGTGCAACAAATAGAAATATGTTATTTTATATTGCAAAGCAGAACAACCAACAGAAAAGTGTACTATATCCAGGATGGACTTGCCAAGTTGGAGCTCTGGATTCCTATCTCCCTGAGTCTCTTGATTCTGATTCTTATTTTGTCCTCTGGTTTCCCCTTAAAACTCAAAATTGGTTTTTTTCTAATTATAACAATATGGTAGGAAATCTAAGAAACATTAATAAAAAAATAATCATATTATTTTTGCAATCCCATCACCCAGCAATAGCCACAGTTAACATCTTCCAGACATTCCAATATGCACACTTGTATGTATAAGCCAGATGTTGACTAGGTCTCTATGCTCCTTGCTGCCTAGATAAGATGGCTTGGCCCTTCATTTCATTACTGTCTTGAAGATTTTGGCAACTTCCCAGCATCTCACATTCTAATGCTCACCTGTGACTCTGGCTTCCTGCTTCTTCTGAATTCCATTCTCAACTTCTCAGCCTACAGCTGTTCCTTTGTTTTGCTCTGGCCATGGACCCAAATGTGGGAATCAGGTTCTTTCGTGATTCAATAGTAACAACAAATCATCCATACAAGGGCTTTTCTGATGCATGGATGACTTAACAGAATGTTTCAGGATGCGAAGACCATTACACTTGAACATTAGACATTCTTTTGGTCTTTAAGCCATGCTACTCAGCCATGCCCTTTCTCCCACTTGCTGTTCTCTTTTTGCTGTTGTCTTCCTCTACAAACATAAATAATATCCTCCCCCCTCCATTTTTTTTTTCTTGTAAAACAGCGCAGATGGTAAAAGACCTTGCCTCCAAACTTAACTTTGGGAATTCCTTTTCTATACACAGAGTCTCCCCTGAAACTTTGACACTGCCACCATCAATAGGAGCCTGCATCATTAGAAACAAGCCATGAAGCTTCCACAGAGGCACAGAGATGTAATACATGGTTAAGACCAAGCCAGCTGACAACAAGACCACATGAAGGAAATTTAAAGAAAGATGGTAAAACATCAATCTCCCAGGGGGATAGTAAAAAGATGAGTTCGTGGGTCTCTCCCTCTCTTCACCTCACGAATATAAAAGGGATAGAACTGGAGATTAGGAAAGATTTCACTGGGTAGAGCAATAATAATCCCACCCCAACAAGAAGTAGATGGGACTCAGATTCTTTCCCTTTCACATGAAGTCAAAACAGAGAGGCTTCAAGGGCTACTCCAGATTGATTTGACATGTGTCTTCTGCAGCTGGAGGGTCACAGTAAACTAATGCCTGACTGTGTTTGGAAAAACTTAAAAGGCAGATGGGCTAGATGTGCTACCCTACCTGTCCTCAGTGCAAAGAAAGGGTGAATTTCTTTTGGATTGGCAGTGGACCCACAGTTAGGGAGTGCAGGTTAGCATGTCTTCAATCTTCAGTCCACCCCAAGATGATTTCTTGGGGGCCACTGGGATTTACAGGGACAGTCTCTGGCAGGGACTAATTGGAGAGAATTCATGACACAGTCATATAATCAAACATATTTGAATGAGGCCAGAGGGGAGTGTGTCCAGAAAAAGCCATCAAAGGACCTACCAGGAAAACTGAGCTCTAACTCCAACCAGGCCCCAATAATGGTGCCTCTTATTACAGACAAGGTAAATCACTGTCCTGCCCCTCTCTTCTTCCTTTCCACACTGGAACTCTGAAAGGTTCAGAAGCCACAATCAACAAAGTAAAGGGAAAAGAACACAAACATAGTGGGCAATGAATAACTAGCACTTCCAGACCACCACCTGCAGAAGGTCAGAGTCAAAGGGAAGTTCATCTTAAAACTGAGTTTCAAGTTTTTTTTTTAATATTTATTTTTTAGTTTTAGGTGTACACAATATCTTTATTTTATTTTTACGTGGTGCTGAGAATCGAACCCAGTGCCCCATGCATGCTAGGACGGCGTGCTACCACTGGAGCTACATCCCCAGCCCATCAAGTTTTGATGATAACATGGCCTTCAATACTTTAAATTACCAAGTTAAGGTTGTGTTTGTCTTAAATAGCCTATCAGTATTTAATTATCTATGAATCACTTTAAAAAACAGAATGAAACATACATGAGCCTCTCTAAGTTCCATCAAGGAATATAGATTCTTTTTACCCTTTACCTTATAAAGACAGAAGACAAAAGCACAGATGCTATCTGATGAATTTTTCTGTTTCACACTAACATTACTTTGAAATTTTTAACAATTACACATAATTATTAGTAATATTAACCATTCTGTAACAATGCTATTGAACTTCAGTTATGTTTTGTTTTTCCCTATAAACAATAGTAATATTAATCTCTTTTGTCCTGAATCGCCGAGTTCAGACCAATTGACGTGTCGTGTGTGTGTACAGTTACTTTAGCTATCTTAGAACCTTCAGTTCATTTCCTTACTTTGACTTTGCTTTCCTGACCCTGACCCTGACTCTGACCCCAACCCTGTGGGTTGATATAATATAAACTTGTGAAGGAGAGCACACGCTTTCTCTGTTTCTGTGGTGATGCTTCCCTCCCATTCATACTTCTATACTTAAGAATGCATGTCAGAAATCCAAACCTGCTCACATTAGCAGATGCCTTTATCTTATTTTTATAGTCATTACTATGACAAGATAGATCTGAAAATTCACCCTTAGGTATATGCCTTGGATAGTTACTTAGTCTTGAATTGGAAAAACAAACACAGTGAATCAAATTTTCTAGCCTTATATTTTCCTTCTAAGAAAGATGCAATTGGCTCCTGATCTCCCAATCTCAGTTAAAGTTATAATTAAATTGATTCATTGATACAGCTTTTGCCAGAGGAAGTGTTATCTATAATCTTTCTTATGTTAAAAAGAGGAAGGTATAGGAGGGCTCTTAGTTTTCTGGGGCTTTCACTCTAGGGAAAATAAATTTTTTAGAAAGTTAAGAAATATTTCAAAACAGGACTTTAATGAGCAGTAATCTCCTCTATCCATATTTGACTATGAGGTATTTTCCTAAGAAATAAAATTCCTAGCTGGCTGTTGCTTGTAATTTTCCCTAAGTTCAATATTCACCAACATAAAGGTTCTATTTTGCCAACTCCAAGCACTTAATTTTCATTCCTATTCATTTTACCATTTTTCTTAAGGTGAAAATAACACTCAATTATCAAGAGTATTGAATGCATTGTAAATAACAATGCTATCTTACTCTCTGGAACTTATCTCATGCTATGTTATGGATTTACCAGGTCTTGCAAAATATCAAATATATGAGCCTTAAAGGGGAAAAGTCTCCATACTAGTATATGAAAAAATTCCTAAATTCCAGAAGGGTGAATGAACAGATGGATACTTTTGGGACATGTGTGTGTGTCATTTTTGTTTTACATTTCCTTGGCTCTGCAAGAGAACGCATTTTCTACAAAGTATGGTAGCTAAAGTGAGGGATCATATTAAACTAAACCTGGAAACAAGAAATGAGAAGTAAATAGTTTAGCAAAAATGCAGTTCCATATGTTAATTCTGAAAAGTTTCATTATTGAAACCACAGATTTAAAATAACAGGGGCATGGACTAAGACACAAAAGATAAATAGTGACTGATGTAATGGAGGCTGTTTTTCTTACTTGGAGGTGGAGCTGCCTTCCTAATTCATTCATATGTGTATTTTGGAGTTTTGCTCATTAAGGAAACTGAGTTTTAATAAACTTCCAGAAAAATATTTATAGATTGGTGCAACTATCACAGACCCACCTTTTGCCTTTTCAAACATATGAAATCTGGATAAGTTAATAAGTAGCACAACATTTTAGAAAAACATATCTGAGGAGGAAAAATAAATAAATGAAGGGAACCCCAGTTGCCAGAAATGAAGAATGAATTTCTGACCAGAGCAAAGCCTGGTTAGAGTAGTGGTGTAATTGAGATCTAGATACTTGTCCTACAATTTATTGTCTGAATTATAGATACTCACATATAGAGAGGAAATGTGAACTTTGGTTCCCATGAGGCATAGGGCTTGAACTGAGATGGGGATTGAGCCCTGCTGGAGTTACCCCTCTCTGTGAAAGAAAACCTCCACAGAAAATCCTCATGACCAACCTGGCAAGCTGCAGGAAGCATTCTCTGCCCAAAACTAGGGAAAGAGTAGAAAAAAGAAACAACTTTCTTGAGAAATTGAAACTCTGACTGGCCATACACAGAGGAGTGACAATCTGAGTTATGCTACTAGCTGGTGCAGAATGTCAGCTCAAAAATTTCCATGAAATCTGGTCTCAGACAGGAGAAATCCTTGGTCTTTTGCAGAAACAGGACAAGTAGGGATTTCAAACTAACTCATGGGGAAAAAAAGTATTTCTTTCACTTATTTTTTCTTCTGATACAGTTTTAAAAGTGTCCTGTCAGAATTTATCCAATAGGTTTACAAATTGTGTAGCTGGAGATGAATCTATACTAGCTTAGTTCTACTTGTTGGCATCAGGCAATGTACTCTTTTCTATGTAAGAAATAATCACTCAGGAAAAAATATGAATCTGAAAAATGAGAAAATGAGCTTAAGAGAAAAACATCAAAATAACACAAGCAATTTTTCATCACAAGGGGGAGTTGACAGACATAGTCTGTGACCCCAAGACCCAGGAATAATTGAACAATCTGATAGAAATTATGAAACAAAGCATGTCTAAAATTATTCAATCAGATGCCGTGCCTCTGATTTGATATCAAGCTCCTTGATCCATTTTGAGTTAACTTTTGTGCATGGGGTCGGGCTCCAAATTCCTCAGTAGGACACCCCTAGCACAAGAGTTAATATCTAGAATCAATAAATGGGACTTACTCAAACTAAAAAGTTTTTTCTCAGCAAAAGAAACAATAATAGAGGTAAATAGGGAGCCTACATCCTGGGAACAAATCTTTACTCCTCACACTTCAGATAGAGCCCTAATATCCAGAGTATATAAAGAACTCAAAAAATTAGACAATAAGATAACAAATAACCCAATCAACAAATGGGCCAAGGACCTGAACAGACACTTCTCAGAGGAGGACATACAATCAATCAACAAGTACATGAAAAAATTCTCACCATCTCTAGCAGTCAGAGAAATGCAAATCAAAACCACCCTAAGATACCATCTCACTCCAGTAAGATTGGCAGCCATTATGAAGTCAAACAACAACAAGTGCTGGCGAGGATGTGGGGAAAAGGGTACACTTGTACATTGTTGGTGGGACTGCAAATTGGTGCAGCCAATTTGGAAAGCAGTATGGAGATTTCTTGGAAAGCTGGGAATGGAACCACCATTTGACCCAGCTATTCCCCTTCTGGGTCTATTCCCTAAAGACCTAAAAAGAGCATGCTACAGGGACACTGCTACATCTATGTTCATAGCAGCACAATTCACAATAGCAAGACTGTGGAAGCAACCTAGATGCCCTTCAATAGACGAATGGATTAAAAAAATGTGGCATTTATCCACAATGGAGTATTACTCTGCATTAAAAAATGACAAAATCATAGAATTTGGAGGGAAATGGATGGCATTAGAGCAGATTATGCTAAGTGAAGCTAGCCAATCCCTAAAAAACAAATGCCAAATGTCTTCTTTGATATAAGGAGAGTAACTAAGAACAGAGTAGGGAAGAAGAGCATGAGAAGAAGACTAACATTAAACAGGGATGAGAGGTGGGAGGGAAAGGGAGAGAGAAAGGAAATTGCATGGAAATGGAAGGAGACCCTCGGGGTTATACAAAATTACATATAAGAGGAAGTGAGGGGAAAGGGAAAAATGATACAAGGGGGAGAAATGAATTACAGTAGAGGGGATAGAGAGTGAAGAGGGGAGGGGGGATAGTAGAGGATAGGAAAGGCAGCAGAATACAACAGACATGAGTATGTCAATATGTAAATCAATGGAAGTGTAACTGATGTGATTCTGCAATCTGTATACGGGGTAAAAATGGGAGTTCATAACCCACTTGAATCAAAGTGTGAAATATGATATATCAAGAACTATGTAATGTTTTGAACAACCAATAAAAAAAAGAAAAAAATAAAATAAAATTATTCAATATTATCTTTGAAAGGATTAGAAAACACAGTGAAAAGCATGCCACTATGTCTAAAGTATGATTTAATTAACTACAAGAACCAAACAGAACCTCTTTCCACAAAGACAAAAAAAATGGTAACTAAAAATTCAAAATATAAACTAAATGAAGCACTAAACATAGCAGCTGAAAGACTTCATAAACATAAATATAATACCTGAGAAATAAAAGGGAAAACAGTGTGAATGATACATAAATTGAAATGTGAAAGAGAATTAAGTAGTATGCAGAATAGTTTCAGGAACCCTAAAATATACACATTAGAATTCCAGAAAGAAAATAATAAAGTTAAAAAAGAGAGGTCACATTAAAAAACATAATGGCAGAGAATTTTCCAGAATTGATTAAAGTCATCAATTCTCAGATGCAGAAGCTCAATGAATCTGAAGTTAGATTAGGACAGATTCCTCACCAGATGCGTTACCATAGAAATATGGAATGCCAAAGACAAGGAGAAGATCTTCAGAGTAGCTAGAAAAACTAGTTTGAATAAAAACTGTTTTAAATAATACTATTTTAAATAAAAGAACTATTTTAAGTTAAATATTCTAGTTAATTAAATATTAAACTGATAATGATCTCATTACCAGAAATAGGTCTGAAGAGAATGGAATCATATCTTTTTAAATTATGGAAAACTTAAGATTGAAAGCAAACGTCAGGCTTGGGAGTATATAAGTAGCTAGAAATCTATTGTGGGTGTAATAAAGACATTTTCTGTTTAAAAGTATGCATGGGAGTTTTTTCTCCAAACTTATTTGTTCAAAGAACTACTTAAGGAAGTAATTAAATTAGCAAAGAATTAGTCCTGGGAAAGGGAGTGGGATACAAACAGCAGCGGACAGAAGATGATTGTTAAAATGGCAGATGAATCTCAAAATATATTTTTTAACATTTTGGAATTGACTTAAAAGCAAGGTGGAACTAGAATACTAGAAAATAACACAATGGAAGATGATGGATGCCATAAAAGATCCGTGTATTCTGAGTTTTTATAGTGTTTGGGACAAGAGTAGAAATATGGATTTGCTGCATTAAATACACTTATTAAAATTTTAGAATAAATATATAAAAATAGAAATTGAATATATATTCTTTATTCCAATAGATGAGAAGCAAACTAAATAGAAAACACAAATCAGTCCATTTATCAGTATTCATGGTAAAAATATATATATAATTTACCACATAATATGCCTTCTAAGATTGAATTTAATTTTAAAAATGCAGATATCTGTTGTGTATTTTATCTTGGAAGTTACTAATGCTATCCCTACATATTTCTTAACTTCATTCTGGACTCATGATTTGGATTTCACTTGCCTGTCTGCTACAAGTGAGGTACGGCTATATACCATGTGAAGATCAATTCTATGTGAGCTGAAGTCATGACCATTTGTGGGTGGTAACATTAATACCCAGTATATGATGTGCCAAATCTTCTCTTCTCTTCTCTTCTCTTCTCTTCTGCTACAACCACTAGCAATGCTACTTGACCCTGAAATCTGAAGGGGAGTAGAGCTCTTCATGGATCTTTGAAGGACATGAAGCTCAAGAGAGAAATAAATCTTCATCACACTGAACTATAAATATGTTGTGACTGTTTATATCCCCAGCATAACATACAGCCCATCCTCAGTGACATGAATAAAATATGTAAAACATAAAGAATTATAATTTGAAAATAAAAGGATGAGTAAAGAGAGACAGCAAAGTATTAATAAAAATCCAGCATATTAATACAATTCTGGATGAAATAACCTACAGGTCAGCAAAGAATTGTTAAAGATAAAGAGATAAATAAAAATATACCTTGCATAAGAATAAAAGAAACAATCTTCTGGGAAGATTAAAATCCTGAGTGTGTATGCATACAACACCATAGAATACATGAAGTCGAAGTATATGAAGCCAAAGTAGAATAGTAAGGAGAGATGAACCAATCCATAATGATAAATCCATTTGTGCAGTCTTGTTTTCTTTTCCAAACAATGATGCATGACTTCCTTCCCAGGTCACCTGGAACCAGACAATGGAGTGTGAGGAGCACTCTCTAGCAGGGCTTCTAGGAATTTTTTTTTTCTTTTTTTTCCTGATAAAAGTCAGATGCCTTTCAGATAACACTATGCTTTCTGTCTTTGGAAGGGTTTTCATGAGTAAGTGAATGTTGAAGCAGGAACAACCATTTCCCTTCAGACTTTTTGTTATAACAAATTTTATAAAATCCCACTTTTTATGACATTGTTTTTTGCATTGTTGATTGTTAAAACATTGTTATTATTAAACAAATACAAAGATGAACTTATTAGTCATCAATACTCATGGACAAGTTATGGTAATTATAAAGCCTGATAATAGGGCAGGACTAGACAAATTGATTGATGGAAGACATATACAGTCACATGCCACATAACAATGCTTTGGTCAATGATGAACCACATGTGTGATGGTGGTTCCATAATATTAAGTAATCTAGTGGTGCCATCATGGACTTAATCAATGCTAAGTATACTCTACAATGTTCCCACAATGATAAAACAGACAAGCAATACATTTTACTGAATGCATCCCCCTAGTTAAATGAAAAATGACTCTATATGAACTTGATATATTACAGAAATAACATTACAAATAAATGAAGACAAGATATACTCTTAAATAAGTGATCCTGAGGAAACTTCATTTGGAAAGACATAAAGTTAGAACTCTACCTCACTCACACAGAAAATTATCTTCCAAGGTGACTGAAGACATAAATATGGAGAGCAAAACTTGTAAATATTTAGAATGTACCGAAGAATATCTTCATAAACTTGGAGAGGGTTCTCCAAAGAAGACATACAAGCCACAAAATACAAAACCAAAGAGTGACACATTTAACTGCATTAAAAATAAAATCTTCTGTACAACAAAAGGCAACTCAAACTAAGCGAAAAAACAAGCCATAAGTTAAGAGAAGATATCCTAGGGCTTGGATTTAGCTCAGCGGAAGACACTTGCTCTAGCATGAGCAAGAGGAAAACACTTGCTCTCTCAGTGACAGAGAAGGTATTTGTTACAACCAACAAAGAATCCATATCCAGAATGGGCTTGGATTGTAGCTCAGTGGTACAGCACTTGCCTTGCACAAACGAAGCACTGGGTTTGATCTTCAGCACTCAAAAAACAATTAAGTAAATAAATAAATAAATAATAAAGGTATTGTATCTATCTAAAAGTATTTTAAAAAGAATCCATATGCAGAATGTATAGATGCTTACTCACAAAAGAAAGACAAATCAGCTTTTAAAAAGGCAAAGGATATATATATATATAAGTGCTTACCAGAAGAGAAAATCCATATTGACCAATAGACATGAAAAAAGGCATTATCTCATTAGTGACACGGAAATGAAGAATAGATCAGCAATGCAATATCTTCACACACAAATATAAACATATTTGGAAAGCAAATATGTTTAATCATAATAAGTGTGGGAGAGGTAGTGAAATTGGGAAACTCAAAAATTGATTGTGGGAGTATAAATTGGCACAGCCCTCATATGTATATTGTCAGATACCCTCAATTTGAAGATGCTCAGACTCTACAGCCCAGTATAACTTGTTTGTAACAAATAGGAAACAATCTGAAAAAAAAAATCCTTAAAGACTCAGGCATGATGCATAGGTAAATTATCCTTTATGCATATAGGCGCTTATAAAATAGCAGTTAAAATGAATATTCTAAGTCTTCATGTATGGACATAGATAATAATCCAAAAGTGTTGAGGGGAGAAAAAACAAACTGCAAATGTATTATATGATTTTAGTAAAATTAAAAAAAATAATAATGCTATGGATTTACTTAAGTGCCAAAATATAAAACCATTGATTGGAAATCTTAAAGATTGTGGTTAATTTTGGAGTGGAAGGGAAAGAAGTATGGGGCATTTCAAATATATGTGTAATAATTTCTTCTTTAAAACAAACAGATCTGGAAGAAATTTGTCAAAATGTCAACACTTATTAAATCTAGGGTTAAGCTGGGCACAGTGTCACACACCTATAATCCTAATGGTTTGGGAGGCTGAAGCAGGAGTATTGCAAGTTCAAAGTCAGCCTCAACAACTTAGTGAGGCCTAAACAAGTTAGAGAGACCCTGTTTCAAAATGAAAAACATTAAAAGGGCTGTGGAGGGGCTGTGGCTGAGGCTCAGTGTTAGAGCGCTCACCTAGCATGTGGGAGGCCCTGGGTTGGATCCTCAGCACCACATAAAAATAAATAAATAAAGGTATTGTGTCCAACTACAACTAAAAAATAAATTTAAAAGTGTGTGTGGGGGGGTCTGGACTGGGGATGTGGCTCATCAAGCATCCCTGATACAAAAAAAAAATTAAAAATAAACAAACTAGGGTTAGAGATATTACAAAATAAACAAACTAGGGTTAGATATATTTGGACGACTGTATATAATTTTCAGTATGTTCAATTTGTAATTAATTAATTTACATGCTTGAAATATAATCAACATGAGTGTTGTTAAATAAAAGGATAATATGGGTTATGTTAAATTTTTAAAAGTTAAATAAAGCATGCTATGATTATAGGTGAAATAATGTTAAATGCCACTGTTGGAGGAAAGACATTCAGATATTCATTCCATTTCAGAGCAGAAAGAAGAGAAAGATTTATTAGGTCCCTACTCCTAGTCCAGCTACACATCCACAGCTCTCTAACAAACTCCTTGCGAATTCTCAGAGACTCCAGCAGGCACTTCAAACATGTTGGCACTTTTAAGTCCTAGAACAGTCAGAAGGGGTAATAAGTGGACTTCAAGAGGGGCAGCAGAGGCAGCCCACCTCCCTCAACATCTGTGCTGGGTCTTGCTCTGAGTTTAAGACTCAGAGTTTATCTTCCTCACAGAGGGAAGTGAGGAAGCTCAGGTCTGTGCATGTTGCTGCATCTGCCACAGACGCATCTGACCACTTAGGTGGAGTTTTCTTCTGGCCACAGCCAGTTTCACAAGCCTGAAACCTTCACAGGTGCACAAGGCTCCTCTCCAGGAATGCTCCACTGTCTTTCTCCCACTAAGAGACTCTGAATTCTCATTTTTCACCAGGCTTCTTGTAATAAGTGGCCAGTCCTGCTCCTAGCAACAATAGAATGGCAATGTATCCTATCCTCACCTGGTCACCACTTAAATTGAACTTCCTATTTACGTTGCTTGACAGACCCCTACAGGCACCTTCTTGCTGTCTCAATTTTATAGTTTTGACTTAGCTGATTCATCACATATAGCACCAAAGGGTTCCTGGACAAAGGTGCCCTCTAGCATCAAGCTCTTAAAACTTTGAGTACCCAGGGCAGAAGGCCGCATTCCTCTTGATTTTCATGTCTGGGTACTAATTCTGCCTACATTCAATGAAACTAACAGCCATAATTTAAAGTAAAAGTGCAACGAAAGATGTATAGAATCTCACAAACGATTATTTAGGTTGCACCCAATCTGATTGTATTTACACACCATAAGCACACACACACACACACACACACACACACACACACACAGGAGGGAAGTTTGTTTCAATCTTTATCCGTATTAAAGACATTGGCTAATTCAGACTTTCTTAGATGCTGATTATCATATCCTCAGTTTTTATACTTAAAGCAGTATTAAAGGAAAGCAATACTAGATTTACATTATCTCTATGATCCAGACATAAATGGCTAGTTCATACACTCACACATTCACTTTTGGGAGCTGATGTGGTCTGGAAAAAGAAGTTCAGAAGCACAGCTGAAAACCCTAATGGCTGGTGTTCTAAAATCTTCCAGCCTCATCTTGCCTCCTTGCCTTCCACAGATGTCTCAGGGAATTTTAGGGCAAGAGTCCTAAGAAAGGGCTTGCTCTGAGCACAATGAGAGGAGGTCCCAGCTGGGAATGAGAACTTTGGCCAGGTCAGATCTGGGACAAGTCAAGAACTTTTATCTGCCCCAGTCCCAAGTGGCTCTGTGATGTCCTTGAGTAGAAGAATGTAATCATTCCATGTCACCGATGAGGTTTGAAGCTTACATTATATTGGGGGAGGGGAATTTCCCTTTTAAAAGACTCCTTAATTCCTGCATATGTAGAACATTCTGTGGTGTAAGAAGCATGCCCAGAATGGAAGGGACAAATATGCAGGAAGTTTGTACATCCATTTTATACATCCTAAGATTTGTGGTTATGAGAGAATCAAAGGTATTCAGGAAAATGACATTCTCAATTCATGCTCGTGGGGAATATAAACCAGGCGTCTCATGTGGAAACGCCTCAAGCTCCCACTGGGAAAACATTAGGAGAAAATAGACACAACAGGGGCATATTTAGTTTTCTAAGGTCATCTAAAGACCACAAAGAGTCTGTGATAGGAAGATGTTCAAATTCCTCTTTGATCTACGTAAACTGAATAATCACTGTGTTATCACAACATGCAGGGGCCCCAAGAGTCCGAGACAGTGTAGATGTCATCTCAGAATGTCAGGCTTTCTGCCTCTGTGTCAGTTCACTCAGCCCCTCCAAACTGTGTTTTCCTCATCTGTAACATGGGGATGATATTGAAGTTTTCTTCATAAAGTTTTGAGGATGAAGTGATAATGCAGGATGAAAGTATAGCACAGTGCCAGTGTTCAGGAAGCCCTGGGGTGGTGAGGGGAATAGTTAGAAAGATCATTAACACCCACCGGCAAGGCAGGCAGGTACTACTTGTACTGAGGCATGCCTCTGCTGTCAAGACCCTACCTCCTATCTCTAAAAATCAGTGAAGAGAGACATGCAGTTACACTGACAGACCTAGCAGCCAAAGAAAGAAGTCATATTTCAATTCTTCTGAGGCTGAGACCTCACATACATGGGGAAAATTTCATAGGATAAAGGGACAAAGTAGATCAAAGAAAGGCTTCAAGAAATAAAAAGCATTAAGATTTACTGTATCTATAGAACATTAAATAATACCAGGAAGGATTAAAGGAATCACTGGCCATCCTAAGTGACTAACATAAAAAGCAATATACCTAAATGAGTCAATTTGCCAGCCCTGAAGACAGGCAATTCCAAAATGCCCTCACTAGGCTACATGGCATGCTATGGTAACTCCATAAGCCTGAGTCCCTGCTTCTCTAAAACTGGAAGATCAATGGTGTCTCCCTCATGGGCTGGTTGAAGTGTTACATGTTTATCCTTCAGAAGTATTGACTGGTATTTTTGCCACACTAGAGATTGAAGCCAGGTAATTCTACCACTGAGTTATATCCCCAGCCATTTTAATGTTTTATTTTGAGACAGAGTCTAGCTAAATTGTGAGAGGCTGGTGCCAAACTTGCAATCCTCCTCCCTCAGCCTCCCAGTAGCTGGGATAATAGGCATGCACCACTGCACCCAGCTAACTGGTATGCTTTTTAATAGGTCCCCAGAGAAGAGCTGTAAAAGACAAGATGGCACCACAATCAACATTTTTGGCATGTGTTTCAGACAACAGATAAGAGGATTATCAGTTATAAATGTTCAGTCTGGCTCAGTCCCTCTTTCCTGGTGTGTCTTCCTCCCCTCGGGTCCTCAGTGATGTGGAAGCCCTTGTGAAGACTTCTCCACCAGCCAGCCTACATGCAGTGTGATGACCTGAAAGCCCAGTCATCTGTAGACTGTGACGCAAGCATGAGTCACCTAACCCTCTAAATGGTGCACTGTACAAGGTGAGTACTTCTTGTTTGCATAGACAATGAGGCCTCGGCTATATGTGATCATGTCTCCTTGGAAAATCTTAGTCACACATTAGTCACAACACCCCCAAATCAGAGGGGTGAGCTTACCTCCAGAGTTTACATATAACTTATGGAACACCCACCCCCCAGATCCCCTGATTCCATCTTCCATGGCTGGGGATGGGAGCGTGACTGAATAGATGGAAGTCCATGAAATAGTTCCCTCTGCTTTGTGGAGCACCCTTCTGAGACAGGCCCAGCACTAGCATCAGAAAACTCCCTTGTCTTCCTTCCTTCCTTCATTCCTTCTTTCCTTCCTTCCTTTCTTCCTTCCATGCATAGACTTTTTAATGTTTTTTTTTTTTTCAGTAGATGTTATTTTTTTCTGGGCAGTTTTAGGTTTTTCAGAAAAATTGCTTAGAAAGTATAGAATTCCCACATGTTTTCTTCCCTTTAGTTTTCCCTGTTATTAACACATTGCACCCTTTTAGTACATTTGTAAGGATTGGTGTACCAATAGTGATATCCTAATATTAACTAAAACCAATTCTGCTAATTCACATTAGGGTTCACTCTTTGTGTTATTCATGTCTATGGATTTTGACAAATGCATAATGCCATGTATCCACCATTGCAATATCATGCTGAGTTGTTTTGCCCTAACATTTCCTTTTGCTTCAACTGTTCATTCCTTCCTCCCTTCTACATCTCAACCTCTACAAACAATCTTTCACTATCTCTATTGTTCTGCCTCTTCCAGGATGTCAGATGGTTAGAATGATGCAGCCTGTTCTGATTGCCATATTTAATTTAACAATATAATTTTTTCATGGTCTGACAGCTCATCTCTTTTTATTATTGAGTAATACTCCATCATAGGGATGTACCACAGTTTTCTTTTCACTTATTGAAGGATATCTTGGTTGCTATCAATTTTTGATAATTATGAATAAAATGACCAGAAATATTCATGTGCAGGTTTTCGTGTGAACACAAATTTTCCAGAGACTGTTTTTTTTTCCTTATTAAGATTTGTAGACTGATTCTAGGTCTTCTGCTTCTACTTGGTTTTTCTTAGAACTGAAAATGGAATTTCAATTTTAAACCCTTTCTCCTTTGAAAGATGATTTTCGTCCTTTAGAAGTTATTTTACCTTTCTTACTGCTGCTTTCTCATTCACTAGAGGGATGATAAAATAAAAACTGGAAAATATGTGTGAAGATGATGATTACATCGTAATAAGCAGCCACAAAAATATTCATCTTCCTTGTTTCCTTGCACTCTTTACTTCTTTCTCCCTTCCCTCCTTTCATACTTTATTGCTTAGAAACCAAGAAAAGTGGACTCCCAGATACTCTTCTGCTTGAATTCAGTAGGTGAGGATTTTCAGTATCACCCTAATTTCCATTTTTTTATCAATCACACATTGTAAATTCTGGATGGATGCTGACATGTCTGGTCTCTGAAGTTATGATGAAAAAAGAAATAGGATTAATCCCAAGTAGAGTCTTTGTTGGCCAGAATTAAGACTGTTGCCCTCCAAATTATGGGATGTAACTGGGGAAGGGTCAGTGAGCAGAAAAGGATGGAGGGTGAGGGTCATACACTCCCACAGGAGGGGAATGGAGAGAACAGTGGTTACTCATGGTGGGAGGACATATTAGTTCATCATATATGATGTGGTAGATAGACAGTGTCAAGGATATTTAATCTGGGGCCAAGTCTAGATGAACTGGCTTAGGGATAGAAGGCTTTAGATGGCATGGGTCAGTGAGGACACCAGCAGTGTGGTTTGATCTCTCTGATTCATAACTTTTTGGAGGTGTGTCTATACAGCACTGCCATAAAAGATTGAAGAACAAAACCATCTGTTTCCAACCCAATGATTTCCCCAAATAAGAGCAAAAATATCCGAATGGAATTTTCTGTATTGATTGATCAATGTTGGTAAAGCAATCTTTTGCAGAGAGGCTACCAGAATTGAGAATCAAGGTGATTCTCTGATCTCTCTACCTGCATTTACAGGTGCAGGCATCTCTCTCCTTCTACAGGACTGCAGTCTCCATGAAAGCAGGAGCCTCTTCATCCTGCAGGTAGCTGGGCCTTGTTCCTGACAACTAGTAGAGGCTCAACAAATGAATACATAAATTAACCTAAAATTAGATGGAAGTAGTTTGAAGCACACGTTAAAATCTGAGGGACTGTGTGAAGAAGAAAGGAATTTAGTATCACTGTTTTTTCATATCACAAGTCTAAGGACTCTGGAACTCAATTGAGAAGCAAGAATTATCTTCTCCACATAAGCCCCGGTCATATTTCTAAATCTGGGACATGCACTGTTGGCTAACTTTTCAGTATCCATATTTCTCCTGTTCCTTCCTTTAACATCCCACTTCAGTTTAGTAGACAGTCTCATGTTAAAAAAATCAAAGCTACATTTCCCATGTTGCCTCGCAGCAGGAAGCAGCTATCTCTGACATCTTCACCCGTGAGAAGTGGATTGCTAAGGATTCTGAAAAGTTTGGTTCCCCTGAAACACATGGTACTTTTCCTCCTGTTGCTTCCTTTTTGTCTGTCATGCAGAGGGGAGTGGAGGGTAGTACCTCCAGAATGATAAAACTACTTTCTAAGAAAGGGATCAGAAAGACAAGAGCCTTGAACTTTAGGAATATAATGGCATCCACCTTCAGATGTGTCATTGCATGAGTAAAATAAACTGGTTAAATCACAGTAGGCTGATTTGCATTCCATGCAGAACTCAATCTCTGAAAGACAGAATTTCATCACTAGTCTCTTAAAGTGAGTGCATTTCAGTGGGAAAAAAAAGGAAAAAAGAAAAGAAAAAAGCCCCAATTTAAGCTCTTATTTTGTATAGCCTAAAGTCTACAGGGCAGAGGAAAGTAGCAGGGCCCACATATTTGGTCATTAAACATGTAGGTGGCTCATTAACCTCAAGTCTTGCCACTGTGGAACATCAGGACAATACATGATCTAAAATTTGAGGAAATCAGATTCATAAGTACAAACTTCTTTTCCTCATTCCTCTTTTCTCACCTCCCATTCCAGTCTCCCATCTACTACATACTTTCTTACCATACTGGCTCTCTTTCTTGGCTTTTGTATGGTGAGGTATAACCATTTAGACTTTTCCACATATCTATTGGCTTTTTGAGAAGGGATGAGGCCATCAGTAATTCAATCTAAGAAGCTTGCATGCATCAGGAAGTTTAATTTCCAAATGTTTATACATCTCCCAGCCAAGGCTGACTCTGAGAGCATTGTCCTGGAATCTCCAAGCCCTCATGGTTTACAAATCTCTCTTATGTGTCTGGGAGGAAAATGCTTTATCTCCGTGGTTTTTCTCTGTATATGTGCTTATGCATGCCCATAGTCATTCCTGGGAAAGTTATTTAAAGTGCTTTTTTCTATTTCTTACTCCTAGAAGTTTTCATTTATTAGGTGGAGTCTAGAAATTTGAATTGTCAACCAGCACCCATGTGTTTTGGCAGCAGGTGTTCTCTGGGTCAGACTTGAGGAACCACTGACCTATGTTGAGCATGAGGTGGCTGTATGTGGATAAGCTGGTCCCCATATGACAGCAAAGTTTTAAGGGAAAGGTAACTGGAGTCAGGTCTAAGGAGCCAAGTAGGTCAGAGATTCAGGAAAATATAATCAACATGAGGTAAGAGTAATGATACTGACAGATGAAATTGTCAAAGAGAAAATTTTTCTTGTCCATAGAGGGAGTGCTGCCCTTGTACCCTACAGAGACAAGGTGTAGGTGTCACCTGGCTTTTCTGAGCTTGATGATTTCATACTGATTATAATAGATTATTAAACCGACACAATGCAGTAGGCATGAGCACATCAATTATAATGTGCTTAAATAATTTAAACTAGGATTTGTTGGTATGGCTCAGCTTCTTGCTCAAGTTAGATCATTTGAATCCAGCAGAGTGTGCCTGTGTGCGCATATGCGCTTAAGAGCATATGAGGGAGACGGGTTGTAGGGTGGCTTGATTGAGTGATTCATGTAATGCTTGTGTGGTCCAGAGAATTCTTATTTTAGAGGAAAGTAAAAGGTTTAGGAAGAACAATTAATTATCTCTGGACCACAGTCTCTTTTTCCTTAGGTCAAATCAGCAAATATTTAGAGCTGACTTGAGCCTTGAGAAAGCAAGGCTCCCAATGCAGCATTTGGACCCAGGAACAGAATTTTAGCAGGGGCTGGAGGGGCCAGAGCTGCCTGCATATAGTGCACCAAAGTCAGTTAATGAGAACTAATTGGGCCTTCCTGTGCCCTAGGCTGAGGGTAATTGGGTCCCGGACACACTGACCTTTTCATTCACTCACCATTTAATATGAACTCTTGGCTACCGTGTTTGGAGTTTAAACAGTGGTACATTTAAGGGAGCAGTTATATTCTTCCTCATGACCATCCAAACTTCTTTGCCTTTTTCTTTCCTCCTTCCTTCCTTCCATCTGCCTTTCATTCTGGCCTTTGGAGTAAGGCAGAGCAGCCTTCAGGTGGAGTTGTTCTGCCATTGGAACAAACATTCCTGGGGCTGGGGATGTGGCTCAAGAGGTAGCGCGCTCGCCTGGCATGCGTGCGGCCCAGGTTGAATCCTCAGCACCACATACAAACAAAGATGTTGTGTCCGCCGAAAACTAAAAATAAATAAATATTAAAAAAAAAAAACATTCCTTGTTGCCTAACTTTCTCTCTAAGGGTGATGAGGGGCAGCACTTGAGGAGGCACTCATCCTTAGAACTGGAGTTGAATATTTGAATTGCATGGCTCTGGTTCTGCTTAGTGGCTTCAGCTGTCCCTTCAAAATCCTCTTCATGCAGACCAGCCAGACTTCCTATCTCCCTACTCCACATGCTAACAGGTTATGAAGCAGGCTCAGTGCCTGGCCTCTGCTTCTCAGTGGCTTTCTTTTTCTCCTTGGGCTGCCTGCTGGACTAACTCTATTCCTTCAGCCAGTAGAGGGCTGAAGTGCCCAACGCACACAGGTCATGGCTGATTTGCAGCATCTGGACCTCTTGTAGCTGCAATCTTCTTATTGCTAAGAGGAGGATGTTCCTGAAATTATATATTTGGCTATTTAGTGCAACAAGATGACCTCTAGGAATCTAAATGTGGTAACTGGAAGGTGGATGCACATTTGTTCTTTTGTGCTTTAACATGACCACTTGCAGTGCAATCCACTGCTCCTAAAGCAGTGACATAGAACTCTCATTTAGGATCCCTGGGCCTTTCCATCCTGAAATCCTATGCAAAGTCTACACATGAGTGAGTGCATGTGCTTAAGGCCACGTGATGCAGAGAGAGGTTCCACTGTTCCCATTACACTCTCAAAGGAGACCCTAGCCCCCAAAGTTTAAAACTGACCAATCTATATTCTCACCGCAGCCCAGAGTGTTAACATTTTCTAAGCATATGACAGGTGATTTATAAGATACATAGGTGAATTATTTTATTTTAATGTCTTGGAAAAAATAAAGACAACATCAAAATAACAACTTTATGGATTTTCAATTTGAAATGATTATTTTTTAAACAGTTAATCTAAGTAAAACACCAACCAAATAATTATGCAGGTGGTAAGCTGATACATCAAAAATCAGGAAGAGGGTGACTTCTTGATGTTCTGGGACTCACTTTGGCCACTCAGGTTTCCTGGTAACTCCCTAAAACCATACAATGTCTACACCTGGCCTTTCATTCTGTCCCTACCTGGCATGTTCTTCCACCCTCCCTGATCCCACCTCACATGACTCATCTTGCAGGATTTAGATCTGGCCACTTCATCTTTGGAACTTTCTTGACCCTCACGTTAGCCCTTAGTGCCTACAGTGTCTTCTCCCACACCCCTTTCCATAGACAATGGATATTTTTGTTTGAGTATCTTTTGTTTGCCCTGAGGCTATAAGATCCTCTAGGAAAGAAATCAGGCCTTCCTAATATCTGCATCTTTGGTTACTTGCCAGATTCTGGGCTCATTATAAATCCTAAAAACAGGGGCTGGGGATATGGCTCAAGCGGTAGCGCGCTCCCCTGGCATGCATGCGGCCCGGGTTCAATCCTCAGCACCACATACAAACAAAGATGTTGTGTCCACCAAAAACTAAAAAATAAATATTAAAAAATTCTCTCTGTCTCTTTAAAAAAATAAATAAATAAATGCTAAAAACAGAGTGTAGAATAGGTGGATGGATGGATGGATATCATTCACCTCATTTTATCAAGAAAAAATCAAATTAAAGTACTTTTCTTAAAAATATTTTTATCTATAAAACATTTTGTAACAACTTAGGTAAAAAATTGTTCTATATATGAAAAATATTTAAAAATAAGACAAACAAACCTAAATTCTAAATCTGTTTCTGATACCAAGAAGTTCCATGACTTTAAACAAGTTGCTTAACTAACTCTTCAGTTTCCTGATTGTAAACTGGAGGTAACAACAAGAACAGCTCATATTGTTCCTGGGAAAATTAAAGGTGCTCCTCCTTATAAAACTCTTAGCTTCTGGGCTGGGGTTATGGTTCAGTAATAAAGCATTTGCCTAGCATGCAGGAAGTTCAGGGTTCAGCACTGCAAACAAAATAAGAAAACAAAACCAAAAACCCCAATGGCTTAGTAGCTTAGCACCTGGCACATAGAGCATTAAAAAAATTCATTTAAAACTTTTATTTTTGGCATATGCATACATGCCTTTACCCACAGATAAGCACATTCCTATCTCCTTCATTGATATCAGGCCACAAGATGTTATTTCTCCTACTATCACACCTGCCTCTCTCAGGATCACACCACATTTCTTCATTCCCACAACAGATATCTTCCTGCTGGTTTCATCAGCAGCTCCACTTCTCACTTGCCTTAATTGCCTCTCATTCTCCAGAGACCCCTGAGGCTGGTTTCATGGGAAATGAAGTTCCATGGGCAGAGTTGTCCTTGGTCTTCCTGCCTTTCCAACCAGTCTGTACCATCTCTCCTCTCTCCAGGCCTGGCCTCTCTACCATTTCCTTTGGAATTTTATTGTTTTTGCCTCTACTTTATTCCAGTACACCATTGTCTTCACTGACATCCTCCCACACCCACAAATGAAGCAAAATAGACCCTCGGTTACTCCTGGCTTAACACTCACTGCCTTCAGAGTTAACTTCCCTGACTGTTCTGGCTTTCTTAACTCCTCTGTCCTCCTCACCGAGCTCTATTCTATTTTCTTACCTCAATTATCTAATAAAGGCCTCTTTTCTGAGACCCCAGCCACATTCTCATGGGAAGATCCAATAATTATTCTCATCCCATTCAACCTCTTGCTAACATTTGTAGCATTTATTGATCCTATTCATTCCTTAAAAGCCTATTTCTTGATCCTATTCATTTCTTAAAAGCCTATTTCTTGATTTTCATGGTTCTATGTTCCCTTAGTTTTAGTTACTCCTTTGTTTTCTTGGTCCCACCTACTGATACCTGCCATTATCCCAGATATCTATCTACAGCTTTCCAGAACCCTCTCACCCACTCTCAGACTACAATTTAGATTCCTGAGTCCCCACTGTGGCTTTTAGTTTCCATAACCTTACACAAGTAGTTTTGCTTTTGTTGTCTCAGTTTTCTCACTTATAATATAGAAGGACTAATCCTGTAAGACTTAAAACCCACCTGGATATGTGTGGATAAAATAGAATAAAGCATGTCAAATTTGTGGTATGAAGAGAGCCTCCTCCATCAGGACTGCCTTCACCACCTGCCAACCAGGGGCCTTGGCCTGCATCAGTGGATTTTAGCTACTCTTGCCTGTTGTGACTTAGATATTAGGTATTCTCCCAAAAGCTCATGTGTGAGACAATGCAAGATTTAAAGGAGAAATGATTCGGTTATGAGAGCTTTAACCCAATCAGTGAATTATTCACCTGATGGTGCTTAACTGAGTGGTAACTAAAGGCAGGTAGGGAGTGGCTAGAGGAGATGGGCATTGGCAGTGTGGCTCTGGGGTATATACTTTGTATCTGGGGAGTGGAGTCCCTCTCTCACCTTCCTGATTGTCATGTGAGCTGTTTTCCTCCACCACTCTCTTCTGCCATTATGTTCAGCTTCATATCAAGCCTCAATGAAGGAGCCAGCTGCCTATGGATTGAGACCTCTGACACCGAGAACCTGTAAATAAAACTTTTCCTCCTCTAAAATTGTCCTGGATGGGTATTTTAGTCATGGCAGTAAAAAGCTGACTAAAACACTGCCCCTCTGAGGCAGAATCATCTTTTTCCCATAGACACTCTCTCCCTTGAAGCATGAACTAAATGTCTATGAGTCTCTCTTATCATGCATGCCTTCTCTTTCATGTCCTTCCCTCTAAATTCTGAGTTTTTTATGAATCTGAATTCCCACAGCAGGGAGTCAACAAACTATAGGTGCATGAAATTGAATGAAGCTTTTTATGCTTATTTTTATCAACATGGATTAATTAACAAAAGAGTGGGTTTCAGAGTTATATTTCAATGAAGCTTTTTAAAAATAATATACTGCATAATATTCTATAGATTCTAGAGAGAAGATGGTAACGTCCACACACTCAAACCTTCTTTGATTCAAAGCACTAAGTTCTGAATAATTGAATTTGCTGAAAAAGAAAAGTGCAATTTTCTTAAGTAATCTGGAAAAGATTGCTAATTCAAGGACTATTTCAGTTGCAATCCTAAGAAGACTTTGTAGGTAGGTCTTCCCGTCTAACACAGAAACTGTGGAAATGCCTTAGTTATCAGTTCACTGCAATGTGAGTGTTTTTTTTTTTTTTTTGGAAAGGTAGGTTTGAGACTCCCTCCAATTTTTCTTGAGAAAAGCTGAAAAAATGGAAACTTCTTAAGTAATTGATTTAACTTCCCTGAAGCTCCCAGTTCTTGGCAGATTTGAGGTCGGAAACTGCAATAAGATTCCTTTTTCTGTTGTGTTTTCAACATTTGGTTCTTAATCCATATAAAAGTGCAGTTGCTATGAGGAAATGTTGTTGGGTCACTCAGAACACAGGAAAGGAAAGGAATTATCTTATAACACATACACACCCTGCAAGGGGAGACTAGTTCTTAACCTTCTTGCATTTTTCTTGCCAACAAAGCCTTAAAATGGAGGAGACAGAGGAAGAGTTGTGAGAAAACCTTGAAAAGTGGGTAGCTAAGGCCACCATCTTGCCTTCTTCAGGCTTGGACAGGCACAAGGCAGCGGTGACCTTTTGCCCTTCTTTCCTCTTCTTCGGTTGGCTCTGAGTGTAAGTAAAAGGTTGCTACAGGGCTGTGTAAAAAACTCCTTCAAGTCTTCTGATCTAAAGACTTCCAGCTGGAGTCTGCAGTATGTTGACTTGTCCCATTCTGCAGGAAGCAAACTGAGACCCTGAGAAATGAACCCTCAAAAATGGCTCCTTGACTCCTAAGAAAGGCTGATGGCCTCTGTTTGTTCAACAAACATTCCACATGTGTATTCATACATGAGAAGTGAACAGACAAGCTAGTTTTATTTCATACACTCTTAATGTGCCCAGTGCTCCCAACCCTTCTGTGACCAGTACAGATTTTGGAAAGGGAAAAAAAGAGGAGTCACCTCTTTCATTAATGGTGGAATACCTCCATGCTGTGCAATGGCCTTGTAAACTCAGTTTGACCTCCCCACAAATTGGCTCTGTATGCAGGAAAAACACAATCACAGGATGCCAAATCTCTGTCTTCCAGACCCTACCTCATAGTTTCCATAAAAGAAAGTACTTTGGGCTTCATCTCTCTTGTCTTCACTTTCACCATCAGCAAGCTAGAGAGAGTAAGACCTCACAGCAGCACTATCAGAATTAACTGAGATAGTTCACACAACACATGTAATGTAGAGCCTGCCAAATAGAAAGTGTCCATAAATCATAGTTATTGAGTGTTTTTTTATTTGTGTTTCATTTGAGTCTACCTCTGTCATTTCACTAACTTCTCTGTCGGCAACTCTTTCCCACAGTCTCCTTTTCCAATTCAAAGTCCCCTATAATTCTCTATTATATCTCAAGAAGGCGTCACAAGATCACTCCTTGAAGAAGGTTTTGCTATTGGAAGACAATTTCTCCGCATTTCGTGTGTGAAGGATTGTGGGAGACCAACCTTGCACGTGACTGAGTCACACTCCCCAGCTGGGTGCTGAGGCGCTCAGTCACAGAAATGTGGCAGAGCTTTCCCCACCCTTCTTGGGTGCGATGGTCGGTGTCTAGTGCATGGGTGTGTCTTGCTACAGCCCCATGGGTGAAGCTATGCTCACGTGTTCCTTTGTAATATAACCCCTTGGCCTGTTTAGGATAGAATCTTCCATGGAAGTGCCTCGTGTGTGTCCCCTTCTCTTACTGAGCCCTTGGGTGTGGCCTACCCAGGTGTCAGTCAACCTGCTGATAGTGAACATCATGAAGATAGACTCAGCCCCCTGAAACCTAACCCCTTGCCTCATTTGAATAGCTTCTCCTCAATAAAAGGGGTCAGTGCATTCTCTCTCTCTCTCTCTCTCCCTGTGGACCCTTAAGGTCGGAGGAGCCATCACAGCAACCCCAAAGAAAAGGGTATTTGTGTCTCTTGTGTGGTTATTTCGTGCAGCCCAGTTAGCCCAGTTCACCTGGCGTGACCCCTGAGCCTTTTAGTCGTGAGAATAGAAACCCAGCAAAGGACCATAGGCATTAAGGAGTTGGCTGTTTGTGAGATGAAGATCAAGGTGGGAAGAGGAGGTGTACTGTGTGTGGCAGTTGTGCGACTGTCTACTCTTGTGTGTGTGTTTTGGTCAGCTTTTTTACTGCTGTGACCAAAGGACCCAATCAGCATAATTATAGAGGATGAAGAGTTTATTTGAGGGCTCACAGTTTCAGAGGTCTTAGTCCATAGAAGATCAACTCTATTCCTCAGGCTGGAGGTGAGGCTAAACATCATGGCGGGAGTGGGAGGCAGAGGGAAGCAGCCCATATCACGGTGACCAGGAAACAGAGATTCTACTCGCCAGGTAGAGATATATTGCTAAAGCCATGGCCCAGTTCCCACCTCCTCCAGCTACACCCTACCACTTCACTTAACCCCAGCAGTGGATTAAATCACTGGTTGGGTGAAGACTCTCACAACCCAACCCAATCATTTCTCCTCTGCACATTGCATTGTCTTACATTTGAGCTTTGAGGGGACAACCCATATCCAAACCATAACAGTGTGTGAGCGTACGATGTGGTTGGGATTGAGAGGAGAGGATATAGGGGCTTTCTTGGGAGGATTCATTCATAACCAAAGGATTTCTTGAATTGAGAGATCACAATAGTGATACCAGGGAATATTTGAGAAGGCTAATGCCTCCTGGGATGGGCAGAGTGCTAGAAACGAGGAGTAGGGAGAGGGAATCCTTCTTCTGCCTTCCACCACTGGCGTTGTTGAGCCTCAGGAGGATCCTCAGAGTGAGATGTTAGGTCCTGAGAAAATCTCTGCACTCACTTTCCCCGCACCACCTGGGTTGCCTTTATTCCCTCCTCTTGTATGCTTGCCTTTTTTTTTTTTTTTTTTTTTTCATGTTTCCTTGGCTGTGCCACTGCTGCTGGTCTCCAGTCTCCCATGGACCTCTCACCACTCTCTTCCAATGTGCTAACAAAATTGTCTCTTCTCTTATTTCTTGTTGATCATGTGTCTTTGTAAGGGAGGAAAAAGTACAAGCTTTATATATCCACTCACATATCCAGCCACAGTGTTTTGGGTTGAAAGAGGTATTTCCTACGGAATTTGGTGTTTTTATTCTGCCAGGCTCTAACCTTCTTCCACTATTGGAAAGAGAACTCACTTTCCTAAATGGTCTCAACCCTTTATAGGGCTCTATAAATCTTATTCTGTTTACCACTCATCTCCTTTGTTCTACAGCTCTCCGACTCCTGATTTCATGGATGTAAATACAGCACAAACTTCCCACCTAGAATTGCTCAGGTGAACCAAAGACCCAGCTGGGACCCTCAGTGCCTGTGAGAACAGAAGGCAGACAGGGGACACTATGGCTAATTAAAAAAACAGCTCACCTAGCTTATGAGGAGAGTGTGATGGTTTCAGATTCTTGTACAGAGTAATCCCCTGAACTGAAAAAGTGTTCTAGTATTTTTATTGGTTACTCATAGGCAGGTCAAAAAGTGCTATGTATTTAAGGATTCCATTCCAGTTTAAACCTGAATAGCTTTCTTCTTTATTTTTTTCCTCAAAATAGGATTTTTGATAAAGTAACTTTATAGAACAAAATAATAAAATTGAAAGTCCTACAATTACATTAAGCAAGTGACTCCCTCTTGATTCAGTCCTGTTTCCTCATTGGTAAGGATAGGTGTACATTTCCTTCCAGGAATGTTGAGGATTAAAGAAATTACCATTATTTGTAAAGCTTTTAACACAAATTCTAGTACATAGAAAGTGCTCTTGCTAAATATTGGTTGCCTTTGCTTACATATTCCTGAGAACACATTGGTGAGGGAAAATTGGATTGTAAAGGAAATGAGGTCTATGTGGTGGGTCTTTTGTCAAGAACCAGCAACATGTGTCTGTGGTCTCTCCCTCTCAGCTTTTGGGGTTGGTACAAGGTTCACCCTAGATTCTTTAGGCCAGCAATATTTGAAACTGCTTCCAGTGCTTCCATGGGGCTCTCCTAACTGAGATGACTCCTCATCCCTACTCTCAGGAAGGCATCAATTTTCCCCATGCAGGTTTATCTGAGAATGCTATCACATTCATATTTTCCACTAGGGATGATTGTCAAGGTGGAGCAGAACTATTGATGCATATTGTCAAGATACTGCCATTTCTCTCCACAACTGGTATCTCAGAAGTTTCCATTTTTCTATATCTTTTGTTGGAAAACTAGTATTTTTTTTTTAAAGAGAGAGTGAGAGAGGAGAGAGAGAGAGACAGAGAGAGAGAGAGAGAACTTTTTTTTAATATTTATTTTTTAGTTCTAGGCGGACACAACATCTTTGTTGGTATGTGGTGCTGAGGATCGAACCCGGGCCGCACGCATACCAGGTGAGCGCGCTACTGCTTGAGCCACATCCCCAGCCCGGAAAACTAGTATTTTCCAAGAAAAGTTTGATTTCTTTTCTAAGTGCCCACTCAGCAACCTCAAGATCCTTGAGTGGCAAATGTGGGTTAGGGTCTTCTATCCTTCAATCTTAATATTAAAATATCAAATTTTGGAAAGTGTATCTTACCTACTACCAATGCTTCCTGACCTATGCTCCAAGTTGAGTGTCAGATTAAACAATGCTTTGTGTATTGTGGAAGGCTTGGTCAAAGCTGTCCTTGAATGCGCTGCATAGTCTTGTGCTAGGTAATGAGGTAGGCAGGGTTGGAGTAGAAAGAAGGAAGAACAGAAGAAAAAGGAAGCTAAATTTTGTGATATTTGTGGGCCAAATGAGAGGCAGTGGCCTTTTAGCCAAGTAGAAATAACGACTATAATTTATTAGTTAGGAAATTTTTGAAGTTGCCTCACTGTTTAAGAACACTACTTAATCTTTCATCCTCTCAATATTTTCCCCTTCATGATTTAAAGTGCCTGAAATAGTTTCTATCATTTCATATTTTATCACTTATATTAACTAATAGGAAGTAAATGAGTGGATAATTTACAACTTTTCCCTGAATTAATTTCAACGCTCTGAGTCTAAACTTATCTAGAAGCACTTGACAAATGTGGGTAATAGGCCTCGAGTAGATATGTCAATTTGACAAAGCAGAGAAAGGCAGTGTGGTCCAGTGTGTGTGTGTGTGTCCTCACAGAGTGACCTCTGGAGGGTGGGATCACCTGAGGATGCAAAGTTCAGATCATCCCTAGGTCTACAAATTTAGAAACTCTGGGGATAGCATCAGCAATCTGTGTTTTAGGAAGCTCTCCAGATGAATCTGATGCACAACCAATGTTAAAAACATGCCTTTATTATCCACAATCCACAACTACTCTATATTGAGCACTTGCAGTGTACTTGGCTAGACTCTCATGTGTTATTTATTTATTATTTTTTTTAACTCATTCATTTACTCATTTATTATATGGTACTGAAGATTGGACCCAGGGCCTCACACATACTAGGCATGTGATCTGCCACTGAGATACATCTCTAGCCCCTTATTCATTATATATATATATATATATATATATATATATATATATATATATATATATATATAATATTTATAAAAATAATGAGTTTCCTTGTGGCATATTTGTACATGCATATAATAATCTGATCAATTTCAATCCCAATCACCTTCCCTTGCCCTCTCATATTCCCTCCCCCAACCTCTTCCTCCACTCTCCTGTTCTCTCTGGTATCTTCATGATTTTTCTTTTTCTTTTTTTTTTTTTAGCTTCCACCATTCCATCATGAGAGAAAATATATAACCCCTGAGTCTGACTTATTTCACTTTTTATAACAATCCTTTGAGGTTGACACTATTATTCTTGCCAATTGGTAGATGAGAAAATGGAAGATCAAATAAATGAAAGATTTTTTTCCCCCAAAGGATTCATTCTGTGTCACTTCTTGGAAACAAGAAGCTTGGTTGCATATCCTCCCTGAGACTAGGTAGAAGGACATCCTGTGCTGAGCCAGCAGTTTGGATTTTTTTCCCTTAAAAAACAAAACAAACAAACAAACAAAAAAACTAGAATTCCTTTTGCTTGTTAATTAAAAAAAAAAAAAATTATTTCCTTTTTTGCCATGCTGGGGATACCAGGGCCTCACACATGCTAGGTAAGTGCTCTACCACCAAGCCATACCCCCAGCTGGCTCAGGTTTTTCTTCCAGTACCAAAAGATGTTAACAGCTAAGTGATGACCCTCGTGATCTCTGTTTTCTACAAAATGTCACTTATTTTCCTCAAGGCCCCAAAGTATAAAAGTAGGAGCACACTGTGTTTGACCCTTGTACTAATTGATACCACACATTATTAAGAGAGTTCATTAATGGCCAGGATACGCTCAGCATGTTCTGGACACATTAAATGCTTCCATGTAACATCTTCTCCCTCTCATTTTTATTTCTAAGCATTTTTTTCAATATATTTTTGCTCTCTAAAATATCACTTCTATACCTATTATTTCATGTATAAATATCAACCATTTTTTCCAAGCCCAACTAAGTCTATCCTTCCCTATGCTTCACCAGAGCCCTGTATCTTAGAAATTCTCTAAGCCTCACAATACCCCCAGAGAGGGTACACTACACGTCCCAGATAATCGAAATTATCTGTTAAATGTAGAGATAAATACAACATGGAAAAAATGTAGGCATCCTAGAAATACCAATTTCTCTCACTGTTATTATATGAAATGTGAGCAATATGTAGGCATTCTATATCATATTCTTTCTCCAGAAAATATTCTCTTCTCTGGCACTTGAAGGGTATTAATTTATGTCATTGTCCACTGTCAAGTTTCTCATAAGAATATCTGGTGGGACAAATATGAATACCAAAAGTCTATAAATATGAATACCAAAAAGAATTCACTTTGTGTACCAGCCAAGCACTCTTGGGAGAGCTGTAAGTCTCCTGCTGTGTAACTCAAGTGGAGAGATGTCTTAGATGCTTTAATGTCTGTCATGGACAAATAACCCAAGAGCAGCCACTTGTGTTCTGCAGTCATTGAGCAGCCTGTGCAATTGTTCCCACTTTTATTTATTGTGTCTATACTCCCATATTTTCTTTATTTGTCATCATGGATTTATTCAAAAATTCCTCAATGGGCATTTATTAGATGCCTAATGTACACCTGAATTTTCCTTAATGCTGGGTTACGGGATTATAGGCAGAAAAATTGCTGTGCACAAGAGCGAGAGCTGTACAACAGCTCAGAGTCTCCATTGCCAGTTGGGCCTTTGCCCACTTACCTCCCTGGAGATACCTGCTTATCCAGTCTCAGAAGCTTTCCTGCAGCCTGCAGATGGCACTGACCACCTGTGCTATCTCACTGCACCCTGATTCCTAAGATCCAGATCCTGGGGCTATAGTATTACACTTATTTACCACCGGGTCAGTCCATCAGTGAGAGGAACATTTTTAGTCTCCTGGATCTCCCTGTGCCAAAATATCAGGCACTTATGTATTTTGGAATGAATGGATGGAATGTTGGGTACATGAGTGAGAAAATAAAATATAATAAGTTTGGGCCAATAAAGGATGAGGTGCCAAGTTATCCAATTCTGACATTATATACCAATTCCCTTAAAAATAATGGATCTGAAAAATGTTCAGGTGGGTGTGTCCTAGTTACTGAAGATATTCAAAATCAGCTTATTTCAAAAGTTGATCTTCAAAGGATCATCACAGGAAAGTGAGGGGCTGAGGAAGCTGTTCCTGCCTACTTTTTACACAAGGCAAAGATCGTCCAGTGCATAGACATGTGTCAGTAGGACATGGCACCTTGCTTTGGAAGGTGATGTGTTCTTTCGGTGGTAGAACTTGGGTTTCAAGTAGTGGCTGTACCTCAGTGATGGTCCCTGGCCTTCCATGGGAGAGGGAGTTTTAACATATTACAAGACAGCAATGGGCCTGGGGAGTGAGTCATTTCCTCTTTCTGGCTCTCTGTGGGGTTGGCCTGTGAGGCTCTGATTTGGAACACATTAAGAGTGACCCCTGATGTGTCCTCACCCCCCACAAAGTAGCCTTAAAAATATCTTTGTGTCTAACCGGACGTGAGTTAAACTAAAAAATGAGTCTGCGCTAGCCAATAATGTAGGTCATCAAGCTCAGGGGCGGGGGTGCAGCTGGTGAATGGTGCTTGTATTGCCTCACTTACCAAAAGTGCCTCTTGGGGAAGGGAGAAATGTCTGGGAGGACATCCTCTGAAGAGGGGCAAGCTTAGTCCTAGTCCAAAGTTTCTTAAAACAGCTACTGAATGAGGTCACATCACTCAATGACTGCAGAAGTGGGACCCATGGGAAACTTGGAAACTTACAGGACAGCTGGACACACACACACACACACACCCAGACACTCCCATGCACGGACACTACATGGTGGGTGCCTTTTGTAAAGTGATTCCTCTGCTTTCAGCACCTGACAAGTGCTGAACCTGCAGATTAGCAGGGTCACTGTGGCTGTGAAAGTTTGTGTGGGGGGGTATGTGTATGTGTGTAGTGGGGGTGATGGAAAAGCACCTGCTCCATAACACATTTCTGTGCTGACAACAGGCCTTCGTGATAATACACAGGCTTCATAATCAGCTGAGAATATCTGTGGGATAGGCTTTGAGAGTCTACTGGGGAGAAAAAGCCAGAGAAAGAGAGAAAGCCAGCTCTATTTTGCTAAAAGAGAGATTAAATTTCAACCCCTGGAGGAAAACAAAAAGTGAAAATGAAAAATGAAAAAATGCTAAATGCAGAGTTTATTTTTGGCACTTAGTATTATTTTTTAAAGTGTACCTGTCTTTTAAACAGTTACAGAACAGCAGATGCATGTGCTTCATCCCTAGCCCGCCTGGATTCTGCCTGGTGCAGCTGGGCATCTCTCTGACCTTTCTTTCTGGACAGAGTGGTAAGGGGGAATGGGAAGCCTCACCCTCCGCCTTCCGTCTGATCCAGCACAGCTGCGTTTTCTTATTCTTGAGAACCGGACGAGTTTCCTGAGCCCCAGGTTGATATACTGTACCATCTTTGGTGCAGCTGTAATTTTAACAAGGGGAGCTGACTTGAACCTCTCTAATCCTTACTCCAGACACCTCAAACTCCTGAGACTGGTTTGTATGTGTGCATGTGTTTTTAAGTGTTTTTCAGCTGTGCTTCTGAGAAAGTGGCTCAGTCCAAAGTTTAAAAAAAGAAAAGGGAGAAAGGGGGGATGAGTTCAGTGACACATCTGTCTGACCACGAGGTATTTTGTAGCCTTAACATTTACAACAGCAAAAATAACATTATTATTCCATGCTCACCTACTTGTGTCTTTCAATTCCTGTTTCCTCTTCTGGGGTCGAATGATGGACACTATGTCCCTTCCTCTGCTTTGAACCGTGCAAGACTTAATCCAGAATTAAAAGTATGAGAGGCGTAGGGGGAAAGGCTTGGAAATCAATTGCAACTAGTCTCAGAATTGCACAACCAACTTGGGATATTTTTTTCTTTTCCTCAAGACTTATATTTTGGGAGGGAGTCTTTTTATGAATGGGTATAGGCCTGACACACAAAATGCGTGGGATTGGTCTGAGGGCCTCGTCTGGGTCAACTGTGACATCTGGCTCTTATGAATCTGGCATATTGTGACTCACAGATACACAAATAGTAATCTTTGATAGTGACCACTTGTGACTGCCGACAAATAACGTTAAATGCCAGAGAACTGCCGTGGCGGCCTGGCCAGGCTTCTCAACCTCCAGTTACCCCTGATGCTGGGGTGCGGTCTGAGCTGATGTCAGGGAATAGTCACCAAGGTCTGGGCATTTTCAGTCCTGTAGGACCCCCAAGTAGCCTGACCCAGAGAAATTTACAGAACTGGTATTGAGTTCTTCTCTCTTATGAAAGTTGGTTTGGGAGTATGCAGCTCTGATGGCAGATGGGGTGGGTTTGAACCCCAGTTCAGCCACTTACTCATTTGACAGTATGGCAAGTTATTTAACTCTCTGAGTCTCAGTTTCCTCATCTGTTAGGAAAACTGATGAAACAGAGTAATTAAAATAGCTAACAAGTATTAAAATTTCCTGAGTTAGGCATCCTGTTCTAAGCAGCATTCTGAAAGTATTTCAGTTAAAAATTATTTTATTTGGTACTAGAGATTGAATTTAGGGGCACTTAACCAATGGACACATTCCCAACCCTCTTTTGTATTTTATTTAGAAACAGGGTCTCGCTGAGTAGCTTAGTGCCTCACCATTGCTGAGGCTGGCTTTAAACTTGCAATCCTCCTGACTCAGCCTCATGAGCTGCTGGGATTACAGTTGTGGGCCACCATACCTGGCCTCAGCTAAGATATTAACAATCTGACATGGCTGGTACCTTGTCAATGAGGAGACTAATGCACAGCTTATGCTGATAGTAAACACTGGAGCCAAAACTTCCAGAGCCTTTTCTGAGACACTGGAGCAGTGGTTGTCAACCAGGGCAATTTTGCATCCCAAGGGACATTTGGTAATGTCTAGAGATATTTTTGGTGCTCCCTACTGGGAGAGGGAGGAGGGTGCTACTGGTATTTATCAGGCTGTGGACAGGGATGCTGTTTAACACTCTAGGGTGTACAAGACAGTTCCTGCAACCAAGAATCATCCAGCCCAAAATGTCAGGAGTGCTGAAGTTGATAAATCTCACCCAGAGCTTATGCTTTTTGCCACCATACTCATTCACTACCTGACACTGCTTAGGAGGGCTTTGGGTGGGATAAATGGGATGACACTCCTAAAGCACTGAGCATAGAACCTCAATTAATTCAGTTTGTCCTCACTACTGCTGCTATTCCTATTTGTTTTCCTCAATCTTTCTTCTCTGTTGCCAGTGATGTCTTGAAGACTTCTTGGACCTTGTAATACACATTTCCTTTTGTCAGACAGGTCTGGGAGGTATGGTAAGAAAAGGCAGATGTCTTCCAAATTTTTCTTCCTAGTGCTTGCTAATGCTGTTTCCCTGTGAATGGCTCCTGGGCCCAGACCTCCACTGGGGCTTATGCCTGGCTTACTCCTGGGAGGTTTGTTGCAGGAATAGTTTTCTCCTAGGAAGATCACCTGGGCTACATCAATGGCTGTGCCCACGATCAGTGACAGAGAACTAGAAGATTCACCCAGGAATGGGTCATGCCAATTGTCAAGAAGTTTAGGAAACCAGTCTCATGAATAAAACTTAGTTTGTGTAGTCCTGTAACATGCATAGACACTGTGGAATTCTGTACTATCTCCAAAATTCTCTTCTTCCCTAGCAGTTTAGTGGGCCAGGAGACAGTAAGAGAAATAAAGACCTAAAAGATCAGCAAATACTAAAAACTAAAAGATAGTTTTGGGGGAAGAGCATCTTGACTTCTCTCTGTACCTCCTCCCAGTTAAGGACAGCAGTTCCAAGTGGATATTGTCATTTTTTGGAGCTACTCAGTTTGCCTGTTGCTAAGGTTCTCATTGTTCAGGATCCACCAGAGAGGACAGCTTCACAGGTTCCAGGTTCTTTGGGGCCAGTCCATTATTTGGGAGGGTGGGAAGCTGTATACCAAGAAGCTTATGCAAGTAGGTAGTAATAATCACAACCACACAACTATTTAAATTTACCATGTGCTTGGCATTGTTCTATCCACATAACATGGATTACTTAGTTTAGTTCTTATAATAATAGAGAGGTTCTATTTTAATTATCATTTTAGATATGAGAAACCAAGACACAGAGATGCTAAACATTGTATCCCTAGCTCCAAGAGAGCAGGTGGCAGGGCTAGGGAATAAACCTTGTCAGTGCAACCAGAGGCCATACTGATCAGTTGCTACCTGAAAGGGGTCAGAGGTCATTTAATTGAAGTGGGCAAAAGTTCCAAAGTTCAGCAAGAGACACCAGGAACAAATGAAACACATACTTTAGCCACCTGCATCCTTTGAGAACTTTTAAAATATTTTTCACTAAGTGCTGAAGCTGGTGAGTGGCCCCTGTGATCACAGGTGAAGGGACTTTACAAGCATGTGGTTTCAGATGGGAGGATAATCAACAAGTGATGTTGTATTATGTGGCATATGTGGGTCGGGGCAATGGGGTTACAGAAAAAGTCTGAAGTGTTGATCTGAGAACTGCCAGGCAGCCCTAGCCAGGTATTCACAAATACATACCTTCCCTGGATCACTCAACATGCATTTTCTAAGCGTCCACTGATGCCTCCAGGGGACCAAGTTGGCACATATGGGTACATCAAGGCAAGACTGCAGCAGCTAAAGGAAAACTTTATCACCATGCATTCTGTCATGGTGGGTCTGTTTGGAAGGAGGTTTTCAAATAGAGCATTGCTCTATAATTATGTCCTAAGTTAGAACAGTTCAGCCTACATCTTTAAAAATTCGAGGATTGTACAAACTGTAGGGACTGTACTTCTTAGGGAAACTGAGAACTGAATCAATATCCTTGATAATCCCTTATACACAGGTGAGGCCCTGGAGTTCTGGTCATCTCTGATTATCATTTACAATTGAATTTATGGTGCCTACTAGACTCTATTAAGAGCCACTCAATCACTAGGTTGCGTCATCTGTCAACTGGGAAGACTGGTGTTTGTCAGCTACCAACCTGCTACCCTGTGGCCAGGAGAGGTTGCTGAGGGGACTGTGTAAATGTACTGACATTATTAGATCTTAGGACTACCATAATTATATGTGTGTGTTAATCCTTAAAATTCTTTCCTTCAAATGTTGCAATGAATTCTGACTCCTTTCATCTTCTTGGATGAAGAATGCACATGTCAGGCCATGTGCATTGTGTCCAGTGGAGGATGAGAATAAAGACTAGAATGTGAGTCTTTGTTCTGTGCATGTCCTAGGAATGCCTGCAGATTTGCTCCACTTCCAAATGTTTTTCTGATCACCTTTGGAACAAAAGTCTACGGCATTGCAAAATAAATATGAGGATTAATGTGACAATCTGTATGGTTACACTCACTACCATTTTGACCAAGCAAGTTTCCACCAACTCCAAGCCCTTTACCACTTGTCCCCTACTATGCCCCCACCCCAGTCCATGTCACTGAGGTTCTCTGACAAGAACCACTGTTTTCCTAGTCCTCACCTTACTGGCTACCTGCACTATCTGCCATGGCTGCCTCTGGTCTCCTAATCCCCTGGGTCCTTGGCAAATGTGATTGGCCATTTTCAGAATGGCCTTTCTTTTTTTTTGACATGAGCTCCAGCAGGGTCCCCTCCTCTCACCTTCAGACTTTTGTACCTAGCTCCAGGGAACCAAGTTGGAGCACATGGGTATATTAAGGCAACCCCTAGCTGAAATTCATTCCTGGAATTCCTAGAATGATCCCACACTTATTTTGTTTCAAACTTAAGCTATTATCTTTCCATCCCCCACTGGCTCCTCTTGTGAATTCCATATCCCAGGGAATATGAGCACCATCTCCCTAGTGACCCGGTCAGATACCTAAGGAATGAACCAAGACTGCAAACTAGATATTTAGTCTCTGCTCCCTTTCCACATCATTGTTTCATTCAAGCCTTTGTCTTTTTCACCCCAGTGTGGCTTGATAGTGTCATTTGTGGTCCTCTTGCCTCTAGCCTGTCTTCTTTTTGAAACTATCCTCACCATAGTCAGCCTCATCTGGACTAAATGTAGGTTTTAGGTCAAACATCCTTCTGTTCTGGATTCCCCAAAGTGTCACATTGTTTATATGTTACAGTATAGAGGCCAAAGTTGTTATTTTGGATGCCTGTATATCTGTGTGTTTGTGTGTGTGCGCGCACACAAACACTTCACCTCAACTGTACAGGATTTACGGTGTCGTTTTGCAAGTTTTTAAAAGAATATTCTTTTGGGGGAGGGGAAGTATACTCTACAGTAGAAATTGAGGAAATCAGACAGGCGGTTACATGGAAATTAAATTAAAATTAAATTACATTAAATTAAAATGTAAGCTCCTTTAAGACAGCTGCTCATGGTCCCTCGTTATGCCTCACAACACTCTTCGAAGTACCTTGTTTCATGTGATTGGGTTCAGACCCAGGAAAGAGGGAATGTGGATTAATCAAAAGCAGATGGGGGCACTTGAGCCTCCGCAGGTTAAAATATGCCAGTCTTTGAGAAGAAAATGGAATGGATTTCAGAAACAAAATATTTGTGTGTGATGAGTTGGAGTTTGGGGGAGGTTTTTATATTTTGCCTTTTTTTTTCAATGGAAAAAAGAAGCCCAAAAGAGCCAAGAAGACACTAATGGATGAAATGCTTTGCACATATGGGATGGAAAATTACGCTCGGTTAAGTCAAAAAGCAGCTTCTGAAGATCTTAATGCGGCTGTGGCCTCACAGGTGCCTGACCCCCTGGCCCCACTACATCACTGCTCCATGTGTTTGGCCCATGTTCTCCCCTCCAGCCGGCCATGGGGGAAGATCATATTCAGTGAGGCAGAAACTTCTAGAACTGCTTGGAACTGCTGCTTGTGCCAAAGAAGATCCCCTCCTTCTCACCCTTTTATCCACACACAGGAGCATTAAAGAACTAAACAGCTCTCATCTCGACTTCCTCCCAACCTCACTCTTTTGGCTTAGCCTCCTCAGAGGAGCAGCTGTTTTTCAGCTGATGTTGAAGCTCACACACTCTTAGTGAAATTGCTCTATTTCTTCATAGAGAAAAGAGCTCCTTTTCTCTGATTTGTTTTAATCTTTCATAGATAGCGTTCCTACAGTGGTGCCTCACTTTACACATTTTTAACTCTTTTCTGGAACAAATGGTTTATACATGGCAGTACAAATCCAGTATCTGCAAATGTGAATCAGAATTTAAGTGCACCAAGAAAGGATACCATTTAAGAAAACTATGTGGGGAATCCTTTTCTTTTTTATTTGTTTTTTTTTTTTTTTTTACTATTCTTATTATTTTTTCCCCCTGAAGCAAAGAATCCTTTGATAATCTAAATGATTGTTTTCCCTCACTCTTTTTTCCACAGGACCACTTCATTTTTATAAGCTTAGGAAATTTTGATTGATGTGCATTGGTATGTTTCAACATGGGACACACACTTGTTCTGAGGAGAGCAGTTATTCGTGGGGCTGTGGAACCAACTCTATATGTCTCCCCTCTTTTCCCAGCTCGGCACTATCTAATAAAAGTATTAGAATTCATACATCCAAATGAATGTCATCAGTTCTAATCATGTGGCACAACCTAGAATATTCTAGTACTGTATTTTGGGTATAGTTGATTTGAGTTCAGATTAGTGAATGGCCCCAATGAACCCGCAGTCACAACATGACAGTTCCAAGGACACTGGTGGTCCTGCTGTGTGCTCAGAACCTGGTCATCAGGAAAGTTGCTCTTCAGCATCCCCAGTTTCTTATTGGTCACCCTTAACTTCCTGGTGGCACCATGCCTCTCCAGCCCCGTAGCTCCACCTTTAGCAATATCAGTAACAAGACTTAATAGGAACTAGTATAAATCAGCACAGTTCTCCCCCCTTTGCATACACCAACTCATTTCATCTCCACAATAACTCCATGAAGCTGACTCATGGTCCTTATCTCTATTTGGCACAAGAAGGCTCAAGCACAGGGAGATGCAGTTCACAGAGTGGAAGATTGGCCTAGGTTGGGGAAGGAACCAGATTTGACTTCACATCTGACTATGTCTGCATCCTTCTTCATTCTTTCTATACCAACAGTACATCATGATTATTTTTCATTCAGTGGATATGAAGTCTTTTGCTAAGTGGTTTTGCTCTTATTTTATACATCGAATACTCCTGATGATCCTTTTAATTATCCCCATTTGAAGTGAGGAATTCAGGTTAAATAACTCATTCAAAGTTATGCAGCTCTCTAATTGGAGGGAATTGGATTTACCCACAAACTTTCTTAACCATGGTATACATAATTAAGCTATATGGAAAGACAGGATTGGGCCTCCACTAGAGAAATTTCAGAAAAGTGGGATGGACAGGAGGTTTTTGAGAACAGGATTTGAAGTCACTGAAATTTTATCACACAAATCTGACTCTTCTTACTGGATCCACCTTTTCCTCTCCATTGCACAGCATTGTGTGCATATATATCCATGCACAATGCTGAGGGAAAAAAGTTGCTTCATAAACTAAGATTTGTCCGTTATGAAATTCAGTACTCTACTGAAAGTTATAATCAGCTGAACAAAATTCCACAACTCAAACCCAGCCCCTTAGGACTCCTTCTTCCATGAGAGAGTGCTTTGCTAACTTGATTGTCAGGTGGTCACTTCAATCCAGGCTCCAAACTGCTCATTCTTAGGAATTCCTTCTTTCCTTCTTTCCTTCCTTCTTTCCTTCCTTCCTTCCTTCCTTCCTTCCTTCCTTCCTTCCTTCCTTCCTTTCCTATAGATTTGTTTGAGTTACTATCTTCCTTAGAAATTTACCAAGCCTTCCCATTCTTTTAATAGTCCTTTCTACTTCCTCAGTTTCTCACCCTGAATCTTTTAAAATGTGTTCCAAACTTAGGTCCACTCTTGCCCTATCTATTCCCTGTCACCATGCACCTACACTCTTGTCCTCCAGGATGACAATCTTCTTTGAACAGGCTAAGAACTTTCCATCCTTACTTACTTTGGTCTGGCTGTTCCTTTGACTTCTGTTTTCTCTAGGCATATTGAGCTCCTTGGGCTTGCCTTACACGTGTCCCTTCTATGAGTCTTTCCCTGATGGTCAACCTCAGCTATAGTACATGCAAACTCTTTAAGTTAGAGGAACAGCACTAGAGTAACAACTACATTTTACTTGGTGTGTTCCAGAGCCTGCTTTAGTCACCTATACCTTTCAACTCTAAGTCCTCTCGACAACCAATCTTCATCTCATAGATAAAAGAACCTGAGGTACACACAGATCATAAAACGTTCTCAAGATCATGCTGAGCAAGACTGAGTCTGTCTCATTCTCTTCTTTTTCAATGTGTTTACACAAATATCAGGCAGCATGAAGTCTGGGGAGGGCAGGGACTCTTCTGTGGTCAGTCTTGTAGATCCTCATACAAGGTGCTTCCATGCAGGCTCATAACTGAAGAAAGATGTGCTGATGCTTAAGACAAGTTGATTAAATAACTGAAGGATGTTTTCATGATGAGAAAGATCATAAGGTAACTTCTGCTGTCCTGGTAGAGAAAAACCAGAGACGAAAATGTGTTCTCCATCCTAACTTGTGCCTGAGTTTAATTCAAAGAATGCTGATGGAAGTGATTATTATGACTCTTGGATTCTTAGTCAAAACACTCCTAAGCGTTAGCTTGAGCAAGCTGGGGGCATCTGCATCATTAATTTCAATGTTGACTTCACTTTCAAAGCCCTGTAGGACCTGAGTATATTGTCAATCTTTCCACATACACAAGGGACTCACCAGTGGCATTTCCAGGGGGCCTGGGTCACATCCCAGCCTCTAATAATCACTGGAACTTTCTTGGGGGGTTTAACCCAGGCTGCCTTGCATAGGTGTGCATTGTACGGAGCTGAGGCAATGGTGGGAAAGAAGGAGAATTCATCAGGCTTCATTTCAATGCTTAGAAATAATCAAGCCAGAATATTAATTCTGTGGCAATTACTCCCCGCTTTCATGTTTATGGAGAGAGAGAGAAAAACAGCTGGGGCGGTTGACATCTGAAACAGGAGCCGCTGATTGTTACTTGCACAGCAGATGGGCTTGGGTTATGAATAAGCAGCAAATGTGAAAAAGAGAGTCACAGGGTTGAGCCAGGCTTGCTTCATGCAAAACCAGTTAACCCTTGCTGCTTGCCACTGGTCCTCAGTTGGAATTGCTGGGCTGCATTTTTTTTTAATGGTCAGAGACCTGGTATCACCCCATGTGGCAATGAACAGAGCAAAACTGGACTAAGGAAATACACCAACAGAGCCAATGTATGTTTGATCAGTGTGAAATCAAAACACAGCACAGACTGTGCTATGAGTGAATGGCAATAAAGTCTTCTGCCTGTATTTATACTCTTAGCAGGTGCTTAAATCAACACTTCAGTGGTAGGTCAGCGTCATGAGGAATAGGGAATCCGTGAGATCGGAATCCTGATCTTGATGTGATTCAAGGGGTTTCAGAAAGCTCCCATTTTCCACCAACATCTTCCTAAGTAACTTCTCACTAATGCCTGCAATTTTATATTTAGGAGAATCTTCCTTCATATTATATAACTGAATGAAGCTCATTAAAATCCAATGTCCTTGAGAAGGGTGACATTGAAGCATTAGTGTATCAGATCCTTTCCAAACTTCATCTTTCCAAGCTCTCAGAAAGCAACTCCCTGTGGGGTTAGACAAATGATGGAGGAGAGGTAAAACTACGGAGGGGCTTTTAGCATAGCAAAGGTCTTAAGTCTCTGGTTTTCCTAGGCTGTACTTTCTAGAGTCTTGTGATCTTGGGCCAAGTCTTGACTTTGGAGCCTGTAACCTTGCTGTTCTAGAGATAACTCTTGTGAAAAAAGTCAGTGCAGTTACAGGTACTACGAAGGGGTGATGGGGGGTTGTGCTACTCAGACATGGCAGAGATTATGGAAGCAACTGGGAAGCCTTGAATATTCAAGCATAAGATAGCAATGGTTGATGAAGGGGGTTGAAAAGTTGGGAGGGAGAATAGAAGTGGTTCTTGCAATGGGAGGCAAGAAACTTTTCAAAAACTACATATAATATTAAGAACAGGTTGGAGTCTCTGTGACTCATGAAACTAAAGTCTTCACCATAGGAGACATAAAATGGCTAAACAGGAAGAGCCCCTGACTTTCAGTTATAGAGGGGATTCCTACCAGTATTGCACAGAAGGTGACACCGAGTTTCCATTTCTGCTTAATATTGAGTGATATTCTGACTTAATCCAAGGGGCAGAATTTAACTCCTTCTATGGCCAGTGCAGGCAGTGAAAACAAATCAAGGATTTCAGGAATAATCTGAAACCAATCTAGGAAAAGCTAGAGGGAAAATGGGAAAGAATGTCAGTTGCCAGAGTCCCAAGCAGAATGGACAGATAGTGCTTCCAGATTGGCCTAGGGAGAAACAAAACCTCAGTAGCAATTCCTAATGAAGACAGGGCTGTTTGTTTTGATACTGGAGATTGAACCCAAAAGCATTTCACTTCCCTATATCTCCAGCCTATTTATTTATTTGTTTGTTTGTTTGTTTGAGGCAAAGTCTCACTGAGTTGCTTATAGCCTCAATAAGTTGCTGAGGCTGGCCTTAAACTTTTAATCCTCCTGCCTCAGCCTCCTGAGAAGCTGGGATTGCATGCATGCACAACCAAGCCAGCCTTGAATACAGGTCTTATACTTAACTCTGAGCAGCTTTATAAGCAAGAACTGTGAGTAAAAGTCTCACAGAAAGGAGGTCATGGGACAGATCTGCTTGTGTTAACACTGTATGAGTAGAGTAAACTTAGCAGAACTTTATAGATGGCACAACACCAGACCATTCCTAGTCTTGTGAGTTTCCAATAGCTCCTACATGAGGAAAAACAGTGAAATTACAGTAGGACCACTGATAATTTATAGTATATGTTAACTTGCATTGACTTATATATTAAAATAATATTCTCCTTCCATTTTCAACAAATCCTCCTCTGTTATCTTCATAATATCTTAAGTTCAGAAACACTTGCAAGGAGTTTTTACAGGTAGATATGTGACCTTGTGGATGGGTTCAATCATTATAACCAAGATATTGACATCTAGAGTCATGGCTTGCCAGTGGTTCATGTAACAGAACATGTAACAGAACATTGCTTAAAGTGTGCTGGCAACTGGGTTTAATCCATAAGACGCACTCATACAACTTGAACACTCTGCTCTAAACTCTTCAGTTCTGAAATTCTCCTCATCTTTACCTCATCCCATCACTTAATGGCATTTTTCTTGTATCATCAATCCTCACTGGTGTGAGATGCACACACATGTGTACACACATGCACCCGAACACTTCTATCTCTCAACTGCTCTGTAAATGGCAATTATTGTTCTTGGGTTGGGTTTTATTTCAGATTTTGCTGGTTTGAAAATTGTTTATCTTCTTTGAAATGCATGATGAAATGATCATTGATGGTGTAGGGAGGTAGTATCTTTAAGAGGTGGTTAGATCATTTATTAAGAGGGGTTAGTGCCTTTTTGTGAGGGTTAGTTCTCCCTCGCACAGGATTGAATTAGTTATATGTGGGGCTGGGACTGTTATAATGCACCTTATATTTTGACTCTTATACATGCTTTCTTTCCTTTATGCTTTCTACCATGGGTTGAAGTAGTATGAAGCCCATAAGGAAAGCTTAGAAGGTGTAGGTACCATGCTCTTGGACTTTATAGCATCCAGAGCCATGGCCCCAAATAAACCTCTTTTCTTTATAAATCATTCAGTCTCAGGTATTTTGTTACAGCAATAGAAAATGGACTAAGACTCTTTCTAACATACTAAGTCAATGGAATCTCAAAATTAGCTAATGCTTTCTGTACATTCCAAAGATGGAGCTTTTTTCTCCCTTAATTTATTATTTTTCTTTATCTACTCTCCTTTTTAGGACTTTTTCTTCATTTTGTTTTATTTCTTTTCTCACCAGAGCACATGCTTTACTGATTCTTCCTCTACCTGCCAGTCTAGGGCTCCAGCCTTTTCCTAAAGGTGCCGCCATGAAGACAGAGTTAATAAATTTGAATGCATTCTTAGCCAGTTCTCTTAAAGCTCTAACCACCCAGAATCCTTCCTCTCCTGCTCCAGCTCTTCCAGTGTCCCCTCTGTCTTCTCTGATACCTCAAGACAGTCACATTCACCTTCAAGGTGCTCATATCTGTGGTGAAGCTCTATAGGCCAAAGCGGCTCAGGATTGCTTGCAGGGATTAGAGTTTCCTCATCTTCTTATTTTTGAGTTTCACTAAGATAAGAGAGGACCAAAGTCAAACTTTTAATGTCTCAAATTATTTAGTTATCAAACGCTACCTCCAACACTGCCCTTTGAGATTGACTCAACACCTTGAGTGTTTGCCACACACATGGACCCTATCATGCATGAATCAAAATGCACCACACTTTGTGATCTCACCAGCTTGTCTCACCTATGGGCCAGAGATGAGCATCAGGACCCAATAGAGTCCTCTTGGTTATCAGCCAGTGAGCAGATTGGAGGAGAGTTCTGATGAACAGGGCAGTCTATACTAGCCACCAAGTGGCACTCTAGCTTAACCATCAAAATTTTCCTTTGGTAGCTTAAATTCAGAATTTATAGATAGAGAGAAGATACAGCATCAAAACTGTAGCAGAAAAAACTCCAGGCCCTCATCTTGGGGTGCATTGGTATATTGGCCAGTGTGTTAGTCCGCTTTTCATTGCTGTGACTAAAATACCTGACAAGAACAACTTAGAGACAGAAGAGTTTATTTGTTGTTTACAGTTTCAGATGTCTCAGTACATGTTTGGTCCATTCTGTTACTCTGGGCTGGAGGTGAGGCATACCATCAGGGTGGAAGGGAGTGGCAGAGGAAAGCTGCAAAGTTGCTCAGCTCTTGGCATCTTGGAAAGGGGTGGGGAGGGAGAAAGAGAAGAGAAGAGAAGAGAAGAGAAGAGAAGAGAAGAGAAGAGTCGAATCAGGGACAAAATATAACCAAAGGCAAGGCCCTGGTGATCCTCTTCTAGCCTCCTCCTACCTGCCTACAGTCATCACCCAGTACAATAGTCCTTTCAAGTTATTAACCCATCAAATAGATTAATCCACTTCTTAGGTTACACTTCTCATTGTGCAATTATTTCACCTCTGAACATCCCTTCAATAACACAGGAGGTTTGGGGGGATACTTTGTATTCAAATGATAACCCTCAGCAAGGTCTGGATTTTTCCATAGAGTTCTGGAAGAGAATGACCCCTTTACTCTGTATTGTTTTAAGAAGCAGCATCCAAATAAGGTATCACAGTACATCTGTTTATTGTAATCTGAAAAATTCTAAGGACCTGACTCTTGTTCTCTTTCAGTGGGGGAAAGTGCCCTCCCATGCTCTCCTGTGTGAGTGACATAGTATTCATATGCTGCCAACTGGGCTTCTCCTGGAAAAGAAAGTTCCTTGTTCCTTAAGCCTTTTGACACCAGCAATTAGAGTTCATAGAGGAAAGTAACAGCTTGAAACATACCTAATGCAAAGCTAGTGCCAGCCAAGGTGCTGTCTCTGCCCTCATCAATGCCAGAAACCAGGAACTTTGGGCTTAAGTACTAACTACAGAACTGGGCCCAAGCTGAGTCAGCTGCAGCCCCTGGCATATCCCCAAGTGAAAGGAACAACAGGTTGAGGGTTACTTAAGATATGAACTCTTTAAACAGTCTCTCTTTGGGAATGCTTTGACAAGCCAGCCAAAGTGCCTCCTTTCCCTTGCCCCTCCTCATCTCTGCAAATGACAAAGTGCAGGTTGTTGCCTGCAGGTGAGCACAGCTCTGGGGAAACAAGGAAAGCAAACAAATACTGCTATGTGGTTGAATGGTTCCCAGGCTCTATTTCAAAGGTATTCCCTTATGGCTTTGTTTGCTCCTGTTTTTCCCAGCATAGGTGTTTGATATCACACAGACCTATTCTGAGATTTCCAAGGAGAAAAGTATTTAGTTTACAGTGGGTAGCCCAGAATTTCCCAGTTTGAAAAAGGGAATAAGTTACCTGTCCACTGTGTATATTTAAAAGTCCCCAATTGTGCTGGTATCAAGGTGCTGATGGGACATGAGAAAGTTCAAACTGGGTATCTGAAAAAAGCACCTATGGCAATGAATTTTCTGAGTCAACTCAGAGGCACTGTTTGTCCTTGATTTAAGAGCAGCTTCCTCACTAGGACAACACTCCCCTTTCCCAACTTCCTGTGTGGCAGGGGAAGACCAAGACATCAGATAATTGTTTATACAGGTAGATTTAGAAAAGACAAAATAAATTTTAGGGAAAATAGAAAGTGTGAGATTCTTGTAATTCCCCCATGCTTCGTCAGATGTCTTAGAAGTCTCAAAACTCTTCCCCACTTTTCCTCTGACATAGACATGGTGGAACTTGTATTTTGCTCCCATTTATGCTGGCCTAGGTGAATGCCAAAGTGAGCAAGTATCAGTAGCCATCACGAAGGAAGTAGGAAAATCTGTCTTCAACCAGAGGAGGTTTGAACATAGACAAAAAGAGATTAAAGGGACAGAGCCCTCCATGAGGGAGTAGAGAGTAAGGGGGCTACTACACTCTGTATCCTGTGCCCTGACCAAGCAACCAGGGTCAGCCATTGATAATGAGGCATGTTTTTCATTTTCCTACCTCGAACCCTCTTCCAATGGTGCTCATCATTGTGAACATCCCTTTCACACCCAGAGACCAGTACATTTATGCTGCACCTGACCCCAGTCAAGCCTGCTCTCTGAAATCATCTTTGAGAAGGTGAGAACAAGAGACAGAGGACAGCATATCTTTCAACCACTCCATGGGTATTTGCATCTTAACAGAGGAAGTTGTTTTCATCTCTAACTTATTGAAAATGGTACCTTAGTTTGAGGTCTTAAAAAGGAACTTGTAGGAAATGGCACATAGGCAATGGCACCTGCCTGAATAAAATAGATGATTTATCCATGGAACATAAAGGACATTGTTAGCAAAAAAAAAAAAAAAAAAAAAAAAAAGTCAATTTTTGAGAGTCTGAGGCAGAATGATCACTCGAGCCCCAAAATTTGAAACCAGCCTGGGAAACATAGTGAGATTCTATATTTCAAAAAAATCAAAACAATAAAATCCTTTCCTCTTTCCACCAGTGCCCCTCATTCCCAAGCCTATGCCCTGTACAGGAAAAGGTCCAGGCACTCAGGCAGTGCACTGCAAGCTAGATGTAGCAGTATGCTGGTAGCTTTATAGTGTACAACTAAAGCTTAGGCCATTTTGAGACCTAACTGACAATAGCAACCAGGGTGGAGGTTGTCCTCACATGCACTGGTCTTCTGCTGGTGTGACAGACAATACCTTTGCATCCAGCCTGAGAGTTCCTACTCTACTATTGCTATCAAGGGAATACGTTTCTAATCATGTGGTCAGCCATCAGAACAGCTTGGATGGATGCCTCTGTTCTGGGTGTGTCCAAGTCATGCTCCTTTGAAGTAAAACACAGCCTAGGCAGAGGGAGGAGACCATCTGGGAAGTGGGCCCGGCCACCAAGTTGGCACCCTGCTCCTCTCACATCTGTAGTCTGTAGTGTGGCTCTGTGGTGCCAGGGATGTGATGAACGTCAACAGAGCACGTCTGGAGCACTTAGTATGTGCCAGGTGCTTTTCGGGGGTTTCATATGAATGTTTTTTTTTTAATCCCCATCTTACAGATGATCAAACCCAGGCTTGGAAAGTATCTTCTTTCTTTACATCTACACATGACTGAATACCCAACAGGCTACTTATCATGCCAGGCAATGTGAGAGAATTAAAAGTATGAGAATGTCACCTGATTTCAATGTCACATATTTTTAAATGTTTCCTCTAGATATTTTCTAAGATGACTACCAAGAGACCCATGGAAGAAAAGGAGTTACCCTCCCCACCCAACTCCTCCATATCATTGAGGTAGCAATACTAATCCACATAACAATTCCTGCACTACTAAACCTTGGGGGCCTATTTCAAAATATGTCTGAAAAATACTTATTAAAATTTGAGAGTTAATTTTAAATAAGACTCATTTAAGTTAAAAACTGCAGCTATCTATATGTTTAATAAATGCAATTTATACAAAGGAAAATGCATGTAATTAAAATTAATGCCTCTGTATATCCAATGTACAATTTGATTAAAGAAAAAATTCAGGCAGTTTTCAGTTTGCATATTTATAGCAGACAATTTAAAATGACTAACTACAAACATGCCTTTCATTTTTGTTCTAGTTCTTTCTTTAAATGAAACAAAAAAGAACTTTTGTAATAGAAACAGCCTATAATTCTATTATTTCATTTAATAAATAATATTCTTCATAATGTTCTAAAATTTGTAATTTTTCAAAATCTGTGAGGAAAATCTCTCCATAATTTTTAATTTAAAATGAATGTATTGTAATATACTTATTCATTTTGGTTGGTTTTATATAAGGCAGTTCTAAACAATCTTGCTCTTGTTAGCTTCTTAAAATTTTCTGATTATGTCCTCAGGACACATCCTATAGCAGTAGCACTGGGTCAGAAAGTATGAACTGTTTAAAGTTCTTGATGCTTATGACCTCATGTTTTTCAGAAAGATTTAAACAATTTTATTTCACATTATCAAATTATAAGAGCTCCTGTTTCCTGTTTTGACACTTTGAAAATTTTTTAATTCATAAATTATTAAACCATGTCCTTTAGTTAGGATTCTATTATAAAGTAAGTATTTTTCTTTTTGATTTAGGAAAAATTATTTACATATTGAAAAACTGATCTTCTGATTTTTTTTGTAACTGTTCCCTCCATTTCTCCAGTTCATCTTTATGATTTCCTAAGATGTGTAGGTGTAGCTCAGGTAACATGCTACTAATATCCTGTAAAATCTCACTCTACTTTCTCTTCTGTTTTCTTTTTCTATTGCTTTTAACTTTAGAAAGTTTATGTCCATTCTCATATTAGTCAAATATTAGCTAAATAAAAATTACTTCATTTCCTCAGATCATGAATTTCATAAATTATATGTGCACTGAACAATTCCATTGATTAATATGTCAAATTTTATGCCTGTGATATAACATTTGAATTATCATTGCATTTAAATATATTTTTACATCTTTTAGAGCAAGTCTTAGCTATTCTCATATGCATTTTCTTCCAGGAACTTTAGAGCCATTTGCTCACGTTCCAATTACAAAATAAAAATAATAGTTGTGTCAGGACTTGTTGAAGTATCACATCTGTACATCCTTGAGCTATCTTCCAATCTATCTAGATTTGTGGCTACTTTTAATTAGAATGCCTTTAGCATTTTATCACTTTGCATGACTTGTAAAATAGATATTCCTGATTGTAGTAAGGAAGTAGTCATCTATTTCTTCTTAAAATTTGGTTAAAAAAATCACATATAGAATTGGAGTCTGTCCAATGTGTTTTCAACATCTATTGAGATGATCATACAGTTTTCTCATTACTCTTATATGGACTCTTACTCAAATTAATCTGCCTGCTCATTTAAAAAATGTTATATAATTTTTTATAATCACTTTTTTTTTCTGGATACTATTGTGTATTAGCCAAGATTTCTAGGTGCAAGTGACAGAAAACCAAAGCACAACCAACTAAAACAGAAAAAGAAAAAGAGCTGATTGTTTGACTAAAAATCTAGCAGCACAGTTGATCCACAAACCTGCAGAATGCCACCATGACTCAGTTTTGCTTTCTGTACTTACCAAAACATCACGCTTTCATCCTCACACACACAAGTCCACAGGAGCAGAGTTTTGTTTTGTTTTATTTCTTTGCCGATATCTCTGTCATAAGTCCTGTGCCATTCCTTTACTGCCTCCAAACTGACCACATGCTCATACCTTTACAAATTACCGTGGCCAAGGGTTAGGCAAGGGGACTGTCTGAGGCTTAGGATACTTGTCCACATGGAGTCTGAGAATTGGGTAGATTGAGTGCAAGGAAGGGTATTCTCACAGGAACAATCACAATGGTGTTATTAAAAGAACAAGGATGGATTCCAGAAGAATGCACACATTTAGTGTCCACCGCACACCCTTACTATTGTGAAACCTCCCAGAATTGCAGAGCTGAAGTTCCTGGTTTTCTTATATACAGATTGTTTCTCCACATTGTCCAACCTATTGAGCTTTCACCTTCTTTTATTATCACAGTAATCCTCTACCAGTTACACTATGAAACAAGGTCTGAACAAGTGGGAGCTCAGCCTGATTTTAGCCTGAGTTGCTTCCCTGTTCAGGTTTGCTTGGCATTCCTCTGCTTAGAAGAAATCCACAGTGACTTCCTTAAATTCCATTGCTCAACATGCAGGCTGGGTGGTGGATTATCTCTCCAGCTTCCCCACTTGAAATTCCATAGAGAAGAGCTGCTACTCACTTCCTCAACACAGGAATCCAATTGCTGATCCCAGTACAGGGACAACAGACATAAAAGCAGAAGAAAGTTACTCTTCTTCCCACATTTTATGAAATCTTTTCCATCATGGTTGCTGATTATGGTTTTGACTTCCTTGTTGAGGTAGTTGGTTGTTGCTCTTCTACTCTTTCTGAGCTAAGATCTCCCCAGACCTTCTTCCTTTTGCCACTATTTCACCACCTCCATCATCCCCATGAATGTCTCTTTTCTTCAGTGGGTCCCTAAAGGGCCCTAGAACTAAATGAAGGGGCTCATGGACCAGAATGGTACTTTGCATTAGTTAAGAGCCCCTCTCTGGGGACCTTCACTTCAAAGTGTCCCTGTCACATTTAATCATCATTTTTAGGACATTTCTGGGGATAATAAAGGAAACTTACCCAAGGCTGAAAAGAACGGCTTTCAGTTACCTGCAGGACATGGCAATTAGAGTAAATATGTTGGATCTCCCTACCTCACAGAAGTGTTGCAAAGATTAAAAATAAAAATGTTTAAGCCAAATAGCCTTTCTTGGTAGATAAATAAATAAATAGATCAATCAGATAGACCCAGGAGAATATTAAAAACTGAAACTCCCCTTTGAAAGAAAGAGGATTGTCATGGGCAGCTATGCTGACCCAAGGGGGGTTGCCAATGAAGTGGCACAGGGTAGAATGCTGCTTTGTGTGGCTTTGGGTAGGGTTAAGGGAGCTGCTAAGAAGCAGTGTAATGCCTTCAGGCTGTGGGTGAGGAAGGTGGAGGAGTAATCCCTGATAAATTTGTCAAAGTTCCCAGCAGGGTTTGGCTGCTCAGGCTAAGGCTGCCTCAGTCCGGTGCTTTTCAAATCAATGCTGAGAAGCACCATTCCTTCCTTGTTTGTCTTGCACTGAAACCAGGATGGGGATTTGGTGGCTCTCACCAGCTAGGAAACCAGTAAACATTCTTTACTTATGTGATTTCTCTTCTATCTTTCATCTTTTGTCACTGCTTTGCTTTTCCTGAAGGCTCAACGGCTCAACAATTCACTACATCCACTATTAGGATGAATTTAGGCTTGTGGGCAAAGCAAAGCTATCATATTGGACCCTGCAGAAGCTCTCTACTGGTGTTTCCAACTGTGAAAGGACACAAGGGAAGAAAATGAGCATTGCTTGTTACCAAGCTGTACCTGGAGAAAAGAAGAACAACCTGAGTTAATCTACCCTGTTTTGAATCTGCCTTTCTCTCTTACAACTAAACACTGTGTATTTTCCTGTTAAACAGGAAAACGAAATGCCATTCTTTTGCACAAGACAAAAATCTCTGGACATTTAGCCTAGAATGCCAAGTACTTTAAAAGATAGTTATATAACATCTTATTATCCAGTTGCCTGCTTATTATCCATCTTTTTCTTCACAATTGAAAACCAACAGACATCATAATTGTTATTGTAGTTCTTTAGATAAGAAATGCTAAAGAGATACATCTTTATGATAACAGTAGCCCATTTCAATTTGTGTGTGTGTGTGTGTGCCAGAGATTAAATCCAGAGGCACTTAACCGTTGAGCCACATCCCCAGCCATCTTTAACATTTTTTAAATTTTGAGACAGAGTCTCACTAAGGTGCTAAGGGCCTTGCTAAGTTGCTGAGGCTGGCTTTGAACTTGCCAACCCCCTGTCTCAGTCTCCTGAGCCACTGGGATTACAGGAGTGCACCACCACACCCAGCTAGTCCAATTCATCTTAACTTGGTACTACTGGGCTTTTGTCCATAAAATGGCACTACAATTCATCCTTGCCGAAAATTAAGAATTCAGTGTGCCTGGATCCGTGAATCCCATTGGACATCTTGCCCTGTGCTACTCTCTCATCTCTGAGTTTCTATAATATTAAAATGTAAAGATAACAACCATGCCAAGGCTTCTCTTGTATCTGAAATGTGTTTGGCTATTAGATACTTTGAGATATTAAGTGCCATCGGCACAAGAAATTCAAAGTATGGAAATGGGACATGGATTTCCTATTCTTATGAAAACTGTTAAAGATATTATGCTACACAGAATATTAAAAGCATGTATTATCCTGAAAGACAATGTTTGATTAAAAACACATAGGGGCTGGATTAGTGGTTCAGCAGTAGCAGGCTGGCCTAGCATGTGCTAGGTGCTGGGTTTGATCCTCAGAACAACATAAAAATAAATAAATAATGGTATTGTGTCCAACTAAAATATTTTTTTAAAAAAATACATAGAAATTAGTCATCTTCAATCAATAACATCTAGGGAAAATCAATACAAATAATGGGAAGGTTTTATATAACTATTTTCATTCAGATACCTACCTTTGAATTATTCCTAGCAATGGACAAAAGGATTTATAACCTGTAGGGTCTAGTCCCTAGGAAGACATAAAATAATCTAAAAAGAAAGGGGATTTGGTTAGAAAAAATAATATTCAATAATATAATATCATTTTATATTTATATAAAAATGTCATTTTAGCAATACAAACTTAAGAAAGAATGAAGTAAAGCTGGTCAAACTTATCTGACCAAATTGGTTCCAATAAGTACAGAAATTCTCTGCCAGTGGCCTGGCAGAATCCCCATAGCGGTAGTGTATATATGAGAGAGAGAGAGAAAGAGAAAGACAGAAAGACAGAAAATGAGGAGAGAGAGAGAGAGAGAGAGAGAGAGAGAGAGAGAGAGAGAGAGAGAGAGAACAAGAAAGTATATGTATGGATTTTTAAACATGCTGAAATAAGTAGAAACTTCTATTTCCTACTTAGAGTTGTTAACTTTTCTAGAACTGACAACCAGAAAGACAATGTGTTGTGCTATGTCCCTGGGAAAGCACCTGCACTGATTTCATGTGTATCTGTATGTGCTCCTAATAGTCATAAGTGGCTTATTTTGCCATGACACTGTTGCAGGGTAAATTACTGCTCCAATATTATTTATAGACAGTGGTTGAGCCTCCAGATTTCTTTTCCTTGTTTGGGTGATGGGCCCTAGGATATCAAATTTCCTCCATCTTTACTTTTGTCCCATGAAACTACTTGATTCTAGAGAATGCAGAGCTTGGCAGTCCTTGATGAAGCATATTTATGAGTTAAGTCCCAATGAATCCAAAACATATGGATTAAATTTCCCTTGAAATATCTAAATTAAAGGTGGGAAGTACTTAGAATGCACTGGGGACCTGGGCTCCTCAGGCCAATGTTAAAGTTTGAGATATTTTCTTCCCAACAGGAAAGCTCCAAGCTTGCCCATGCTGCCCAGTACTTGAAGAACTCCATCTTGGCTGTCTCATGCCTGACACTTTCCCGGAACATACAGCCCTTGATACCCCAGCAATGATCCCACCAAGATCCACAGGATCATGCATCAGGCAGAAGAGGAATGCTTTATTGAGTGATACAGCTTAATGTCTCTTCTGGGTTCCTGCCTCATCCAAACCTTAAACACAATTAATGTCAAATTTATAGGACTAAAAAGAGAGCCAGGAAACCATCCAAAAAAACATTTCAAGACAGAATAAAGATGACTTTGACTTTCCCTCCCACAAATCAGAATCATAGTGAATAGCTCAGTAATGTTTTAAAAGGAAAAACGAAACAAAACAAAAGATATTCAGTCATTACAGTTTGCCTTATTTTTCAGATAAACCAATATTTCTTAACTTCTGGAACAACTATATAATAGCTGACCTTTACCCCATAATCTGGATTTTTTTTTGCACTCACTATCTTGAATTCTAATAGAATTATCTTCAAATAAATCTGGTTTGATTATCTCCTGATGTTTTATCTTCTCTCTCTCTTCTTTGTACAGGTGTATTTTATTCAAGGATCTCAAATCATTATGAACATGAATAAGTTTACTTTTTAAAAATCGTCATGCCTTTTCTACATATCTGACGGCCTAGGTCTGAAAGAGAATGATTCTTGTATATTTTCTTAAAATAACAATTAACTGTATTTGTCTTTTCCCTCCATAAGATCACAATAATTTTTCCCTCTTTGGCCTCAACCAGAATATTTCAATGAAGTTACAATCTCTCTACCAATGAATTGAAATTTGGAAATTTTTATCTAGCAATTTGCTCTATTCATGACCAAAGAGATCTGTGTCTTCATTTGATGAAGTTTGGCTTTTCTCAGCCTAATGACTCCTTCTTTGAGGCCAATGGGTCACCACAATTCAATGTTGTCAAAATCTGACCATGTGCATTCATCAGAATTCAAAGTTGCAATGTCTTTAGGACCAAACACAGCTGAAGACTTTTCTTAAGACATCAAACAGGCTCTTTCTTGTTATTGCTATGGCCATTAGACTGCAATTGATCCCAGGTGAGTCACTATAATTTTAACATACCTGAAACAAACTAGATCTCTCTTTCTCATCTAAAGGAAATGAGAAGAAAGGCCTGCATTTAGTGATATTTTAAAATCCATTATGAAGGAGATTGAGTTTTATTCCTTTATAATTAGCATTTATCACAATTAAATATCCTCATCAAAATAAACCTGTGCTAAATAGATTCTAATTGTCAGGGATTAAAAGTTGTCATCATTTGACTTTTTGTCAAAATTTTAGCTCTAATCTTGACATTCAAAGTCTTTGTAGACTACAAACATGAATTTAGAGAAGTGGATTTTTAATAAACTAACACTGTAGGGAAAACAAATTTTAAAAATGTAGGGCAAACATCGTATTTTGTGGATAAAACCTTCTGATATTGTTTGTATCCAACTGATAGCTCACTATTTCCTTCCCATATAGTTACTACTTTTCTGTCTAGATTTTATCTTGCCCAACTTTGCACAGGGAGAAAATTACAAAAACATTGGAACAGATTACACCTTATAATATATTTATTCTCAGTGACCCTAAACCAACAGTTAAGACCTCCATCTCCTCTCCCGAGTCTCTGAGCTTCCCCAGAAAGACCAAGTGTTTTAATTCGAGGTTGTCTTGCATAGAGATGCTAAGTGGATGATGTCTCTTTTAGGGTGTTTCTGTTCTGTGCAGACATTTCCTCCATCCTGTCATCATCCTCCAGGCTTTCCGGGCCAGACCTCCCTGTGCTTTGACCCCCTGGCTCCCTCTTGTAGACTTTAAATCTGTTTTTCAAGGTGCTGCTGAAAAAACAGGAGATCATGAACTGAAATTGAATTCCATGTATACATGAATCTGTCAGGATGAACCCAACAACTGCATATAACTATAAAGCTCTAATAAAAATAAATAAATGCTTAATAGAAAGATAATTGATACATCTGAAATATAGAATACAAAAAATGGTAAAAAATGAACTATGTGGATAAATCTCATTTATAGTAGGAAGTCCAAGATCTTCAAAAATAGCAATTTAAATTCAGCAGCACCTTGAAATACAACATAGGATTTTTTTCAGGAATGAAAAGATGGTTCCTTATTAGAAAAAAAATGTTTATTTCAAGTAGATCAAAGCATAATTTATGTAATTTAACAACTGCTCATTTTTTTTAAAAAAGAAGCCCTGACATAGAATTCAATACACTCCTGTGACATGTTGTGTGGATGTGTGTGTTATTTAGATAGTGTGTGTGTTATATGGATAATTGTGTGTGTGTAAACACATGCAATAAAACCTACTACCATATTAATGATAAAATACTAGACATGTTCTTATTAAAGATTAAGAGGGAAGTCCTCTATAACTATTTAAAATTCCTCTGCAAAAACTATAAAATGCAATTAAGGAACACGTAAAAATAATAATGTAATAAATATAATAACTGAAATGTAGGTACAAATATTATCATTATTTGCACAACATATTCTTAAATACCTAGAATTCCCAAGAGAATCAACCAAAAATTATTAGAAAGAATAAAATCATATAACCAATAGCTAGTTACAAAATTAAAATATAAATCAATAGCATCCTTATATGTACATAATATGCAATTAAAAAATGGATCAGAAAAGCATTTCTCCTTAACAGAAAATTAGAGAATATATATATTTTAATGTAAATTACCTAAAGGACTTGAAAGAAAACTCAAGTATTAAACCATATCACATCCTGGATAGAAACAATTTCAAAAATATTCTTTTGTTTATTCATTCACTTATTCAAAATATATTTGAGGACATGTTGAACACTGTTCTAGGTCTTGGGGAGACAGCAGTGAACAAAATAGACAAAAGTCCCTAATGTCAGGAAGGGGGACCAAATGAGCAGAGCACCCACAGTAAAAAAAATATATATATATTATATGTGATGGTTTTCAATGTTATAAAGAAATGTCAGCCAGGTATGTCGGTGTATGCCTGTAATGTCAGTAGCTCAGGGCTGAGGCAGGAGGTTCTCAAGTTCAAAGCCAGTCTCAGCAATTTAGTAAGGCTCTAAGCAACTTATCCTGACCCTGTCTCTAAATAAAACATAAAAAAAGGGCTGGGGATATGGCTCAGTGTTTGAGTGCCACTAAGTTACAAAAAATAAAAAAAAAAGTAAAGCAGGAAAGAGTGATGGTGAGTGCTGTATAGTCCAATAGTTGAAGAGAAAGAAGTGTGCTCTTTTAAATAGCATGTTCAGGGGGCTGGTCAGAGAATGCCTTACTGGGAGGTAATGCTTGAAGCTGTGACCACAGAAAGTAAGGATGCAGGCCTCACTCTAAGAAGGTACAATGTTCTAGGCAGAGGGAAGAAGAGTTTGTGCAAAGTTCTTTAAGTGGGAGAAAATGCTTGTATTTAGAAAAATCAGGGGCTGGGGATGTGGCTCAAGCGGTAGCGCGCTCGCCTCGCAAGCGTGCGGCCTGGGTTCAATCCTCAGCACCACATACCAACAAAGATGTTGTGTTCGCCGAGAACTAAAAAAATAAATATTAAAAATTCTCTCTCTCTCTCTCTCTCACTCTCTCTCCTCTCTCACTCTCTCTTTAAAAAAAAAAAAAAAAAAAAGAAAAATCAGGCAGGCCCGTATGATTGGTGTGGAATAAGAAAGAAAGAAATAGGAGACAGATTAACAAAGGAAGTAAGGGCTAAACCATGTAAGGTCTCTTGGCCAATGAGGGTCTCTAGCATTCATTCTGAGTAAGACAGGAACCCTGGAAGCGAGAAGAGACATGTTCTGACTATGTTACAGGATCACCCATTTTAACAATTTTAAAATTACAGTTTAGTATTATTTTTTTTCTGCAGAGGAAATTATAAAAATAATAATATATTTCACTTGGCAAAATATAATGTTCAAAATTATTCATAAAAAAGAGGAAAAGGCATTAGTTAAATCAGACATTGCCACGTTGTGAGGCTATCATAATCAATACATTTTTATAGCAGAGTAGATCATTTGAATGAGTGGATTTCAGTATTTGATAATTCATGTATTCTAAATCAGCACTGAAAAAACAAAGTAGTCAACAAATAATAATGAACCAGCTAGACATTCGAAACATATATGAAATACTTGTGAATACTGTGATGTTTTATACTGAAATAAATTTCAGTCCTTTAAACATATACACACACAAAAAAATACAGAAAAGATCTAGAAGACAATATGCAGGGAACAGTCATGTCTCTATGTGTGTTGCTATGCTATAGTTTGGGTCCTAAGTGTCCCCAAAGGTCCATGTGGTAAAGACTTGATCCTTGGTATTGTGAAGTGATGAAAACTCCAAGAGGTAGGGCTCAGTGGGAGGTTTTTTGGTCACTTGGGGTGTCACCTTGAAGGAAGTGATGGGACCTGAGACCCTCTCTTCCTCTGTCTTTTAATTCCCAGTCATGAAGTGAATAGTTTTGCTCTGCCACACACTTGCACCAGGATGTACTGCCTCAAGCCTGAAACAGAGAGGCCAACTGATTGTGGCCCAGAACCTCTAAAATTGTGAGACAAAATAAACATTTCCTCTGTATAAATTCATTTTTTTCATATGTTTCTTAAAGTAATGGAAAGCAAACTGTATTAAATTGAAAAAAATCTTTATAAGCATATACCCAAATCATGACCTTATAAAGAAAAACATTAAGCCATAAAATTAGAGATAATATATAATAATAATAAAAACTGAAATTAAAAGAAAAACTTGAAAAAATTTAAAAGCAGCCTTAAGGACTAGAGTCTAATTTATTTTAAACAGGACTTTTTTTAAAGTATAAAAATTCTAACTTTCTGTTAGAAAACAACATACAATAGGGCAAATAAATATGCCAAAGCTTGTTTGAATCTACTTTCCAGTTTAAATATTCAAAAGCAAAAACAATGACAGATTTCCAACTAGTAACTTTCCAAACCGTCTTCATAACAGGAAAAAACTAGAAACATCCAAATACCTATCAAGAGTTCTAGTTGATTTTTTAAAGTGTATATACATATAATAAAATGAAATGTGGCTATTAAAAAAGAATGAGATAGCTGGGTTCAGTGGCTCATGCCTGTAAGCCCAGAGGCTCACTGGGCTGAGACAGGAGGCTCAAGAGCTCAAAGCCAGCCTCAGCAAAAAAAAAAAAAAAAAAAAAAAAGAAAAAAAAGAAAGAAAAAGAACAAGAAAAAAAAAAAGTGAGGCGCTAAGCAACTGAGTGAGATCCTGTCTCTAAATAAAATATAAAATAGGGCTGAGATGTGGCTCAGTGATTCAGTGCCCCTGAGTTCAATCCCCAGTACCAAAAAGAAAAAAAAAAAAAGAGCGAGAGGTAACTTTCCTATATACATATGTGAATATACCACAGTGAATCTCACAATCATGTAAAGACACAATAAATTAATTTTTAAAAATAACTATGAGTAAATGGCAGAAAGATCAGTAAAGTAGAGGGAAGGAATAAGGGGAGAAGGGGGAAGAGGAAAGAGAGGTACTGGGGACTGAATTAGAATAAGATATTCCATGCTTTTATAAATTATGTCAAAATGATTCTACTGTCATATATAGCCAAAATGAACCAATAAATTGAAAAAGTTTCTTATCAGCACATAAATAAACCAAAATGGGATAGATCTATTTACATGGAAAGACCTTGTTGCTATTTTATTTGATAGAAAAAAAAGTAAGGTCCCCAAACAGAATGTTTGGTATGTTTGTTTGTATAAGTTTTTTAAAGGATTTATGCATAAGTAACAATTATATTAATTATAGTAATGAAATAATAATAATACCCAGCACTTATTTAATTGTTACTATGTGACAAGTACTATTTTAAACACGTACCTTACTTCTCAACAACTCAGCAGATGGGTCCTGTGTCTTAGAAAGTTCAAGTGAATTGCTTGTGGTCCTAGTAAGTCAGGTAGCCAGGATTCAAACCGAGACAGTCTGACTCCAAATTCTACACTGTTAACTCTACTACACTGATGATCTGGGGAAAAAAATATTAGTTGTAGTCATCTGGGATAAAATAATTAAAGTTGGGTCTTAGAATTTATGACACTTTACTGTCATTTTATAGCTAACTTTCTGTAAGTTTTGGATTTGAAGAAAAATGTATGGTTTTTTTTTAAGTTTTTTACTATTTTCTCAATAAAACATAAGAAAACAGAAAGAAAGAATGAAAGAAAGAGAGAGAAGGAAGGAAAGAAGGGAGAGAGGGAGGGAGGAAGAAAAAGAAAGCAAGCAAGGAAGGAAGAAGTAAGGGAGGGTTTGACGAAATTCCAAGCATCCTCATGAACTCTAGGGAAAACTGACCACAGCTGGCAGAAGCATCTCTCCTTGGCACAGAGCAATGAAACCTGAAGTTGCTGAACCTGAGAGCAGCAGGCCTTTGCCTCTGGACTCCCTTTCCTGAGATGGTGTATGGGACTGACTTGCTGGGGCAGAACCTGGGCGCCACTGGGTTGCATTTCCTATCAGCAAAGAGATCAGAGAAGGATGCTGCCCTCTTTATCATGTCCTATCTATTGATCAAATTCTCTCCTTTTCTGTGTGCCTGACACCATGATACCTAGGAGCTCAGAGTGCTGCTGGACTCAGAACAAACAACACTGCCGGGGGGGATGCTCATTTACGGTCCCTTGGGAAGGGAGGCCTGAGAGCCGGCACTGGGTGGCTAAGTCCTTGGCAGAGAGGCTTGGTTTCTTTGGCAGAATAGAAGTCACCACATGCCTCCAGACACCGGCTAGATTGCCACCTCCAAAGGGGAGTTAACTGTGTCCTTCACTAGTAGACTCCGGTGTCAAGCATGCTGGCAAGCTCCTGGCTGCCACCTGAAACCTCTAGAATACTGCATTGTTCTTTTCCAGGTCCTGGGGTAAGAGAAAGAGACCTGGCCATTATTATCGGGACACAGAGAAATAAAACCAGCCCCACTGCAAGTCCACAGTCCATATGAACTGATAAAGTACCTGGTGCAAGAGTTAAAAACAGAAAAATGTCATGAAACTCCAGATATCCTCGCTCATGCATTGTTCAGTAGAAGTTTTCCAGAATTTTACCTTCATTTTTTCAGGTAATTTAAGGAATAGGTTCAAAAAATCCAATCCTAACCGTGAACCCGTGACTCAGAGAACTGAGTGGTCAGAAAACTTATAAGTGGAGAATACACTGTTTGTAGTGTGTATGTATGTGTGTATATGTATGAAAAAGTACCATATTCTCTTCCAACAGTGAGGCATCAGAGAGTGAATGTGTATATTTACAAGTCTGGAGCATAGAAAGAAATTGCAGAGGCAGATTGCATGAACTCAAGGCAAAGTGTTTAGGAAAAAAATAGGCACACTGTTTCCGTATATCATTATTCTGGCTGCTTCTTGAACTGATTTCTTTTAAAAACTAAAGTTAATCAGTCTCAGATCAGATTTGTAGCTTCTTCTTTTACAAAAAATTACTGACATGGGTCTAGTTCTCTGGTTCTCAATCTATTTGGTCTCAGGACCACTTTGTACCCTTGAAAATTATTAAAGATTCCAAAGAACATTTTAATATGAATTATATCTGTCTATATTTGCAATATTTTAAAATTATGACTTAAAATATTCTTAAATTAAATAATTTATTAAAATAACTATAGCAGTCTCTGGGAAACTCCACTGTCCATTCTTAGGAGAATGAGAGTAAAAGAAGATAAATCATGTATTTATTATTATTATTATTATTATTATTATTATTATTATAGTTTTGATGGCAAAGATCTTCTGAAAGAGTTTGAGGACAAACAGGGATTGCCAGGCCACATTTTGAGAATTATCAGTCTGATTAATAAGCAGACAGTAAAGTACTTGAGGGAGGTTTCCGGGAACCACTGACAGTACTGGTCTGAATAAAATACTACTAGCATTACTATTTCCAATATTAAAAAGCTACTCACTGGAAGATGAGTTCTCTGGGTTGCAAGAAGGCAAATTATGATTCTGAAACTCATGACACATGGGGTTGTGCTTCGGAAAATCTTGTAGAAAAAAAGAACAACCCATGTTCATGTTCAGTTCAACAAAAACCTTGACCACCCGGGACTCCATCATGCTCAAGTCCACAGTTAATGTCTAGGTAATTTAAGGACCTCTGATGAATTCACTGATTGAGTTTTTTCAAGCTTTCAGAAATTAGAAATCTAATGACTTTTTCTTTTCTTAAAATAAGTGTTGTGTTTGGAGCACTGTGTCAAGGTCACTTTGCATAAATAGTGCTCCAATTGTAATTTAGCCACAGGTTAAATTGGACCAAACAGATCTTTTGATTGGAAGTTTATTTTTATCTCTCAAGGATTTGTATGAAAATTATGAGAAAATTGAAGGAAAATAACATTAAGAAGCCAGTACAATAAAATATAATATTTATTTGTTTATTTCTGTGGTTGACTTTTGGAAATGTCTATGTGGGATAGCTGCCATGTTAACGTCCAAAATGTGACCTTCAGGGAATATATGGACCACACAGGAATCTGACCTTCAGGGAATATATGTACCACACAGAGAGCTGAAAATGGGAATAAGCAGTAAGAAATTTAATACATTAAAATTCAAAAAGAATTTCTCACAAGGTCATGCATCTGAAAAACACAAATTGGCTTATGGCAAATGGACCCAAATAAACTATGAAAATTGAACTATTTGTGATCACAATTTTCCCCTTAGTAACTAGAGAGACTACTGGACATGAAGATTATAGGAGTTTGCTGCACAATAATCCTAAATAACAAGAACACACTCATGCACACATATACAGATATACATACACACAAAAACATCCTAGGTGCAGGCTTCCCTCTTTTATGGGTTTGTCTAACTCCAAGTTTGCTTACAGCTTCTAAATTGAAAGTACCAAGAGACAACACCAAAACAATTTCTGATCTTTTCTAATAAGCATAGCCTCAATAGTGGTAAAATCTTTAATTATATCAAACAATAGTTATAACATATTCCTTGCAGAGTGGTGAGGATTCAATGAAAATATATGTGCAAAGATCCTATTTGTTGCCTGATACTTAGAACACACTGAGGAATTTACTCCAATCCCACTTATTACTCCATTTGATTCCAAAGATCAGAGCAATTCTTTTTTTTTTTTTTTTAAAGAGAGAGTGAGAGGAGAGAGAGAGAGAGAGAGAGAATTTTTAATATTTATTTATTTTTTAGTTCTCGGGGGACACAACATCTTTGTTGGTATGTGGTGCTGAGGATCGAACCCGGGCCGCACGCATGCCAGGTGAGCGCGCTACCACTTGAGCCACATCCCCAGCCCAAATCAGAGCAATTCTAAAGGCCTCTGAACTTTGTATTTTGACATGAAGACTCTGAGTCTGTAGGAGATGCTTTAACAGAAAGATTGCATTAAGATTAATTTCTTGATATTTGGGAATTTGGTTTACAAATTAGAGAAGAGAATGCCTTTGGGTGTTAGTGGACAACATTGCTAGCGAAATAACTTGTTAGGAGAGAAATGAAAACCTGTCATGTAATTGAGGGGTGAGAAGGATGCTACAATTGTAAATAATTGCATTATTTACATTTATAATTGGTGTGAAATGTAAGGTTAATTGTGTGCAAGCAAACCAGACCAGATTTGCTATTTTTTCAGTTTTATTCCAAGTGTAGACTTCAAGATAATTACTTAAAACGTTTCTGCCAAGCAATGCTAAAAAAGAAATACGCACAGTTATTTAGTGTCAGTGCAGGAAGGACTTTGAAGATGATCCTCACTGTTTTTTAGTCAAAGGAGTCCTGCCTCCAGGCAATTTGAACTGGTGTGGGAATTTTTTTTTTGTAATAACCAGTAGGGAGGGCTGCTGACCTGGCACTAACTTAGCACTTCAGGGGACCAAGGATGCAAATTGTCTTATGGCATCTCCTAAGTGGGTAAGCAAGGAGGCCTCCTCAGACTTCAAATGCAAAGAGCATCCCTTCCAGAAACCAGAAACATAGACATTTTGGAGGAGTGGGGCACTTATCTGATTTCCCAGTGACCAGAGATCTAGTTGATTGAATTAGGATTCAGATCATTAGCTCTGTGCCTCACTGCTTATTCTAATAAATCTCAATAATCATGATAAAGATGCATGAAGAATTTGGTGAATGAGAATAGTTCCTACTCTGGGGATGATAAAATATTTTATCATTTTTTAAATACAGTAGGTTAACATACTTGAGAAAAATAAACAGTTTCTAATTTAAGTCATTTACTATACAGTTATCTGCATATTTCAGTACAAGGTTTGCTTTAGTTCTCCAGATTGTGCAACAGAGACCTGTTAGCTTACAACCACAAGAATAAATGACAAGAGCCAAAAAAAAAAAAAAAAAAAAAGTTTTGCCACACATAAGTGCTATCTTCTTTTACAGGCATTACACAGGCAAAAAATAAACATGGTCTATCATGTTACTGAATCTATGACATACAAAAGTTTGTAGTATCATGTACCTATCAACATTTCTTTAGTTAAAATAGCTGTTGAAATAATTAATGCACTCAATTCAGCAAAAATCTGCCTTTCTGGGTCTTAACCTGCAAAGAGAGTGGGAAACATCAGAACACAAATGATTCAGGTGAATCAAGTGTTGGGATTTCACGAGTTCACAGATAAAAACCATGGCTCCAGATATTTGAAGTCCAATAGGAATGAATTTTGGTGCCATCACAACTTGTACCTCAAAAAACAGGCCTGCAGTCCCATGGTCAGTTGGCAAAGTTTTTCCCATGGCTCCACATTGCGCACACAGATGGCAATTTACAATTTCCAGTTCCTTAACTAAAAAGTCATAAATAGAGACTCCACTGGCAACAAAGGAAAAATATACATACATGTGTATTATGTGTTGGTGGATTATTTTTCTTTCTGTGCCATACATTAATTTAAACCAAAGGCAATCATTCTCCTTGACTAGTATAATAGGGATAAGTATTTTTATTATTTCTGTTTGTTTATTTTTGGAGGGTTTGGCTGAGATTTCTCTCCTAGGAGGGAAGGACAGGCTCCATGGAAGTGATACTGAGAATTCTTGAATCCGTTTAGTATTGGATCAGGTATCTGTGGATGAGGAACAGTCATGGCTTTTTCTGACATTTTCACCTCTGTTCAGTGAAGGTAAGAAGGATTCTCCTGGGAGCTGCTGTGTTTGTATCAGTCAGGGTAGAGTTTTGAGTAAAGGAATAGAGCAGTCCAACAATAATTCATCAATAGACACTACAGACAACAATGGACATCAGACAGCCATGGATGTCAGATGTTCCATTCAGGTCCAGAAGAGCAGCAGAGCAGGGCTTCTGACACTCATCCCAAAGTGCTGGAGCAACTTTTCGGTTTCAGCTTTGTTTTACTCATTGTCTACTTTCCTCTTTTCCTCTAATATCTTTTTTTTTTCTACTACTATCCAGCTCTTTTTTTCATTTTCTTATCCTTCAGGGTTTTTCCTTTGTTCTCCTTTCTTTCTCTTAATTTTTACATTATCTAACCATCCCATGAGATAAATACTTACTATGGTTACATACCTCAGTATGCTTAAATATAACTGCATATTGCTTATGTTTTTCCAAAATACCAATTCCTATTCTCTGAGCACTCTCTACATATTCACACATTTGAATATTTTGCCGGTTGTACTCTCTGACACCCCTGTGTACTGATAACTGCCAATATTTCAAGTCTCTGTTCAGATATCACCTGCTACAACAAACTTTTGGCATCTTCTTAGGAGTCTTTCTTTAGGTGGTCTCTGTATTGTCTCTTTTGGTCAACTAATCCAATCTTAAAACTTTATTTACTACTTTCATGTTACTAGTACTTAATCTATAATTCTAGGTGTAACCTTGATCTAATATCTTATTTAGATAAGATCTTATGTAATGAACTTATCCAATATCTCTTTATGAGTGTCCAGCTTATCCTGGAGGACAACAAACTCCCAATAAAATACCATCAACTCCTAAATTTGCAAATATACACATACATACATATGTATATACCACAATGTTAATGGACACATAAATAAAATTCTATGTGTTACAAAGAAAAAATTGCAATTTTGTGAGCTGTTTGTCACTCACTGCTTTGTTTGCCCTCTCACCAAGGCACACCTGATTCATGATGTCATACTGCACATACCCCTGTGGTCGTGCCCTCTGCAGGACCTAGGGAACCTCTAGCCATTCACAGGAGCACTGATTCCTACACCTGTTAATGAATTCCACCCTTGGTAAGACACAAGAGTGAAGTTTGCGGTGCTCTGAGATTCTTCTGACACTCTAATATTCTGTCTGGAAAGAGGCCTGCAACTCACTTAAAAATGTTCCTTATGAGACAGACTATCAGAAACACAACAGCCACAACACAGATGGGAGTTTATTCTAAACCAGACTATGAAGGGGACTAGACAAAGAGGTCAGACTGACACATATCCCTAGTGCCTTCTGGATACAATAAAGAAATTGGGTCTCTGTTTATTGAAAATTGCTATGGTGGTTTCCATAAATAGTGGTTTGTGTATCCATATGTTTATGTGTCTGTCTGTGTGGCTACTTATATTCTAAGAGGACTTGCAAGCCAGAGGGAAACTAAGGCACTCCATTATGTACTCCTTCTTTGTCAAGCTAACTATAAATTCATTAGTATTGATCATTTTTTAAAAGCCTTATATTATATGTTTAAACCTGAAGAACAAAAAGAAAATTTAGACTTTCTATCTTTGTCCATGCTGTGTAAATTTAAAGCTAACTATGGGAAAAATTCTTTATTTGATTTCTTAATATAATTGTTATGTTTTCTTCAATTATATTAAAAATAAAATATATCATATGTGCATAGGCAGTTAAAACAGTAATTATTTATAGTTCTATTAATTTGATCAGTAGGCTCCAAACTTTTAATGCAACAATTTATTCAGAAGGGAGAAATTTTTTAAAAAAACGATCCTTGACAGATTCATGTCATGTAAATATGGGGGAAACCACTTCAGGAATTTCAAGGGGAAGAGTTTGTTTCATCAACTCATGTCAAGCTTCCTCACCACCACTTTCAATCTACTTTCTGGATTTCTGAAAAACTCACCTCTTTCTTTCATGAACTCCCTACATAAGCTGAATCCTTAGACATACTAGATATAATGGACTAACTATGCTATTAAATGACAATGTTAAAATCAGTCCATTTGTATAATAGGTATAGCTGTGCAAAAACATAATAGCTTTATTCTCTGATTTTTTTCTCCATGTAGTAGAGAAGCCAATTTTATGAATAATTCCCAGCAATGCCCAAGTTAAAATCTTCTGGTGTGTTGGAAGCTAAAACCACTGATGAATCATCATATTGACGAATGGCCACACAAATTCAGACCACACAAGACTTCAAACCAGGCCTAGAGTAGGTCAAAGAATTGTGAACCATTTCAACTTCCTCATGAAAAAAAATTGTTACTGAGTATTGAAGTAGAGAAAATTGTATTCCATGCCTGTATGAGTATGTCAAAATGAACCCAATGTTATGTTTTAACTATAATGCAGCAATAAAAAATAAAAATAAGCATTAGAATTGGTTGTTTAATTAATATTTTAAACTTATAATCTGGAAGAACTAACTCAATTTAATGTCCCTTGATGGATGTTTTTAATTCTTAAAGTGGTTAGATTCTATTAAATGACTGATAATAGTTACTACAAAGTTGTTTTAAATGTAAATTGTGATTAAATGAATTAAACTTCCTTTTCTCATTTTTTTGTGTTTAATAGTGTAGTTTAACTTTTGTACTTGATATATTTCAATTTTTCATTAAAATTATTTAAAGACTCAAAATCCCCAAAGTAAGTTGCACCCTAAAAATATACATAATATTGTAACCTAGAAGAAGACTTTTTTTTAAAAAAAATGAGAGACATCTATCAAGATAACAGGAGTAATTTATGGAGAGATGTCATGGCAGTTATTATTACTGTAACTAACTACAATTTTGATTATACTACTTCTAAACTGGAAAACACTTTTAATAAATTGTATTCTGAAATGACTGACTATAACTCTTGTTAAAATAAAGGCTTGTGAATAAGATTATTGATTCCAGGGAACCATATATTTTGTTCTGTCTGTCATCTATCATTATAGTCCATCTAATTACAACTCATTAACTGTTGTTAGTCATTATTTTTCCATGCTACCTTCTCCAATGAGCCATATCACAAACTTCACTCAGGGTAAGTGAGCAGTTCCTAGGCTTGATTGGACAGTGAGACCCATTTCTCCTGATAATGTTAATCACACTGCTTTTCAAAAATAAACTTTATTTCTTAAAGAAGTTTTAGGGTCACAGAAAAATTGATCAAAAGGTACAGAGTCCCCTTATATTTCCTGCCTCTACATAGACATCACCTCTGCCATTTATACAAATAATGAACCTACAGTAACATATCATTATTACCCAGAGTCCATATTTATATTAGGATTTACTCTTGGTGTTGTACATTCTATGGCTTTTTAACAAATGTACAATGACATGTATCTACTATTCTATAGAATAGTCCATCACACTATTCTGTATACCATTTATATTCTATATAAATGTCCTCTGTGCCCTACAGGATAAGTTCCATAATTAATGTCCTCTGTGCTCTAACTATTCATTTTTCTGTCCCCTTTTAATCCATAATTTGCCTTTTCCAGAATATCATGTGATTCGGATCACAATGTTTACCTCATTTTTTGATTGGCTTTTTTCCTTTAGCAACATGCACGTAATGTTTCTCTATACCTTTTCATACTTTAAAAGGTCATTTATTTCAATATTCCATTGTATAGATATATCACAGTAGATTTATTTATTCACCCAAGAAGAACATCTTTGTTGATTCTAAGTTTAGGCAATTATGAATAAAACTAGTATACACATTTGCATGCAGATTTGGGGTGAACATAACTCCTTTGTGTAAATACCAAGAAGAGCGATTGCTAAATCTTAGGGCAAGAGTATGTTTAGCTTTGTAAGAAACTGCCTGTCTTCCAAAGTGGCTGTACCATTGCATTCTCACTAGCACAAATTAAGTTCCTGTAATTTCACAACCTCAGAAGCATTTAGTGTTGTTATTTTTTCAGATTTTGGTCATGTAACAGGTGTACAGTGGTGCATTGTTGTTTCAGTTTGCAAATCCCTAATTACATATAATGTTGAACATATTTATATAGGTCCATTTCCATTCATATGTCTTTTTTACTGAGATGTTTATTCATATCTTTTGCACACTTTAATCAGATTATTCATTTTCTTTTTTTATTGATTATTTAAAGCATTACATAGCTCATGATATATCATCTTTCATATATTTGACTCAAATTGTGTTTTGAACTCCCATTTTCACCCCAAATACAGATTGCAGAATCACATCTGTTACATATTCACATTTTTACATAATGCCATATTAGTGACTGTTGTATTCTGCTACCTTTCCTATCCCCTACTATCCCCCCTCCCCTCCCCTCCCCTCCCATCTTCCCTCTCTACCTCCCCTGCTGTTGTTCAATTCTCTCCCTTTTTTTCTCTCCCCCTTGCCCCTCATGACCTCTTATAATTTTATGTATCATTGAAGGTCTCCTACCATTTCCATATGCTTTCCCTTCTCTCTCCGTTTCTCTCCCCCCATTCGTCTTTGTTTACTGTAGTCTTTTCCTCATGCTCTTCCTTCCTGTTCTGTTCTTAGTTGCTCTCTTTATATCAAAGCAGACATTTGGCATTTGTTTTTTAGGGCTTGGCTAGCTTCGCTTAGCATAATCTGCTCTAATGCCATCCATTTCCCTGCAAATTCTATGATTTTGTCATTTCTTAGTGCTGCATAATACTCCATTGGGTATAGATGCCACATTTTTTTTATCCATTCATCTATTGAGGGGCATCTAGGTTGGTTCCACAGTCTAGCTATTGTGAATTGTGCCGCTATAATCATTGATGCAGCTGTATCCCTATAGTGCGCTCTTTTAAGGTCCTCAGGGAATAGTCCGAGAAGTGCGATAGCTGGGTCAAATGGTGGATCCATTCCCAGCTTTCCCAGGAATCTCCATACTGCTTTCCAAATTGGCCTCACCATTTTGCAGCCCCACCAGCAGTGTACAAGTGTACCCTTTTCCCCACATCCCCGCCAACACTTATTGTTGTTTGACTTCATAATGGCTGCCAATCTTACTGGAGTGAGATGGTATCTTAGGGTGGTTTTGATTTGCATTTCTCTGATTGCTAGAGATGGTGAGCATTTTTTCATGTACTTGTTGATTGATTGTATGTCCTCCTCTGAGAAGTGTCTGTTTAGGTCCTTGGCCCATTTGTTGATTGGGTTATTTGTTATCTTATTGTTTAATTTTTTAAGTTCTTTGTACATTCTGGATATTAGGGATCTATCTGAGGTGTGGGGGGTAAAAATTTGTTCCCAGGATGTAGGCTCTCTATTTACCTCTTTTATTGTTTCTCTTGCTGAGAAAAAACTTTTTAGTTTAAGTAAGTCCCATTTGTTTATTCTTGTTATTAACTCTTGGGCTATGGGTGTCCTATTAAGGAATTTGGAGCCCGACCCCACAATATGTAGATCGTAGCCAACTTTTTCTTCTATGAGACACAGTGTCTCTGATTTGATATCTAGCTCCCTGATCCATTTTGAGTTAATTTTTGTGGCTGGCAAGAGAAAGGGATTCAATTTCATTTTGTTGCATATGGATTTCCAGTTTTCCCAGCACCATTTGTTGAAGATGCTATCCTTCCTCCATTGCATGCTTTTAGCCCCTTTATCAAATATAAGATAGTTGTAGCTTTGTGGATTAGTCTCAGTGTCCTCTATTCTGTACCATTGGTCCACCTGCCTGTTTTGGTACCAGTACCATGCTGTTTTTGTTACTATTGCTTTGTAGTACAGTTTGACCTCTGGTATCCCTATACCTCCAGATTCACACTTCCTGCCTAGAATTGCTTTTGCTATTCTGGGTCTTTTGTTTTTCCATATGAATTTCATGATTGCTTTGTCTATTTCTACAAGAAATGCCGTTGGGATTTTGATTGGCATCGCATTAAACCTGTAGAGAACTTTGGGTAATATCGCCATTTTGATGATGTTAGTTCTGCCTATCCATGAACAGGGTACATTTTTCCATCTTCTGAGATCTTCTATCTCTCTCTTTAGGGTTCTGTAGTTTTCATTGTATAAATCTTTCACCTCTTTTGTTAGGTTGATTCCCAAGTATCTTATTATCTTTGAGGATATTGTGAATGGAGTGGTTTTCCTTATTTCCATTTCAGAGGTTTTGTTGCTGATATACAGGAATGCCTTTGATTTATGCGTGTTGATTTTATAACCTGCCACTTTGCTGAATTCATTTATTAACTCTAGCAGCTTCTTTGTAGACTCTTTTGGGTCTGTTAAGTACATTATCATGTCATCCACAAATAGCGATAATTTAATTTCTTCTTTTCCTATTTTTATGCCTTTAATTTCTTTTGTCTGTCTAATTGCTCTGGCTAGTACTTCGAGAACTAAATTGAATAGAAGTGGTGATAGAGGGCATCCCTGTCTTGTTCCAGATTTTAGAGGGAATGCCTTCAGTTTTTCTCCGTTTAGGATGATGCTAGCCTGAGGTTTAGCATATATAGCTTTTACAATGTTGAGGTAAGTTCCTGTTATCCCTAGTTTTTCTAGTGTTTTGAACATAAAGGGATGCTGTACTTTGTCAAATGCTTTTTCTGCATCCATCTAGATGATCATATGGTTCTTGTCTTTAAGTCTATTGATGTGGTGAATAGCATTTATTGATTTCCGTATATTGAACCAGCCTTGCATCCCAGGAATGAATCCTACTTGATCATGGTGCACAAGTTTTCTGATATGTTTTTGTATTCGATTCGCCAGAATTTTATTGAGGATTTTTGCATCCAAGTTCATTAGAGATATTGGTCTGTAGTTTTCTTTCTTCGAAGTATCTTTGTCTGGTTTTGGGATCAAAGTGATGTTGGCCTCATAGAATGAATTTGGAAGAGCTCCTTCTTTTTCTATTTCTTGAAATAGCTTGAAAAGTATTGGTATTAATTCTTCTTTGAAGGTTTTGTAGAACTCCACTGTATACCCATCCGGTCCAGGGCTTTTCTTGGTTGGTAGTATTTTGATGGCTTCTTCTATTTCTTCCTTTGTTATTGGTCTGTTTAAATTGTGTGTGTCTTCCTGTCTCAATCTGGGCAAATCATATGCCTTAAGAAATTTATCAATATCTTCACTATCTTCTATTTTATTGGAATATAGGGTTTCAAAATACTTTCTAATTATTTTCTGTATTTCTGTAGTGTCTGTTGTGATATTGCCTTTTTCATCCCATATGTTAGTAATTTGAGTTCTCTCTCCTTTTCGTTAGCATGGCTAAGGGCTTGTCTATCTTATTTATTTTTTCAAAGAACCAACTTTTAGTTTTATCAATTTTTTCAATGGTTTCTTTTGTTTCAATTTCATTGATTTCTGCTCTAATTTTAATTATTTCTTGTCTTCTACTACATTTGCTGTTGTTTTGCTCTTCCTTTTCTAGGTTTTTGAGGTGTTGTGTGAGTTCATTTATTTGTTGGTTTTTTTCTTTTTTTGAGGTAAGAACTCCAAGAAATGAATTTCCCTCTTAAAACTGCTTTCATTGTGTCCCATAGATTCCAGTATGTTTTGTCTGTATTATCATTTGACTCTAAGAATTTTTTCATCTCCTCCTTTATGTCTTCTATAACCCATTGATCATTCAATAACATATTGTTCATTTTCTATGTGATGTAGGATTTTTCCTTCCTTCTTTTATCATTGATTTCCAATTTCATTCCATTATGATCAGATATGGTGCATGGTATTATCTCCACACATTTATATTTACTAAGAGTTGCCTTATGGCATAATATATGGTCTATCTTTGAGTAGGATCCATGTGCAGCTGAGAAGAATGTGTATCCACTTGATGATGTTTGATATATTCTATATATGTCGGTTAAGTCTAGGTTATTGATTGTGCTGTTGAGTTCTATAGTTTCTTTATTCAGTTTTTGTCTAGAGGATCTGTCTAATGGCGAGAGCGGTGTGTTGAAGTCCCCCATAATTATTGTGTTGTGGTCTATTTGACTCTTGAACTTGAGGAGAGTTTGTTTTATGAACATTGCAGCTCCATTGTTTGGTGCACACAAATTGATGATTGTTATGTCTTGTTGGTGGATGGTTCCTTTTAACAGTATATAGTGTCCTTCTTTATCCTTCTTGATTAACTTAGGTTTGAAGTTGATTTTATTCGATATGAGTATGGCCACTCCTGCTTGCTTCCGAGGGCCATGTGAGTGGTATGATTTTTCCCAACCTTTTACCTTCAGCCTGTGTATGTCTTTTCCTATCATATGAGTCTCCTGAAGGCAGCAGATTGTTGGATTTGTTTTTTTGATCCAGGTTACTAGCCTATGTCTCTTGATTGGTGAGTTTAGGCCATTAACATTTAAGGTAACAATTGAGATATGATTTGTACTTCCAGTCATGCTTCTTTATTTATTTATTTTAGTTTGGCTAGTTTTACTTTTTGGTTACTTTCCTCCCCCTTTACTGAGATACCTCCTGCTGTTAGTTTTGGGCACTATTTTTCAATTCCTCTTCTTGTAGTGTTTTGCTCAAAATGCTTTGCAGAGCTGGTTTTCTTGCTGCGAATTCTTTTAGCTTTTGTTTATCGTGAAAGATTTTAATTTCATTGTCAAATTTGAAGCTCAATTTTGCTGGATACAGTATTCTTGGTTGGAACCCATTATTTTTCAGCGTTTGAAATACATTGTTCCAGGATCTTCTCGCTTTCAAAGTCTGAAATGAGAAATCGGTCGTTAACCTAATTGGTTTACCCCTGAATGTAATCTGCCTCTTTTCTCTCGTAGCTTTTAATATTCTCTCCTTGTTCTGTACGTTGGCTATCTTCATAATTATATGTGTTGGAGTTGGTCTATTATGGTTTTGAATGTTTGGGGTCCTATAGGCTTCCAGGATTTGGCAATCCATTCCATCTTTCATCTCTGGGAAGTTTTCTAGAATTATTTCATTTAATATGCTGTCCATTCCTTTGGTTTGAATCTCTGTGCCTTCTTCTATCCCTATGACTCTCAAATTTGCTTTTTTTATGACATCCCATATCTCTTGAATAGATTGCTCATGGGATTTAAGCATCTTTTCTGTGTTGACTATATTCTTTTCAAGTTGATAAACCTTGTCTTCATTATCTGATGTTCTGACTTCTACTTGATCAAGTCTATTTGTAATATTCTCGTTTGAGTTTTTAATTTGGTTCATAGTTTCCTGCAATTCTAGGATTATTGTTTGATTTTTTTTTTAAGATCTCTATCTCCTGGTAGAGCTCGTTCTTTGCCATTTGAATTTGTTTGTTTAATTCATTTTCAAAATATACTTTTATTTCTTGGACTTGCTGTCTCATGTCTTCTCTAATATTCCTTTCCATTCGAGTTAGGTATGCCTTGAGTTCTTTCCCTATCCCTGTTTCTGATGTTTGAATGTCCTCCTGTACAATTGAGTTGTCTTGCATTGTTTGTAATCTTTTTTTCCCTTGTTTTCTCATGTTGTCCACGTTACTTTCCAGCTCTATTTTATTGTCATGTTTCTGCTCTCTTCTATAGATTTGTTTTGTTTCTGTATTACTCTGATGTCTCTCCTTTGTGTTAAACTATGCCTGCTAACGTGGATTCCACTGGGAAGGAATTCCGACGTCCGAGCTCCAGTGACGACACTACTCTGCTATGACGGGCCCCAGTCTCCTTGTCAGGGTGTCCTAATGGGGGGGTGTGACTGGACTGTCTCTGTTTGGTTTCAGCTCCCGGTCGCGGCAGGCGGGCGGTCTCCAGCCGCCCAGTATCACAGGCTGCGGGCAGGTGATCAGTCGCCAGCGGGCGGGCGTTCTCCTACCGCCCAGTTACGCGGGTAGTGGGTGAACTGTCGCTGGCGGGTCTGCAGTTTACAGCCGCCCAGTCGCGAGGGCCTTGCCTCTAGTCCCCTGGTTTCTCCTGCTAGTCTTGGTTTCTCCTGCTAGACCAGATTTCCCCTGAGTGATGGTTCTTGGCAGTTCAAACTGTACTCCGGGCCTGCCATTTGTTGGGTGTGGAGGGTGGCTATTGGGAACCCCGGCACTCTATTGTTTTGTTTCCCTTGTGGGGGATAGAACTGTACCGCTTCCTTCCCCGTCTGAAATCCTGAACTCAGCCCGGGGGTCAGTGCGGGCTTGGCTGGTGGGATTGCACTGTGTCGCAGCCACTTATCTCCCTGCTTGCTAGTTAATCCCTTCTCTGCAGCGCCATGCCTTCTGTAGCTGCGGGGCAGGCCGCGCGAATCAGACAGTCTGGATCTCCGGGGTCACACAGTTGGCTTTTGGGATCCCCGGCACTCTATGGTTTTGATTTTTTCTGCTTGCCCCTCCCCCAGCGCTGGCTAGACAGGTTTTGTTTTGGCTGCTGATGGGAGGGGGGGTTGAAGGTCAGGTGCCTCTATTTCCCCCTTAGTCTTTATGCAGGCTCACTCTGATACTCCCTCCCCCGGAAAGTCTAGGAGAGATTTTATGCGAAATCCCCCTATGTATGGGGGCTGAGCTGAGTGACACACACCTGTTTTGTTGTTGCGATCTGTCGGAGAGTGGCGGTGGATACTTCAGCTCTCCAAGATGGTGGCCGCTGATTGCCTTAGTGGAGTGTCCCTTGTGGGGATGGGACTGTACCACTTCCTTCCCCGTCTGAAATCCCGAACTCAGCCCAGGGGTCAGTGCAGGCTTGGCTGGTGGGATTCCACCGTGTGTCGCAGCCACTTCTCATTTTCTTATTGTTGATTTTAAGACCTTTGTGTATATTTTGCATAACACTCATTAATCATATATAGCTTTTGTAATTTTATTTTATGTTTAGGTACTGGGGATTGAACTCAGGGATGCTTGGCCACTGAGCAACATCCCCAGCCCTATTTGTATTCTTTATTTAGAGACAAGGTCTCTCTGAGTTGTTTAGCACCTCCCTTTTGCTGAGCCTGGCTTTGAACTCATGATCTTCCTTCTTCAGCCTCCCAAGCCAATCGGATTATGAGCATATGCCACTGTGCCTAGCTATCATATCTTTTGAAATATGTTCTACTTCGTGGCTTATCTTCCTATTCTTTTCACAATATATTTCACTGAGTATATTTTAAATTTTAACAAAATATAGCATATTTTATTTTCTTGTGGATCATGCCTTTGATGAGGTATCTAAAATGTCATTACCATACCCAAGTTCATTCCAATTTTCTTATGTTATCTAGGAGATTTACAGTTTTGCATTTTACATTTAAGTATTTTAGTTAATTTTTGCAAAGGGTTTGATGTCTATAACTAGGTTCTTTGCTTTTTGCTTATGGATATTCAGTTGTTTAGCACAATTTGTTGAAAAGATTTACTAATTTCTCCATTGTATTAACTTTTCCCCTTTGTCAAAGATAAGTTGATTATATTTACATGGATCTATTTCTGGACTTTCTATTCTGTTCCATATATCAATTTGTCTTTGTCTTTTTGTCCATCCCACATTGTCTTGATGACATAGTTTTTTGTTGTTGTTGTTTTTTTGTTTTGTTTTTTTTTTTTGGTACCAGAGATTGAGCCCAGGGGCACTTAACCACTGAATCACATCTCCAGGTGGCCCCTTTTTACATTTTATTTAGAGACATGGTTTTAAGTAGCTCAGGAATTCTCTAAGTTGCTGAGGTGGCCTAGAACTCATGATCCTCCTGCCTCAGCTTCTCAAATTGCTGAGATTACAGGTGTAATCTGGTTGACCATAGTTTTATGGTAAATCCAGAAATCGGGAATCTCAGTCCTCCAACTTCATTATTCTCGGACCATATGTTTTGGCAATACTAAAGTTGTTGCTTTTCCTATAAATTTAGGATCAGTTTGTTCATATCTACAAACTAACTTGTTAGGATTTAGATTTAATTTAGATTAAATAAGATAATAAGAACTGATATCTTGATGGTATTGAAATTTCAAATCAAGAAACATGGATAATCTCTCCTTTTATGTAGTTCTTTAATTTCTTTCATCAGAGTTTCATAGTTTTCTTCATATAGCCCACATAAATATTTGGCTAAATTTATACATAAACATTTCATTTTTGGTACTGATAATGTAAATGGTAATGTTTTTAGTTTCAAATTCCATTTCTTCATTGCTGATGAAGCAATGGTCAAATAACTGACTTTTTTGATACATTTTTTTAGTTATACACTGATACAATATCTTTATTTTGTTTATTTATTTTTATGTGATCATGAGGATTGAACCCAGGGTCTCATGTGCAAGGCGAGCACTGTATCACTGAGCCATAACCCCAGCCCCGAATAATTGACTTTTATATATTAACCATATTTACTCAAGCGTTGCTATAATTGCTTATTAGAGTTTTTTTGTCATTCTTTCAGATTTTTACATAGACAAACATGTTATCTGTGGACAGTTTTAATTCTTCTATTTCAAAATATATGCCTTTTCCCTTTATTGTTGTAATGCTTTATTTAGTTGGAACTCATATAATATTTAGAAGGAAGGACTGATGATTAAACCACTTGCTTTGTTTCTGATCTTTTGGAAAAATCTTCTAATTTCTTACTATTAAGCATTGATGTCAACTATAAGCTTTTTGTGGGTGTTCTTTATGAGGTTAAGAACATTACTATCTATTCCTAATTTTCCAAGAGATTTTGTTAAGAATGGACATTAGATTTTTTTCAAATATTTTGCTGCATCTACTGATGTGATAGTATTATTTGTCTTTAGACCACTATAGATTATATTAACTGATTTTCTAATAATCAATGGGCTTGCATGCGTAGGATAAGTCCCACTTGATTATGTGGTATAATTCTTTTTATATTTCATTACATTTGATCTTTAAATATTTTGTTGAGGTATTTTGTTTTTATTTTCATGAGAGATATCAGTCTGTAGTTTTCTTTACTTATAACATATTTGTCTGATTTTGGTGTTATTGCAATGCTGGCCTCATATGAAAAGATATTCCATCTGTTTCTATATTCCAGAAGAAACTGTAGAGAGTTGGTCTAAACTGTTCGCTAAATCTATAGTAGAATTCATCAGTGAACCACTTGTGACCTGGAATATTCTGTTTTAAAAGATAATTAATTATTGATTCAAATTTTTTAACAGAGCTGGGCCTATTCACATTATACCCATTAGGCTTGGCAGACTGTACTTTTCAGAAACTGGCACATTTCTTCTAGGTTGTCAAATTGTAGGTAAAGAGTTGTTCTTGATATTTTTTCATTACCTTCTTTAATGTCCACAGAATACAATTCTGATATTGGTAGTTTTGCCTTCTCTTTCTCTTAGTCATCATGGTTAGGGGGCTATCAATTTTTAGTATTTTTCAAACAATCAGTTTTAGTTTTTTTGACTTACTCTATTGATTTCCTGTTTTTAGTTTCATTGACTTATACTTTAATTTTAATTATTTCTTCTCTTCTCCTTATTTCAGATTTGATTTGCTCTTCTCTTTATAAGTGTCCTTACTTGGAAGCTTAGATTATTGATTTTAGACATGCCTTCTTTTTTAATATTTTCACTTAATGCTATAAATTTCACTTTAAGTATTGCTTTTGATACATTATACAGTATATGATAAATTGTATTTTAATTTTCACTTAATTGAAAATGTTTTAAAATCTCTTGAGATTTCTCCTTTGGTACATTTGTTATTTAGAAGTATGTTGTTTAATCTGTAAGTATCTCGGAATTTTCCAGCATATTTTTGTTATTGATTTCTCATTTAATTCTACGTGCAGTGTGAATGGAGACATTGTATGATTTATATTTCCTTAAACTTGCCATGGTGTGTTTTATGGCCATGAATATTGTCTGTGTTGGTGTATGTTTCATGTAAGATTGAGAATAATATTTATTTTGGTATTATAGGATGAAGTAGTCAATAGATGTCAATGATATTCAACTCATGGATGGTGCTGCTGAATTCAATCATGTTCTTAGTGTTGCTTGCTGGATCTTTCCATGTCCTTACTGATTTTCTGCCTCCTGGATTTTTGACACAGAAGGGGGGGGGGCTCCCATCAATAGTATATTTGTTTATTTCTTCTTGCAGTTCTATCAATTTTTGCTGAGTATATATTGAAGCTACGTTGTTACGCACATACATGTTAAGGATTTTTAGGTCTTCTTAGAGAACTATTTTATCAAACGTAATGCGTCCCCTTATCCTTGATAAATTTCTTTGTTCTGAAGTCTGCTCTGAATAAAATTAACTTAATTATTTCTACTTTTTTTATTAGTGTTAGTATGATATATCTTTCTCCATTTCTTTAATCTTTATGTGTTTTTATATTTAAAATAGTTTTCTTATAAACAACCTATAGTTGTGTTTTTTATTATTTTATCTCCTCTGAAAAACTCTGTTCTTCAATGGGCCTATTTAGGTCAATGATTCTAAAATGATTATTGATATGATTGGATTAATATGTTAACTGCTTTCTATTTTTACTCTAATTTTTATACTATTTTTGTCTTTGACTCTTTTTCTACTTTGTTGTTCGTTTTGCAATGCTGGGGATCAAACTCAGGGCCTTGCAAGTGCTAGACAAGTGCTTTACTACTAACCTATCTCTCCAAGCCCTTTTTGTTAATTAAATATTTTATGTAATTACATTTTCTCACTTTTCTTAACATATTGATTATATTTCTTTAATTCTTATATTAATGATCATCTTAGAGTTTGCAGGACACATTTACAAGCTATCCGAGTCCACTTTCAAATTTTACTATACAGGTTCACAGTGAAAGTATCTTACAATAGCAAAATATTCCTAATTCTTCTCTCTCATCTTTGTACCGTTGATGATCTTCATTTCACATACACATAAACATGCATAAACATACATTTGTACATACATATGTAATACATAATCAAATACTTTGCTGCTATTATTATTTTGAACTGTTATCTGTTAGATCAAAGATAAGACAGAATATTTTATTTTTGCTTTCACTTAATCTTTCTCTAAAACTCTTCCTTTTTTTAATAGGGATATGACTTTGTGACATATTTTTTCTTCTTTTAACAATTTTTGCATTAGCAGTTTACCGATAACAAATGCCCTCATTTTTTTGTTTGTGAAAGTCTTAATTCCTTCTCCACTGTTGACAATTTCATAGAGTAAAGCTTGTCTTTTGCTCTCAACATTTAAAATTCTTTTCCACTCTCTTCTTGCTTGCATGATTTGTGAGATGAAATAAGATACAATTCTTATCTTTGTTCATAGGTAAGTGATTTTTTTTACCTTGGTTTCTTTCAAGATGTTTTTATCTTTGATTTTTCCATAGCTCAAAAACAGTATGTGTAGATACAATTTTTAGGCATTTATATTTCTTGAGCTTCTCTATTTCTTGGATAGGTGGTATGGTATATGACATTAATTTGGAGGCAATATTTATTCATTATTGCTTCACATTTTCTTTTCTCTCCTTTCTCATTTTCTTATCCTTCTGGTGCTCCTATTACTTGTATGTTATATCTTGTCTCCCATAGTTGTAGTTGCGTTACAGTTTTTGGATATTCTGTTCCATTTATTTTCAGGATTTTTTCTCTTTATTTTTCCATTTGGAATTTCTATTGACATGTCCTTGGACTCAAATATTCTTTACTTAGTTATGTACAGCTACTAATGAGTTTAATAAAGGTGTTTTTCATTTTTGTTAGAGTGTTTTTTTTATCTCTAGTATTTCTTTTAATATTTTAAAAGAAGTTATATGTCTCTCCTTACATTTGCCCTTTGTTCTTGCATGTTATCTTTTTATTCCCATTAAATATATTATATTAATCATAAAAATTTTTTAAATTCTTGCTCTAATGATTTTAACATTTTTGCCATAGTTCAGTCTGGTTGTGATGTTTTCTCAGCCTCTTTGAAATGCTTTTTTTTCCCTTCTAAGTAGGCTTTGTAATTTTTTCTTGATAGCCAGACATCATATACTAGGTAAAGAGAGAAGTTTAGCAATTAGGTATTTTGTACTGTGATGATAAGATGTGGGAGTAGGGGAAGTATTCTACAGTTTTATAATTAGTTTTTAGTTTTTTAGAAGCCTGTGCACTTCAGAAGTAATTCTGAGATTCCATTCCTTACCCTTCTGGTGGAATAGATTGGCTAGAGTGAGCTGGTATTGTTTCCCTTTCCCCATATCAATTGGGCTCTGATATGTAAGATTTATCTGTGATCAGCAAGACTGTGGTAAAATTGTTTCTCTTGGAAGCAGGCCTTAGTAAGAAGAACAAAATGTTCTGGGGTACTTTTAAATGGTTACTTATACCCTCTTTCTGTAGGATGATCTACAGGGAATTTTTCTCTGATCTTCACTGTAAAAACCTGATAGAGTTTATGGAGGTAAACTTCCAAAAGTGTGAGGGTTCACTGTGACTGGTCCACCTAGAATTTTCATTTTTCAGGTTTATCCACTCAGCCTTCAGCTATTCATTTTTTATGGCTTGAGTTTTTCTCCTCTGTCACTGGCTCTAGTGGGGACTTCTATGTTTCTTTTTTGGTAAGTTGTGATTCTCAGTATCCTCCTACATATCTTTCCCATTGTGGGGGCAACACTTTTACCTATGACCTCACTCTTTTGATGGATCTAACAATTGTTGATTTTTCAGTTTGTTTAGATTTTTCACTTGTTAAGAGTGGATGTATTTCACTTGTTATGGAGTGATGGCTTTCATGCTCCTTTCACACTAGACCAGAAACCAGAAGGCTTATGCATAACTGTGGAAATTAAATCCTTTTTTTTTGGATGGGTTTGTTTTTATGTGGGTTTGTCTCAGTGTCCTCTATTCTGTATCATTGGTCTAAAAATCTATGTTGGTGCCAATATCATGCTGTTTTTGCAACTATAGCTCTGTAGTGTAGTTTAAAGTCTGGTATTGTGATGCCTCCTGCTTGACTTTTCTTGCTAAGGATTGCTTTAGCTATTCTGGGTCTCTTATTTTTCCAAATACATTTTATGATTGTTTTTTATATTTCTATGAAAAATGTCACTGGGATTTTAATAGGAATTGCATTAAATATGTATAATGCTTTTGGTACTATGGCCATTTTGACAATATTAATTCTGCCTATCCAGTAGCATGATACATTAGTGAATATTAAAATCCATCTAATGGGGGCATGCATAAACACATACATTAATATATTGAAAAGAGATGTCATGAAATAATGCCAAACCTTACCACTTAAATGTAGGATATGGATAAAATATCTGAGTAATATAATTCTAGAGGCATGGTACTAACAGAATTAACATTTTGTCTTCTACCCATGTGCCTAGGTCCAGTTTCATTGCATTCCTGATTTTTTTTTATTGCATTTCATTTTTTTGGGGTGGTGGTGGTATCAGGGATTGAACTCAGGAGCACTCTATTACTGAGCCACATCCCCAGCCCTATTTTGTATTTTATTTAGATACAGGATCTCTCTGAGTTCCTTAGTGCCTAGCTTTTGCTGAGGCTGGCTTTGAACTCGAGATCTTCCTGTCCCAGCCTCCCGAGCCACTGGGATTACAGGCCTATGCCACTACACCTAGCTTGCATTTCATTTTCCTATAATGATTTTACTTAGTGCTCTGTTACCTATATTTTCTCTCTGAATATCTTCACATTCATTTTTCTAGATACAACTTAAATGTTTCTTTTTCTGGAGATTCTTGAAATAAATTAATCACTCCTTTTTCTGTGTGCATTTCACATTTCCTATTATGAGTTAAATTTTCTACATAATTAATATATGTGTATACTTGCCTCAACACTGAACTTCATGAGATTAATACTGTTACTCATTTTTAAACCCTCAGACTATTACTAAGGGCCAATTAAAATATTGTTAATAGATTAATGGTTGAATAATTGAAGCAGTATGCACTTAATTCACAGCTGCAAGAACTTCAAAGGAATGTGTTATGGGCTGGATGTGAAGTGTCCCAAAAAGCTCACATGTGAGATAGCGAAAGAAGGTTTGGAGGAGAAATGCCTGGGTTATAGCCTTAATGTAATCAGTGAATTAATCCCTTATGGGATTAACTGAGTGGTAACTGGAGGCAGGTGGTATGTGGCTGGAGGAAGTGGTTCTTTAGGGGCGTGGCTATGGGGTATAGATTTGTATCTGGAGAGTGGAGCCTCTCTCTCTTTCTCTGCTTCCTGACTGTCATGATATGAGCTGCTTCCCTCTACCACACTCTGTTGCCATGATATTCAGCCCTTCATGGAGTCCAGAGGAATGGAGCCAGCCTTCTATGGACTAAAACCTCTGAAACCATGAGCCTTTGAATGTTTCCTCCTCTACCATTGTTCTGGTAGGTCTTTAAGTTACAGCAGTGAAAAAGCTGACTAAAACAGAATGGTTTTAGCTAAAGTAATTATCTTCTAGCTGGCAAAAATTGCTTCAAGGAATTGAGTTTCCAAGACCTGCTCCTTTCACACTTATTACTAACAAAAGGTAGATATGTGTTTAACATTTTAAGAGACTACAAAATAGTTGTACTGTTTTATGTTCCCACAAGCAATGTATATATGACTGATGATGTGGGCATTTTTTTCATGTATTTCTTTGCCATTCATATATATTATTTTGAGAAGTTTCTGTTTAAATATATTGCCTATATTTTGTGGGTTATTTGTCTTATTACTATTGAGTCATAAGAATTCTTTATATGTTCTAGGCACAAATTCTCTGGTGGATACATATTTTAAAAGAATTTCCTCCTAGTCTATGGTTTGTCTTTTTATTTTCTTAAGTGTCCTTTAAAGAGTAAAAGATTTTAATTTTGAAGGAGTCCTATTAATTAATTTTGAAAGAATTTGTACTTGTATTGTATTTAACAAATCTTTGACAAACAGATGTTCTATCCTTTTTTTCAGAAGTGTTAACATTTTAGATCTCACATTTAGGTACATGATCTGCTTTGAATTAACTTATACATGATAAAGCATGGAATTAAGCTTTTTAAAAAATATTTTCAAATGCCAACCCAGTTGTTTTAACATTATTTCTTTTCTGATCAAATTGCATGACACTTTTATTTAAAAATATATATATATATGTGTGTCCCACCAGGTATGGTGACACACCCCTGTAATCCCAGGTACACCAGAAGCTGAGGCAAGAGGATTGCAAGTTTGAGGCCAACTTTGGCAACAGAGAGAGACACTGTCTCAAAAAAAAACAACAACAACAACAAAAAAACACATCGCTTGTTGTGGTGTCTCACGCCTGTAATCCCAGTGGCTCAGGAGGCTGAGACAGGAGGATCTCAAGTTCAAGGCCAGCCTTAGCAACTTAGTGAGATCTTTCTCAAAATGAAACATAAAAACAGCTGGGAATGCACCTCAGAGTTTACGCACTTCTGGGTTCAATCTTTGGTTAAAAAAAAAAAAAAAAGACTTGGAATCAGGTACTGTAAGTCCTCTTAAGTTTGTTCTTTCCAAAGTTGTTTTACCTCTGTCAAGTCCCTAGCATTTTTGTATGAATTTTAAATTTGTGAATTTGTATTCAAATTTCTACTGAAATTTTGACTTGAGATTGCACTGTATTAACAGATCAATTTGGTAGAAATTGACATCCTCATGATTTTTGAGTTCTCTGATCCATAAACAGGGTATAGGTCTACATTTACAGAGGTTATTTTAATTTATCTCATCACTTTTTATATTTGATGTCAATTTCTGTCAGCAGAAAATAATTATACCTTTTTTCTTTGGTACAATTTGATAATATATGCCTTTTTATTGGAATATATTTACTAATTACATTCTATGTGATTAATTATGTGATTGAATATAAATCTATACTCTTACTATTGCTTTTATTTCTCCCATTTTCTTTGTTGTGCCTTCTTTTGGATGTATTGAGGCCTTTTTCTTAAACCATTTTATTTTCTCTGTTGGTTTATTATCAATAGCTTCATTATTAGTGGTTATAAAAATTAATTCATTACAGTAATCAAATAATATTATGACCCTTTTAAAATGGTATAAGAAACTTCTTAACAATATACTTCAAATTCCCTCTTCCTACTTTTGTGTTACTATTGATACATATTTTACTTCTAGATATGTTCTAAATCACAATTCATTATTATTTTTGCTTTAAACAACTAATTATATTTTAAATATAATTTTATAATAAGCAAAAAAGGGCTTTTATATTTACTGACAAATTATTGTTGCTAGTGCTTTTCATTTTTTTGTGTATGTCCACATTTCCAATTGGTATTATTTTCCTTTTACCTTATATCAGTCAAGGTTTTTCTAGAGAAACTGAATCAGTATTTTCTAATATATGTACACATACATATATATGTATGTATATGCACACACATATATATATTAGAATATAATATATATTATTTAATATACATAAATATAAATTTATGTTTATGTAGTTTAGTTGTAATGACATATATATATATATATATATATATATATATATATATATATTTTTTTTTTTTTTTTTTTTTTTTTTTTTTTGAGTACTGGGGATGGAACTCAGGGAGACATGGCCACTGAGCCACATCCCCAGCCCTATTTTGCATTTTATTTAGACATAGGGTCTCACTGAGTTGCTCAGTGTCTCACTTTTACTGAGGCTAGCTTTGAACTCTTAATCTTTCTGCTTCAGCCTCTTGAGGCCCTGCGATTATAGGCATGTGCCACCATGCCCAGCTTGTGGTATCTTTTAATGTCTTTGCCTACTAATATTCTGAGTTTTTTTCTTTATTATGGGTCATATTTCTGTACTTCTATTAACACTTGGTAATTTTTGTTTTATGCTAGACATTGTGATTTTCTCTTCTTAGTTGCTGCATATTTTTTCTCTCTCTAAATATATGTAATCTGTATTTTGGGATATAGGTAAATTGCTTGGAAATGATTTGATTATTTTTTAAGATTTATAGTGAAGGTTTTTGTATTATGTGTTGTTCTTCCTACTACTGAAGATGTACCTTTCTAAGTATCCAATGCTTTGTGGGTTATGAAGTTTCCCCCTTTATATGTGGGCTCTCTAGAGATTATTCTGTCTGCCTCTTTTCATATGCTTCTTTCCTTGACCTTGAGAAATTTTTTGACATGTATATAACCAGTACTCACTTGAAGTCTTGAGGGTGGATCTTTGTACATTTCTGGAGCTGTCTTTTAATGCAGCGCTCTCCTCTCTGGTATGTTTTCTATAAATTATAGCTTCCTTGGTCTCTTTTGGCTCAAGTTCAGGAATATGGCAAAGGTCTTCCTAAGTAACCCCTTCTTGAGCTGAGGCATGGAAACTCTCCACAAATAGCAAGCTGTGAATATATATATATATATATATATATATATATATATATATATATATATATATGAATATATATATATATATATATACACACATACATACCATGTTTGTACACACTTTTCTCAGAAATCACTGTCCTGTGATGCTAGTTATCTATTATGTAAAAATGATTGTTTGTATAGTTTGTTTAAGTTTTTACATTGTTTTAGGCAGGGAAACAATAAAATCATATCTTAGAAAAAAAGTAAAAGTCCCTTTATTTTTAATGAAAATTATTTTTATAATATAAAAGAAGAGATTAAGAGGTTATAAAAGTAAAATGTACTTTTCATGACTTAAAAATGTTATCTGCTTAAAATTGTGAAACTAATATCAATTCTGCTAATAAAGATAATGTATGTAATTAATATATTTCAAAACTAAGTAATAAACTAGACAGAGTTGTAATTATTAATTTATAATAATTATAATTATTAATATATGTATATACCACAGCTTGCTATTTGTGGAGAGTTCATTGATTTACATATTCTTTTCAACAAATCTTTAGCTTTTACCTGTCTATAAGAGAGGCAGTGTATCAGGCACTGGGGAACAGAAGGCTGAATTAGACAGATGGGATGTTTAGATTGTAGTTGGGGGAAAGTTACTAAAATAAACAAGGAAATTAAAGACTACAATAAGTGCCAAGAGGACAATCATAGAACATTCTTAGATGAGGTAATATTTGAATTAATTTGAAATATGAAAATAATCCATTTATAGGAAGCACTATGGGGAAAAGTTTTCCAGGCAGAGGAAATTACAGGTCTAAAGACAATGAAGTATTATAATTTGTTGTGTTTTAGAAGTGGAATAAAATCCAGTATCTTGAAGTGATTGTGGGAAATAGTTGTAGAAGACAAGACTAGAAAAAAGAGTCAAATTTAGATTAACATTATAGGCCAGGATAAATAATTTGGATTTAATTCTGAATATAATAAAAATTTAAGGAAGAATCATAATTAGGATGGGGGGTTCCACATAATCTGATTTATATATAAAAGGGAGAAGACAAAAAGGGGAGGATATTAAGTTGCCATGTGGAGAATAGATGTTGGAAATTAAGAATACAATTAGAGGGCTGGGTTTGTGGCTCTGCAGTAGCGTACTTGCCTGGCATGTGTGAGGCTGGGTTCAATTCTCAGCACCACATATAAATAAATAAAATAAAGATCTATGAACAACTAAAAAAATACGATTAGAGTGCAAATTAAGGGCTACTTCAGTTATCTAGGTGAGAAATTATAGAGATCTGAATTGGTAAACAATGAAATTAGAGGAAATTGGATATCTTGGGGTTATGTTATCAAGATAGATCTTGCGCAATGTCCTGATGCAATCAACATAGAAAATAGAAAAGCCAGAGAACACTTCTTAAATTTTGGCTAGATCAGTTAAATGTTTTATTTATTTATTTCATGCATTGAAAGATGGAAATACAGCAAGAAGCAGGCTGGGAAGTGAACAGAAGAGACATAAAAGAGTTTCATTTAACACATAGTAGGTTTGAAAGGTTTAGTAGATATATAAGTAAACAAGACAAATAATTAAATGTAAAAGTCTATACATTAATGTGAAAGATATCAGCATGGTATTTAAAGTTATGAGATCAGAATAAATCATCAAGGGAGAAACACCAGATAGAAAATAAGGCTTACAGGTCTCAGCCCAAGGAATCCACCATTAAAATCAGGTAGAGAAGAAGGAAGCAAGAACAGATAAAGAGCTACTGGGAGGTAGAAGAGTGACTGAGAGATGTTAAGGAAGCCGCAACAATTTTTTAACTGTGTCAAAAGCTGGTAACAAATTAAAGAAGGACAAAGGCAGAAACTGTCAGAACTTTAATGAATCAAAAAAGAGACCCACTTTGATGCAAATTATGCCACCTGTGAAGAATGAATAAATTACTGAGAAAACGGCCATAATGTAATATGCAAGGCAAAGAGACATATGGATTTTGATGAACCTTCTAAAAATGTCATCCTATGTAGACAGCCCTTTAAATTTTATTCTCTGGAAGAATGATGCTTGGAGTTGACAGGTACATTTGAGAATGGATTTTTACATACGCTAATGTATACATAAGGCATGCTATTACCTTTGGAGAAGGTTAATTTTTTTGTTGACTTTTTTCTAAATATAGAGAGAAAGATCGAAAGTGCTTACTAGAAGGAAAAAGAGCATTTTAAAGTGGTTTCTTTCTGAATACTTTTGCCCAATAAAGGCTATTTGTGGTAAGGCAATGAGAGAATTAGGTCCTGACAGAAGAGAGGACCAATGGTAACATTTTGGATGATATGAAAAGAAAAAAAGAAACATACCTGATCACTGACTGATTAAATTCCATATGAATAAATGTCAAATAACAAAGACAAGGTCAAAGATCTAGAAAAGGGAATTATATAAATCTTAGCATCTTTAGGAAAGAGAATTCTGAGGGACTGGGAAGATAAATTCCCAGGTCTCCAACACAGACTGGGAATAAATCGTTTAAAGAAAAGTCTGAAAAATAGAACATGAATGAAAGGAAATTACAGCAGACTTCTATAAAAGATTAATAAGGCAACATAAAAATTGCAGTTAATGATTCTTGTCACATTGATAAAAAGTGTGTGGAGATGGCAAGGGTGAAAAACGGGCTTTAGGTCTTTGAGGTATTTAGTCAGGTCAGAGAAAGTACAGCAACCACTGCAAGGGCTGGATCAGGGCAGCCTATCAGTGCAGTGAGTGATGCCAAAGGATGATGTCATTCACTGTGGAGCATTTCTGTGATCTTTTGGAAATTTCTGGGTGAAGAGGAGGGCAGAGGGTCATATAATTGTGATGCATGAGATGGAAGGCGGGATGTCTGGTTAGGATCATGATTGTTTGACCCTTTTAGAACACTCATGTACTTTACTATCTGCCTCTGTCAACGCAACCATTTGAAGACTAGCATATAATGTTTTGTTGTTGTTATTACTTTGTTGATCTATGCCGTGTTTACCCATTTCAATTGCACATTTCCTTAAGAATTGAAGAGTCTGTATTAGTCATCTTAGCGTCCACCTAGTCATAGCTCAGGCTTTTAAATATAGAAGAAAATCAGCAGAATTCATAGGCTCATCCTTCACCAAAATATGAGTAGCTTTTCACCAAAGAGGTTTTTCAACAGCTTGGAAGAAGCCATTTGAGGTTTTGGATGTGCTGAGTCTACAGTTTTTTGGAAATTAAAAAAAGCAAAAGGTCAGTCTATTTTAGTCACTACTGAAGATGTAGTCATTATTATGAGACATATGTTTAGAAAGATATTTTCTAACATTTCTTTTAGAATATCTACTTCAGAGGTGTGTGTCATTGTGGCTAACCAGTATTAGTATGACTGATGATTACTGTTATTTTGTTTGTGTGTCCTTACATGACTGTGGAAAAGAGCCCACAGACTGCCTAGTAATGCATTTAAAAAGTAATTCCTCCAAAGACAAGGGAGAACTTGTTCAAAATTGCAAAGAAATTATCTCCTGATATAAATATCATCATTCCTTTTTTAAAGCTTCCATAAAAATTGCTTATGTAGCATTCTGTACTACAGAGTATAATCATTTATGGAACTTTCTAAGTGCAGTTACCAATGTTTCTGTTCTTCCCATTATCCCACTTAATACTCAGAGAATCTCAAGTTATTTCCCTCAGGCAACAGATAAAGAAACTGAGAGGTTAGAATTTTCCAAGATAATATAAGAGTTAAATAAAGATTTGGCATACAAAGGCAGGTTTTCTGATTTCAAATCACCTATTCTTTTATAGTAAATTATAGAGTTTTCCTATAGTAATTATTTAATAAGTGCTTACTTAGATACATTAAACAGTCCAAATAAAATCAGTATGTGAAAAAACATGACACAAATTAAGCCAAAATGTGATCAAAATCCAACATTGTTTTGTTTCCTCTTATTCCATTACAGTATATTTTGGATATGGGATTGTTAGTCCAAACACCAAGATTGTTTCAGACACCTCTAAAATCACTTTAAGTTATAAATAAGTCAATTGATAAATTCATATCTATATTAAGATAATAATTTCAATTTTATAATTTCAATTTTAAAAAAATTTAGTTGTAGGCAGACAGAATGCCTTTATTTTTATTTTGCTGAGGATCAAACCCCATGCCTCTCTGGTATTAGGTGGGTACTCTACCACTGAGCTAGCCCTATAATTTCAATTTTTTATTCAAAAATTAGACTCCTCTATCCCTTCCTCTTGTTAAGGCCTAATTTGGGCAGCTACTCACCATTGGGAAGGAGTATGTTTATTTCCCTCTCTTTCTCCCCAAGTTTTTATCTGGTGCATTATTCATACTTCAGAAAACTGGCCCCTCTCCCTTCAGATACTGGTTCTCAGATGATCTTACCCATGCCCAGTTTCTTTTGATGGATCCTCTTCCTTCCAAGCATCCTCTTCGTATCTCCAAATACCTCTGAGACTGTCTTAAAAAAGGAATCTACTGCTCTGATAGAGGGTTCTTTATGCCATTGATAATTCCCCTGCCCTAGGATTCAATGGAAAGAAGACGAGGAAAATATCACCCGAATGCTCATATATGGTTAAACTATGGGAAATCCTGGAAGACTTTTGAGATCACTTCTGAGTTTCTGATATATTCAGGCAAAAAAAGCTCTATCATGCATCAAGTTGGCAAGTAGGGCTATAGATTGTGCCTAAAGAACTACTTTTTTCCCTTCCTGGTAATAAAGTACAGGAGACACCAGCACAGTAGAAGTATAAAACAAAGGTCAGTGATTGAATATTAGGATAAAAGATGTCAAGCACTGACTGGTGTGGATATCAAAATTAGAATTGGGTGTAGGAGCCAAGTTCAGACACTGCAAGAAGTCATGGGAGCGGGATGACCTTGCTTAATTTGGAGAGACAGTAACTTGCTGGCATCTAGCTACTTAAAAGAACAAACTGCTTGCCTTCCTAGTAGTGCTAGGGATTATCTTAAATATGCCATTCAATGATCAAAAAGTTCAAGAGTCATTAAAAAAAGACAATGAAGAGAGATGTAAGGAAGTTAAAATTGGCAAGATATAGTGATTAATTGATTTAGGAATGTGAAGGGAAAGAAAAAATAAAAATGGATGTCAAGATTTCTAACTCAGGTAACCCAACTATTGTTATAATGATTAATTTGAGTGGGTAATTATAGGATCTTGGCTACTCTGGAGAGGAAAATGTAGTTTGGGGACATGATATATGAGAGAAAATATAGAAATAGAAATTAAATCCTGAAAATCAGAATGAAGGGTAAATTTGAAAGGCCCAGTATAAAGGTGAGATATGAAGTCATTTTTTTTAGACCTCGGTTGAAGTACAGATGAAGAGACCTTGGAAGATAAAAGGAACTTGAAATTAGGTAGGTGAAGCAATGCAAAGCTACTTGAGCAGAAGATAGTAGGGAGGGCAAACATCTCATTTTTTTTCTGACATTACAAAACATAATAACAGCTTTCTGTGTCATATTAATGACAAGAGATAAATAACTTCTACATGACTAAATATTTGGCATCAGCATAATTTTTAGACAATAATTATTTGGTTTATAGTATAATACAATAAGATTAGCTTTCTGCACAAAATAGTTAACAGGAATTGTTAGTTTATATAAATAATAGAAGGGTATAAACCTGTTGATAATCTAATTCTGTGTTCCTATTTTCTTTCATTTTGAGATCTGGTCATAGAGTGACCAACAATCACAGTTGGCCTAGGACTGCCCAATTATAGTTGTGAAATTCCCATATATTAGGAAATTCCTTAGCACCAGGTAAACCAATCACTCCAATTCTGGATATTGATAAGGTTCATAGAAATCAGAAAGCAAAGAAAAACAGACTACAACTTGACATTTATTTATAGATATAAACACTTCTTAATGTATAAAGCTTGCTAAATAAATGATGAAACATATAATAGCATATATGTCACTCATAATATTACCAATTAAATATGTTTTCTTAATTATCTATGCATATTTTATGACATAATTTATATCCTACCATATTTTTTATCATTCTCTTTATTCTTTTTACATCATAATAATTTGTTTGGGGCATTATATTTCTAAGTAAGCATAATGGTTGTTGATTGTATGATATTCCACTGGAAATTTTTGGATGTTCTTCTTAGTTAATCTATCATTTAACATATAGGTTGTTGAGTATATTTCAATATATATATGGCAATGCATATCTTCATTACTTAATTTTTATCTTTCATTTTTATTATTTCTAAAGATTATTTGAAAAATTGAAGGTATCAGAGAAAAGATTTATCTAAATGTATAAACTGAAAGAGTATTCTTTTTCAATTTTCCAAGTAATCTGGTCAACCAAAAGATAATAATTGCAGAGATATTGACACATGACTTTTTTCAAAAAATTGAAGCTTAAAGTCAGCATAATGCCACACATGCACAAGAATATGATCAATTTTTGTTGTTGTTTTGCTTTTATTATGAGCAAAACCCAAAACATTCTCAGACAACTGATAAAAACACTTAGAATGGCAGAAAAAAGCAACTTAGAAGGAACAGAGTCTATGCAGAGAGACTGAAATTATATATGTATTTTTTGTTATCCCTGTTAATTATGTTCTGCTAAGTTACTATGAAACTGAATTACAAAACTGAACCCTTGCTCCCAGGAGAAAATATATGGTTAGTTTCCTGTGAAGCGCCAATGACATTTTTATCAATCTTTCAAAACATAACCAAAAGCGTACAAAACTGTGGCAAAAGCGGCACTAAACAGACTTTAAAAAGAATACTTGTTTACAGTATGAAAGCTGAAACAAGAAGGCATAGCATTACCTTTTTTGATTTCTGCTGTAAACGTACATATCAGGTGACCCCAAAATTTCATTATTCTCTACCTGTTTATGAATGGCTATTTTAAAGCACCACTACAAATATCTGTGAAAATGAAGATCACTGTGTGTGTGCATGTGCGTGTGTGTATTTATACAAACATACACACAGAGATACAAAATGCAAGCTTTTAAATCTAAGGGGGAAAACAGTAAAAAGTATGTGTGCATGTGTATGAAAAAATAGGTCTCAGAAGCAAAGAACAATGTAGACAGCAGAAATGAAAATTTCAATAGTGGTTAAGAAAGTATAGTTAAGAAACTTCTTCAGGAAAATAAAAAAGATTGCAATCTGAAAGAAGGCTTAAGACAGTAAAGAATAGGACCCAGAGAGCCCAAAATCCGCATGATTTTTTGATTTAGAAAAAGATAACATATAAGATTTATTGAAGAAAATAATTAAATAATTCTTTTTTTAGGATTAAAAAATAAAATATGCATAGATAATTAAGAAAACATGTTTAATTGGTAAGATAATGAGTGACATATATACTATTATGTGTTTCATCATTTATTTAGCAAGCTTTCTACATTAAGAAGTGTTTATAGCTATAAATAAATGTCAAGTTGTAGTCTGTTTTTCTTTGCTTTCAGATTTCTGTGAACCTTATCAATATCCAGAATTGGAGTGATTGGTGATTAATATGACTCCCAGAATAAAAAAGGCTTAGAGTGTCTGACAGAGGAGAAATTACAAACACACCAAGAGGTTTCATTCTGACATTTCAGAATGTTAAAGAAAACAAAACAATTTTAAAATCCTCTAGAAAGAAAAAAAAAGATTATATAAAAGATCAAGTATCAGAATGTAATCTAACTTTCTATATTAGACTGGAAGCAAGACAAATAAAATGGGTCAATGTGTTTAAAATTGTGAAGGAGAAAGAATTCCCTTCTATAATTCTATACCCAGCCAAACTATCAATGAATTATCAGAGTAAAAATGCAAGGTTTCAAATATCTTGCCTAATCTATCTCTCTTTTCAGGAGGTTATTAACAGAAGAGGTTGACTTCTAGAAAGAGGAATAACACAGGATTCAGAAAACAGGAGAGTCAACTCAAACAGGAAACAAGGAAGAAGGGAATTTCCAAGACAACAATATTGCCTCAGGGGTTGAGGTAAAGCAGTATAGATTGAAATATTGTGACTCAAAATATAGACATGTTGAAGTATGTTATGAACATGATTTTTGCTCTAGTACTATATATTTAATCTGACATAATGGCTAAAGGAATTACTCCTCCAAAATAAATAAGTACTTCATTAAAACAGAAGTCATGAGGCCCAAGAGAGAAGGAACCCAAACAAGGAGTAAAGCAAAGGGAATTCCAAGGTTGATGAACAGAGGGAAGTTCCAAGATGACACTTAATGATAACAGGCCTGGAGTTGTCTCAAAATAAAACAAACAAAAAACTCCAAGGCATGAAAAGATTAGTGGTACAATTTATCTTGTGGAAAATTAATCTCATAAGTTTTTGGAAAGAAGTTTAAAATTTTAACAATACATACAAAAAAAACTAGATAAATACAAAAAGGCATCTAGTCATTTTAGTAAAAATTGAAGGAAGAGAACAGAATCATGATACAATATAATGCTAAGCTGTGAGTCATATTTTATAGGCATAAAAATGCTAACTTATTTGAATATTGATTTGATATGAAAATACAATGAGTATAGAAGAGAACACAAAGAGAGAATGGTTGTATTAGACAGCTAAATCCTAATCTATCAATACAGCAAGTCATTGATAATATCTAAAATTTATGAGCCAATAATGAGTAGTATAATACTACTTGAGATGTGTAAGTGCCAGAAATCATAGTGGTAATATTTAGAGTCAAAGGGGGTTTCCTCAGGGCAAGACTTTGGTAAATGGAGAGAAATATGGTAAGAAACCCCTGCTTTTAAAAGCCTCTTAGTATAATTTAACTTTAAAATTTGTACTACATTTATTATTATATAAATGGACTTTAAAATAATGACAGTTCATACTTCTTTCAGTAAAGGTACCATTCAAAATTGATTTCTGATAACAGCAATCCTTGAGGTATTGGTTGTTGTGATCATCTGGTCCAGCAATTTTGACCAAATGGATTGCTCACTCTCCAGGTACTACAGTTGTGCCTGCACCAATGGTATAACAAAGAAAGCTTTTTGGAGCTGGATTGCAGCTACCCAGACCTCCCAGTATTCTGGCTAAGAACCCCTTCATTTAACAAAGAATTATGACCAGGATTGAATTGCAATAAGTTAACCTTTCATTTAATTTCATTCTTACTGTTGGATTGATACTAAAATCTATTTATGGGTTTTTCCCTTTTTATTCTTTCTTCCAGGAACATTATCTGGCATTCTAAACTTGGGGAAAGTCTGTATAAGGAACCTCTAAATCTTGGCAGAAAGTGTAAATTGTTAGAGATCTCATGAGTAAGACCAAGCTGTGGGATGTCTCAGAACTGACCTTCAAGATCATCTTTTCCAACCCCCTCATTTTACATGTTATAGGAAAATGCAGCCAAAAAGGGCTAAGTGATTTATCCAAGGCTGTACAGCTTGTTAATGGCACAGAAAAGACGAGAATTCAGGCTTCCTGATTTCCACCTCTATGGTTCTTTCACTGCCTCAAACTAACCTAAACTGCAGCACACTACACTGTGGCACACAGCACAATAAAACATCATACCACACTGTACTTTCCAATCTATGTAATACTCTGTTGCCCACTACACTATACCACAACAGACTATAACACACCACACACTGCTGTATTACTCTGTGCTACACTACTTTGCACTGGACTACACAGCAGTATACTGCACTGCACAATGCAACATTATCCAACATGTGACTTGGAATGACTTTTAACCTCCACTCTTCTAGATTTAATCTACTGGCATCCACTAACAGTTCCAACCTGCAAGCCAAGTCCAGATGTAGTTCTTGAGCTGATACTGACTCTCTCTGTGTCCCACATTTCCCAAGGTTCCTGCACTCTTGCAGTGGCTCTTGAATTTAGTTGCCTTTTGCATACCCTGTTATTATGGTCTTTCCTGATTTCCTGGATTGTGCTGGGTGTTAATATAAAGTCATTGCCCCAGAGTTGATCCCTGGGGCCCTCTATTGTTATTGGTTCTCCTCAAAGGTACCTTATTTTGAAGCCAGAGTTTCATAAATGACTCTGTTCTCAAGTCTTTCTGAGTGGTATAATTCATAGGGCTGGACTTTGATTTTGGTGCCCTAATAGTTTACGAGTTCCTCTGCTCATTCTTCCAACTGAGAAGACCATGGCTTTGGTCTCACCTTGCCCTCTCCTCCACCCTAAGAAGTGGAGTCATCTACCATGAACTTGGGCTGAGGACATCATTCCCACCCTTAATAGCAACAGCCATGTGGCAGTGGTAGCATTTCCATTGTTCTAATCAAGGAGCAGTTAGATTTTTAAAATAATATGAATTTGGCTAATACCTCTGTACTTGATGTCATTTCTGGATTTTGCATTTTCCAACTGGTAACATGAGTTTGCTGCCATGTGAAATGGAGACATATTAATAACATCTATCCCCTACAGGATTGTTGTACAGATTAAATACAGTTATGTACAATAGACTTTTTGCACAGTATTTAACAAATATTAAGTGCTAAATAAATATTAGACATTATCATTATTAATTCCTTCTTTTTAAAAAGTGCTTTACTAGCATTATCTGAAACTGAGGTTCAGAAAATTTTAGCAACTTGTCCAGAATCACAGTTAGAAGAGGTGAAAACGAGACCAGAAGCTCATGTTCTTTCCCCTTCTATATCCTGACTTTCAATAATCAAGCCCCCAGTCAGTCAGATTTTCTGAGCAATGCTCTGCCCACCTGTTGGGTGGCTCCAGCTTGGATCCCCCCTAGTGCCAGGCGGCTGCCTGAATCGTGACAAGAACATGTTGATCCCTGTTGGACCTGTGCCTAGCCCACCCAGCAGAAACTTCCCCGCCAGCCTCTGCAGCAAGGACAGCACTCAGCTCCCGTTCCAACCTACAGATCAGGGCTGGTGCCAACTCTGTTCCCTGCCCCAGGCCTGTCTGGCTGTAGGTAGGCTGTTCTGACTCACTGGAGAATCCTGGGTTCTGATTAATCTTTTGGCTAATGCCTTTTGCAGGGTCAACATTATAGCCACATTATAAAAGGGAGAGGGGAAGAGAAGAAAGGGGAAAAGGAAAAAAGCTTATGCTCATTCTCATCCCCATGAAGCCAACAGGAAATGGCTCAGGGTGGATCAACCACCATACTGTTTTGAGTAAAAGGGGATGATATATCTGAGTGACTAAAGAGTTAATCATGATGGGGGGTGAGAGTTTATCACTCAGAGTTCTATGTTTGAATTTTTGAGAATTCCCTTTGTTGCACTGCAGCCTGTTCACTTCAGTGCCTGTGTCTATTCTATTTTAATACCTTGGAATGCAATCCCCTTTGCCCGTTATTCTCTTTCACTATGGGTTTTTCCGACCCTAGGGGTAGATTTATGCTTCTAGCTGAATGATTACTCAGTGAGTCTTCGCCCAGGGATGTTCTGTTCCAAGAATGACACATCTCTTTAGGGATGACTCCCTATCAAACAGGGGTGGGTGGGAGGTCAGGGGAAGCCCCTACCCAGGAGAAAATAGTTTCTTTGTGTGCTTGAAGAAAAACACTCAGATGATGAACAGCCTGATTTGGGGGCTGTGTGTGGGTGAGCCACTCCAGTGAAATCGTCCTCAATGCTCCCTCATAAGGAGAGATTATGAATTTAATGAGCAGAAGAATTCTGACAAGCCTTAAAGCCAAAGGCAATTAGCAAAGGATGAATAACTTGAATTCCTTGCAGTTATGAAATAATTTCCTCCTAATGAAATTATACATACATATATCTTTGCAATATATTATCTATGAATCTAGATAACACATAAGACTATATTGTATTAATCTATTTGCATATCCAAGCATTTCCTACTGTGTGTTCAATGGCACAGTTGTCCCAGGAGATACTAGATGAATGCAGAGGGCCATGGTCCAATCTAACTGGAAATGTCATATGCTGGAGCACCACCATGGCAGTGCACAAAGGACACTGAGATAATAAATGTTCTGAAAAATCCTACGATAAGGATTTTGTTTAACTTCATTGATCCCAGCATTCCAAATGTAAACAGAAAATCCTTCTCCCCACCTGAACACTAAACACTAACATCCCCAAGCAATCAATGCTTCCTATAATATTCTTTGAGAAATGCTGATGTCTTAAAACAGGAACTTAAGTCTTACATGATAGTTCATTTTGATTATGCCAATGCTTAAAATTTTCATCATTCTTATTCTATAATCTCATTAAGATTCTTTGTTGCTCTTTAGAACATCCCAAAAGGTGGGAAAACTTTGGGTTTTTGTAGTGTTTAGATTTTAGAAATGGCCCTCACTCAAAGCTTATTAAGTGATTGATTAAGCCAGGTCATTATTAATTAAATAACAAAATATCTTTGTATGACTGAAAAAAAATAGTTTTTAAGGTATATGTCACTTTTCATTGAAATTATTATACCAGTTTCTGGATTGGATTCCCCAATTCTATCCTGTTTCAACCTATTCCACATTACATCTAGATTGATCTTTCCAAATTCAATAATAAGCTCCAGTCTCCTTGATCAAAGCTTTTGCAGGATCCCAGGTCAAGATTTTCCTGCATTACTTTGTATTGCTGACTCTTAACAGCATTTTTAAGATATCTGGTTTTAAAGATTTTCCAAAACTTCCATGAATCCAAACTTATTTCTTCCTCCTCCTCCTCTTCCTCCTCCTTCTCCTTTCTTCTTCTTTTTTTTTTCTTCCAGTATGGGGGATAGAACCCAGGGACACTTTACCACTGGGTAATATTTATTTTTTCTCAATATTACTAGTTTTAAAAATTCATATCTTTTCTTTTTACTTATACATGACAGTAGAATCTATTTTGATTTATTTATACAAATATGGAATATATCTTATTCTAATTAGGATTCCAGTCTTGTGGCTGTACATGATGTTGAGACTCACTGTGCTATATTCATATATATATATATATATATATATATATATATATATATATATATGAAAGTTATGTCAGCTTCATTCTGCTATCTTTCCTTTTCCTATCTCTCTTCCTTCCTTTCATTCACTTTATCTAACCCACAGAACTTCTATTTACCCCCACCCACACACACTTGTTATAGATTAGCATCCACATATTAGAGAGAATATTCGACCTTTGTTTTTTTGGGACAATCATGTAGCATGATAGTCTCCATATTCATCCATTTACCTGCAGAAGTCATTCTTCTTTATGACTGAGTAATATTCCATTGTGTATATAACCTACATTTTTTAAATCCATTAATCTGTTGATTAACATTTAGGTTGGTTTCATAGCTTAGCTATTGTGAATTGGGCTGCTATAAACATGCTGCTGAATCACTGTAGTATACTGATTTTTAACTCCTTTGGATATATACTGAGGAGTGAGATAATTGTATCAAATGGTGATTTTGACATATTTATACAAATATGGAATACATCTTATTCTGATTAGGATTCCAGTCTTGGAATTTCCAGTGTAGGTTTTTTAAGAATCCCCAAAGTGTTTTCCAGAGTGATTGCACCAATTTGTAGTCCCACTAACAATGTATGAGCGTACCCTTTTCCCTATATTCTTGCCAACATTTGTTATTGTACATTCTTGATAATTGCCATTCTGACTGGCAGGAAGTGAAATCTCAGGGTAGTTTGAATTTGCATTTCTCTAATTGCTCGAGATGCTGAACAATTTTCATATATTTTTGACCATTCATTCATATTTCTTTTTCTGAGAAGTATCTGGTCAGTTTCTTGGCCCATTTATTAATTTTTTTTTGGTGTTAAGCTTTTTGAGTTCATGGTATATCCATGGTATATCCTGGAAATTAATCCCTTATCTGAGGTGTGGGTAGCAAAGATTTTCTCCCATTCTGTAGGTCCTCTTGTCACACTCTTGTTTCTTTCTCTGTGAAAAAGCTTTGTAGTCTGATACACCCCATTTATTGATTTTTTAAAAAAATTATTTCTTGCATTCTAAGAGTTTTATTTAGGAAGTTGTTCCTGAGCCAACATGTTGGAGTGTTGGGCCTACAGTGTCTTCTAGTAGGTGCAGGGTTTCTGATCTAATACATAGATCTTTGATTCACATTAAGTTATGTGCAGATTGATAGATAGAAGTTAAATTTCATTCTACTACATATGAATTTCCAGTTTTCCTAGCACCATTTGTGAAAAGTCTCCTTTTCTCCAATGTATGTTTTTGGTGACTTTGTCTAGTATGAGATAATTTTATTTATGTGAATTTGTCTCTGTGCCTTCTATTCTGTTCCATTGATATTTATGCCTGCTTTGGTGCCAATACCAGGCTCTTTTTGTTACTAGAGCTCTGTAGTGTACTTTAAGGTCCCAGTCCCTTTTTATTGTTTATTTTGAGACTGGGTCTCAGTAAGTTGTCCAGGCTAACATCAAATTTAAGATCCTCCTGCCTCAGCCTCCTGAGTTTCTGGGATTACAGGTGTGCAACATAATGTCCAGGTCAAACTTATTTTCTTCCATTCTCCTCATCAATGACATCACCAGACTTAGTCTTGTTTTACCACCTCATAATTTCATAGGCTCTCCCTCTCCTAGAGCAAATGCCTGAAATATTCAGCTGTTTCTCTTCAACTGATCTATAATTATCTTAGGTGCAAATTATTCTTATCTTTTCTTGTAGAATTTATTGAATATGCAAAAATTCAGCAATGTAATTGCTGTCTAAATGTCTCCAAGGATTTTAGGCTACATTACTGGTGACTATATCTTCCAATCCAAAACTTATATGTTCAGTCTGATAAAAAGGAACCTATGGAAAAATGTTGAAAATATCAAAAAATTCTCAAATGTATAAAATATTCTAAAATATCTGAGATAGTGTGGAATGTACCATATATTGCATGTGATACAGACTAGAATTTTTTTACTTTTACAATATAGGACAATTAATTTTTATTGCTGATTCTTAACAGCATTTTAAGCTATCCGTTGCTGAAAAGACATATCTTTAGCTCGCCTGTACTCCTCTTCCTCATATCATATGTGCATGTTTCTTAAGTCTTTTCTAGTATGAGGATGAGTAAAAAATAAATTGTAAATACTTTTAAACCTGCATTGGTTATTTTATATTTCAGAGTTACAGTATGAACAACAGAGTTGAGCAGTTTCTGCTTAGGTTAATGTTCTGTCAATTTCTCCATTTCCACATTCTATCTTACCATCAAACACCTCTCGAACTTAAGGTACCATCCAGGAGAAAGAGTCATGGGGCATCTTATGTAATTCAGAAATATCCATTTAAATGGTACTTTCCAAGCAAAAACAAAAGACAAATCCAGATGATCTAAAGAAAGAAGAATGTAAATCCCCAAACTTCCTCTGTTTCCTGGCTACAGCCCTTCTATATATTCACCATACTTCTCTAAGGGTGTGAACTATGACTCCTCTCTGGAAAACTCAGAGAGGATGTATGTAATGTGTGATTGATCCTGAGAAGCACTGTAGACGTGATGTTAGAGGGAAGTGAACTATCTCTACTAGAAATTGCAACATAATGGATCATAAATGACATTACTAATACCACTCATCTTCTTGCTAGTAAATTAATAATTATCACAAACTTCTTGTAGACTGGCACATCCTAGGGGCTAACCAATTGTCTTACACATTTAGAAGAATTTTAAAAATTGGAATAGATTTATCTGATAATTTCTCTTCATGAATTCCACATTTTTCAGTCAAGATCAAAAGTTATAGAATTTGAATAACTTCATTGAGTCAAAAGAAATTCTGGGCCCATAACTGATCCAAACTTACAAGTGTGTTAAGGCTAAAATTATCTATCAATAAAATGAATGTGTTGTTCCCACTTCATATATTTGGGCAATGAAATTACTTATTGATATTATTATACATTATTATGATTAATTAGGAAATATACAAATGATCTTAGTATGCTTTAGTGACCTATAAAACCATTATTATTGAAAACATGTTCTCCAAATTTTATTTCAACTCCAGAAGCCTGCACGCAGAGCTGAAAGTGAGGGAAACAGAAGATAGCCATTGGGCTGTTTACATCAGCCATCTGTAACATGACAATCAGCAGAACATTAGAGAGCATAGCCACTGATCTCTTATCTTGATGAAAAGTAAAAAGACCACAGTTAGCCAGTTTCCCAAACATGTAGAAATTTGTGTTTTAAAATATCACCAAACTTTAATCCATCCTTGGTTAAGTCAATTTGTATACAAAATTTAACAAGAAAATCATGATGCATTTTTTTTTACAGAAAATCTTTATACTTAGGGTCACTGAATAACTTACCTTCCAAAGCAGGCTGACTTTAGAGGCAAAGTGACCACTGTTAATACTTACTGCTGGATATGAACTATAAATTCATATCTAAATTGGAACACTATACTAAATTGAGATATAGAATAAGCTAAAAAGCTAAATATCTGATGGTACTTCAAAGAAAGACTGGGATATATTAAAAAGATATAAAAATTAAATAACAAGTAGATAACCAAAAAGCATGTATCAGTCTCAGATATTAAAATTACCCTTTCCTTGAACTCATGCCAGTCAAATATTCAAAACACTTCTTGCTGAGAAGCAATCTTGTTTAGAAGCAGCCCAATAAGAAGTGTTTAGCACGCACAAGTCCTTAGCTCCAGTGTTTCTGAAAACTTGGAAGAAGAAGACCTTGACTTTACCTCCAAGAAGACCTTCCTTTCCTCCCCAATGGTGATTAGTCACTCAGTGTTTAAAACTGAAACGTTCATTTTAAATACTACAAAAATGTGGCACAGAGCTCAGGCAAGGCATCTGTTCCAGCAAAATGTTATGTTTTGATCATTTTCAAAAATGATTTTTCTGTTTTTAAAGAAAGTGTGTGGACATGGAGATGAGTCAGTCAATCTGAGGGGTACTGTATGCTGGGTTATTTTGAAAGCTGCAAAATTTAAAAATACATGGAAAAAAATAATTTTCCTTAAATATTATTTCAATTTTATTCTTTGACTTAGTATTTTTTCTTTTTTAATCTTTCCATAGCATCAGATTCATTGCCAGAGGAAAAAAGTGCCATCATTGAAGGCAGCTATACAATCATCATCATATGGAATTCTAGATACAGACCTACAAGAATGTTTATAGTTGTATCCATGGATCTAGGTAATCATTCACTTTGGGTTATGTACAGGTTGATAGATAGGAGTTAAATTTCATTCTACTACATATGGATTCATTCTACTACATTAGGAAAGAATGGTATATCTTATGCAAAGGTGATTTACTTAGGTAGATGCATTTATTTTTAAAGCAGTTCCTGATTACTTCAATATTTCCCCAAATCAATCTAGTCATTAATATTAGATGCATCATTCAGGGCAATGATATAAAAATTGTATTATAACATCAATATTTTTGTTCTAATCTATATGCCCTTTCATTTTCTAAGATGAAATTCCTTTAATTTATTAACATTGATGGATATCTCTCCAAAATGTAGGTTATTCTCCACAATTAGAATATTTACAAACCTCCTTGTAGTAGTATACAATAAAATAAGATTTCAATAACATTTCTCTTACTTTCTATTTTTCTCTTTTTTTAGTTTTTCAGTGTTTCATTTCCATGGAAGCTAAAAAGTAAACTGTAGTGCTCTGTCTCTATGAATACTCTATACAAGTTCTAATAGAGAATGAACACCAACTTGCTGTGCTTTCCAAAGCAAATCACTTGAATTCTGGTCCTATGTCTTTATCTGGAAAGATAGAGAGAAATGACATTAATATACCTGATAGATTGTTGAATACTAAGATGTCAGAAATTATTTGCATTTGTACAGCATTTATGAGTTAGAGTTTGTAATTCTACCATATTGATTGAAACAGATCATAACAGCTACCCAACCAACTATTTTTATCTTGATCTGTTCATTTTGCCCATCTAAAACAGCACAATCAATTGGACCAACCATTCTGAGATACAAATTGGCTAGTTAGTAAAGCCAAAACACCAGATTGGCTGCTTTTTTTAATTGGTGTTTTTCATGATATGAAAATATTGGGTGAAAATGGAAAACTGAGTCAAAGATCCAGATGTTTGATCTGCCTGTTGCCAAATAGCCACACATTTTGTAGTATTCACATTTGCAATTGAATTTCTCAGCTTTTACCAGAAAGCCTGTCATCATATAGATATTGCCTTAGAGGAGCTATAAACACAAAACTGATAAAGTCCCAAGAGAAGAATCTCTATTACCCAAGATGACAGTTGCTTGTGCATCTGCTGTTTTCTCCTCAGTAGGCAGCTTCCTGGACAGAAAGGGGAGAGGGTACATTGTTCAAAATCCTATGCTGTTCTTTTCATTATATGAGCCCAATTGTGCCTAGAAAGAAGTAAGTTGGGTAAGTTGAATAGTGGTCATGACAAGAACAGCCTCTCTCTCCTAAATGGGCCCAACTGGTAATTCAGATATAGATGCAAAAAGCTATCAGTAGAACATGACCCAGACCCATGTCTTTTGAGTTGATTTGTCCCATTACATACTGATACAGTTCCTACTAGGCATTGGAATGGTATACATCAAGCTATAATATATAGTCTAAATCTAGACTTCTAAAAAAACTTACATGGTTTCAAATGAGCTTAGCAAAAATTAATAATACTGCCATTATGGGTGAGAGTGAGGGGCTGAAGGTGAAAGCTACTGGTTAAACATATTGCCAGTTTGCCTATTTTTGATGGCTGACATTTGTTTGCTTTACTTCTTCTGCACACAGGTGCATATTAATTCAAAGCCATAACCACAGTATGTATTATCTGTAATTTTTCTTTTCTCCTCCTTGGATTCACTCCTTTTGAAATATCACATTTTAATTATGTGCATAGCAATGACTTCATTGCTTCTTAACTCAGCAGCAGCCAACTCATTTTCCCCCGATGGTATGATGACCTGTCCTGTGGGAGAAATCCATCTGTTTATATTCTTTAAGCTGTATCTACACAAGGAACAGGTTTTGTGTGTTTTGAAACCATCTTTCCTTATTTCACTGCTTATTGCTTGCCTAGAAAGGAGAAACCAAGAAACCAAGAGGAAGCTCGTACAAATCAATAAGCATTTCTAGCAAAACCAATTAAATTAGCACACTTGTATAAAAAATGGCCTAATTTTTTTCAAAGGCCATGTATTTAATTCCATTTAAGTATTTTATCTTAGTGTCAAATACATATATAAACCCTATAACATTGGGCTTGGTATATGGCATAATAAATATTAGCTGTATTTTCATTGGGATTACATATGGAAGGACCAAGAAATAATTATTTGACTCTTGGTAATGTGTGCCTATTAATGAATATATATATATATATATATATATATATATATATATATATATATATATATATATTCTTTTTTTTTTTTGCAAACCTGGTTGCCTATCTGATGCTAATAATAGGGTTATAAAGGAAAGTGATTCTACCTGTCTGGCATGAATTCCTGGTTTGACAGTAAACATTGGTTGAAATGTGCTTAATAGAGTGCCTTCAAAAGAAATTTTGTACTGTCAACTTACTTTTACAAGTAATTGGGGAAGATTGTTATCACCTGTCACAAGAAATGTGTCTATGGGAAAGATTTATTTCAGAAAGAATGCAGTGTTCATTTGTAGAACATTTTGCTCACCCATATAATTTCTGGGTATTCTACCAAGAGCATAATGGTCTTCATTAATGGTGGCCCATAGTTAGTTGTGTAAATTCCATACAATGAGATAATATTCCAAATTTATAATCAGAGGAAACACCATGATCAATTTTGGGATATAGTTGGCAAAAGTTTGGAAATGTCTCCTTTTCAATCCATAGGGAAGGCACATTTTCACAGGAAAAATGAGTGTAGTTTTTCTATACACACTAGCTTATCAAATAAGTATGTAAAGACTTATAAAGATACAAAGCCTTGTCTAATCTAAGCATTGTCAAATTTAGCAGATCACCAATTGTCCACAATGATAATCAAGCACAGGCTCATTCAAACATAAATTCTCCATCTTGGAACTCATGCAAATTTAAATTAGTAGGGTTTTCTTACAGATAGTTAGGTTCTTACAGATAATTATGAACTGCAGATAATTCATTAGTGTCTCATCCCTAAGGTCTAAGAGCTTGGAAGTTATGGGGTCCTGGGTTCTAGAAAGGGTGTGCTGCTTCAATTAACTTCCTAATCCCACCACAGGATGCAGACTATATGGTTGGCCTTTCTTCTTTGGTCATGATTTTTTTTTCTACCAATTCCTTCACACATCTCTCTACTTGCCAAGATTAGACAAATTTGAGCTAATCTATAGATGTCAGCCACATTGTCAGGCCTCTTTGTCATCATTTGCTTAAAAAAAAAAAAGTAAACCCATAGTAAATATAGTGGCAGCCAACAGAAAGGAAAAATCATTTTGGGCTGGAACATTCAGAAAAAAATTTCCAGAGGAAAAGAATGCATATTGAGTTTTGAAGTTGGACTAAAATTTATAAAGATCTTTTAAAAAAGAAAATGATTAAAGAAAAGAAAATCAGAATTGTAGGGGATTTGAATTACCTGAAAATGAACACTTACAACTAGAACTCAGAAAGTCGATGATGTGCCATTAGTGAAGAACAAGACCTAGCACCTCTACTATTGTCTCCAACCTTCTTTCAACAGAAGAAAGGACATTGTGTTTACTGAACAACTATTCCTTTTTAGGTAATGTTCATAGACTTATGTCAATTACAGTGTAATTATATATTCCCAAATTACATTTACAACCTAATTTAATTGTATTTAATTATACTTAATATACAATTGCATATTCTCCAAATCCTGGTGAAACATTTTTTATTATCATTACGTATTCTGCCAATTATTAAATTTTGTTGTCAGCTTCAAACCCACTCTATACCATAAGCTTTGTGACAGTGGGTCTAGGATTATGAAAAATCACTCTCCTGCCCAGTTTGAGGGCTCCATCGGAACTAGGTTCTGCCAAAAGAGGGAATAGAGGAGAATTGTGGAGTCAGAGGAGAGAGAACTTGCGTTTCCCTGTCTGCTCTTTAACATCACCAGGGATGGTTCCTTCCTGGAGCAGAAGATGAACGAACACTTAAAATGAGGCTCATAAATTTCCTTCAGAGACAACCAATAATAACTGAGAAACATCTTCTCATAGGCCTACATCTAGCTCCTTCAAGCTTCTAAGAATTGGTAATTCCAACCTCTTCCCTTAATTCTACTAGCTCTGAGCATGGTAGCTTTCTTGTGCAGTTGCTACCTCCTTGAGACTTCAGAAATATCCTTTTACTTTTTTTCATTTATTCTGTATACACTCAACAATTATTTATATAGAATTCTCTGTTAAAATAACTAGAATGGTTTCTTTCTCCTAACTGGACCCCGACTGAATCACAGATGAAGAACTTAAAAAACTTAGATTGACTAATTAATTAATTTTTTAAGCTCCAACAACTGACTTGTAATGGTAGATTTGAACTATAGTTTATCTGACTAAAGCCCTTACTCTTTTAGCTTCACTATAATTAGCCTCCAGGTAGACATTTGCAGAAACAGAGTATTTTTTTTCTAATTACAACCCACTTGAATTAGTCAAGACTTTTATGGTTTTAGGTGGTAGAAGAACTAAATCAGGCCAAAGAAAAAAATTCTGACTCATATAAGTATACATTAGGAAAGGCAGGGGAATTCAGCTGGGTGTATACTACCAGGCTTATATGGAATGGAATAATCTCTTTCAAGACCCTTGACTCCCACGACAATAGACAGACAACATCACATTTCTGCTTCCTATTTCAGTTTTTTAAAGTGCAGGAAATCCATGCCATGTGCTGGCTCATATGTTCCAATTTCACCATCGGGAAGAGCAAAAGATTTGCTTTTCCTCTATTTTTAAGTTCAAAACTTCCAAGTAAGGTTTTTGTTTGTTGGTACAAATTGGATCAGGAGTCCAAACTCCTTAATCGTCGATGATTGGTGGTAGAGAAGGGCTGGAAGTAACACAAACACTGTTCCAGTTTGCCTTAGATATCTTTCCTCAGTAACAATAACAGTAGCTGGTTGGAGGGAGAATTTACAAATCAAGGGACATTTAAATCCTGAAGTTAAAGTGGAGGAAGTATTTCTCAATAGTAAGATTGTATACTAGTCTAGGCAAGCAAAACAATGGGTGTCTAATACCTTACTCTTACCATAAACTTTGCATTCATACTCTGCAAGTCTGCAGCATAGCATAGTAAAATACATGCCTATGTCTTGTAGAAACAAGCTATCAATTATTACTAATAAAACATATGAATGGTTTGCATAAATGACTAGTCCTAAACATACTAGATTTTGAAATGCTTTCCCTTTTTTAGTTCTTGTATTTGTAATTTGGCTATATAGAGTTTTTCATAATAGTTTAAATGTGTTAAAGAATCAATAAAGTCATAAGTCTCAAGCACTACAGATCTTTTATTCAGTATTTCTGTGGCCAACTTTGGAATCCTTTAGGGTAGAAAAATTTTATTTTAAGATATATTAACAAATATTAAGCACTGTGTCCTAGGCATTGGCTTTAGGGTTTTAGAAACCTTCTATTTAACCCATATAATGACTTTCTGAAATGAATATGATCATTCTCCCATTTTAGAGGAGGAAATGAAGGCTTGTTGCAATCAAGAATTTGCCTAAATTGATGAATCTAGTAATGGGTAGTTTACAGAATTATAAAGTAGATCTAAATGTGTCACAATCCCATCTCATTTTTTACCACCTGGGGTGTCTCCTCGCTGAGCCTTGTGGAATGCTGTGTTTAGCAGCACTACTCAGGGGCCCCTCTCTTTCCTAGTCAGCAGGCCTCTTGTGGCTGACTCCACCTTGCTCCCACCACTGCATCAGAGATCAGTTCTGTCCTCACACTGTATTCAATCAGGACCTCCCTTGAAGCTTTCATTAAAATAAATTAAACCATGGCAACTTAATGTTAGCAGCATCTCTTCTCTGTACTGGATGTCAGTTGCACTGTCTACCTTAGCTGTCCCCATCAAAAACATCCTCAGACATTTTCAAATGTCACCTGGATGGCAAAATCACCACCCCCATGGCTCTGCCAGTTGAGAACTATTGTTTTAATATACCTGTCTCTCATCTAATACTAAGGTCAACAGTAATGTTGTTTTATTGCAGCCTTATTTGTGTTACCACATTTTCAAAGCCTAAATGCTGTAGCCAAACACTGAGAAAGTATCTCAAGAGTTAAAAATTTACTCTCATCTCTGGTATTTGATATAGTTTTTCATTAATACTCAAGTTTGTTTAAAGCTGGACATTATTTTGGGGATTATCACTGGAAGGAAGGGTCAAGAGATGATTTCCTGTATCACTCTGCCTGCCCACAAATTAAAACCATTCAACAACCTAGGTCAATTTTCAAAGCAGAAAAGTATGGGCACTACTGTCTAATTATTGCCAGGATAAAAGGTAACCAATGATGTGTTAGTCATCTTTCCATCACTATAACAAAATACTTAAGATAATTAACTTATACATAAAACAGGTATATTTTGACTCATAGAGATTTTGTTCCATGGTTGATTAGCTTCCTTGTTTTGAGGCCTGTGCTAAAGAAACCCATTAAGTTTGGCAGAAGCAAACAGCTCAACTTGTAGCCAAGAAGCAAACAAACAAACAAACAACAACAACAAAAATTGAAGAAGGGGCCAAAGTCCCACATTTCCCTTCAAAGTCTCATTCCCAATGACTTAAAGACTTCCAACTAAGCCCCACCTCTTAAAGGTTTCACTACCTCCCAATAGCACCACACTGGGGACTAAGCCATTAACACACAGGCTCTTGGGATATATTTAACATCTAAACTATTGCAAATATTATCACCTAAAATGAATGTTCCTGATGTATCATTGGCAATCTCATTCAGCAAGTCATTTCATATATTTAGATTGACATAATTCTCTAGAGCACAAAAGAATTAGCCCCTGATTAAAGCTAGGGCATTATATGGGGGATTTACTTAGGATGTTCTATTTTATAAGAGAAGTCATTTGGATCACACAAAATTAAAAGGAAATATGAGAACACAGTGGTTCATTTTATTTTTCAGTGAGTTTTCAAAAATTATTTTCTGAAAATAATCCTCATTTTAATTATTTCTAATGATTTCTTTTTGTTGCACTTCTCAATTAAAGTCTTTTATATGTTCTTGAAAAGTGACTTAGTTTTTCTCTAGGAGATGCCATTCTTACCCTTAACTGGCTACTGAACTATATATTAAGACATAAACTTCTGTCCTTGGGACTGTAAACTATCTCTGTTCCAAGTGTACGAGGAAAACAATATATATGAAGGATGACCAAAGCATACTTAATCTACTTCCCCTGGAGATTCTTTAACTGTGAGACCCAAGTAAAAGGCTATAAACACTAAAAAAATGGAAAATTATGCAAAAATGTGCCTTAAATTTGAAGAAGTTAAGAAATTGGATAATTTCTCAAACATCTCAGTTCAAAAAACTATTTCCCTTTTAGACCAACTCAGAGAAACCAAAAAATATATAATCTGAATTAGCCTCCCCCATAGAAATGCTTTGACAGATTACACTTCACTGATGTGCCTTCAATGCTAAAGGCACATCTTAGAATATTAATAGTTATATTTCCTGTGGAGATGTTTTGGGGTGTTTTCTGTTGCATTATACAATTTATTCCTTATGAGTGATCTCTTGGGGAAAATTCTCTTTTGGTGGATGATAAATAGTTCTGCATTTATTAGTCAATAGTTTGGTTTTTGTTTTATGGGTAGAAGAAATAGCACAACAGCATATATTTCTCTCCTCATGTTGGATGTAGGAAAGTTTAAGGCTAGATTTGCAGCCCACCTCTTAGCAACTGGTAGGGGCTCTATAGTTTGTTTGAATTAGTCCCATTCCTGGCTCCATTTTTTGTCCCTGGGGTTGTTTTTCTTTTTTCAAAATACTAATATTTATATTATATTTTTATGCTGTATTTTACAACTAAATTCTGAATCCTTTTTGAAACAAGGTGAACTCTAATAAATACATCTTTATATTAGTAAGAAGCAACAAAAGCAAAAAGGAACAGGGAAAAATTAATCAATGCTATTCCATGTTTGGGAAGAAACTGATGATGAACAGAACCTTGGAATATGGACAAGATTCTTCTACTGAGAAAGTAGAAACAAAAGCATTGCAATCCTGGGAATTTCAGTGACAATGACAATGGCATGAAATGGGTTTAATGAGTTAAAAAAAAAGAGTGTGGCTCTATATTCAGTATTATAGAGAGAACATGAGAAGCATAAAGGTTGAAAAGTCAAGTTAGACTCAGGTTGTTAGGTGCCTGGTATACCATGCTATGAGTATGGATTTATCTATAGACAGTGGAAATTGATTAAGTAATTAAAGTCATAAACTGGTATGATCATGATGTGTCTTAGGAGGAGGATACTCTAACATCCCTGAGTAAGAGAGAATAGAACTAAATGGAGAATAAAGATAAAGTGACCTATTAGTGTTGATCTCAGCCTATCCCAGCCCTACATCAGCATGCACAATTAGGGTTTTTACCAGATCAGAACCTGGTTCAATAAAACCTGGGCCAGGTGATAATACTATTTGACTCTAGAAAGTAAGTTCTGAAAATATTCTGGTGCCCTGATTCTGTACTACTGTGTATATGGGAATGTAATGTCCCTGCCTCTGTGATCTCTCCTCGGGTTTTAGATGTCTGTCTGTTCATGATCTTCTTTCTAGACTCTGGTATACATGTCATTGCTCCATCACATTAGTAGCTCTTTCCCATTTGCTGCTGTCAGTTTATTTATACCTAGGTATAGATCCTGTATTCAGTATTCCAAAATCTTTAATTGAATGGCCTGTCCTGGATTAAAAAATCACCACTACATGTTGATAAGAGCCATCACCTGGAAATTGGGATATCACACTCAATTTTCCTACCTTTGGTATCCACTGATTATTGATATTGATAAGGATTGGACTTCAATTTTATATAGCTCACTGAACTTAGTTTTGAATTGTTAGATTGACAGAGTAAGAGTGGAAGATATTCTCTGCTATCCTAGTCAGCTTTCTTCATCTCTCACCTCTGTTGTTCTTGTGATCATATCCTATTTTCTTCCCCTGAGGGAAATCCAAAAATTACGTGAACTTGAGGATAGTCTTTTTACTGATGAAAAGGAAACTCTTGATATATTAGTAAAAAATAACTGAGTTATGAAAAGTGTAAAAAAGAAAGGGATTGAGAGCTCTTTATGAGATTTAGATGTTAGGATTTTATGATTGGACAATAGGGTTGAGTGATAATCAAAGAAACTATGTTGTTTTGGAGCTTGGCTGACTAGGTATTGATGATGACACTGCTTTGTCTCTCTCTCCATGCTTTGTCACTGGGCATGCTGAAGTGTCCCCCTTTATCACCTCCCATTCAATTTTTACTCCCTCCAGAACAAACTCTCTCTCCAGTTTGTATCTCCCCCCACATACACACAACACACACACACACACACACACACACACACACACATTATCACAGTGTAGATGTCATGGCTCCAGTGATGCCACCTTCTCACCCGGTCCCTTTAGCTGAGATGGATGAAGGTGTCTTGCTATTGCTTAATTTCTATTCATCTCTAGGTTACCTCATTTCCTATCAGCTTCTCAATTTTTTCAATATCTAACTACTAACTCTACTGGTATAATTTCCTTCAGTGTAAACAGAACGCCTTCTCATTCATTTTTGTTTGTTTGGATTCTCAGAAATACATTTATTTCCTTTTCTCCTCTTTGAGACTGTATTGTAAGACACCCTTATCTCTTCTCTGGGCCCTTCCCTCTAGCTAGTCTTCTCCACACCTAATCTTCTCTTCCTTTGGTCTTTTCACGCTATTGTCAGAAGCATCTTTTAAAAACTCAAATCATCCCATTTAATGTCTTTCATTTCTATGTAGGATAACAGACTCATTCCTTAACCTGCCTACAAGGCCATGTATACTTTGGTCCCTGCTTTTCTAACATTACCTCCCTCATTCTATGCCACATCCTTTTCCCAACCTCCTACAGATCTTCCCCTTTTCATGAAACTCCTATTAACCTATTATAAAAAATTGGTCCCCTCCCTCTACCCTTGTTATTTTCTCCTTTGATTTTCTGGTCTTGTTTTTTATTTGATGTAATATGATTTCTAATCATATATTTACTTTCATGTTTATTGTTTTACCCCCAAAGCTTCAAGGAGTCAAATAACAAGATTGTAGTATTATCATCACTTACTTTATTTTTAGTGCCAGTTTGACTTGTAGTATGTATTCCTTGAGGATTACAAATAGTGTATGAATGAATGAATGCAAATTATTCACACCAGCATTTTCTTCACTGTTAGGTTACTATTGTTCCTTTAAGAGCATAATTAATAACCAAATCATCTGTTATATTTGGAGTTATATCTGGATTCAGTAAATGGACCAATCCCTACTCTTCTAGGTAATAATTGTCATTATGCTGGAAGAAAACTAGGGGAGCTGTGGTTTGGGGTATCAGGATTTAAATAGTCACAGATACTCTCCCAAACCTTTCTCTTACCCTTTTTTAATCATACTACTTTGTCTCTTCAACTCTTTCTAATAAAAACCTCAAAGGTTTCAAAAGAAAACCCAAATTTCTTAGTATAATATGTAAGGCACTTGTTAATCCTGTACAACCTCTTTCTACATCCAGGAAGTATCTGACCACTTTCTGTCTCCACTGCTGTCAGCATGGATGTCTCAGAAGTATCACTGTCACACATAGCCACCTCTTCTATTCCTTCATCTGTGATGTTGCCCTTTATTTCTCTTTTCACTGAGAATGGCTTTCCCCCTTGTTATATGAGAAACTCTAGTCACTTTCCTGATCTAATGAGAGTAGCTCATCTTCTGTCGAGCTTCCCCTAACCTCCACCGAATGTCAGTTCTCCCTCTGTATCCCTCAATGTTTCTCTATTAGACAGTTTCTCTTGTTCTATTTTAATACCTTATTAAAAGACTCATATTTTACAAGACCATGAGCAGAAACTGTATCTTGTTCCTATTTGCATTCCAACACAGAGTTCAAGGTCTGAAAAGCATTTAATAAATTTGCATTAAATGTTTGAGTGAATTATAATTTGACCTTTTCATATTTTTATCATCTCAAGAAATAATTTTGCCACGACATACTTCTATTTGTTTCCTTTATCTTTTCAGTTACAAAACTGCACTTTTTAAGAGGTTATTCCCCTTTCCTAATACTCTTCATTTTATAGCTTTGGGCTCAGCCAACCCCCATCTGCTCCAGTGCTACCTGGCCTATTGACTGTATCTCCTGTTCTCACCTTGCTTTCCTCAATCTTCAATAGCAAATCTAGCCTTTGAACCTCTATTTTCTGTAGGGACAGGAAGTAGGTCTATCAGGACTGTGATCCTGATGGGGTTGGGGGTGGCACAGAGTGGCCCTGCCACCCACTGCCCACCCTCACCCAGTCTTCAGTACTGAGAGCAGTTTGGGCCTGATGAGCTAATCCATTCCTCCTCAACCATGAGGGTGCAGTGGGAGGAGACATCCTGCAAATCAAAGAAATAATCAGAGATTCATTTGCATGCACTATTGATTTTGGTTCCAGGAAATGTTAATAGCAGCAGAGAGTAAAACCTTCATACCTCTTTATGCTTTAAAGAAACTCTTCTTCCTTTTCCTTTCCAACAGCATTACTAGAGAGTGATTCTGTCATTTAATTAGTGAGAATATTCCAGGCTAAACATCTCTTTGTGGAGTAAGGGTGATGAACTCTAACCTTTCCTAATAAGAAAGCCTCTTCACATCTTCAAAACCAGTTTTTTTTTTAAAAGGCAGACACAAAGCAATGACACTTTTTGCATGTGTGTTGCTCTATTTCTATGACTTGCACAAGGAATTATCTGTTTTTCCTTCCACAGTGCTCTTTCTCAGATGAAAGGACTAGGAGAAAGCCCTGCAACCCCACTAGTCCGCCCGTTTGTTGAAATCAGTTCAAGATCATCCAGGTCTGCAAAACTCGGCTGAAGCAGCTTGTTGCATAATTTACCAGAGAAGAGAGGGCCATCTGGAGAGCCAATCTGGAGAACTCGAGCAAAGGCAGAGTCTTCCCCCCCCCCGCCCCGCTTAAGTTATCCTGATTGACTCCCTGCCTATATTAGGCCTCCACAATCCTTGGCCTGCATCCTGAAAGATGGCAGTCCAGGTCAAAGGCCTTGGCCTTCTGGCACTGAACCCTGGCAAAGTACTACCTGGCCCACAAATGCTAGTAGCCCCACCTACAATAGCTGTTCAAGGTTTAGTCAACTCCCACTAGTCTTACCCCATGACACTGTGGGGGCCTATGTCATTCCAAAGGACAGCTGGTTTACGCATATGCAGAGGAGGCAGCTACCCACAAAGGGATGTGGGAAAGTGCTACCAAATGAAAAAAAAAAAAATTAAAATTAAAAAAATTTTTTAAAAGAAAGAAATCTGCCTTAACCTCTAGTCAGGGAGTAAGTCATTGTTTCCACAGAGATTAAATCCTTTGTGTTAAAGCAATCTATTTCTTTTGAATTTAAAACCTATAAATGATTCTATAGAATAGTTAATATAGCAAACTTATCAGAGAATAGTACTTTCTCAATTTTTTAAGTGATCTTTTAAGGGTATAAAGTGTTCCTACAGAATTGCCCCTCCCACCACAGACCCTGGGGAAGAAGCTAAGAGTCCAGGAAGGAAGGAGGTCTCCATCTGCCAGCCCCTGCTTATCTCCTCCACAGTCCTACCCTATCCCATGTACCTGTCCTCCACGGGATCTAGGTGTCACCTATGTTCTGGATCCAATTGATTTGTAGTGATTTCCTAAAATGTTCCAGGGAGCAGCTTTTTTGGGTTAGGAAGGAAACAACACAGACGTGGATTTAAGAGGTCTGACACAGGTATTGGATGAGAGGGTATGCCAGGAATTTTCTTAGCCCATTCTACACTCTTTTCTCAGTCTACCTGTTCTGATATGATCATATATAAATGTAGTCAATATCTATCCTAGAATTCAGCCAGTTAAAAGATAAAGTCCTTTTGAGACTGACATTAGGTAAAACACATCATCTTTCAGACTTATTTTCTCATTTATATAACAGAAATAACAATACTTATTGGATGAAGAATTTAAAAATCCAATATATGTATAAACCCACCACATATCATGCAGATCCAATTAAGACACACTTGTTTTTCTTTTTCTTTCTTATGTTGTCTAAAGTGCATAGGTTTTGCTCATACTAATTTTACTAGTTCAGCAGTGTAGAATTTCCTCCATGTATGCCTCCAGGGTACTAAGGTTCAGGCTCCAGGGCTCTGTTTCTTGAATGGCAGGGCACCTTCAGTTTCCTTTCTTGCCAAAACCTTGAACTCTGGTGTGTGGGATAGGGGGTGGGGTGGATTTGTGCAGTCTTGCATGGACGTCTACAGTGCCTCAGATGAACAATGTTTTAATTATGGCTTTTCAGTCTCAACTGCACCTGCCCATTTCACTATCAGAAAGAAAAATCTCTCTTTTCTTTCTTGCTTCACTGTTATACTTTAGAACCATGATTGTTTTGCCGAAATAGATATTGACTAGAGAAGGACAAACCTCAAAGGGTTTGGATTAAGTTCTCTTTCTGATAAACATGATGGAGTTTGAATGCTCCAGGGAATCTTATTTAAACTATCTTAACCTTTGGGGCTCATGAAAACTGGAAGAAAAATTTCTTTCTTGTCACTTTCTTTGGTTTTCTGCCCTCAGAGGAGACCGAGCTGCAAGCACATGTCACTCCAAGGCTTTTAGCTGCAATTATTTGATAATGTGTTCTGAGATCCTAGAAAGACAATCCTTGTGTGCATGCAAAATATGAATAATAAACTGATCCTTGGCACATCAGGGGTTCTTAATCTCTTTTACCCTTTGGACTGTTAAAGTGACAGTCTGGTGAGGTCCATGTACCCTTTTTCTATTTAATGTCTTTAAGTACATTTATTAAGACACATAGGACTTAAAGAAACCCAATTATATTGAAATATTGTTTTTTCTGGGAGCAAACTAGTTTCTCTTGGAATATAGATACATCTATAAAAGTAAAAATTTGCTGCCTTTTTACTATTAGAAGTGCATGCTTATTAATCAGTAAAGATATACAATTTGGATATTATAATAAAATTATAAAGAAAAACTTTTAAGTCACCCAGAGCTTTAATTTCAAAAGAATCTTTGAACATTCACTCACCTCTGATAGATAGTCAGATTATAAAATATGAGTTGTTTGCTTTTCTCAGTGCTTAACCCACAGTAAAGTTATAATGTATAGTGACAATAACATTTTATAAAAAATCTACTTATTTATTTATTTGTTGATGGAAACAATACCTTTATTTTATTTATTTTTATGTGGTGCTGAGGATGGAACCCAGGGCCTTGCACATGCTAGGTGAGTGCTCAACTGCTGAGCCACAACCCTAGCCCCTTTTTTTGGTACAGAGAATTGAATTTATGGATACTTAACCACTCAGATACATAATTAATCCTTTTTACATGAAACAGTGTATCACTAAGTTGCATAGATCCTTGCTAAGTTGCTGAGGCTGGCCTTGAACTTGCAATCCTCCTATCTGAACCTCCTAAACCCCTGGGATTATAGACATGTGCCACTCTACCTTGAGAACAACTTTTGAGAACCTTTCAGTCAACACCTAGGCCTGGAATATTGTGGGCTGAATGGCTAACAGGAGGTCACTTAATCTAGAAACAGGACCTAGTATGAGTATTAGATTCATCTGGGGAGAGTTTTTACAATTTAGGGTTTTAGATTCTTTTCTAGGTCCCCTAATCAAGAATCTTCAGATAGGTTTAGGGGATCTGGACTTTTAAATGCTGCTTGGGGACATCTGATTATCAGCAAGTCTTGAAAGCTATTGATAAGTCCCCCACTTCCCTCTCAGTGCCCAAAGCTCTCCACATAGGTCTCTAAATGCTTCCTTAAAAGTCTATTTGGGATTGCAGATTCAGCTCAAATGCCTTAACCCAGACTGTCCTAAAGTGCTACCACCATGGCCTATGACAATAGTAGAAACACAGGTAATATTTCCTATTTCAAAGTCTGGATTTCTGCTTAGCTGCATCCTCATCAGATATTTTACTTTCTATATCCCATGCCCAAGTGCTCAGAAGAAGGGAGAGGAGCAGGGGGGTGGGAGGGAGCTGGCTGGCTCTAGCATGTGGCTGGACAGAGTGAGAGCTATATTTGAGGGGGGACTGGGGTGGGGAAATTGATTCTTGGAGTGACTCTCTGGATCTGGATCGTGGGCTTTTTCATCCTTGTGAAGTCTACGTGCTGCGTTTTATTCATTAGCACCTACAAGGGACTAATTGCCATCAGGCATGTAGGTGGAAATCCTGGCAGGGAGCAAGAAATGGAATAGGTTTGATGACAACCAATGATCTGCCAAAGCCCTGTCAGAAGGAGAACAGAGTCTTGCTGTCACTCATCCACCCCTTTAAATTCAAATGAAGATGCTTCTGGGTAGGAAGGGGGAGGGGGCTGGCACATGTCCAACTTTGCATTGAAGATACTGTACATTTTTACTGTATATGTGAAAGTCCCTGCTCCTAGTGGTGCTGTTTCTAAAATGAGGGAAAGAAAGGGGGAAAAAAACCACCCAAAACAAAAAACTAAGGCCTTGTGTCAGGCCAGCTGTATTTGCTAGTTTCTGTAATGTCAGTGGTTGCAGGTGACTCAGGCATTCGCCAACGGGCATCAAGAGGTCTGCACACTTCCTCTAGCTGTCTACAGAGTCACATTTGAATTATGTACATATTTCCAGGGGCCTCCTCATTATCTCAAGTGTGCTATGCTCCACAAAAGACTAAGACTGTCTTGAGATATTCAGAGGTCACAGTCTTGCAAACTGAACCAGGATTCCCCAGCAGGAAGCATTTCAAGCTACCAGTAAAGCCTCACTGATCCAAATTGCAGTTTTGCATGTAATGGTAATTTTATGAAGTTAGATATGTGAGGCATGAGCTGCCTGGGTGTGTAATCACATCCCCCAATGACAGTGGGTTGTAGTATCAGTGGGTAGCAGTGCTCATATATTTAAATCTAGTTATCCCTGACAAGTGCCAAGCATGCTCTGAACTCTTCCAAGTAACAAGCTTCACCAGTTCAAGTAAAACTTAGCTTTTTTCATAGGGGATAGCCCCACTTTTCCTTCTCATTCTTGTGGCCCATTTCCCCCTTGTTATTTTCTGTGGCAGGGAGGGAATAAACCAGTTCCAACCTCTGCAGTGCAGATCAACTGTTACTCTGTAAAGTGAAGGTATGACTCAGCTACCTCATGCTGATTTACTGAAGGAAGCCACAAAATCTCTGATCTCAAATATATTCAGCAGAATGATAGAAAAGGGATTTATCTTGGGTAGTTCTTTGGTTGAAAGAAGAGTTCAATTAGATGACCCCATGCAAGACTTTTGAAATTAATAAGTCAGTGATTATTTAAAATTATCACCACAGCCTATGTGATATTATAAGCCTTTAAAAAATCATTAAATGTGTTTTCAAAAAGTTTATCATACTGATTTACTTGACTATTTATTTTACAAGTACTTTATTTTGTTTTTCTATGCTTGGAATGACTACATTTTCTTAAGATGACTACAAATGTTACACCAGTGACATTTGTAGGTGGAATCAAAACAGCATTAATTAGTTTTATTGAAGAGTTCCCTGACTTTATCCCATCAGTAACAAAGACACAGTATATTTTTCTTAGCTGTAATGAATAACTAGTCCTTCATGGCTCAACATGTTACCTTAAAGCACCTCTACATGGAACTAAAGAAATTCATTGGTTAAAGAGATTCTGTATAGTAACATATTATTGGGAGAATGTGTGGTTAATGAACATGTTTATCCATTTTCTGATGGATAATTTTTTATACATTCCTAAAATGGAGCCATGGGCTTCATATTAATTAATCAGTTGAAGTTTACACATTTTAAAAGCAAGGTTGTTTAAATATCACATGTTAGTGAACCTTCTTTTGAAACTATAAGGGTTAGTAGAATGGAGAGATGATATAGAGTAATTCAGGCTGTGTAATTAGGAAAGTAGAATTGGCTCTTTACATTATTCCATTTTGTACTCTGCTATTTGGAAAAGAACACAGCTTCATCTTGCTGTATTGTTGATAGATAAATGATGTTGTGAAATAGGAGCGAGATTGACGGAGAAAAGATAATGCAAATAAATGTAATTGTAGATATGCAATTACACCAAAGAGAAAAGACAGGCACAGGTAAGAATAAACTTTCAAAATCCCTCTCTTTGAACTTTTTCTTTAACCCATTTCCACTGAATAAATGTACATATTTTCAACCTAATGAATTGTATATTGATGTTCAAGCAGAGTCCCCTAATACACAATGGGTTTTATGAAATAATAGTATGGTACAATATTAACAAAATTGTTCATGAAATGGCTAGGGGAAAGCAGGTTATGAAGGATTTATTCTGAAAGTTAGAATTAAATTTGTTCCAAAAAATTTAAAGGGAGGGGCAGAAATATTTTTTGACACAGACCTAAAGTTAAAGTATGAATTTTCCAGGAAAATAAGACATATCAACAGTTCCAAGTAGAGGGAACTCATGAGCAAAGGCACAGAGGCAGGCAAGTATTTTGAATGTTGAGGAAGTTGTGAATAATCTGATGTAGTTTTTAAAATGCTTCTCAGATGTCTGTCTCCAAATATCCATAAAGAGAATTCAAAATATTATACAAGTTTTGAGGTAAGGATGGAAACAAACTTTCACAAAAGTGAAATTTGTTTCAAGTGTTTTGCTTTCTTGTAAAAATTATCATGTCATTCTATTCCAAACTAAACCTACATTTGTTTACCAACAATGTTTACAAATTGCTTACTGTATAAATTATTAATTTTTTCTTGAGAAGGTTTTGGAACCCCAGAAAGATGCATCAAGTTCATTTTGTTGCTTTGTGTATATCCTGCTTGCTTCAGAAGCTTTTTGTACTCTCTAACTGCCTTAGAAACTACTAGCTCTGACTTTATACCATCCTGTCTTACTTGAGGAGCATGGATTCAAGTGTGAAATGGCTAAATCAAATTTGGAGATGAGATTTGAAAAATAGAGGCTGATTTAGTTTATGAAGTATTCAGATCAATGATGTAATATGATCAGATTCAGATTTTTATAAATGTATCAAAATAACCTTTTCATGTAATATGTGTACTAGTATACAATCTATGCAAAGCAGTTGGTTACTTTGAAAATAGCAGATTATTCAATTTATATTTCCTTAGAGACAGATGATTGTTTTTTTCTCCACTAACCATTAATTTTTCCTGATTTCTTTGTTGCTTGAACATATATATTCACATCTTTTTCAGGGATACAAAATTACTCCTTGACCCAAACACTTTGTACAGTTGCCTAGCTTAATGATGGGCAGTTGGAAAGGATGAGCAAATTCACTTTGAAAACTTAGAAGTGCTAGGTGAGTTTGAAAAACAGTTTTCCTGGACCAAATTAGTGACTTTAACAGGAAACATACAAATCTGGCTTTCAGTCTGTGAATTATGGTGTAAAAGTGCTATGAAAAAATTCAATTCTATCAAAGATTATTCATATTTGATAAGTTTAGTTCAGATTCCCCCATCCCCAACACACATACTCTCTCACATACCTTGGACTACTTGAATTCCTGTCAAGGCTGGCCTCACACTTAGGTCACTGGGAAGGCCCTCTGCCCCCTCTCCCACCTTCAGTGATGCCTGAAATACTTTAAGTAGGAGATCAATCAATCAATTTTGCCTCCACAATATGAGTAACACCTAGACCTAAATTCATACAAAGAGATGAAAACTGAAAACTGAAATCAGACATTTCCTAAGGCAGCAAGTGTGGGACAATAGAAAGGAGGAGAGCACACAGGGGTGCTCAAGGCCAGAAGGAATACCAGCTGTACCAAGTCTCAGAGAAAGCAAAAAAATTATGAATAGCAAAGCCAAATGTCATCTATGCCAGTTTACCCAAGGCCTGTGTTAATGAAAGTCTACTATTTACACAGTGACCTCATGATGTATAATGTACTTTGTATTCTGACAGCTTGTGCTGTTAAATGTTAAAGATATTAAAACTGCAAGTAAATATATATTTCATAAAGATTCTAATAAGAAATTTTCATTTGACTCCTTGCCCTCCCATTTAAATTATCTCTAACAAATCAGTTGTAAATGCCTAGAAACATCTTTAAATTTGGTCCAAGTCCCATAAACAAGAAACATAATAAAGTAATATAAACTCAAATAATCTTTCTGAGTGCAAATGAATGTGATGAGACTATGACACAGGGTTCACAATTCAATAATCTTTGGTGCTTTCTCCAAGACTTAAAAGTAACAACGAAGAAAAGTATGTGATTATTTTGCTTGTACAAGTAAGTGTAAAATGTTAGTTGATGATTCTTGTAAAAGAGCAAGTAATTTGGATGTTGTTAATAACAAAATCAGTGAGAAATAAAAAGTACTTTGTACCTGATTTTTTTTTTCATATTTTGGAGGAAGGACAATTTTTAGTTTACAAAGCAGAGTGAGTTTACTCTTTATACTGATGTTCATTTATGTTCTAAAGACCATAAGTGACTATAGGGAATAAAATACTACCCAGATGTAGTAAAGGTAATTCTGAGACAATAGAGCAATGATAATAAAAGACATATTCAATGCATCATTAGTTTGTTCCTCCTGCCCTTAAACTCTTTGGAGTGCTATTTTCTACAAAGTCCATCAGTGGAGGAAATATCCAATATTTGTATCAGTTTGTGATAGACTGTGTAACTGAATTTCTGGAGTTTTCCTCAACCATAAAAAATTGAGAATATCAGCTCTTCTTTATACTCTTGAGGCATGATTTTTGAAATCAGGTTTCACCTGGCAAGTCATTGTCACCACTTTTGTCACAGTTTGTTCTTGCACATTCTATGTTAAGCATTGGTTTTTGTTTTGGCTCCCATGCTTCTAGCTGTCTCTGTATTTATGCTATGCCTTTTCAGGTTTTTTTTTTTTAATCAAAGAAGGTAGACTTAGAGAAAAGAAAAAATACTTCATAGATCCTTTGAAATATGTGTTAGCTGAAAAATGAAGAAAGAAGTTGAGGAAGAGGAGAGTTATCTTCTGCCTTCTCCTTTGGGACACTAAAATCAGATGAAATTCTACATAAATGGAGTAGTATTTCTAAAATAACTCAACCAACTCTTAGACTAGGATTCAATTAATTTTTAAAAAAATATTCCACATTATATAGATCATATTCTTGCATTTTCTGACTTAAAAAGCGATACAATTTTGGTAAACATTTGGGTGGGTAGGTTTTACAGTGTTTTCAGGTTAGAACCATAGGCACAACATAGCTATAGAGAATAAGTTTTTGAATAAAAGTGGATTTTTCATTTGTATAATCTTAGGAATTGGATCTTAAATGTGCTTTAAGGCCCATAAACAGGTTGTCAACCTGTGACATTATTAAGAATTGGTAAAATCTTTAGGGGATAGAGCCTAATGAAAGAAAGTCAGATTATTGGGGGCTTGACTTTGAAAGGGATATTTAAATTTTGGCTCCTTCATTCCCCTACTTTGCTTATTAGGTCCCATGAGGTGAGCAATTTTCTCTATTATGCTTTGTTTTCTGTAATATACTGTCTTTTCATAGGTCTAAGGGCAAAAGGGGCAAGTGAACATGTCTCAAATATACTCAGTATAACTCTATACAACAGAAAAACCGTGGCTGGAAATAAACCTTTCCTCCTTATAAATTTATTTTCCCATGTATTTTGTCACAATGATGGAAACTTGATGAACACACCAGAAATTCACCACTTTAAACCAGTTTCCTCAAGTATTTCTTAATGGAAACTTCCTAAAATATATTAAAATTATTCAAAGCATGGCTTAACCTATTTTTAGTAACTAAGAAAATACTTTTCCAGTATTGTCTTACTAAAGTGTAAATTGTTACTTAAACTCAATGACCCGTTGCTTTTTTTTGAGAAGCTCTATTTTTCTGCCTGCACTACTAAATCTAATCAGGTGATGATTTGACAACACCTATCCTCTGGCCCTACCCTCCTGAATTGAATGAATTCTAATCTGAAAGGCTTGAGAAACTTGGGCCTCAAACTTTTGGAACTAGATTTAAAGAAAAAGTAGGAAAGGAGCTAAAAAGAGTATATAGACTTTGTAGTCATTATTGGTTACTTTCTGTGTTCATGTTAGATTTGTAGCCATACTACACAGATATAAGCTGTTGAATAAATGAACACTGGATGAGTAAGATAATAAAAGAAGTTTTTGCCATAATTCAGGTTCTCATATTTTACAAAACTAACAATTCATTTATATTTCAGGTGTAAAAGATGCCCTGTTTTATTTTACAACAATGATCTGTTTAACATGATTACTAAATACATAAATCTCATGAGTTTACAAGACTGGTTTTCCTACAAAGGCCAGCCCTGTCTAGGAGTATAATAGTTCTTTCAGTCTTTCAGGTGTCTGAAGCAATTAAAGGAAAACACTATGTTTGGATTTGCTAACGCTGTTTATTTCCCTCTTGTTGCTATTTCATCATGGTTACTGGGAGGAATCAAAAATGCATTTTTTTACAAGAAAAAGTAATTTTTAGTTTTAGTGAAAGGGTATGAGCAAATGTCTGATAGTATCTCTGAGGTTAACAAGATGGGACAAAGCCCAGTTTCAGGCCACAAAATAAGGCAGAGGAATGAATGTGATATGTTATTTCTGATGGGGTAGGACTCTGAAAATTGTTCAATTTGGGGGGTTCTTTTTGGTTATAAACTAGAATTACAAATTTCCAGACTTATATACATCTGAATACTTGTACACACAAGCCCAAAGACAGACTATGTAACACTATCAAAACATCTGCATGTACATTTGCATAATTGGTTTAAACATCATTTCTGGGAAAATTTTGTTTGAATTGTCTTGACTACATCGGTTTTGATTTTAAATAAAATATCAGAGCCATTGTAGATTCTAATTTTCAAAATATCCATGCATACACAATAATTAAAATGAACCTATTAAGAGCAGAGTATTAGTTATTAGGTAAGCATAATGTTAAATATTTTAATCTCTGCAAAACAATTCTGGCTCTAAAGAGAACACAGTCCATCTACTTCAATGACATACTTGATCAAGTTTACTATGCCATTGGATTCCTGAGGTTTTCTTCTATTTAAAAAATACTTTTATAGCATTTACTATGTATACCAGAGATTATTCGAAGCCCTTTATGAGTAACAACTTGTTTTATCCTTGTGACAATCTGAGGTAACAATGTAATACTAGGATCCCTACATACTGGCTGGGTCAATCCAGTATATAGGGTCTCATCCCCAAATGGATTTTGAAGCCAACAGTTTGACCACAGATGTTGCACTTAATCACTAATATGCTATCTTATGAACTTTCATCCACATGGAACATTGGGTTAAGCCACTGTTGCCCCAAATACCTACTACTGTTCTAGTCTAGCTCGGTCACAGAAGGTGTCAAGACTCAATGACACACTATACTCAGTATAACTCTATACAACAGACAAGGTAGACTAGTATAACTATACAACAGACAAACACTGGCTTTGAGTCTAGTGTTCACTTCATGCTCCTCATCTTTCATCAGATCTTTGTAATTATTTTTGGTTTGGAGGGGTAGGGCAGATGGGAAAGCATTGATTTCTTTTCCTGCCAATGATTGCAGATGGATTCCTCAAAATCCATTAGAAAATGTCTAATAATGTGGAAACTCAAGATAGAAGAAGTGGTGGTGTCAATCCGTTTGCTTCTTGAAGGTCCTTTATACCTATGCAAATTCATACCCACCTCTTCCCAGCAAGGAGCTCTGAATAAAAGGGGTACTGAAAAAATACCAATTCCATAATTATAAAACTTGTAGTATATCCCTTTCCCAAAGCAATGCATGACAATATACTTACTTTTTACTCTCCTCCTCCTTTTTCTTCTTCATTTAGAAAGGTCACTCACTGATACCTCCAACTTAAATTGGGCATTAATTAGCAAATCATATGTTACCTTCAATCAATGATACATGACTAAACTTAGATTAACCACATTATTGCCACTCCAAAACCTGTAAAATCTAAAAAGAAATATTGGAGTTAACAAACCCTGTGCTTAATAGAGAAAAAAGTAGGCCCAAATCATGTCGGATTAGGCCCTGACTTCCTTAACAAGACTCCTAAAGTGCAAGAAATAAAATCAAGAATAAATAAATGGTCTTAATGGATGGTCTTAAACTAAAAAGCTTCTTCTCACCAAAAGAACAATCAATAAGGTAAAGAGATAGCCTGCATTTTGGAGCAAATTTTTGCCACACACAAATCAGATAGAGCACTAATCTCCAGGATATATGGAGAACTCAAAAAACTTAACACCAAAAAATAAATAAATAAATAAATAAAACAAAAAACCCAAAAAACAAAAAACCCAATCAATAAATGGGCTAAGGAGCTGAACAGACACTTCCTAGAAGAAGATATACATTCAATCAACAAATATGTGAAAAAAAATTCAACATCTCTAGTAATTACAGAAATGCAAATCAAAACTACTCTAAAATTTCATCTCGTGCCAGTCAGAATGGCAGTAATCAAGAACACAGACAACAATAAATGTTGGCAAGGATGTGGGGGAAAAGGCACACTCATACATTGCTGGTGGGACTGCAAATTGGTGCAACCAATCTGGAAAGCAGTATGGAGAATCCTTAGAAAACTTGGAATAGAGCCACAACTTGACTCAGCTATCCCGCTCCTTGGTCTATACCCAAAGGATTTAAAATCAGCAAAATATAGTAACACAGCCACATCAATGTTCATAGCAACTCAATTCACAATAGCTCAACTGTGGAAGCAACCCAGATGCCCTTACATAGATGAATGGATAAAGAAACTGTGGTATATATACAAAATGAAATATTGTGCAGCATTAATAGAGAATAAAATTATAGCATTTGCAGGTAAATGGGTGGAGTTGGAGAATATCATGTTAAGCAAAGTCAGCCAATCCCCAAAAAACAAAGTTCTCTCTGATAAGTGGATACTGATCCATAACAGGGAGGGGGTAGGTATGGGAAAAACGGAGGAACTTTGATTGGGCAAAGTTAAGGGAGGATAGGAAGGGTGCATGGGGGCAGAAAAGATGGTAGAATGAGATAGACATCATTACCCTAGGAACATGTATGACTGCACATATGATGTGACGCTACATTGTGTACAATGAATCACAATGCATTCTGCTGTCATATATACCTAATTAATTAAAAATGATATCAGATTTCTCCTCAAATTCTACAGCCATTTGTCTCTGGGCTATTAGACAGCAAACTCTGTTTAAGTGCTCACAGTTATGTCTATCTCTTCTTATCAACATGGCTATCACTAATCCTTTGAGGATCATTTTAGGAGGATAAAATAACAAAATTAATTAATTTGATTTGAGATATTTTGATTATAAAGTATTTTTAAGATATCTAAGAAGAATAGCTCTAAGGCATTTGAAAATATTGGTCTTGAACACACAGAAGTTAGAGACATAGTTAAGAGATTTGAATCATTTCCATGCATTTAAGTTGAAAAGTTCACTTTATGCAGTGTCTTGCTATTAATAGCAAGAAACAATTACTTTACAAATTAGGGTCATATGGCATTCCCCATCTTCAAGGAGTCTAGGCCTATATCTATACTTTAGAAAGTATTCCAAGGATATAAAGGAGGGACTATAAAACATCTGAAAGAGAAAATACAGTTGAAGCATTCATGGAAATAAAAATTGATGTACAGGAGAGGTGAGAACAAATAAAAGAGAAATAAAATGGTAAATAAATAAAATGCCATTTATAAGAAAATGGAAATAATTCTTTGGTTTTAATAAGAGAAAGATTTGCAGTTTATTTAGTTTACAGAGTCAAAAGAAAGAAATCAGGAGAACATAGCAGAATACTTGACTGGAACAGGAGAAATAGGGATTTTTATGATCATGAGTATGTCTCTAATATTTATATTTAAGTGGTTTGTGTTACTGTGATATTAATATGGTGGGTTTTAGGTTTGTGGTGTTTTGTTTACTTTTTTGTGAAAATGAAAGAAATAAAGTAGATTTGACACAAGAAGACATACGTGGTATATCAATGTCAATCCATAAACTAAACTGAATCAGCAAAATCTAAGCTCCCTCTGAATATGGTTGTGAGTTTGAGTCAGTTTATACTTTAATTCAAAGAATAGGTTTTTTTTTTTGCAATAATTCGGTTCTTTGGGACTGTAGAACTATGTGTACTCAAGCAAGAAGGAGAAATATATACCCTCCCACAGTCTCATGAAGCTCACCATCTGAGCTTGCCAAGATGAGTACATAAACACCAGTTAGAGAAATGTAAACTTGACACTAAACCTTAACCCTCTGACAAAACACAAATTTAAATGTCCAAACACTAGCTGCTGTCAGCTCATGACAAACTATTGTTTTCTTCTACCAATCCTGAGATTGTAGGACAACACTGTTAATGTACTGGGTGACGTCAGCCAGACAGAGTATCCACTCAGAAGGATACAGAGATGAGTAACACATAGTCTGGATCACTATGAAGCACATGGTCTACTGAGAGGAGTACTTATCTCATATAGTTAGAAAGAAGTGCAATGGTAAAACTAAGAGCTGGATGATACAAAATATCCCAGAGGAAACAATAACTAATTCTTCAGATATTCACTATAATATTTGTTTCCCTTTACTTTCCTAGCTCTACTTCCACCTTTGACATCCAAGAGATGAAGTTTTTGACTTCTGAAATTTCAGACATCAGACATTTTTGGAGATGTGAATGTTTTTGAGAAGATTCACATGTTAAAGTTAGCATTGCCTGAGAGGAAAAGGAAATTGCAGTATTCTGGTAGGTGCTTTAAATGTGTTATCTTTTATAATTCTCCTAAAAATTATATGAGGCTGGTATTATTTTCATGACCTAATAAATCATGATACAGAAGCATACAGAAAGGTCTACTTAACTAGTCAGAATTCAAACCATTATCTGCCTTATTCCAAAGCTCTCACTTTTCCCACCATATCTCACCGTTACTGATTGTGTAACACAGTATGTGCAATGTAATGTCTGCCTTAATATATACACACATATATGTTAATATATATATATATATTATATATATATATATCCCTAGTCATTAGGCAAATTCTAATTAAAACAACAATGAGATATTACTACACACATAGACTGGCAAAGAAAATAAAAAGAAGAAACAAAACCTGACACAACCAAATTGAAGATTTGGAGTAAATGAAATGCTCTTATTTTGCTGGGGGAAGTCAACAATGGCTTGGCCATGTTGTAAAAGTTTGGCAATATATTCTGATGTTAAACATTTAAGTATAGAAACCATGAACTTGAATTCTAGGATTTTACATGAGGATAATGACAATATTTTTATGCACAAAGACCTGTATATGAATTCTTACAGTAACATTTTTTTCACAATAACTGAAAACTAGAAATAACTTTAAAATTCATCTTCTGATGATTTATTTAACAATATGACATGATTATATAATGGAATGATACTCAAAAGTAATGAGAAAAAATACTCATATGTATAACAACATGGAGTACTCTCAAATCTAAAATATTTCGTTAATGAAATAAGTAAGGCATAAAAGACTACATATTATCTCATTTGTATGATCTTCTAGAAAAGGTTAACATGTAAAGGCAGAAATCAGAGCAGTGGTTGCTGTGGGTTGGGGTGAGAGAAGGGGATGTACCTCTATGGGACATAAAAAAAGTTGTAGAGTGAATTAACTTTTCCATATCTTGACTTTTAAAAAAATATTTTTAAAGTTATAAATGAATAAAATATCTTTATTTTTTCTTTATTTTTATGTGGTGCTGAGGATCAAACATAGTACCTCATGCATGATAGGCAAGAACTCTACCCCTGAGTCACAACCCTAGTCCCCCACATCTTGATTTTAGTGGTGGTACATGAATGTTCATGGTTTTAAAAATCATGTAATCAAATGGTGGATTTTGGTTCATATAAGGTATATTTTAAAAGTCATAGAACTGTATTCCTAAAAATGGCGATTTTTCCCCATATATAAATTTACCTCACTAGTCCTTAAAACTCCTTCACACACATAATATTGTTTCTAGAAGTGTGCATTTTAATACAAAACTAAATGTTTATATTTACTCTCTTTGAGCAATTCCTGCTTTGCCCTTTTTACAAATCCCACCCACAAGGTACCATCTTTTATGGAAGATTTTGTAATGCAAGTAAGGATTGTAATGCAAGTAAGGAAAACAATAAGTTAGTAATTTGTTCCATCCACCATCACCCTGTTACAGATGCAGACAAAGCATCTGAGTGTGAAAGGATTTGAGCCTATTACCAAGATTAATGGAAACCCAGATGGGGGATTCTTGAAGAACTAACAGCTTCATCTGAAATCCAGTGGAAAAACAATTGTCTTAGAGTCATGTGAAATGCTATAAAAGCTGAAACTTACAACTAAGTCCTACTGCCCTCCGGCATGGCTTGACAGCCTTGTGGGGTCTGAGAGCAGAGGCCTGAGAACAGAGATTTATGCCACAAATTAAGCTCCTAAAACCCCAGTGGAATACTTTGTGAGCCCCTCGAACATATGTAGCTGCACTGCTGTCACTACAAGAGAACATTCTAAATATGAGGTAGAATGGGGTGTAGGACAGGGCATATTTAATTGAAAAAAAAAACTGTTTAAAAATAAAATTTTAAGAGATATTTTGCAACTCCCAAACTTGCTTCATGTTCCAATAATGTCTGAAAATGCTTGGGGCCATCATTTAAATTATTTTTTTTCAACCAGTGGGGTGTACTTTTTGAATTACTGAAGATGTCCAAAGATAGTCATGTTTTTCATCTTTGAAAAATGCATGACTTTTTCTGAGAATTTCTACTTGCCCTACCTATTACTCATTTTTGAAGTCAGAGGTCAAGAGGTATAAATAATATAAATAATGACACTGAACAAACAAAAAAATGAAGAGCAGGACAAAACGAGAAATTCTGTTCCAAATGTGTCTCAAAAGAACCACATGGGGTATTGCATATTATTGTACAGTTCATGCATTTACAATTCACTGTTTTTCTCTGTTCACAAGTTGTTCAGCAATAACACCTAAGCTAGCAAGAGGAAGCATTTAGAGTTCATTAGGTAGGATCATGAACAGTGAATAAACAGGTGGAGGCAGGTACATTAGGAACTTCTATGCATTTTGAAAGCTTATATCAATATGAGCAAGGCTTTCTTTCTAATCCCAGGGGCAGGATTTCAAAATAAAGCCTTTGTTGGAATATTTATCTACTTTCTCATCACCTGAGTAAAGCCAAATCCTAACCGCAACAAATAATTGGTCCATTAAAAGATGTAGTTTTAGCAGCTCTAGCAGATGAATCATTTAGATACATGCACACATTTATGTTCCTTTTGGCTACACATAAGCAAACAAAATGAAGAAAAACAGTAAAACATGAGAAAACAGGATGCATGTAAGCAGTTTCCATGTAACTGGTCTCTAACCTTCTGCCTTCAATACACAGTAGAGGTTAAATTCATCTAAATGGTTTTAAGAGTCAAATAACCTGGGAAAAAAGCCTACAGAAGGAATAACATTTCCTTCGGGACATAAGTGAAGAGATGCAGAGGAAATTCGGAGAGAGATTTTTCTATGTGAATTTTGTTTCTTGGATTCATCCTAGTGTTTATTTCTATCAGCCTTCTTAAACTTGAAGTGTAAAATTTAAGGAGGTCCTGGAAGTCCCAGGACCATTAAGTCCCTTTTTTGAGAGACTGTATCTGGCAACAGTCGGCAGGGGCTTCACAGCTGTCACCATTGCCAGTAGGATCTGGACCTCAGGGCGTTCTGCCTAAAACACCACAGAGTTTGCCTGACATTTAAGTCATTTTCATTTCTTTTCCAACTTTTTTGGGGGTGGGGGTACCGGGGATTGAATTCAGGAGCATGGACTGCTGAGCCACATTCCCACCCTTATTGTGTATTTTATTTAGAGACAGGGTCTCACTGAGTTGCTTGGCAATTCTGTTTTGCTAAGATTGGCTTTGAATTCGAGATCCTCCTGCCTCAGCCTCCGGAGCCACTGGGATTACAGACATGCATCAACGCGTTCAGCCCAATTTTTATAACTATCTCATTTCAAAGATTTTGCGTTATGACTGAGTAGTAGAAAGAGCTTTTTAGTATATATTGTTATTTAGTGGTCTCCAAAAGGGCTTTTGAAGAGGATATATGTTTTTATATATCTATATCTATATATCTATCCATGTATCTTGATGGATATGTATCTGTATATATATATATGCACACACATATACATGTAATCATGGTAGTGGGTCCATGACCAAATTCCACTATTGGGACTGTCCCATGTCTGCTACATTCTATCTGCCCAAGACATGAATCTGATGTCCTGGAAGACCTTCCTGAACAAACCAAAAACACAGAAAATGGTTCCTGCATATACTCATGGACCACAGCAGGATGTGGCTTATTCTCCATACCTGTTCTGATTCTCAAAGAGTTTGCTTTCAGCATCCTTTGACAAAACTTCATGATCCCCTCAGTCATTTCCACAAAGAACTCAGAGAGCCAGTATGGTGTGGCAGTCCCAGGACCATGAAGTCCCTTTTGTGAGAGACTTTATATGGCAACAGTTGGCAGGGGCTTCACAGCTGTCACCATCCCTAGTAGGATCTGGGCCTCAGGGCATTCTGCCTAAAACATCACCGAGTTTGCCTGGGGCTGCCTGAGGCCTGCACGCCAGGCTTGGCTTTCAGTCACGGTGCAGCCCAGGCTGCTCCAGGCGCCAGGGCTTCAAACAGGCCACCAGGGCCTAATAAGGGCCCACGTGTGCCCCTAAGAGCCCCAGCACACTTCACGCACCAGGTCCACCCCCTCGTGCCTCAGTAGGTTCGAGCCTCTGTAGGCTCCATCCTCACACCTCTGTAGGCTCCACCCCTCACACCTCTGTAAGCTCTACCTAGTGCCTCTGTAGGCTCCATCCTCACACCTCTGTAGGCTCCACCCCTCACACCTCTGTAAGCTCTACCTAGTGCCTCTGTAGGCTCCATCCTCGCACCTCTGTAGGCTCCACCCCTCACACCTCTGTAAGCTCTACCTAGTGCCTCTGTAGGCTCCACCCCTCGCCTCTCTCCAAGGGGCTGCTGGGTAGTGTCCTGGACTTCTGTCTACTCTTGGATGCTTGGTAGGTTTGCCTGTCTTCCTGGTACAGTGTGGTTGATTCAGCTGCGCTGAGGTAGGTCCTTGTAGAAATGGACCTGGGCACCACTGGCACCTTTAAAGCTTTAAAATTAATATTGTTTTTCCTGCTACTAGCCTCATGCCCTGTGGTTTCTCCAGCTTTTTCTTAGATCCTGGATTATCTATTATCTTTTGCCGGTGAGTGTAATGGAGTGCCTTGAGGTGACCTAGCTGGTTCTTGATTTGAACAAGGATGAAAATTAGACCTTGATTTTCTTCCATCATCAAGAGAAAAAAAAAAAAAAAAGGAATATGTTTCCTTGTCCAGGATTGAATACAGTGCCAACGCACTAGTTCTAACCCTGTCTTCGTTATTCCTACTTAAGAAAGCAGCCCTATTAAGTACGTGAAGGGACAATGATGTAATGTATTTTATCACAGTCATTAAATATCACTTATAAAATTGTACTTTACTTGAAAATGAGTTCAAAACAAGAATGAAAACTCCTGATGTTGTTGCTCAACAACATCAGTGTATGAAATAAGCATGGCATGGAAACAATGCCTAATATGCTTGCTTGAATTGTTTTTAAACCTTTGCTTTAATACTTATGAATTCATAATGATTAAACAGAATATAGTTTTATGTGGGTTAAAAACAACTAAAAAGTTAATAATTTTAATTTTTCTTTCATAAAAAGACAGTTGTTTCTCTAGAGATAAGGATTTTAATGGATTTCATAAGATGACATATCAATTTTGAAAAGGATAACAAATATTGAGTGGTAGAACTTCCTACATAATGTAAACTCTTTTTATATCATTTCTGATATGTACTTTCATTTCTTCTGCTTCAATAACAAATGCTGGTTGGAGGGGAGTAATGACTGGGCTCATGGGCCAGATTTGTCAGGAAAAAGTCAATGATGAAAAGCAAGGCAAGGACTGAAATAATGTAAAGTTCAGAGCATAGGTAATAATGACAGTTAACCAGGAATCAGAATGTCTTTTTTTAGAGTAGCACCTGGCTTCTTTGGAGGCATGCATAACAGCTTAAAGAGTGATGCTAAATATCACAAGGCATCAGACTTTCCTCGATAGATTAGACACCTGTATTGCTAGTGTATGTATCTCTAATCTCTTTTCCCAAAATATTCATCCATTTTTACCTCTTCTGCCTTTTGATACACCACAAAATGAATCTATTCTCTTAAAAGGCAAATATTTAAAATATCAAAGGCACTTAGTATCTCTCCTTTCAGTATACTAAAAATTGCACAAGGTATGTCATATATATCAGTTCCAAAATAATCTACAGAAGTTTACCATTTTGGTCTTTTTCACTTTCTCAAAGACTTCATAACAACATGATCCAAAATTTTACAAAATACGTTAGATGAAATTTGAAAACTATGAGTTCCAGGAGTTCTATTATCTGGGCAATAAATTTATATTATTAATACATATATATCTGCTGTTATGTTCACTTTCTTAACACCTGTACCATACTATTAGCTCACATCAACTTGAAGGGAAAAAAAATATGTGTGGTAGAAGATTGCCCAAACTGATCAAGCAAGTCTTAAATTGGAAATTTGTGGAGGAAGGTGAATTACAACCTAAGATGTAGAACGGAATATTACAATGCAATTTGCAGAAATGCCATAGAGAGATTGTTTCTGAGCAGTATCCATGACTTCAGCGGAGCTCAACAGAATTCACACAATCCTTAGTCACTCTAAAGAGTATACTTTAAAAACTTAGCATAAATTAGAGGAATATTAAGACAGCTGCTTCACAAAATATCTGATTTTTCTAAAGTATTGATCTCCATTCCTCTGACCAGATCTGATTTCTTTTATCTTTCTTATTTCATGGTTCCCCTATGCCCTCAGCTCATGATGATATATCCCCTTATCCCCCCAGAGCTTCTCTATCTTAGCTAGCCTTGATGTTGCTCTTGTATTAAGCTTCAAACATGTATCTTTTTTTTGACCTACTCCTCCCCACTTGTCTTAGTCTTTTGTGTTAACAGCATACCACAGACTGGGTAATTTATCAACAGTATAAATTTATTTGGCTCTGGAAGTTGGGAATTTTAGGACACGGAACCAGCATCTGGTGAAGGCTTTCTTGCTTTGTCAGCATATGGTAGAAGATAGAAGGCCAAGAGCCCACCTGCATGATAGAGAAGAGAGGGCCCCGTCTGTTTTTTTTGTAACAAAAAAATTTTGTAATAACAAACTCATTCCTGCAGTAATACATTAATTTATTCATGAGGTTAGAGCTCTGCACATAACTTACTTCACCATTAAAGGCCCCACCTCTGAATACTGTTGCATTGGATTAAGTTTCTATCACATAAGCCTTAGCATCCCATCACATAAGCATAAGCATTCAAACTGTAGTTAATCACTCATTATGGTATCTTGACCCTTATTATTGATCTTATCTCCCTTAGATACATTTTTACCTCCTTCTTTATCACCATGTAGCATTCATCCTGGGAGCTCATATTAATACAACATAATCTAAATTAGATTTGAAATTTTCACATGAACAATTGAACATTTAGTAAATATAGTTAATTTTACATAACCAAAGTTCATACCCTGGTGACTATCACTAAAATTTGGTGGGATGAGTCTTAGGTATATATAATAACAATGGAAAAGGAGAAAAGATCTGTTTTAAAGGAAATATGTCTAATATACAAAGTGGATTGTACATTAAAAGTATGTAGATATGTTAATACTATGTTAAAAATGATATTGAGAAATAGAGGAAAAAATAAAAGGATGTTTCTGAAAGATATCACAGAAAGAAAGAGACTATACAACTGATGCTTTCCTAATATAGACCATAATTCTAGTATCAAGACTGTTATTGTTAGAAAACTTCTCTTTCATCTTCACCTTAGATTTCAGCAAGATGATTTTTGAGTTGAAATTAGTCTTCTATTGATAGTGTCTTTCTTTTGAATGCTGAACAGTTGCTATATTCTCCATGTACCTAGAAAGAACTTTTATGGTTCAGAAGCCAGAAGAATCCACAGGGAGGTGTTTACTTTGGCTTTGAATCTAGTCAAAGTAGAAGTAGAAGAGTTAATGTTCATCAAACTTTTCCAGGCATTCTGTAGCCTTCATCTCATTGAATCTTTGTAAAATCCAACTGAAGTAGTTATTAGATTTATTTTTCAGATAAATAAGTAAGTACTCAGAGAGATTAATCGCTGTCTCATAGGCATCACAATTAATTCAAGTAGTTAGAATGGAAAACTCTTGGCTTCAGAGTCCATATTCTGTTGTGTCTATTGTGACTGGTGATAAGCAGATGAGAAGATCCTAGGAAAATAAATGTTCATATCACTTCAGAGAAGAAAAGGAAACAATCTTTTAAAGCATGAGTTTTCAGAAGAAAGCTTTCTCAGACCCCAAAAGAAAATACATATTTAGCTAAAGAGAAAGGCTAAAGAGATCCATGTAGCCCTAAAGATGGTAAACATAACCAGATAAACAAGTAGATGAATACAATTTTTGTACCTGTGCTTGAAATAAGAAAACAGACAAAGCCTGGATAGCCCTATTGTTTGGAAAAGGTCGTATAATATTATACAGCTTAAATATATGATTTAGCCTGTATTCATTTTTATCTTTTCTACTGTGTTAAACAGCCTTCCAAATTCAAATAGCATCGCAAGAATTATTAAGAGGCTATTGCTATCTGGGATAAGAAAGAGTAGAATAAAATAGCACTAAGAAAAGTCTTGATAAGTCTTACAATCAGCTGTGAATAGAACTTGTGTAGTGATTATGTAATCATTCTCAGTGTGCATGGAGATAGCAGAGAATGAGACGGGTGCCATAAGATCAGAGAGGGAAAAATGTTAAACTTAAGGAATCCTTGCTATACTTAAAAGAGAAAGCTAGGGTCAGAAAGTTAGAGATTGGGTCTTTTATTGTAATTCCCATAACACTGGGCCTTTGCCTAGCACATAGTGGCATTTAATAAATCTCTTTAGTGTTCTAAATGGGACTAATTTCCCAATTCTGAAACATGTGAAACATGTATAATATATAGTTGGCAGGATTTATAGGGTGCTTTGGTTTATCAGAGGGATAGTATTATAAAGCTATCAGTGTAAACCCCAAATGTCACTATTATTACCACAATTAATAATATATGTTCAATCCCGTCAATATTTCCCCTGGTTACCATTTTCTAGATGCTGTGTAAAGCACTCGGGATGTAGAGATAATGAAGCACTCTTTGTTCCCAAGTTTCTCACTGTCGGGAGTTAATAACACTCAGGCTGTGACTTAACACAGACTTTTTTGTCTTTAGGAAAACATGTCTATTAACAGGGTATCTTGGAAGTAGGTACCCCACTCATGATTAAATATGTGGATATTAGGATATATAAATAGAGAGTCAAAGCTTGTGAACTTTTGCTATATCAGGCCTGTAATTTTTGGAGATGCACATATGGAATGAGATGAGGCAGAGAAAAAACAAAGGGAGGTTTATTCTGTGCCATATACTGTTCTTATAGTTTATGTATAGTGCTTCATTTAATGCTCACAACAACCTTGTGAGATAGGCAGATTATATTCATTTTAAAGATGAGAAAATGAGGCACAGAAAAATGAAGTACTTTGCCAAAAAATCACAAATGTATAAGGAGTAGGGCCTGGATTTAAATCTGGGCAGTTTGACTGTGAACTCCATAAACTTATGAAGAACAATGATGAGCTGGTTTCTTTTTGGACTTATTTAATTTTTTATTATATCATACATTCTTTTGTCTAGGTATGAAGTAGTCTGCCAAAATTTCTCTGGGGACAGGAACATAGTCTAATAATGTTATTGGTACTAAAATACTGAGGGCTTAAAATTAGACCATCTCCATGAATTTGCATTTTAAAAAGATTTCATAGATAGGTTAATGTATGGCACAACATGTACATACAAAATGAAACTAGGCACATGGCATATGCCTGGAATTCCAGTGACTCTGGAGGCTAAAGTAAAAGGATTGCTAGTTTAAGGCCACTTTCAACAACTTAGTGAGACCCTGTCCTAAAATAAAAAATACAAAGAGCTGAGTATGTAGCTTCAGTAGTAGAGTGCTCCTGGGTCCAAACCCCAATACCGAAGGGAAAAAAAAAAGCTGTTTGATAATGAAAATATGAGTAGTCATGAGGGAGAGATTTGTGGACATAAGGGTGTGGCTCACTCTCCTAGAAATATCAACTTTACCACCTGAGAATGGTCAATAGAGCAAGAAATACATTTGGGGAAAATTTAAGAAAACCCATTTTAAAAGATGATCTTTGAACAAGGTTTAAAGAACTGCGTTATAGTCTCAAATTGTCATAGAAGGAGGAATTGTAACCCTCATAGCTTCAAAGCAAGAGCCAAGTCAACTAAGACAAGAGTTTCTAAAACACAAATTTGTCTTTAATGAATCTGAGCAATTGTGCAACCAAGGAATGCATTCTGAAATACAAGTATAAATTAGGTGAGTACTTAGTTCTTTCTATTATTCTACTCTTTTAAGTTGTCTACATGTTATATATAGAACAAGTTGAGCTTAACACAAGGTTAATGTTTTTTAAAATGCTTTGATCTAAAAACTTTTTGTTTCTTTTACTTGATTATTTTTAATAATAAATAAAGGACAAAAATCCTGTCTTTTATAGCAACATGAATGGAACTAGAGGACAATTATGTTAATAAAATAGGCAAATGCAGAAAGACAAATGCTGCATGTTCACACTCCTTTGTGGAAACCAAAAATGCTGACCACTTGCAAGTAGAGAGCAGAAATAGAGGTTTCTGGAGACTTGGTATGGGAAGAAAGAGGATATAGAGAGGTTGTATAATGGTACCAAAATAGAGTTGGACAAGGGGGAATTAGTTCTATTGTATGGCATAGTATGAAACTATGGTCTATGATAATTTATTATATATTTCAAAAATAATTAGAGGAGAAAAGTCTGAAGGTTCTCCATATATAGAATTTGGGGATATGGAAATTCTATCTGTTCTAATTTGATTATAACACACTGTACACAGGTATTGATAAGGTATTCATGCCCAGTAAATAAGTACAAATACTATATATCAATTAAAAATAAAAAGAGATGCTACACAAAAGAATAATAGGTTATTATTAGTGATGATCATGAAAAATTTGCATTGGAAAGTGTGCACATTTTACTGATACCTTTAAACATTTTTTTTTATGCAGAAGGCCTATACTGGACTCCATTCAAGGGGATTTCATTATTCTATCATGTAGTTCCATTTATAAGACAAAAAAAAATTATATGGCATTAATACAATTAATGTTCTTTATTTTCTTTTAGAAGAATTTGTTAGACTCACAAAATTATTAGAGTATATGCTTAATTTGAGAAATAGAATACTATGTGATAACTGTACACATATGTATAAGTTCCAGTCATTTTCCAAATTATTTATCCAGTCTCTGTCTTAGGGAAAGGGTAAAATCCTTTTGTGACTCATTCCTTTTCCCTTATTTTCAGGGTTTTTTTAAACTTCCTGGAAGCTCTACTATTTTGTTGGTTGAGTAGGGAAGCATTCACCCAGAAAATGAGCTGAAGAGACTCCCCTGAGTTCTTGGTTTTATGTTTTGTTTTGTTTCTCTCATGTACTTGCCTTGAAAGAAAGGTCAGAATGAACAAGACAAGCAATGGAGAGATGAAATCAATTTTGCTAGGTTGTCTACAACATTGTAGGGCAGATGATTATTAGTGAAAGGAATTTTTGTCTCTTTAAAACTTTTCTAGAATAATTTCTAAAGTATATATCTTCATTATCACTTAAAATCTATGTGATTAGCTTGAGAGATAATTAAGAATGACTTTCTGCTTATCAAAAATTAATACTAACAAATCAATATTTATTCCCTCTAAAATAAATACTTGATCAGACCAATAATGAAAGAATGTTCCCCTTAATATTTATGTATATAAAATCATGTGAAAATTTCATGTGCTTTTACTCCAACTCATAGATATATTGGTAATTAACCTTCTAATATTCAAGTATGGTTAATTCCTTCTAATAGGTGGCCATCTCTCCCTTTTATTCTTAAAAGAAAATACAACAAATAGTATCATTCCATAAAAATATGTTGAGAAAAATATGCATATATGTATTATTTATAAAAGTAATCAAGAAGACTCAAATGAAATATGAAAGATTGTTTTCACTACTCACAATAAAGACAATAGAGTGAAAATGTGAGGACATGTATTAGTTACTTGGCTTAACTGTAGCAATAATTACACCATGATTATGTGTATCAAAACACCATGTTGTACACCTTAAGTTTATATAGTTTTTAGTAAAAAATGAAAATAAACACAAAGGAAAATTAAATAACACAATGAAAGAGTAATCCTCCAACCTAATAAATTATATCCAGTAACATAGGTATTTAAATATGAGACCTTATAAGTATAATATAATTGGCATACAGTTTTTATAGATCCATAAATTTATATATACATTCCAGAAAACATTGATTTGAAGAAATGAGGAAAACACTTTGGCACTTATTTTTTAATAAAAGAAGCAGTACCATTTGTAAACAAATAATCAAAATTATTCATAGTGAAGAAATATTATAGTAAAGTTTTTTCGTACACCTATCAGAAATACCTGAAAATAATTTATGTCAAGATAGTGAATGAACATAACCCTCGAATTTCCTTGCCACCCAACTCTATAGATGCTCCATATGTACTGATGCCATAGAAGCAAGTGTCATATTGCTACATTCTGAGAAAACTGGAAAAGGGAGGTAAGTCAAGTGAGGAGTGATGCCTCATCCTAGAGAGAGGAAAGCCCAGACACCAGGAGTAGAGTAAGACATTTTTATTATTGTATATGTGTATGTTTTTTCAATTGCCTTCCTACACTTCACTGAGTGAACCATTGTTCTCACCCATGCCACCTCAAGGCAGAAAGTAGGTCAAAACTGCCCAAAGCAGGCCAGGGATTGATCTCTAACTTGTCTAGAGTTAGTGGGTGATTACAGCAGAATCTGTGGTCCATTCAGTTTCTTAATATTCCTTCCTTCTTCATCCCCCATCACTCCAAGGTCTAATAAATACTGTCTCTTTGACTTCCTGGCCACAGTTAGGTGAGCAACTCTGCTCTATCACATGTTTTCTGCCATGATATGTTGCCTCTTAACAGGCCTAAAAACTACAGAGTCAAATGAACTTGGATTGAAACCTTTAAAATTATTATAAATAAAAATTTCCTTCTTAGCAGTTGTTTGTTTCAGGTATTTTGTTATAGTAATGGAAAGTTGACTAATACTGCTAGATAAATGCAATTAATGGCTTTGTGTTCTTTATGTAGGAAAAGGATTTTTTTAAAATAACTAAATGCACCAAAATGTACAACAAGAGACTAGAATGTATTTGACATAATCTTAAGAATTTTTTTCTAATAAAATTATTTTAGGCAAAACAAACAGAAATGGTATACTGAAAAGGCAGTTTAGAACATCTAGAATTAAAGTGTGCATGGACAAAAAAATAGAAAATAAAATGATAAAAATACACAGCCCAATAATATAAAGATCAATGTATAATGACAGGTGATTTATGATATGTCAAGAGCTTTGTAATGTTGTGAACAACCAATAAAAAAATAATAAAAGTGGAATCTTTTAAAAAATTTTTAGTTGTAGATGATGCAATACCTTTATTTATTTATTTATTTTTATGTGATGCTAAGGATCAAACCTAGTGCCTTACAAATGCAAGGCAAATGCTCCACCACTGAGATATAACCTCAGCCCCAAAAGAGGAGTCTTGAGTAACTAATGGATATATTAGGAAGTTTAGACACTCATTCCATAGGTATGTAAGCACATGAAGCCAGTCAATGGGACAGTCTGGTAATGCTAGGTGAATCTAACTATGAGACGTTTTCAGGACCCAGCAATATATCCCCTCAAAATATTGTCCAGAGAAATACTTGCTAATAGTCACTTATGGTAGTAGGATAGCAACCCAGATGCCACCCCAGAGGGATGTACAAATGAATAAATGAAATGTTTTAGATGTGTGAATGTATGCTATTTAATGGTCCACAGAAGTTATAAATAATGCATGAGAAAATGAATTGCTCTGAGCATTTTCATCTCCTTAAACCAGATCTATCACTCTTTAAGACATTATTCAATGAAAATAATAAAAAGCTAAATCTAATATTTATTTATGAAAATTAAAAGCCTGTGGATACAGAAAATAACCCTATATACTTTACAATAACTGTACCTATTAAAGAATGTTGAATTGGGATAGGGCTTTTCTTGAAGGGAAAAAGAAAATCAGAGCAAACCAGAGCAGGCCTTATACAGGTCAAAAGTGATAATTTAAACTGAAGAGTTTGATTAACTCAACCTTCTATGCATATTTTCATAGTTTTTAAAAGTCATTTGAAGAGTCTTTTCAAGTAGCATCTTCATTTCTTCATCTCCATCTTCATCAGTTTTTGATTCTTAAATCCAGGGACTACCATAATGGTTTGTGAAAGTTCTCCAAGTGACTCTGATCAGGCCCTTGAGGCTAATGATACCACAAGGGAACTGTGTGAGCACCAGAGCCACCTGAGGGTTTCTGTTAAATTTTAGATTTGCAGGTTTCTAGAGAGTTTATTTAATATTACTAGAGTGGCACTCAGTGATCTGAATATTTGACAAGAATCCATGACCATGTGATACAGATGGGTCATGCTCTGATAAGTACCAATTTTGTATACTAGAAATACTCTTTAAGGAGAAATATGATCAATAAGAAAATAGGTTGATGGTCATTTCCATTTTGACATATAATTGTGCATATCTATGGATATATATATATATATATATATATACACAATATGTAATGATAAAGTCAGGGTAATTAGCATTTTCATCTCCTTAAACATTTTTTATGTTGATAACCTTTGAACTCTTTTACATATTTACAAAATACGTAGTAAATAGTTTTGAACTGTAGCCACCCTACTGGGTTGTAGAATATTAGAAACTTATTCTTCCTACAAAACTGTATTTTTGTACCCAGTATCCTCCTATTCTTCCAGACCCCTATACTTTTTAACCTCTTGTGACCTTTATTCTTCTCTGAAATCAACTTTTTTTTTTTAAATCCTTCACATATAAGCAAGCAGTGTTTGTCTTCTGTGTCTGGCTTATTTCATTTAACATGATTCTCAAAAGACAGGATTATGTTTTTTAAGGCTAAATAATTTTTCATTGTGTATAAACACACACACACACACACACACACACACTACATTTTCTTTACTCATTCATCCATTGGTGGATATGTTGTAAATTCTGTATCTTGGCTGTTGTAAATAATGGTACAATAAACATGGAAGGGCAAGTATCTTCTTGATATCCTGATTTCACTTCCTTTGGTTATATACCAGCTGTGGGATAGCAGAATCATATGGTTGTTCTACTTTTAGTTTTCTGAGGGAACTCTATAGTCTTTTATAATTGCTGTACTAATTTTCATACTCACCAGTAGTGTTTAAGTATGTCCCCCTTCTCTATATCCTCACCAGCATTTGTTATTTTTTTTCTTTTGATTATATCCATTCTAACTGGGGTGGGTGAGAGGATATTTCACTCTGATTTTGATTTTCATTTCCTTAATGATTAATGCTGTTGAACATTTTTTTATATACTTGTTGGTTACTTTGTGAAATGACTAATCAGATAATTTGTGCATATTTTCAAGTAAATTTAATTTTTGTAATTGTTGTTGCTGCTTCTGCTGTTATTTTCTGAGTTTCTGGTATATTCTGAATATTATTTCCTTCTCAGATGAATAATTTGCAATTTTTTTGTCCCATTCTTCTGGTTCTATCTTCACTTTATTAACTGTTTCCTTTGTTGTTCACAATCTTCTTAGTTTTATATAACCCTATTCATCTATTTTTGCTTATCAACAAAATCAATGCCTATATCAATGTCTTAAGGTGTTTCCTTTATATTTTCTCCTAGTAGCGACATAATGTGAGGTCTTATATTTAGGTCATTAATCCATTTTGAATTACTTTTTTTGTATGTGGTGAGAGATATGTGTCTGGTCTGATTCTTCTGTATGTGGATATCCAATTTTCCTATCCAGTTTTAAAGAGATCTTTGAATATGTGTTATTATTTCCACTATTAACATTATTTTGAATGTTCTAATAAATGCATAAGCATGAACATTGGAAATAACATAATTTATTACTCTATCACTAAGACATATTGAGGAAATTTTATGATGAGACAGCTCATCCTCGGCTTCTTGTTATACTCTGCTGTCTGTGACAGAGATGATGGGAAAAAACACCTCCCAGGGACGTGGACTGGGATCAGTAATGAGTTTCTAGAGTTGGCTAGTTTAATGCATATTCAAAGGAATGTAAAGAAAATGATTTTTCTTCTAGAAAGCTTTCCTCCCACAGAAATTTGATGAGAGATTGACAATGGAGCAGATGTCCATAGTAGTAGGAGCAAGTCCATAGTAGTATCATGGTTCCCATTTATGTCTGTTTTATTCAGTTTAATTCCCAAGGAGCAAATGGGCCATGGTAAATAATGTTCTAAAAACTGGATCAGAATCACCTTAGGTGCCAATTAAAATACATATTTGAGGCCCCACCCTATATGTACAAAGTCAGATTTGGTATGACTAGAAGCTTAATATCAGTATTTCCTTGTAGAATTCTTATGCCCTTAGAAGGGACTAATTCATGATAGAGAAATCATGAGTTATCCTACAAATATATACAATTATTATTTTTCAATGAGCCAGGATAGTAAAATAAGTCAGGTGCAGTGGCTCAATCCTATAATTCCAGCCTGAGGCAGGAGGATTTCACTTTCAAAGCCAGCTTCAGCAACTTAACAAGGCCCTAAGCAACTTAATGAGACCCTCACACAAAGTAAAAAATAAAAAGGGCCAGGGATGTTGCACAGTTGTTAAGTGACCCTGGGTTCAATCCTTAGTGCCCCCCACCAAAAAAAAAAAAAAACCCAACCAAACAAAACACAAAAAGAAAAAAAAAAACAGTGAGTCAGGGTAGAGGTCATGAAGCAAAAGAAAAATTTAAGAAATAGAGGTTGTATGAACTATAATTAGCTCATGCTCAGAGAAGACAAGCATGTTTGAGATCTTAAAGGTTTCGAGATCCAGGATATGACTACACTAGTGAGAAGCTGATGGTTACTGGAGTTGAGGGCCAAAGAAGTAGAGAAGGTACATAGTGATGCATCAGAATACCAGCTATAATGGTTAAGTCATTCCTGATGATAGAAAAGAAAGAACAGAAAGGAAAATGGTGAATCAGGCATAGGAGTGGTTAAGGAAGGAATTGGTGAGTTGTGATGATGATAAATGAAGAATCTGATAAAAATAGACTCCATGGGCTTCCAGCATAGAGAAGGGAAATAATTTGAGTTGATGAGTGATTCCAGAACAGCCCTGAAGACCAAGGCCCGGGCTTTTAGTACACTAAATAGAGTAGAGGAATGAAAGTATACATAAGGAGTTGAAGGAGTTACAATGTCATCAGAGTAAAGGACAGGCTTCACTGTGTAGGTGATGATTTGAAAGGAAACACTGACAAACATGTTCAGATACAAATAAATGATCAGAAATATTATTAAGGAATTTAATAAAGATACTAGAAGTTGGCCAAAAAGAGAATAGCAAAGGAGAAAAGTGTGAATGTTTGGATAAGGTGGAATAAGAATGAAAGTTGATGTTTGGTTGTTGGTTGGAGGGTGGAGGTGGCTCAGCAGGAGCTGCAAGTGTGACCATAATAATGAAGTATAAGAAGCTAAGATTTCCAGGAACAGGGAGGTGGGCACCTGAAAAGTTCTGTCAGAAGTGATGGTATGTGGCAACTTCCAAACCATAACAGCAGACATTATGTGCATATGCCAATGGGAAGTTTAAAAAAATAATTCAACACTCTAATACCATAGATCTTCCTAATTATCAAATGTTTTTTTTTTCTTATTGTATAATGTGGCATATTTATTTATATACTGGACATTATAACTTTCCTAACTTAAAAATTATATTTAAACATAAGAATATTAAAGGATCCAGAAATCAATATAATAACTTGATAGATTTTTATAGAGATAATCTTCCTGGTATAGTTTGGACAGGATGATGAATTTTGGTATACCGAATACAAATGAAAATAGTTACAGAGCAGGGACTCATCCATTCATTCTTTTATCTATTTGCTATTTGTAAGTTGATGTAGCAAATTGGTGTCTACTGGGAACCTATTGTATACCAGGCACCATGTTAGTGTTTGAATGAACACTGGTGAATAAACTAGATTAATAATTTTAATCAGTTAGGCATAGACATTGAATAAGAACAAAAATATATAGATTGAAAATATTCTTACATAGTAGTAGAACAAGTCTATTTACACACATATACTATACAGTCACAAAACACACACACATACACACACATTTACAATTTATAGAAACTGCAATAAAAGAACTGAATATGATACTGTGATAGAGAATTCCTAAGAGGAAGAATTTGCATGGGAGGGTAGTAGAGTAGACCTCATTAAGATGGTAGCATCTAACCAGAGAAGTGAACTGAAGAAGAAGGAGCAGGCGATTATAAAAAGAATGTTCTAGGCTTATGTCAAGTCCCCAGGGAGGAAGGAACTGGTAAATTTAAGGAATGTGTAGGAGGCAAGTCTGACTTAATCCCAGAAGGAGAGGTAGAGATAGGGAGAACCGAGTGTGCAGAGCTTTATGTGATTCCCAATTGGGTCTAAAATAAAGCGAAGATGAGAAAGGTAAAGACATATCTATCTGGCCCAATGAAAAGTGGCTGCTTGATTACATGGTAGTACCTAAATTTTTCTTATTTTCCTTGGGCTGTTAGCATAACCAAAATATGGATTTTTTGTTGTTGTTGTATTTTTCCCCCTACACTTAAAGCATAGAGCTCTAAGTGACTTACTATCGCTAATAAAAACTCATGTAGGCTGGGGGATATAATGCTGTTCCGGTTAGATTTTCTGTGGTTTAACACAGATGGGAAAAGTATTTTAAGAAGCTTAGCTATTTTGTTAAATGTTTATGACTTGTAAATTCCCAGCCTTTTAGGTTTATCCAAATGTGTTGACATTGATGGTGAATTTGAAGGGAAATTAGCCAAATATGTTTTTGTCTAATTAACTAGTGGGGGTCTAATAATAGCTGTCAGGGTTGGCATGTAAAGCAGGGATACTTATTTATTGCATGGAGATATGTTCATATTATTTCCCTTTGAAGTTTAGATTTTCAAATCTTTCCCCTGACTTTCTAGAGAATCATTGAATGAGCTGTCAGAACAAGAATCCCCAACCTCTCCTCTTTCTAAAAAGAAAAAAAAAAGTCATCTATGAGTTGCATTTCTCCAGAAGTCTCAACTCTGACTCTTCCAAACTTCTATTTCTTTGCCTCTCTTAAGATACAGAAGGGAAATCAATCACCCTGCTTTTGGCTCCAGTGGTCATGAAGGATGAGAAAACATTTGAGTTTCTTGTGATAGTTTTTAATCTCTTGAGCTAATGGTTTTATAATTTAGCAATTATATATCATCCTTGTTTAAGCAACTGTAGCAGTTAGGTATGTAAAGTTGTAATAATTCTGTCAGGCCAAAATGGTAATATTTAGCAAATTACTGTAGGCCTTCTACAGGAAGTAACAGATAGGAGAAAGAATATTATCTTTAAGTGAAGATTATCTAAAATATTCTACCAGGTATTTTACATACAATTTCACTCATCTTCACAATAGAATTGTGGAATCTTTAATTATAAATTTGTTTGACATTTGAGAAAACAGGTTTATGAACCCATGAGCTGTGAGGAGAGTTCATTTAGTCCAGCATATTTCAGACTGTGAAGTACATTTCTACCTTTTATTCAATATTAACTTATTACAAGCATCATCCAAGTGAAAATATTCCCATGTTAATCACTTGTGTAACAGGCATACTGGCTTGTAGCAAGGTATTTTTTATGTTTTTAAAAAATTGGATTATGTTGCTAATTATAAATTGTTGTCATCTTTTCATAGTTCTTAACCATTCATTGGGTGAATCAAATAGAAAAAATTCATGTGAGTGGTAATGGTTATATTCTAGGATTTAGAGGGAAATATTAATATATTTGTCATGTCAATCTATAAGTAATATAATCAACAGATGTACCATAAAGTGTGACCATTTCAAAATACCAAATGTCTTATTATTGACACCCCCAAGTCACCTTAAATCAAATTATTTTAACATAACTCATTCACTCTGCAGGCAGTCTAAGGAACTATCTTCTAAGAGTTTCTGTAGTGGTTTTATTGCTAATGAATATGAATCAACTGTTTTTTCCAGATTTTTTTTCTTATTTACAAAATGTGAATTTGATCTTTGTTTTTTACCTACAAAATTCCTATATTTGACTCACATATATCATCTTGTAGATGAGTCAAGCTAAGACAAAATATGAATTTTTTCTTTAAAATATAGTAGAAGCTTATTTCTCTTATTTTTATATAATGCTTAGTTTTTATGTTTTGAATTCATGGAGGAGAAAAGTATTGCTTTGTATTTTTTTGTTGATGAAGTTTTCCTCCCTACATGAGTATCTTCAGTCCTTTAGCAGATTTTACTTAATAAAAATGTTTAATAATAAGCATGGATGAATTTTTAATTTTAATTTTGGTACATGTGTTTTAAAATCTGTATGTAAGTTTGTTTTGTGTGTTTTTGGTTCTGTTTTTTAGTATAGCTGATAATGTTATGTCAACTTGGCCTCAGGATAGTAATTAACAACCCAGTCAGAGGTTGCTAGTAATTTCCCATTTATTTGAGAAGATTTTATTAAATAAGTTGGAATCACAAATATTAGCTAGAGAAGACTTTTGAAACTTGCTTTTAAAAATTGTAATAAATAAATGTATATAAATGAAATGAGCAAAATATAATTAAAATCAAGAGTAAAAGTTAAGAAAATAGAGATTTTCAAAAGAAGTCAATCTTTATAGAAAAGAACATGTAAGCTTTTGCTGTAGTTGCTTATTCATCTATTTTAATATGCAAAGAAGGAAGTTAAATGTTAACTAAAATTAGTAGTAGAGTTTGAGAAGTGTTGTTCTAAGATAAAATAATTGCATCTTAGATAAAATTTGTACCTATTGTTGACAACTCAATATGTGTGAGAATATGTTTCAAGTCTTTGGTAATAAAAATAAAAACAACAAAAGCAAAATAAAATTTAGAAATCCAGAATTCAGTTGAAAAAGAGTGGAATGTCCTTAAAAATTTGAATGTGTTAGAACCATATATTGACATTACACCACTTTCCCTATCTTGACTACATAATAAATGACGTGAAGATAAGGGTAAACATGGATAGAGGAGATAATAATAGTGATAAGTAAATAACCAAAGCCTGGCATATTTAAGTATTTGAAAATGTGAAGCCCTGCTAAGATGAAGGCTGTATCATACTAACATGCTTTTTTCTAGAAACTTAAGTGATATAGGAGAGTAAGGTGGAGAGGGAGGGAGGGTCATGGGGTGTACCACCTTATATTTGTGGGAATCCTCACAATGATCTGTTAGTACATCTTAAGAAACTTTTGCTTTAGTTGTTAGTTCATCCACTTTGATATGCATAGAAGGAAGTTAAATGTTAACTAAAATTACTAGTACAGTTGTAAAAGTATTGCTCTAGCTTAGAATCCCATCACAATTTAGATATAAATAGAATAGTTGTGGCTCAGAGGTAGAGCGCTTGCTTAGCATGCCTGAGGCACTGAGTTCAATCCTCAGCACCATATAAAGTAAAAAATAAAGACATTGTGTCCACCTATAACTAAACAATAATTATAAAAAAATTAAAATAAATTGTGAAGTTAATTTTCTCTTTTGTACCAGCCATATTTTACATATTAAGTAGCTACATAAGCCTAATGATTCTGAATTGAACCACTCAGAAGAATATTTCCTTTAGTGCAGAAAGTTCTGTTGTAGAAAGCTGATGTTGGAGATTTCAGAATGATGATTAATCTTGGATGTTTACTAAAGCCTTAAAACAAAAACAGTATTACTTTATTTTTATGCTTTCAGAAATGTTTAAAAAAAGAGAGAAGACAAAAACAATAGTTGAATAAAAAGAAGTTCAGGACAAAGATGGTAATCTTCATCTATTATATACTTTTCATTTGTTCATCATTGTGGTAACCTAAAGGATATATAAATTGAGGAAAAAAAACATAATGTGCTAAAAGTAAGGGAGGACAACATATTTATGTTAGATTCTTGGAGGATTAAATAGTGTAGGAGAGACAGAACTGATCAATGCATGAGCCATCAGAAATCATGGAAATGATTGCTTGAAAAAAAGAACTTGAAATGACATGAAAAGCCCACAGGCTTCAGGAAGTTTGCAACAGGTGCTGGAGGCAAAGGTGAGCCATGGTGAAGTCAAAAGGCAGTACTGACATCTCTGAAGAAGCACATGATCTACCACAGATACATGAGTGCACTGCCATTTCCCAGGAAATGTGTAGTGTTGACATCATTCTTTGTAACACATGGTGCTTCCTCTGATGTCTAATGAACATAGTCCTATCAGTAAGGGACAGAGTGAATAAATCCTTTGGGATAGTGTTAATGTGCAGTCTTAGCCAGCTGTATTTCCCTTATTCAACCCTCCCTTCTTGCAAGTCAAGAGAAAGTCTGAGGTGATGAAGTAAATCTTCACTGAGAAACTTTGTCTTCCCATTAGCTTGGTGTGAAGGAATAGCAGAGTGTATTTTAAAGTTGCCATCTGATTTTCTCTGTGCTGAAAAACAAAATAGAAGATAAAGATATAAGCAATTGTAAATCTGAGCTAGAAGTTTGGAAGAAGACCACCTGTGGGAGAAAAAAAAATGCTCCCACATCTATGGAACAGATTTACTGCAAGAAATGGAGAAAATTTTCAAAAATACCTCTAATTCAAAGGACTATTAAGACACACATCCTAAAGGACATTTTCAGCTGAAAAGGATGTTTCATAAGCAGAAAATAGGTGTTAAATATTACAGAAAACTGATTCAGTGAACTATACCATGTTGAGAAACTGCCAGAACTTAAAAGAAAATGAGATAAATGTGCTCATCAAAAATGTAAGGTGCGTATATAACAAATCCCAGGAGTTAATGATAATATACAGGAGAAAACAGAAAAATAATAGAAAAATCACCAAATAAATATTGGAAGAATATTTTCTTGTTGCATGGTGGTTGGGGGAGAGGGAATAGGACTTAAAACTAGGCAAAAAGGCCTCCCTAAAAACATGATGATGTGAGTTCTGAATGTAAAACAAAACAAAGCATCAAAATAAGAGGAAAGTTTGTTTACAAGAGGAAAATAATTTCAAGTTGACATCAAACTCTCCATAATATGATAAATACAGAAGAGAAATGAACACAAGAATCTTGAGAGAAATATATTGAAACCCAAGAATGTTATAGCTAGACAGGCTATCACTCACATTTGAGAGCAATAGAATGATATTAATAGAAATGAAAGGACTCCAAATGTCTTTACCCACATTCCTTTTCTAAAAAAGAAAATGATTAATAAAAAATTAAAAAGTATTCCAGCTGACTGAAGAATGAATCAAGCTAAAAACTAAATAATGAGGATTATGTGTAATAAAAGAAAGTATGGTGAATAATTGAAACCAATTGGGATTAGAGTAGATTGTGTTATAAAAGAAAGGGTAGCACATAATTAAAACCAGTCCAAAATTTAATATTTAAATCACTGTTTTTAATGTAGTAAGAAGTTCAAATCAACAGAAGAAAATTTTAAGTAATTCTTCCAAAAGAAACTTAAAATGTTTTAAAAATGATAATATTCTAGATATGAAATCCTAAATTATACCAGCAAAATCTTAGAGTAGGAGTGTGAATAATTGCTTGCAAAACCTTTCATTTTATGTGTGTGGGGGGAATTCTCAAATTCATATATTTTATTTTTGAAGTGATAAATATATATGTAGATATAATTGAATAAAGATATATAAAGATATTTTAAATGTAAATTAACCATTAGTTGGAAAAACATGATGCATAATTTCCAAATTATAAAAAGTCAAAGAAACAAAACTTGGACACATAGGAAAGAACTCTGAAAAGATACAAATAAAATAGCAAAGAAGCAAAACAGATTTTAATGTAATCATTAAAAAGAAACTGAAAGTCATAAGTAAATAAACAAGACTAAAATTTGTTGGAATTTTTTTTTTTTTACTAGTCACTGGTCTTACCAAAAACTAATCTTATCTCTTAATTCCTTAGCAGCTATTTATTTCAAACTTGATATACTTTATACTGTCACTTGAAAAACCTCATGATGTAAACAGAAATACATTTCTGTTCTACTGTTCTCCATAATTCTAGTTTTGTTATCTTGAAATTACCACCAGCAGTAAAAAACACATGGATGTTTATGAAGGTTTTTTTTCCACCTATTTTTAATTTGAAATTCACGATGATCTTTTTATTCCCACTGTCACCTTGTAAACTACTTCTCCTATATATGTATCCAGGACACAGTATAAGGAATACTGAATGTATTTTTTAGATATATTTATCATTCATTTGGGAAATATTAATGGCTTACTGTTTCACTGAAATTGAAGATAAAATCTAGCCTTCAAGAAATTTGAGATTATCTAAAGTAATGTGCCATGATAACATCAAAGCCCCCACAGCACCTATGCTAGATCCTCTACCCCAAATGATGCCTTATCCTTATATGTTTACTAATTTTTTTTCAGTAGTCTTAACCCTTTTTCCAGTTGACTTAACCCTTTCTATGTGTTCCACTTGGTATTTTTCTCTTTATTTCAGTGGTAGTCACATATTGTGTGTGTGTGTGTGTGTGTGTGTGTGTGTGTGTGTGTGTTTACAGTGATGAAAATGAATAAATTATCACTTGTTTGGAGACTTTTCCATGACTGATCTAATAGCAACCCCACAAACCATGATTTTTGAGCTTTTGTTCATACCATCACCTTGAATACTACCTAGTTTTTCCTGGATTTTTATTTGATTGCATTTAGGTCTCAGGTATCTGAAATGATCTTTTAATTGGGGGGCACTGTCCACTTGCCTTTCAGCTTATCTGCCAAGGCACAGGAAATGGGCCTGTCAGATTTCCCTTCCGGTTGGTGTTCTCTCAAAGAGGGCTTATGCTGATATGCAGCAATACACATATAAATGTCTTCATGTGGATGCTTTAACTGTATTGTTTGGGCATATATATAGATATATAGAATATTATGAATACATTTATTGCTCTTTAAATTCCTTCCAGTCTCTGTTTTTGTTTTTATGGTTTTTTTAAGATTAAAAGAAGTTTTTAGATTAGTATGTGCCTTTCATATCATGTTCTCCAGATGACATGATTTTCTATGGAAGTGTCGAGAAAATGACTCAAAATGCCCAGAAACTGTTGGAGGACAGCTAAATCTCTGACCCCACACCACCAGCACTTCAGTGTGTGCATGTGTGCTTTTAGTTGTCTTATTGAACTTTATGAAAAGGAAGCAAGCAAACTTTATGAAAAAAAAGCAAACTCTTGGACAGGAAGTATCAGCATCACCTGGAGACTTATTAGAACTGCACTGTCTTGTCCCATCCTAGGCCTTACAAACAGAACACATTTTCATAAGACCATTAGATGACTGACTGAAAATTAAACTTTAAAGAGCATTGTACCAGATGATCTCAAAATTCACTCTCAGCTAAAACATTATGAGATATATCATAATATATATATACATATATATATGTAAAAAATAGATTTTGCCTCACCTTATTTTGCCTTACCAGCCCCTGCAGGCTTATTTCAGAGAAAAATTCATCAAATATACTCAATCACAAAGAGATTTTTATTAAATGCACATAAAGATTTTCAAAATTTGGGTTTCATTTTATTTCATTTCTAATGATTACCTATGGCAAATGGAAGTTATGTGTTCTTTAATTACAGACTTAAAGGATAAATATCAGTTACTTCTATAAAAAAATTGAATCCAAATTCAATTAATGAAACAAAAAACAGGAAAAAAAATAATCTTCCAAAGATAGTCCAAAGGATACTGGAAGACTGAAAGTGTAATGATGAACTCAAGAGAAAATGATGAACTTTAAAATTTGTAGACCTTTCTAAGGATTTAAATCTTCAACAACTCATTGAAGTTAGGAAAGTCAGGGAATAAGCAAATTAGAATTTTTGTTTTTTTAACCACAGTTCACAAGTTTAAAAAGCTGGACCCTGTAGTCAGTCATAACCAAGAGTGGCATATTAATCTCTCCTGTTAGTCTCTAACATTATTCTAATTTCATGTTAAAACAGAATTAGTGCAAGCACACATGGACCACAGAAAAGAATGTTTTTACTATGTTCACAATATCTGAGGTTGAAATTTTTCCAGTTTTAGAGATGTCTCTCTTTGGTTTCCATTTTCCTTATAATGTTTTTGTAATCTTTTTGTTTTCTCCTTTCACATTTTCTCTCTGTCTTCTTCATTTCTCTTTAACATCATCATCATCCAAGCAAGGCCAGCTATTGCTAATGTTCAATAACTGGCTCTGGGCTCAAGCTTCTTCCACATCATCCCCTTCCCTTTCAGTAATTTCCTAATGTCCTGTGGTTACCTGCCTCCATATCATTCTTGTAGGGACTCTGTGTGGCTCAGCTGTCTGTTCTACCTCCTCCTCTCCACCTGGCCCAACCACTGCTCCGCCAGGCCTCCCTCATTTGCAGAATGTCGTTATGGCAACCGACAGTCAGTGGGCCCAGGAGACACAGTACTGAGCCAAAACTGGCAGGAAGAGACATTGAGCAGCATCTGCGGGGGCTGATAAGGCCAAAGTTTTGGATTGCCCCCTCCTGTAAGGAAAGAGAGGGAAGCAGTGATATCATATTGGTGGTAACTGATTACCAGAAATGATCCCCATCCTGATGGAAAAGCTGGAAAACTTCTTACAGGCATAGTGTGTGTAATATGTGGCTTTCTGTTTTGGATGTTCAAATTTATCCTTTTTAATCAATACCTATATACCCAATCCTAATCCTACAACCATCAGAAGGGAGAGAAAAAAATGAAAATGATTTTAGATTCTATGTAAGAAAGTCTACAGAAGAAAATACTATTTGCACTACTTAGTACAACTTATTAGTATATCATGACCTTACCCAAACTGTTATAATTATGGTGGAGAGGAGTAAATGACAATTTTACACTTTAAAATATACATTCTAGGATTAAATAGGCATGTGTTTCTTTGCAACAAACAAAACCAACCATTAAATATGTTGCCTTATATTTTTAAAAATAATCTCTAAATACAAAAAATGATAAAAGCATTAAGAACATGTCCTTGTCAGTCACTAATAGTCACTTAGAAATATGGTACTAGAAATAAGAATATTAGAACTCTGCTTCTAAGGCTGCAGTTTCATTGTACCTACAATGCATACCTATTTAATATGCTATAATTTAAAATATTAAAATGCAGAGATTTGCAGGGACATATTAGTTTATCTATTAGTCTACAAATGAGAAGAGTGAGGATCAGGAAATGTAAGAGCCTAGCTCTAGGCCACATCGCTTCTGAATTGTAGAGCCTGGCTTTGTATGTTGGTCATAATATTGTACAATACTGTCATCTTTCCATGAAACTTAAATTTATCTAATGCAATGTAAGGAGTATAGGTAGGATAAAAGGAAGATAGGGAATGAGTCTTTTGGGTCTCACTGTTTGGGGAAATTTCTATGCACAGACCTGTGAATTGCTTCTCTTCCCCTGGGCTCATCACACCATATGGCCCTGCAGTCAGTAATCAACACACAGTGATCATACCACAAATATTGTCTCACTGGGCTTGAATTCTTAAGCTGAATTGAGTTTTAAATTTCTTTTTTTTTTTGGTTTGAAATTTTAAACTTAATTTATATAGTGGTCAATGTAGAGACTTATCTTTAGCAAACAAAACAGAATATGTCATAAAAAGAGCAAGAATATTGGGGAGAATAAGAATCAAGGGAAAGGGAAATTATTAGGTAATGAGATTGATCAAATTATGTTCATTTAAAATTAAGTATGGAATAATGAATTCCACTGTTATGTATAATCATAATGCACCAAAATATGTGAAATCAGGAAAAAAACAAATATTTTAGTAACTATTCAAAATAAAAAAAATATTTTAACAAATTATAAATATTTTTTAAATAATAAAATGAGGACAAATAAGAGAAAATTATTAAGGAGATATTTATAAATATGCTAATGTCTTCAGTTTAGTTAAAGTATCAACAAATGTCAAGTAACTCATTAGGGTAATATATGTTTAAGATTCATATTTAAAAATATATGTTTAAGATTCATATTTAAAAATTATAATGCAAAAATATAAAACAGAAAAAAAGTACTTTAAAATTATTTATCTTTTAGAAGAGGCACTGGAGTGCTTATTGTTTTATTTTAGATCCTCTCATGAGATTTAAATTTTTAAAAAATGTGTATGTTCTTGTTTAAAACTAAAACTGACCTTCATTGGTAGGAATCTGGCTAAATTATGATATAACGATAAAATGAAATATTTGACCTTCATTAGGAAGAATAGAGTTGATTTATTTATGTATACATAGAAATATGTCTGATGAAAGGATGGAAAAGAAATGAAGAAATGGAGTTATAGGATCTTGTATGCATCATTATCTTTTTTTTAGAGAAAATTTTTTAATATTTATTTTTTAGTTTTTGGTGGACACAACATCTTTATTTTTTATTTTTATGTGGTGCCGAGGATCGAACCCAGCGCCCCGCAGATGCCAGGTGAGTGCACTACCACTTGAGCCACATCCCCAGACTGCATCATTATCTTTATAAAAATACTTATGTCTATCTATTTGCATGTGTGTCTTTAGCTGTGTTTCTGTATTATAAAAAGAGATGTGAAAAGACTTCCCAAACTGTTAGGTTTAAGGGGAGAAGAACTGAAGGTCATGGTAAAAAAGTAAAAAAACAAAAAACAAACAAAAAATAACAAGACCTTCCACATTAGTTGAATATTTAAATAGTAAGCATATGTTAGTTTTTAAAAACTCAATTATTTTATTTTAAAATGTTGAAATGAAAATTGTAAAACTAAAAGGAAGTCAGAAAATATTTCCGGCTTTCTTGATGAAATATTTCACAAATATGTTTATCTAAATTTAGTATAAACTTCTATGCATTTAATATTTACATCGAGACTCTAAATTATTTATTTGAATGTATTTCTGACTTTTTTGGTGGGATAAAGTAGAAAAATAAGTGTAGTAAGAAAATATAGAGCAGTGGAATTTGATTTAAATATATAGAGTATGATGAAGATCACTCTTTGGAAACTAATGGATTTAGAAATATAATTATTTGAATTTTTGTTTCAAATAGGTCTAATTCCTATGACTAAACAATTAATGAGATAATTATAAGACTTTCCCCTTCCTCAGTAATCCATGTTACTATTTAAAAAGTTTAGTGAATGAATATGAAGTCATAATGAAAGCTATTATAGTGTCTATTGTCTTCCATATTTATTAGTAGTTGGGCCAATCCCAACTGGCTTGTCCCCCTCACCCCCTACCCCAACCAGCTTTTAATGTCAAGCTCTTCATTTAATTACCTTAGTGGAAGCACAAAGAAAAATAAACAGTGGGCTGAGGTTTCAGCTTTAAGGTATGAAGGGTTTCTTTTTTTAAATTTTTTTTTTAAAGAGAGAGTGAGAGAGGAGAGAGAGAGAATTTTTTTTAATATTTATTTTTTAGTTCTCAGTGGACACAACATCTTTGTTGGTATGTGGTGCTGAGAATCGAACCCGGGCCGCACGCATGCCAGGCGAGCGCGCTACCTCTTGAGCCACATCCCCAGCCCATGAAGGGTTTCTTTCTTTCCTTTTTCTTCCCCTGACTTTGGTTCAAAGTATGACAGGAAAAGCAACTTCAATCTCCCTAAAGATCTTTAGCTGAAGATTGTCATTTTTGGAACATATGAAATGTACTATTTTGATAGTAAAATCAGACACTCTGCTGAACCTGCAGTATTTCACAGTATCCCTTTTGTAAATTTCTTAAGTTTGGAAAAAGGCATACAAAGTTTTCTAATTTATATATATGAAATAACAGATGACAATTCCTTCTAGTGGTGAGGACTTTAGGCATGTATGATGTGCTCATTAGTATGTGTCCTGTTAATTTCATTATTTGCTTCCATTTATATGTAAATATATTTGTGTTTATCATTTGGATGGTGAAATAGCTTTTAAATTAAAAAGGGAAATCACAGTGTTCTGTATATAAAAGCAAAAAATAATAAAATGTGATTTCCTACATTTTTTCACGTCTAAATGTAATAATCTCTGTTTTACAAAGGAAATAAAGGAAGACTTTCTAGTTGAATTGTTCAAAATGAATTATGATATCAAAAATGAAAAAGAAGTTTTAGCTTTACTGACAGTATTTTCTTGAAACATCTCTTTTCCAAAAGAAATTGCTCAAAATGGAATAAAGATTCTGATTTCTTTACTTTGAGAATGATGGAAAGATAAAGAAGTGGATTTAGAATTTATTGTCTTATATGCTTACTTTGTATAGATACAGTGAATTTATAGTTTATACAAGATATCCCCTAATATCTTACTTGTTTGCATTTTATCTTTGCCTTTTGAATACCAGGTCTTAATCATTCCTAGTAGATAAATCAGTGGATTCTTTTGTTTTACAGTTAGAGGTAGTATAGAGTTCCATATAAATTATGGGTCACTACAGTTATCAGGAAATGTCTTTAATCACATCAACTTTGATGGTTTGGTGTGTCCACCATGAAGTGTTAGCTCTCCCTTTGTTAATAGAAGCAGTATTTCCTAATGTGAATTATTCCCTCACCTTGCCTCCTCAGCTACCTAAATACACAACACTCTAGCTATCTTTGTACTATAGACACTCTCTGTTAATAATAAATTCCCTGGACTGTGGAAACAAAGAACAAACTCATTTCCATTTCTGAAGAAAAATACCAGTAGGACAATCCAGTTCTGCATTTATGCATCAGAATGTCTTCCCCAAGACTGTGGGTCCTGAATTTTAATCTTAACTGTGTATTCACAGTATGCCTTTGTTTCATACTGAGGCTTGCTTGGCTTCTTGTTTTATGATGAGTCCTTGGCTAGATTAGCAGTTTTTCTTTTGTCTCACAGGAACTTATCTCATTCAGGTGATTTCACCTTAGAATAAGAAAATATTTGAGAAATTGTCAATTGCAAATTAGAGTTTGTGAAATATATTATCTTGGGATAAGTGCAATGGGAAGTCATCAATTTTGAAGTATTGGGCATACTGGTTCATTTGAAGTATTAGGAACATAATGATTTGTTTCTCTTTCTCAGTCTTAAGCATTTTTTTTCCTGAAATAAAATTTATACTGAAGATATAGATATATTTTGAAATGAAATGGAAATAGCAATCACTCATTAATCCACTGAGAGGAGGGAATGCCCATTTTCCCCACATTTTCATTACATCTCTTATTTATGCATTATTTTTGGTTGAAATCATATTGGACAAAATTTTAATAATGTGAGGTAACCCACTTGACATTTAAAGTTATTAAAAAATTGGAGTTACTATTATAAGAAATATAAATTATGACATAAATATGCATTTTATAATAATTTGGAGTAAAAATATGTATAATGCTATCATCCTGAAGCAATTGTTAACATTTTAGTGTATTCTTTTACTATTTAAAATATATATTTTCCTTTTAAAAAGTTGATATAATATTACAGTTGGTCTTTTGTATCCATGGGCTATGTATTTGTGAACTCAACCAAGCATGGATCAAAAGTATTTAAAAAATAATTGTGTTTGGGCTGGGATGTGGCTCAAGCGGTAACACGCCCACCTGACATGCACAGGGCGCTGGGTTCGATCCTCATAAAAATAAAATAAAATAAAGATGTTGTGTCCACCAAAAATTGAAAAATAAATATTAAAAAAATTCTCTCTGTCCCTCTCTTTAAAAAAAATAGTAATTGTGTTTGTACTTAATATACAAACGTTTTCCTTCTCATTATTCCCTAAACAATACCTTACAACTACTACTTACATATTTACATTAGGTATTGTAAATAATGTAGAGATGATTTAAAACACACAGGAGGTTTGCGTGGTGTATATGCAAATACTAAACCATCTTAACGTAAGAGATTTGAGCATAGCAGATTTTGTTATTTACAGGTGATTCTGGAATTATTCCCTTGTTTATACAGGGAGGCGACTACATATACTTCCCTGTATATTCTTTATTTTTGCTTACATTATAGAATTTTTTCATGTGATGAAAAGTTACATTTTTAATGGCTGCATCATAGTACTTATTATACAACTTTATAAATTATTTGGAACTTAATTTTTTAATAGTTAATGTTTGCCCACAAGTAAACTTGGAGAGGATTTACTTCATTTGTCTGTTCAAAATGGGAATTCTTTAAGAGGCAAATGAATAGAGGGTATACCAGATGACTAAGAATGCAAGATGAGCTCTGGGGGCAAGGCCAGGTAACCATGTGTGAAGAGAGGACAGCTGGAGTGAGTGCAGGGGGAGCACTCGAGTCCATCCAGCACAGTGAACTGCTGCAGGACTCCAATCTGTCTTCCAAGAGCTCTTTTGCCAACAGGCCACAGATAACTGAGTAAGCAGACTTGGAATTGCTGCATCCATTTTTTAAATGCAGTTTTGTAATCTAAAAGATTGCATTATGAAGTTAGAGGCCTAACTTGATCTGTAATACCTTAATAAGTTTTGGAAAGTGAAACTTTCAAATTAAAACTAGTCCAGTATATTCCAGAGAATTCAATTTGAAGTTTTCATTAGTTAGGGTCAACTTTCGTTTGTTGTAAACCCAGAGGATGAATTTTGTAGATAGAAGGTTTATCATGGATAGTGAAATAGACAAAAAATAGTGCACTTTTTAAACCCTTATTTTATTTATATTTATGTGGTGCTGAGGACAGAACCCAGGGCCTCACATGTGCTAGGCAAGTGCTCTACCACTAAGCCCCAGCCCCAGCGCGCATGTCTTTTTACTGTAACTTTTCCTTCCAAATGTTTTAATCACAAATGAGATTTCAATCACTATCAAACTGCTCTTGTTTAGTTGGGACACTTTCCATGCAAAGGCCAAGGCAATATGAATGCTGTGGCCCACAGTTCTCAGTACATACATATGTAAATAATAAAATAACACACTAAAATGTTAACAATTGCTTCAGGATGATAGCATTATATTTGTATAAGTTATCAAAAGTAAATCATTGTAAATTTGCCAGTCACTTTGGTGTTTCAATCATGTTGTGATCTGAGTATTCCTTCTCATTTTTTCCTCCTTTCTCTGTTATCTTTATTTGTTTTCTTTCTTTTCTTCTTAGGAATTATAACATTTTACTCTTTAAAGATGATGGAACTAGAATATTAAAACAAATATAGAAATGTAGTCATCTAGTCCAGTATAATAATTGGATGTCATGCATTTAACTTCATCCTCTTAATCCTGCCATTGAAATTGCCAAGAATAGAGGAAAAATAGAGAAAGATAGGATTAGGTTCACAAAAATCCAGAAAGGGTATCCACTATTCAGAAAAGAGAAATTTGGAAGAAATTCAGGAACATAACAACACAAGTGAGTTCTAAGCTAGGTAAAAATCACCCTGGCAGATTTTTATTATGTGCAAAGGAAAAGTCTGTTTGGAACTGCAAAAGACAGAAGCCAACAGATACCTAGGGTAAGAAAAAGAGAGGAACTGGAGTTAGTAATAGGCAAGGGGCAGAAAACACTTCTCACTTCACAGTGGCCATCCTGAGAACTGTGGGTCACAGCATTTATATTGCCTTGGCCTTTGCATGATTAGTGTCCCAGCTAAACAAGATCATTGGGACAGTGAGCGCCATGTAAAGGCAGTTGTTTACAACTAGAGAAAGGGAGCAATGTCCCAACTAACTTTGGGCTACAAAAAGACACATGATTAAAAAAAAAAAATAGGATAACTCCTTTATCTGGAACTGTGGGAAGTTGCATCTTTGCCTTTCATTTTATGAGGAAGGCCCACTGAGTGAAGTGGGAACTTGCTTCAGGAACCACTAAGACAGTCACACTGATTACAGAAGTGGGCAGTGCCAAGCTTTCTTGGGGCTTCCAACATAAATATGTTGTGGGAGTGAGTCCTTCTGGTTGTTTTTTCTCACAAATGGACAGTAGACTAAGAATAAAATAAAACTGTTAGAAGTAACCCCTCTGCTTTTATTTGGAACTATAGACTGTATATGTGGACAATTTTTAGTACAACTCATTTTAACTCACAGAATTAATAAATAAACAAGGATTACCATCTTAAGAATGAGTAAACTTCAAAGACAAAATTTTATTGTTATGAAAGTATTTATTAGTTCCACAAATAGATACCTGTATAGCAAATTAGAGCAAATATCCTCCCAAGAAATAAACTTACTAAAAGATTAATGGTAAAATATTCCTAATTTTTTTAATTACATCAATTGAGTGTCATAACACTTACTTTCAGATTTCACAAAGTCCACAAATTAATGTAAGAGAGGCAGTGAAGAGTAAATTGATACTTCAGGAAAACATGTTAACGAAGTAAAAATTTAGTCCTAAACATTTTTTGTTACTTAGAAGAAATAATGAGATAATTATGATGTCGAACAGATAAGAGATAGGAGTAAATGCCTATGTGGAAAAGCAAAATTCTAATTGAAATTCATATTATTCACAAGGCAATTTGAAAAAGGAATAAAAAATATGAAGTCATTGGTAAAAATTCCAAGTTGAAAACTTAAGTTGCAGTATATATTAGAGGAAAATAATTAAGAGAATCAGACAAAAATATTTGGATAAAATATTGTAATTTCCAATAATGTAAAAAAATTGTAAGTATGTAAGTATCTAATAAGGAAAAAACTGAAGTTACTAAAAGGAGGAAGATCTTGTGTTAGTATGTGATATCTCAATAATACTAAATGCCAGTAGAGAATACAGTAAAGATACAGTAAAGTTCAAAAAAGCACCATGTGTGTGTTTGTTAGTATTATTTTAATGTTTGATTAAAGTGTCCTTTTAAGTTAGTGAGAAAAAATAATGCATTATTTACATGGATAATGTTAAGTTTTGGCTACCTGGTTTCAGAAATAATATATAAATATCTGAGAGATATTGGTGAATATTTTTTGTTAAACCCTGATAATTATTTATTAGGGAAAGGATTTTTTGTATTTATGTTTTTTGTTCTTTTTAGATATACATGACAGAAGAGTGATTTTGATATATTATACATACATGGAGTATAACTTCCAATTCTTGTGATTGTACATGATATGGAGTTACAGTGGTCATATATTCGTATATGAACATAGGAAAGTTATGTCTGATTCATTCTACCATTTTTTTCTATTCCTATCCCCTTTCCCTTCCCTTCATTTCCTTTTGCCTAAGCCAATGAACTTCTATTCTCTTCCCCACCCCATTATTGTGTGTTAGAATCCACATATCAGAGAGAACATTTGGCCTTTGGGGTATTGGCTTAATTTTCTGTAGCATGATAGTTTCCAGTTCCATACATTTACTGGCAAATGCCATAATTCTATTCTTCTTTATTGCTGAATAATATTCCACTGTGTATATATACCATTAGGGAATGTTGTTTAAATTCATGGGTAGATAATTCCTTTATAACATCACCCTTAAGTTCAAAACCATAAAGGAAAAGACAGAAGACATGTATGTCAGTAAAATCTAACTGTCTACCAAATATCAACCTCCTTTTTTTATAGTTTAGAGTTATCACTAGGAAGCACTTGATAACCAGGCATGTTTTGCAAATGTTGCATGTAGGTGAGGGCATGTGAGTATTTCTTACCAATGGAGTACAGTATGTACAATGAGTTATTTCTGGGTCAATCTAGCTATGAAGTTTTGCATTCTCTTTGCTTCGCAACTGGATGGAAGTACATCAGGCTACAAAACAGTTTGTGGCACTACAAAATGAAAAGACCTAGGTCTTAAATCACTGAAAATAGTGAAGCTGACCATTGGTCAGGAAACTGGCATATCCATACAATGGAATCCAATGCAGCAATAAATGGAATGAATATTTAATACGTTATAATTTGTATTTATAGATTTTTCCAAATGTCTTTAAATGTGTGAATGAAAAATTTAAATTGTGGTATATTTATGGATAAACAGTCATGAGGCTTTCCTTTAGAAACTTCTAGGCTTGAAGGAAAGATTAAGACAAAACCCAGAGCACTGTTAACATCTATTTATCTCAAATTATTAATTTCCAAAATACATTCTCACTGTCTTTTGCTTGGGCCGGTTGTGACATGGAGAGGGACCAGAGTAAAGATCTGTGCTCCCATTGTGGCCCAGTTATCTTTGATCCTATTAGCTTATCTGGCAAAAGGAGATGCTAAACCTGTAACATTGATGTGGGGGCCAAACATAATGTTTACGCAGTAACTGGCACATCATAGACAATAAAGAAATGCATAATCATTAGTGTTAATAGAACAACACTTTCTTACTAGTAGATTTGAAAAATACATTTTTATTGAGGTACATGCACAAATTTTCCCTTTTTAGAATATTGGGCATATGTTTGATGTTAAAAGAAAGAATATTAATAAAATGAGTAATATGACTTTTGGTTGCGTATTTTTTTAGATCTTTTTTCCTTAGTGCTGTTGTCTTTGAAGGTCCACTCTATTTTATAATGGGGAATGTGGCTACCATCTCATTTGAAAGGTGCAACCATGTTTCATAACTTGATTTTACACCTAGAGCACAGTAAAGAAGGGTACTATTAGAGTGGGTGGGATTGAAATGAGTGTTAACGTGGGAAGAAATGAAGTCAGCATCAAGGTCACTTCTTGCTACAAAATCTTTCTGTGTATTCCCCCTCACAAATGTTTTTATTTTTATTCTCTCAAATGACTATGACCAACAGTTCCATTTTACACATAAATATATACATCCACATTGTAGTAATCTCTGAAACAACCTTACACACATCAGTTCCTCTTTCTGCATTCCTTTTCTTTGGACTGCATTAACCATGCAGCTAGAATTCACAACAGAATACATAGGAGTCAGCTTCACTTCCTCCCCCCCCAAAAACACAACACACACACAACACACACACATATACAATCACCAAGGTCCACCAGGCTAAGATCTCTCTAAACTCACTACTAATCCCCAGCTCCTTTCAGACTTACCTTCACTGCATTCTATCAACAGTGCAGCTAGAAAATGCAAATCTGACCATATCATTTCATGTTTATTTGGATTTTCTACTTTAATCATTCAAAAATCTCAGTGCACTCAAAATCTTGCTGACTTATCTCTGTGACTCACCTTTTACTATCACTCTCTTGCACTGAACCCCACCTTAAATAAGTATTTCCTGCCACCCAAAGATGTTGGCTCCTCTTAGCCTCTAGGCCTTTTCATGTGCTATATTCTGTGCCTTCAATAAGTTTTGAGATGGCTAAGGTTTAGCATGTGGGTCTTTCATCTCAGTACAGATGTGTTTTAGGTTACCTAAGTTATATATAATGAAAAAAATATATTTAGGTAAATCTCTAAGTTTATTTTATTGCCATCTCCCCTACCCAGCAAGGAGGCTGAAAGCATAGCCTGAAGAAGAGGCATTGTACTCCCTTTTCCTGTAGCTCTCAGGCATAGCTGTCACTCCTGTTGGTCACCAATCAATGTGTCCATGTGGTTTACCATGCAATGCAATCTGATTCACTGATTGTCATTCAAAATTCAAACTAACCCTTACAATATTATATGAAGCAATTTTTAAAGCTGATCCTTTATAAGGAGTGTTAGCATATGGTTACTTAGAGATGAGGAATCTAGGTTCAGAAGGAATTTCTCAGGATTCCCTCTGATTCATCATTCTTTGCTTTCTTAATTTTGACCTTGCTCCATCTCTATCTTACCTATCTCTGGATTTTTTTATATTTATTTTTTAGTTATAGGTGGACACAGTGTCTTTGTTTTACTTTATGTGGTACTAAGGATTGAACCCAGTGCCTCATGCATGCTAGGTGAGTGCTCTACCTCTGAAGTCACCACCTCAGACCTGGGCTTTTATTTTTGATGTCTCTTCCTCCTGAAAGATTTATCTGATCATGGTCTTGTTAGGTTTTCCTGAGAAGTGTTGGTAAATTTGTTTTTGCTTCCATGTGGTAGTATTTCTGTGCTAATACTGTGCAAGAAGCCTGTGCTCTGAGCATACTCAAGGCAGAGTGTATTTGTTAAGGTCCCCACTATATCTACAGAGCCTGACATGTGGTGAGTGTACAATAAATATTGCTGAACAAATAAATAAATTATAGCAAGAATAGAGATTTCATTAAAAGTTTATCTCCCCTTTTCCCCTTTATCCCCAGGAGACCCCATCCTCCAGAATTCAAAGGAGAAAGCTGAACCCTTCTCACATTAAGCCTATCTTAAAAGCTGCTTTTAGAAACTCCAGTGCACACTCACACACCATTATATGTTATTTCAGGCTGGTGTAATAATAAAACTGTCAATCCTATGAATAAGAACTGTTTCTTTACTTGGATTCTTGCTCATGTTCGTGTATATTTATGTATTACTAGAAAAGCAGCATTCTTAAGATTTCTTAGATTGTTTTGATAAGATATGACTCTACTTTTCCCAGCCTTTCTTATTATAAAAATCTTTAACAAGCTCTTTAAACAATTTACACATGCTACCTTACATTTTTATGTGATGTTTAGTGAAATTCTCTTTAAAAAAAAAATCTTTCTTAATATAATGTTTAAATAATGAATCTATTTCTCCTTGTGTAGTGGTATCTGAACCAAATAGACTAGTTATCAGTGTTTATGCATGGAAAACACAGAATGTCTTTATTTTTAATGAGAAATAATTACCAATGATTATTATTTGAAGTGCATGTTTTTGTTTTGTAAAGGCATATATTCTTAATTCAAAATACTTCTACATTTAGCATAATTAGAAGATCCTTTTTTTGATAGCAAAAAAAAAAGTTTTGATGTTTTCTAATCCAACAAGTTAATTCAATGCCTTAATTCATGTGACCATTTTACAAAGGTTTAAAATAATAGGGGAAGATATGTGGCTTTATAAAGGGCAAAAGTTTTGTGCCTAAGACCACAGGAAGCAGCAAACTCCCTCAGTGACCAGTTTCTATCATTACTATGACTCCAAATGAATTATTGACCTTAGCTAGAAAACTGGACAAAAGGTAACAGTTTCATCTGGCCATTGCAGGCTTATAAGTAGTGTGAGCCATGATGAGCATAGAAACAGTGTTTTCCATCTCCATTGAAACAAAAGCAAAGAAAAATAGGAGGGAAAATGGAGACAAGGGGAAGGAATATAGATAATTTCATATAGCTTGCCTAGTTGTAGGCCTCCCTCCCTGTATCCATTCCATCATGTTTTACTTGTTTCCCTCATTCCTGCCATTGTGAGTTTCTAACTTATGTTTTGTAAAGTGAAGTTCAGTGAGCCAGTGGAGCATGTAGGTGAGTTCTCATAATACCCTATTTTTTGATAGAGTTCAGTGGCCTCAAGAGCTCAAAATTCCATTAGATCTATGATGTATGGGAGTTCAGCAAGGCTTATTGTGAGGACAACATAAGTAATTGTGTCATTCTTATGACTGTAGAGGTGTTGACAGTCCTAGGAGGCCATACTTCTGCTCAACCAGAAAGAAGTAAATACCATTATAAGAAACACAAACAACCAGTGACTCTTTTCCTATCCTTTCTTACTCCTTCTACTTTCTTGTAGTAACCAACTACAATGAAAATGATAACATAAAAGAAGATGGAAAGACAAGGTAACCTTAAAGTCTTTTTTGCTTTCTAGCCTTCTGTTCACCAATAAACCAAAGTAGATAGTGTGTGTGTGTGTGTGGGGGGGTGCACATATCAAGAAATAAAATAAAAATTAGTTGAGCTACTCATTTTGTGGAATGTTTCCACTGTTCTGATTTAGTATGAAATACGTATGCACAATGCAAAGTGGGAGCATTCTGCAGAGGTGTTAAATGCTGGTATATGGGCATTTAAAACTTGTATTGCTGATAAGATTCATGTTAATACAGTAATGACAATTTAAAATTTTCTTTGACCACAGCATTAAATAGTAAGTAAATAACAACACAACAAGTCAAGAAAGACCATGGAAGAAAGGAAAAAAAAAACTTTATATTTTCTTTTACTTTTTTGTACTTTTAATGACATGGTTTTTTTGTCCAAAGAGTCCTGCATTCTTATTTTGCACCAAGACCTGCAAATCATGTTAGTGGCTCCACTTGAAGGGAAATAAGAAGAAAAAGTCAAGAGATGTGCTAAGTGTAGTCTTGGAAATGAACCATAACTCTTTGGATTTGGTATCACTTAGATTTTTTCATGCAACCAATCTTTCCTTTACCCTTCATTTGTAGTCCTGATTTCTTACCAGCTTCTAAGTTCCTGGCCTCTTGGCCTGGAAATGACACATTTCTTTCAATGTTGGAGTATTTCTGGGTTCAGTTATATTGACTTAGAAATTTCTAAGAAACACAGAAATATCTGAACATTTTGTGTTTTTATTGGAAACCTATGATATGCCAAGTACTGTCTTATGTCAACCACTATGGGCCATGTTATATCTTTCCATAATTCCTCTATTGAGCCCCTAAGCCCCCAACCCTAAGCCCCCAATACAGTGGTGTTTTAAAAAGAGGCTTCTGGGAGATGATTAGATTTAAACTAGGTCATAAGAATAGATTTCTCATGATAAGATTTTTGCCCTTATAAAAAGATTCCAGAGAGCTTTCTCTTTCTCACTGTGCCATATAAGCATGCAATGAAATAAGCCAAGAAGAGAGCTTTCACCATGCTCGTGCCCTGATCTTGGATATCAGCCTCCAGAACTGTGAGAAATAAATGTCTTTTGTCTAAGCCATTCAATCTATGGTATTTTTTGTAATAGCACAAACTGACTAAGCGATGAACAGCTGTGGTTCCTGCATTTCAGGGAGAGAGAGACATTAATCAAGTAAACAGAAAAATCAATACAAAATGAACTGTAGGATATGCTGTGAAGAAAAATAACAGGACACCAAGGAAAAGCAAGAGGACAACCTAATTCAAGTTTGAAAGATGGTGATGACTTATGGAACAGCCCTTCAGGCAGAAGGACCAACAGGTGTGAAAGTGGGAAAGACTTTTTTGAATGAAAACTGACAGAAGGCCTGTGTGCTAAAAGTGTAAACACCAGGAGAGGACCATGGTAATCCTATTGTGCTTTTTCTATTAATTCTTTTGTACATTATTCCTTTCAGTTTTCTGTATTTGTGTGAAGTAAATCTTAATAAGTGAAGTGTAGAATAACCATAAATTCAGAATTTCAAACAGAACATAAAATCAATTAAGTACAAATGTCCACAAAGACCTCGACATAGAAAAAGTCACTTATTCTCTTTGTACATCAGTTATTTTATCTATAACATGTATGTAAAAATAACCATTTTATTAGACTATTTTCTGTTGCTATAACAAAATACCTGACATTGGGTTCATTATAATGAAAAAAAAATGGTTACTTAAATCTAAGTTTCAGAGGTTCAAGGCCATAGAGCCAGTATTATCTTGGCTCATTGGGGGTTCTCACAATGTGACAGCATCACATTGGTGAAAGTGCATGTGGGAGAGAGAGATCACATGGTGAAACAGAAAGCCACTCCTTTTCAAGTATTAACCAATATCTAATGGAGAACTACTTAACCCTCTCAAAATTAATCCTCCAGTGATCTCTCTCTAGGCTCAACCTTCTTAATGGGGGTCTTACCCCCATTAAGAGAATGTCAACATAATGGTGACAACATTTCTGGCACATGAGACCTTGGGAGATGCACTTAAACCATGTCTAACCATAGCAGCTACCTTTATCATTAGAAACTATACAAATGAAGTCTTTGGCATAGGGTCATAGAAGTAATAAGTGCTCAGTTAATGATAACTAATATTATGGGGAGGTGTGCATAGAATATGTGAAATAATAAACTGTCTCCTAAAAGCCTGGGATCCACTTATGTGCTTTTTAGAAATAACAAATAACTTGGTTAATATCAAATAGCTCTGATTGTTAATAAATACTATATATTTAGTATTGGGACCAACAAATGTTTTTCCAAAAACAAACAAAGAAACAAACAAACTGGATTGGTGCTGTAGGTCATGGTAGAGTGCTGGTCTAGCATGAGGTCTTAGATTCTATCCTCAGAACTGCAAATAAATAAATAAATAAATAGAAAAAATTCTGAGAGTATAGATGTTTTAAATCCACTGTCAAATATTAACAGTGTTTTGAAACTTGGCTGCATATTATACTTACTTGAAATAGCTTTTCTGGGACACAGTTAAGAATTAAAGCCAATCAGCCAGTATGATGTCATAGGTTGAAATACTATCATTATTGAAAGGGGAAAAATGAATTTTCCCCAAACTTTGTTTATTACTGAGCATCTGCCTAACCTGTCACATTCTTAAAAAGTCATATTCTTTCAACTGGAAGCACCCTGGTGAGCTCAGTGATGTCTATTAGCAGCTATGAGAACTGCCCAACTTATTTCTTGTGTTACATAGAAGTGAATCCCTTCACGTCAGTTCTGTTGACTGCAAATTTTGATGATTCACCCATTTTATTTATGCAATAAATATTTATTGAATATTATGTTTTAAGTACTGTTTTGGATACTCGGGGTAAAACATTACATTATCATTTTCAAAAGCACTCCCTAACTTGTGAAGCTATACTGAATACCAGCTTCCAGTAAAAATAAGCATTGTCCTTCAGAGAGCTCTTAAATACTGAGCCAAAGGAAAGAAAGCAGAAAACACTGTGGCCACATTTCTGGTGCATTTTTTTTTTCAAAAGGCTTAAGTATACTTAATAATTTGGCTCATGTAAGGTTATTATTCAAATAGCAGTGAAGACCAAAAATTAACTCTAGATTTTCTACTCTAAGATATTAATTTATTGTATTTTCTGTAGATTCCCATAATATTTTTCTCCCTTTTTCCAGCTTGGCAAACTCTTTTAGCAGAGTAATTTTGTCTCTCATTTATTCAATTCACTCTTTCTCAATTTCCTTAGATAAAGCACTTCTTATTTAATTATACTCAGTTATCTGTTCTTCCTTTATATACCTCAGCACAGTGTATTCTATAGAATAAATGTTGCTTAAGCGCACCCTGTGCCTGGTACATGGAAGTGCTCTTTAAAAGTTTGCTGAGTTTAGAGCTAAGATAGTAATGATTTAATGAATGAGTTAACTTAGTATTCAAATGTGTTCTGTATGCTCCCAATAAAGTTCAAACACTCTAGCATTTATAATCAATAAATTGTCCCTGAGCCTACTATACCTCTACTCAATGGGCTATAGCCAGGATGAAAAATTCAATATGAAAAAGTCAGTGGAAACAATAGAGATCATATTGAGGTTTGAATATATAATTCTAAATTTATGAAAGTTAATTGGGAAATACTGAAGTAGGACAATTTTGAAAAGGAACCAGCATACTGTGTTTTATAAACAAAACTTAAAATACATTGCAATAAAATCTACATTGTGCGCATTATATTGAAACATTTCACCAAGGTTTGCAAATGAAAGCCTAAGACCAAACTCAGCCTTCAGAAGAGTTTTATTTCTTACTTAAATTTTATTTCATTTGAATCTCCTTAAGTAGCGCTTGCATCCCCTATTTAGCCACCAAATCTACCATACTCTATTGACTTAAACTCTACCATTTATTTTGCAGTCTGGTACCTAAATGCATTTGCATTGGGATCTGGTGCCATATACATTTCTTTCTACCTTAGGTCAAAAAGCTGTCTCATATCACAGAGAACTCACTGTTAGCCTGAAAACATATTAGTATTAAATTGTATCTAATTAAATTGAAGACATATCTGTGGTTAAATTTAGATCACAATTTGGGAAGAGGACATACGTACAATTCCCTTTCCTATAGTTAAACATAAAACAAATTTGTTAAAAGCTCTAATTCCTTAAATTTAAAATATTAATAAACCTGTATGATTTTGTGATTAACATTTCATCTTTAGTATCACTATTGCTAAAATGAACCTGTCTCTTGAGTCAGAACCTTGAAATAGTATTTGGCGTTTCCAGTTAAAGTGATTGTGCAAAATACACGGAAGGAGAGGCCACATATACCAGAAGTAGACTGTGGGACTTTTTCTGCTCTGGACACCTCCCATGAAGAGCATCTAATGAAGACCAGCAGAAGTACACCTGCCAGAACAGAGACTGTATGCCCGAAAAGAGCCCAGCAGCAGCACACTATCCAAATCATGCTAAAACACACAAGCCATGATTATTCTGTGTTCACTGCTCCTGTAGCATTTAGTTTTTGATTTTAACTGAATTGAACCTAATTGACTTGATTTGAATAAATAGGACTTATTCACTGTTTGGGACCAAGTTGCTGTTCTTCTGTCCCCTGATGCAGTATAAAGGGCACTGCTTTTGGGTGGGACAGGAAAAATTCAGATGGGGCAATGAAAAGCAATAATAGTCATGACTGTACCATATAATTATCTTTCCTTGAATATGATCCTGGGTGTTATGCTGAAGGCATAGAAAGAATTGAGAAAAGTGACTTAGGGAATCCTAAATTCAACACTTTTAGGCTGCATGTAATAATAATAGCAACCACCATTTTTTTAAAAAAAATCAAGCACCCACTAAGGGTTAGCATCTGAACTCAACATTTTTTTTTTCATGTTTTTCAAACCTCACAAAGTGCTATGAAATAGAGATTGCAATCACAATTTTGTGGAAGAGGAAAGGTGCACTAATAACTGAGTAGAAACTCATACCCAGGTCCCTCTGGCATCAGAAGCCACATACCTTGAGCTTCCCAAGGCTGCCCCAATTATATTTCAAATTGAAAAGCCATAGCAGTAGGAGTCAGGGAAGGAAACATCCATCTGACTGTGGCCCAAGCACAGGAAGGCAAGAAAGATAAAAATAAAGAGAAAAAAAGGAAGGTAGAATAGAGGGCAAGATAAGCATTTGGGAACAGATTTCACAAAAATAGAAGTGCAATTAAATTGATGTCTTCCAAAATGGTCTGGACTCACACACCTACAACCCTGGCTGCTCTGTTTTATCTCATTAAATGCCTGGTTATGGATGGGCAGGCTTGCCATCTGTTTAAATAATAGTTTTATGTTCTCCATGAACTGAGCTACAGTGTTGAGGACAATTAAAGCGTCATTTCCACTGCCATCTCACTCTCGGCAGGAACTCTGATATTGCAGGACCATCATGCCACCTCCACACTGGCATCTGCTCCCAGCTACAATTTCACTGCTTTTCCACCTAACCTCCTCTCCAGAGGTAAACCTTCCTGGCCAAGATGCAGGGTGTACAAGTATGAACACCCACTCAGAAAAGAACAGAAGACAGATTAGGAATAGTTCCAGCACCCTCCTTCTTGGCAATCCCAGAGTGACGGATGTGACTTCCTGTGAATTCTAACGATAAGCTATTTTCAAAATTCAGTTTTAAATTAGTGGGCAACGATGGAGTTTGCTTCAAAAGTGACATGTTTAGAACTGGAACTGGAAGCAAAGCCAAATAGCTGTACCTCTGACAGAAGAAAGAGATCTCAGTTATGAATCCTTTGGGGGTCACCCTTTGGAATGTCAGAATGGTGGAAGCATGCAGAAGGGATGAATATAGGGGCCTCTTCAGGCTGTTGATTTTGAATGGGAAGATGGGTTATTGTGTCACCCGTTTTAAATCAGGGAAACATCACATCATGACAGAAATGTTGGTTAATATTTATTGCGCAATAACTGAATCAATCACTGTGCTAAGTACCTTATTAATTAATCAACATATGCAATTCTTACACCTTTGGGGTATGGGTATTATTTTTATGTTATTTCTATTTTACAGAACAACAACCAGGTTCCGTGTTTAATTGACCTGTCAATGTATGGATGTGTGGATGCAATAAAACCCTAGCAGTTTTTGTTTATATTCTATATTAATTTAATGGCTAATAATTCATTGCCAGCCTAGGACACTTTTAAAAGTAAAATTGGGTGCTATTGAAAATATGCCAGAACAACAACCACAAATTGGGGCTGCCTTGGGCAAATGGGGAAGTATAGCCCCCTATCTACAATGTTTCCCTAATAAATTTACATACTTACACAGAAAAGATTCTCCAGAGAAAAAGAATGATAGAATACATAGAAGATATGTGAAAAGAGATTTATTATTGGAATTGGCTCACATATTTATAGAGGCTGAGAAGTCCCAGGATTTGCAGTCTGAAAACTGGAGTACCCAGAAAGATGGTGGGGCATAAAACAGCCCAAGTTTGCAAGCCTATAACAAGGGAAACTGATTGTATAACTCTGAAGTCTTAGGCTAAAGCCCCGAGAAACAGACTGAGCCCTGGAGTTCAAAGGTTCCAGAATCTGGAGGTCTGATGTCAGAGGGCAGAAGATGAATATCTCACTCAGAAGAGAGAGTGCATTGCTCCTTCTGCCTTTTTGTTGTATTCAAGCCATCAATGAGTTAGATGATGCCCACCCCCATTGGTAAGGGCCAGTCTTTATTCTTTTTACTGATCCAAATGCTTTTTTCTTCTAGAAATATCCTCATGGACACATGATAAGTAATGTTTTACTAGCTCTGTGGGTATCTCTTAACCCAATCAAGTTGAAATGTAAAATTTACCATCACAGTATAGTTGATAATATATCATAACCCTTTGCATTTCCTGGTACATTGCAGTAGACTCAGTTTTTTTAAAATAAATCATTCATTTCAAAGAACCAAACCCTAACAACTGCTTACCTAGGCTCAGGACTTGGGGCCCTTATCAAGGAATATATCTAGCTCTATTTAGTTCTAGAAGTAGGGAAAAGAAGTTCTGACAACATTGGGAAAGAAAAAAAATAGACTCCAATCCCATTTGCATGTTTTCTGAGAATTGGCACTCATAACCACATAGATTTGTGTTGGTGTATGCATAATATGTATATATTAAATATTTTATGTGTATATACACATATATTCATATGTATATGTTTTAAGGTGGTGTTTTTACAAAGTTTACCATATTGATATTTCTAATTTTCAGTACATTTCAAGGGTGATTTGGGTTTTTCAGAAATCTTTTAAAAATTTTTTCAGTTATGATTCTTGTCAATTGCTTAAGGTTAAAGTTAGGTTTAGACTTAGTGTAGATTTCTTTCCTTCTTTCTTTCATGGTGTGTGCCTAGTAAATTCTTCAAAGACCTCTATGGTCTGTGGAATTAATCCCAGTGACCCACTTCCTCTGTTAGCAGGAAATGTATCATGTATTTCCTATGTAAATATAAAATGTATTTCCTATGGGAGAACCAATAGGAAAAAAATCAAAGGAGAATAAATGACAGTATCATAAGCAGGGACATTACAAACAGGCGTGCCTTGACAACACCTAGTTTCTACTGCTAAATATTAATTGTGTCTTGCAGTTCTCTTGAGTGTCTGCAGTTTCCTCTGAGAAAGAACTGTGTTTCTCAGGTAAAGTTGCGCTAGAACCCAAAAGAACTAATGGGAGGAATCAGGAGATCTTGAGGACTATCAGAACCTGGCTCTGGTGAGGTCTTTTAGAGCCTTTAGGCAAGAGAAGGCTACTATTCTCTAGGAGGGGGAAGAGGGCTCTTTTTATTGGCCTGGAGGGTACAGGCAGATTTAGAAATTCAACCTTTTTATGTTCATTTAATCAGTGTCCTCATCTTATGTCTTATTGTTTTCTTCTGAAGTCTGATTTTGTCATACTAAGGAAGCATATTCAATCCCCTTTGTGTTCTATGATCCTTATAATTAAATCCTCAGCCTGATTTTCAGCAAACTCTGCCTCACAGCTGCAAATTTAAGATCTCTTAATATGCTACCATGGAATCTTATAATTTCATAGCATGTTTTGAGCTGATTATTGGCTACCTGAACCATTCTTTTATTTATGTACTTTCAAGGCTTTCAAAGTAACTAATGAAAACCAGCCAACTCTATCATCCTTATGATTATCAGTGCACTACTACTGAGTGGTACCATAAGCCAAAACTTCACCCTGTACCTCTTCCCCTTCCAGTGCCCAAGAGCTTTAGGAATTGTGTTGCTACTGCAAGCCAGCAGTATCACCACACACCTACACCATCATTTTTGCCCCAACACTCTCTAACGGGGAAGGTATCTCAATCCAGAATTCTATTCTGAGGGTCTGTGTGTTATTCAGTTTTTTCTTATTATAACAAATACATGAAATAATTAACTTCGAAAAATAGAAGGTTTATTTTGGCTTATACTTTTAAAAGTTTTCAGCTCTTGGTTACCTGACACTCATGCTTTGGACAAGGTAACACATCATGGTAGAAGTGCACGAAGAACAAAACTATTCACCTCATGGTCTGGAGGTAAAAGAGAAGGATGAGGAAGGGGATGGATCTCATTATTCTCTTTGAGAGCATGCCCTCAAATGACCTAAAAGCCTACAAAAAGAATATACCTATTAAAGTTTTCACCTCCTGCTAATAGCACCAAACTTTTAACAGATGAGCTTTTGGGGGACACTAGCCAAACTATATATGTCTGTTTTGTAGAGTCACTTGAAAAACCAATTATTTAAGCATGGGTTACCCCAGGAAGCAGAGCTGGAGCCAAAGGGATTGTGTGCAGGTAGTTTACTTTAGGAAGTGATACCAGCAACACAAGAGGATGCTGGAAAGACAGTAAAGTTAGACAGGCAAGGGGTTCAAGCCAGTGCAAAAGGTGGATCACCCTGAGGACAATCCAGTGTCCCTTCAAAAAGCCTATAAGTCCATAAGGACTCTTTGAAATGCCTTGCAGAATTTGCCTCCCAAGTGCCTACCTAAACCATGGAAGAAAATAGTATTTACCATTTATCCACACCTTGCACACATAATTCAAAGTACTGACTCTTGCAGGCCCAGGCTGTAGATGTGTGAGTGCTGGGAAAGTTCCCATGAGCATATCATGCAGTGATCAAAAAGCCCCATAGGGAAAAAAAATGAGAGAATTGTGATACAGTGGAGTCTGGGTACTGTCAAGTTACACCTATTTGAAGCTGGTTGCTGTGGCAATGGTTGCAGAAAAGATGGTAAGTGGATCACAGCAGGTGTCCAATGCAAATGATGACCCCACTTTTAAAAGGTATGTAAGACTCTGAACCAGGGACAGAGGAAAGAAAATTTTTGAGAAAAAAATCTACATTGCATGAGGAGGTTTAGTTTTATATATAAATCTATTAGCCACTAAAATAATTAATTTTCCTGTCTTTTGCTAAAATTAAATTAATTCCTTGGTAAATGTTTTGCATAGAAACAACTGGAGCCAAAATTTAAAAGTAATGAAATATCACTAATCCCCTGGAAACTGTGTCTGTGTATAATCAAATGGCAACTGTATTTCACGCACTAAATTGCAAAGAGGTGAAAGGAAATTCTAGGTTTCCTTTTTTTTGGAATGTGTTTGAGCCAGGCACACAATATCAGCCTTTTTATTATATGAAATAATACTGATTTTTCTCCCTAGTCAGGGTCCATTTTCTCCTTTCTGGGCCTGAGGGTGACCATCTGCTTCTCCATGCTTCTGTCTAGCATTTCACACCATCTAGCATAAATTCTCTGGATTCCAGAACCGTGAAGGTGATAACTTTGCATAATGCCAAAGGGAATTGTAGATGAAGAATGAATTTTATATGGTGAAGTTTCTTGAGATTATTACATCACATTATTATATGAGGTAATGCATGCAAGGCACTTAGAGTAGTGCCTTGCACATAATAGGAGCTCAATAAATGTTAATTTTATTGTGATTGTCATCATCATAATCACATGGAAGTAGCCAAATATAAAAGAATAAACAATAGAAGTTAGAAGTCCTGACTTTATCATTTGTCAATCTTGTGGCTTGGAAAGCCATTTAACATCTCCTAAAACTTGTTATTCTTATCTCTAGAAGAGGGATAATGAATTCCACTTCACAGCATTGCTATGATGATAAAATAAATGAATTTTGGATATCAAAGTCCTATACTAGGAGAGAAGCATTTCTAACATGTTGTTTGTCTCTGACCAGCTCTTTCTACATTGATGGCTGGCTGATACATGCTGGGAGCTGGACTCACAAATAACTATTATATGAAATGAAGTTTTATTCCTATCACTTTTCTAATCCTTGATTTTCACATACAATTTACACTTCTTTGCATTCTACTTACTTATATGGTACCCCATCCTTCCAGATTACCCCCCCACCAATATCCTTATTTTTATTTCCAGAGTTCTTCCTTTCCCATTGAAGCAAGGTGAGATTTAATTTAAATAACCCAACAAGTTATAAAAATTATAAATAGTTTTTTTCCTATATCCTTATTACTTTTTACAGTTGCCAAATTTCCTAGAATGAGAATTCAGTCATTTATAATCAGGAAAATTATATTTTGTGAAAAGAAATTTTAAATGCCAATAGTTATGTCACTCAACATAAATGGATTTCTGACCATAATATGAAGGATTAATCATTATACTTCTCTGCAAATGGGACAAATGGTATCATTTTTGAATGCCACCTGTGTACAATAGAAACATATTTTAGAAAGCCTTTTATTTCTGTAAAGATAAAAGTTTACTTTCAGAGTGAATTTACAAAAGAAATTTGGTTTATTTTCTCTATAAAATGTATAAGTAAATCAAACTGCTTAGCATTCCATTTTGTATTCCCAATTTTTTCTTAGGTTTTTAAATTGAATTGTTTGGGAATAACTCTTTTTATAAACTAACAAGGTGAATGAACAGTAAATAAAAATTAGTAACGACTGACCCTTTGGGGTTTTAACTGGACACAGAATATATTAAAAAGCAGCCAATAATAGAAGATGGGAAAGAGGAACTAGGACCCACTCATAGGAATACTGTACTTACTATTGATGATTTTGTGATCTTCATTCAAGATGACAAAGTATGCATTGGTCAATGGAAATCACAATTAGTAGAGATCCAGGCTTAACATGAGGGCATATAAAGATGGTGATGTGGTCCTGGGAAGTCTGACAAGGCCTATGATCCACTTTAGCCAAAGCAAGGACAAACAGCCCTTCTCCTTCATGGATTCTGCATCCATTTATTCAGCCAATTCTAGATCAAAAATATGTTTTTAAAAAAATTGCTGTACTTGATGTATACAGACTTTTTTGTCATTATTCTCTAAGCAATATAGTATAATACCTGTTTACATAACATTTACATTATATTAGGTATTATAAGTAATGTAGAAATGATTTCAATTTTATGAGAGGTTGTGTGTAAGTTATATGAAAGTGGTACACCATTTTATATAAGGAACATGAATATCTGCAAATTTTGGTATCTGCCGGGGGTTCATGAGCCAATTCCTCATGGATACCAATAATGATGGTATTAGTAAAATATTTGGTGTAGTATCTGGCTAGAAGGGTATTTTCATTCACATTTTTGAGATAAGCATTGAAACACAAAATGATATTCTCTATCTATTCTTTGCTAGTTATATATGTAATTTATTTACTCCTTTGCTTTCACCAGCACATCTTTAAAATGAAAATGGCAAAAGCCAGTAGTTTCAAATAACTACATATAAACAAATATTTTGGGAAATATTAATAATAATTTGTTTTTCAGTAAATTCAAATATATTTTTAGTGATCTTTAGGTCATAGACCCTGGGAACAGATCTTGGACAAATAAACTTGTTTGAATCTCAGTTTTTTTTGCCTGTAAAATAAAAATATTAAAAGTATATATCTTGTAGCATTTTAGTGAGCATGACATTAAATAAAATAATATTATTAAACAAGTGATTAATAATAGTTATTTGCTCAATAACCCATGTTCAAGACACTATGATAGAGGCTGGGGATAGGAAGTAAAATATAATTCGTGTCTTTAAAACAGTTTCTTCTTAATAAAGCCAACACGGAGATAGTCTGGACATGTTTGCAGTAATTCTGAATTAATGCTGCACAATAGCCATGTGTATGTGGTTATGTGTGTGGTCACACATCTATATGTGCATTTTTGTGATATTATATATTGAAGTGAAGGAACTGGAACCCCTTAGGAAACTTTAATAACCCAACTCTCTTTGTCATTTGCTATTTGAGAATTAGACCTTTCTAGTGGGCTAGCACTTTCCAAATTTCAGGACTTCTTTGCTGCTAGGTCAAGGATTACTGATTTCCTCCCAGGTTTTTCATCCCCTTATCTAGTACTCTTCTATCGATACCCCTTCAATCCTGTCCTTCCACAAAAATTTCATTTGAGAGAATAAACCTTGATGATGTAAATCATTTCAGCATCTTAATATATTTACTGAAAACTCCTTGTTGGATTGAAGTGGGCTTGACCTTAAGCAACCTGAAAATTTGCTGGAAGAAAATAAGTACATTCCACTAAGAATCTGTGAAATAATTACTGTGAATTCTAATCAAGGTGCTACTATACTGCTTCTAGTAGATAGTGACAAATGACTAAGACAGATCGTATGCAAGGGTGTGTAGGTGGGAGGAGGGCGGGTGCGAAGAATTAATTGGGAAGTTAGCAAATGGCAGTTACAGGAGGAGAAAGAGTGATACTATGCTTTTGAGTTATTCTGCAACTTTCAGGTATCCCTGGCATTTTCTCCTGAGAATAATTTGAAGGGAGATCCAAATCAAGAACCTCTTCTAAGGATCAAATGCCACACTGATTTAATGCCTATAAGAAGAATTGCTACTGTGTGGATTACATGCAAGTCAGAAGAAATATACCTGTGTCTATTTTTAGGGACTCTGTGATTTTACTTATTTCAGTAACCATTGTTCATGTATAATCTTGCAAAGAAAATGAACATGGCCTCTCAGTAGGAAGCAGAGCTCAGTTGTAATGGTGTCTCTTGAGACTGTAATTAAAAAATCAGATACTGTCTCATAGGTGAATAAAATGGATAAATAACTGTATTGGAATTAAAGGGCTAAATATCTAGCCATGCAGGCAACTAAAGCCACTTGAAGAATTTTTCCGTGTAAATGCAGAAATATATAGCTCATTTCAATGCCATGTTCTATTCTTAGAGTTAAAGCTGTTACAGAGTTGGAAATTAAGGGAAGGAGGGAAGAGGTGCTCAGAAAAAGTTTTAAGTATATCTTTAAAGAATGTCAATCAATGTAACAGCTATATGACTAAATTGTGATGCAGAGTTTATGAGGGTCAAATCACAGAGAGGAAGGTTTCTTAGTGATCTCTTCTAATATCTTTCTCATTTTACAAAAAGGAAGATACTGAAGATAATACAATTTGTTAAAAGTCACACAGCAAGAGAAAAAACAGCTTCAAAGGCAGCTCATGAGCCTCTAGCTCATTTCTACAATATTAAGTATCTTACATGCACCCCCACCTTGTACCTAGTATGATGCTAATCACAATCCATATTGTTGCCCACTGGCTTCTAACATTTAGTCCATCCTCCTCCCGGGCTCTTGGAATTCTTGGCCCCCAAACCCACATGGAGTGTATTATTTAGTTTATGTCAGAGTTATTAATCATGCTATTTTTATTGGTCAATTACTGTCTTTATTCTAAGACGTCCTTCTTCAAAGGAGAAGTAATTATATATATTTCCAATTTAGGGAAATATGCTACTTTCCAAAGGTTTATTGGTACTAATTAACCAGAGACCTTGAATCCTTTGTGAAAAGAAGCATAGCATGAATACATAGTTTATTTAAAAATTTAACTACCTTGACTGATAACTGTATCTGAGGAGCTACTTTTAGGTTAATAGTTGTGCTTTAACCTACTGCAGCCACACTCTTATTTTATCAGGTCTGAAAGGAAGAATCATGTCTACACCTTTACCATTCTGAATATACCCAATCTCCTCTGAAAGGGAGAATCATGATCCACCTTTCCAAAGTTTGTGTGTGTGTGTGTGTGTGTGTGTGTGTGTGTGTGTGTGTGTGTGTTAAAGCCACAAGGGAAGGCCAGGGACAGTGATACCTTGGATTCCTGAGATAGTGAACTTTGGCCAAAACTGGAGATGGTGTCTTTGTTTCATCTCTTAGGCCAACACTGATGGGTGTTGTTTGCCTGCTCCTCTGCTGAGAAAGGGAAAGAATTTCTGGTCAGTTAGAGATGGAGGAGTGACTAGTTATATGTGTTCTGTCTGGAGGCAGGCAAAGATAGGGCACTGTAGCCAGAAACAGAAGAAATATCCTGGAAAGCAGAGCTCTGTGATTCAATGAACCACATTCCCTTTTTGCCCCAAGTGGTCAGGGTATGACAAGAGTTTAAATGAGAAGACTAGAGAGTAGATGACTTTAAGTAAACACAGCATGAAAGTTCTGCCCTGAACAATTCCATACATCACATTATCCTTTTCTTCCTTCATCCTTCCTTTCCTTCCATCTTTTACCACAAGAATTTGTTTTTATGGTCATCTTTTTCTCAAAGGATATGAGGTAACTTACAAAGACAACATGAAAAGTAAGTAAGTGAGAAAATTGACCAAGAGGGATGGGCAGGGAAAGAAGAAGGTTGGAGGCACAGAAACAATAAAGTAAAGATAATATATGACTAACTTGTACTAAATGTTTACTACTTTGGGATATGAAATAATTTATCACATAATATCTCACAACAGCCCTGTGAGGAAGGTACTGTTACTACTCTATTTTATGGGTGGATAAAGTGAGGCATGGAGAAATCTCACAGTTAATAAGTGTCAGCACTGGGATTCAAGACAAGCACAGTGTGGATTCTGTGTACTTTCCCACCAGCCTTTGCTTGTCTCCTTTGAAATGGGGTGGTTTACAGCCACCATAGATTAGGCAATCTAAAGTTTTATTATTTTTATATGGGTAAGACTAAAATTTTACTCTCATTGATTAGGGCAAAAAGAAGCAGAATCTTGAAGACCACCAATCAGAAGGCCCACATTGTTGTGTTTGCGTAAGGGGCAAGACTTCCTGGATATCTGGCCAGATGCAGGCTTCTTAGGCTGAGCAGGTACTCAAGAGCCTTGATGCTCCTTCTGCTAGGTGGCCAAGCCCTTCTATTTCCACCCTTGGTGGCTCATGCCAGCCTACTGCTATGAGCAAGAATGTGAGTCAGAACATCTCAGGTGCCATTTCTTCCATCCCACTAAAGGATCTGCATGGATCAATGTAGAGTGTAGGCTGTTTGAAAAAGTTATGTATGATTCAAGAGAGTGACAATGAATATAAGTGACCTAATTTGTCCTTTCATCTTATGGGTTGAATTTTATGCCGAATTCTTAACTATATTTTAACAGAATTTATTTTTTGGTATTTAAGAAATTATAAGAGATAGTCATATGAGAACATTTATAAACTATTTGGCTTCATGTGAATTTAGGATGTTCTGGGGTTATTTTTTTTAAAAGGCATATACTAAGAAGGTTATAGGCTAAAAGAAAAAGACAGGACAACCATATTTTATAAAACACTTAAAACCCTAAGAAACAGAACTCTTGGATATAGGTAGATACTGCAAATCTGAAGGCATTAGCTGTGAGAGGAAAATGGGCAAATAAGGTGGTTGGGACCACACAGAAATGAAGCTTGTATTTAGAGATGAAAGAACAGTTGTTAGTTCAGATCTTGGCATAGCTTTTCTAGTTCAAGTCTGGCTTCCTTCTAAGATTCCTTTGAATTTGTGAGAATTTGCTCAACACTAAGGAATCTGCAGTACCCTAATTAGAATATTGGTTGTCACTATAGCTCTTCCTAGAAGTAATAGATTGGAACAAAAGATTGCAACAAGCCAAGAGTCTGCCCTATGGACTATCTGAGACAGACTATCCAGCTTAGTGAGATCCTGAGATATATAGTGCAGAGGGTATTGACAGAGGCTTTATTATCAGTGGATGGATGTCTTCTGTGTCTTGCTCTCACTGGAAGGATAACTGGAAACAATTTATTTAAATCCCATGAACATCCACCTATAAGAGAAATTTACTCTCGGGACCTTGTGATGAGTAAATGAACTGAGTTTGATATATATATATGTATATATATATATATATATATATGTGTGTGTGTGTGTGTGTGTGTGTGTGTGTGTGTGTGTGTGAGAGAGAGAGAGAGAGAGAGAGAGAGAGAGAAATACTGGGATGATTGAAGAAAGATCAAATGTGACATATAGCAAATGAAAATGAATTAAACAAACCTACTTACAGAAAAATACTCTCAGATGGCATTAAAAATACACAATCTAATAATATGAGATCAGTATTAATGCAACTGACAATATTAAAATTATAACAAATACAATTAAAAGAAAAATTAAAAGTGAATAAACACTAGTTGCCAAGACATGAAACTCCAAAACTATAAAATACTGTAAAACTCAAATTTAAACTGGGAGACATTAATAAACTTGCTTTACTTATTAACTTGCCAAAGACTAATATATAAGACTTTTATATGATTATATTGAATGTTAATGATATAATTAGCAGTTTGTTCATTTGAGGGTCAGCAACCTTTTCCTTTAAGATGCCAAATAGCAAATATGTTAGGCTCTCTGAGCCACGCATGGTCTTTGCTGCATATGCTTTGGTATTTATATGTGTGGTTTTTTAACAATCTCTTAAAAATATAAAAACCATAATTAGTCTAAGGGCCATGCAAAACTCATCCCTGGGCCAGTAGGCCAAAGTGTTCTGACCCCAGATTTATATTTGTAATCTAGGAAGGTATTCACATACTTCATATTCTATTTAAACAGTTGATATCATATTTTTTAAAGAGAGAGAGAGAGAGAGAGAGAGAGAGAGAGAGAGAGAGAGAGAGAATTTTTTAATATTTATATTTTAGTTTTCGGTGGACACAACATCTTTGTATGTGGTGCTGAGGATCGAACCTGGGCCGCATGCACGCCAGGCAAGTGCGCTACCGCTTGAGGCACATCCCCAGCCCTGCATTATATTTATATTAATTTTATTAGAAATATCATTGATTTAATTTCCTATGATTACTTTTGTTTCCTTCAGATAAAGGTGAAATACTTACAAAAATTATCTAACTACTGTACCCAAAAAGAAATCTTAAAATTTCCTAGATCAGTGGTTCTCAGACTGTGAGTCTAGGGATTCCTGGGGGCCCGAAATATCCCTTTAGGTCATCCTCAAAGGTTAAACTTATTTTTATTACATGTTGTTATTTAATTTTTTCTCTTTTAATTTTCACTTTTTAATTTTCATGTGGTCACAGAAAAATTTGAAAAAAGCTTTATTATATATTGCATCTCAAGAGATTGAATGCAGAGGCAGACTTGAGAATCCAGCTGTCTCCTTCAGAGGCAGAGAGTAAAGAGATTTTCAAAAACATAAAACAATGGTACTTCTTTCATATTTTTATTCTTCTTTTGGAAAACATCATAATTTTTCATCAAGGTATGTTACATATTAAGGTGTAATATATATATTATTTCTATTTTAAGTAAATTAATAGTTTCTAATATGGTAAATATTGTTTATGTTATATTAATAACATAAACTAAAGCTCCTTGACTGACCTCTATAGTTTTAAAGAGTAGAAAGGTTCTTAAAACAAAAAGTTTAATAACTATAATTCTAGAGTATGATAAATTCATATCCTTATCCTTTTACTACATTACATTTGTGTATTAATTAAATATATTTATTCTTTTGATAGTGGCCAAGACAAGCCCTGAAACACTTTCAAAAACTGACCATCCTTTCTTACCACCAAACCATCTGCCAAACCTAAGAATCAAATAACAGTAAACTCAGAGTAGAAAGTTATCAGCTAGCATCGCAAGGATTTCTGACGTATTTGATAGAATTGGTCTCCATAGGATGGGTCAGGGTCTAAGCTTTAACTTCCAAGAAATGTCTGACTGGGTTGTAGAAACAGAGGAATTGGGAGAATATGGAATAGCTAACAAAGGATAAACAATGGCAGTTATATTTATTCAAGACAAGAAAGTAAAACCAAATGAAAAGCCATAACTTCATTTTTAATTGGCCTAAGTAATTCCTTAACAATTGTGCAAATGATGTTAGCTTTCATTTTCAAAAGAAAGAGATATTTATTTCAAAATGTAAAGCGGCTTTTAAAATAATGAATAAAATAATAAAAATAAAATAAAACCAAGTTTACATTTCTCCAAACTTCATAGTGACTTTAAAAAGTGATAGAAAAACATAAATGTAAATGAAGTATTTATGGATATAATTTTTATTAAGTAAACTTTTATTGAAGTATGAATTTTAGTCAGAAAGTATACAATTCAATGTCTGCAGCTTGTGAATTTTTATGAAGTGAACATGACTGAGTTAGCATTACCCAGAGCGAGAAATGCAACACAACCATCCTCCGTTCAGCCCTCTCCTCCTCCATGCAACCACTACTTTTACTTATAATACCATACATTAGTTCTTCCTTTCCTAAAAAAATATATGTGAGTGTAATCGTTCATTATGTAGTTATATTGTAAATTCCAGATGCTCCAGTGTATTGAGCCTGGCATCGGACAGATTTCCCACCTTCCTCTCTCCTGACTGTAACCTAGAGATATTCAGAGCACCACTGAAATTTTCTCATGCCTTTGTTTGTGTTCTCTACCCTGACCCCATACTTGCATATGGGTCAATCTCTTTCTCTTTCAGTCCCCCACCTGCTTAATTGAGCTGTCTCCACGTTCCCTTGGTGTTCCTCACATGTGGTCTCTGGTGGCATATGGTGAACTTTTCTCTAGGACTTGTGAATATAATAAATGGTTTGTCCTGTACTTCTCATGTGTCTCCTTTTGTGGCCGTGCCTGACTATCTTTTGAAAGAATACAAAACAGTGTTCTTTTGTAATTTGAAATTTTTGCTCAATATTATGTTTGCAAAATTTGTACCTGTTGTTAGGTATAGTAGCAATCTATTGCTTTTCATTGTTGCCAAATATTTCATTGTTTATATAATGCACAATTTATTCTAGAATTCTACTCCTCCTCTCTTTCAGTTGTTACAATAGTTCTGCTACCCAGAATACTTTTGCATGGGGATGGGGGTTGGGGAATGTTTGCAGGCTTAAGGCCTTTCTGTTAAGTATGTTACGTGTATGTCTAGGGATATCTCATTTCTGGGTCATGTGCTATTTTACATTAGCAAATATTTTTAATTTACCAAGCAATTAGGGAAATGAAAACTAAAACTACATTCAGATTTCATCTCTAGTCAAAATGGCAACTATCAAGAATAAAATAATAACTGTTGGCAAGGATGTGGGCAAAAGGGTAGACTCATACAGTGTTGGAGGGACTGCAGATTGGCCTTATACAGTAATTGTGAAGTGTTCTCTATTTTTTTATTTTCTATTTTCTTTTTTTAAAAATAAAATTTGGATAAATCCACTGGTGATGCCATCTGAGCCCTCAGTTTTCTTTGTGGGATGGTATTAAATTACAGATTTTATTTCTTTAGTAGATACAGAATTATATAAATCCCCTGTTTTCTTTTGTGATAAATTCCAAGAGTTATGATTTTCTAGGAATTTCTGTACTTGTTAATTACTTTCAATTTTATTGGTAAAAAATGTAGTGTCTGTAGGATTTAAAATGTCTCTCTTTTTATCCTTGTCTTGACATTGGAAAGTTCTGTTTTCCTCCTCTACTTTTTAGTCTTGCCAAAGCTTTATAAATTTATTAATTTTCAAGACTTTTAGTAATATTTCCTATTGAATGTTTGATTTTCCAATTTATTAATTTCTGCTTCTTTCTTGCTTTTTTCTTTCTTGTTTTTGACTTCAGTTTTTTTATTCACTAGTACATGCTAGTATATAATAATGCTATATATTTTCCTATAAGTACAAGTTTAACTGTGTATCACAAGTTTAATGTCACATTAGCATTATCATTCATTTCAAAATACTGCTTGACTTCTACTTGGACTTCTGTGGTGAATCATTATTTATTAATTTCCAAACAACTAGGAGTTTTCCAGCCATCTTTTGTTATTGGTATCATTTGATTCCTTTGTGTTCATTGAACATTTTATAAATGAGTTCAATTCTTTGAAATATTTGGCCCCTGCAAATGGTTGATTTGGGTAAATATTCCAAGTATACTTGAAAAAAATAATTATAACGTAAGCATTGGTTGCAGTGTTCTATAAGTATCAATTTGTTCAAATGTGTTATTGGTCTAGCAGTGACAACTTTGCTCTGATTAGTGTTCACATAATTTTACTTATTCTTTTACCTTCAAACATTCTGTATTTCTGTTTTTCATGTATGTCTCTTAAAAGTGAAGTGAAATTGAGGTTTACCCCTTAGTATGAAAATAAGAGTGTTTTAATTGATTGACTTTCATGTAATAACAGATACATTCAGGATTAAATTTTCTCTTATTATTGATTTGTTTTTATTTGTCTATTTGCCTAATGTTTATTCTTTTCTCCTCTATTTAATTCTTTTGGGATAACAAGTATTTTGTATCCCCCTATTTATTTGATTATTGGTTACATATTCTTTTCCTTTTCTCTTAGTGCTTGAATTAGGTTGAATACTTTTTTCTCCAAAATTCATATCCATTCAGAACCTCAGAATGTGACCTTATTTGGAAGTAGAGTCTTTGCAGTTGCAATTAGTTATGATGAAGTCATATTGGATCAGGGCGAGCCTTAAATCCAATGATTGTTACCCTGATAAGAAGAGGGGATAACACACAGAGAGACATTGGAGGCAGAAATGAGAGTAATAGACCTACAAGCAAGGGATATCAAGTATGCCAGAAGTCACCAGAAAAGGATAGAGGCAAGAAAGGGCCTTCAAAGGGAGCATTGACCTGAAAACACCTTGATTTTGGTCTTCTAATTTTCAGAAGTGTGACAGAATAAATTTCTGTTGTTTGAATCCACCGAATTTGTGTTAATTTGTTATAGAAGTTCTAGGAAACTAATACATAATTTATGCACAATGCTATGAAATGCAATTTTGATTTATTCTAATATAAATTGATATTATTATCCAGGAAGGCAAGAACCTTAGAACATTTTTAGAGTTCTACCTTTTATGCTGTTGTTTCATGTGTTTTAATTTTATAAACAGTATTCTCAGTCAGTAGTAATTTAGATTTGCCCAAATATTGACTTTTTTTGCTGTAGTACTTTTTCCCCCTGAATTTCTGTGCTTTTAACTTAAATCCTTTTTCTTCTAACTCAACAATTCCTTTTAGTAATTCATTTAGTGAAGCCTACTGGTGATAGACTCGTGTGTGTACACATGCACATAAATGCATGAAAAACTTCATTCCCCAAAAAAAATTTTGTTATAAAAATTTTTAAACATCAGCAAAGATGAAAGGAACTTATAGTGCAACCCTATAATGCATAGATTAATATTTTCCTATACTTGCTTTGTTGATACCACATATCTATGTACCTATCCCCTGTCTCTCAGCTAATCAATTTTTTCTTTAGTCCATTTCAAAATAAACTACACATATCAGTACATTTTTTTTCCTAAATATTTCAGAATGTCTATCATTATAGCTCTTTATTTGCTTGTGATTTTTTTTCTTTTGGCTTAAAATTTCCATACAATGAAATGCTCAAACACAGAAATTCACTGAGTTTTGACAAATCTGCATGCCTGTGTGTTACAAAAGTTTCCATGTGTCCTTTCCCCATTCCTTGTCTCTACCTACTCAGTCATCCACTAATCTCTTTTTCCAAAATAGATTAGTTTTGTCTGTTCTAGAATTGTATATTATGTGTAAAGTTTCTTTCAATCAGTATGTTTTTAAGATTCATCCATATTTTTATGTGTCAGTAGTTCTTTTTATTACTCAATAGCATTCCATTTTAGGAATATTATGCTCTGTTTATTCATTCTCTTATTGGTGGAAAACTTGAGTTCTTTCTAGTTTTTGGCTCTTATAAATATAGGTACGATTAGTACTCTTGTAAATTAATTTGGGCAAAATATCTGTGTATGGTTGAGTGTTCTGTCACAATATTTCTGAAGTTGTTATAGTATTTTGTATCCCCACCAACAATGTTTAAACCCCAACACTGTACAACCAACAATGTTTACCCCCAACACTGTACAACCATACTAGCATTTGATTTTATCATTTCCTTTTGCTATATACTAGATACGTTGTTTTATCTCAAGGTATTGTTTTTCCCCGATGACCAATAGTATTGAGTACTTTTGTTTATTCACCATTATGTTCCTCTTTCAGAATTGATAATTCGTTTTCAAAGATTTACCATCATTTCTGCTCTATTTCAAATTTCCACCCTTATTCCAGATTCTTCAGATTCAAAGGAAATCAAGACTAGCAGTTCTTGCTTGTCTCCACTTCATCAACTTGATGATTCTAGAGAATTGGGAGTCAAAAAATAAGTGTCTACTTTCCTTTATGTTTTACTGACCTTTACTTGAATAATTTGGTTCCTGCAGTGATAGATATGGAAATCTGAAAATTAACACTTGGCAAAAATAATTTCTATAAATTGGGCACCTGTGTTTCTTTAAATATAAATCCATTCATAATGGTCTTACCATTGAAATGAATCATGTGAGACCAACTGGTGTTGTAAGGCCACAGTTATTATTTCATATTCTTCAAATTCCCTTCTGCCTTATGATTCTAGCTCTACAACTATTTTTCTGATATAAATTAATTGTAATGAAAACCTAAATATGAGTCTACATGATAAACTATAGCAATTAGAAAGTTATATCTTTAAGTGCATCCTTTTCTCATAGTATAGATTTTTGATTCAAAATATTTGTTCCTTTATATAAATATTTTTGATATTATAAACACCTTGCCAGATACCTTCAGATTGCAGATTTTAAAATGACCTTAGGGTAAGGTCAGATGTAGCATTTTTATTCAATTAGATGATTTTCCCTCATGCTCTCTTGAAATGAGATATAAGTAAGATTATGAGACTCATTTTTAAAATTAGTATCCACTAAATTCGTAATTATTCTTTCTATGTAAAAACAAGAGGGCACTCAAAGTAGCCTTTATATGATGATTAGGCTGTTATTTGTCTGCTCCTTGAATAATCTGTCTTCTATCTCTGCCTTTACACCTCTTCTCTTTTGACCTCACAATGACACTGAGTAATCCACAGCTTTTTCTTAGTTGGCTGAAACCAGTGAATTTCTGGCATTGGGTCTTAGAATGTCAGGTCTTTCATCTAGAACCTTCCTCAGTTCTGCCTTCATACTTCTGTAGCTTTGGCTAGAGTATAAAGTCAAAGTACATAAACTCTTTCGGATTCCTGAATAGGATTTATCAGGAATCTCATTTCTTCATAGGATATAGGACTACCTTTGTAGGAAAGCAACAGATCTTCATAAAATATAATATTGAGAGATCACTTAGAGCTAAAAATTCTTTCCCTTAATTATGGTGTTGTAAAATTTCTGCCTTTAAAATTAAAAAAAAATACTTGAAAAAAAATTCATAATATTGTTTTTGTTTCCATTATTTAATCTGAAGGCAAGAAAAACTAGCAATTTTGTGAAGGATACAACTGAATTTGAGTTAACCAATTTTCTGGTCTTTTTGATATTGCTCCTTTTATGAATACATGGAAGGTTGTAAAGTGTGTAAATCTATTGTACTGGAAAATTCATACAGTCAACATGTGAGTGGGAATGGGCTTTAGCCTAACCTCTGGATTTCCCTGGATGATTCTTAACTTTGGAGGTTAATTTTCCAAGGAGGACCTCATACCTCCTTGGAATAATTTCCTAGATGTTTAAAAATGGTGTCTCATAGCCTTGCCCTGATTTTGGATTTAACACAGAGGATTGTTTTTCACATGTCTCTCTGTGTATCTCTGCTCCATCTTGTGTATTACCCAGGGTTCTAAGAAATTAATGCCAAGTTAGAAGATTCATTAAAATACTTTCTTTTGTGATGTATGTCCACAAATCAATCTACAAAAAAACCCATTTTTTGTTTATATCCAAACCATAAATAAAAATATTCTCATAATTTAAACAATATCACCTTCATCCTTCATTTCTCCCTCTTTCAATTTTGACTCTTCACATTTTGGTTTTTGAGCAAGTTTGTTTTATTTCATCCAGAGTTCAAGGGTTAATAGGCTTTTTTTTTTTGAAACATACTGAAAGTTATGGTTTTTGTAGCTTTTTTCCTAAAAAGAATTCTGCTGCCCAAGACTAACATTCATCAACTAAGCCAGGTTTTATAAAAGAATATAGTCTGTCAGTAGTAGAGACGTTTTCTCTTATGGTTACCAACTAATTAATGTTTTAGAAATGTGAACACCAGTGAATTATTTGTGCCTGAGCTGACTTAATTCTACAATCAGGAAGCCACTGACTAATGAACCATTTGTTTTCACAATTTACTGATTATAGGATAGACAAGATTTTAGTTTCTTGAAAGTTGGCAAAGCATATTGCTTGAGTTTGACATATCTGGTTATTGGCAACAACCTGTGAACGGTTAGATCTATACATGAGATTGAGCAGAAAATTTGTTCATATGAAAAAAACTTAATATTTTTAAATTGTTCAGAGAGGGGAGACAAGGGCCAGTGGTGAGAGGCTCCAATAACTAAAGCACTCCCAATTTGTCATTCCTTTGTTTTGGTGTTGGTTTAGATATGGAGCTTGAGTATCTTACTATAAAAAGGAAGAGGAAAGTGAACATATTAAAATAATAATGGATGCTGAGTGTATCATAATGACATGTTGCATTTAAAATAATGCCTTGGGTGAGCACAATGAAGAAGTCTGTTAAAGTACAAGTTCCCTGCAAAATTAAATAAAATATAGCTCCAGGAGAAGAGTAAGTGGTCAGACCATAAGTCATGCTTTGCATGTAATGAATTAACTTCTACTCTGTGATGAATAGCACAAGATTGCACCAACTTTTGTAGAATTTGAAAAATATTATCATTCAACTCATTTTCTGTATTCTGTGGTTCAGATGAGGAACTCTGGTTGAGAAAAATGATCTGAGCTATTAAATACATTTCAAGCTTTTCAAATTCAAAATATATTAACAGAAAATTAAAAAGTTCAAGATGATTGCTTTGTTTCATTAAATACTAAACAGCAAACTCTGTTTTTTAATGCCTCTAAAGAAATTAAAATCAATTAAAGACATATTAGATTTTCAGACTTCTTGATTTTTTATTCCATTATAATTCATTATATTGTTTCCTGTTTCAAATTATTTTGAAAGAAATTGTTGTGGTGTTTCAGAAAAGGCCAAACCAGGGTATTCTGAAAAGGGCTATTCTTTAAGAGCTGATAAAGAAAAAGTGGATTACTAAGCATATTGAAAAAAGTTGAAAGAGTCTTAGATCTAATTTTAAGTCCTTTTGAGAAGACAAAATATTTTATATTTCATAACTTTTCTTTTTTAACTTAAACCATAGCTGTTCTCCCCAGAAAGAAGAATGTGATCTTTATTTGTCTTTCCTTTGAAGGGTCTTTCATTTTTCCAGGACTTTAGGATACCTGGCGAAATTCAAATCTCTTGGACTGAGAAACATGAATTTATACTTCTTTCCTAATCCTCTGAGAGCAGCAGAGCTGGTGGTAATGGTTCTTTAGAAAAATGCTGGTACCTTCTTTATTAAGCCACCTACTTCCTAAGAAAGGGTATCCAGGAGCATCCTTCAAAGATGCCAGCTAGTGCTATGGCTCACCCTCAAATGTGTTCTTATGCTTTAACTTGGTTGGAAAGGTTAAAATAAATATGAAATGTTAAAAAAGATATTTAGTTCTCTTGATGGTTCTGGTGATGTTTTATAAACTCTCTGAACATAATGGGGCCTCAGATTTATTTTATTTCTATCTCAAGCCAAATTGTGGAAACACTTGGATTGGTGATACATAATCTCCTACTCATTACCTTCAACAGCCTGTTGCTAAAATGTAGGGAACTTAGTGTAACCATGAAAGACCACTTGGGTGGTCTTATATTGTACTGGTAAGGTAGATGGTTCTAATTCAGAGTAGTGACCCATCATAAACACATAGAAAGTAACTCTAATGTTAACTATAACACGCCTTCACCAAAAGAAAATGTGATCAACTCATGAAACAGGCCATAAACACACATGCATATATACAAAACTTAAGAATTCTTAGGAAAATAAGCAACCCAATTTCACCGAGTTGGACAGTCAGCAACTCAGTGATTTTGTGGTTTGACCCTCATATGGTACATCAATCAGAGCAAATTTCTTTCTCTCTCCATTCCAAGTAAAACCACTACTTCCCACGCAACATGTCATTACCATCACAATAGAATCTGCTCCCTAATAGAGTTTGGATTAGATCCTTAACTTTAAAGCCCTATTTGAAATCACAGCTTCCTTCCTGTTGCAACTTAGCTTTAAAGCAGACTTCTACCAATCCTGGCAAATCACCCTTTTTCCCCTTTACTTTTTGGTTCTATTACTTTGCAAGCCAATTTGAATTTTCTGTTTTCCCAAAAGAGACCATATTTTCCTAAAATACTCCATCATTTTCTATTTTTCTTTTCTTATGATGAGGAATGAAGTACAGGAAGAATGGTAATAAAGTGTCCATAGTTCCATAGGACACATATTTAAGTGCTTTACCTAACAGAATCATCATTTGTTCTAAGTTGACTCGATGACAACCCTATTCCTGGTTAAAGTACTAAATCATACAAATAAGCATCAAACCACCAGAAACACTTTACAATAATGTTTACTATCAAATTGAAGACATGCATTTTAATATTAGAGGTGAATAAAATATTTAATTTGACTTTCTAGGCATTTGATTTTTAATTTTTAATTTGTAGTCAGTAATAAAAAACATTAACAAACTTCCTCATGATATTTTGTAAAGAGACAGGGACAGGTACAATTGTTCCAGTTTTATGCAGGGAGAGATTTCATGTCTACAAGGGTATACTTCCTGGGAGGGTGCCAATGTCTAAAAATACCTCCTTTTCTTTTTTTCACTTCATTTGATTTTATTCCTAAAATTCCATTAATTAGATATTTATTCTGGTTAAAAACAAAGCTGTTAAATCAAAGAAATTCATGCTTTATATCCTTAGATGAGGCTCTTTAGAAATTCACACATTTGGGTAATTTAGTCCAATCAACTCCTTTTTTCTTGATCTGAAATTAGATGACACTAACAACATAAATTTTGTTCCACTACTGTTTTCAGCTTACAATTCATTTTTACATCACTATTTCTTCATCAAGTTTTTCACCCTAATCCTGTGTTGTAAGAATCATTCACAATATTGTTTTCAGCATGTAAACGTTATCAAAACACTTAATATGAAGCAAAAATTCAAAATTTAATATATGGCAAATCAAATGGTTGAACTCAAATCTTCCAACTTCAAGTTTGTATGCCCTCAGCTCTATCAGTGTAGCTCATGGACATTACTTCTCTCTTGTTGGAGAGAAGGAAATTGTGGACAGAAGTAGAGAGAGGTCAAGCCTAAATCTGCTATAACAGGCAAGAAGGGCAGACTGGGTTCAAGGCATGGGGGTGGGATGGTCAACAGGGTAGTCTTAGGGCATTTTGAAGCTATTCTTACAGAACTTTGAAAAGTGACACTGGAAACCCTAGATTTTATAATTTTTTTAATTTCAAAAGAATTACACCTGGCTAAGAAATAATACTTTTCCTTTTTTCTTTTTCCTTTTCCTCTTCATGTACCTCAGGGGTTCCTGCTTCCAGGAACTTGACTTCAATCTCTTAGTCGAATAGATCTGCTTTTATTCAAGGAGATTTTTGCAAAGCCTATCCATCATTATAACTGAAAAAAATTACCTTGGAAGAGGAATCTTAAATTTTTAATATTGTCTTACAAATAATTCTTTTTTTCTAGGACAGAATGAAACTGCATGTGTAATGGTAACTCCAATTTTTACTTGCAAATATCTCAACAAGAATTAGGAAAAATCAATATTCCTGAGTAACTTATCACTACAATATTTGCTCTCTTCCCTGTTTTTCTAGTTGCTGGCTGACCTAGGCTGTTCCTGTGGCACCTGCTCCCATCTTGCCCCAAGCTGAACTCTTTCAAACACAGGTATTAAATTACTTTTTCAACACATTTCTGCTACTCATTCTGTTAAGTGCCCCAACCAAATATAAGTTTCTGTTGGCCCCAAAATAGCTCTTCTGCCATCTGGAGTCCCAAGTTTCTGCATTTTCTCTTTCACCTCGAAGCAACTCCGGCAGACAAAGAACTTCACCTGATGTAATTGTATCTGCTTCCAACTGCTCCAAACACATTCTGGAGGTTTCGTTCTGAGTGAATAATTCTCCTGTGTTATCACCAGGCTTCCTGAAGTGATCAGATGCTCATTTCTTTGGACATTTTAAAATCATCAAGAAAAACTTAATAAATCCCATAATCTAGTTTTAGCTTTAGTTTTAGCATTCTACTAAATTTCTTATACATTTTTAGATGAGCTCTAAAAGTGCTCAGTTAAATAAAAACTACATGCTTCTCATGATTTTGAAAGGTGAAATAGGAAAAAGAGGTCTAATGATGTTTTTTTTAAGTTTTACGTTTTATTGAAGTAGATGAAAATCAAAATATTAATCAAAATTAATGTAATTCAATATTAAGTACGTACTTGAATTTTCCTATATTTTTGAACAGAATACATTGTGACAAGTCTATAAATACTTAGAATATCCTGTCAATATTTGAGCAAGAAGTATACTGATGCCAGATTTCAGGAAAATTCCCCAAACCATAGGGATAGAAAGCATGGGAAAATTTGTTTTGTTACATAGATACGTTTTCTAAACATTTGGATATTTCTGGGTTCTGCAACCTCCTTGAATTCTTTCTTCTTATTTTTAGGTTATTCTTAGATGTTCTTTAGTTGCCTCCTCTAATTGCTTACAATACTTCCCTGGGAAATTTCACCCAGGAAATTTTCTCTTGACACACATTTCCCTTATTTTTGACACACATAACTCTCAAACCTTTCCTTTACAGTTCTGTAATCTGGACACAAATCCCAAATAACTCATTGGGTTCTATTACTGAGTGTGCTGCCACATATTAAAGTCAAACCTAATACATTCTTAGTCTCTTCCCCTGGGCACTCACCATAAACCTGCTTCTTAGTTACTAACTCAATGAATGGCCACACCCCCAAGCAAGTCACCCATGCAAAAATGCAAAAACTACTTACTTACTCCCATTTTCCAACGTCAACAAGAGGTTCTGTCAGTGATATGTCCTTGATGACTTTCCCATCTAATCCTTTTTTATCACCAGGAAGCCTTCAATGGCTTCCAGCTTCTTCCTTCTACAATCCATTTAAACATACAGATTCAACTCTTCATTTCCATATTATCTGAAAACAAACTACAAATTCCCAACCATATATATCATGTGTCTTTATAATTTGGTTATGATATATTTTTTTTCTTCTTCACTTGGTCTTCTAAAGCTCAACTCTTTTCTAATCTAGTAGTTGTACAACCAGGGCAAATGCAACCAACTCACCTAGGAAATCCTTTGAAATGCAAATTCTCAGGCCCTATCTTATACACATATACAGAATCAGATGATTAACCGACCTGCCACATGATCAGTTATGCACACTGAAGTTTGAGAACTACTGCCATAGGCAGTTCATTTGCCCTTATATACATGTTATATTGTTAACATACCTTCATATCTTAGTTCTAGAAACATCCTATATCTGGAATTCTTTTTTCTTAATAAATTTCAAAAATGCCTGTTCTTCCTTCAGGAGTCATTTTAAAAGTAACCACTTCTTAAGACTTTTTCATTCTTTAGGGAGAACTATTGGTCATTCATCCCCCCTAAACTATTTTAGTTATACCTTGTCTGGAATATAGTCTAATTAATAATTATTTTAAAATGAAATTAATTCCCCTTCATCAATTGTGAACTCCATGAAAGCTCCAAAGTTCATTTTCCTTACTAAATTCTTGAGGAAAGGAGCTGTATCTAAGTTAATAATACTACACACTCAATAATTCAATGAAAGGTAATTATCGATATATTTTGTTATTCTTTTAACAAATATCAAGGCATTCATTAATCTAATCCATTTCATGTGCCATTTTAGTTTTAAATATTCTCCTCTTTATAGGATGGTGTAATGGAAAGAAATGAAAAACATCATATGAAAAGATGTTAACAACATATGCAAGCAACTGACTCATAAACTAGTCAAATGGAATCAGTATCAATTGTGAAATTGTGACCTAAAATTCACAATCAATTAAATTTAAACTGCAAAAAATTAAATAGTTTCTCAGTAACTCTCAGGGTAACCACATTGTAAAATAGATATGATTTGGCAAACATAAAATTTATTCCTTCAGAATTTTATTTCTAATAGGTTTACCTTTTAGTTATTTTTTTAATTAGAGTAATTGACATTTTTCTAACAAAATCTAAAATTCCTTGTATAGCCATTTAAAGAAAAGTAACCATTAATGACTTACACATGGGGCTTATTTCTACTGTGATTTGTAGAACACAGTTTTCAAAATTAATCAATAAAAATTTTGGAAAATGTAAATTAAAAAGTTAATTATGGAATAATTTTGTGGTCCAGTTTTGCAACTTTCTCTATGTAGTATCAAAGTTGAGGCCTTTAAAAATTATAGTGTCATCACAACACATGATATTATGGAAAAATAATCTCATCTCATACAAAGGCATATTAGCAATTATGAATTTTACCTCATATTTGAAAAGCAGTTGTGCTACTCACAAAACATTTTCATGTAGTTTAGCTCATTTAATTATCACAAGAACTTTTTTTCTTATCAGAAATAAGAAATGATTAATTTTCCTGTTATATAAAAAAGTAAAATCTGATCACTTTGGGTTAAAGTCATGTTGTGAAAGCCATCCAGCTAGTAAGCTTATTTAGTTCCTATTTATCCATTGCCTTCAAAATGTCAGTAGTATGCTTACTATGAAGGCTAAGTTGTTCTTCCAAGAGAGCATATGCTGAGCCCAGAAGAGCTTAATGTGCTGTTATCCTGTTATCATGAGGGTGGGGAAGCATGTCAGAGAACAGAAGTGGATGGGACTGCTACCTGGATCTTCTAGATTCTTGACAGTATAGCAGAAAAGAATTTAATGACATATCAATTACAAGTAGCACAGCAAGAGATTTATAAAAAGGAAAAAGAACATGCTGGAGAATGGAGATAAGGGTGATCATAGAGAGAGAGAAAATGAGTCACCTCGTCTTAGTCTGGGCTTTTAACATCTTCAGGGGGACAGTAGGTACCAGGCTGACCCAGAAGTGGAGTCAGGGCACGATTATATAGTTTGGGGCCAGTTTTCCTTATGCTTGCACATTGTTCTCAGATATTATAATCCTGCAGCTTATATTATCACATGTCTCCTTAGCATCTTAAATCTCCACCCAGGAGGGTGTGTCTTAATGTTATAATGAGTGTAGGTTCATTTCTTGGTCACCATATTCTTTAATTCACATGATCTTTAAAGAACTGGTTCCTCCAGATGCTTTGTGGCTATCTTGAAGTTTTTGTGGCTTTCTTAACAGCCAGTCAGCAACCTGTGGGCAAGGACAAGGGCTAAGTTGCTCATGAGTTGTTCATTATGCATGCCAATGGTTTATAGGCATTTCTTTTCCGAGACTCACTGTTCTCTCTCCATCCCTAAATTCCCAACCCAGTCTGGTGAGGATTGAAGGTCATGAGCATGCACATAGGGATGAGTGAGTTGCTCACCGGATGCTACAATTTCATGAGAACCTAACAGAAAAGGTCCATGACTTAGAAGTATGTGACTAAAGAAAGCACCTCAAAAATAGGAGCTGCAAGCCAGGCAGGGTGATGCATGCCTGCAATCTCAGCTGCTTAGGAAGCTAATGCAGAAGGGTTACAAGTTTGAGGCCAGCCTCAATAACTTAGCAAGACTCTTTTCTCTAAAAATAATAATCATAATAAATAAATAAATAAAATAAAAAGGGAAAAAGGGGTGGGGATATAGCTCAGTAACAAAGAGTTCCTGAGTTCAGTTCCCAACATCAAACAAACAAACAGGAGTTGTAGTTATGTAGATAAGGGAAGATAACTTAGTTCATTTTATGCTGGTATAATGGAATACCACAGACTAATTTGTAATAAACAGAAATTTATTTGGCTCACATGTCTGGAGGCTGAAAAGTCATAAGAATGGCACTAGCATCTGTTGAGGGCCTTTGCTGCCTCAGATCATTGAGAATATCATTATGTGGATTCAAGAGAGTGTGAGAGAGCAAGAGGGGGCTGAACTTGGTATAAACAAACCCACTCTCACATTAAGGAACCTCTTCCCACAATAATGATGTTAATCTATTCATAAAGGCAAAGTTCTCATGATCTAATCATCTCTTAAAGGTCCCACCTCTCAACATTGTTACATGGAGATTAAGTTTCTAACACATGAACTTTAGGAGACAGGTTCAAATCCTAGCAGAGGGGGATAAGGAGGAAGAGGGTCTTGGCAGAGGAAATAACATGCACAAACTTTGATCTGTTTGTTTTAGTAGATCAGTATCCTTAGAGCAAATGGTGGCACAGGAAGATCAAGATGTTGAGGTTCATCCTTGTGTTAGTCAGCTTTCTGTTACTATAACATATACCTGAGATAGTCAACTTACAAAATGTTTATTTTGGCTTACAGTTTTAAGGCTTTGGTACATGATCAGTTAGTCCCATTTTACTCCTATGGTGAGGCAGTACATTTTGACAGGAGTGCTTGGAGGAGCAAAGCTACTTAACTGCTGGCCAGGATGCAAAAGAGAGAAGGAAGGTGTCTATTCCACTATCCCCTTCAAGTGCATCCCCCCAGTGACCTAAAGACCTACTAAGTTTTACATCTTAAAGACTAAACCAACTCCCACTAGTGCCACCTTGGATCCAAAGTTTTAACACTAGAGACTTTGAGGGACACTTAAGATACAAAATATAGCATACATGAAATATAAATTTGGAACCACCAGCATAGAAATGGTAATTGGAAATTTTAGGGAGAGTTAAATTATCCAGCCAAACTATGGTGAGTTGCAAGTGAAATCATTCCTTTATAGGATCATGGAAATCACTACTCCTGGTGGATGCTCTAAAGGAAGTGATCAAGTGATCATTGCTGTCATATGTATGGGCAGAAGGAAGGATACAGAGGGAAGGGAGAGGTGCTAATGCTTTGTCAACTGAAAGCATTTACTTTTCAGAAAACTGGGGGCAAGAAATCAAGGGCCTGAGCATAAGGACAGGGTGGAAATAGCCACTGCTGGGAAGTGTAGCACAAATTTACCACCACTCCCTGAAGTGGGGACAACACTGAGGACCGAATTCTGTGTGGAGATCTTGAATTTTTAATGAATACAGTATGCAGATTATTTGGTTTACCTCCAGTAAAGAAGCAGAAAAGATGATTTTTAGGTTTTGCCCAGAGGGCGTGATAGGAGAGCAGATGAAATAGGATCATAGCTGGGAGAAGATGATGCAACGAAAGTGCACATGGCACAAACTATAAGGCTGTGCCAACTTTCAGGGTTCTGAAAAAGACTGGGATAAATTCATTGAAAATAAAGGGAAGAAGATAGCTGCAAAAGCAAGTGAAGGAACTGAATGTGTTGGCCTTGTAGATACTGAAGTCACCTGAGATGATGATAGGACTGGGGAATAAAAAGGCTGTGAATTTTCCTGAAGTCTGCACTAGATGAGGACAAACTGTAGGAAGTCCACGTATAGGAGTGTGGAAAGTAATAAGGGATTGAACATGACGGCGGAGAAATGGCACAGCAGCAGAGAGGAAGGGGAGCTGGTTAATGCCATCTTCAAATGAGAGATATGATTTGTGAGGGATTGAGCTGCTTTGGGAAACATGAAGTCCCCAACAAAGAGCCAAGTCACTTAAAGCAAGTGAGGACATAGAATGTGCCATGTGGAACTGACCAGATAAAGAACTCTCTACAGTGGTTCGAAAGGCGGTGGGAAAATGGACTAGGGAGATACAGAGCAGAGTGAAAGTGTAAAATTATGGGAGAGGGTTCATGACCAGACATTTATCTTAAAATGTCTTTATTGCATAGTTACTCTTAAAATTTTGCTTTTTCTGGATGCACAATTCTGTGCTAACATGTATTTCTCCTCACTATATTGAACAGTGTAGATACTATTCCACTCTTTCCTTTTATTTGTCAATCTAAATAATATTTTTCATTGATGATTTTCCCATCTTGTGCCTTTAAGATATTCTCTTGCTATTATCATACTGTAGTTTTACAATGTGCATAGATATGGAAGGATTCCCTTTTATTTTTATAGTGAGCTTCCTGTAAACATAAGTTTATCTTTCTTTAGTTTTGAAAAAAAGTCCCAGCCATTTGCCATCGAATATCAATTCTCCATTCTCTATGTTTGGACACATTCAAGAAGATATTAAAACCTTACCATTCTTTTTAGTTCTTGTGTTGGATTTCTGTCACTATGAGGAAAACAACTTAATGAAAAACAACTAAAAGAAGAAAGATTTAAAGATTTACTTTGGCTCCTGGTTTCAGAGATTTCCATCCATGGGAGGATGACTCCCTTGTTTTTAGGCCTCTGGTGAAGCAGATCAACATCACACATTGTGTATCAGAGCTTCTCAATCCATGGGTAGGAGAGACAGAGGTAGGGAGGAGGAAAAGAAAGAAGGAGGGTGTCCAGGGACAAAATATACATGCTTCAAAGGCATGCCTCCAGTGACCCACCTCTTCAAACTATGCCCTACCTCCTAAAGTTTCTGCCTGTTCCCAATAACACCACAAGCTAAGGACCAAGCCTTCAGTAAATGAGCTTTTGGGGGATGTCCCAGATCCAAACTATATCAGTGCCTGTTAATCCTTCATATATTTCACAGCTTTGCTTCTGTTTGCCACATTCTGTCCAATCTATTAAAATCCATTTTGCAGTATTCTAATTTTCTCCTCAGCTATGTTTAAGCTACTACGGAACTCAACAACTCAGTTTTTAATTTCAGTTTATATATTACTTTTAAAATTTCTCTTCCTTTCTTCCTTTCTTCCTTCCCTCCCTCCCTCCCTCCCTCCCTCCCTCCTTCCTTCCTTCCTTCCTTCCTTCCTTCCTTCCTTCCTTCCTTCCTTCCTTCCTTCCTTCTTTCCTTCCTTCCTTCCTTTCTCTCCTCCACGCCTGTGTGGACATTTAAAAATAGTTTTCTGCTCCTTTCTTGCTCATTTGTTAAATTCAAAAATTTTGTTCATTAAACATGATAATTTTATAATATTTTATTTCACAACATGATACTTTATTTTTGTGATTTTATATGATATGCTATCACAGTTTTATACTTTGCATGTGAAAATTCAGAAGATTTGGGGAGGTTTGGATCCTTGGTCTGTGGCTTCTGCTGATCTCAATCACAGTATCTTGTTTCATTGTGTGTGTTGAACATAATTTAATCTGTGGGAATCTTGAGGCCTAAATGATGGATGCTTTCCTGCAGATATGATTTGTATTTTCTTCTGACAGGAGGCAGGCATAGCCATCATCCTGGAACAATTTTAGCTTAGAAGGTCTCTGCTTAGTGGGAAAGATTCAGATTTTGCTTCTGCACCTGAGGTCAACAGAAAACTTAGTCCTGGAATCATGTCTCTGATAAAGGAATGTGCTTACAGCACAGTCTTGCCTCTCCCTGTTGCTCATGCTCACCACTCCCTGCTTGCAGCTATCTACTCTGGTTTTTTTGTTCTTATTTGTTTGTGTTTTGGGCTAGAGGACATTGATTTTTTAGTAAACCTAGAAATACCTTACAGATGCTATATGTAGTAACCTATATAGAACCTTTTTGAGGGCAGTCATGTCACAATTTCTTGGGTATATGTTTCCTATGGAAACTGTTTTCTTTAATGTTTATTCCTTTAAGAATTATTGTCTAAATACCAGAATAACCACAAATTTTTATTAAGGCTTTTCTTTGAAGTATACTGGGAAAGAATAAAGTATTCTTTATATACCAAAATTTCAAGAATCTTTACCATGCTGGACATTTTTCCTTATATGTACTTTGAAAATGTGGTAAATACACATGTGTGGAACATGATGTTGGGTGCCAGGGTATAAAAGAGTTCTCTTTTTTGTTTATTCAATTTTGATGTTATATTTTAACCAGGACCTACCATAAGTATGTGTATATAGCCTATATAGAACTATATAGCTCTCTCCCATATCTCCAGGTTTTGTATCTATTGATTGTACCAGCTATGGATGGAAAATATTTGAGAAAAAATTGTGTCTGTATTGAACATTCAATCAGACTTTCATTAGTATTATTATTTCTTAAGCAATGTATTATAATTATAATAAGTATAAATGTAGCATTTGTATTGTGTCAGGTATTATAAGTCATCTAGAGATGATTCAAGGTATAGAAGAGGATATGTATTGGTTATATATAAATGCTACATAATTTTATGTAAAGGTATTAAGTATCAGGATTTTGGATATCTCCTGGAGTCTTGGAACCAATTTCCAACCGATACTGAAGGATGACTATACTTAGTTTTCTAACAGCTCTGACCCTTATTTAGTGGAGCTTACAACCCTCTAAAATTCCAAGATTTAAAACAGTTAGCTGGTGTTCTTTTGCTATTGACTATAAGAAGTATCACTTCTTTTGTTAGTTTAATTTTCTCACTTTAACCATGTATAATTTATTGATTCATAATTCTGATATTATGTGTTATATTCTTGTTATTACAAATATTGTGAGGATATTTTCCAATTATTCTATATATTGATAGATTTTGAACAATGTATGACAAAATATAGAACTCTGTAACTCATCAATGAATTACTCAATTCTCTCCACCCTGCTAGCTACTCTGGCTAATTGCTGTCAACCAACCCATAAGCCAGCATGTTATTGTCACATGGATCATGAGTTTCTTGAATGTCATACTGAAAATTAAGACATGTAACACTGAAGTCATTTTCTTTGTCAAATCTATAATACACATAGAAAATGAAATTAGATTAATCTTTTCTAAGATGTCATTGGGAATCTGCTCATTTCCAGTGCTCACTCTCTCCTTGTTGCACATAATCCAACTATTGTGAACATAAAGACATCATACAAATCTATTATTTCTGTACTCTGACATATTTTTCCTTTTCACAGAGGACTCCAAAAAATATATTATTTATGTCCTATAAAATGATATTATTTCCAAAGTAGTACACAATATACAAATTTCTATTAAATGTTTTCTTCATTTCAGTAGCCCTTTTATTCACTAACTAAACATTATTGGATTTTCTTAAGAGCCAATCTGAAATATCATTTGACCTCAGGCTATGGTAAATTAATTGACGTAAAGCATTTAATGTTAATAATAAATTTAATAAATTTATTTATAATTTAATTAATTAATTTAATTATTGAACTTATTTAATGGTTAAATTAATATGATCATTATTAGTTGATCTGATTAATTAAATAAAATAATAAAATAAAATGCCAAAATATCTTTAAATTAGGCAACTGATAAAAATGTCTTTATTCTTTCTCTAAATTTAAGTATAAAAAGTAATATAACTTGATTTGAAGATCTGAAATTTTTCCAATTATTGGGCAATTGAAGAGAAGGACAAAGATCCAGAAGTTTGGAACAGTAGAAAATTATTGTAAAAAGTAAATTAAAGTTCTGACTATTTTTAGAGAGGATAGCTACCCCTATGCCATAGTCCATTCCCCCCACTAATCACAGCTTTAATGCTAATTAAAAATGATAGAAGTATTTTCCAGTACAATCCTGGTCTAAATACACAAGCTTCTGCCTGGTTATCAGAGCCGAGAGAGTTAAATGCCCATGAAATACTTTCAGTAGATGCAGTTATTATTGTGTCCAATGCTGTTTAAGTGGCATGAATAAAGAAAGTGCCCAGATAACTTAGGAGGGTATAATCAATGCTATAACTACTGGAGAGTACTGAGGCATTGGATACATGAGCAGAAATTCTAAGACTCTGCTTCTGTTATCATCCTGCTACTATCTAGGTCAAGATCAAAACCACAGAATTATGGACAGATATCTTGGAAACAATGAGATCTATTCCTCTATGTAGAAAGTAGAATTAAAGTCTAACTAGTTAAACAGTTTGCCAGTCTTTATGAAGTAAATCTGCTCACTTACAGTTCAGGAAACTGTACATGTCACTTTATAATGCTCTGAACAAGAGGTTTCAGACATCAAGACCATAGATATAGGCTGTTATTCTTATTGAGAATGTATTAGCACATGCAATATTGGCATAACTGGAACAGCTTCAGTGAGACCAACCAAAATAAGATGGGCTATACTCTTACTTATGGGCAAATCTTATGTTGTGTGAAGTTAGCAAGGCCCCAGAAAGAGTAGACTGCAGTTTTATTCTCAGCCTACTAAGACATCTCTTTATCATTTTAATAGACACTTAATTTTTCATCCCTCTGTTTTCTCACCTTATTTTTTGAGATAATAAAGATATGCATATAGTGATATGAAATAATAAAAATGAGCTGTCCCTTTTCCTAGATAGCTAGTAAAGCTAACTAAAGTTCTTTTCTCTCTCTTTCACACCTACCCCAACTAACCTCCCTCCTAGCTTTCCAAAAGTTCTTGCTATGTTTATTCCAGTGTGGTCTTGGGAGTACTTGGGTCAGAATCCATCTGGGGGTTTGTTTAAAAAACAGAATCCTGACCCTGTTTCTAGAACCATAGTATCTAATCTCAGCAGGTTATGGAAATTCACCTATAGAACAGGTGAACTTACATTATTAATAATATCTTAGGTAAGTATTAGAAACTATAGTTCAGGAACCTTTGTTCTAGGATCTGTACACTTTATGTCTCTTTTGTTCAATTTGTAAACAATGAATATTTAAGAAGGTAAAGAAAGGAGCTATCAACAAAGTGAATAATTATCCCTAAGTATTTTTAAATTATCTATATAAAATTTTCTAGACAGTGTTTTAAAAGTTAAAATTCATTAAAAATCAGTAAAAATGAAAGGATGTGACTCCTGGGAAAATTATACTATTAAATGCAAGTATATAAGGGGACAGCTTTGAAATAATTAGGATTGTTTGTTAAATAATCTCAATTTCCTAATAATGAATGCACTGAACTTTCAAATACCTTCTGTAAACCTTGTTTTATACTTTCTGTTTTCCCATCAGAGTCTATTCAATTAACTCTATTGACATTATCACCATCTCTGTTTATTTATTTTACTAGTGAGTTTATCTTTCTGAGTTCCCAGGACTCTTGAGACACAGTAAGATGGGCTTATAGTTCACATCATTAATGTTTATTTGCTAACTAATAACTGAGTTGACTCACATTATGCTGTGGAGTTCAAAATATGGCCTCTCCATACTGACTGGAGTAGACATGAAAGCACTTATAGACCAGACTGGTAATAGTTCAAGTTCAATTGCTCTTGTTCGTTTTTCTTCTCTTTTGAACCCAATTATTTGGAAATAATTTGCTTGGGTTGGTATTTAACCTTATCTAAGGGATTGATCCTGTTGCTTCTGGCCACTCAGATGACATCTGCCTGAAAGTCACTCACACTTGTTTTCCCCTGAAGCAGAACTCCTCTACTGCTCTTTGTTACTGTCATCACCAATGACATTTCTGTATCCACATGTTTGTGTTTCTGGTACCTGTTGCTGACACAGAGTTGCTCAGTCTGGAAGCCACAGTGGCTCTTGGAAGTGTGAGGGTTGAGATACTCTCCAGCACACTGTTTTGGTTCCACTCATGACAGCTCTCTAGGTTCTTTCCCATAGTCTCTTCTTCAGGCCAAGCCAGATTCCTTTAGAGCAGGGATATGATCATTTCCAGAATTCACTTTAAAAACATAAGTTACTCTGTTCCATGGCTGTAAGAGTCAGGGAGAGGCTATCCTTTTTTTGGTTTTAATTTTTTTCCTGATATTTTCTAAGTATTTAGTATCAGAAGGATAAAGGTTAGTTCTTTTTCAAAGGAGAAAGCCCAGGACTGTTGTCTCTAACTCCTTTTACTTGCAGCCTTTTCGTTCTTTACCTTCATTGGTAAATTCTTTCTCCACTACCAACAGAAAACTATATAACCTAATAAAATAGCAGATGTATACATAGGATACATATTAGATTGCAGATAAGAGTCCATTTGGAAGAGCCAAAAGCACATTAGCCTTAGGTCAATTTTACTCAAGAAACCAATTTATTGTGCAGGATGATCTGGCTTGTGATGTCAACTCACAGCAGTGTACTGTTCAAGAATCTAAAATGATCCCTTATTGCTTGCTATAGCAAAACTAAATCCATTTATTTGGTTTTCAGTGGCCTTCACCATCTGGATTCTTCTAATGTTCAAAAAGATATTTTTAATGTTTTTGTTGGTACATTATATCTATACATAATAATGGGGTTCATTTTGAAAATCACACATACACAGAATATAATTTGCTCCATTGAAATATCCATTCCTTCCCTTCTTTAACCCACCCTTTCTCCTCCTCTACTCCTGCTTCATGACAAACTAGGCAGTCTCCTCTATACCCAACACTGTCATAAAACCTATTTCCACTTTTACACCTTCCCTAACACACTCACCCTTCTTCTTCAGCCAATCTGAATCTTATTCTCCTTCATAGGCTTTGTTAATGCTTCTTTGAAGGAGGTTTCTTCAGAGATCATGAATCTTCTCCCCTCCAATAATGAATAAAATCTATTGGCACAATTTTGCCCTAACTATCATATCATTTGGGAGAGTTAATTAATAATCTCTAAAATATAATGCAAGCACTATATTCCTATTAGGAATACAATTGACCCATGGGATTCAAAGGCTCAGCATTCTAAAATTGATGTTGACTAAGATTGATGGTATCAAGTTCTCCTGTATCTTTAGTGATCCACACTTTGCTAAGGCTTGTACTGAGGAGGCTCACGGAGAGACTGGGAGCTCCAGAGTGAGATTTCTTTTATTCTGTGGAACAGAACAGGAAAAGGCAACGTCCTGAATGCCCCTTCCAGCCTCTCATCATTGCTTATATAATGACTCTGAATATAGGGTCTTCACTGGTTTGTTCCTCTTGGAAAAAAAATTAATAGCATTAATTCTGTGTTTATAGATTCACTAAAATTCTAAAGATGTCCATCTAATTGTTCACTTATTCTCAACAGAATTTTGTGGGGAAGTATGTACAGCTGATTTATTAAGAAGCTCACTCACATGAAACTCATCTCTGATTACCAATTGTTGTGGATATTTTGCTAATTGGTGTGTGTGTGTGTGTGTGTGTGTGTGTGTATGAAAAAGAGAGAGAATTTTCTTATAGTCTTTTTAAAAATGTTATTGTGTAACAGAAATGTTTCCAGATTTCTAAGAAATTATGAAATAAATCACTAAAATAGAAATAAAATAAGTAGGTAAAAACAGGAGTTAGGATATCCAGAGGGAAATTTCAGGGGACATTAATCAGAGAGTTTTTGAAAAATTTTTAGCAAATTTCTGCCACTAAAAACCAAAGGAACTAACCTGGTCCTTCAACCATCTGGTCCTAGTCCTGTAATTTCATTTCTTCCATAAATCCTAGATGCTTGGTTTTCCCAAGCCTGTGTCCCACATGGATGAGATTCCTAATATCCTATTTTCCTTACTCAGCCATATTTCTAAACCTTCTAAGGCAATTTTAATGATTCTCTGTCTTGTGATCAGTTAAATCCAAAACAAGAATCATTTCCACGAGCATCTCTCTTAGAAGGTGATTTGATACAATGCAAAATATTTTTTTTATTAATTTTATTTTGAAATAATAATTAACCCATATATGTTGAGGTGTTTGTGAATAATTAACCTTTTGAAAAGCATGTCTATACATAAAGAGATTTACAAAAGGACATTTTCTTATTAATGTATCATTTCCTTTTTGTTTCAAAGTAATTTGGTGAAAGATAGCAAGCTCTGAAATAAGTTGAAACCCTACATTAACTCCTCTCTTACTAACCTAAGAGAAGAATCCCAATGAATATTATAAGTTTACCTTTAATAGGTAGAACATCATAAGTCTTTTGGGATCAGACCCTTTGATTCCTTGACATTTTGGGATTTTACTTAAACCCTGAGGTATGGGGAAAATTCCTTGCTGTACTCCCTATTCTGTGGGGAATGTAGAATATGTGCAGATGTTATATTTGTGTCATTCTGACTTTGCTAAGATTTAATACAGACATAGAGACAAATCAGTCTTCCTCCCTCCTTTCTTCCCTCCCTCTCTCCTTCCTTCCTTCCTTCCTTCCTTCCTTCCTTCCTTCCTTCCTTCCTTCCTTCCTTCCTTCCTTCTTCTTGCCTACCCTTTATTTTGTTTCTTTTCTTTCCTTAAGCCTCCCATTTCAAAAAGTTCTTACAGAAAACATGTAAGACTTCCTGCTGAAAGATGTTTCCCTAAGATGAATTACTGTTATGTTTTATAGTGAGATAGCCATAGGATAAATATATGTTGGTTGGCCAACTTTGAGCTGGCTTTTATCTCTGGAATTTGATGCTCTTTAGTGAAGCAACATCAGGACTTACTTGAGTTGTTCCTAACATACATTCTCAATATGCCAGTAAGATTTTTTTTTGGTGGGGCTGGAGATTGAACCCATATCCCCAGCCCCTCAGTGAGAATTTTTTAAATGGCATCTATGTCAGGGTTCAAGTTCATCTCCAAGCATACTTATTATTTATTGCTTCTGATTTTTTAGTACATGCTAATAGGTTATTTAGGACTTCAGAATGATTTATATAATGCCAAAAGCTAAACTATTATACTAGACTAAAAACCTGAACTCTGTACTAATGTACCAAGGCAGTTACTACTGTCCACTCTCAGGGAGCATATACCGGAAGCATGTACTCATGCTCATTGTGCAAAGCCACACCCCTTGGCTGAGTCACAGGTGCTCCCTGCTCATTTATTCAGTCTCACCTTCCACCACTCTTGCTTATTTCATGCTAGGTTCCATCCATAAAAACTGAGTTGCCTCTCATTCACAGTTTTACCACTATATTCGGTCACACCCAAGCCTTTACAAATGATTGCTTCATCTTATGAAAGGCATAAGATGGAACCTCTTGCTTCTGATTTCCAATATTTATTTTTTAGACTCAGCACCCTTATCTGACCTGTCAATGATGTGTAAGTATCCCTTTTCTGGGTCCCCTAATACACTAACTGGTCACAGTATATTTTACTTTTTGATGAGTGCCTACATGTTTTGTCAGGCGCCCCTACTAGATGCTCCTGCAGAGAGGATCTTCTGTGATTTTCATCAGCTTATCTCTAGATTTCACACAGTTTCTACTGAATACATGAATGTGTAAAGATACCTCCTGTGGCTTCTACAAAAAGAGATAATATCTTGCTTCTTCCATGGTGCTTCCAGTACCCCATATCAGCTCTTTTACTGGCTTTCTTTATTTGGTTTCATAATTACATACACCAGTAATGCCAAATCTTGAAAGGGATGGTACTAGATCTTTTTGGAGGTAATGAAAATTTTATTTCTTTCATAAATATCAGACCTAGGAAATTTGGAGAGAGGCTTTATATAGCTTCAGGTGGCCAGTTTCGTGCGCTTTCTCTCCTAGTCTCTTTTCTAGGACCCTCTACCCTTAATTTAGCTCTGTCTTTAAAACCTTTTAACTTCATGTTATTTTATGCTTTCTTTAACCAATTCTTTCCTCTGAATAACTTTATCTATTCAATGTCTGTTCCTTCATAGCTTGGCTCTCAGTTTTCATAGTAACAATGGATAAACATAATGGTGATAATATGAGTTGCACCCTCTGTATTAGTCTTGTTCCACTTTATTTCATGATTTGTTTTAGCTTCACAAGGTGGGCACAATTATTCTTATTCTTAAATTAAAGGTGAAAAATTTGAAGCTCAGTGGTATGTAAACTACCCAAAATCATATACCTAGGGGCAAGGGATTTCCTTTAGCTCTACCCTGTTGCCTACAATAAATATCTCAGTAGACAGAACCTCACCATAAAGGAAAGACTGTACATAATTGTAGGCTATGATAGGCTTTTGAGCAAAATGTATATTTGGAAAGAGGACAGGGCAAGGGGACACTGCTGGAAGTGACCCCGAATTTTACCATATGCGCGCTCATCCTGTCTTTTTAAGAAGATTGACAAGGCACTAACATAGTAGTTGCTCCTTCAGGCTTTGTGCCCTCTCTCCATGAGAGGGCACTAGACCCGGCAAACACTGCCTCTACTGTCCTTCATGGAGGACTCACCTCTTGCACTTGTGCACCTGCACTAAGAACTGCAAGTTGTATGAAAGTTGAAGTCAGAGGGTCTAGTTTGAATCCGAATTCCTTCTCTCATTTTTTTCAGTGGTCTTGGGTAGCTTGTCTTGGATGCAAGACGGGATTGTTTTGTCAAAAGGCAAAATTAGCAACATAATTATAACAGACCTCTTCTATTTGACAAAAAGGTAAACATACAATAGAAAAATATCCAGGAATACAACCAGATAATTGACAATTCAAGAAACATAAGCACTAATCCACTTATTTATAATGACCTCATTAGTGACCTAGAGAATATAAGTTAAAATAATATGAACAAAAGTATGAGAAATTGAGCACCTTTGTGTATCTCCAGTGTAAGTATATGTCAGAATAACCCATCTAGAGAATCACTGGAAAGCAATGTGTCTTTTAGTGCCTTCAGGTCACAGATAACCATCTAATGTTGTCTTTGTCCTTGATTTTTTCTCATAGATTTTCTCTTCCATTTCATTAAAAAGTCAGCTGAGCTGTCTTGCTCACCCACTGCTTCTATGTGCATTATGGATTTAGGTCTATTGTTCAGACTGAAACATTGTTGATGTAACTAATCAGAATTGACTGGATTTGTATTTATAGAATTTAGGTATCTAATTTCATGTATCTACTTAGAATTATGTATTTATACTTTATATATTTCACGTATTTAGAATATATTTACATGTTGTTTGTGTATGTATTTAAGAAAAAGAAAACCTCTTGAAATAGACCTATACTCTATCCTGATCAGAAATTCAACCCCTGGAAATTGGTTTTAATGAAATGTTTAGATGTAACAATATTCTCAACATAGTACAATATATGATGTATAATTTTTTAAAAATCTAAATATCTAGCAGCAAGAAATTGGATAAATTAATGTGTGCAAGTAGAATTCCATAAAATCAATGAGATGATATGCATAAATAATTACATAGAGAAAATTATCATACTGACTTATTAAGTGATAAAATAATTACAGAATTCTATATAGAGTGTTATCCTAATTCTGTAAAATAGTAGTTAACAGCAAAAATTATGTTTAATAGTGCATTCATGTATATTAGCTGTGTAAAAAAGGGAAACAGTAAAGAATTTTTTTAAAAGATAGGTTTTGTGAAATCTGCATCCCCTCTCTCTTTTTTTTTTTTTTTACATGTCCTTCACACATCTGTTAAGCTGCCTACTGTGGTCTAATATTGGAAAACGTTTAAACTTTTTTTTTGCTTTCCCATTTTCCATTTGCACCCCCAGCATCTCCTTTCTGACTTTTCCAACTGGTCAGTGTGTACCCTGCCATTATTATCTATGATGACTGTCCCAGCCAAGCTTCCAAATGGAGCAGGTAACAGCAGCCAAAAAAAAAAAAAAAAAAAAAGAGAATCCCCTGGAGAAAGCAGCTTAAAGAAATCTGGCTGCATAGGCTATAGCTAAAAGCATTCCTACATAATTTGTTGCCTCAAGAATTTTTCAGCCAGATATTTGAAATGGGCATTTCAAGATGTAGTTTATCAAATAAACTTTATTGTTAAAATACATAATTTTCTTTCCAATGTAGCTGAGTAGGTCCATTATTACTGAAGATTACTATTTGCAACATCCCATAGAAAATCCTTCCCCAAATGAATTGGGAAGGCCCCGCTTACATGTGGGAAGGCTCAGCTAACATGTGTAACTTTTTCCTATTGCTAACATGGGAGCTAGGTACTTTGCCTTGCTATAATTTCCATCATCTCTTTCAGGCTTTGAATATTTATTTATTTCAACAAAGATTGCCATGAAATTCCATCAGGGGAAATGTGCAACTGCACATTAATTTTCCTATAAGAGCAGTAATTCTGTGTATTATCCAGACATGTAAAGATGCTTAGGTTTTCCCAGCACCATTTGTTGAAGATGCTACATTTTTTCTAGTACATGTTTTTGGCACCTTTGTCTAATATAATTGTAATTTTTTGGGTTAGTCTCTGTGTCCTTTATTCTGTACCATTGGTTTACCAGTCTGTTTTAGTACCAATACCATGCTGGTTTTGTTTTGTTTTGTTTTGTTTTTTTTGCTATTGCTCTATAGTATAGTTTAAGGTCTGGTATTGTAATGCCACCTGCTTCACTCTTCCTACTAAGGATTGCTTTAGCTATTCTGGGTCTCTTATTTTTCCAGATAAATTTCATGATTGCTTTTTCGATTTCTATGAGGAATGCCATTGGAACTTTGATTGGAATGCGTTGAATCTGTGCAGTGCTTTTGGTCGTATGGTCATTTTGACAATATTAATTCTGCCTATCCAAGAGCAAGGTAGATGTTTCCATCTTCTAAGGTCTTTGATTTCTTTCTTTAGGGTACTGTAGTTTTCATTGTATAGATCTTTCACGCCTTTCATTAAGTTGATTCCCAAGTATTTTATTTTATTTTTTTGAGGCTGTTGTAAATGGGGTGGTTTTCCTAGTTTCTCTTTCTGAAGATTTGTCACTGATATACAGAAATGCCTTTGATTTATGGGTGTTGATTTTATATCCAGCTACATTGCTGAGTTCATTTATTAGTTCTAGAAGAATTCTGGTGGAATGTTTAGGGTCTTCTAGGTATATAAGACCCCTATTGTCTGCAAATAGTGATAATTTGAGTTGTTCTTTTCCTATGTGTACCCATTTAATTTCTCTCATCTGATTGCTCTGGCTAAAATTTCAAAACTATGTTAAATAGAAGTGGTGAAAGAGGGCATCCCTGTCTTGTCCCAGTTTTTAGATGGAGTGCTTTCAATTTTTCTCCATTTAGAAAGATGTTGCTGTGGGGCTTAGCATAGATAGCCTTTACAATGTTGAGGTATGTTCCTGATATCTATAGTTTTTCTATGATTTTGAACATGAAGGGGTGCATTTTGCCAAATGTTTTCTCTGTATCTATTGAGATGATCATATGATTTTATCTTTGATTCTATTGATGTGATAAATTACATTTATTGATTTCCATATGTTGAACCAATCTTGCACCCCTGGGATGAACTCTAGTTGATCATGGTGCACTATCTTTTTGATATATTTTTGTATTCAATTTTCCAGAATTTTAGTGAAAATTTTTTCATCTGTGTTCATTAGAGATATTGGTCTGAAGTTTTCTTTCTTTGATGTGTCTTTGTCTGGTTTTGGAATCAGGGATATTGGCCTCATAGAATGTGTTTGGAAGTGTTCCCTCTTTTTCTATTTCATGTAATAGTTTGAGAACTATTGTTGTAAGTTCTTATTTATAGAACTTATAGAACTCAGCTGTGCATCCATCCAATTCTGGGCTTTTTTTTTTTTTTTTGGTTGGTAGGCTACTGATGGCATCCTCAATTTCCTTGCTTGAAACTGATCTGTTTAAATTGTGTATGGTGAGAATAAGTAGAGGAGCATCTATGATGCCAATTGAGCAGAGCTCAGGAGGCAGTTGAACATTTCTCATATGAACTGCTATGGGAACTTCCTTTTCAATGTATGGAAGAACGGCAATATAAATAAGTTAGTTAAGAAGAGAGGTGACACTGTGTGAATCAGTGTCACCTGATATTTTTTGGAAAAAAAGTTTTAACCATTAACATATAATCAAAACTTCCTGTCTCCCAAATACATTAGAAATATATAGTTAATCATGACAAAATTGACAATCAAATTTTGTTCTAGTTGGAGTCAGACCTCTTTACATCTTTGGACTAGTTTTCACCTTGTTCTACAAATGTTTCTATTTCTGGATCCAAGATGGTGGGCCAGAGGAAGGCAGCATTCTGCATTGCCCTGTGACCTGGGATGCAAGTAGTGAGACTACTGCTTCTCTGCAAGATTATTCCTGCCCCCTGAACTTGTTTAGGGCTCCAAACCTCAGGGTCACAACTACTCACCCAGGCAGGGTAACCAGGTACCCAAGTGAGACCATAGGCAGCTCCAACAGCACCCTCAAAGAACTTTTGGCCACCTACCCCAGCAGAAAGCACACATGCTGCTCCCATGGAGGACACCTGGCAGCTTCCCATGAGTAGAAACTGTGGTCACTATCCACATGTGAACTCCATCTAACAACGTGGGGTTCCCCCAGTCACCACCATCTTGAGACTCTGCAGCAGTGGACACAGTCCCCTATGTGCAGTAGCCTGCCTGCAACCAGGACCTTCACACGGGCTCTGAAGTCAGCTGACACTGCAAGCCACAGAGTTGGTCACTGAACTCATCTTCCAACACCATCTCCTGGCTCCTCCCACCCGACCTGACACCCCACTGCTGAAAGCAGGAGTCTCCATCTTGGGCCACCTTCATCACCATCCCCCATGAACCCAGTTTCTAACTCCCCCCTCTCCAGCAGCCTCTAACCTGGCACAGTGACACTCTAATTACCCTCACCATCCTGAGGGTGGAGATACCATCTGACAACAGAGGACACCACCTATCAGATGAGAAGGGAAGCAGGAAAGATACTGATCGCCAAGCAAAACAATCCTGTGTCTTCCTTCAAGAGTTTTTTTCCTTTTTTTTTTCCCCTCTCCCTCTCCTATCTCCTTGCCTCACATCCCCAACATGTGTGAAGCCACGAATTAGGATTTTGAGGACTGGGACGTCTGAATAGTATATTTGAGTTGTGTTGTACATTTTTTTATACTTTTTTATTTTTATTTTTTTCTTTCTCTATACTCCCACCAATTTATGGTATTTTAACATTTTTTATTTTTCTTAATATATATGTGTGTTTGTTTTATATACTCTACTGTCTTCCCACTTTCTTGTCTGATCTATATAGTCTTCACTTTTTATTTTTGTAAATTAAGATAAAAGATAAATCAAAAGTTTCCAGCTCAAGTTAGGCGAAATCAAAGAGAAAAAAGTAGATTATATAGCAAATAGTTCTCTGACACCTGCAATTTCGAAAAACATTGAGAACATTTTATCAAAATTAAATTAATTTTATTAAAATTCACATTAAATTATATGAATATTAAATAATAATTTCTATTAAAATTTACTAAAATTAATTTTTAAACTAATCTTTAAAAAATTCAATAAAATTTTATTCAAATCATTAATTTTATTAAATTAATCAATAAGATGTATTAATAAAATGAATTAAATTAATGAAATCAATTAAATTCATAATTAAATTATTAAATAAATTAGTGAAATTAATTCATAATAAATTATAATGTGATTTATTTTCAATAACTTAATTTATATTAAATTTTATTTGAATCCATTTTAATAAAAATGTTCTTAATGGTTTTAGAAATTACAGGTGTCAGAGAGGCGTTTGTAATATCATATGCTTTCTCACTTCTCTGATATCACCTGACTTAATAGAAACTTTTGATTTATCTTTTACCTTAATTTACAAAAATAAGACAGGATTTAACTACCCCTTTGTTCACTTTTTCATCTTTCAAAACTTTGTAATGTTTTATTTCTCTACCCCACTTTTTTTCTTGATCAAATGTTTTAAAAAATGTGTTTATAAAGCATTCCTGAAGGGCCCAGCAAAGTATGTAAACTGTCCAGATATTTAATGATACATTCTTACAAATTAAAAAGGATGCATGTGATTATACTTTGGGTCTGACTGACAAATGTCATATTCCTTCTGGACATATGTAACATCTAGAAAACGAAATGAACGTCAAGTGACTTTTTTATAGAATGAAGTAAAATGGATAGGTGTCATAGTATTTGGATTAAAAGAATCTTAGAATTTATCCACTAAACTTCATGTTCAGGCCCTCCCACTGTAATTTTCTTTTAGTAGTTATACAGTGTTTTCTTTTATAAACGAAAGAATTTACAACTTTTTGCTACATCATATTTTGTTTTCAGCTAGCCCAAATTCTGAGGTATGTATCTTTTTCATATGGGTTTCATATGGGTTGGATTTTTCTTCTATTCTATCTTTTATATAAATTTATCATTTTTATCTTAATATAATTAGATTTAACAAATATAATCCTACAACAAGGGGTTGGAGCTATAATTATTATTGCTGTTGATTACCTGATAGCATCAGAACAAAATATCATATGAAAAAGAGGACTACGATAAACAAAGAGAAATTTATTTTAAAACAGTGCTACAGCAAACAAACACACACTAAAAATGGGGAGGGGGAGACAAAATACCTGGAACTTCTATGGATCAACTTTTTTCTTTGTCCCTACAAATACACCACTTCTTTTTGAAAAGGCCACTTTATAAAAAGAACAAAATGTTTATTTCTTCTTTAAAGTGCTAACTCATCCCTGGCTTGAGAATCACTTTGAATTGCTTTCAAAGGTCCTTTAGTACAACCCTGGCCCTATTGTCTGGTGATACTGGCAATGGTGTAAAGGTGGGCATGAAGTCTGCGATGGGATTCAAAAGGAGATTCCCAGGTCCACCAGGTCCAAGTCCATCTAGGCTAATCAGTGGCACAGCCGCAGAACGTGGTGCCAAGAATGGATCCACAGCCTCTCTTTTACCAGCTCTGAATTCTGCTGCGTCTGTCACACTTCTTGGTACATTGGCACGTACCTTTCTCCTTCCTCTGGAGTCTAGACACTTCATGGCACGAGCAGAAAGTTTTGGTGATGGGATGGATGAATGAGATTCTGTTTCCAGGAATTTGACAAAAAGTTTTGAAAAAGAACTATTAAGCCCAGGTTGTTCATTTGGTGACAAATGTGTGTTGGGGACACATTGGGATCCTCCTGCAAGCCATCCTGTCATCCACTTAGTAACACCACCATCATCTCCACTCAACAACTGCTCCATTTCCTCCTTTTGAATGCCCAGGATGCTTCCCATGAACCTTAACACTTTGGGACGCTGATTTTTCGGTGTCTGGAAATGCCCAATGAACAGGTTTCTCATTAGGGCTTTGTCCACTTTTCCTTCTGTACCATTTTCCAAGTTCATCCATTTCTTTGGTGCATCATCCAGTATTTCTCGTGGGAGCTCACTTTGTTCAATCTGTTCTTCCTTTCGATGGAACTGTTGTGTAAGTCTGGTTGCTGAATCCAACACACGGTTGGCTTCATCCAAGCGTTCCTGTAATAACAAGGCCTCTCTTTTTAGATTTTCTGCCTTGTCCTTCCATTCGGTTGTACATTGTCTTTCCTTTTCTAATTCAATGGTATACATAGCTTTTTCTTCTTCTTGGGAATGCTCTAGAGCCTTTTGCAGGTTAGTGAGTGACAGTGCATACTGCTTTCCTTGTTCCTGGTAGAGTGAAAGCTGCAGTGCCTTCTCATCCCTCTCTTGGGAGAGGAAACGCACCTGTTTCTGCAGGGACTCTACCTGCACATTGACTTGATGACTTGCATTAGAAGAGGAGAGCAGCTTTTCCTCCAATAGTATGACTTTCTCTCTCAGGTTCATCTTTCTCTTCTCTGCAGCTCCAATTTCCCGGCTATAAGAATCTTCTGATTCTAGAAGATGGCTCCTCAGGCTTTGTACCTCCTGCTTTAAGTGTAATTCTTTGTCACGTAAGTGTTGAACCTCTTGCTCTAAGGTCCGGTTTGCCATCTGTTGGTGCTTTAGAGACAAGGTGACTTGGTCTCTCTCCTGCTGAAATAGGATGGTCTTCTCCTGCATGGATTCAAGTGCTTTTAAAAGCTGACTTAAGTCCCCAGCCTTGCCATCTTCTTTTTCTAGTAACAGCTGCTCAAAGGCAAGAGCTTGCTCCTTCATGGACTGGCACTTGTACTCTTGTTCTAGCAGGATCACAGAGAACTTCATGTTGGTCTCTTGTAATGCTTGATACTCCATTTCCTTTTCTTGGGATGTTTCTATCATGTTTTCATTTTCCCCTTTGAGTTGAGAAATGACCATTTCTAAAATTAATGTTCTCTTTTAGGTTTGTTATTGCTTGCCTCAACAACTCGTTTTCATTCACTTTGTCAGTGAGCTTTTCATTGGAAGAAAGTAACTGATCACTTTTGGCTTGGATGAAGAGGTCTTTCTCCTTCAGTAAAGTTTTTAACACATCTTGTTTATCCTTTAGCTGTTTAATTTCAGAATCCATTTCTTCATGTTCTTTGTTTTCTCTGTCTGTGGTGGCAGCAATTGCATCAGACAACCTGTGGTTATTTTCCTGGAGCATCTTAATGGTGGCCTCCTTTTCTTGCAGTGACTGTCTCAGCTCTTCAACCTCTACTGACTGGGAGGTATGTGATGACGCAGCCAAGGGCTGGGGTGGAATCATATCAAGTTTTCCTGAATAAGTTTTAGCCTGAAGAGCTTGTTGCAGGATAGCTTGAGTGAGTTGACCAACTTCATCTTCAGACAGCTGATCAATCTGGTTGGTTAAAAATCTACTCTTTTCATTTACAAGTTGAATTTCAAGTTCATGTTGTTGGATCCTTTCACTCCTTGTACGGTTTCATGGTTACACAGGTCCTGTTTTTCACTTCCGTTTTCTATATGAAGACTTTTAACTTTTGTTTTTTGAAAACTATCAGAATTGTCTGCTGGAGTGTTGTGTGTGTCTTCCTGCAACTGGGCTTTTATTTGTTCACTGGTTTTCCATAAATTTCCAATTTCCTCCTCTTTCTGCTCCATCACAGAAGGTTGCAATTGACTGCATTCCAGCTTCAGGGTTTCACTGCTCCATTATTTGTTGCTTTTCCACACTGAGCTGCTCTTTTTCTCTCCTCAAGACCTCTGTGTCATTTTGTGCCAAAGATAATTGTTCATTTATGTCTTTTAGTTGATCCTCAAGTTCTTCGATCTTCCTGGCAGACTCTAGTTTTTCAGTTTGTAGAACCTGAATCGTTTTTTGCAAGTCACAGATTTTAGACTCATCAGTTACTATTACTCCCGAGTCACCTTGCTGTAACTGATTTTCAAGTTTTTTAATTCTTTCTTCAGAGTCATTTAGTTCCTCTCGATACTGGCGACTCATCTCTGCCAGTTTCTGTTGATGTACATTCTGCAAAACTGCAATTTCACCTTGGTGATTATCAAGGTCTTGATTTCGGTTTTGTTCAAGCAGCTTAATAATATTTTGTAGTTGGTAGATTTCACTTTGATCCGAATTATGTGTTGCCTGTGCCTGAGGAATAGCGCTCCAACAGCCAACTTCAGATTCAAGTCTGGAAACTTCAATTGACAGTCTGTTGATTTCTTGTTGTGCTGAAATGATGTCACTGAAGTCCATGTCATCACCGGGAAAAGCTGAACCATGACTGATGTCATGACCGAATGAAGACGGGGCAGTGGTTGATGGTACACCACCAGCTCCTGAATGCAGTGGTTGGGCAGCTGACTTCAGTTGCAGCAACTCATCCTCTAGTACAAACTGTCTTGCTTTCAGTTGCCTGATTTCGACTTCTTTCTGTGCCAGTTCATTTCGGTAATTGGCAGAGTGATATTGGATCCGTAGCTCGGATGCTGCATACCTTTCTTCCAGGTCAGCACAATAGTTTTTAAGTCTTTCATTGTCATATCTGATCATCCATTTGGTATCTTCAATGTTCTTTCTCCAATAACTAGGTAAATCTGCTTCTACATCCTCGAAATTGTCAAGAACCTCGTCCCTGGTGATGTTGGACATATGGCTGGTGAGGGAAGCCAAGCTGTCCCCTACCTGACCCAAGGAGTGGCCAAAACTGGAGACTAGGCCTCTAAACCAGGATGACATCTCTGCAATTTCAGTGAGCCACCAGACCCACTCTGAAAACCACCTCTGTCTGTATCCACCTCTGAAAACCACCTCTGTCTCTATCAACCTATGAAAACTACCTCTGTCTCTATCCACTTCTGAAAACCACCTCCGTCTCTATCCACCTCTGCTCTGAAACTCCTGGAATGCTGGGGGGGTCAATTATGACCCAAGCACTCAGAATTCCACTCAGGGCAAGGCTCGTGCCAACTGTTGCTTTCTGCCTAGAAATGCAGAGGCCTGGCCTGGGCTTGCACCAGTGACTAGCCACCAGTGGCCCAGTCACCCCCATGGGGCCTGGGCTCCTTCTCTCCACTTTCCACCCTCGGGCTTGGGTGACTTCTAGCCCAGTGTTAGCCACCTGGGCACTGGCTGCCATATCACCCCTACCACATTCTTAATGATAATAAATTTGAAACTTTTCCACTAAGATCAGGAACAATCAAGGGTCTCCTCTCCTACTACTTCTTTTTAACATCTTACTGACTTCCTAGCTAGTGTCATACGTCAAGAAAATTAAAGACATAGAGAATTTGGAAGAAAGTTAACCTTGCTGGTATGCTGTCTTCTACTTAGTGACCACTTATAATTTTTCCTTTATTCTATGTTGGTGATTAATATCTTTACAGCAAAAGTAAGGTTACCTCCAACTTCTTCAGGTTTCAAATCAGTTTTGACACCTTCCTACCATGTTGAGCTCACATAACTTGATATGTGAGGAAGGTGTCAAAACTGATATATATATATAATATATAATATATATAAACTGGTAGATGGACACAATACTTTATTTTATTTTTATTCATTGCTGAGGATTGAACCCAGTGCCTCATGTGTGCCAGGTGAGCACTCTACAACTAAGCCCCAACCCCAATCCCAAAACTGATTTATTAATGGTTGGGAGTATATCAGTGGTAGAGCACATGCCTACTAGGTAAGCAGTCCTGGGTTTAATCCCAAACACCAAACAAGATGATTTTTTAATTGATTTTATTTTTTTAAATACATGACAGTGGAACGCATTACAATTCTTATTCAACATATAGAGTACAATTTTTTATATCTCTGTACAAAAAGTATGTTCACACCAATTTATGTCTTCATACATGTACTTTGGATATGGATGTCTATCACTTTCCACCATCATTGCTAACCCCCTGCACCCTCCCTTGCCCTCCCACCTCTATGCCTGTTCTAGAGTTCTTCTATTCCTCCCATGCTCCCCCTCCCCACCCCACTATGAATCAGCCTCCTTATATCAGAAAAAAACATTCTTCATTTGTTTTTTTTGGGATTGGCTAACTTCACTTAGCATTATCTTCTCCAACACCATCCATTTACCTGCAAATGCCATGATTTTATTTTCTTTTATTGCTGAGTAATATTCAACAAATGGTGTTGGGAAAACTGGAAATCCATATGCAACAAAATGAAATTAAACCCGTATCTCTCACCATGCACTTACTCTCAACTCAAAGTGTATCAAGGACCTAGGAATTAAAACAGAGACTCTGCGTCTAATAGAAGGAAAAGTAGGTCCTAATCTTCATCATGTGGGATTAGGCCCCAACCTTCTTAATAAGACTCCTATAGTGTAAGAATTAAAACTAATAATCAATAAATGGGATGAATTCAAATGAAAAAAGTTTCTTCTCTGCAAAAGAAACAATGTGTAAGGTAAACAGAGAGCCCACATCCTGGGAGAAAATTTTTACCCCTTACAATCAGATAGAGCACTAATCTCTAGGGTATATAAAGAACTCAAAAAGCTAAGCACCAAAAACAAATAACCCAATCAATAAATGGGCCAGGGACCTGAACAGACACTTTTCAGAAGAGGATATACAACCAGTCAACAAATATATGAAAAATGTTCATCATCTCTAGCAATCAGAGAAATGCAAATCAAAACTACTCTAAGATATGATCTTACTCCAGTCAGAATGGAAGCTATTATGAAGACAAACAACAATAAGTGTTGGAGAGGATGTGAGGAAAAAGGTACACTCATACATTGCTGGTGGAACTGCAAATTGGTATAGCCAATATGAAAAGAAATATGGAGATTCCTTGAAAATTTTGGAATGGAACCACCATTTGACCCAGCTATCCCTCTCCTTGGACTATATGCAAATCAACATACTACAGGGACACAGCCACACCAATGTTTTTAGCAGCACAATTCACAATAGCAAAACTTTGTGCCAACCTAGATTAATGGATAAGAAAATGTGGCATATATACACAATGGAATTTTACTCAGTATTAAAAGAGAGAAGATAATGCTAAGTGAAGTTAGCTAATCCCCCCCAAAAAAATGCCGAATGTTTTCTCTGATATAAGGAGGCTGACTCATAGTGAGTTAGGGAGAGGGAGCATGGGAGGAATAGATGAATTCAAGATAGGGAAGAGGGGTGGGAGGGAAAAGGAGGGGGCAGGGAATTAGCAAGGATGGTGGAATGTGATGGACATCATCATCCAAAGTACATGTATGAAGACTCGAATTGGGTGTCAACATACTTTATATATAAACAGATATGAAAAATTGTGGTATAAATGTGAAATAAGAATTATAATAAAAAAGTACATGTATAAAGGCATGAATTGATGTGAACATACTCTATATACAAAGATATGAAAAATTGTACTCTATTTGTATAATAAGAACTGTAATGCATTCCACTGTCATGTATTTAAAAAAATAAAATCAATAAAACTGAAAAAAAAGATGCTTAGAGTTACTGGGTGGCACTCACAGATGCTGGGGACAGGGAACAGGGGATACACTTTTTGGAACATTGAGTATCTGTCAAGAATCTCAATGGAAGGACTGTTCCTTCCATGTCCCCAAGATGTAGATAGAATACCAGAAACATGTGAATGAATGTCATGAATATAGAAGGAAATTGTCTTTTAAGATCAGGAAAATAATAATTAAATGACAAAGATTATCGAAGTGAAAATCAGTTTCCATACTTACTACCATAACCTCCATGATCCTCTACCATTTGACTCTGTCTCTTCCCTTATGCCCATATTACTTTAGGGACTCTTGCCCTATTTTGGATCCCTCACCTGGCCCTGAGAGTATTTATCTTTTTGTCCCAGAAGCTATTCCCTCAGATGGCTCCATAATTTCTTATTCTTTTTCTTTGAGTCTCTGCTCAGCTGACACTGACTCCCAAGATCTTCCTTTGTACTCTGTCTAAAGCAGCCCCTGCCCCTTCATGTCTCCACAGCCCACCAACAACTACAACCACCCTGTATCTCATTGTCCTTTATATTGCCTTTAGGACTTGTTGCTATTTTTTCTTACAATTTCTGTCATTTCAATAAACTGTAAGTCTGAGTCAGCACAGCAACCTAGGGCATGTCACTCACTACTCCCATCTTCAGTGCTCTCAGTGGTTCCTGGAATACTTCTATGTTGAATGAATAAATCAATAAGCTCTACCTTATTTCTAGTACTATTTTGGTATGAGATAGTAAGAAAATTATACTATGTATTAGTGAATAACTTTTTAAAAACATACACTGTAATTTTAGAATAGTTTTTCACTATAGACTTTGGGTGCCTTCTGTCACTGTGCATTTCCTAACAATTTCTTTTCTTTACATTCTTCCTAGCTCCTTTTTTTTCTCTCAACAACAAACATTTAATGAATGGTGGTCCCAGGTTAGACCTGAAGGTGGTGGGGGCAGAGAGGGGCATGAAAGGATTCCTACTGGCTGGTGTTAATAATTCAGTGAAGGACTGACTTTAAAAATAATTAGACAAAACACAAGTAAATAAATACAATAGGTACACAATGGTAGAAACTTGGGGGTCTAGAATGGCACTGAAATACACACACACACACACACACACACACACACACACACACACACACATACTGTAGTTCAATACAGAAATCAGTACACTAGGCTGCCACAGTCCTGGCTTTTTACCTTCTCATTAGTAGATCAAGATGCAGTGACTTCAACAATGTGGAGAGTAATGGAATTCAAGCCATTCTTCTCACTCTTAAGTAAATATAGGGCTTCCTATGGACAAGAAGACAACTTCATTCCAGCTAAGGGTCAGAACCTCTAAGATGATTGTATTTCTTGAAAAGATCTTCACTGTATGTAAAGAAAATTTTACTCAGTTGTTACATAAGCGTCTGTGGAAGACAGATTATATTGATGCTTTTGACTTAATTTACTTATTCCACCACTTCTTTACAGTATGTAGAATGGAGAAATTAGCTTAGCTAGTTCTTAGTTGTTTTTTATCTGAAATTTTATTTGGGATAGTAAAAGAATACAGTGAAATTGAATCACTGAATCCCACATCTCTGTGGTAATCCCTCACTCTGTTGAACAGATGCTTCTGGAGAGAGACAAGATAAAAAAATGGACTATTTTGTGTAGATCACGTTCCTCCAAGATTTTCAATTGTCTTCTTCCCTCCTTTGTGGAATAAGGTATAGTACAAAAATATAGAAGTGCATGGTAAATAATACAGATAATCTTGCAAAATGTAAGCAAATATATGTGTGGTATAACTACAAACTCACAGGGATTTTGTCAGTAATGTGATTGGGGGAAATGGCAGGCAGACTTTGTCTTACATTCATTTTCTCCATCTATAAAGTAAAGATAACAGATACCAACCTTAAATGTTGTGCAACAATTAAATGAGACAATGAGTATTAAAAAATACAACTTTTTCTTTACAGTACCACTTTTTGTAGTCTCAAGAAAATTTCACCTCCACCCCCTACATTTTTACTTTATAGGATGTTTCTCTACTTTCTACAAATTGTGTTTATAGCTTAGAATAAAAAATGTTTTAGGAAGACTGAATTTGCCATTTGTTCTCTCTCTCTCTCTCTCTCTCTCTCTCTCTCTCTCTCTCTCTCTCTCGTTTAACTATTGGCATGTACAATCTTTCTTCTAATTGACCCACATTTTGGAGAAAGTCATTTATTAAATTTACATTTCAAGTGGTTTTTAGGAATAAAAGTGTTATTTATAGACAGAGAATTTAGGGCTTTATTCATTCATTCATTTATTTTTTGGTGATTCTGGGGTTTTAACCCAGGGCCTCATGAACACCTTTATCACCCCTACCCAGATAAGTACCTAAATCATGGAATTCCACATTCTTTTATGAGATACCTGAGGGTGACCTCAGTCCTCTTTCTGGAGAATGTTTCCAGTGACCTTGGGATTGGGAGAAGAGTCTTATTCAGTATCAACATACCTTTCGACATAAGTTCTTGTCTGTGTTCATTATCATAGTGTTCATGCCAGGAGTACAACAGCAGTCATCTATCCCCTCTTCCTTCCAGATCTCTGTCCTTACAAATAGTACCCTGTGTTTCCCTTCACAGACACTGATTTGTTTTGTATTCACTTCAGTGTCTCCTACTCAATGATGTTGACAACTGCATGTTTGTTTTAAGGGTATGAATCACTCATTTTAGACACAGTACACTGTTTTATCATATGTTTAACTAAAGCATACTCATGTAGACAATGAAAAGCTGTGTACAACCCACCATTCTCTCTCTCCTTCTCCCTCCCTCTTTCCCCTTCTCTCCCTGTCTTCTACTATCTATGCATCTCTATTACCTTATCCATATAATTATGATTCACATTGGTTTGCTGATGCAGTGAAGTCTAAAACAAGTAAGTCCTGATAATCCAAGAATTAAGGGGGGAGAAAGTGTTTGCTCTAGAAACGGATTGTTAAAACTTTACCTTCAAATTGGCATACACTAGAGGATCCTCATGGAAACTTTTCCTGTTACACTTTTCTTTGCTATTTCTATCCCTACTAGGGAAAAAAAAAATACAAGTGGCAACACCCCATACCTAAGTAAGCTTGTAAGATCACAGACAATGATTGGGAGGGACGGTTAGGGAATCTCTCTTAAAGAAAGTATATTTACAAGATTAAATTTTTAAAAAACATTATATTATAATGGAAGGAGTCAGTGATTTCTTTCTAGAAAAGGCAATGTCATTGAAAAGGATTATAATTATGTGAGAAGATAGGAAAGGCAGTTTGGGGAGGGGAATAACCAAGGGCATAAATAAGGTCAGTGTAACTTATTTAACTGTGGCCAGTGGACAAGTTCTTTAAAGAGGAATTTATGCGTAGTATTTCCATTTATGCAGCCCAGAAAATAGATTTAAACCAATAATCTTGAGCATTACAGTGACCCAAGCAAATAAACTAAGATTAATTAGTTTGTTTACCATTCATGTGAAGAGTTGTAAGTACTAAAGCACATGCCCCCACATGCCTAAATTAACATCAACGTTTAATGTGTAGTATAACGTGTAACCAAAGAAAAGCATAGTACCTATTTACCACTATGATTACTCTTCTGCACATTATGATTTATTTATTTTTTTCTAAGTTTTGAGGCAGTGCCTCACTAAGTTGCCTAGGCTAGACTCAAACTTAATATCCTCCTGCTTTATCTTTCCAAATACCTGGGAATATAGGCCTGGGACACCACACTAGTCAAATTAAGTCTAAAATGGGTCTTTTATTCTTTTCTGGATAAGTGACAGCTATTTTGCAGGGACTGCATTTCTGGACTTTTGTGTCTTATGAGAAATCTTCTGAGAGTTGCTTCATATTTATTGTGAGAAATTTTTACTGGTCAATAGGTGCAGGAAAAAAGAAAAAAAACATTTCCTTAAAGATGAAGATAGTTAGGACTCTTTCTTATGGGTGATTATTAAAATATCTTTGGGATATTTTTGTATTTTCTCCTATGCAGCGTTATTTCTGTTCTGAAATCCTCATAATATTTATTGGGAGTATATGTAATTTAAAACAAATTTAGAAAAGCAGAATGATATTACAGTTTGGTATGGGCAGTAATAAGTATTGGGAAGAAAGGAAAATGTGAAAGGATTAATTAATGTTTCTTTAGCTGAAGTGGTATGGCTTCTTTAACTGAAGTGGTATGAATATGAAGAAAATGCATGTATCTATGAAATACCCCTTACTTGGTCTGGATAATACAGTAAGTGTCATATTTCAGGTAAAGATACTGCTTCACATCTTACATGTTCAGCAAAGTCAAAATTCATAGTCTGATAATGTAATATCATAGAACATGCATTATGAATTATATTACCTAGATTATTATTTTAGTAATGTTTTGAATCTTTTATAGTTTATTATGCTTTATATTTTAAAAGCATTGTTTTGATCTTTATATTCTTAAACTTATAAAATGCATGTGGGGGGCACTGGGGTTTGTCACATTTTTACTTAGCTAAAATCAGCATGTCCCCTAAAATACTGTTGAAAGAAGCTGACTGTATCCCATAGAAAGAAGGAGGTTGGAATATAGTTGGAATTGTCTGATTGTGTCAAATTGTTCAGGAAGAAACAGCTCTAATAACCTAATTTTAACCCTGATGGGGTTATTTGCACTAGTAGTACATGCTAAATTCTAATTTATTCTTTTATTACTCATTGTCGTTTAAAATATTTCCAAGATATTGCATTATTGTATGCAATGTATGAAAGTTACCAGACTAACCCTGGAGCTAGAATGCTGAGCTCAGATCCCAAGCATTTAATTAGGTGCTGGGGTGGTTGGGATTTTATTTTGAGGGCAGAGTGCAGTTATCAGATTTAAGCAAGAGGGTAATTTGTATTTAAATTGCCATTTTGAATTATGTGTGGGGAGTAGGAAAGGGACAAGGAACTAGGTCTCTTTGATGACACTGGTAGGATTATACAAAAAGAAATTGATGGTGACTTTGTCCAGGGTGATATCAGTGAAAACAAAGGGAAGTGGATGGGGAAAGAAACTATTGGAGAACCTAGAAGAAGCCTGGTAAAACTGGGCCTATGGGAGGATGTCTTGGTCCATTTGTATGCTGTGTCAGGATACCATATGTATTGTGTAACTTATAGGCAACAGAAATGTATGATGATAGTTTTAGAAGCTGTGAAATTCAACAAATCTCAAGCTACCAGCAGAGCCAGTGTCTGATGAAGGCTCACTTCCAGGTTTGGATAAATCACCATCTTCTTGTTAAATTCTCATATATTGGAAGTGTGGTAAAGTATCTTTCTGGGGCCTGTTTAATAAGGGCATTAATCCCATGCACAAGGGCTGAGGCCTCATTACTAAATGCTCCATCTTCAAATACCATCATCTCGGAGATTAAGTTTTCCATATGCAGTAGGGGAATCCAAACCTTAAGACCATAGCTAGGAGGTACTACAGATGGCAATAATCACATAGTTGGTGTCCCACAGACTTTGCCTTATTTATATTCAAGTCTTTGGGGAAGAAAGATTTCTATAATGGTCAAAGAACCAAACTACATCTTTGAATACTTGTTTACAGTCAACAAAGAATAATAGAAAATATGTTCATATGTGTGAATCACCTGAGGAAATTTAATGTGAGTAATTATATTCCTTGAAAGTGAGGAGCCATGAGAAATTGTCCAGAACAAGATCAGATGTTTCAGAGATTAGCAGCAACAAGAAGTCACTATTCCACTTAGAAGGGAAAAAAAGCACCATTACTAAAGGCCATGGGCCAGAGTCACCTGGAGGAAGCCTAGCAGCAGCCTGGGTCTGTCCTACAGGAACTGAGGCTAAGGAACAGACTCAAATTCTGTTAGACTTGCCTTCCAGGTAGAAGAACAAGAGAGGAGACAGTCACTTAGCTTCTCCATGCTCTTCCTCTCACAACTCCCAATAGTGCCTCTACTGGCCAAGCCACTAGAAACTTTCTGAGAACTTTAGTCTATGGTAGCCAAGGGGCCTGGAACATGCTGCCTTAGAGAGCAGAGTGAAAGTAAAAGGAATGAACTATCAGGCAAAAAACAACAGGCCCAGCAGCACATGGATGAGTGGGTGGGGGATTTGTGGAATTTGAGGAGCTGAGGAGTTATGGAAGTGTGAAGAGAGGCCCAGAAAAGGGAGGTGGTCAGAGGGTAGCTTGGAAGGATAAATAGGGGCTAAATATATGGAGTTTCAGAAGTATTTATGCAGTTTGAATTTATGTTCATATCAATTGAGACAGTGTGTGAGCAGATGTGTAATTTATAAAAATTACAATAGTTACAAAGTTTTAGTTAGAATAAATTCAAGAGATTGTACATATTAAAGATATATTATTGTAAAAACAGTAAAATATATAGTTGAAAGTTAAGAGTGGAATTTTTTAAGTGTCCTCACCACAGAAAAGTATTTGAGATAATACATATGATTTTATTTAGCCATTTTGCACTGTGTGTATGTGTAAGCATCATGCTTTAAATATATACATATACATGTGTATGTATATATATGTATATATATATACATATACATGTATATATATACATAAATATATATAAATTGTTTATTTGTCATTTAAAAAATAAAATTAGAAAAAATTTCTTTAGCTGAAATATGAAGAGTGACTCAATGAGTACAATCCTGAAAGCAAGACTCCCAAATATTTTCACAGTGATCTAAGTTCTTCTTTTACTTAAAATTTACTAGAAAATACTTCAGTACTGATCCTGAGCATAAGATACATGTCTGTAATCTCTGAGTGTGCTCAGCTGCCCTAACCAGGAATGTACACTCTGGGGGGAAGTCTAGGGGTAGTTAACATCTGAAAGGCTGGAACAAGTTACTATAAATTTTTCTACCCCTCTATGTGATCTGTCCTGAGTATTTAATAATTAACATAGGGGAAAATTAGAAGTACTTTCTCATTCTTGGAACAAAAGGTGTTCAGAGTAATTGGGTTGGTTAAAAATAATTTGCCTTCTTGGAAAGTAGAGACCTCAGAGATTCTGATCTTAAAATCTTTTAGCAAAGGACAACTCTGATTTGAACCTGTATTCCTACCATCTCCTGAGGATTCTCTTGCCTTACAGGACCACAGCTTGTAAGAGTCCAGTCACATCTGCCTCTGAAATCCTTTGATCAGGGAAAATTTAGGTTTCCTTGGGGACAGAGAGACCCAGGGCTACACCCACACCAGGGACAGGTGATATGTCCATTTCATGTTTCTCTGTGCCTCTGAGATTTACTTCTCCCTACTTCTAGCCACTATGAAAGACAAAACTGCATAAGACAATTAGGGAGATTATTTGATTTGGCTTATTGCAGTAGGAAAAATATTATTTAATGAGAAACTTCTCAAAACAAAAGAAAAAAAGCTGGAAAATGTAAGGAGTAAGGAGGGGAAGGGGAAGAGGAAGAGTAGGTGGTTTCAAGAGATAAGGATACCAGAGGGTCATCCACTTTGCAAGTCTTGAATAAGTAGATTTTGGAAAATAAAAGAATGAGAGAATAGAGAATTTTTTAACTATCCATGTTTTCTAGGAGCATAAGATTCAAATAAATTTATTTATTTTTTATTGGTTGCTCAAAACATTACAATGATCTTGACATATCATATTTCATACATTTGATTCAAGTGGGGTATGAATTCTTATTTTTACCACATGTACAGATTGCAGGATCACATTGGTTATACATCCACATTTATACATACTGCCATACTAGTATCTGTTGTATTCTGCTGCCTTTCCTATTTTAACTTTGCTACCACTGAAGGTGAAAGGAAGGTTCCTTTGGCCTCCATCATTTTGCAGCATAGGAAAAGAAGATTCTGACTTATATAAAGAATGAATCACTACCAAAAGAGAGTAGATGAAACTGAAGTACATTTAGGCAATAGACTCAAGGGCTTTTGGTCATTGATGATTGAGAGTCAAGTGTGAAGTGGAAGTTTCTGGTTTGGGAGACAGGTGTTTACCAGTGCCATTTACTAAAATATAAAGTATGGATAGAGGAACAGATTTGGGAAAAATTATATTGGGTTTAGTTTTCGTGTTTATTCTAAATGTACCTCTAATGCCTAGCATGGATTTACATATGTGTCCATAGCATTTGTGAAGGATTGTGGGAATAAATGAATAAGGATTGTGGGAATAATCATAATAGGTAAATGTCGTAGTTAATAGCAGACCAAAGATAACTTACTATGATGGCTAATTTTAGGTGTCAACTTGACTGGATTAAGGATACCAAGAGAAATGGTAAAGCATTATATTTAGTAGCGTCTCTGAGAATGTTTCTAAAGGATACTGACATGTGAATTGGTAGACTGTATGGGGAAGTTCTGCCCTCAGTGTTGGTAGCCTATATCAAATCACTGGAGCCCAGAATGAATAAAAAAGGCAGATGAAAGGTATGTTTTCCTCTTTAGAATCTCATACATTTTTTTATGCCTTTGCACACAAGAACCCCTAGGTTTCTGGTGTTTGAACTGTGCCTCCCCCTTAAACCCCATTTCTCAGGACTTTGGACATGAACTAGCCATGCAGTTGGCATCACAGGGCCTTCATCTTGTAGATGGCCTGTCATGGGGCTTCTCAGATTCCATAATTATGTGAGTGAATTCATGTAATACATCCCTTTTCATTTATGTATGTATGCATGTATGTATTTGTATATCTATGTATCACTATCCTATTAATACTGTCTCACTGAAAGTACATTTACATTTCCCATTTTGTGATTTGGGATATACACTAGAAAACACTTATATTAAAACACATCTTTCCTCCCGAATGAGGTAACATGGGGAAGGTATCAATTAAGAGCTTAACTTAATTAATTGGGAATATCCAAGAAAAGCAAGGGGGAAAACACCCCGTGTATTAACATAATTTAAAACCATGCAAAAATATAAAACATAGATTTTCTGCTTAGAAAAGTAAATGAAATCTCTCAAAGTCTTTCAGTTTTGCTTCTTACAGCCCACCCCATAGCACCCATCTACTTCTGGGTTGCTGAGACAGGGGAAATCAGCCCACTCATTACATAAAAATAAACTCATTCTCCCCATAAAACACAATTCCTGCAGAAGTAGTCTGTGTGATTAGACTTGAAAACACAAACAGTTCAGCCTGAGGGCCTGACAGGGGAATTGTAGGCTCACTCTCATTAGCTAATTATAATACGTCATGTCAACTGTTACTTTTTTTTTAAAAAAAATGTATTGCCTGTTGAATGAGATGAGAACATTAGCATCTAATTTTCTGAATGATAATACAATGTGCTGGCATTTTCGGTTATTTCTACAGTAGGCAAATTGTACCATAGTGTGAAAGCAATTTTTAATGCAAAAAAAAAAAAAAAGATACCTGGACTAAGGGTCAGGAACTTTGGTTTTAATCTAAGTTTAAACTAACTGACTTTATAATTTTATGCATGATATTTAATCTTCTGGATTTTAGTTTTTTATATCTAAGTTAGAAATTTTCACTTACATCTAAGAATTTAGATTACTCTAGTTCAGTGTCTATATAATTTTTAAATAAGTAAACGGCTAAATTCACTTTGGTAAATTTATACTTTGAAATTTGAAGAGAATGATGTAGATCTATTGGTGATGGCTATACTAATGTGAGCATATATGTCCCCATATATTTTATTGAAAGTTAATTATGGAAAATACCTACATTTTGGGGAGTGAAAGGGAATAGGGGAGACTGGATATTGCTCATCAATCTTCATGTTCTGAATTGTATATTTTGACTGTCTGCCATGATCCTCCCCAGTAAAGGGAGAATTCCCCAAGCTTCTTTTCCTCTTGATTTTTCTGGAGCTGTAGCCAACACCTCCAGGTGGATGATTCCAAACTTGGAATCCCCAGTCCCTTCCTTGATTTGTAATTATTAGGCTGCATCTAAGCTCCTGCTGGTAGTGCCAGTTAATTTTTCTCAAACACAATTCATAGTCTTCTAAACCATGTCTTCTCTGTTATATTCCTATCTTTACGTGTTGCCCGGAGGCCCAGAGCCATACAATTTAAAAGCTGTGCTATTATTCCCTCAACTGAAGGAGTGAGTCCTCTGGCCAAACTCTTCTAGGTTTTTCTCACACATTATCCTCAATTTCCATTATGATCTGCACTATCTTGGTTTAAATCTTTATTACTGTTTCCGTGAGGAAAAAAATCACAATAACTGTATGATGGTTTATTTTACGTGTCAACTTGACAGACTATGGTATTCATTTGTTCAGATTAACGCTAATCTAGGTGTTTCTCTGAAAGTATTTTGTAGTTGTGGTCAACTTTTCCAGTCAGTCAAATTTAAGGAGTTTTTCTTTGATAATCAGGGGTTGCCTCATCCATCCATCATATTATCTACCATATAACTATTAGCACTAGATCCTTAAGAACAAATCTGAATTGTTCCTGAGAAATGAAGAAATTCTTCAGCTTTTAGCTCCTGCTTGAAGTTGTTCAGCCTGCTAGCTTCCCTTACAGATTTCAGACTTGCCATAACCCATGGTTGTGTAAGTCAGTTCCTTGAAATCTATTCTTTATATATACCATATATTATCTCTTTTATAGTTATGTGTTCATGTATTTGTGCATGTGTGAACTTGTGTGCATGTTTATATGTTTGTGCATTTGTTCAAATCTGTGCATCTTTTCTCTGGAGAACCTTGACTGATACTAATTGATTATTTTTTGGTTTACTTTTTCCATTTTCTCTGATATCATCATTGTACTCTTATCTCCTTTGGAAAGCTATGAGATCATGCTTAACATATTTTCTTCATGTCATTCTCTTGCCAATGTGTGCCTTCTACATGATTTTATTTGGGTGCAGTTATTCATTCCCAGAATACTGCTATTTCCCAACATTTTCTTGGGGAAGGGGGATTTAATTGTGTATATGTAGGAATAGATTCCCCATTTTTCTATTTGGAAGAGACAAATCCTGTGGATCAGAAAGCAAAGAAAAAGTCGCATTTCTTAGGCCCACAGGATTACTATATTTCAGGTGCTAACACAAGCACCACACTTCTGTTCTGAGCCTCACTCACATTTTGGCAATAAGTTTCCTATGATCCTCAGAGAGTCTGAATTAGGAACTACTGGCAAACTGCCATGTTGAGCAGGAATATCATTTTGTTATTTTCTTTAATGTATCCCACATGAAGCTCAGAGAAATAACCTTCCTAAATTTGCTGATTAATCCTACACACAAACATACACACACACACACACACACACACACACACACACACACACCTAAGTTTCCACATCCTAGTATTATATTCCCTCATATGATGGTCTGAATAATGGTTCCAATGATGTCTGTGTCCTAATCCCCAGAACCTATGACTGGGACTTCATGTGGCCAAAGGTATGCTGCAGATGTGGTCAAGTCAAAGGTCTTCAAATGGGAAGATTATCTAGGATTATCTGGGTAAACACATGGCAACCACAAGGGTCTCTATTAAAGGAAGTGAGGAGAAGTCAGAGAGGAAAAGGCAATGAGATGATGTCACTAGGGAGAAATTTGAAGATGCTATACTGCAGATTTTGAAGATAAAGAAGTAATCACAAATCAAGGAATGCAAGAAATGCAGCTCTAGAATCTGGAAAAGGCAAGGATACCACACATTTTCCTTTAGAGCCTCTAAAGGAGTGAAGCCCTATTGACATCTTAGTTTGGGCTCAGTAAAGACAGTTTTGAACATCAGACCTCCAGAACTGTGAGATGATAAATCTGTGTTGTTTTAAACCACTAAGTTTGTAATTATTAAAGCAGACATAGGAAACAAATATAACTGACTATACTTCAATATCCCAATATATTTACTGGGTAGCCACAGTTCAGTTTTCAACCTAGCACCTACCAAATATCTCTATCTTGAGTAGTGCTATGTCTCCCAAGTCGTATAAGTCAGCTCACAAAAATCACCTCACAGCATTCTTTTCATAGAAGATACTTGGCAAAGTTAGTTTCTTCCCAAAAGGGGAAACTGTTTAACTCCTCATTTTCTTGATTCATACAAATGAGTAAAGCAGGTAAGAATCTTGGACCATACACTGAGTTATTCCAAGAATGTAACTGTTTTTCTGCAAATGAACTTGATTTCTATTTCAAGTACCTCTTCTACCAGTGACAGAAACTGACTGTCATGTATTTTCAATTGGCTTCCCCATTTTTCCACATTATGGTGTTCCACCCTGAGGATAAGAAGTAAAGACTTTGGAAGACTGGAGGGAGAGGAGATGGTTGTCCTCCTTCCATAGGGACAATAACTGAGATGTCTCATTACTGCATCATTTGCAGATGCTGTCCAGGCAGACTCCTGCTGCATTTTCCCAATCTCAGAAGCTCTCTAGATGCATCAGCTCTCTGTACTTCTCTCAGCATGGGGGAATGTTTACTTTTCTGTTGCAACACTGGAGAACTTGAACACTCAGGAATGCTCAGTATTGACACCCAGGCAAGCATTGTTCTCACTATACTGATGCAGGTACCAAGGTTTTTGTCTACTCAGAAAGGGGGAGCCAGAATCATTTATCTACTATTGAAACCTCAGGCCTAATTTAAGAATCCTATATCCTATATTAAGTTTAGTTATAGGAATTTTTATGTAGTCTTGGCTATCAAAACACTGGCTCTGATTGTGACTTTTATCTGTATATCTTAATATAAAATCATCAAAAGGGGAAAATCTGGCATTCCATTTTCTGAGTTGTCATGCTATCACCATCATTTTAGACAATAGCTGTCTTGTGACTTTGCTAATTTTTACATGAAAAGAAATAGTGACAGGGACAGGTAAAAACAAATTGATTAGAGTTCTAGAAATCTTTTACTTTACTCTTCAGATTCACCCTGCTTCACTCTGCTGTGTACCTGAACAATGACCCTTACCCCTGGTTTTGAGTGGGTTTAGAAAGTAGAAGACAATGAAAACAGATAAAGGAGGTCAACATGTTAATTCTTTGAGTTGCCTCTTGGCTGGGTCATGGAGAAATGGCTACCACATCTACCTGGGATACAGCTCCTGTCAGGTGGCCCTCTCCACAGAGCTTCTGACTGCCAGTTCCTGGAATCAGTTCTAGCATGATAAAAACCAGCCCCCAGGCACCACACCATCTCTGATGGTTCCTCAAAAGACTGCCACCATCTCACAGAAAGCTGTAGATAGCCCTCCTATGAAACATTCCTTAAACTTCTCACTCAGTTTTCTGTCTATTTTCTGTCAGATTGATAGAGGTAATATATTTTTAAAAAAGTATTTCAAGTTATCTCCTTCATAGAATTGATGGTATAATACATCAAATTATTAAATGAATTTTCTGGTTTAAATATCTCTCACTAGATAGCATTAACATGCCCTTGAAATAGCACTTGAGAAAGAAGAAAAAAAGTTCATTTATTTTCAGATTCTGAAAGATTTTTGCCAATACATCTACATAAGTCAGTGGAGACTGAAAATACATGTATGGAACATCCTTAACATCCGAAGTTGGCTGCCAAGTAATTTCAGTGGAGGATAGTTATTTCAAAATGAATGTGGTATATTTTTAAGCAGACCTAATTTTTTAAAGAGCAGTTTTAGGTTTACAGCAAAATTGAGCACATGCTACAGAGATTCCCCATATACTTCCTGTCCTAATATACACACTGCTTCCCTCTCTATAAAAATCCCACACCAAAGTGCTGCATTTGTTACATTCCATGAACCCACATTGACACATCATTATCATCCTAAGTCCATAGTTTACATAAGGGCTCGTTCTTAATGTTGACACATATCCGCTATTATAAGTGTCCTGCAAAACAATTTTACAGTCCAACTATCACTTCTGCTTCATGTTTTCATCCTTATTTCCCCACTAACCTTTGGTTACCACTCATTATTTTTATTGTCTCCATACTTTGGCCTCTTGTAGAATATTATATAGTTAGAGTATGTAGCCTCTGATCAGCTTCTTTCATTTAGCACTTTGGATTGATTATATTTCCTGTCCTTTTCACATCTTGCTAGCTATTTATTTTCAGTGTAAAATAATACTCTAATATCTGATATACCACTTTTTTTCTTAATATATTCACCTTCTGAAAGACAATTTAGTTGCTTCCCCATTTTGGCAATCATGGATAACCTGCCGTATACTTTTGTGTGTAGGTTTTTGTGTGAACATAAATTTTCAACCCATTTGGATAGAGATTAAAGAGAGTAATTGCTGCATCATATGGTAAGAGTTTGCTTCATTTTGTAAGAACCTGCCAGACTGTCTTCCAAAGTTGTCTTACCATTTTGCATTCCCACCAGAAATGAATGAGAATTCCTGCAGCTCCACATCCTTGCCAGAATTTGGTCTCAGTGTTTTGAATTGGCCTTTTAATATGCATATTGAGGTATCTCAGTGTTTTTTTTTTTTTAAAGTTCATCTATTCCTCCCATGCTGATCCCCCAACCCCATTATGAATCAGCAGGAAGTGACCATTTTTATTTATTTATTTATTTATTTATTTTTTTTTAGAGAGGGGAGAGAGGGAGAGAGAGAGAGAGAAAGAACTTCTTAATATTTATTTTTTTAGTTTTCGACAGACACAACATCTTTGTTTGTATGTGGTGCTGAGGATCGAACCCGGGCCGCACGAATGCTAGGCTAGCGCGCTACCACTTGAGCCACATCCCCAGCCCCTCTCAGTGTTTTAATATGGAATTCCATAATAACATATGATGTTGAGTATCTTTTCATAAGCTTATTTGTCATATGTAATCTTCTTTTATGAAGTGTTTATTCAGATCTTTTGCTGTTTTTTAAATCCAGTTGCTCATTTTGTTATTTACTTTATAATATCTCTGTATATTTTGGATAACAGTCCTTTATCAGATACGTGTTTTGCAAATATTTTCCCCAGTGTGTACTTGCCTTCTCATTCTCTTGACAGTATCTCTTGCAAAGCAGTAGATTTTTAATTTTATTAAAGTCCACTTATAAATTGTTTCTTTCACGGATTGTACCTTAGGTGCTATATCTAAAAAGTCATTGCCAAACTCAAGGTCATCTAGATTTTTTCCTCCTGTTATTATCTTCCAGAAGTTTAATAGTTTAAAATTTCAAATTTAAACAACGATCATATAGAGTTCATTTTTGTGACTGGTGTAAAGTTATACACTTTTCTGCATGTGTATGTCCAGTTGTTCTTGAATCTTTTGTTAGAAGGAGGAGTATATTGCATTTATTCCTTCATCAAAGATCAGTCACCTATGTTTATATGGCTTTATTTCTGGATTTTCTATTCTGTCCCATTGATCTGTCTAGTCTTTCAGTAATACCACTTTGTCTCAAATACTGTAGCTTTAGGGTAAGTTGTGTTAGCTGTATTGGTCTTTTATTTCTTGATAAAAACTTTAGAGTTAGTTTGTCAATATTCATAGTATAACTTGATGGGGTTTTGGTTTTTATAGATCAATTTTTAAAGAATGGATATCTTGGCAATATTGCTTGGTGTGGTTATTTAGTTCTTTGATTATCACTTTTATAATTTTGCTACAAACTACATATATAGATATTGTGTACCTTTAATTAGATTTTTTTCTGTATTGGGGATAGAATCTGGGCCTTATATAAGCTAGGCAAGCATTTTGCCTCTGAATTAAATCCTCAGCCCACATCTTTCATTTATACCTTGGAGTTTAATTTTGGGGGTTGCTAGTGAAAATATTTTTTTCAAATTTTTATAATTTGTTTTTCAAATTTGATTTTAATTTGAAATTTTATGTGTTCATTGCTGATATGTAGGAAACCAACTAACTTCTGTATATGAACATTTTGTTCTATAATCTTGATAAAAATCACTCATTTCCAGGAGGATTTTTCCCTCCAATTCTTATTTGCTATATGGATAATTATGCCATCTACAAGCCAAGACAGATTTCTTTTTTCCAATCTGTATAGCTTTACTTCCTTTTTAAAGATAATATTACATTAGAAAGAGTTTTTGGCATGATGTTGAAAAAGAGTGGTGAGAGGAAGAGACCTCTTTGCTTTTCCTTGACTTTACTAGGAAAGCGTCAAGCTTCTCATCAAGAATGATGTTAGTGGGGCTGGGGATATAGTTCAGTTGGTAGAGTACTTGCCTTGCATGCACAAGGCCCTGGGTTCAATCCCCAGCACAACACACACACACACACACACACACACACACACACACACACAGAAGAATCATGTTGTCAAATTAAAGAAGGATCAGGGGAGTAGAAGAAAAAGATTGAGGGGGAAGAAGAAGGACAGTATTAGAAAAAAACAGTGTAATGAACCTAGACCAACTTTCCAACGTACTATATGGACATGCTAGAATGAAACTCACCATCATGTAAACCTACAAGACGGTAACTTTTTTTTTTTTTTTAAAGAGAGAGTGAGAGAGGAGAGAGAGTGAGAGAGAGAGAGAGAATTTTTAATATTTATTTTTTAGTTCTCGGCGGACACAACATCCTTGTTGGTATGTGGTGCTGAGAATCGAACCCGGGCCGCACGCATGCCAGGCGAGCGCCGCCACCGCCTGAGCCACATCCCCAGCCCAAAGACGGTAACTTTAATAAAATGTAAATAAATAGAAAGATCAGGAGCATGGAGGAGAGGAGGGTAAGGATAAGTACTGTGGACTGAATTGGAGCAAGTTATATTCCATGCATTTAATTTAATTGTATCAAAATGAATTCTGATTTATAATAACTATTATGAACCAAGCAAAAATAATAAAAAGGAGTGATGTTGTCTGTAGTTTCTTTTTTTATTGGTTGTTCAAAACATTACAAAGCTCATGACATATCTTCTTTCATACATTTGATTCAAGTGGGTTATGAACTCCCATTTTTACCCCAAATTCGATCCTCAGCACCACATAAAGATATTGTGTAGTTTCTTTTTAATAGATATCCTTCATCAAATTGAAGAAGTTCCTCTCTGTTTACAGTTTTCTGAGAGGTTCTTTTGTTCTTTTCGTTGTTGATGTTTGTTTGTTTGTTTGTTATGAATGACTTACATTTTGTCAAATGTAAGTCATTTCTGCATCTACTGATATGATCAGGTATTTTTTCTTCTCTGACCTATTGATACATCATTATGCAAAGTGATATTTAAATGTTTAACCAGTATCACATACCAGGGATATATCCCACTTGGTCATGGTATACAATTATTTTTATTCATTATTGGGGATTAGATTTGCTAATATTGTTTAAGGACTTTTTTCATTTTATTCATGAGACGCATGGATCTGTAATTTTGTTTTCTTGTATACCTTTGTCTGAATTTGGTATTAGGGGAATTCTGGTCTCATAGAATGACTTAGGAGACATTTTCTCTGCTATCTTCTGGAAGAGATTGTAGAGAATTGGAATAATTTCTCCCTTAAGTGTTTGGTAGAACTCACCAGTGAAACCCTCCAGGCCCAGTGCTTTCTGCTTTGAAGAACATTAACTATTGATTCAATTCCTTTCAAAAGTGCAATTCTAGGAGGTAGGGTGGAGGCTCAGTGGTAGAGCTCTTGCCTAGTGTGTGCGAGGCACTGGGTTTGATTTTTAGCACCACATATAAATAAATAAAATAAAGGTCCATTGACAATTAAAAATGTCTTTTAAAGTGTAATTCTATTCATGTTGTCTATTTTCTATCATGAGTGTGAGTTTGGGAAGATTGTGTCTTTCAAGGATCTGGTCCATCTCACATCTCATCTAGGTTAATGTTCCACATTATATCTCATGACTTCTCTTGCTTTGGTATGTACTCTACCTGAAATTAATACAGCTGTTAATTTCTAATAGTGAGCTGGTAAATCTTTCTTCATCCTTTTATTTCAAATCTACATATGTCTTTAGATTTAATGTGGGTTTCTTGTAGTGAATTTCAGAGTCAAGTTTTGATTTTTGATACACTGTATTAATCTGACTTTGAAATGGTATTAATACCACTTTATATTTAACATTTTTTCTTTTCCTTTTTTTTTTTATATTTCTGTTGGTTGACCTAGAGTTTGTAATGTGCATTTACAACTAATCTAAGCACACTTTGAAATAATACTGTATCACTGTACTGGTGGTATTTATTTACACTTTTTAAAGCATCTTATAGGTATACATAATGATGAGTTTCACTTTAGTGTATCCATATATGTACATTGGAAATTTAGTCTAGGCTCCTTATATACTGTCTCCCTTATTCTATTCCTACTTATATAAGCAAAATATTCCTGATTTCTCCCTCCTGGCCCTTATAACATTGCATTCATTTATTTAACCTACATATAAACATATATGTATATATTTTTCTATATTATGCACATTATAGATAATCACAGATTGGTTGTTGATGTTTGTTTATTTGTTTGTCATGAATGACTTACATTTTGTCAAATGCATTTGACATATATACACACATATATAACTTGTCACTTTTTATTTTGAGTAAACTGTTACCTGTAGACACCAATTAATAATAAAAATAAAATTATTTATCTTATTTTTCCTTATTCCCTCTCTGACGCTCTTTCTTTGTTTATGTAGATCTAACCTACATCATTTCTCTTTGTTTTGTTTTTTCTCTCTCAAAAACTTTTAGATTGTTTTAACATGTCCAGCAAGGTAAGACCAGGTCTAGTGGCATAAAACTCTCTTAATTTTGATTTTCCTGAGAAGTCTTTAAATATTCTCTTATGATAGATAATTTCATAGAGTACAGAAATCTAGATTGGTAGGATTTTTTTTTTTGGTTTTATTTTTTCTCTCAATACTTTAACCAATCTCTTTCCTACATGGTCTCTGAGGAGAAGTTGGATGTAATTCTTTTTTTTTTTTTTAAGGTAAGGTGATTTTTATTTTTGTTTGCTGCTTTTAAAGATTTTTTTAACATTGAACATTTTTAATTGATTTTTTAAAAAATAAATGACAGTGGAATGCATTACAATTCTTATTACACATATATAGCACAATTTTTCATATCTCTATATATAAAGTATGTTGACACCAATTTGTGTCTTCACATATGTACTTTGGATAATGATGTCTATCACATTCCACTATCCTTGCTAACCCCCTGCTCCCTCCCTTTCCCTCCCACCCCTCTGCCCTATCTAGAGTTTGTCTATTCCTCCCATGCTACCCCTCCTTATCCCACTATAAAATCAGCCAATTATATAAGAGAAAACATTTGGAATTTGTTTTGGGGGGATTGGCTAACTTAGCATTATCTTTTCAATGCCATCCATTTAACTGCAAATGCTATGATTTTATTCTCTTTTATTGCTGAGTAAAATTCCATTGTGAATATATGCCACATTTTGTTTATCCATTCATCCACTGAAGGGCATCTAGGTTGGCTCCACAGTTTAACTATGCGGAATTGTGCTGCTATAAACATTGATGTGGCTGTGTCCCTGTAGTATGCTGATGCTTTGCGTATAGTCCAAGTCAGAGGAATAGCTGGGTCAAATGGTGGTTCCATTCCAAGATTTCCAAGGATTCTCCATATTTCTTTCCATATTGGCTGCACCTATTTGCAGTCCCACCAGCAGTGTCTGAGTGTACCTTTGTCCCCACATCCTCACCAACACTTATTGTTGTTTGTCTTCACAATAGCTACCATTTTGACTGGAGTGAAATGATAGAGTAGTTTTGATTTGCGTTTCTCTAATTGCTAGAGACGATGAGCATTTTTTCATATATTTGTTGATTGATTGTATCTCCTCTTCTGAGAAGTGTCTGTTCATGTCCCTGGCCCATTTAATGATTGGGTTATTTGTGTTTTTTGTTTTGTTTTTGTTTTTGTTTTTTGGTGCTTTTTGAATTTTTTATATACCCTAGAGATTAGTGCTCTATTTGATGTGTGAGGGGTAAAAAATTGTTCCCAGGATGTAGACTCTCTGTTCAACTCACAGATTATTTCTTTTGCTGAGAAGAAACTTTTTAATTTGAATTCATCCCATTTATTGATTCTTGGTTTTAATTCTTATGCTATAGGTGTCTTATTAAGGAAGTTTCGGCCTAATCCCACATAATGAAGATTAGGACCTACTTTTTCTTCTATTAGATGTAGTGTCTCTGGTTTAATTCCCAGGTCCTTGATCCACTTTGAGTTGAATTTGGGGAATCAACTTAAAGAAAGAGGTGAAAGATCTATACAATGAAAACTACAGAACCCTAAGAAAGAAATCAAAGAAGACCTTAGAAGATGGAAACATTTACCTTGCTCTTGGATAGGCAGAATTAATATTATCAAAATGACCATACTACCAAAAGCACTATACAGATTTAAAGCAATTCTGATCAAAATACCAATGGTATTCCTCATAGAAATATAATATGCAATCATGAAATTCATCTGTAAAAATAAGAGAACCAGAATAGCTAAAGCAATCCTTAGCAGGAAGAGGGAAGCAGGTGGCATCACTATACCAGACCTTAAACTATACTACAGAGAAATAGTAACAAAAGTAGTATTGGCACCAAAACAGACTGGTAGACCAATGGTTCAGAATAGAGGACACAGAGACTAACCCACAAAATTACAATTATCTTATATTAGACAAAGGTGCCAAAAACATGCACTAGAGAAAAGATAGCCTATTCAACAAATGGTGCTGGGTAAATTGGAAATCCACATGCAACAAAATGAAATTAAACCCCTATGTCTCACCATGCACAAACTCAAGATTTTTTTATGTTTGACTTTATTCAGTTTACAATGATATGCCTAAGAGTAGTTATTTTGGTGTTCTCTGAGCTTCATGTACCTGTGGCTTAGTGTCTGACATTAAATTGGGTGGAAATTCTCAATCATTCATGATTCAAATGTTTATTCCAATATTTCTGTTCCTTTCTTTCTTCTCTTTCTTGTACACTCACTATATGTAGTGATACTTTTTGTAGTTGTACCTTAATTCTTGGATAGTCTGTTTCAATTTTTCCAGTCATTTTTCTCTTTGCTTTTCTGTTTGGAATTTTTATTGGCACTTCCTTAGTCCCACAGAGTCTTTCCTCAGCTTTGTGAAATCTTCTAATAAGAGTACCAAAGACATTATTCATTTTTGTTCCAGAATTATTTTTATTTTTTCACTTATTTAATTATAGAAGTTCATATTATTATGTCATGAATAATTCTTTTCTCATTTTCAGTCTAAGTGCATCAACACAATTTTCATTTTCAGTTATACTCTTTTTTAGGCCTGTATCATTTCTTTTTCATTCTTCTTAGAATTTCCAACTGTTTACATTGACCATCTGTTCTTGCATGCTGTCTACCTTATTGATTAGAGAATTTAGCATATTAATCATGGTCATTTTAAATTCCTAATGTGACCACTCCAACATCTCTGCCATATTTGAGTCTTGTTCTAATATTTCACACTGTGTTTTCTGTCTTTTACTGTTCCTCCTATTTTTTGTTTTTCTTCTTGATGAACATACACGGTATTTGGGGCAAAGGAACTGTGGTCAGTAGTCCTTTACACATGTGGTGCTAAGACATGGAACTGGGAACTTTTCTGCAGACTATCATTATAGCTCAGTCTTTTAGTGAGTCTTTACCCCTGGTTTGTGTGAACCTCACAAGTGGTTCTCAGCTTTTCATACTCCCCCTTATGTGGGACATGATAGCTAGAGTGGACTGGAGTTGGTTATTTCCTTTACCCTGGGTCACTTAAGCTCTGAAATAAGAGTTTCTCCAAAAGGTAGTCCTCATTAAGAAGAACAAAATCCTTTGGTATATTTCAGTGATTCCTTGTCTCTTCTGCCTTCTAGAAGTAAGAAGGGATTTTTCTCTGATAGCTATAGTAAAAACCCGGTTGAGTTCTGAGAAGTTATATTTGCATAAGTCTGGGTGCTCTTTTATTTGCTAAACTGAAAATTAGAGGTCTGTTTTGCAGTGTTTTAAAATGAAAATTTTCTTATCTTTTAAATATATATATATATTTATATTTATATATAAATATTTACATATATTATTTTTATATATTTATATATAAAAATATTCATAAATATATGGATATATATATATATATATATATATATATATATATATATAATTCATCTTGTAATGATGGATAGTGGAACAACTAGGTTAAGATCCAAAGAACTAGGTTAAGAACCAAAGGTTTTCCTTTTGGTCTCCTGGACTGGTTCTGTGAGTTAGGCCCAAACACTTCTCTGTTGAAGAGACACTGAGTAGATCAATGTTTCTTTTCTTTTTTAGATCCACAGTAATTTTGAAGATTTGTTTCAGGTTCTGGGTGTAAACTTTCTCCAGCTAAAGAAGCCTATTTACCTTTTGTGGAGGAGATAGACCTGGGATTCTTAAGTCATTATGAAAATCATCAAGATTTCCATCTTTAAGGCTTTTAAAGTAATTTCAATTTTATAGATAGGTCTGAATTCCATATGCACAGGTATTTTTAGGCAAAAGTACCATAAAATGAGTAATAGTAAATAACCTATTTATTGAGTGCTTACTATGTGCCACATGCCCAGCCCTCTGTGTGGATCATCTATCTATTTAGTTACCACTACAGCTTTAGGAGGCAGGCACAGGAGATCCCTATTTTGAAGGATACGTTGATGCTAATTACATGCCAAGAATCCTCCTAAGGACTATACTAGAGTTTGCATTACAGTTAACTTGTAATTTATCATGCAAACTGGGACACTTTGAGATTTGAAAGGATTCACTATTAATAATTAGGCCTGACAAGAAACAGAAATAAGGATTCTCAAGGGCAAAATGGGACATATGGTCTTATTAGTTAGCATTCTTCTTGAACAGAAGAAAAAACTGAGACATGAGAAGCAAAGTACCTGAAGCTGTATTCTAGCACATGGACTAGATATGACTCCAATAACATCAGACTCCAAGATCCAACATTCAATCACAGTGTGTTGGGATAGACTGATGAATGGCACCTATACAAAACCCTCAAGTACTTATTCTCAAGTATCTTGCCAGTTTGTATCATCCATCTGCCCTTTAAAGGCAAATTCCCCAGTATTTGATCACGTACTAGCATCAGTCACTTTATAGATAAGCTAATGTAAGCTAAAGATCTATGAAAAAGAGGCCTATACTTCACTGGAAATGCTCACAATAGCAGATTTTTTTTTTCCAAGAAGGAGAGCCTAATTACCTTTCGAAATTCCAAAAATGTCAAACTGATTACGGTGTATGCTTTTTTTATAACATCACATGCACAGAAGTTATTTTGGGATAATGAGCAATTTTAATCTTGCTTAATAAAAGCTATTCACAGGGTACTTTAGGAGGGGATCTGAATATAAGTAGTTTTACTAAACCACTTTCCCCTTTCAGTGGCATTTATTCAAGAGTATGCAAATTCTTCTAAAACTGGCAGCTAAATTTAGAAATCAGAAGGGCAGAGCTATGGACCTAATTTTCGTTTTAAAAAAAACCTTAATTTTGAATTTCACATATCACCTATATGCTGATAAAAAGCCAAGATGTACTTATTTTACAACAAAAGTTATTTGAATCTTTTCAGTCAGTATGAGGAACTAAGCATTATCAGGAGATTTTTTTTTAAAGAAAATATGCTAAAGAAACATTTTGCTCATTGGAATGATAAATTTTATGACAATATTCTAAATATAAAAGTGAGTTGAAAATTAGTATCTTAAATTTTATCTTATAATTCCTCTAAATCTATAGGTTCTTATTAGTTGGCATAGAAGAAAGCCACCTAATAAGAACTATAGGAGTATATAAGTGTAAACCTTCTGGAGAGAAGTGGAATCACTTCAGAATTTCTGTGGTACTAGCAAGTCTTTTGGAAATTTTCTACTTACTTTCTAACTTTTCACTTCCTGAAATCCTTTGGATACCTGTGCTTAGAGTGATCACTAGACAGGTTTGTGAAATGGAGGCCATTGGAGGATCAGCTCATCTATTTTGATAGAGGCAGCATAATTATCTCTTTGGAGTTCAGTTACCCTATCTTACACCAAAGATGTCTGCCTCCTTCCAGCAGTGAAGAGATAATGTCCAGGCAAATGACCATCCTACGGTCTTTCTGCTCTAAAGGAACATTTAAGTAAATTTTCATTATTTTTCTCTTCACTTCTCCCACTCTCTTTTTTCTGCTCTGTATCTATCAATCAGTTGTTAGATAAGACTATTCTTTTTTAAGGAGTTATGCTTACATTCAATGCCAGAAGTGCCTTCTTTATCATCTTCATTCACTAAATAAGTCTCCCTGTGATTAATGTATGCCAACTATGGGGCACTCTCTAACCCTGAGACTCCATGGTGAACTGAAAACATCACTGCCCTCACTAAGCTGAAGGTCTTCCACCTATTCCTTTTTGATAGCAATTCCTTTGCCTCCTTCCTTCCTATAAGAACGGGGATACATACACCTTATATCACAATCAGTCCTTCCCTGATCCTGACCCCCTCCTCTGTCAAAGTAAATTTGTTCTCTTTTCATTGTTCCTTAATTTGTCCCTTTACACAGGGACATGAAATTCCTGTTTACTCATTCTATTACATGCATTTACTCTATGATTAATGCCTCCTATTTGCCAAAAAACAAAGACTAGTATTAAAGTTAGTGGATCAGCTGAACCCTGGAAATCATTGGATCCTCATACTGTTCTACATAAGGAAAGTGAGTTCATAAGCTTTACAAATACAACTAATTATCAGTAAAAATATCACTAGGGGTAGAAGCTCCCATAGCCAGCACATGAATTTTCCCAGCTATGGATCAGGCAATTATATTGACTTTATTAGAACATTGGGCATCAAGTTCCAGAAAAACAAACATGACAGAACTGTGAAGCTAAAAATGAATTTACAGATAACCTAGCTTACTCTGCAGTAACCTAGCTTACTCTGCAGTTGAGACAGCTCTCCCCCATATTTTGCAATTTTACTTTGGTTAACAGGTACAATTGCTTTGTGACACGTAAGACATATTACCAAATTGTTGTGTCTATTTATATACTTCCTTCCAAAAGGGTACAAAGGCTTCATATCAGTAAATCTCAATATCATCTTTTTAAAAAATATTTATTTTTTAGTTTTAGGTGGACACAATATCTTTATTTTTTATTTTTATGTGGTGTTGAGGATCGAACCCAGCGCCCTGCACATACCAGGCAAGCGCGCTACCGCTTGAGCCACATCCCCAGCCCAATCCCAATATCATCTTAATATCAATATTTAGGAGTTTGTCAGCCCAAGGAAAAGAAGGAAACCTTCTGAGAAAAATAAGGCCAGTCATAGTACATCTGGCTTGAAATTAAAACCCAAAGGACTTTAAAATCCTGGTAAAAAGAATTTAATTTGCTGGACCAACTTTTCTTCTATATTTAAGGATCATACATTTGTAGATACAAAGAGAAAAATAAATAGCACATTTTTTTTCAAGTGTTAATGTTATTAAGACTTATTTACAAACACAGCCCTATCTTTGAGAAAATATTATTGCTATTTGGAATGTTGGGGACAAATTTTAGAAGAGGCTGTAGTAACAGGCCTAAGCCAGTAGAGCAGTTTACAATCTTGGTACTCAGCATGGTTCAGAAACCACCAGCATTGGCATCACTTGGGAGCTATTCTGAAATGCAGTTTCTCAGGTTCCATGCAAGACGTGCAAACATCAGACTCTGCAAGATTCCTAGGAGATTCTTGTGCACATTCAAATTTGTATAACCAAAGAGAACTAAGTACAAATGGAGAAACAATAAAATGCCTGTTTGGGGATGACCTGGAATGTTCAAGTTCTCACTTTGCTGTGGGTTATATTCCCCTCCTAGATCATCTCACAGCACACAGATACAATTATAGAAGTCTTTATCACTTTGAGTTATAATTGCTTTCTTCTTGTATTTTTAATTGTTTTGCACTCCACAACTTTTGAAGGATGTTGCTAAATAAAAGTATTATAAACATAATATTCTTTTTGCAAAGAAATGAGCTACATTTCTTTATTTCTTAAGGTTACTTGGGAGAGAAAGTGCACTGAAAAATTCCAATGGTTAATCTCTTTACTGTAAGGATATTTTCTTCTCCAACTAAAACATATCTGCCTTCAAACTTCCCTTTCCTTTGGTTACAACACAGTTAAATCTTATACTCAATCACTAGCAAAATTGACTTTTGTTAATGTTCTATTTCATATCTTAATGTCTTATTTGACAGGTGTGGTTGAGTTACTGGCAAGCATCTAATTTATGTCAAATCTAATATTATTTTCCTAGAGTGGAAGTTTCCCTGTCTTCTGTTAGTCCTAAGGTAACATTTTTCTTTTCTTTTTTATAAGAAGATGAATTAGGAAACAAAGTTGAATAACATATGTTAAAATTGTGAGGAAGCAAAATGTATCACTTAAAAACATTATATGTATGTGTGTATATATGTTTATATTATATATATTATATATATAATATATATTATATAATATATATTATATATATATATATATATCTCCTAGAAATAATTAATTTTAAACTGGATGGCTGAACACTGACCAAACATTAAATATTAAATAAAAATTCCAAGTGCTATATTCTTACCCAAGCAACATCTTCTGAGTAATTTGAGAGGGAAGAAAAATGGAGATTGAAGTTTTTGCAGGAGAATATTTTTGCTCAGGCCCAGTTCAAATTTGTCACCTCATTTAGTTCTATTACTGTTTCCATAACCCTAAAGCCTCAGAAACACATGCAGTTCTTTTTGACGGATATCTCAGATGTGGTATCTAGCTGTTTCGGTAGACAGTGGTGTGTTTTTAAAAAAAAAAAAAAGCATGTCAGGAAACCACATGGAATGAAGCACTTCTGGCAACATTTAATAATTGAGCATCTACTACTTGCCTCCAGTGGGTAAGCATCCCCTCATTAGGGCATTCCAATATGGTATATTATTTTCTCCATTTTCACAGATAAAATTATTGATGGTTAGAGTAGAAGTTTCCATAAAATTATATATTATGTGGGATATTCAGAATTTTAAAAAACAGACTATATTTGCTTAATTCCAAAGTTCATGTTTCTCTAAAACATAAAATAGTATAAATATTTTGCCATCTCTAATGTTAAATGCCCCTGACATTTCTCTTGGTAACTTAGAAATGAATAAAAGTATATTTAGTTTCCAAAGGAATATTTACATCATTAGGGTATTCGTCCTTGGCCTTGTCCCCTGTGACAAATCCAAAGACTTGTGGAATCAAGTCAATATTCTCAGATTGTTAGTGACTCCAAAACACCTTCAAACCTACCTTATCTTAGTAAGAATATAATTATTTGTTATTTTTTTTATGTGAACAGTGTTAACTATTTGAAGGATTCTGCTTTCCCTAGGAATTTTCCTATATGTTTTTAGTTACTATCTACTCTCTGAAGCAGGCTCTTATAAGCATTCAATGGTTGTGTTCAAGTTGCTAAATGCCTTCTTTGGAGATGTCTCCAGCTTTTGTGGCTTCTGTGGACTAGATGATGTTGGGATTAAGAGGTCAGCATTGCATTTGTCAGTGTTTGAAAATTTGGTCCTAGGCAAACAGCACCTTTTTTAGCATCTATAAAGCAAGACTTTTGGAATCCCATGATTTATATACAGCTTTAGGTATTTGGGGTTGCATTAGAAAGCCTTTCCATTGCTAGGATCTCCCTGTAAGGAATTTTCTCAGCTAGGAAATGTTTGTTGCCACGTCTTTAGAATCCACTTGACTCTAAGAGGATAAACCTAATCCTTGTCCACTAGGGACTGATTCTCCTACTCTTTTTTTTTTTCTTTAACTTTTTTTGGTATTGGGGGATTGAAACCAGGGGCACTTTACCACTGATCCCTATCACAAGCCCTTATTTGTTATTTTGAGACTGGATCCCATTAAGTTGCTTAGGACCTTGGTAAATTACTGAGGCTGGTCTCAAACTTGAGATCCTTTCCCTTCAGCCTCCATAGTCACTGGAATAGCATTTCTGGGGCTTTGAATGAATAGCCAGTAACTTGCAAGTGCCACCAAGAGGAACAATTCAGAAATTCTTTCCTTTCCTTGTAATTCTTAATGGTTTGCACTGGAAAGAATGAAACTTATTTTGCATCTGGAAAAATGGAAATAAAACAAACTCCTTGCTTGTGGAGCTGTTTCAAAGATTGAATGACTCAAACCATCAGCACAGGGTGCAGGGTCTTTGAGATATTGGGCAGCCTTAGGTATTTTTAAAACTATAAAATGTTACCTACAATTATTACAGTATGCATTTTGGTTAATCAATTGATTTAGGACATATATTGTTTTTAATAAGGTAACTTTCTATGTGAGTAAAGTAACTTTCTATCTGAGGGTACTTGTTTGTTTTATGTCATTCTCTTCATGCCTGGGATCCTTGAGTAGCAAAGTGTTCCACTTTTATGATTGGTCACGTTCTTCCTGAGTATAGTGCTATTTTCTACTCTCCTTTTTTATAGCCCCCTTTCTCTTGTTTGTCTTTTCCATCTTTCCTAAACCCCAAGACAGGCTTCCCCTCCCATGGCCCCCACCCCCGCCTTCACTTGCTGTAGCTCATTGTGGTCAAACGACAGTTTGGCTGGTCTTCAAGTCTTTATGAGTTGCCTCTGGTCTCCTGACTGGAGAATATAGGAGAAGGGGTACGAGACTCTGCAACCCCAAAGGGATGCTTTCTACAAAGGCAGCTGAGTCTTCAGGTTTAAGGGAACGATGCTTTTTCCAGGTGTTAAACTTTGACTTTTCTTCATAAGAGTTTATGTTCTTTTTTTCTTCTGCCACTGCATTCAAAATACTGCGACCAGTTTTCTCTCTGGCCTTGGAGTTGTCTTAGTTATTAATTCAAAAATTATAAATTTCTTGATCACCTGTTGTGGCAAGAACATAACTTATTTTGCATCTGTCTTCTTTCCTCCCCAGGGACACCATATGTCCATTTCTGGCTTCTACCCTCTTTTAAAAACTCAAGAGTGGAAAGGTTTGGCTTTATTCAGTAAGTATCTTTTATGTCAGTAAATTATATATGTCCCTCTGTTGCAATCTTGTTTGTCTCTCCTTAACTCATACATCTTCCATCCTTGAAATGTCTTATTTATTTTAAACATTTATGCAATCATGCTTTTAATTAACACTTGTATTCCTAAAAATATATGTATAGTTTATAATGTATCTTGGCTTCTGTAGTCTTGAACCCACAAATACAAAACATTCTTTCTCTTTTTACTTGCCATCAATAGATTATTTGTTTGTAGTTGCAGGAAACTTGATTGCATCATGTTCATTTTCTATGAAAATAAAGCAGTGACATTGCATGCATTTTAAAGTACATCTGTGGCTCTTATCTGTGGCTTGCATTATTTTTCTCTTGGCCTGTGCTGCTCTAGGCACCTAACACTTAGAGCATGTATAAGTCTGTTTTCTATTACTATTAGATAATTAAAGGCAAGAGGAGTACTTTATAAAGGAAAGAGGTTCATTTAGTTCTCACTTCTAAATATTCAACAGCTCTTGCAAGGGCTCCTCCTGGCTGTCTCCCATGGCTGATGCATCATGGCCAGAGGGCATGTGAGAGAGAGATCATGTGGCAAGACAGGATGCTATGACTAGGGAGAGATGAGAAGAGCCAGGACCACTTCTTTAAAACAACCCTGTCACAAGAACTAACCTGGGTCCCATGAGAAGTTACCAAGTCAGTTCCTTCTGAGGGCAGCACCTTCAGTGACCTAATTACTTTCTACAAGGCTCTGCCTCTTAAAGGCTCCACACCACTTTCCATTGCCATCCTAATGAGTTCCAAGCTTCCAAAACATGACTCCTTGAGGGGCACACTCAAATTATACCCAAATCATAGAAGAAAGGAAATGTGAGAGGAATTGCAGTCTGCAGTATAGTGAGGAAGCAAAAAAAAAAGTGTTGTCACAGAAACCAAAGGCAGCCTGGGTCTCTTCTCCAAAGTGAGCACACATACAGTGGTCTTCATAGAGTGCTAAAGGTTGAGCCAGAGGACCTTCACTTCTGAACACAGTGATTGTCACAGGCCAAGGGACACAGGGAAATTTGGGGTTGGACCTTGAAGATTGCTCAGGATTTTGCTGAGGAAGGTCAGGTGAAGGGAATTTGTGACAAGCTCATGTTTTCTTGAAGAAGTGCCATCTCACCTCCCAGGTAATTACTCAGTTATGACAGCCTTTTTTTTGTACATTTGTGTTATGAGCCATAGCTGTAGTTCCATAGATCAGGATTTTTGTTCATTAATTAAGAATAAAGAATGGTGGACATCATCAATGGCATAGAGGGAAAAAAGATCACTTCCATTAGGTAATACTTAGAATCTCTTTTGATCTTTATAAGTTTAAACAGATATTAATGAAAATAAAAGAATATTCAAATTTGAAAAGATCTTAACAGAAAAGTGAATCCCAAGAATGAGAAGGGGGAAGGGAGGACTAAATCTATGTCCCATATTCTGTGCTAAGAGTTTTCCTGGATAATTTAATCCTCTGCTATGTTGTCTCATAGATGAGAAAACTGAGGCTGAAAGAAGAATAATGGCATAATCTAGAAAAACAGCTGGTTAATTGGCCAAACCAGGGCCAGAATAGATGTGTTTTATTTTATTTCCAGTGATCTTTCTATCATGCCATATAGGGATATGCTCAGCTTTTTGCTAAGTTGGTCACAGGTTGATGATTTTGAATTCTACAATGAAGACTTTAGTTAATTAGTTGTGAATAACAATAGATATTGCTGTAATTTTGATTACAGAGATAAAATTCTAAGTTACTTTGGTGGTAGGGAGAAGAAATTATTAGGATCTCTCATTGTTCAAAAGAAACTTGAGCTATTCCTTTCTGTTAGACCTCTAGGTATATGAATACATAAATATATACCAGGAGAATGTTGTAAATATTGGGGCACATTCAAAAGTTCACATTTAACAAATTAGTAATTTGAGAAATAAAAATTATTATACTATTCACTAGGTAGCCTAAAACTTATGAAAATATTGACTGTGAAGATACTGACATTCTCTCAATCAGGTCACTGTATCTTAGTGACTAAATAAATAAGCTCATTTGGAGATAAAATCAAAAGTCTAAATTTGAGACTTAGACTAAATGACCCTCCATGCCCTTTAGTAATATGCCCCTTACTGGCATTCTTTTAAGTCCATGTCCTCTGTACGAAATCTCCATATTCTAACTGACCTCCTGTTTAGGTT